>NC_134688.1:48092540-49437045 GCF_050947455.1 Rhinoderma darwinii | reverse complement strand
TCAGCCTAAGTGAACTCCCTGTAATCTCCTGTTCCCACCTTTCTTTTATATTAGCAGTTTTTAATCTTAATGCTGGGACAATGGGGACCCTGAGGCCTCTGGGAACTATCTTGTTCTTTAAATAGTTTTCCAGACTCTGGATCTCCCACCAACTTCTAGTATAATCTTTATGCAATCTATTAAGGTTTTTAAAGGTAGATTTAAGAGACGCACCCTGAACTGTATACACCAGTTCACATTCAGAAAAAACGCTTTTAGCCTCACTCATCCACCCTTCTGTGTTTAAATCTGAGAGTGCAAAGGCTGCCATACCCAGATAAAACGAAATTATTACTGTATAAATCAAATATAGTTTCACTGTAGAGTTAGATAGAAATCTAATTGTGCTCCCACAATATAAAGAAATTTAATTATAAGGTTCACTGAAATAACAACTGAGTAAAAAGATATCTTTAATAGTAACTAGTTTAAAAACAGGGGTAGTACACCACTGTGACATAAGCCCCACCGTGAAAGTTAAAAAATGTATTAAACAAAGACACTGAGTTATTATGATACCTATATCTCTGTGTTTAAACGATATTGGTAGGAATCAGCATATACCCAGGGCACAACAGTAGTACAAACCCTAATTGAAGCATAGGTGTCCGACAGACTCGGAACTCCTAACGCTGGGTGTAACACAATATAATTGTCCCCAATGCACACATTCCATAGACATAAAACGACCCTACGCGTTTCAGATACTCATCCTCAGGGGTCCGTATCTTGGTAACTCTGGCCTCATCACCAGCGATATTAGTATTCAACAGCGGATATTCCGCTGTGCGTCACGGGAAGATGCACGTATCGATGTCAACGGCATACTTCATTGCAGGCGCTAGGTTACTATAAACGCTAAACTCCACCCATCGTTTTCGGCGGCAACACATGAATTGACCAATCACAGCACCCTCTCGATTCGTGACACCTGCCCATGTGACCCCCCGCCGTCAGCTGACAGCCAGGGGTCATCATCGGCCGCATCATACCGAACGCGCAGGCGCAGTGGAAGCCAAGGACGTATCGCCCGGACTGCCAACCACGAGGAGGTAAGCGCTAAAAGATGATGTGTTATAAGTATATCTTGCGGGACAGTATAACACCGCAAGTAGGCAATCTCACAAAGCAACTCAAGAGTAAATAAACACATATGAGGTGGACGAAGTTGCTGAAGTCCCTATTCCTTAGAAAAACTGACAAAACGATCTCTTTATGTGTTGGCTAATCAGTATAGCCATCTCAAATAAGTAATGCAAAATGCAGATAAACACTCACCCACCCCAAGGTAAACCACCTATAGGGGGATGGTATCACACATTTAGATAAAACATGTATAATTAGTCTGCTCATTTAAACCTGCTGGTTGTATACATTCCAGTCTATGGATCCATTGCGCTTCCTTCCGTAAAATCAGGTTGTCCCAGTCCCCTCCTCTTTTGGGGGGTCTGACAAGTTCAATTGCTTGAAACTTTAACACTGCTGCCTGGCCTTGGTGTTTCGCATGCACGTGCTTAGATATTGGGGTGTCCCTACCATGGATGATATCTCCAACATGCTCCCTAATACGACGACGAAATTGTCGTGCTGTTTTACCCACATAATTTAGGGGGCATGGGCATGTGATTAGGTAAACTACTCCCGCTGTCTTGCAATTGACATAATCCCGAATATTGTATTCTCTCTGTGTGACAACACTGGTAAAACTATTCCCTTTAAGAATGAAATCACAGGCTTTACAGCTACCACATCTGAAAGTACCTGGTATTCGTCTATCCAGCCATGTACCCCTAGGTGAAATGGGGTCGAAACAGCTGTGCATGACTCTGTCCCTTATATTTTTCCCTCTCCGATACGTGACAGATGGCCTCTGTGTGATCTGATCTACCAAATCTATATCAGAACTGAGAATACGCCAATACCTATTCAGTATCTGCATAATGTCATTTTGTTTTGAGTCATAGGTGCCTATGAGTCTGGTAACTTGTTCTTCTTTCCGTTTTTTAGGGACCAGGAGACATTGCCTATCTGCATCCCTTGCTCCCTCATAGGCCTTCCTAATAACACTCTCGGGGAAGCCTCTATCCTTCAATCTTGTTTTGAGTTCCTGGGCCTGGCACTCAAAATCACCCATAGAGCTACAATTCCTGCGTACTCTCATGAATTGGCCTTTCGGAATGCCACGTTTGAGGGAATAGGGATGACAGCTATTCCATTGCAAAAAACTATTAGTTGCTGTTTCTTTCCTATGTACCTTAGTGCGGATTGTACCTCCTTCCGTTTTTGTGATTTTCAAGTCTAAAAAAGACAGTTCAAACTCACTGATCTCACATGTAAACCTAAGTCCTACATCATTTTTGTTGAGGGCTGCTACGAACCTATGGAACTCATCTGCTGTAGAGTTCCAGAGAATCAGCACGTCATCAATATATCTAATCCATAATCCAACGGATGAAGTCCAATTGACAAATTTGTCCCCAAAAACAATTGTCTCCTCCCACCAGCCAAGAAATAAATGCATCAGAGAACACATTATTAGAAAAGGGACTTTCCTTTGTCCCCACAGTTAAATTTGACTCTTTCTCGTGGATAAAAGATCTTAATTTATTTGCTCGTAAACTCAAATGGATCAAATTTGTCAAACACCACAATAGGAAAAAATGTATGGAACTAGGGTTGGAAGAGTCTGATATGGAAGGCCTTGCAGCCTTGGAGGGGCTATTAGAGGAATCTGGAAGAACTCCAGGTCTAGGTCCCTTTACCAACCTAAAAATGAAGAGTAGAAAGCTGCCACCTATAGGAGATTTTACCAATGTGGATTTATTTGTGGATATGGTGGGAGATGAGATCAAAAATCTTAGTCAGGACAGTAGGGGCATGGATAACAACTTGTCTTGGTCCGAACGACTAGCTCTGACCACTCTAGAGAAAAAACAGAACATCGTTTTAAAAGCATCTGATAAAGGTGGGAACATTGTGATCATGAGTAGGGATGATTATAAAAAAATGTGTGAGGACATATTGTTTAACCATAACTGTTACACCATTTTAAAGGATAACCCCACAGCACTATTCAAGAAGGAGTTGCTGAGCATTCTGAGTGATGCAAAGAGCAGATCCTTGATTAGTGCAGGAGAGTTTGGGTTCCTATACCCACAATTTCCTGTTATGGCGTGTTTCTATAGCCTGCCCAAAATCCACAAAGGGTATCCTCCCTTACGTGGCAGACCCATTGTTTCAGGCATTAATAATTTAACTCAAAATGTGAGTACTTATGTTGATCAGGTGTTGCGCCCTTTTGTCTTAAGTCTTACATCATATGTACGTGACACCATGGATGTCTTGAAACAGATTGATGGTATTTCTCTGGAGAAAGATACAATCCTGGCTAGTCTGGATGTTGAGGCGTTGTATTCATCCATACCTCACAAATGTGGTTATAAAGCGATCGAGTATTATTTGGGATCAAGAGGTACACAGTTTGCTGCCCATAACCAATTTGTTTTGCAGTTATTACAGTTTGTTCTTGAAAAAAACATATTTATTTTTGAAGATAAGATCTTTCATCAGCAATGTGGTACTGCAATGGGGAGTCCTGCTGCTCCCACCTATGCAAATTTATTTCTTGGCTGGTGGGAGGAGACAATTGTTTTTGGGGACAAATTTGTCAATTGGACTTCATCCGTTGGATTATGGATTAGATATATTGATGACGTGCTGATTCTCTGGAACTCTACAGCAGATGAGTTCCATAGGTTCGTAGCAGCCCTCAACAAAAATGATGTAGGACTTAGGTTTACATGTGAGATCAGTGAGTTTGAACTGTCTTTTTTAGACTTGAAAATCACAAAAACGGAAGGAGGTACAATCCGCACTAAGGTACATAGGAAAGAAACAGCAACTAATAGTTTTTTGCAATGGAATAGCTGTCATCCCTATTCCCTCAAACGTGGCATTCCGAAAGGCCAATTCATGAGAGTACGCAGGAATTGTAGCTCTATGGGTGATTTTGAGTGCCAGGCCCAGGAACTCAAAACAAGATTGAAGGATAGAGGCTTCCCCGAGAGTGTTATTAGGAAGGCCTATGAGGGAGCAAGGGATGCAGATAGGCAATGTCTCCTGGTCCCTAAAAAACGGAAAGAAGAACAAGTTACCAGACTCATAGGCACCTATGACTCAAAACAAAATGACATTATGCAGATACTGAATAGGTATTGGCGTATTCTCAGTTCTGATATAGATTTGGTAGATCAGATCACACAGAGGCCATCTGTCACGTATCGGAGAGGGAAAAATATAAGGGACAGAGTCATGCACAGCTGTTTCGACCCCATTTCACCTAGGGGTACATGGCTGGATAGACGAATACCAGGTACTTTCAGATGTGGTAGCTGTAAAGCCTGTGATTTCATTCTTAAAGGGAATAGTTTTACCAGTGTTGTCACACAGAGAGAATACAATATTCGGGATTATGTCAATTGCAAGACAGCGGGAGTAGTTTACCTAATCACATGCCCATGCCCCCTAAATTATGTGGGTAAAACAGCACGACAATTTCGTCGTCGTATTAGGGAGCATGTTGGAGATATCATCCATGGTAGGGACACCCCAATATCTAAGCACGTGCATGCGAAACACCAAGGCCAGGCAGCAGTGTTAAAGTTTCAAGCAATTGAACTTGTCAGACCCCCCAAAAGAGGAGGGGACTGGGACAACCTGATTTTACGGAAGGAAGCGCAATGGATCCATAGACTGGAATGTATACAACCAGCAGGTTTAAATGAGCAGACTAATTATACATGTTTTATCTAAATGTGTGATACCATCCCCCTATAGGTGGTTTACCTTGGGGTGGGTGAGTGTTTATCTGCATTTTGCATTACTTATTTGAGATGGCTATACTGATTAGCCAACACATAAAGAGATCGTTTTGTCAGTTTTTCTAAGGAATAGGGACTTCAGCAACTTCGTCCACCTCATATGTGTTTATTTACTCTTGAGTTGCTTTGTGAGATTGCCTACTTGCGGTGTTATACTGTCCCGCAAGATATACTTATAACACATCATCTTTTAGCGCTTACCTCCTCGTGGTTGGCAGTCCGGGCGATACGTCCTTGGCTTCCACTGCGCCTGCGCGTTCGGTATGATGCGGCCGATGATGACCCCTGGCTGTCAGCTGACGGCGGGGGGTCACATGGGCAGGTGTCACGAATCGAGAGGGTGCTGTGATTGGTCAATTCATGTGTTGCCGCCGAAAACGATGGGTGGAGTTTAGCATTTATAGTAACCTAGCGCCTGCAATGAAGTATGCCGTTGACATCGATACGTGCATCTTCCCGTGACGCACAGCGGAATATCCGCTGTTGAATACTAATATCGCTGGTGATGAGGCCAGAGTTACCAAGATACGGACCCCTGAGGATGAGTATCTGAAACGCGTAGGGTCGTTTTATGTCTATGGAATGTGTGCATTGGGGACAATTATATTGTGTTACACCCAGCGTTAGGAGTTCCGAGTCTGTCGGACACCTATGCTTCAATTAGGGTTTGTACTACTGTTGTGCCCTGGGTATATGCTGATTCCTACCAATATCGTTTAAACACAGAGATATAGGTATCATAATAACTCAGTGTCTTTGTTTAATACATTTTTTAACTTTCACGGTGGGGCTTATGTCACAGTGGTGTACTACCCCTGTTTTTAAACTAGTTACTATTAAAGATATCTTTTTACTCAGTTGTTATTTCAGTGAACCTTATAATTAAATTTCTTTATATTGTGGGAGCACAATTAGATTTCTATCTAACTCTACAGTGAAACTATATTTGATTTATACAGTAATAATTTCGTTTTATCTGGGTATGGCAGCCTTTGCACTCTCAGATTTAAACACAGAAGGGTGGATGAGTGAGGCTAAAAGCGTTTTTTCTGAATGTGAACTGGTGTATACAGTTCAGGGTGCGTCTCTTAAATCTACCTTTAAAAACCTTAATAGATTGCATAAAGATTATACTAGAAGTTGGTGGGAGATCCAGAGTCTGGAAAACTATTTAAAGAACAAGATAGTTCCCAGAGGCCTCAGGGTCCCCATTGTCCCAGCATTAAGATTAAAAACTGCTAATATAAAAGAAAGGTGGGAACAGGAGATTACAGGGAGTTCACTTAGGCTGATGCAGATTTTGGTAGAGGAAGAAAAAATTCAGTTCGACTCTATTAGTGCTGAGCTTAAAAAAGAGATTGAGGCAGCCAAGTCCTTGGTGGATACCCCTGGTTTTGATAAACGGGATAAAATCCTCCAACAAACTTTAGAGAGGTTCACCAATCATCTAAAGGAACGTAAACACTTCCAATTCCAGAGAGACCTACAGGAATTTAGGGAGAAAAAAGCGTATGATTTTGTCCATACACAACAACAACAATATCAACAGACTAATAGGGGGCCGAGGGAATCTGACCCTTCCACATCAGAGAGTGAAACCACAGACTCTGAAAGAGTGGGCCCATTTTTCGGTGGTAGCGGTGGGAAACAAAAATTTAGGGGAGGAGCTAGAGGTAGAAATAGGGGCCGTGGTAGAGCCTCTTCTAATAGTGGCAACAATTTTTTAGCCAACAATCCTCCCATTTCCCGCTATATGCTGAGGGGACAAAAGGATTAGTGAAGGGAAAAAATATGGATAGGCTACAAATTATTAACCTATCTGAATACAAATTGAGTGCATCAGAGAACACATTATTAGAAAAGGGACTTTCCTTTGTCCCCACAGTTAAATTTGACTCTTTCTCGTGGATAAAAGATCTTAATTTATTTGCTCGTAAACTCAAATGGATCAAATTTTTCAAACACCACAATAGGAAAAAATGTATGGAACTAGGGTTGGAAGAGTCTGATATGGAAGGCCTTGCAGCCTTGGAGGGGCTATTAGAGGAATCTGGAAGAACTCCAGGTCTAGGTCCCTTTACCAACCTAAAAATGAAGAGTAGAAAGCTGCCACCTATAGGAGATTTTACCAATGTGGATTTATTTGTGGATATGGTGGGAGATGAGATCAAAAATCTTAGTCAGGACAGTAGGGGCATGGATAACAACTTGTCTTGGTCCGAACGACTAGCTCTGACCACTCTAGAGAAAAAACAGAACATCGTTTTAAAAGCATCTGATAAAGGTGGGAACATTGTGATCATGAGTAGGGATGATTATAAAAAAATGTGTGAGGACATATTGTTTAACCATAACTGTTACACCATTTTAAAGGATAACCCCACAGCACTATTCAAGAAGGAGTTGCTGAGCATTCTGAGTGATGCAAAGAGCAGATCCTTGATTAGTGCAGGAGAGTTTGGGTTCCTATACCCACAATTTCCTGTTATGGCGTGTTTCTATAGCCTGCCCAAAATCCACAAAGGGTATCCTCCCTTACGTGGCAGACCCATTGTTTCAGGCATTAATAATTTAACTCAAAATGTGAGTACTTATGTTGATCAGGTGTTGCGCCCTTTTGTCTTAAGTCTTACATCATATGTACGTGACACCATGGATGTCTTGAAACAGATTGATGGTATTTCTCTGGAGAAAGATACAATCCTGGCTAGTCTGGATGTTGAGGCGTTGTATTCATCCATACCTCACAAATGTGGTTATAAAGCGATCGAGTATTATTTGGGATCAAGAGGTACACAGTTTGCTGCCCATAACCAATTTGTTTTGCAGTTATTACAGTTTGTTCTTGAAAAAAACATATTTATTTTTGAAGATAAGATCTTTCATCAGCAATGTGGTACTGCAATGGGGAGTCCTGCTGCTCCCACCTATGCAAATTTATTTCTTGGCTGGTGGGAGGAGACAATTGTTTTTGGGGACAAATTTGTCAATTGGACTTCATCCGTTGGATTATGGATTAGATATATTGATGACGTGCTGATTCTCTGGAACTCTACAGCAGATGAGTTCCATAGGTTCGTAGCAGCCCTCAACAAAAATGATGTAGGACTTAGGTTTACATGTGAGATCAGTGAGTTTGAACTGTCTTTTTTAGACTTGAAAATCACAAAAACGGAAGGAGGTACAATCCGCACTAAGGTACATAGGAAAGAAACAGCAACTAATAGTTTTTTGCAATGGAATAGCTGTCATCCCTATTCCCTCAAACGTGGCATTCCGAAAGGCCAATTCATGAGAGTACGCAGGAATTGTAGCTCTATGGGTGATTTTGAGTGCCAGGCCCAGGAACTCAAAACAAGATTGAAGGATAGAGGCTTCCCCGAGAGTGTTATTAGGAAGGCCTATGAGGGAGCAAGGGATGCAGATAGGCAATGTCTCCTGGTCCCTAAAAAACGGAAAGAAGAACAAGTTACCAGACTCATAGGCACCTATGACTCAAAACAAAATGACATTATGCAGATACTGAATAGGTATTGGCGTATTCTCAGTTCTGATATAGATTTGGTAGATCAGATCACACAGAGGCCATCTGTCACGTATCGGAGAGGGAAAAATATAAGGGACAGAGTCATGCACAGCTGTTTCGACCCCATTTCACCTAGGGGTACATGGCTGGATAGACGAATACCAGGTACTTTCAGATGTGGTAGCTGTAAAGCCTGTGATTTCATTCTTAAAGGGAATAGTTTTACCAGTGTTGTCACACAGAGAGAATACAATATTCGGGATTATGTCAATTGCAAGACAGCGGGAGTAGTTTACCTAATCACATGCCCATGCCCCCTAAATTATGTGGGTAAAACAGCACGACAATTTCGTCGTCGTATTAGGGAGCATGTTGGAGATATCATCCATGGTAGGGACACCCCAATATCTAAGCACGTGCATGCGAAACACCAAGGCCAGGCAGCAGTGTTAAAGTTTCAAGCAATTGAACTTGTCAGACCCCCCAAAAGAGGAGGGGACTGGGACAACCTGATTTTACGGAAGGAAGCGCAATGGATCCATAGACTGGAATGTATACAACCAGCAGGTTTAAATGAGCAGACTAATTATACATGTTTTATCTAAATGTGTGATACCATCCCCCTATAGGTGGTTTACCTTGGGGTGGGTGAGTGTTTATCTGCATTTTGCATTACTTATTTGAGATGGCTATACTGATTAGCCAACACATAAAGAGATCGTTTTGTCAGTTTTTCTAAGGAATAGGGACTTCAGCAACTTCGTCCACCTCATATGTGTTTATTTACTCTTGAGTTGCTTTGTGAGATTGCCTACTTGCGGTGTTATACTGTCCCGCAAGATATACTTATAACACATCATCTTTTAGCGCTTACCTCCTCGTGGTTGGCAGTCCGGGCGATACGTCCTTGGCTTCCACTGCGCCTGCGCGTTCGGTATGATGCGGCCGATGATGACCCCTGGCTGTCAGCTGACGGCGGGGGGTCACATGGGCAGGTGTCACGAATCGAGAGGGTGCTGTGATTGGTCAATTCATGTGTTGCCGCCGAAAACGATGGGTGGAGTTTAGCGTTTATAGTAACCTAGCGCCTGCAATGAAGTATGCCGTTGACATCAATACGTGCATCTTCCCGTGACGCACAGCGGAATATCCGCTGTTGAATACTAATATCGCTGGTGATGAGGCCAGAGTTACCAAGATACGGACCCCTGAGGATGAGTATCTGAAACGCGTAGGGTCGTTTTATGTCTATGGAATGTGTGCATTGGGGACAATTATATTGTGTTACACCCAGCGTTAGGAGTTCCGAGTCTGTCGGACACCTATGCTTCAATTAGGGTTTGTACTACTGTTGTGCCCTGGGTATATGCTGATTCCTACCAATATCGTTTAAACACAGAGATATAGGTATCATAATAACTCAGTGTCTTTGTTTAATACATTTTTTAACTTTCACGGTGGGGCTTATGTCACAGTGGTGTACTACCCCTGTTTTTAAACTAGTTACTATTAAAGATATCTTTTTACTCAGTTGTTATTTCAGTGAACCTTATGTTCTGATCTCAGACACAAATGTAGCAAAAATATTAATGTCTGCCAAAAAAAGGAAACCAACAAAACATCCCTTGGTTGAACTTGATGGACACGTGTTTTTCGTTCCATTTTGCTTATGGGCAAAATAAGTATTTACTAACACAGACATGTCAAAAAATATGAAAGGTCTTTCTTAAGTGAGAAAACCCTTTTACACATCATCAAAAGTCGGATTAGTGGATATTCAGCACCTGTTACCTCCACAGCCCATACGAAATAATACATAATGACTACTCAGTGTAAGGCCTGATTTATACGAGCGTGTGCGTTTTGCGCACGCAAAAAACGTGGCGTTTTGCGTGCGCAAAAGGCACTTAACAGCTGCGTGTGTCAACAGTGCATGATGCGCGGCTGTGTGATTTTCGCGCAGCCGCCATCATTTTGACATTCCGTTTGGATGTTTGTAAACAGAAAAGCACGTGGTGCTTTTCTGTTTACATTCAGAGTTTGACAGCTGTTGCGCGAATCACGCGCGTCCCCCGGAAGTGCTTCCGTGCGGCATGCGTGGTTTTCACGCACCCATTAAATTCAATGGGTGCGTGATCCGCAAAAAACGGCAAAATATAGAACATGTCGCGAGTTTTACGCTGCGGACTCACGCTGCGCAAAACTCACGGACTGTCTGCACTGCCCCATAGACTAATTTAGGTGCGTATGACACGCGTGAAAAGCACGCGCGTCGCACGCGCGTATATTATGCTCGTGTAAATGATGTCTAATACATGGTCACTTTCGCTCTTCACAAAATTCTCCAGAATTCCCGGTTATTTCAGAGGTTAGTTCTAAATCAATATTTATAGGGGTTTTCCCATTGATGGCATATCACTAAGCTGTTACCCCTGCTGTTCTAGTGATCTGCGGGCGTCACAGCTGAACCCCACCGATCAAACCTTCCTAGTATGTCCTAGAGATATGCCATCCATTTCTTAAGTGGAGAAAACACTTTAAAATAGATCTTACATAAAAGACTTCCAGACAATTCATCCGTAATTATGGACAATAATTACGGACCCATTCATATCTATAAGCTACAGACACCTTTGCGTATTTTTACGGATGGGTGTCTGTGCCGTAGAAATTATAGAACCTGTCCCTTTTTTGTCCGTAATTACGGCATGGACTCCGCTAGAAGTCTATGGGCGCTTCCGTAATTACGGAAATATGTTAATTAAGTTGAAAATACGGTCGTGTGCATGGGGCTTCACTCCACAGTGATGTACACAGTCACTATCAATGTCCTCAAATCTTTTCATAATTCCCATACATTTCAATGGAGAGTGATCACTTGATGGAGACCCTGTAACTATAAGGCTCTGTGCTCATGGCAGTATTATGGCTCTGTGCAGGATGGATCCCGTCCTGGGAGATCAGAAAAGAACAAAGGTTATCCTGATCCCGTCCTTGGCACTAAATATATGGCTTCGTCAGGGAGACATAATATGGCCATTTGCACAAAGCCTACTAATAGGGCCAAATTAGAAAAGTTTAGGAAAAATTAAACAGAATTAAAAAAAAAAAAAAAGAAAAAACATGCTTATGTGACCATAACAAATCTTAGGGCTCATGCACATGGCAAAGCTCTCCAAACAGATGACGGCACACAAAGTCCCTACGGGTCAATATTACAAACCTGTAGGCACAATTTGATTTTCCTTATGAAACCTCAATGAGGCCCAGTACTCACTCATAGAATCAAGGTTTGTTGGAGAGAATATCTCAGTAATACGGTATGCAATGGCGCGTACTACCAACTTTTTTTTTCTCGAGGATTCTGTGTCAATCAGTGAGGAAAAAACCTCAATGTGCTGCCACATAAACTTAGAGGCACACAGAGTATGAGCCCATATAATTATATGGGTACCATATTACAGATCCCTGTAACATTTCTGCGGATTGCACCCTTTGCATTGAAAAGGGTAAAATCCACAGTATTCTTTGGCGAATCCGCATCGAAATTCACATGTAAAATATGCAGATTTTGCAGCAGATTCGCTGCGGCTAAATCCTTGTGAATCCACCCTAATATGGCAATGGGCATAAACTCTAATTTTGTATATTACATGTAATGCGTATCATTGCCTGTGCTTGACTGGTACCGACTTATGCAGAGTTTAGCACTTTTCTGTATAAAGTCTCGAAGTCGAAGGTATATTTTTTTTACATGATATACTTTATTGGGTTTCATATATGTCTCTTTTCCCACAGGACAATTCTCTGCATTTGCATTCTTCTCAAAATGTGACAGTAAATGCAAGAAACTCCGAGGGGCAGATCACGGGCAGATTGACAGTGGGTAAGTCAACATTGGGGGGTTAAATCACATTGATCCTTGTGAAGCAAATCTGAAAAAAAGTTGCATTGTGATGTAGCAGCAGCAGCGTGCAATTTTGTTGCTGCAACACTCCGAGTGAGAAAAAAATCACTATTAATGTTTCTGTACAACCCCAACATTAGTGATGGCCTCAGGATGATAATTATAAGTAGACTATGTCTCTGGAAAGAATATGCTTACTGTACAAAATAATTAGGAACCAAATATCTCAATAAAACAACATATTCCTTGACAGCATATTTCAGGGTAATGTTCCATATATTTAGATAGAAGTCTAGGATTGATTAAACAGCAAAAACTTGCATACTCTCCAAATGACTATGTATTAGTCATATATTTACTGTAGATCATTATAAGATGAAAGTATACTCAATTGTGCTGCTATAAATGAGAAATATTGGACAGATGATGTACAGGAAACATTAGGAGAGCATTAAACACAAAAAGACTACGGATGTAAGTAAAAAAATTAACTTGTGAGCATTCTGTGGACTCGTATTTATTACAATATAAAATTATGGCTTATTTTAAAAGGGTTGTCAGGTGTAGAGATCCCATTTTCAAATACCCTATTAGGGAATTCTAAGTTAAAGGGAATGTATTGTCAGAAAAGTACCTGTTTAAATAAAGATTTCTGTTAAATATATTTTCTAAAAAATATTTGATGTTTTTTTCTAATTTTCCATTTCATTATCTATATTAAAAAAAAAAACAAAACTTGAAATCGTGCAGTTTTCACCCTAGCCACTGAGCCTCAGAATAGACTGACACTTCCTGTTCTTTAGAGATCACTTCTAAGCAGCCATCTCATTATCATCACAGGCAGGATTACAATCACTGGTAACACCTCTATATACATAATACAGGATCCATCATTGACAATAGGTGATGACCACAGCTCCTCTCCTCCACCTCCCTGCACAATGACTTCTGCACAGGTCACAGAGCATGCCTAAAAAACTCTCCCATAGAAGTCAATGGGTCAGCTTCAGACTTTTGTTTCCTATGGTCTGTGTGACTGCTGTATAGTGTATCTCTAAATGCTTTAAACAGCCGCTCAGACAGGATAGCTGCCCCCATAATCATGTACAGAAAATTTTATTTAAAAAAATCTACATTTTAAATAAAACAGATTAGAAAAAAATATTATGTATCAGTATCATGTTTTAATTAGTAAAAAATAGTATAGGTGATACATTCCCTTTAATAGAGGGTGGTCCCCCGTTGTGGACCCTCATCTATTAGCCAGAGGGGAGAGCAGCAACAAAGAGTGATTTTTCGCTCTGAAGGACCAAGCACATCTTTGAATAAATTTTAATCAGAACTGTGTAATGTTTAATTTTACCTATGGGGGCACTGCAGGGGAAGTGAACACTTGGGTTGTCATTCAACTAAAGTCTAATTTTCCTGGTAGTTTTTTGTTTTTTTGTATATTTATCTGCAGCCCCTGACATTCCACATCTAGGCCTTATCTGCTGCTGAGTCGGGTGGAAAATAAAACATTTTTTTTCTGTTTCTTAAAAAGTACCTATCACCCTATCTCTCATATTTCAAAAACTGTAATCCACACAAAAAATAAATACATCTTATATATTTATATATATATATATATATATATATATATATATATATATATATATATATATATATATATATAGTTAGAATAAAAATCAATACCGTATATATTCTAACTATAACTGCTTTTTTTTTTTTTTTTAAAGTGCTTTATATGTCGCAAGGACCTTATGCAAATGACCCAACTTCCCCACAAGAGTTGGGTCTGAACTTCCGGACAAAGGGCAAAGGGCTACTGGCATGGCTAGTGGTGCTCGCAGCATGCCCAACAGTGCTCCCATAAACTCCCACAGCAGCATACAATGTCAGAACCGTGAGATGTCACTAGTTATCAAAAGATCCCGCCGCTCTAACTAAAAGAGCGCTGCCTAGAGCATTTATGTAACAGTTATCGCTATATGGTTAAGTATACACTGATAACTGCTATATAAATGTTTTAGACTTCGCTTTTTTAGTCAAAGCCGCGAGATCTCGCAATAGGCACAGCCTGATAAACGGCCTGTCAGTTTAATACTGGCAGTCAATAATGCTTTGGTATACTGGGGATACCGAAGCATCATTTAAGTGATCAAAAGATCGCATTGTGAACTCCCCTAGTAGGACTAAAAAAATAATTCAATAAAGTTTATAAAAAATAAAAAGTAACAAAGAATAAACCCATTTTTGTTTGCATAAAAAGTGGCTTTAATAGTAGTATTAAGTAAGTATTAATAAAAAAAGTATTAATAAAAAAATACACATACAGGTTTTGCCACAATCATAATGACCCGAATAATAAAGTTGACACGTTATTTAAGCCGCAATGAACGACAATTAAAAAGGACAAAAACTAACGGCGGAATAGGCTTATTTTCAATTACCCCCTCCCAGAAAAAAAAGGAATCAATGATCTATATGTAGCACAAAATGGTTCTAAAAAATATGATTTGTGCCCAAAAAAATAAGACAACATACGGCTACATCAATGACAGAAATAAAAAGTTAAAAAATTAAATGTGTTATTATTGTGCAAAAGTAGTAAAACATAAAAAAAACTGAACATATTTGGTATTGCTTTAATCGTGCGACCCATAGAATAAAAGTAGCAAGTTATTTATGACGCACGGTGAACAGTCTAAATTTGAAACGCAAAAAGTAACGGTGGAATTGTCCCTAATAGTCTAACAGAATAGAATACACTCGTACCACATTATAGTATGTATCATGATAATTTTAAGAGTAAATAGAAAATCATTGATTCTAGTTCAGACCTAGGACATGAATGCTATAGAGACAACCGATATTGTTACAATATGGCCCATTGGGCACTGCCAAGCTTACATTGGCTCAATCTGTTTTTATGGTCGTCATGGGCTGTTTAAACCTGTGCAATACGTTCTCTGTCCACAGGAAACATCAAAGTTTATGTGACACATGATAAACAGCAACATTTGTGGGTTGTTGTTAACTGTGCCACAGGCGACAGCAGGCAACACTAACCCTGTAGCACAACCAGTAAACGCATGATTTGGGTTATCCTTTTTTCTGCAATGTGTAAATGGGGCTTCTAAAAGGCATTGGCATAGTTATACATATATTAATGTCTTTTCAGTTTCCGTAGCAGTACAACACGAGCTCCTTATGCCCAAATGTTTTTGAAAGGTAATAATTGAGTTCAGTTCTTCGTGACTTCAAAAAGGCATTAGCTAAATGCCTTTCATATAACATAGAGGTTGTCACGTCTAAACTAAGCATTAAATAGTGATTTCCAAACTCACAAAATAATAGGTCACCTCCTCCTACAATTAGTCTGCAGTCATATGGCAGTTGTATTTAAGTACAGGGAAAAAAGCTTCTAGAAGCAAGCAGGAGATAGTCCTTGACACCACTAGGAGGATTTTACAATTACATTTTCTCTTTTGGGTGGAAGAAGATCAGTTATAATGTTCAGTGGCTTACATAGAAGAGATGGGACTTCATTGCAAAGATCAAAATGGGCCCCTCATTACGGTGCTGGGTTTTGCCATCTAGAACAGAAGGTCCTGGGGTTTATTTTCCCTTCTATGCTCCTTTCCATGACCTTATGTCAATTCCCCACTGGCGAAGGGAGTCCAAAGTTCTCACCAACCAGTAACAAAAAAGAATGAGACCAGTCAAGGCTGCGCCCCATCTCTACCGTAGCAGACGCATGTTCTGCCTCCATGGTACTGTAAGTTTACCGTTGTATGCTGTGCTTCATTAGAATAAATGTTAGATAAACTCATGTAAAACATACTTTTGGGTAAACTTTTTAATTCCTTTCCGACTTCAATCTGTAGATATATGTCCTATCTGCTGATGCCCTGTGTAGCTACGTAGGGCGTATATCTACAGCCCTAATTTTAACCCCTTTAGGACACAGCCTGTTTTGGCCTTGTGGACACAGATCATTTTTTCAAATCAGACATGTGTCATTTTATGTGGTAATAACTCCGGAATGCTTTTGCCTATCCAAGCCATTCTGAGATTGTTTTCTAGTGACATATTGTACTTTATGTTAGTGAAAAAATGTGGTCGATAAGTTCAATATTTATTTGTGAAAAACGTCAAATTTTAGCAAAAATTTGGAAAAATGTGAATTTTTCTAAATTTAAATGTATTTGCTTGTAAAACAAATAGTAATAACACACAAAATAGTTACTAGTCAACATCCCCCATATGTCTACTTTATGTTTGCATAATTTTTTTTACGTACTTATATTTTTCTAGGACGTTACAAGGCTTAGAACTTTAGCAGCAATTTCTCATATTTTCCAGAAAATTTCAATAAGCCATTTTTTCAGGAACCAGTTCAGTTCTGAAGTGGCTTTGAGGGCCTTCTATATTAGAAAGTCCCCATAAATCACCCCATTTTGAAAACTGTACCCCTCAAGGCATTCAAAACCACATTCAGAAAGTATTTTATCCCTTTAGGCGTTTCACAGGAATTAAGGCAAAGTAGATGTAAAGGATCTGCCAGACACAGCTTCTGTGTCGACGCCCGTGGTTAATCAGTCTGCATCTGCTCCTAGGTCTGATAGAGCGACTCGATCTGCTACTACTCAGGCCGGTAGGCTGAGGAGTGGGAGATCCTATCACAGCCTGGTCAGACGGAGCTAGCTCCCGCCCTCGGTCTATTTATAACTTCATTTCCTGCTCTTCCTTTGCCTGTGATTCTGTCTGGTTTCCTGGCTCTGCTGCTCCTGCTAGTACTATTGACTTCTGCTTCAAATTGACCCTGGCTTACTGACTACTCTCCTGCTCTGCGTTTGGTACCTCGTACACTCCTGGTTTGACTTGCTCGTTCACTACTCTTGTTGCTCACGGTGTTGCCGTGGGCAACTGTCCCATTTCCCTTAGCTTCTTTGTACCCTTGTCTGTTTGTCTGTCGTTCACTTATTGAGCGTAGGGACCGTCGCCCAGTTGTACGCCGTCGCCTAGGACGGGCCGTGCAAGTAGGCAGGGACTGAGTGGCGGGTAGATTTGGGCTGTCTCCCTGTCTGTCTCCCTACCCAGTCATTACAGTAGAGGTGAAATTTACAAATTTCATTTTTTTTTGCCGAAATTCATTTGTAATAAAAAAAAATCTGTAACACAGAAGGTTTTACCAGAGAAGCGAAACTCAATATTTATTGCCCAGATTCTGCAGATTTTAGAAATATCTCACATGTGGCCCTAGTGTCCTAATGGACTGAAACACCTCAGAAGCAAAGGAGCGCCTAGTGGATTTTGGGGCCACCTTTTTTTAGGAATATATTTTAGGCACCATGTCAGGTTTGAAGAGGACTTGTGGTACCTAAACAGTCGAAACTCCCCAATAGTGACCCCATTTTGGAAGCTACACCCTTCAAGGCATTTTTCTAGGGGTATACCTTGCATTTTGACCCCACAGTTTTTTTGCAGAATTTAGTGGAATTAGTCTGTGAAGATGAAAATCACCTATTTTTCTGTGGAAACATAGATTTTTTTCATTTTTATAAGGAATAAAGGAGAAAAAACACCCCAACATTTGTAAAGCAATTTCTACTGATTATGGCAATACCCCATATGTGGTCATAAACTGATGTTTGGACCCACAGCAGGGCTCAGGAGGGAAGGAGCGCCTTTTGGATTTTGGAGCGCAGATTTTGCTGGATTGGTTTTCAGTGCCATGTAGGGTTTGCAACGCCCCGGAGGAACCAAAACAGTGGAAATCCCCCAAAAGTGACCATATTTTGGAAACTACACCCCTCAAGGAATATTTCTAGGGGTATAGTGAGCATTTTGACCGCACAGGATCTTTTTTAGAGCTATAGTGACCAAAAAACAGCGATTTTGGCGCTTTAAATTCTTTATTTCTTACAGCGTTCACCATGCGCAATAAATTACGTTTTACTTTATTCTCCCGGTCGGTACGATTTTTTTTACGTTTTGCAGCGTTTGCACAATAAAATTACGTTTCTATAAAATAATTTATTTTCTGAGACACCATATTCTGAGCCGTAACTTTTTTATTTTTTTGTCAAAAAAGCTGTGTGAGGTCTTGTTTTTTTGTGGGACGGAATGTAGTTTTTATTGGTACCATTTTGGGGTAAATGTGACTTTTTGATCACTTTTTATTCTATATCTTGGGAGGGGTGGTGACCAAAAAATAGCGATGCTGACATAGTTCTCCATTTATTTTGTTTGCGGCGTTCACCGTGCGGAAAAATTAACATTATAGTTTCATAGTTTGGGTCGTTACGAACACGGTGATACCAAATATGTGTACTTTTTTTTAACGTTTTCATTTTTTCCCTATAATAAATAACTTATTATAGGAAAACAAAAACTTTTATTTTTACACTTTTATAAAACATTTTTATTAACTTTTTTTTAATTTTTACACTTTATTTTTTTGTTTATTAACTTTTATTAACGTTTATTAACTTTATTTTTTTTACCTGCAGCTCTGATCGCTGCTAGAATACATTACACTACCTAGGTAGTGTAATGTATTCCAACTGTCAGTGTGACGTCACCGTCACTCTGACAGTAAGTCTACGAGGGCCAGCCAGAGGTTGGTACTCATAGGCTTCCATACATGGCAGACCCGGAGGCTGTTGCCTGGCCTCCGGATGCCATCACAAGCATCAGCAGCCCCCACAATTGCATGCTGATCTCACAGCGGATCTCCCAGTTCCCGATGCACACCTTGTCGCCGACAGTGTGCATCGGGAACGACACAGTGACTTCCTATCACTCTGACAGGAAGCCTATCAGGACCAACCGAAGGTTGGTCCGGATGGGCTTCCGTCCATGGCAGACACAGAAACCATTGTTTGGCTTCCGTTTGCCATATTAACTATCGGCAAACCCCGCGATTTCGGACAGGGGTCTGCCAATATGCTAGAAACTCATTCACTGAAACTAATTCACCGAAATCAGCGGCAAAGGACCGCTGGCCGGCAAGAGTGGAGTGTCGGTGACAGCTGACCTCCTGGTTCCCGGTGCACTGTCGCCGACAGTGTGCACCGGAAAAAACTCAGTAACTGTACGTCCTCGTGCGGGAAGTAACCTCCCGCAACGACGTAGAGTTACTTACTCGTGTGGGTAGGGGTTAATGGCACATCACGCTGTATTGTGATCTCATATTAAAGACATCAGGCTGACACTCCTGAGGTGACAGGTGAAATGTTCAGCTACCTACCTCCCACAAAAATCACTACAGTGTACAAAGGGAGCGTTGTGTTTAGTACTGGGACCCGACGCAGGAAGCATAATGCACCCATGTAATTATGTGCCTATATCATGCCAAATATGTTAACCACACAAATATTTAAGCATCCCTATTTTTTGTCTCTCCTGCTCTTATCCGCATACAATAAAAAGATTTTTACATAGGTATTTTGCACCTGTTTACAGATTTTTTTATATATCCCATACCACATGTAAATATGATTAAAGTTCGTTTGAATATATTCTTCTGTAATCTAGTGGAGGCTGCAGGAAGCCAGAACTTTATCAATTAGCTCTATGGCTTTGTGAAGGGAAGAGGGTGATATGGAGCTCTACAGATGTGTCCCCACTTACCTTTGCTTAAATTTGGTAAAGGACTCCAATTTGTCCTGAAACCAATTCAATACAATATCGCGACATGCTAGAAAAATCCTTGCCAGGCTGCAATTCACATCACAACCACTGGGTGCCCACACATAGAGCATAGGCATCTCGTGACAGAGTATCGTGAAATCATGTTTGTTTTCAAAGCTGATCATATCATGCCGCACATCTCAGGACATTTTGCGATAAGAAAAAAGGTAAAAAAGGACACATCTGTATATCAGAGAAACAGAGCCTCGATCCCTAAAGGGGATTTAAGTGGCTTATCTAAAGAACAGCAAGTTTGTTGTGTCTGCTTGTGGGTTTATTGTTCGTCAACCAGATAAAGCTTATGAATCTTCAGCCTTGGTAATTACTAGAGTACTGTAGTAACTTATTACATCTTATGAGAATATGCCTCCAAGTCCCACATACTGCGTGTTCCCTCCTATTCATATTACGCTTGATTGCAGACCATATTTTATAGTGAAATTCATTAAATTGTAATTGACAATTCCACAAAGCAATTAACTTTTGCCTCTGTGTGCTTTGGCATTGTGTTGATCTGTCTTTTACCTTAGATATTTGTTTCTCCTTTTGGAAGTATCATGAATAATTAAATTACTGTATTTTTACTGGCTATGCAGGAAAGTTACCTTATATTTCTCATCGAAACTTTGTGCCTCATTAATATTGTTCAGGCCTTAAGCACACAGACACACATACAGACAGACATAATCAATAACCTCAAAGTATGTGTGACCATTAGAAACTTATAATCAACCGCCGTGCTGGTGAATACAAAGGAAATCTCAATAGAACTGTCATATCTCAATAGAAACATCGTTTTAATGGCCTATTTTTTATTAAATCTCATTTTGGTCAGGGGCTAAGGTATAACAAGACACCACACTTTGTACTGTACATTAAAATAAACAATTTACATAGTAAAAGCATCTCAGTCCTTTGAACATGGGTTTTGTGTGGGTGAAATTGCTTCCATTTCTATTTTTAATACAAAGTTAGTCTGGAACCATGGGAAGTTTTGTCGTTGGCCAAAAGTGAACAAAAAAGAATGAATGCAAAGAATTTCAAATTATCCCTTGCATGTTTGGTCCTGGCTACATTTTCTTAGCATGGGAGCAGTCAGGGTCCTAATGAGTTGTTTTTTTTACAAATTATAACTAGGGGAGGGAAATTTCCCAAAAACTTTTTGAAACCACAGCATACACTAGTACTTACTTTTTTTGTGGAATCTCCCCTCCCACCCATTGACCAGATTCACTAGAAAACAACTGCATGTAAACCGGCACATTCCCTAGAACTACTTAAAAAAAAGTATCCTTTCCCCCACTCCCCGCACATTCACAGCTAAAAAAGAGCCTTTGTAAATAATGCTGTGTTCAAATCAGTGTTGCCCTTCCGTTGAGGGGCTCTGTCTGAGTTTTCCCATCGGGTTAACTCCTCAACAGAAAGGCAAACGGAAACCTTAGCTTCTTTTTACAACACCATTGATCTCAATGGTGACGGAAACGTTGATAAAGGTTTCCGTTTGTCACCGTTGTGACAGGGTTCTATTGTTTATGACAGAATCAATAGCGAAGCTAAGGTTTCCGTTTGCCTTTCCGTTGAGGGGTTAATCCGATGGAAACCTTTGACGGAACCCCTCAACGGAAGGGCAACGTTGATGTGAACAGGCCCTAAGACATTTTTTTCCAATTCTTTTTGGTACAGTACAGTGCTTCCACTATAGATACTTCTTGTAGAATGGACTTGGAGGTAATAAAAGAGAAGTACCGTAGATATAGAAGAATATCCTTAAAGGGGTTATGTGGGGACCGAAAAATATAAGCAGTGTAGTACACTCGCTAATATACATTCCGGTCTCCTGTCACTCTGATAATGAGATTGTAATAGATTTTTATAGCGCTGGTGGTGGAACGGAATTCTAGCTGCATAGTTGTTACGATACTGGCGAACACTGCTGGAATCCTATGGTCAGAAGTAGCGAGCGGAGCACAGTGCAGAACCCGGTGAGACGTCCCCAGGAACAGTGCTTGGAGGGTGGAACACGAGTAGTAGTCAATAGCAAGGAAGTAGGAACAGTCTGGCAAAGACAGTTCTCAGGAGCAGGAGACTGGAACAAGTCACAATACTCAAGCACTGTTTGGTATTCCATGTGGTCTGAAGTAGGCCCAAACAGGAAACAAGGTGGTTACACACGATGCAACATTTGCCATCTTGGTTAAGGGCAGGTTTAAGGGCAAAACAGCAGCCTCCAGTGGTAAGGAGTAAAAGTGCAGCACAATTCTTCAAAGTGTAAAACAGCGGCCACTAGTGGTAATTTTGCAGTACAACAACAGAATCCTGACAATAGCTTTCTTCATGATGACACGACTACTACTGCTACATCGTTTACATAGAGTACAGTGGGGCCAGTCACATGACCAAGAGTCTTGTCTTCATGAAGGAAGGCTGTGCAACTAGACTTCCGGTCCCCCGCCAGCGCTATAAAAAATCTATTAAAACCTCATAATCAGCGCGACGGGGGACCGGAATGTATATTATGAAGTGTACTCACATACTGCAGAGAGTACACTGCTAATAATTTTCGGTCCCCACCTAACCCCATTAAAATGAATATATAAAGAAGTATAAACCATAATATGCACAAAAAAGTGTAGTAGTTTAATACTAAGTAAGAGCAGGTTAAAAACAGCCGTGATATGGGCACATTTTAGGGTTCACAATATGGCCACATTTTAGGGTCTGTATTACAGCCTCAACACTTAGACACCTGAATTTCGAGTGAAACTAAGTTATATCACTATAGGACCCTAAGTTCAGTTCAATAGAACCACAAGGAGTCCAGGTGTGGCAATCATAATACAGACAATAAAATTCAGCTGTATAACGGCTATGTGAAAATGACCGGAGAGAGGACCGGGCACAGGTGCCCTCTCTACTTCCGCACCCACCACATCTGTGTCACTGGGCTATACTTTACTGGATAATGGAGGCTAACAATTGACTGGTGCTCTACCAATCAGAAGCTGAGAAAGCACTAATTGAAAAATTAAGTGCTGCCACCTATCTTTACTAGGTGACAGCTGTACATGTAACATAAAACAAAAAATTTACTTATATTAATAAATAAAAAATGCATGCACCTTTTAGGCTGGATTCACAAGAGCATGTTCGATCCGTAAATGACGGAACGTATTTCGGCCGCAAGTCCCGGACTGAACACACTGCAGGGAGCCGGGCTCCTAGCATCATAGTTATGTACGACGCTAGGAGTCCCTGCCTCTCTGCAGGACAACTGTCCCGTACTGTAATCATGTTTTCAGTACGGGACAGTAGTTCCACGGAGAGGCAGGGGCTCCTAGCATCGTACATAACTATGATGCTAGGAGCCCGGCTCCCTGCAGTGTGTTCGGTCCAGGACTTGCGGCCGAAATACGTCCCGTCCTTTACGGACCGAACATGCTCGTGTGAATCCAGCCTTAGGGTATGTGCACACACACTAATTACGTCCGTAATTGACGGACGTATTTCGGCCGCAAGTCCCGGACCGAACACAGTGCAAGGAGCCGGGCTCCTAGCATCATACTTATGTACGATGCTAGGAGTCCCTGCCTCTCTGCAGGACAACTGTCCCGTACTGTAATCATGTTGTCAGTACGGGACAGTAGTTCCATGGAGAGGCAGGGACTCCTAGCATCGTACATAAGTATGACGCTAGGAGCCCGGCTCCCTGCACTGAGTTCGGTCCGGTACTTGCGGCCGAAATACGTCCGTCAATTACGGACGTAATTAGTGTGTGTGCACATACCCTTACACTGTTATAGAAAGTTATACTCTAGGTTGGAGATTCAGCCACCTACTTCATGTCCCGGATGGTGGATAAACATTTATAGTACGATCATTTTCAATAATCTGTTCTGTTAAATAGATTTACCTTTTATGTGCTGCTAACCTATAATAGTAAAAAATTATAATAACAAAAGCCCATGGGTAAACGGCACATTGTATGACACAGGCTGCAGCACTGTAATACAGGTGTTAAAAAGTGAAACGCCACTTATTTATCCACATTCTGGACAAAACAGCCAATAAGTACAAACAATTAATTTTTGTGTCTGAAAAAAAAAACGCAGGACACATATGTATGAGTAAAAATGATAGCGTCCAACCACTGTGTAATATTATATCTATCAATATTTCATTTCTACACTCTTTACTTTGTGCACCATACTGCTACTTTAACTCTTACTTCCTCTTCATTTTGAAACCAAGTAAGGGTATGTGCACACACACTAATTACGTCCGTAATTGACGGACGTATTTCGGCCGCAAGTAGTGGACCGAACACACTGCAGGGAGCCGGGCTCCTAGTATCATACTTATGTACGATGCTAGGAGTCCCTGCCTCGCTGCAGGACAACTGTCCCGTACTGTAATCATGTTTTCAGTACGGGACAGTAGTTCCACGGAGAGGCAGGGACTCCTAGCATCGTATATAACTATGATGCTAGGAGCCCGGCTCCCTGCACTGAGTTCGGTCCGGGACTTGCGGCCGAAATACGTCCGTCAATTACGGACGTAATTAGTGTGTGTGCACATACCCTTACAGCTATGTACTCCTAACAAAGGGTGCTCCAACAGGTGTCACTGATATTATGGTACCTTTTAAAGAGACGTTTTGGCTGGGTTCACACGACCTATTTTCAGACGTAAACGAGGCGTATTATGCCTCATTTTACGTCTGAAAATACGGCTACAATACGTCGGCAAACATCTGCCCATTCATTTGAATGGGTTTGCCGACGTACTGTGCAGACAACCTGTCATTTACGCGTCATCGTTTGACAGCTGTCAAACGACGACACTTAAAGATACAGCCTCGTCAAAAGAAGTGTAGTACACTTCTTTGGACGTAAAAAACGCCACGAAAACGCAGCGAAAAACGCGAGTTGCTCAAAAAACGTCTGAAAATCAGGGGCTGTATTCCCTTGAAAACAGCTCCGTATTTTCAGACGTTTTTGGTCACTACGTGTGCACATACCCTAAGGCTGGTTTCACACGAGCACATTAACGTCCATAATGGATGGACGTATTTCGGCCGGAAGTCCCGGACCGAACTCAGTGCAGGGCTCATAGTTATGTACGACGCTAGGAGTCCCTGCCTCTCCGTGTAACTACTGTCCCGTACTGAAAACATGATTACAGTACGGGACAGTAGTCCTGCAGAGAGGCAGGGACTCCTAGCATTGTACATAACTATGATGCTAGGAGCCCGGCTCCCTGCACTGAGTTCGGTCCGGGACTTCCGGCCGAAGTACGTCCGTCCATTACGGACGTTAATGTGCTCGTGTGAAGTCCCGGACCGAACACAGTGCAAGGAGCCGGGCTCCTAGCATCATACTTATGTACGACGCTAGGAGTCCCTGCCTTGCTGCAAGACAACTGTCCCGTAGTATAATCATGTTTACAGTACGGGACAGTTGTCCTGCAGCGAGGCAGGGACTTCTAGCATCGTACATAAGTATGATGCTAGGAGCCCGGCTCCCTGCACTGAGTTCGGTCCGGGACTTGCGGCCGAGATATGTCCGTCAATTACGGACGTAATTAGTGTGTGTGCACATACCCTAACAGTGATACTGTGTTCACATGCTATGGATATGTCATATAGTTTTGCTGTGATTTTTGCTGCAGTTTTAAGAACCACGACAAAAACGCAATGTGTGAACTCAACCTTATACAAGCAACTACCAAAACACAACCTAGCTGCCTTCCAAATGCAGTTGTGCATATTAAACGGCCAACGTAAATAATTCTATGGATATAAATTACCCACGTCATGTGGATACTTTTGGCAGCAATGTTTGTGTTTTATATACCACTCTATAGCTAAGATGCCACGCTATGCCCCTCAGATGTTATTAGGTTGGTAAATTTTGGTCTGTGAGAGGAAACCCAAACAAACACAGAGCATACAAACTTCACACAGCTGTTGTCCTTGGTTGGATTTGAACCCAGTGTTGAAAGGCAGTAGTGCTAACCACTGAGCCACCATTCTGCAATATATGATGTAAACGCTGCAATATACAGCAATTACATCTTCAGGCAAAAAAGTGTAGTAACGGCCGGATTAAAGTTACTTTTTTGCAAGACATGAGTGCTGTCTATTACTTTGTTGGTGGCTTAAAGGAGTTGTCTCATAAAGATAACCGTATTGCCTATGCCATATAGGGCACATGGATGTTCCACTTGGGACCACATCTATTTGCCCGAATGGAGAGCGGCTAACATACAGTATTTTTCCGTTTGGCGGACCCCTGCTGTCCGTGTAATACATGGTCAGTCATTTAAATAATTGGGCATGTAATCCTACATTTCCCCTCCAGTAGCCAACTGCATATTACCTTGGTGATTACAGCTGATCGCTGAGGGTTTCTGAAATGGGAACATTTGTCATCAGATGATCACTGGGCCGGTTTAAATCAGAAAAGAGGTTGTCTTAGACTTAGAGAGACCCTCCAGTCTTAGGACAAAATTATAAATGTGATAGGGTATATGGATTAATATTACCTGGTGCCCTCCAGTTGCTCCCCTCTGCCATGGATCCGCCGTTTTAGGGTCCTCTCTTTATTGTCTCAAAATGGCCACAGCGTTACTCAGACTGAGTCTAAGACAATCCCTCTGATAACGTATTGGAGAGAAATGCTCACCTGAGCAGCTCTGGCCAATCCAAGAACAGTGGGTGTGTCTCCGAAGCGCTGCGGCCATTTTTAGGACAGCACAGAGGGACCCTAAAACGGCGGATCCGTGGCAGAGGGGGGCAACTAGAGGGCACCAGGTAATATTACTCCATATATCCCATCATATTTAAAATGGGGACCGGAGGGTAAATTTTATGAGACAACCCCTTTAAAAGCTATACCCATGACTGATTTTAAAGATGCCACATTGGTAAAAACATATTGGCTTGTTTTTTCATTGAAATATAGGTTACACATTTTTTTTACATTTCAGAAAAGTTTTCTAGACCTTGGATAAAAATAAAATCAAAGAAAGGTCTATTCCAAGGGGGTCCTGTGAATTTAGCACATGGTAAATGCTCCTATGCCCTTTTCTAGAACCACTTCTGCTTGTCTTGTCTTAGATCCCGCACCTTGCAGGACATGAAAGGGTAACATCGGGAAGAAGTATAGTTTGTATTTATCTATGTCTTGGCACGTAGTGTGTGTTCCTAGCGTTCCATCTTCTCATGGCTTCATGTAAGCCCGCATCTGCATCTTCTCTTTAAAAACTATGTTTGATCTATTTCAGGAAAGAACTTTGGATAAGTCATTAATTATGTAAGTCATTCATTATCCTAATCACAGTAATCCTCCATCTTCTCCCCCTTTTGACAGTTGGCTCAATAATTTACTGTCAGAGCAAAGGGAATTTGTGTGCTGATCAAATTAAAATGTTCAGAATTCTGTCATTAAAATCTCCAAGTTTTCCTTCACTTATTAATTTGTGTTTAGACCAGTGTAGAACAAGAACATTTTTGTACCTTGGGAAAACTATTTTTTTTTTTTCACAATTTGTGTGTGTGCAGTCCAAATTGAAAGACTATGTAAACATTTGAAAGTGTTTTGTTTTTTTTTTCAATAAAAATGTTAGTGTGTTTGGTGCAAGTTTATAATTAGTAATTTTAAATTTTTGAGATACAGCTGCTTTGTATCCTATATACAGAGCAGCTGTATCGTTCACTAAGACCTGAATCTGTCAGTCCCTCGGACCTGACAGGTTCAGTGTCAGCGGGTCAATGCATTATCCACCTGTAATCTATCACATCTAAGTTATGAACTTAGATGTGATGGATAAGAGGTGGATCTGATACGCAGGACCCACTTTCACGGAACCCGTTAGTCACGCGGACCTGACGGGTACAGGATTCAGCGAACGATAAAGTTGCTTAACACAAAGCAGCTGTATCTCAAAAAGTAAAAATATTTTTTAATAAAAACGAATTATAGAGTTGCACTAAACACACTGACTGACATTTTTATTTTTTTTAAAAATCCCTTTCAAAGGTTTACATAGCCTTTAATACATGGTTACTGCTATATAAGGGATATTTTAACGTGTTTTGCCACGTGAACTACTACTGTAAGTCGAATTGAAATTGAACGCAAGCCTTGGTACTAGGTCGTAATTAATGGTACTATAGAGTTGCTATGTAATTTTTAGACAAATGTGAAAGGTTATTTTCTTAGCAGGTGACCTTATAACATGTGTTGCATTTGCAGTATCTAAAGGCTGTTATTTAAATGTGAATATATTAAGTGACGTGAATTGTTTCATTTCTAGATAATATTTTGCATTGATTATCTGATTTACGTTTTTTTTAAAGCAATACAAAGAGAATATGGTATTTGTGTACTGACTGCTAGAAAGAGCAAGACATTGACATGCGGGATATAATACTGGTTGCTATACTCGGACATTGTAGTCTATGATTACAGTCATTGGGCTACATATAAAGATTGGCATCCAGGCTGCTAGACGACGTCTGCATTCCCCCATGTAAATGTAGGTCACAGTTTTCTTTTGATAATATCTGTCACAGTGACAGCTCAGAAAGAGCTGAATTAACTAAATACAAAATATTTGTAATTCATTAAATTTTTTTTACATGATTATGGCAGCAAAGATCTTGCCTGAGGTACAGCAACAGCAGTTCGAGAGATTTAACATAAAAAAAAACATGAAAATGAACTATTGACTTCTAAGAGAGGATGTAGTGAGCATGCTCTGTGTCATACTCTGCAGGGAAGGGGAGGAAGGAGGAGGAGCTGAGCAGTCCACATTACCTATCGTCAGTTGTCATCCTGTGTTATCTGCCTCTAGCTTTAGAATGGAGATGTTATCTTTCATTGTAATCCTGCACACTGATGATAATGAAATGACTGCTGCCCCTGCCACCGAGGCACACACAAGCAGATGTGTTAGAGTTTCTGGGCCCCAATGTGAAATCTGTAATGGGCCACCCACATACCATGTGCCATTTATAATACTGGTGTCTTCTTATATAGCAGAGGGGATTTTACCCCTTGCTCATACACCAAGTGCCAAGATAAAAAAAAAAAATGAAAATAGTATTAAAAATAATGTTCATTGTTGACTACACTAATCATTTATACACAAAAATCTTAACAATGTCCCATACATGGAAGTTTATTACACTAATTCTACAGTTTATATATTTTAATATCAGTTCCTCTGGTTTTCATTTAAAACAGTCAACACGTTTTATATCTTAGCTCAACTCCTATGATGCAGTGGAGGATTAGCTTTTCCTATATACAGTATACTACCTAGAATGCAAATTATCACAGAAATCTCTGTGCAGACATTGAGCCAGCAAGGAAGGGTGGGAGATTTTATTACTGAAACCTGAAGAATTCTAAATACAGCTCTGGGGTATAATACAGAACGTAAGTCAGGATCAAGATATGTAAAGTAGTGTAAGTTACTCAATTTTACATATAGACATATTCTACATAAAAACTGTAAAATAGTGTTCAAAGAAGGACATTTACTTTAAATGTGAACAGAAATCTTAATAAACTTAACCCCTTCCCACCGCAGCTATTTTTCATTTTAGATTTTTCCTCCCTGCATTTCAAGAGCCATTACTTTTTCATTTTTCCATCGACATAGCCACATGATGCCTTTTTTTTGTTATTTGCAGGACGAGTTGTCGTTTTTAATTGGACCATATAATGAACTAAGAAACTGTTAAAAATGAGTTCTGCGGTGAAATAGAAAGAAAAATAGCAATTTCTTCATTGTTTTTTGGATTTAGTCTTTACTGCATTCACCCTGTTAACTTTATTCTGCAGGCCAATACGAATATGACAATACCAAATATAAACTGTTTTACTACTTTTACAAAACGCACGCAATTTGTTCAAATAAAAAAAAATCCGTTCAAGTTCAATTTTTTGGGGGAGCCAAGGTGACCAAAATACAGCAAATCTGGCGTTTTTTTTTTAATTCTACAGCGCAAACTGTGTGGGATAAATAACCTTATATATTGTTCAGACTTTTATGAATGTGACAATATCAATATGTTTTTTTCATTGTTTACATTACTTTAGGAGGAATGTAGTAAAAGGGGTATTAGAAAGTTTAAAAAAAAGTTTGTATGTTCCTAAATAATTTATTTCTTTAATTTTTACATCTTCTTTTTAATCCCACTAGGGAACATGAACCAGTGGTTAGATCGCTGGTACAATACATTTCAATACTTATGTATAGCAGTGTCTTACGCTTTTATTCTGGGGTGACAGAAGGCCCCCCTCTAAAGGCTTAGATGCCACGGTCACTTTTGACTGCAGGATCTAAGCAGTTAAATATCCGGGAACTGAGTTATCACCGTTAAAGCAGGGTTTTAGCTGTAATATACTGACACGACAGCGTATGAAGCGGACTCAGCCTGTGAGCCCGCTCCATACTTTGAACTCTGACTTCTGCCGTATATTTAAGGTGAATGTTGGGTAGGGGTTTTCCGGTTTCAGCAAGTAAAGCATATGAAATGGAAACCATCATTGTTTACTTCTAGGGGGAAATAATCTGTCGTGGTGATGTAATGATCACACAGGTGCAGGGCTCGTTACAGTTATCCGAGGTTTGTCTTGTAAGGAGGCATGCTCCTGTGGGATCAATACATTACCATGACAGATTCTATTTTCCTAGAAGTAACTACCGATTGTTTGCGTTCGATGTCTACCACCAGAGATCTTGATAACCGTGAAGAATAGATACACAAAGTATATTCGAAAAATGTATAACTTTTCATAATACAATTAATAAGATAGTAAGTTCAGAATGCCCATTTAATAACAACACTAGTTAGCATACTTTGTAAATACATTACATTACTTATCTTGTACTGATCCTAATCCTGTATTATAGTCTAGAGCTGAATTCAAAATTCTGCAGGCTTATGAACTAAAATCTACCTCAATTTCTACACAAAGTTTTCTCTGACTATCTGCACTTTATTAAGAAGTGTAGTCTTTATACATGCACTATTCAAACTGAGTTAAGTTAAGGGGTGTGTCTGTCAACAAGCTCGTCAACAGTTTCCGTCTGCAACCAACAGTATTGTGAAAGCAACACTACAGACTATCACTCGGGATCATTATAGGATAAGTAATCTGATAAGTAATGCATTTACAAAGTCACTCAACTTTTTATGTAGATTGTCTGTAAAATTAATCTGCACTTTGAGTAAAAGAAAACATTCTGAGGACATTAGCAGAGGGAGTTCACATCCAGGTAACAGCACAACATTGACACGTATTGTGGTTGCTCGGCACAAGGTTTGTAGCCTTCAGTTTATAAAATAATTAGATATTTAACATCTGGAAAAATTACAAAGTCAATTAAAAATTGACCCTGGAGTATATCTAATATCATCGTGTGAATAATACAAATCTGCTGCAACCCAAATAATAGGAGACTAATCCATTCATAAGCTCTGATCCGCCCGGAGACAAAATAATAAAAAGAAATGCGGCACACAGCGCTTTTTTAAATATATTTTTTTATTTTTTTACCATATTATTAAATAAGCTTCAGCATGTTTTTTATTCTCTATAATAGCTTCTGAGGGAAAATTATTTTTTGCATTTTCATAGGGCTCGAGTTTAACCAAATATGTTTTTTTAAGTACACATTAGTTCATTACGGCTCTATGGGAAATGATTGCTCGGCATTAATGAAGCGAGTATAGAGGGTAGTTCTTAACGAAACACCCTAAAGCCAGGTTTGCAAACTTGTCTTAATGACGAACATCATAATCTCATTAGGTTTCTATCCTTTATGAATCCCAAATGAGGGTGCTTTAGAATTCATCTTCTTAAATCGCCTGTTCCCATTCTGGTTTACTAAAAAGCAGGGTCTTTTTGTTTCTGATCTGCCGCCTACAAAAGTCCTTTGTACTTTTTTTTAATTAATATGTAGCTGGTCCATTAGGGCTGGTGATTTAATACAGGGGTGATTGCAAACAATATATTACAAAGTTTATCAAATTATCTAGAAACTTGTTAACTGCGGTTATGAAGGGTTCATAATGAACAATGTAATAAAAGTTGAAATAATGCTAATCTGATAAGATGTAATTATATATTGCAGGTCTGACAATGTGTAATTATGCAAACTGGTTGTCTGCGCACATGGAAATCTATTCATTTAAGCAGTTCTTGAAATTTTGTCTTAGATAACTTGTAGAGAAAATGATGGCAGAGTGAGAACACGAAAGGAGTTATGGTGCTTGTACATGGCCAGTGCTACTGTAGAAAGACATTAGCAATACTAAATACCTGGCCTATGATGTTTTTCATTACGTCAGCCCTGATATTTTTGACTTTGCACCAAATGTCGATTCCTGAGCGCTTTTTCCGCTCATTATTTGTTTTATCTCATCCACTTTGCTGTTAGGGCATGCGCCCACGTGGTGGTTTTCCTCCGCAACTGTCCGCATCAATGCCGCACAGAATCTGCGTTGCAGATTCTGTGTTGGATCTGCCCAAAATGTGCAGTAAACTTATGCAGACTAGCTGCTGCGTATTGAGGTGAAAGTACTTCCCTTCTCTCTATCAGTGCAGGATAGAGAGAAGGGACAGCACTTTCCCTAGTGAAAGTAAAAGAATTTCCTACTTACCGGCCGTTGCCTTGGTGACGCGTCCCTCTTTCGCCATCCAGCCCGCCATCCAGCCCGACCGGCAGTCCATGTGACCGCTGCAGCCTGTGATTGGCTGCAGCCATCACTTAGACTGAAACGTCATCCTGGGAAGCCGGACTGGAGACAGAAGCAGGGAGTTCTCGGTAAGTATGAACTTCTATTTTTTTACAGGTTGCTGTATATTGGGATCGGTAGTCACTGTCCAGGGTGCAGAAACAGTTACTGCCGATCGCTTAACTCTTTCAGCACCCTCGACAGTGACTATTTACTGACGTCGCCTAGCAGCGCTCCCGTAATTATGGGTGCACACACATAGTCACCCGTAATTACGGGAGCCCCATTGACTTCCTCAGTCTGGCTGTAGACCTAGAAATACATAGGTCCAGCCAGAATGAAGAAATGTCATGTTAAAAAAGCAATACGCATCCGCAGCACACATAACATGTGCATGACATCTGCGGACTTCATTGCGGAATTTAGAATCTCCATTGAAGTCAATGGAGAACTTCCGCAATTAGTCTGCAACCAGTCCGCCACTGGTCCGCAACATCCATTGTATGCTGCGGACACCAAATTCCGCACCGCAGCCTATGCTCCGCAGCGGAACTTTCAGTCTCGTCTAAACGAAGCCTACTAAAAAGAAGTGGGAGGCAATGGAGAAACGGGTCCGCTGCGGATTAACGCTGCGGAGTGTCCGCAGCGGAATTCAAGAGCAATTCCGCCACGTGGGACTTTGCCCTTAGTGTATTATGCTGCAGATTTTCCGCAACGAATTCCGTTGCGGAAATTCCGCAGTATTTATGCAACGTGTGTACTGACCCTAAAGACGTTTTCATTTTTATTTTATTTCCATTCCAGTCTTTACATTCTTTTTAATTACTAAAAAAAAGATCAGTTCTCTCCATTACCCTTTTACTTTCTTTTTTTTAACAACTGTATAGATGATACATGGTATGGAGGAAAAGCCAGGCTATGCTTAGGAACTATTAAACAGTAATTCTAGTCAGAAGTTAATATTTTCTTACCATCCTACCTTCTCAGATCCATAGGAGAACAGTATTAGCCCTTATTCACACTTGTTGGTATTGTACTTTATAAGGTGTAGCATACGAAGCCATTGTTATTCTATGTGTCTGTTCACACCTTCTTATATTGCTCTGAATGGGCCTTGAGACAAACACTATTCTGAGTCAGAAATGTGTTAACAGCAGTTGTCACTTCCCTTCCCCCACTCCTCTCGGGCAGTTTAATAAATCTTTGATAGGCAGATAAACATTAGATCACTGATACCAGCTAATTTTTTACACGCTGCAGATATAAATTCAATCAACCATGTCTCTGTATAGTTAAAAGAAACAAAAGTTTTGGTACCGTGTTAGGCTTCGTTCACATCTGCATCAGGGCTCTGTTCATGGGTTCCGTCTGAGCTTTCTGTCAGGGGAACCCATGAACGCAACCCTGACCAAAACAAATGGAATCAATAGGTTGAATCACCGTTGTTTAACCCCTTTAGGACACAGCCTGTTTTGGCCTTGTGGACACAGATGATTTTTTCAAATCTGACATGTGTCACTTTATGTGGTAATAACTCCGGAATGCTTTTACCTATCCAAGCGATTTTCTCGTGACATATTGTACTTTATGTTAGTGAAAAAATTTGGTCGATAAATTCAATATTTATTTGTGAAAAACGTCAAATTTTAGCAAAAATTTGCATTTTTCTAAATGTAAATGTATTTGCTTGTGAAACAGATAGTAATACCACACAAAATAGTCACTAATTAACATCCCCCATATGTCTACTTTATGTTTGCATCATTTTTTTTCACATACTTTTATTTTTCTAGGACGTTACGAGGCTTAGAACTTTAGCAGCAATTTCTCATATTTTCAAGAAAATTTCAAAAGGCTATTTTTTCAGGGTCCAGTTCAGTTCAGTTCAGTGAAGTGGCTTTGAGGGCCTTATATATTAGAAAGTCCCCATAAATCACCCCATTTTGAAAACTGCACCCCTCAAGGTATTCAAAACCACATTCAGAAAGTATTTTAACCCTTTAGGCGTTTCACAGGTATTAAGGCAAAGTAGAGGTGAAATTTACAAATTTCATTTTTTTGCCGAAATTCATTTGTAATAAAAAAAAATCTGTAACACAGAAGGTTTTACCAGGGAAACGCAACTCAATATTTATTGCCCAGATTCTGCAGATTTTAGAAATATCCAACATGTGGCCCTAGTGTCCTAATGGACTGAAACACAGGCCTCAGAAGCAAAGGAGCACCTAGTGGATTTTGGGGCCTCCTTTTTTTAGGAATATATTTTTGGCACCATGTCAGGTTTGAGGAGGTCTTGTGGTGCCTAAACAGTCGAAACCCCCCAAAGTGACCCCATTTTGGAAACTATACCCCTCAAGGCATTTTTCTAGGGGTATAGTTAGCATATTGACCCCACAGTTTTTTTGCAGAATTTAGTGGAATTAGTCTGTGAAGATGAAAATCACCTATTTTTCTGTGGAAACATAGAATTTTTTCATTTTTACAAGGAATAAAGGAGAAAAAGCCGCCCAACATTTGTAAAGCAATTTCTCACGATTACGGCAATACCCCATATGTGGTCTTAAACTGATGTTTGGACCCACAGCAGTGCTCAGGAGGGAGGGAGCGCCTTTTGGATTTTGGTGACCCCATTTTGGAATCTACACTCCCTCAAGGAATTTTTCTAGGGGTATAGTGAGCATTTTGGCCCCTCAGGATCTTTTTTAGAGCTAAGGTGACCAAAAAACAGCGATTTTGGCTCTTAAAACTCTTTATTTATTACAGCGTTCACCGTGCGCAATAAATTACGTTTTAATTTATTCTGCCAGTCGGTACGATTACGCCGATACCATATGTGTATACTTTTTTATAAGTTTTGCAGCGTTTGCACAATAAAATTACGTTTCTATAAAATAATTTATTTTCTGAGACACGCTATTCTAAGCCTTAACTTTTTTATTTTTTCGTCAAAAAAGCTGTGGGAGGTCTATTTTTTTGCGGGACGGGTTGTAGTTTTTATTGGTACAATTTTGGGGTAAATGCGACTTTTTGATCACTTTTTATTCTATATCTTGGGAGGGGTGGTGACCAAAAAATAGCGATTCTGACAGTTTTCCGTTTATTTTGTTTGCGGTGTTCACCGTGCGGAAAAATTAACATTATAGTTTCATCGTTTGGGTCGTTACGAACGCGGCGATACCAAATATGTGTACTTTTTTTTTAACGTTTTCATTTTTTCCCTATAATAAATGACTTATTATAAGAAAACAAAACCTTTTATTTTTACACTTTTATAAAACATTTTTATTAACTTTTTTTACTTTTTACACTTTATATTTTTGTTTATTAACTTTTTTTTTACCTTTTACACTTTCTTTTTTTTACCTGCAGCTTTGATCGCTGCTAGAATACATTACACTACCTAGGTAGTGTAACGTATTCCAACTGTCAGTGTGACGTCACAGTCACTCTGACAGTTGGTCTACGAGGATCAGCAGAGGCTGATCCTCATAGGCTGACATACATGGCAGACTTGGGGGCCGTTGTCTGGCCCCCGGGTGCCATCACAAGCATCAGAAGCCCCCACGATTGCATGGGGGCTGCTGATGCGCTACAAACTCGCTACATGCGGAGATCGCAATCGAGCCCCGCATGTAACGGGTTAATTGCCGAAATCAGCGATGAGCTGATCTCCAAGTTCTGATGCACACTGTCGCCGACAGTGTGCATCGGGAACGACACAGTGACTTCCTGTCACTCTGACAGGAAGCCTATCAGGACCAGCCGAAGGTTGGTCCTGATGGGCTTCCGTCCATGGCAGACCCGGAAGCCATTGTTTGGCTTCCGTTTGCCATAGTAACTATCGGCAGACCCCGCGATTTCGGACGGGGGTCTGCCGATATGCTAGAAACCCCTAAAATTCGGCGATTGCACCCGATCGCCGAATTTAAGGGGTTAATTCGCCAAAATCAGCGGCAAAGGACCGCTGGCCGGCAAGAGGGGAGTGTCAGCTGTCGGCGACAGCTGACCTCCCGGTTCCCGGTGCACACTGTCACCAACAGTGTGCACCGGGAAAAAATCAGTAACTGTACGTCCTCGTGCGGGAAGTAACCTCCCGCGAGGACGGACAGTTACGTCCTGGTGCGGATAGGGGTTAAGGGTTACGTAATTTTGATGGAATCAATACTGTAGACGACTACGCTTTTGATTCCATCAAAATGACGGAACCCTTACACCACGGAGACAAACGAAAACCATTGGCACCGGATCCGTCACCATTGAAATCAATGGTAATGCAAACGGAAACCGTTGGTTTCCATTTGTGTCAGTCATGGTCCCGTTCCGATGGAAAGCTCAGACGGAGCATTGAAACGGGACCCTAGAGATGTGAACGAAGCCTTAGTCAGTTGAAAAAAGTTTTAGCGCTCTCAGTAAAAGAAACAAAATAGCAGACATGATACCTTTTATTGACTTCCAAGGAGAAATTATATTAAACAGCAAGCTTTCGAGACAACTTAGGTCTCTTCATCTCTGCACGGTTATGGAAGGGGAGTTCTCCCTTTCAGTTTAAAAGAGTTATCCGATTTGGACAGTCCTTTTTTTGTTAGAAAAGTCCCTAATGATAAACTGATCAAAAGGTATCCCACAGCGATCAACTGTGAAACCTGGCAGCAAGTGTTTAGTATTCTTGCAGCATAACTGCAGGGGGAAAATAAAGCATTGCATATTAGTCATCAAAATCAATAGGCTGTCCATGGAATGCACGTTTATTGGATCCTACAGAGCGAGAGTCAGTCTTTGTAGCTGCTCTCCTCTCTGGATAATAGATGGGGTCCTGAACGAGGGACTCCCCACTATTAGCTAAGCATTTTCTAATTGAGTATAAGAAATATGGGAGACTGGCTAGGCCACTCCATGACCTTAATGTGCTTCTTTTTGAGCCACTCCTTTGTTGCCTTGGGTGTATGTTTCGGGTCATTGTCGTGCTGGAAGACCCAGCCACGAGCCATTTTTAATGTCCTGGTGGAGGGAAGGAGGTTGTCACTCAGGATTTGACGGTACATGGCTCCATCCATTCTTCCATTGATGCGGTGAAGTAGTCCTGTGCCCTTAGCAGAGAAACACCCCCAAAACATAATGTTTCCACCTCCATGCTTGACAGTGGGGACGGTGTTCTTTGGGTCATAGGCAGCATTTCTCTTCCTCCAAAAACGGCGAGTTGAGTTAATGCCAAAGAGCTCAATTTTAGTCTCATCTGACCACAGCACCTTCTCCCAATCACTCTCAGAATCATCCAGATGTTCATTTGCAAACTTCAGACGGGCCTGTACATGTGCCTTCTTGAGCAGGGGGACCTTGCGGGCACTGCAGGATTTTAATCCATTACGGCGTAATGTGTTACCAATGGTTTTCTTGGTGACTGTGGTCCCAGCCTTGTGCAGGTCTATGATCTTGTCCCTGACATCCTTAGAAAGCTCTTTGGTCTTGCCCATGTTGTAGAGGTTAGAGTCAGACTCATTAATTGAGTCTGTGAACAGGAGTCTTTTATACAGGTGACCATGTAAGACAGCTGTCTTTAATGCAGGCACCAAGTTGATTTGGAGCGTGTAACTGGTCTGGAGGAGGCTGAACTCTTAATGGTTGGTAGGGGATCAAATACTTATTTCTCTGTGCACAATGCAAATAAATATATATAGTTTTGAGAATGTGATTTTCTTATTTTTTTTATATAATCTATCTCTCACTGGTAAAATTAACCTAGCCTAAAAATTCTAGTCTATTCATGACTTTGACAGTGGGCAAACTTACAAAATCAGCAAGGGATCAAATACTTATTTCCTCCACTGTATATATATATATATATATATATATATATATATATATATATATATATATATATATACATATATATTTTTTTTTTTTTTTTTTGCATGTATATATATATGTTGTCACACCTGTGGGGTTTGTGGACCCAGAGTAGCAGCTGGCCAAACTAAAGTCAATGAAAGTCTTTAGAACTAGAGTACCTGTATAGAAGTTCTGACAGACATGTGGCATAGCAGACACTAAGGCATGGCAGAACTCTTCTCCAACACTAGACTTCGCTCAGGAGCAAACACAATTACTGGATACGGGATAAAGGATACGGGAACACTGGGAACAGGTTACAACTAAGGGACCTTTTGCTAAACGAACATGGGTAGACACAACACAGGAAGGAGGGCAGGATTTAAGTGGGACAGGGTGCACAGGGATAGGCTAGGGAAAATTATAGTGGTTAGCCCTTTAAGAGGACACCAGGACACGCACGCACCCTAGGGGAGTGAGCGAAGGATGGGTGCAGTACATGCCTGTGTTTCCGGGGTGTAGGAGGGAGGAGCCGGCACGAAGGTAAACTATGCTGGCTGCCGCTAGGGGAAGTCGGATAGCGGCGAACGGCAGCCGCCAGCGTTACATATATGTATATATATATACATATATTCTGTTTTATCTCCACTGCATCTAAAATGTGTCTGTCATTGATAAATAGTAGAGTCATCAGAGCATAATTGCAAGACTGTATTTTATCACAAAGATCACCTCTTCTTCAAATTCTTATTTTTAGAATTGTATTTGGATTAATAAATACATATTGCATTCTTTATTTTTCCTGCAAAAATACAAAATAATACAATGGATTTCACTGTAGTAAGGCTCTGTTTACATTTGCGTTGGAGTCTCCATCAGATTTGACCAGAAAAACAGCACTGCATACAGTGCTTTTTTTCCTGTCAAAATTACGGAAACCACGATGGAATCGGATGGACCCAATTATAAGTCAATGGAGTCCGTTATGGGCAGGTGAAATCCATCCTACGGCAGGACCAACACTGCGTTGTGACTTCAATTTTAAAAGAAAGCCAAAACGCAGATGTGAACAGAGCCTAAAATGTACAATTGTATTTAAGTTGTTCTGCTCATCAAACTTCTCTACCTCCAATCTATCCTTAATGCAGCAACCAGGCTTATCTCTTTGTCCAACCACTTTATTAATGCATCTACCCTGTGCCAGTCACTGAACTGGTTGCCATTCCCTTCAGAATTCAATCAAAAATTCTAACGCTCACTTAGAAAACTCTCCATAGTGCTGCACTTCTCTACACCTCTTTCTTCGTCTCTGTCTACCACTCAACCCATAGATTGGTATACAGTTTGGTCAATGATCTACGAATAACATTCTTCATTTTCCCAACCTCCCGATCCTGCACCATTTCTCTGGAATGCCCCATCTTGGACAATCAGATTAATTCCCAACATTCACAAGCATGCCCTAAAAACACATCTTTTTTGACAAGCCTATCACATTCTCTTAACTGAGGTATAATACTACTCCCCTACTTTCCCTTTAACATCTCTTTCTATATTATTCCTCAGAACCTTAGCTTTATAGTCGAAAAAATCTCACATTCCTTTCACCCTAATGCACTCGATATCCATGTCAGCTTAGATACGTTTCATTGAAAAGTGAGTACAAAACAAAGTCATACATGTGCAGTCTGTACAAACCAGAAAAGTAAAAAACTGCAGAAAATAGTACAACATCAGTCATGACTATACATGAAAAGATTATGAGGAAACAGCAAATATAAGGCAAAACACCTGTACAATTCCAATAACCTGAGTCATGCCAGTCCCAATCCTGGAAAGACGCAGAGATTAAAGCCTATAGGTACTAACTGCTAACATGCTGGTATAAGTGGTGTGGTAAAGCTTGTCAATGGGAGAATAGAGTGTCATAGTGTATGTAAGATGTGATCCGCACCAGGCATCCCATATTTTATGGAATTTGGCAACTCAACCTCTTTTCTTGTAAGCCAATTCTTCGCTAAAGGCCACCATTTGCATCCAGACATGGACACTAGCTTGTCTATCCAACCCACTTTTATGGCAATTTTTTTATGGACAAGACAGGGTTTTCCTAAGAAAAATGTTCTGGTAGTGGAACCACACAAAAGTTTTAAACAACCGGAGCATATACAGTTGGGGTGTGGGGCTTATTGGGACTTCAAGTACATTTGAGGGCATGTCCATAATCTCTTTTTAGAATGTCTCCAGGCATAGACATCCACCTGTAAAATGTGAAAAATCTGCAGGTGAATAGGCACATTTCTTACAAGAAAGGGGAGGGATATTACCCGTTCTATGAAGTCTAATAAGAGTAAGAAAACTTTTACAGTTAATGTAGAGTTGAACCAATTTATTGTTGGCTGTAGTAGAGATTAGCTGAAGCCGTTCCATCACTTGCTAATCCTCTGCATCCATTGTAGGAATTAAAACTTTCTACTTCTCTACTGCTGGAAGTGGAGAACTTTTCAAATTCACATGCAGTAGGTGGGCGCACAAGACGGAAATGAGTCCTATCAAGGTCTGTGAATGCAGGAGTCCTATAAAAAGATAATTGGAAATGGGTGGACGGGAGTCTGGAAATAGTGCTTGTTGGGTATGTCGTATTTGTAAGAACCTACAGATAAGTCATATGTATCCTTAATTGTGTTCCCCAATTTTGCACAAAGATGGCTAGACCATATAGTACAAATCTAGCACAGGGGGGAAAATGTATTATTACATGGCGCCATTCAAATGACTGTCATACATAGATGGGCCCGATCCGCTAGAGTGAGAGCTGCTCTTTCACTCTCTATTTGGGAAATACAGATGTCATAGGGGGGGAGGCTCCAAATAGGACACCGCCTCTAGGACGTCCAATCCGCCTTTCCATAAAAGTCAATGGAAATTGCCTGTTTCAAAACTGTAGTAAAGTTTTATTTATAACTATAGGACAAATCATAAAATTGCACAGAAATCCTAGAAGTCTGTGACCTATTGCTCGGGGAAATGTATGGTAGAAGTCATTTTATGGATACGATGCAGTGCTAGCGGTCTGATTATACAAGAAATTATCTCTAATTGTACCCAATCTAAGAAATAATATCATATACAACTATTGAAGTTTGTAAATGTACATATCTCCATCTATTAGAAGCTTATATTACAGTTTTCCCATATTGCTGTTACTCCTTTTATACTTCATGTAATATGATGGTGCAGATATACTGATTCATTTTCATGTGTTTCTAACGAAATGTTCTATATGATAATTATGTGCTCATTTACCTAATGTGATAAGGATACTGCGTGTTTAATGAACAGCAAGAACTCACACTAGCGCATGAGACAACTATGAATCAATATTCATGTCTACAACACATAAGCAATAAATATGGACCAGAAATGTCAGAGTGGAATTCATTTAACGTAATGTACATTTAAAAAAAATTTACTTGTAAATCAGCGCGTCCGCAGGTAGTTTTGTGATATGTTTATGGTCATATCAGAGAAACCTGTAAAATATATCCCTATAAATGTCAATTCTATAAAAAGTTGTTTTCTTCTTTCTACTTGTGTATTGTATTTGTAGAGATGTTGGAAAATATGTACTATTTGCAAGGCCGGATTTATAGAAATTGGAGCGTTGTGCATCAAGCAGAGTAGGGTCTGCCTTCCTCTGCTTGCCATTTTTAGACAGTTTTTCTCATAAATCTAGATCACATTATATTGACATACAGTGCCAAGATAATACTTCCGTATACAGCCCACAGAATACTGGAATTCAGTTCAGTACTTTAATATGCTTCTAAATAATACTGGGTTTGTTTTTGGAGATTCCCTAGTAAAAGGGAGTTTTGGGAAATAGCCCATTTTTGAGAACCCCTAAAAACAGCTCTGCCTATTGAGTATTTCAAGCTAGTAGATAGGGATCCCCTACTCCAGCCCCGCCTCCTCTCCTCTATTGGCTAGTGCTAAGAGAAGCGTCAATGGCAACCATGTAATTATTCATTTTCCTGCAGTGCTGTACAAAAACAGCAATTACCTAGCAGCTCTGTGAAATAGCCGATCGCAGGGGATCCCAGCCACAGGATGTGATGATTTGCTCTTGGGGTGGACCCTGAAATACAAAAGGTGGTTGTTCTAACTGTTTGTACCTACCTATAATTTATACTCCTATTTTACAATATTATGTTAAATTAATAGGTGTTTAGTTCATTTACATTAAATAACTTTTATAATTCGTCATGTATTTTTTATTTTAGGTCCCGGTCTGATAGAAACCCATGGTCAGCAGTTCCAGATACACTCAGATAAAGGAAAGATGCTGTTTTCCGTGGATGAAAAGGAAGTTCTAGTTGGAACAGACAAGCTGAGAGTCACAGGTGGGTAGACAAACTAGTATTCTGGTGTGAAATAACTCTGTGCTACTCTATGAATCACTAGACTGCTTTGCCTAACCCCCTCTTACCAAAACACAATCATCAGCATTTAGCAGGTAAATATATTTATCTGATTAAAATATGACCTCCATCATCTTGAGGTCTTCAAATCCATTATAGGGTAAATGGACAATTATTACCTTTTACCTGTAGACTGTTTTCTGAACTATTCTCTATTTTTCCTTGTTTCAAAAAAAGGGGGCAGGACGAGCACCACACAATGTTATGCATAAAGATCTCCATTGACATTGATTTTGCCTTGTTTGATCATCTTTCCAATACACCGGGGGACTCATAATCTCCACATAACCCAGCCTCTTGGGCCGTGTCCTTTACTTGGTTCACAGCCATGGGGCAAGCACAGTATATACCATGTGAACTGTCTCTGCTTATTAAAAATGTTCACAAAATGTTAATAAAAAATTAGCTTCAACTTTTTTCTTCGCATTGAGTTTTCCAAAAGACTTTCATAGCTTAACATCTTCCTTGTTCTGAATACTAGATGGGTTCTCTACACAAAATATACAAACTTGCAGCACCCTGAAGACCATAGCTCCTGTTTGTAATACTTTAACCCCCAGAAAACGGCAAGATCATTATAATTATCTTAAAATGAAAGTCAAAGGCCGTCCAAGTAATCCCCTATGTTCCAGGTCCTCGAGACAGAGAGAGACAATCTTAGTAGCCGCTTTCCACTATGGCTAATTTATGTAGGTCCTGAACAGGGGACTCCCTCCTAGTAACTTAAAATCTCCCAATAGGATATTCGAAGATGGGGTTTCGAAACCAGATGACCCCTTTAAGGTCTAAACATTTTATTTATCTGAAGTCAGTGGTTGAAAACCTTATACAATTCTCAATAATAAATTATCTGTAATTGAAAAGCAGAGATAGTGTAAAGGATCTGCCAGGCACAACTTCTGTGTATACGCCCATAGGTAATCAGTCTGCACCTGAGTCTATGTCTCTGAGACTGACTCCATCTTCCACCACTCAGGATGGCAGGCTTAGGAGTGGGAGAACCTATCGCAGCCTGGCCAGACGGAGCTAGCTCCCGCCCTCTGTCTATTTATACCTGCCTTTCCTGTTCCTCCTTTGCTTGTGATTCTTCTCGTGTGGTTTCCTGGCCCAGCTACAGCTTCTAATTATTTGATCCTGTTCATACTGACCCTGGCTTACTACTACTCTCCTGCTCTGGTATCTCCTGTACCCCAAACACACATTTTTCGGTTTTAGCAAACAGTTTGTTTTCCCGAAGGACCTGGAGCACCTTCCTGACATGCTCAATGTGGGAGGACCAGTCCTTGGAAAACACCAGTATGTCATTAAGGTACACTACAAGAAATACCCCCAGGTAATCTCTAAAAATCTCATTTATGAAATTCTGGAACTAATGGCCAAACTGAGAGGACTAATCAATCTCTAGAACAATATTTAAGGTGTTTTATCTCTGACTGTCAATATGATTGGGTCTCATTCATTCCCCTCGCCGAATTTCCCCTTAATAACTGGGTCAGTAACTCGTCAGGGGTCTCCCCCTTTTTCTGTAATTTTGGGTTTAATCCACGGTTCTCCTCCTTTTCACCTGGTAGTTCCAACAATCCCGAGGTAGAGGTCGTTCATCGGGAACTGTGCACAGTCTGGGCCCAGGTTCAGAAAAACATAGAGGCGTCCCAGAGCGTACAAAAAACTCAGGCTGATAGAAGACGTTCTGCTAACCCTTTGTTTATGGTTGGGATCTGGTGTGGTTATCGTCTAGGAACTTGCGCCTTAAGGTCCCGTCCAAGAAGTTTGCTCCCCGGTTTATTGGGCCGTATAAGGTCATTGAAGTCCTCAATCCTGTCTCCCTCCGACTGGAGTTGCCACCATCTTTTCGAATACACTACGTGTTTCATGCCTCCCTCCTTAAACGCTGCTCCCCGTCCTTGGCTCCCTCGAGGAAACCTCCTGTTCCCGTTCTCACCCCTGAGGGGGTGGAATTCGAGGTGGCCAAGATTGTGGACAGCAAGATGGTCCAAGGCTCCCTCCAGTACCTGGTCCATTGGAGAGGATACGGGCCTGAGGAGAGGACTTGGGTACCCGCCCGGGATGTTCACGCTGGGGTATTGGTCAGGAAGTTCCACCTTCGTTTCCCCAATAAACCAGGTCCACTTAGAAAGGGTCCGGTGGCCCCTCATAAAAGGGGGGGTACTGTGAAGGATCTGCCAGGCACAACTTCTGTGTATACGCCCATAGGTAATCAGTCTGCACCTGAGTCTATGTCTCTGAGACTGACTCCATCTTCCACCACTCAGGATGGCAGGCTTAGGAGTGGGAGAACCTATCGCAGCCTGGCCAGACGTAGCTAGCTCCCGCCCTCTGTCTATTTATACCTGCCTTTCCTGTTCCTCCTTTGCTTGTGATTCTTCTCATGTGGTTTCCTGGCCCAGCTACAGCTTCTTATTATTTGATCCTGCTCCATACTGACCCTGGCTTACTACTACTCTCCTGCTCTGCGTTTGGTACCTCGTGCACTCCTGGTTTGACACGGCTCGTTCACAACTCTTGTTGCTCACGGTGTTGCCGTGGGCAACTGCCCCTTTCCCTTTGCTTTGTGTTCCCTTGTCTGTTTGTCTCGTGCACTTACTGAGTGTAGGGACCGCCGCCCAGTTGTACCCCGTCGCCTAGGGCGGGTCGTTGCAAGTATGCAGGGACAGAGTGGCGGGTAGATCAGGGCTCACTTGTCCGTTTCCCTACCCCCATCATTACAGATAGTGATTCTGATGCCACATACGTACAGTGCCTTGCAAACATATTCATCCCCTTGGTGTTTCTCCTCTTTTCAACCTGGAATTAAAATGGATTTAAAATCAGATTTTATGTAATGGACCTGACAAAATAATCCAAATTCTTACATTCTGAAAGGCCCGAGAGTCTGAAACACCACTAAGCAAGCAACATGAAGACCAGGGAGCTCTCCAAACAGGTCAGAGACAAAGTTGTGGCGAAGTGGGTTGTAAAAAAATATTTCAAACTTTGAACACCCCACGGAGCACCATTAAATGTATTATAACAAACTGGAACGAATATGGCACAACTACATACACTTATTATTTGGACAGTGTCACAATCTTCATGATTTGGGCTCTGCATCCCACCACATTGGATTTGAAATGAAACAACTGAGATGCAATTGAAGTGTAGACTTTCAGGTTTAATTCAAGGGGTTGAACAAAAATATCTTGTGAAACATTTAGGAATTGCAACCATTTTTCTACACAACCTCCTCATTTCAGGGGCTCAAAAGTAATTGGATGAATTAACATTACCATGAATAAATGTTTTTTTTTAATACTATGTAGAGAATCCTTTGCAGGCAATGACTGACTGAAGTCTGGAGCCCATGGACATCAGTAAACGCTGGGTTTCCTCCTTTGTGATGCTTTGCTCGGCCTTTACTGCCACTGTCTTCACTTGTTGCTTGTTTGTGGGTCTTTCTGCCTTAAGCTTCGTCTTAGGCAGGTGAAATGCTCGATATCGGGTTGAGATCTGGTGATTGACTTGGCCATTGCAGAATATTCCACTTCTGTGCCTTAAAAAACTCCTGGGTTGCTTTCACAGCATGTTTTGTGTCATTGTCCATCTGTCCTGTGAAGCGACGTCCAAATTAACCTTGCTGCATTGGGTTGAATTTGAGCAGAAAGTAAATCCCTGAACACTTCAGAATTCATCCGGCTGCTTCGGTCTTCAGTCACATCATCAATAAACACTAGTGACCCAGTGCCTTTGGCAGCCATGCATGCCCATGCCATCACACTGCCTCCACCATGTTTTACAGAGGATGTGGTGTGCTTTGTATCACAAGCCTTCTCCATACTTTCTTCCTCCCATCATTCTGGTACAGGTTGATTTTAGTTTCATGCTGTTCCAGAACTGGGCTGGCTTCTTTAGATGTTGTTTGGCAAAGTCTAATCTGGTCTTTCTATTTTTGAGGCGGATTAATGGTTTGCACCTTGTGGTGAACCCTTTGTATTTGCTCTCATGAAGTCTTCTCTTTATGGTAGACTTAGATACTGATACAGCTATTTCCAGGAGAGTGTTCTTCACTTGGGTAGATGTTGTGAAGGGGTTTTTCTTCAACATGGAAAGGATTTTGCGATCATCCACCACTGTTGTCTTCCGTGGACGTCCAGGCCTTTTAGTGTTCACAAGATCACCAGTGCGCTCTTTTTTTTTTTCAAGAATGTACCAAACTGTTGATTTGGCCACTCCTAACATTTGTGCTATCTCTCTGATGGATTTCTTTGTTAATTTTCTTCAGCCTAACGATGGTCTTTTTCACTTGCATTGAGAGCTCCTTTGACCTCATGTTGTGGGTTCACAGCAACACCTTCCAAATGCAAATGCCACACCTGGAATCAACTCCAGACCTTTTACCTGCTTAATTCATGATAGATTAATGAGGGAATAGCCCATGCAGCCCATAAAATAGTTTTTTTTTTTTTGTCAAATCTGTTTTTTATTTTCAAAAAGAAAAGAACAAACATACAAAGATAGTAACATAACTGTACCCATGTGCAACATGGGTTTAAAACAAACACAAAGGCCATCAGCTTTGGATATTTGTACATTATCACGAGCAATAAGAACCCAAAAAAAAGATAAGCATTTCATGTACATAGAAATACAGTTACATGCTTGGAGAAGCCATGGCACAATAGGGGAAGAGAAAAAACTAAGGGAAGGGGGGGAGAGTGGGTAACAGGATTATGTAGTGTTACAGTTATTTGTCATACAGCACCAATTCATCACATTTCAATGCAAATTTTACAGTAGACTTTGCCTCTCACACGCAAGTTTATACCTATTCAATGTATGTCAGTTCTATAGTGCAGCCACGGTCTCCAAGTGTTTAAGAATTGTACATGAGTGTGTTCTTGCCAACTGGTCAACTCCTCCAAACTACAAATCTGCTGAACCTTGTCCAACCATTGTGTTTTGGATGGGGAGGCAGTCTGTAGCCAGTAAAGGGGATTAAGTATTTGGCTGCAGCTATCAGGTGCGCCGCTAGATGCGCTTTAGAGGGTTTGAATGATTTTGAGGGCAATGCCAAAGCTATCAATTCTATTGAGAGGGGTATGTCGGAGCCACAGTTTTTATTAATCTCCGCGGATATCTCTTTCCAGAAGTCTGTGACCAGCGGGCAATACCACCAGATGTGGGACAATGTCCCCACAGCTCCCTGACAGCGCCAGCATAATTTGGAGGCCGCTAAACCCAAGTGGTGCATTCGCTCCGGCGTCTTGTACCACCTTGTTAGTAATTTGTAATGGCTCTCCTGAAGTTTGACACACCTTGAAAAACCGTGAGAGTGTCTCAAGATGCATTTCTTTTCCTGTTCAGTGAATTTCTTGTTTAATTCCATTTCCCAGGACACTAGAAAAGTTGGGGTCCCAGGTGTGCCCAAGCTCAGCAGCATGGGATATAGTCTAGATAATTTGCATGTAGTCACCACCTTGGCAAGGAGCATTTTCTCTAGGTCGCCCAGGTCCCTACTGCCTTTTTGAGAGGCTAGAAAGGTCTTGCAAACGTGTTGCACATGGTTTATCTGAAGGAAATTTAGAGAGCCCGGTGAGACCAGTAATCGAATTTTATCCGATGAGGGAACCATATTAGCTTCTAGTAAGTCTGAAATGGTCATATGACAGAACAAATCCCATATGTCGTCTGGTGGGGGGTCCTTATACTCGACATTGTAAGGCAATAAGGAGGCAGGCATAATCGGCGAGGGCGTCAAGGGAGGTACACTCACGGCTTTGTGCGATATCCACACCGAGAGTGTTCCCCTCAGGAGAGGGTTTGTAATGGATTTTAGGTCCCCTTGGTCGGGCAACCACAAGATTCTCAAAGAATCTCTACCTAAGGGTGCTGTCTCCGGCTCTATGCACCAGTCCATTGACCCCGGCGATACCAAATCCAACCATCTTTGTAGATGAATTGCCTTATAATACACCTCCACGTCCGGTAGCCCCAAACCTCCTCTATCTCGTTTTAGCGATAATAATTTATAAGACAGGCGGGGCCTGCGCTGATTCCACAGGAAGGAGGAAAATAGACGTCTCACAAGTGTAAAGAAGGACTTTGGTAGGTATATAGGGACCATATTCATAACATATAATAGTATCGGCAGTATGTATGTCTGTAAAAGATTTTTACGCCCCATCCAGGACATGAAGGGTATGCGGTAAGAGGAGAGGTGTGTCGACAATTTCTTTAATAGTGGTTGGTAGTTAAGCTTATATAAATCTTGTAATTGACCCGGTATTTGGACGCCCAAGTATGTAATATAGTGAGAAGGCCATGAAAAGAGCGAGTCTCGTTGTAGTTCATGTGCCAAAGAGGGGGGAAGGGAAATGTTTAGTATTTCAGATTTGCTATAATTAATCTTAAAGTTGGAGACCCCTCCATACTCCGCAAAAATATGTTGGAGCTGTGGCAGTGCTTGTTGCGGGTAAGTAACCATGAGGAGTATGTCGTCTGCAAAAGCCGCCACTAGATGTGTATGTTCTCTTATCTGTAACCCTCTTATCAGGGAGTCCGATCTAATTTTTTGCAGAAGGGTCTCCAAGGTCAGAATAAAAAGGGTGGGGGATAGTGGGCATCCCCGTTCGTAATGGAGAAGGACGGGGAGAGGACCCCATTAACCCGTATCCGAGCATGCGGTTCTGTATAAAGTGAGAAAATAGCCGTAATAAATTGAGGTGGGAATAAAAATTTAGCTAGCACGTGTTTCATGAAATCCCAGGCCACTCTATCGAACGCTTTCTCAGCGTCTGTGCCCATTAGTATTAAAGGTAGTTTAAAATGTTTAGCATAATGAATAGAGTTTATCAGTCTTCTCGCGTTGTGTTTACCTTCCCTACCTCGTACAAACCCCATCTGATCCGGATTAACTAGCTTAGGCAATAAGTCCCCAATTCTCAGCGCCAAGAGTTTGGCCCATATCTTCAAGTCAATATTCAATAAGGATATCGGCCTGTAGCTAGCACAGAGGGATGTGTCCTTTCCCTCCTTCGGTATTATGGTGATATATGCTTCTAAAGATTGTTTCGAGAAGGGGGTGCCATCTAAGAGTGCGTTACACATGTGGGTCAGGTGTGGTAACAAAGAGTCTAGAAATTTTCTATAGTAGGTGAGAGAGAAGCCATCCGGGCCTGGGCTTTTACCAGGTGGGAAAGAGGTAATGACGCTCCTCACCTCATCCACCGTAATAGGGTGTATAAGAGTGTCAGCCTCTTCTGAGGAGAAAGTGGGTAAATGGAGTGACCCTAAAAAGTCAAGTACACATGTATCCCTCTGAACAGACTGAGTTCCAGTTTCCTCCTCCTTGATGTTGTAAAGGGAGGAGTAAAATGACATGAATTCTTTAGCTATATCAGACGTGGAGGTGCGTATTATCCCATCAGCTCCCCTAATTCTTGAAATAAAAGATTTTTCTTTTTGTTTTTTAATAAGGGCCGTCATGAGTCTACCTCCCTTGTCCCCATGTGCATATATCTTCTGCCTATAGTACATCAGATTTTTGGCCATTTTCAAATTTAATAAATCTTTTAGTTGCACTCTTAGGGTGCCAAGTTCAACCTGAGCATCCTGTGCCGCTGATTTTTTATGTACTTTTTCTAGTGTAGCAATTCGGGTCAATAGGGAATTAATTTGTTTAGATTTTTCTTTTTTGACCCTAGACCCTAGGGAAATCAACAAACCCCTCATATAAACCTTATGTGCTTCCCATGTGCACGTTGCCGTTACTTCCGGAGAGGCGTTAGTGTCAAAATAAAATTTCAGCTGTTCAGTCAAATAGTTTACATGTGATTCTCCATCCAAGAGAGTTTCATTGAGTCGCCATGACCACTCTCTGATGGGCAACCCCACCAAAGGCAAAGTAATGCTGACAGGGGAATGGTCCGAGACCGTCATTGGACCTATCTGAGCTGACTTTAGGGCTGGAAGTAAACTCTCATGAATAAAGAGATAATCCAATCTCTGATGCGACCTATGCGCTGTGGAATAAAATGTAAAATCTCGAGTCGAGGGATGTATAACCCTCCATGCATCTGTTAGTTGTAGGCCCTGTAATTTCCGTTTAATTTTCCCCAGAGCAGCGAAGGTTAAGGCGGATCTGTTAGTGGAGGAATCTTGAAGAGGGTTCAGCGTGACATTGAAATCCCCCCCCCAAAATTATAGGTCCTTACGCAAAAACAGTTAGTGCGTCTAAGATCTTATCAAACCAACCTGTCTGTGATTTATTTGGAGCATATAAATTTGCGAATGTGTAGATGGAGTTTCCAATATGTCCCTTCAAGAACAGTGCTCTACCATCAGCAGTACTATGTTGTGCTACCAGATTAAAAGGGAGGTCTTTATGAAACGCAATAGACACCCCTCTCGCTGCTGAGCTAGTTGATCCAGAATGGTACCACTTATTAAAATAACGGGTTGGTAATCTAGGTATCTTTCCCTCTTTAAAATGCGTTTCCTGAAGGAACACTATAGCAGCTTTCTCCCGTTTGAGCAGCATCAAGACCTGGCTCCTTTTATTAGGAGAGTTAAGACCCTTAACATTGTAGGTGAGTATGTTAGTTAACGCCATGAGATGTTAGAGTATCCTTGTATCCTAGTGAGCTGTAGCAATATCACATCTATCCTGTAAGGTTCAGAATGAAAGGTAAAGGTAACATAGGAGACATACAAAAGGGGAAAACATTGAATGAACAATGAAAATGAATGCAGCCAGAGATCAAGGGTCAGTCCCCCCTGGGGGAGCTCACAACCCTTAGGCCCTGGGGCATCCAGGTATACATAGCTCAAAGAAGGTACAGCACCTAATATCATAATGAAACACAAACCACGTATAACATTAGAGGCGCCGCATCTCTTCCTAGAGTGTGGGGTACAGAGAAGCATCAACCCTGAGCCGATACTTGATCTCGGATCACTATGGCAATATACGTATTCTCATTATCTTTAAGGCACTATTTTATACTAGCAATAAACATCAGTATGACATAGGAAGGGAACTCAGCAAACTTGCCATAACATACTCACTGTTCCCGTGCATAGTATACAGAAGGCAAATATGTCATACGAACCCCATATGGGGTCAATGGTGGAAGTCCATATTCAGGTAAGATCTCCATCTTCCCTTCTTGCTTGACCTTTCTTGGACCTGGGAGATCTCGTCTTTCCCGACGTCGCCCATGGTGTGAGCTGTGGTAGACTCGGCAGATGTAAGTCCGTATGAGCCGGCATCCAGGAAGGTATTTCCATCGGAGCGATTCCCAGCTTTTCCCAGGTGTCTTGTAAATCCTCAGGAGTGTGAATGATGATGCGTTTACCATTTTTCAGTATGGCCAGGCCAAAGGGATACATCCAGTTGTATGTGAGCCGCATGTCCTGCAATTTTAGGAGAGGCCGCATCATTCTACGTTTTGCCAGTGTGGAGGCTGCGATATCCTGAAAGAGCTGAATTTTCGCACCATCTAACACGATGTCTGCACGTGCTCTGTTTGCCTGTAGAATGGCCGAGGTGTCTACGAAGCTGAGTAAGCCACACACCACATCTGGGGGTTCCGCTCGATCACAATTACGGAAGCGCGTTCCTGCCCCAACATGTCGGCAAATATTTTCCTGGCCACTGCTTGTAATGACTCTGATGTCACGGATTCAGGTATGCCTTTAAATCTTACGTTCTTCCTCCTGCTCCTATTTTCCTGATCCTCCAGTAGTGTCATTACTTTGTTAAGTTGGGTCTCTTGTTGCTGCACTTTGTGGCCCAGTGAGTCACAGTAATTAACCGAGTCAGTAACCACAGACTCCAGGTGCTCCACGCGGTTTCCAATATGGCGGACGTCCGCCTTGATGTCTGCAAGCTCCTTCATCATTGGCGTTAGAGCCTGAACTATAGTTTTCTTAAGGTATGCTCGGGAGATCGGAGCTTTCTCCTGGCGTGAAGATGTGGAGGCAGCCACGGACTCACGATCGCTATCCTCATCCGAGTCATCTTCCTGTCTGGGTACTATATTCTCGGGCGGCGCCATCTTGGTTTTCTGGGACGGCTTCATTTTTAAGAATTTGTCCAGGTCTGCCTGACCTCTGTGGATTTTTGGTGTCCCTGAGTGATCTCTGGTATCAGGTTTACCGATCTTCACCATTCTCGAGTTTGTGCCTTGCTATTTCAGTGATCCCAGATCATGTGTGTGAGGAGCAGAGAAACTAAGCTGCCATCACTCTCCGCGGTCAGGCTCCGCCCCTCCCATAAAATAGTTTTTGCGATAATTGTCCAATTACTTTTGGTCCCTTGAAAAAGAGGCAGCTACATATTAAAGAGCTGTAATTCCTAAACACTTCCTCAAATTAGCATGTGAATACCCTCAAATTAAAGTGGAGAGTCTGCACTTTAAGCCCATATTGATTATATAATTGTATATTCAATATGTTTTGGTAAACAGCTAAAATGCCAAAACTTGTGTCCCTGTCCAAATAATTCTGGACCTAACTGTACCTGACAAGGCCGCCCACCAAAAGGGCATGAATCAGAGATTCAACACTGAAGGAGCCTCTAAGATCCACAGTGGGGACGGACGTATCTGTCCATAGGACCACTATAAGCCGCTCACTCCACAGAGTGGGGCTTTATGGCCAGAACAAAAAGCCATTGCTTAAAGAAAAACATAAGAAAGCACGTTTTAAATTTGTCAGATCAGATAAGACTAAAATTTTACTTTTTGGCCATCATGGGGAGAGCTATGTGTGGCGCAAACCCAACACTTTTTATCACCCCAAGAACACCATTCCCACAGTGAAGCATGGTGGTGGCATGATTTTCATCGGCAGGGACAGTGGAACTTGCCAGATTTTAAGGAAAGATGGATGGCAGTAAATACAGGGCAATTCTTAAGGAAAACTTGTATTAGTCTCCCAGAGATTTGAGAGTGGGACGGAGGTTCACCTTCCAGCAGGTGTCACGTTGGGTTCGTGGACCCACTGGGCCGTGCCGTCTTGACGGTATGGCAGCTGGCCAACAGGGCACAGGTAACAGTCTATAGTTGACATAGGGTACCTGTGGCAGCTCGAACAGTAGCAAGGCAGGCTCGGCTGGGAATAGGCAGAAGGCAGACATCAGGCGGGGTGTAGAAGGACAGGCATGGTATGTAGCACAGCATGACTAGAGCTCAGCACTCACTTGACCAGGATAACACGGGATACAGGATAAAGGTACGGGAAAGGAAATCACTAGGAGACCATTTGCATAGACAAACTTTGGGTATGACAACAACGCTCAGGCATGGGAGGAAGGGGTCCAGGGTACTCATGGGCTAATTTTACATTAAAGTCCAGTGCCCGGGACTCGGCCGAGGTGAGCGGAAGTGAGCGATGGTGTCTCCTGAGGAGGAGACTGGAGCCAGCGTCAGGAGGTGAGTGAGCCTGACGGCCCGCGGCCCTGGACATGACAGCAGGACCATGACCCTGCACAAACTAATAAAGTGACACTGGAGGGGCTAAAGGGAAAACATTGAAATGTTTTGGAATGGCCTAGTCAAAGCCTAGACCTCAATCCAATGGAAAATGTGTGGCATGTCTTGAAGACTGTTGTACACCAACGTAACCCAACTAACTTGAGGAGGTTGGAGAAGTTTTTCCTAGAAGAATGGGAAAAAATCCCTGAGTCTAGAAGTGCTAAGCTAATAAAGACATTTTAATCCATTTTAATTCAAGGTTGTAATGCAACAAAACAGCAAAAACACCAAAGGGGTGAATATTTTTGCATGGCACTGTAACTATATTGGCAAAATACTGCATATACCTAATGGTTCAAAGAAATTGTTGCCCATTAGTCACATGGTACATGATCATAAAAGACTTTTAAAAATAAATTTCCTCTGTGGGCTATGTATTGTTGTTTTTCAGTAGTCAATTTCTACTCGATAACAGAATGTAAAATGTAAAATAATGCAGTTCTACGTAGCTCTTGTAATCTTTTAAAAATACAATCTGTAGACTGTTCCGAGCACACGCATTAAAAGCACCAGTGTGAGAAATCCTGTAAGTGCACACATTATGTAAAGTCCATTTACTGGCCAAAGCCATTAGTAGAAATCTTTGTTAGTGGCACAGTAACTGCTGGTTGCTCTCAACCTGGCAAAAAAAAATCAGCTCACTTGTGCTTTTACTCCATTTTACGAGATTTTGATGTGATGCAGCCCTGCGACAAAGAAAAGCAATACAAAATGCATCATACATCTTGCTTTTTATGGATGTCAATTTTTTTTTAATAACAGTTGTTTTTTTGGAAATATTCTGCATATAGAGAAGAGGTTGTTTTAAATTAGACAGTGAATTTCAAATTAGTATGGTCTATTTAGTCTGGTCATGCAGACTTTCGATTTACACCTGAAATGGGTTGTACACGATTCAAAAACATGGCCACACCTGTCCATGGGTTGTGAGAGGTATTGCAGCTCAGCGACATTTAAATAAATGTGAGGCAGAGCAGCAACACCACAAAAGGAAAAGTGGACAGGTATGGCAGTGTTTTTGTAATTTTGTACAACCCCTGTAAAAATGAACTGTCTTTTTAGACTGATGATAAACATCACGGTATCCTAGTGTTCTGACTACAGCCTGGTGGCCACAGATACCACTTGAGTAATTTCCCTGCAGTCCTCGGCTACAATGGCAAAGCAGGTGCAAACATTTGGCTCCGGCAATGAGGTATAAGTAGCTATTACTGCATCCTTCCCAAATATCTTCCCCTAAGGCTAGAGCATATATACATAATGTGACTTTATACAATCTGAATCACGCAGATTTCAATGGAAAGCAAATTTAATGTCTATTGTGTTCTATGAGGTAGAAAAAGAAAGCCATTTTTGGCTCACCCACATAAGAGGTCCATAACTTGTTCTGGAGAACAACATATAACAAAACTTCCTAGCAGTACTATGGAATTAAAAATGTGAAATTGTAGTTATATATCCCAAAAAATTCAAATATATTGTATACACACAGCAAGTAGTTACATATAATGAAGAAGGTCTTATACTCGCATAGCTATGACTAAGGTCTTATTCAGACGAAGGGTCCGTTGGAGAATAGAACATGTCCTATTTTGCTCCGTTTTCACGGATCCCTCCATAGACTCAAGTCTATGAGGATTCGTGAAAACGGGACCCGCACTGGGCAACGCAGACGTGAAAAACTGCAGTTTTTCACATCCGAGATTCCCCATGTTCGTCTGAATAAGTCTTAAGGATCAGTGTCAGACTGGAGTTCCTTGAGCTCACCAGTCAAAAGTTTCGAAACACGTTCTCATAAAAGGGTTTTTATTTATTTTTCCTGTTTCACATATTTTAGGATAATAGTAGTCATTGTAACTGAGAAGTAATACAAATGGAACTATACCTTGACCAAAAAAAGTAACACAATACAAACTATCTTATATTTTAGATGAGGTAGCCACCAAGAATGCTTTGCGAACAATCTTGAAGAAGTTCCTGTCAAGGCATAGCTAGTTGAGCAATTTCCTGGGATGTATTCTTATGGAATTACTATAAAAGTGATTTCCTAAAAGTAGCAGGAAACAGTCTGGAACATGCGCACAAGTAAATAAGCAACCTCAAATCTGTCACCACTCTGGTTGGCAGAGTCTAAAGGCCATTTTACATAGGCCAATTATCGGGCAAACGAGCGCTCACAGAATTGTCCAAACAGGGCAACAATCAGCCGATAAACTAGCAAATGCTCGTTCATCAGCTGAACTGCTCCTTTATGCAGCCAATAAAATTATTGTATCGTTTATGCAGCCAAAAATATTATCATTGTCGGCAGCACATCTCCCTGTGTAAACAGGGAGACGTGCTGCCGACATGATACAATTGCAGGGTTAATCCAGAGGAAACTCCAAATACAAGAAATCCAAAGTTATAAAAGTGTGGTTCAGGGAGTAATTAAAGCTAGGTCAGATGCATGCATGCACATGAAAATTGCAAGCAAACTTTGAGCCAACGCCAGAGTTAAATATCCCGACCTGGACCACGATTGGATGCAGAAAGTGATATAGGATTGGCTCTTCATCACAAACCAGGAAGGACAGAGAAAACCCGGCAACTAGGCTGGTAGTCATAGCAATCTTCAAGTGATGGGCGATTGATAATAATTCCCATGCTCGTCGGCTGCTTTTTCTTGACTTTCCAGTCCAACTCTTTTCAAAACATCTCTATTAGGATTTGATCATCAGGGGGCTATGAAGACGCAGCCCTCCATCACTCTCCTTTTTTGTCAAGTAACTCCTACAGAGGAGTAGTTTTGGGTCATTGTTCTGTTGAATAAGAAATGATGGCCCAACTCAGCGCAGATTGAATTGTGTGTTGCTGCAGAATGCTGGTTGCCGTGCTGATTAGGTGTGCCTTTAATTTTGTCTGAATTGCCAACAGTGCCACCTGCAAAGCACCCCCACTCCATCAAACTATACCCCCCTCCCCCATGCTTCATGGCTTGAACCATAAATGATCTGTTCTCCTTCTTTGCGTCTAACAAAGACACGTCGATTATAGGCAAAAATCTAAAATTTTGACTCATCAGACCAATGGACAGATTTCCACACTGGTCTGATGTCCACTACCTGTGTTCTTTTACCTAAGCAAGTATTTTCCTCTTGTCTCTCTCAGTGGTCGTTTTCTTGCAACAGTTCTTCCTTGGAGGCCTGATTCACATCGTCTCCTCTGAACAGTTCATGTTGAGATTTGTCTGATGCTTGAACTCATTGAGACATTCAGTTGAACTCTAATCTGACGGACTGTTAACTTACTATTTCTGAGACTGATGACCCGAATAAACTTGTCCTGTGCAGTAGAGCGAACTCTTGGTCTGCCTTTCATGTGGTCATCATCATAAGAACCTGTTTTTGGAGATTTTCCCACTATGAACATTTATCACCTATCCACGGGATAGGTGATAAATTTATGACCATTGGGGGTCTCACCACTGCGACCCTCAACGATCTTTTGAATGGGAGTCTCGACCCTCCCCCCGTTCCTCCTCACTGTACGATCACAGTGAAGAGGAATTTGAATGGATCGTCGGTCGCACATCTGCGCTTCCGCTCTATTCAATGTCTATGGAGCCAACGGAAATCAGATGAGCGCTACACTCGGCTTGTTTCATCGGCCACATTGACATTGAATTATACAAAAAATAACATTCATTTGCTGAAACTGGACTTCATCTTTATCATGTCTCCCCAATGATGGTTGAATAATTGAGGTTCAACATTTTCCCCCTTTAAATGCAACTGAAATGAAGAATGAAATGGGTGTGTATAAGTAAAAAACCAAGCATTACCCTTTACTTTGTAACATTTGGGGGAGGAGGGACTATGGTTTGGGGCCGTTTTTAATGTTTGGGCTGGGCCTATTATTTACAGTGAAAGGAAATATTAGTGCTACAGCATTAGACAATTGTAGCTTCCAACTTTTTGCTAACAGTTTGGGGAAGACCCTTTTCTGTTGCAGCATGACTGCGCCCCTGTGCACAAAGCAAGGATAATAAGTACATAGTGTGATGAGTTTGACGTAGAGGAACACGAGTGGCTGCTCAGAGCCCTGACCTCAAACCCATCTTACACCTTTGGGATGAATTAGAACGCAGATTAGTGGCCTTACCCCCCACAAATGCTCTTTTGGCTTAAAGGAGCACTCCACATTTTTTTTTTTTCATTTCTCCCTCCATTTGTACATTGGTGTTTCAAAGGGGTGCTGTGTGGGGAAATACTTACCGATCCATGCATCACATCGTTTTCGGTACCAGTGCCGCCCACGTGATCTTCATTCTGACCTGGTCTGGAATCACTGCTTTTGAGAAAACTTAGGCTCTCAATGCATTCCTATGGAGCCTCGTTCTGGCTCCCATAGGAATGCATTGAGAGCCTGAGTTTCGATTTTCTCAAAAGAAGTGATTCCAAACCAGGTCAGAATGAAGATCACGTGGGCGGCACTGGTACCGAAAAGGACGTAATGCATGGATTGCTAAGTATTTCTGTACACAGCACCCCACTGAAACACTAATATACAAATGGAGGGGGGAAAAAAACAAAAACCTGGAGTGCTTCTTTAATTGACTCAAATTCCCACAGACACACTCCAAAATCTTGTGAAAAGCTTTTCCAGAAAAGTGGAGGCAATTATAGTCATAAAAAGGGATCCAACTCCATATTACCACCCATGGTTTTGAAATAAAATGTCAAACAAGCTCATATAGATGTGTAGGTCAGGCGTCCACATAGTTTTAGCCATAAAGTTGTGTACATTACACAGAAGTTTTCATAAAACTGCAGTGTAAATTTGAATAAAACAGGGATTTAACTAGTGTAGAGATTATACCAAGACATATTAAATAGGAAAATATCTAATATGTGATACCTGAAAACAAAATAACATTAATCTTTTCCAGTATTTACTGCCATATTAAATTACGCTGTTAATATTTTTTATATTTTTAATTTACACTAGAAATTTTATTTGGTGCATATTACCATAATACACGTGTACTTCCTCTACAGAGTTTGCCACAAGTATCTAATATTAGCACAATAATTGTATGTGTGTAGTACAATATAAATGTTATTTATTAAACTATCTTTCCTGTATTGGAAATTTTTTTTAATTTTTTTTGTACTATGTTCTGGATATATTGATGTCTATTGAAACGCAAGTAAGAGGAGGAGAAGCTAGCTACTTCCTCTCTCACTGTCATCATTAATCTATGGTTTACACTGAACAGGCATATAAAAAGCACCTCTTTGCACAGTCAGGCTGGGTTCACACGACCTACTTTCAGACGTAATGGAGGCGTTTTACGCCTCGAATTATGTCTGAAAAAACGGCTCCAATACGTCGGCAAACATCTGCCCATTACTTTCAATAGGCTTTATGTTGTACTGTGCCGACGACCTGTCATTTTACGCGTCGCTGTCAAAAGACGGCGTGTAAAATTACAGCCTCATCAAAAGAAGTGCAGTACACTTCTTGGGACGTTTTTGGAGCCGTTGTCTCATAGGCTCCAATGAAAACAGCTCCAAAAACGGCCGTAAAAAACGCTGCCAAAACGCAGCGAAAAACACAGTGAAAAATGTGAGTTGCTCAAAAAATGTCTGAAAATCAGGGGCTGTTTTCCCTTGAAAACGGCTCCGTATTTTCAGACGTAATTTGTTAATCATGTGAACATACCCTAAAAGTGATGTGAGGGATACCTCTCTGTGAATGACTGGCAGAGAGAGGAAGAGTAACCTCTGGGGGGCGGGTGACAGAAGAAGCATCTCCATTAGACCTAAATAGCTGTCAATGGTAGATAAAAAAAAAATACAGGTTCCTACTAGCTGGTATCATAAACCAGAGCTTCTAAAGACAAAATATTTCTTTGTGTTTTCTGTTACCGGATCGTTATAATTTTTTATGTCTTCAAAAAGTCAACCCTACATTTTGACATTAGGTTTGCTGTGAATCCATTATCACTTGTTAGTTATGCTGTACATATATCACAATCTTTCAGAGTCAGAATATCAGCAGAAATATTTGAGAAACATTCAGGATTCATCTCCAAGTTTTCATCCTATGGGATCTGAGGGGCTCTAAATGCCATGTAATCACCACAGCTTTTACATCTAGACAAAAATAAAACCGTAGAACCCAAACTTGGAATGAAAAATAATTATCCAAAATGCCAAACCTCCTGTGGCCCAATTAAATGACTTAATTGATGGCTCGGGTTTCCGAGAAAGAACATCAGAATATCTTTCTAAAACTTTATCACTGAATTTGTAAACGGAAGGGCATGAGATTCTTAGCAACTTTCTTCACAGCTGAAACATGCGACAATCACAAGCCTTGTGATTAGCCGTGTACAGTGGATTGCACATAGGTAGCTCATCCTCATTAATGTTAGCATTTGGACAGGGGCATAACTATATAACCCTTGAAAAAGCTGTACTGGCGAAATGTGCATCGGAGCGCTACCTCATTGTCTGGGTCATGTGACTATGTGATACCCAGGAAAATTGCTGTATTTCTGGTAACGCGGTCGCCGAGTTGCGGTGGGCGGGGCTCTCTGAGCTGAAGTTGGTTTTCGCTCCCTTTGGTCATGGTGGCGCACTTTCTCCCGCTCCTCGGGCCGCAGAACCAGTGAAATAAGTGGTGCTTGTGGGATACACTGTTCTCTGTCCCCTGGGATGTTATGTGGTGCACCCCGAAATAAGGATGTTCCAAGAGACAGGGTTCAATAAACATTCACAGTAGTTTTACTGGGCACAATATGCTTGGTGGTTACTCCTGTTACAGAGGCAATGTCTTTAAGTAGAATAAACATAAAACAGGGTATTGCAAATGGTGGTACGTGCTTCACCTCCCTGACTCTGTCGGTAATTCCTCCAAGTGTGCTCTGAGTTCTGCTCCTTTTCTCTATACTGTGCTGGAAGGTGTGCTGCTGACTGTCCCAATCCAGTTGCACTATCACAGAGGAATGGTCTTCCTTGGGGATTCTAGGCTGTGTGCAAGCTCCTTGCTTTGCTCTAGGCACTCTCAGTAGTGTACAAGCTCCTTGTCTGTCTTCTGTACCACATGCAACATACACTGACCTGCACTCCTTTCACTTCCACATGGCTGCTGCTCCAGACTCTCACAGAATTCCTCTCAGATCCACATGTCTGCTGCAGCATCTCACTGAATCCAACTACAGACACTGACTTGTCTGCTCTCCTCTGCTGCACGCTGCTGCACACTTCTCCTCACTTCTGCACTCCTCTGCTCCACACTGCTGCACGCTGCTGCACTGGGTGACGTTCCTTTCTGTGTCCCAGCTAGCTACCTCCCTCCCCTCTCTCTGGAGAATACATATTAAAGGTGAAACAGCCCATTTATGTTTCTGCTGAGTCATATAGGGAAGTGAATTCATACTAAAGCAACAGTACAATGACAGTAAATAAATATCAATTTTCCTGGGTATCACAACTACACCTCATGTTCATGGGTGAGGCATTGACAATTTATCTTTACTTTCCAAAATAACTTTTACATTGGACATTTTTGTATACATTAGGCCCTTGGGTTACTTACCTGTTTATTAAACTCTCTCTGGGTTATATCTCCGTTTGTTCCATGATTATACCTGTGTTATATACTGACTATCCACCTCTATGAATTTTCAATGGTGGTCTTTTTTGGACAGGGAACATGTTTCCTGGGGATAATATGTATGTATCCTTTGCTGTGGCAATGCCGATCCCTCAATAATATGTACTCTGTATTGAGAATATAAGTACTCTGTAACCAATGTGGTGTTATTGTTACCATGAATGTGGTCCAGATACAGACTTCGTTTTTAGATCCTCAGTAGTTTTTATACGAATCTAATAACATTTTCCATTTTTTTATACTTATAGTGTATGACTCCTTTTTCTCAGTGTTTCAAATTTGATAACGTGCAGTGGTAACAGTCGCACCCAGACCCTCGTGCCTGAGGGGCCCAAAGGCACCACTGACCCATAAGAAGATACTAGAATTATAAATGGTATATGGTGCGGGGGGCTGTTCTAAGTTCTGCATTGGGACCCAGGAGCTATAGGTAAAATGGTATTCCCATCCTAGAAATTTAGGGAACATTCGCAGGATATGCAATAAATATGTGATAGATGCGGGTCCCAGCTCTGAGACAGGCAACCTATATCGAGAACGGAGTCACCCGAGCCCCATTTCACCTGCCACAGGCTGCCGATTCCAGGCAAGAACTACAGTAAAGGGGAAAGCAGCGTTTGCTCGGCAGATTCTGTAACTTCCATTGAACCGAATAAAGAGAGCGCAGCCATCTCTCCACTAGTCCCTGCCTGGAATCAGCAGCTTGCGACCACCACACCCGGTGAAACGGGCGTCAGGTGACGTTCTTGATACGGTGCGTGGGTTCCAGAGCTGAGACCTGTATATATCAGACATTTATGGCATATCATATGGATATGCCATAAATGTCTAAGTTGACAGCTACTGATCCATGAAAATAGTCAGAGACCCTCCTATGTCCGCAGTTTTATAAGAAATTGGTTTCAGAGTGGGAAACGCAGATGTGAACGAAGCCTTACTGTTTCAATAGTTTGTTTGTTTTTTGAGTTTTCAAATATAAGGTAACGTATACAAAGGTACAAAATAGCAGTACAGTTTAGTGGATTACAATCAATCCAACTCATCTTTTGATTTTAGTTGGAAAAACATGAACGAAAAATTTATTTAATTTTTTTATTCAACTTGCAAGAATAAGGACGAGCAGCCATTATATATATTGTCTATATAACCCACACAGAATATTTTTGATTGACTTTCAAAAATGTAGTTAAGTGATTGGTGAATATAATGTTATTATAATGTTGTCTTTTTTTGTTGTTGCAGGGCCGGAAGGTGCTCTGTTTGAACATTCTGTGGAAACCCCTCTAGTTAGAGCCGACTCCTCTAAACAACTCAGGTATTGATGTTTAAGTAAAACAATTCTATATTTATTCTGTGAGATTCTAATATAAAAAAAATAGAATGGATTAAATGAAGTCTCAAAGATATACGCAGGGCGGGGTATTACATTAAGATTTATATTCAAACACGAGGATTGTACTCAGACAATGCAAATTATTCCTATATTTAACAGGAGAATTAATTATCAATCTTATTCATATACATTAAAGGAATTATAACTAAACCCTAGCAAGGACATACAAAGTGAATTAAAAAATGAATCCACAGACTCCCTTATTTTATTAAAATATGAATATTACATTTTGAATCAGCAGATTCAAAATATAATATTCATATTTTCCAAAATAATTTTTTAATTCACTTTGTATGTCCTTGATAGGGTTTAGTTATAATTCATTTAAAGAGGCTCTGTCACCAGATTTTGCAACCCCTATCTGCTATTGCAGCAGATAGGCGCTGCAATGTAGATAAGAGTAACGTTTTTATTTTTAAAAAACGAGCATTTTTGGCCAAGTTATGACCATTTTTGTATTTATGCAAAGGAGGCTTGCAAAAGTACAACTGGGCGTGTTGAAAAGTAAAAGTACAACTGGGCGTGTATTATGTGCGTACATCGGGGCGTGTTTACTACTTTTACTAGCTGGGCGTTCTGATGAGAAGTATCATCCACTTCTCTTCAGAACGCCCAGCTTCTGGCAGTGCAGATCTGTGACGTCACTCACAGGTCCTGCATCGTGTCGGCCACATCGGCACCAGAGGCTACAGTTGATTCTGCAGCATCAGCGTTTGCAGGTAAGTAGCTACATCATCTGTAGCCTCTGGTGCCGATGTGTCCTCGCTCGTCCGACACGATGCAGGACCTGGGGAAGTGACGTCACAGCGTGATCTCTCGAGAACACGCTGTGTCTGCACTGCCAGAAGCTGGGCGTTCTGAAGAGAAGTGGATGATACTTCTCATCAGAACGCCCAGCTAGTAAAAGTAGTAAACACGCCCCGATGTACGCACATAATACACGCCCAGTTGTACTTTTACTTTTCAACACGCCCAGTTGTACTTTTGCAAGCCACATTTGCATAAATACAAAAATGGTCATAACTTGGCCAAAAATGCTAGTTTCTTAAAAATAAAAACGTTACTGTAATCTACATTGCAGCGCCGATCTGCTGCAATAGCAGATAGGGGTTGCAAAATCTGGTGACAGAGCCTCTTTAAAGTGTAACTAAATGTTCAACAAACTTTGATTGGTGTGGTCCGAGCACTGAGACCCCCACCAATCCTCTTTGCCTTTTTCTGCCATGAAAATTTAGTGTTTCTCCCTTTCTACTTATTGTAGTGTTTTGTTGTTTGAACATGAAAAATACATCTATAGAAATAATCTGTAAAGCTATGTCTTGAACATTTACAGTGGTCCTTGGTATTTTTGGTCCTATACGGTCCTTCACCCAACTCCCTGAAACCTATTGAGGCATTTAGAAACACAAGACAATGGTGGAGATTGCAAAGTTAAAGTGGAGGTATTGCCCATAACAACTAGTCAAGTTTCTATTTCATTCTTCAAACCGCTAGCAAGTAGTGCTTCCTAGAGGTTGTCCTCTTCTGAGTGTTCAAGGATTACACCTTGTGAGTCACCCTAAGGGTATGCTCACACCGAGCGGATATGCTGCGTAAAATCACGCTGTGTATCCGCCCTGCTCGCCGCAGGGAATTCCGGACAAAAAAACCACATCAAATTGTGTCCACTGTGGAAAACTGTACGTAAAAAAAAAGTTACATACTTACCCATAACCATGGCGACGCGCCCTTCTGACGTCCTGCAGTCCGGCCTCCTGGGATGTCGTTTCATCCCATGTGACCGCTGCAGCTTGTGAGTATTTGTAAAGTATCTGCCAGGCACAACTTCTGTGTATACGCCCATGGGTAATCAGTCTGCACCTGGTTCTATGCTCCTAGCTATTTGACCTTGCTTCATACTGACCCCGGCTTACTGACTATTCTCCTGCTCTGCGTTTGGTACCTCGTACATTCCTGGTTTGACTCGGCTCATTCACCTCTCTTGTTGCTCACAGTGTTGCCATGGGCAACTGCCCCATTTCCCTTTGCTTGTGTCCCCTTGTCTGTTTGTCTGTCGTGCACCTACCGAGCGTAGGGACCGTCGCCCAGTTGTACCCCGTCGCCTAGGGAGGGTCGTTGCAAGTAGGCAGGGACTGAGTGGTGGGTAGATTAGGGCTCACTGTCTGTTTCCCTACTCCCCTGCCATTACAGTATTAGTTGTTTGTTTTTTTCTGAGTTGCAATTTTTGCAGCAGCTTTTCCGCCACAAAAATCGCAACATCTGCTATTTGTTCCGGGTTTTACCTCTTGATTGAATTCAATGGGGAAAACCCCCAACGAAAGCAGCGATTACGCAAATACAATAGACATGCTGTGGATTAAAAAAATGCACCTCAGGTCAATTTCTGAGCGTTTTTGTCCGCTCGGCATTTACGCGGCGTGTGGATGGGATTTGTTCAAATCCCATCCGCTTTGCCGCTATTGTATTATGCTAAATGTATTATGAAAAATCTGCAGTATTTACGCTACGTGTGAACCCGGCCTAACTATTGGCCTTGTGTGAAGTTAGACATTAGAGAATTTGAGCTACCCGGAAGCTAGTTTTTCTGCAATACCATACAAGGCAGACGTCTGGGCTTATTTTCAGAAACTGGCACAGATATAATGTTGTGATTGTTAAATTAGATGAACGTTACAGACAAGTTATGGAAGACTAAGCTTTAGAAGTGACTAGCCTGAATGAGGTGGTAATAGTAATGTCATACAGGGGTTGGTATGGATAAGAACAGGAGTGAGGTTCTTCAGTAGGTTCGATGGTGGCCACAAAGAATACTGGCTCTGCTAGAATTGTATGCCAGAGAGTGTCGCCCCTTGATTTCTGTTGGGCTGGTTGCTGTATGTCTGTCAGCTGGGGAATCCAACAGTTATCCCAATGTTGCCTGACATCTGACTGTGATTGTTGTTGTCATGTTATTCTATATAAAGCTGTAACCTAAACTAAAATAAAATTGAATGTTGTGCTATTCGCTTGGTAAGGAACCATCCCATAGTCAAAAGTAATTGACCCTTCCAACTGAAATAGGCGCATATATTTCCATGAGAGACAGTTGTGATACCCAATGGCCCACATTTATTAAGGCTGGCGTTTCATATAGAGTGAATTGTGCTAAATTTTTTTAAAAGGTTTTCTTAATAAATTTGGTGCATTTTAGATTGTCCTAAAGTCAGAAAATGAAATCTTTGCCTGCATGGTCCTTCAACAAATACGATTTTGGTCTAAAAGTTGTATGCAATGCCCACTTCTATTAAAGTACGGCCACTTTCCCCGGCACTTTTTAAAACTGGCGAGTGCTGAGAAGACTCGCAAAATTTACCATAAAAATGGTGTGCGCCTTTTTGGAGCTCAGTTTACTTCAAATAAACTGATTAATAATTGTGGGCCATTGTCTTTTTTTCTCGTAATTATTGTATCTCTTGCTGCCATGCTGTTGGTAAAAAGTAGCTGCTTCTACTGTGCATTGGCATGAGGTTCAATATACCTTGAAAATAGTCAGACACCCTTCAAGGAGGAAAAAGCTGCAGAGAATATCCTTGTTGGGAACGTTGTGGTCTGTGACGGTGCTGACCATAAATCAAGTATTGTCCATGTTTCTTTCAAGGTAAAGACGCTGTGTTTCTGCCGCAATGTTATCTGACAAGATAATTAACATTATTTAAGAAGTATGACAACATCTGCCCCTTGACAAATTGAATTATTTTATTTAAGCTTTTGTCTTTTTTTAATTATCTTATGAATCACGGCTTATTAAAGTAAGGTCAGCGTGCTCCTTGTTTTTAATACTTGATCAATTCTGCTAGTCATATATCTGCTTAAGGGGCCCAGCTATTACCTGTTCTTTGTGAGGAGTTCTGCTCGTCTATTTGAGTGACTGTGACCTCAAAGAAATAATAGATGCTTACAGGGATGATGTTTCAGGAACACTAGCTTTTATGCAGTCGAAAAGAACTGTAATGGTTAATATAAATCATTAAAGAGACACTACGACCAAAACTAAAAACTTTCCCACGTGTATGGACTTCCATGTGTCAGTCTCTCACCAAGTATATTTCTTGCTGCTTCTCTCTCTATATATCAGACTGGGATGGTTGCTTAGCAGCAGTGTGAACCAGGCTCGGTGACTACTTTCTCTACCAGAGTCTATGGAGATCTATGTGTCACCCATCACAGGCTTCAGCAGTTCCTGTACCACATTAGTATTGCACAGGGGGGGACAGAAACTTCTATTATCCGCTACCACTGATACTTAGTCAGGTTCCTGTCACACAGGTATAATGTAGAAGTATATAGTGCAGCCTCCCTCTCTGTATACTTATGGTTTCTCAGCTTATTTAGGAGAATAGAGAGAATGATAATCAGTGTCCCCCGGCATGCTGGTCAAGTGATGCTGTGCTGAAGCATCATGGGATTGATAGCAAAGCAGAGAGGAAGAGAAAGCTGGAGAAATCAAAGAATCAAGATGGAGGCTTTTATTTTTTTTATTTTTAACTCCTTAGTGACCACCAATACGCCTTTTCACGTTGGTCACTAAGGGGCCTTAGGCTAGGCTGACGCCTTTTCACGTGAGCCTAGTCTAAGTCCTGCACGGGTCTCCCGTGCAGGTTGGAGCCGGGGCTCTGCTGTCTGATGACAGCTGAGCACCAGCTCCAACGCGTGCGATCGAACTTTACTTCGATCGCAGCTTTTTAACCTGTTAAATGCCGCAGTCAATAGCGACCACAGCATTTAACTTGTTTACAGAGGGAGTAAGCTCCCTCTGTCACCCATCGGCGGCCCGCAAATGCAATCGCAGGTCTCCGATGGGGTGTCATGGTAGCCGGAGGCTTGATGAAAGCCCCCAGGTCTGCCCTGGACATATGCCTATTGGGACTAATAAAATAAGTCATCAATGTGAAATAAAGATTAATAATAAAAATTACAGTAAAAAAAACTGTTTTTTCCATAAAAAGTGATTTTATTTAGTAAAAGTGTAAAAAATAAATAAAAGTACACATATATGGTATTGCCGCGACCGTAATAACTCCATTAATAAAGTTAATATGTAATTTAAACCGCAAGGTGAACACCGTAAAAAAAACCGCAAAAAACAATGGCGAAATTGCCATTTTTTTCCATCGCCCCGCAAAAAGTCATAATAAAAATGAATCAACAAGTTCCATGTTCCCCAAAACAGTACCAATCAAAACTACGTCTCGTCCCGCAAAAAACAAGCACAAAAAAAATCACTACATTGATGGAAAAATAAAAAAGTTACGGCTCTTGGAAAGCAACGATGCAAAAACAAATAATTTTAAAAAAGTTCAAAAGTGTTTTTATTGTGCAAAAGTCGTAAAACATAAAAAACCTCTACATATGTGGTATCGCCGTAATCGTACCGACCCACAGAATAAAGGTAACATGTTATTTGCGCCGCACAGTGAACGGCGTCAATTTAAAAACGCATAGAACAATGGTGGAATTTCAGTTTTTTTTTATAATCCCCCCCAAAAAAAGTTAATAAAAGTTAATTAAAAAATTATATGTACCCAAAAATGGTGCTATTAAAAAGTACAACTAATCCCGCAAAAAACAAGTCCTCAAACAGCTATGTAGACAAAAAAAAAAAAAAAGTTATAGCTCTTTGAATGCGACTATAGAAAAACGAATAAAATTGCTTGGTTATTAGGGCTTAAAATGGGCTGGTCACTAAGGGGTTAAAGCACAGACAAGGCAGCAGTATGAAAAATAAGTAAAGCATACATAAAAGAAGTGTAGAGTGTGCTATACGTGGCGAATGCAGACATGGAAAGTTGTGTTTCCACTGGAGGTCTTCTTTAAGGTAGTAGTGTTGAATATGTTATTCACCTTAATATTTACAGCAATTGCCCAATATCTCTTTTTATTGTGATTCGGGTAATAGGGGAAAACAGATGCAAGGAAATCAAATTCCCCACATCTCTTGTGGAGACAGAGCCCTGGCACCATCAACAGGACTGAAATCTGTTGCGATGTGCTGAAGGTCAACACAACAGCGCTAAAATAATGCCTAAATTCTGTTCATGGTGCCAAGGAGAGTAACTGTAAGGACTTTAACTTTTGCACCGCTCTCCCACGTTAGGAGAAACATTCCCACTTGTAAAGGGGTATATATTGGTTACTATATTATGTAAGTAGTGAACCTTTGCTTTAAAGGGTGTTTCCATTTTTGGACATTCACTTTTTGTTTGTAGGGTACCCCGACGATAGGCTGATCAGAGTGTTCCACTGCTGGATCCACCGAATGTTATCTGTTGGTTAATCTGGTACCAACTAATCCTTTTCCTGGCAGCGCCACCACAGGGATAATGTCAGATACATCATTTGTATGATCATTTTTTTTTAAGCCTGTTGGCAGCTTCTGGAACAGTAATAAATGAAATAAATAATGACATTGTGATTACAATTTAAAGGGGGTTTTCCACAAAAAACATTTATCACCTATCCATAGCATCATTGATAAATGTTAGATTGATGGGGGTCCCCATTAATCGCTAGAATAGGAAACCTCTATACCCTGTTCGCTCTAATATGATGGTGGACCCTGACTGATCTAACATGGAAATCGTTATGCTGGACACATTTTGACATCCATAGCACCACTTGTTCCTACTATTTAGCTACTATAGTGTAACTCATGTTAATTTCCTCTCAGGCTGCTCCAAGTCCCTGCCACCTCTGCCAACATTCATGAAGAGGAATTCAGCAGCAGTAGAGTAAATGGTTATTTATTGTAGATTTCTGTCTTCATCAGAGTTTGTCTTATTTTTATTTCTTTGTGCTAATTTTACAGCTTTTACGCAGCTACTGAATTTTACTTGACACTTTTATTTGCCGGCTCATATGTCACATCAGAAGCTTTATTGCACCGCGAGTGTTATAGAACTCAGAATAAATCAATTGCTGTGATCTTATTATTGTGTCTTGTAAGGTAAAACGTCTCATTTCCGAAGATCACTAATTGAGTCTGTGTTAAGAGAAGAGATGTCACTTTCAATTATCTTCCACCTTGGAGAAAAAAGAACTGAAAGTTGTCAGGAATTAAACATTATTATTATTACTATTATTATCACCATCACACCTTCTAAATTGGAAGCAGGTTTTAGGATTCTCGAAGAAAAAACAACATAAAGATAATTGTGGTTTATTTCCAGTTTAGAGAGGTTACCTAAGGGCTGCATCTCAGGTACCAATAATGTTCTTTTTAATAAAGCGCTCGGCTCTACTTTTTTAGTTGTGACCTTTTGGTTCCTCTCATGTTCTTCAGCTGAAGAATGACAATGCTTTCATTGATAGACCCGAACCTCCTCACCTGTCTATTCTCTTCAGCAGGAGAATGGAACATGACATGTCTTTGATTCTTTATAAGCCAGTTCTTTGTGGAGTCTTTCCTACTGAAGAAGGTCAAGTTGATCTTAAACTCTGAGACCGGGTTAAACAAAAATATGTGGAAATGATCAAATACAAACAACATTTACACAGGAGAATTCATTTATAGGGGTCAAAACACAAAAATGTGGGTGGTCTTCAAGTAGCAGAGCAAAATGTAGCAGTATATACATGTAAAAATTGAAGTATTTAACTCTTTGTAGCCTCAATGTGAGTTCAGTGAAGGCTTTGCGCACACAGTCATATCATGGTTCCATGCAAGAGCCATATATTCAGTTCCAGGGACTGGAAGCCGTCCTGGGAAGTCAAAAAAGCCTTTTTCCAACACAAGCTTTGGAAAAGGCTTCCCTGACTGCTAGGACAGGATATGGTCCATCCTTGGCACAAAATATAGGACAGAGCCGTAATACTGGCATGTAAATAAGCCGCAATGCAGTAGGTTAACCTGCAGGACTGTGCGCATGCCACCATCCTGCAAAGGCCAGGGGGGGGGGGGTTTACCTATAACCCTTCAATAATTAGACCGACACCAATTTTCCTTTTAACGTGGGTTGACTCGAGGGTCGGCCACAGCCTTATTTATTATTTATTTATTATCCAATTTCCACATAACTTATTAACCTTTTCATACCCGTATGCCAGCCTGCCTAGGGCAGGGCATGTAGGTCACTTCTTTTATAACAAAATACTGCCTGCTGTGACATAGGATCTCCCCAACACTCCACCATCTTCACCACCACATAGCCATAACCATAACATCTCCCTCACACGTCGTACAAAATTCCAAGAATAGCACCAATCGTCATAAACCGCTCATGAAATTAACCGGGTAACTTGTCCTAAGTACTTTCTTTGTCTTTTTTTTTTTTTTTTATATAACCATTTGATCACGTGAGACACTCACAACCCAACATAGGGAGGGAGGGTGGGACAAGCAAACGGCCAGAAGAGGAAGATGGCCGCCCTCCGCTGACTTAAGAACCCTTGCCATGAAGGGAGGGTCCCCGCCCGCAGCCCGCTTCCGGAACGCCCATAGGGGCGGGTCCCTATGTCCCCATCATGCCTCCTTACACACGCTGCTCCCTGCTCTACCCGCCCTGGCCTGCCTGTTAACCCTTTAACCCCCGCTGTGCCGCACAGTCATGAGCCCAGCGGCTAATACGCCTGAGGGCTTCCAGGACTGTGCACATGCCACCATCCTGCAAAGGCCAGGGGGGGGGGGGGGTTTTACCTATAACCCTTCAATAATTAGACCGACACCAATTTTCCTTTTAACGTGGGTTGACTCGAGGGTCGGCCACAGCTTTATTTATTATTTATTTATTATCCAATTTCCACATAACTTATTAACCGTTTCATACCCGTATGCCAGCCTGCCTAGGGCAGGGCATGTAGGTAACTTCTTTTATGACAAAATACCGCCACGAGGAGGATGCGCATTCTCAACTGCGCACCCCTCCTCCCCCACGACCCCCGGTCAACCTGAACAAAGCCTCCTCCATGCCATCCTGGAGACCGGACAAAAAGATGTCCAGCCCAATATCCGTGAGGTGCACCCCATCCGGCAACAGTAAACACCTATTATCCCCTTCCAACTGCCTATGCCGAATAACCACCCCCCCCCCCCACCAGCTCTGACATACCTTGAGACCCTGGTGTTCAACAGGCGCCTCCCCCTTTCAATAGCGTTAAGATCACGTGCTCCCGCCCATTCCGCCCGAGGAATCACCTCAGATCATACTAAAACCAACTGGGAGAAGAACGACGTAAACCTTTCCAAATCGGACTGAATCAACGCTATCAGCTCGCCCAACCGCACCGAACACAGGTCGTTCCCTCCAACATGTATCACCAACACGGTAGGAGCCGCCCGCTGCCTACTAATCGCTACCACTTCCGGCAAGACATCCAGCCATCTTAGCCCACGAACTCCTCTCCAGTGCACATCAGATCCCAGGATCCCCAACGAAAGACCTCCTGGCCGTATAGAAGCCCGTCGTTCAGCCCAAAAGACATAGGAATGGCCGATAATCCAAATAACCGGACGAGGACCTGCAATAAACATAATATTAATGTAAAATCAAATCCGGGCGAAACATTCAGAACGCCAGCGCCCTATGCGCCGAACCTCCCCATCGGGCAAACCCAGTTCGCTGGCCGTAGTAGCAGCACCTATCCGGAATGAGTGAGTACCAAACTCCTTGGGGGGAAACCCAGCCCTGGATAAGGCGGACCTGAACACCGCCGTGAACTGGAACTTGGTAAGAGGTTTGCCATCTGCATGGGCTAGGAACTGGGCCCCGGGCAACCTGGCCCGCGCGTATTGTGTAATGGCTTGTACTGGGCAAGCCGGCCCAGGTACCGGCCGCAGAGAAATCCAACAACCCTTCCCAAACGTATCTGTCTTAGACCTCCGTATGCGGAAACGGACGCCGGCACTAGCCAACACCACGTCGTCAGCAAGCAGGCCCCCCGGGCGGGTGGCCGCCATGGCTACCAATTCGGAAATGCGTAGGGCACCGAAAAAGGCCAATGCAAACGCCGCAGTGAGCAACTTAACTTCAAAGGGAGAAGAACAGACGACCGGCAACTCCTGTAGCAGTTTTATTAGAATTGGGTAAGAGACCGGGCGCCTCGACTCGCGCCTGACCGCGGACTTCTTCCATCCCTTTAACGCCTGTGTTATGAAAAAGGACTTGGTAACATCCGGCCACGCGCGCAACTTAAAAAAGAAGGCCAAACCTGAGAGTCGCCGCTGCGCTATCGCATCCGAAACCCCTTGCTATAATAATTTAGACAAGTAAGACAACACGTAAGAGCTAAGATTAGCCGCATCCGGCCCCAAGGGGCGCTCACCCACCACCTCCAGCCACTCGTTCCATGCCTTACCATATGCCGCCCAAGTGGATGGTGCGAGCGATGCTCTCACAAGGGGGGGTCAACTGAAGTCCATCATCTTCCACAACGAGTCCGGGCAGCTGGCCCCCACCAAGTCCGCCTGTGGGCAAAGTGAACGGAATGCCTGCCAATTAAAACGCGACAAAGCATCAGCAACTTTATTACAAATACCTGGAATATGCCTGGACCTGAAATTGATGTTGTGTTGGAGGCATCTTAAAACTAGCCGCCTTAGCAACACAACCACCGGGGGGGAAGAAGAGGTTAAGTGATTCACAGCATGAACAACACTAGCATTATCTGACCAGAATACCACTGATGAATTAGCCATTCTCTCACCCCAAAGCTCAACTGCAACTATGATAGGAAATATTTCAAGGAGCGTCAAATTTCTGCACCAGCCCCGATCACGCCACACTGGAGGCCAGGGAGAAGCACACCAAGATGAACCGAGAATGGCGCCAAAACCAGCGCAACCAGCGGCGTCAGTGAACAACTGAATCTCGTGGCTGGATACCGGGGGGCTACGCCAGCACGTTCGACCCGTTATAATCAGCTATGAAATTGACCCACACCTGTAAGTCACTCCTCAGCCCTGCAGTAATGCGCACGTGGTGTGTAGGGGACCGAGCCCCAACCGTGGCTAACGACAAACGACGCGAAAAAATACGGCCCATGGGCATGATCCTACTTGCAAACACCAACAAACCCAATAATGACTGAACCTGCCGTAGCTGCAATTTTTTTGGCCGCAATGGCCGTGGACAGGTGAGACCTCAATTTTGCGACCTTGTCCGCCGGCAAACGGAACACCATCTGTACCGAATCAATCTCGATTCCCAGGAAAGACAAAACCGTAGTAGGTCCCTCAGTCTTTTCCTCCGAAAGGGGGACGCCGAACCGTGCCGATATACTGCGAAACGAATCAAGCAAAGATTGGCAACGTGTCGAACTGGCGGGGCCTACGAAAAGAAAATCATCTAAGTAGTGTGTAGTGTACTTACAACCCGTAACGTCTCTCAAAACCCACTCTAGGAAAGAAGTAAAAACCTCGAAATAATAACAGGAAATGGAGCATCCCATGGGTAGGCACATATCATAAAACACTTGCCCTTGCAACTGGCAGCCGAGTAAGTGATAACAATCAGGGTGGACAGGCAGCAATCTGAACGCGGACTCCACGTCAGATTTTGCCATGAGGGCACCCTGGCCCGCCTGGCATACTAATTCAACTGCCCTATCAAAAGATACGTAGGAGATAGCCGCTAGGTCCTTATCTATACCGTCGTTAACCGAACGCCCCTTGGGGTATGACAAGTGGTGTATTAAACGGAATTTGCCGGGCTCCTTCTTGGGAACTACGCCTAAAGGGGAAACCCGTAAGTTAGGGAATGGTAAGACCGAGAAGGGGCCAGCCATCCGGCCCAACTCCACGTCTTTGTCCACCTTGGCCCTGACGGCCTCCGGGAACTCGGACGCCGATTTTAAATTACCCGAAAAAAGGGGGCGCCGGGTTGAAAACGAAAGGGATAAAGAAACCAAATGAAAAACCAGTCCTAAGCAGGGCGGCTTCCCCCATCTTGGGGTACCGGTCTAGCCATGGCAACATCTCTAACACGCGGATTGGGGTCCTCGATCCTACCCGTATTATTGGGACGTGGGCCTTGAGCGCTCCGTCGATTGCACCGCGCGGCTGGGTGGGCGGCGCCGCAGGATGAGCATTCGTGCTTAAATTTGCAGGAAGCGTAAAATTTACAGTGTCCTTCATTGAAAAGCCAGCAGGACCCGTTGCGCTTACTGTTGAGGGCCCCGGCCCCCGCGGCTGCAAATGCTGGTGGGGAAGGGGCCCCGGGCTGAAAGGGGCGTTGTGACATCATAAGTCTGAGCCACACATCCGTTGCCTTAGTGTCCCAACCCACCTCCGGTTTTTGTGACATGCGCCTGCGAAACTCCTCATCATAACGCCACCAGGCCGTACCCCCATGAGACTTATAAGCACTAAAAACCGTATCTAAATACACGAAAAGCTGGAATGATTTTCCCGGGTTATTCTGAGAAGCTACGCATCCTAACACCGCAAACGCCTGTACCCAATTGTTAAAAGTTCTCGCTACTTTGGGCTTGGTCGGGACCCCTCTTTCAAAACGACGTTCCCTGTCGACGGTAGCCGAGTCCACAGACACCAGGGACCAAATATCCACGTATTCATTACGCGCTATTTTTTCCCGGGTATCATCAGATAAATGAGCTCCAAGGGGGGGAATCCCGCAAAAATACGTATCCCTGAAGGCGGGTAAGGAAGGGCCGGTCATAGACGTAGACGCTTCCACTAGCGTTTTTGGTACCTCCAGCGGTGCCGGGGTGGGGATGGCGTTCGCCCCACCCGCCAACAGGGATCGCAACAAATTCACAATTTCAACATCAGATGTAGCCCCCGAACCCCAAGCCCGAAGGCAATCATACTCACTGCGTCCAGAAGCTGGCGCTGGGACCAGAGCCGTTGAAGGCGGCGGTGGGGGAGGGGCAGGTGCAGAGGATGCTACTGGCACCTCTCCCATCCTTGAGCTCGCGGACCTTCGGCGACCGGACGCCCGTGTGCTATGGCGACGCCCGTCATGGCTGCGGCGCCTGCCTTGATGGGACGACCCAGTGCAAGAGCTCGACGATCCAGAACTTGAGGATGAAAGAGTCCGTCTACGACGCGATCGCCGACTGCTGCACCTGGAGGGGGAGCGGGATCGCCTAGTCCTGTTGGTGCCCCTTGAGCTGACTGACGACGCCCGCTCAATAACGTCCGTAGCCGCAAGACTAGAACCCCCGGCAGCAGGAACGACCAGTGCATCCACAGTAGTCGTGGGAAGAGGCGGCGGTAGTGGTGCCGGTTGCATCACTCTTGGGGGATCCTGCCCGCAGTGAAAGAAGTCCTCCTCACTGTCACCTACTGAATCGCTGTCCGCCACATCCAATGGGGGGGTGACGTTTCATGCCACCCTCCCGTAGCAGCGCTAGGTGGGATGTGCTGCGGGACTGACCCTCTGGTGCTGCTTCTAGTTCCCATCCCACGACCTGTTGGAAGGAGAGTCGCTGCCGGATTAGCCTGTGTACACCCCAATGGCGGCCGTGCTGCTGCCCTAGGCCGAGCCCTTCCCAGTCCAGTGGAAGTAGCCGGGCCTGGAGACGGGGGGATCACGTCCTCCTGCCGGTCTTGCGATAGCTGCTGCGCGGGACCTAACTGTGCCTGCGCCACCCGACTAGGGGCCTCTGCCCGAACTCGCTGGGTACCGGAGGGGGACAACCGCACTGGCGGCCTAGAGCGACGCCCAGAACGCCTCGCGGGGAGCTGACTGCTTCCAGGAAGTTCGGGTGCCACGGTCTCGTCTAACAGAGACTGCAGCCATACCGAACCCTCACTATGCAGGCGAAAGCGGATAATTTCCTCTAACTCTTGCCGGTTCATGTTCCCGAGGTAAGTTTACTCACCACCGTGGACAAGAAAACGGCCAGAAGAGGAAGATGTCCGCCCTCCGCTGACTTAAGAACCCTTGCCATGAAGGGAGGGTCCCCCGCCCGCAGCCCGCCCCCGGAACGCCCATAGGGGCGGGTCCCTATGTCCCCATCACGCCTCCTTACACACGCTGCTCCCTGCTCTACCCGCCCTGGCCTGCCTGTTAACCCTTTAACCCCCGCTGTGCCGCACAGTCATGAGCCCAGCGGCTAATACGCCTGAGGGCTTCCAGACCTATGCAAGGCCGTGTATGACACATTGTGATATCACTATGACTTGGGCCAAGTTAAAGACTCAACTTTTATATCTCTCTTATATACTCAACTCTTAAATAATCTCTATCAACCTATTAAGTTGAAGGCAATTCATTTCTCCATCACTTAATCTGAGTTTTGTATATAATACAGTACATACTTCTGGTATTAGTCGTGATAATTGTGATGATCACATGAGTGATCGCATGATTGATCACTTTGCTACATCATTGCTGTTGATTCTTAATAGCTGTTTTCTGACTTTATAGGCAGCCTTATGCTGCCCATACACATTCGACTAATGTCAATGGCAATGTCATGTGTATGAAGGCCTCCTGACTGTCCCAGCAGATGTAGGAGGACACGAGGATTGGGCATGTTGGATTTTGACTAGTTTACCACCAGACAAGCCGATGTCAGAGGTGGCTAGCGAGCCTGAGGGCTTATGGGAAGCTCAGGAGAAACATCTGCCAACTGTACTGTTAGGGATCAGCCAGGTACTACGTCTAGGTATACTCCTGGGTTTAATCAATCCACACCTGAGGCCAGACCTGTTCGACTGACACCATCTCCCACCAACCAGGGTGGCAGGCTTAGGAGTGGGAGAGCCTATCGCGGCCTGGTCAGTCGGAGTTAGCTCCGCCCCCTGTCCTTTATTACCTGCCTTGTTCTCCTCCTCAGTGCTTGTAATTCTTCTGGATTCCTGGCCCCACTGCTGCTTGCTCCAGCCTGCTTCTGCCGTGCTTCTGCCTTGCTGCAGTTCCGCTTAACCTGCTTTGCTTTGCCTCTGGCTTGCTTCCTCCTCCGTGCTCACTTGGGTATACTCCACTTCATCCTGGTCCGGACTGCTCATTCACCGCTCCGTTTCCTCGCGGCGTTCCGTGGGCTACTGCCCCTTCCCTTGCGTGTTCCCTGTTTGTTCTCCCGTGCACTTAGACAGCGTAGGGACCGCCGCCCAGTTGTACCCCGTCGCCTAGGGCGGGTCGTTGCAAGTAGGCAGGGACAGGGCGGTGGGTAGATTAGGGCTCACTTTCCCTTCACCTCCTTCCTGCCATTATATGTACAAGTATTTTGTCAACAGCCCTCTTATGTGTGGCTGTATCCTTGACCCACTACTCTTATCTACACTTGTAAAGCCAGGAACATACATTGATAGTTGATGTAAATCTCCTGCACCACTTGTTGTCCTTTGTGCTTGTTTGACCTTCCACGTGGCAGTACCTGACAAAAAGAGGAAATCCAAAGCACTGGAGCCTACCATAAGACTTAAAGGGGTTGTCCACTTTTTAAAAAAATTTGTTTATGTATAGAATAGGAAATCATACAGTTTTCTACTATAAATGTATTAGAAATTTTGCTCACATAATTTTCTTATAACAGTGTAGTAGGCCCCTATCACAGTAGAATGGTATAGCCCACAGATTAGTCCTGTGTAATTTATCCATAGCTGTAAATAAAATGTTTCAAAAAACACGACATAGAGAGGAGACAATGTAAGAGCTGCTCCTACACAGACACCAAATACATGATGAGTAATTAGAATTACTTTTTACTCCTCAGTAAAATATTATTCACTTGTTAGATACTTGGATAGTGTTACAGGAATGCCATGGTCACATGATGTGTGGGTGGTGGGTCACATGACTGACACCATGTTTAGTCTATTCTGTGATCACATGGATACATTACTATTGGTCATCCGTCACCCATAGACCCAAATGTTCAAAACAAACGTATATGTTTAATGTATTAATTTTTTTACTGGCTCCATGACAAATTGTATAACTATATGTGATTTAAGAAAAAGTAAGGGTAGACACAGCTATAGATTCATATATAATTTCTTATTAATCTTTCAGACTGGAGTCACCTACGCGATCCTTGAGCATGGATGCCCCGAAAGGAGTTTATATCAAGGCTCAGACTGGAGAAATTGAGGCTATTTCACGGAGGGATATTAAATTACACAGCAGCGATGGAATGGTTTGTAATCTTCATAGATAATTTAGACATTGAACGAGGTTAGTTGCAAAAGTTGGGAACTCGGTCCAGCAGGTACAAGGGGGGGGGGGTCATCTGAAAGCAGAGGACACTTTGTCATAAATGGATGGGTAGGTTATTTACCAGACATCTGCACTTTACTTGAGCAATGGAACCATATTGTTCCAAGGAAGGGAGACCTCCCTTCCCCCACATCTCCCGCTAGTGTGCTGAATGTTCCACCTTCTATATAAAGTCTTCATATACAAGCTCGAATGACATGTTCAGGAATTCTGTGAATTTTTTTCCATGTGATTTGGTCAATGATCAACTTTTCTCTTATTGTGGAAATAATCGGCCAGACATTAAAGGGATTATCAAAAAGTATTGGCAGTGTACTCACTGCAGTATGTGAATACAATCGCTAATATACATTCCGGTCCCCCGTCGCACTGATTATGAGATTTTAATAGATTTTTATCACTCTGGCGGGGGACTGGAAGTCTAGTTGCACAGTGTTCCTTGATGACGACACGACTCTTTGTCATGTGACCGGCCCCGCTGTAGTCCATGTACTCGCTTGTAGCAGTAGTACAGCGATTACATGGAGTACAGCGGGGCTGGTCACATGACAAAAAATCATGTCATCATCAAGGAAGACTTTGCAACTAGACTTCTGGTCCCCCGCCAGCGCAATAAAAATCTATTAAAATCACATAATCCGCGCGACGGGGGACCGGAATGTATATTAGCGATTGTATTCACATACTGCAGTGAGTACACTGCCAATACTTTTTGATAATCCCTTGTATATTAGCGAGTGTTCTCACATACTTCATTGAGTACACCGCTAATAATTTTCGGTCCCTACATAACCGCTTTAACTCTAATAGGCAATTCTTAGGTATTCCTCAAAGTAAGCACATTTCCTTCAGACTTGAGGTGCTTATCTTCTGACACTATTGTATATTACTAATATGAAGCACAGGTCGTAGTTTATCACCACCCTCTTCTGTGCAGCTTGAGTTGATGTCTTTGCTGTTTCACTTTTATGATCAACCATCTTTGAAATCATCCTATACCCGAGGTATCCAACATTTTGCACCTTGTGAGCCACATTCAACTGTGAATGGTGGTCAGGAGCCATATTCACCTCAGAAATGGTGTAGAGAAATAGCCAATATGGAGACACACGAAAACATGAACTTACATTATTTTGCATACTGTATAAATATTTCAGTGTGGAATTTGGCAAATGCGCATTGGCAAGCAGAAGGAGCTTCAAGCATTCAGTCTATAAATCTTCAACTACAGATTGGCTGCAGTAAAGAAGGTGGTACAGGCAACACTGCATGTCTTACTGTGGAAAATAAGCATTGCACCATCCAAATTGGTACCGTGTGTGTGTGGGGGGGGGGTGCAGGTTATTATATAACTGTAATATTGTCAATGTGGATATCATATTGTAGCAAGTGCATAACTCAGGGCTCTTACCAGGAGCCACACAATTGGGAGTCACGAGTTACATGTGGCACTGGTTCGGAACCACTGTCCTATACAAATGGGACTTAATCTATAGGTTTTGAAAAAGTGCCATGGGTGAACTTAAAAGGAGTTGCCATCATGACAAGTCCTTTTTATACTGAGGTCAAACTGGCGGTAAGCTCCATCTGGCCAAAAATCTCTCATGTAGGAGGTGCTGAAGGAGAAATGTAGTATTAGATGGTAGCCATTCATATGATACATAGACTTTCTTGGTCCACCAAAATCAGAGCCGCTGTTTGCATTTAGAGTTTAGATTGTATGTCCTACTGGGTACTGGACCCGAGTAATACATACTGAGAACTACGCTGTAGATTATTGTGGTCCTAAATAAATAAATGAAAATAAATAAAAGTTAATAAATAAGTATTTTTAAAATGCATCTACTATGTGTATCAGAAAAGGAGGCAAGAATTTAGGAAATAATTTAATGTTCACATTTACATGTGATTACCATATTCATTGCTTGGCTCAATTATCCATAGTGATTAATCCCTCTATTAATTATAATACACAATTCCATGTAGACAGTTTTCTTACCAAAATATATGCCATTACTTGATATAGAGTAAATCATTCCCGAGCTCTCTACAAACCCATCAATCATTTCCAGGATGAACAAGGCACTTGACACTTTTTATGTTCACACTGCAAAATAATAGCATTGTGGCCATTATGAAGCCCTGCAGAAGTCACACTGGGATATCGCCTGCTAAAATGTCATTATTTATAATGGCCTAGAAAAAAAATGCTTTCAGAGGAAAGTCCAATGAGTCCAGTTCTTGCTTTTAAAACAGTGCACTAAGCTGTCAGTCACCTGTCTCGGTACAAAGTCTTTCTCACCCACCTAAGCATCATAAACTTTTATACGTTCTTGAACTTTTCTGGCCAGAAATATGTTGCATGCCGGCAATTGGCATACTTTATATTGAAGAAACCCTACTGGTCATGTGATCGCTGCACAACGTATACCACCAGGAATCATTGGTTTCTGAGTTGCATATGTTTTTTGGACTTCATAGCCCCCTATAGGAGGCCACTATAGCCTTCTTTAAATGAGGCATAAAAAGAAAGAGAGAAAAGTAATTTAGTGTATAATTAAAGGGTTTTTTCACCATTAGTAAGTGACGGCATATGGAGCTCCGACTGCCCCACCGTAAGCACTGTGGCTCTTTCATAGTATTTACCTGCACAGCGAAGCTTAAAGTAGTTGTCATGTGGAGAACATTTATCACCTATCCACAGGATAGGTGATAAATGTCTAATCGCTGGGGGCCCCACTGGTGGGACCCATCAATCACTAGGACAGGGGTCCTGCACGACCACTGTGAAGAGGAGCTTGAATAAAGTGGTGGTCCTGCATGCGCCCTGCTGCTCCATTAAATGTCTTTGGGGCTGACGGAAACAGTCGAGTACAGCACCCTGCTGTTTCTCTCAACCCTCATAGACATTGAATGGAGTGGCAGGGATAGGGGATATATGTCCTTCCTGGGACAACCCTTATAAGCATTTAATTAATTGGGGCTGTACAATTGGTGGCTGGGAGTGTGCAGGAGAAAAGCCTAAGTGACCTCCTGTCTCTTCATTCTCCAGATAAGCAGGGGTCCCACAGGTTTGGCCCCCACCGATCAGTATTTTTTTGTAGATCCAAGTGATATGCTATACCATTAGCAGATAGGAATATCCCTTTAAATGTGAAAAAAAAAAATGTTTTTGTTTTTGTTTTGAATCTACAGGCCTGATGTCCTCAGGATAGGCCATCAATAGCTGATGGGTCAGGGTCTGACTTTCGGTACCCCAGCCTATCATCTGTTTTGAAGGGGCTGCAGCGCTCGTAAGAGCGCTGCTTCCCCTTTATTCTTGCTCACTGTGAGTCGTCGACCACGCATTTAGCGGCGATTCACATATATTGCAGCCTTTTCTCTAATTCCCTTCAATGGGAGAAAAAGTTGCAATACCTGTGCCAATAAATGTGTGTCAATGATTCACAGTGAGCAAGAAGAAATGAAGGGGAAGCAGGGCTTGTATGAGCGCTGCAGCCCCTTCTAAACAGCTGAGCGGCGGGGGTCCCGAAAGTTGGACCCTGACCCATCAGCTATTGATGGCCTATCCTGAGGATAGGCCATACATTTTTAGTGGCTGGAAAATTCCTTTAATGGGTGCATGACACCTATGTAAAGTGGGTGGATTTTTTTTTTTTTATTTAAGATGTGGATCTGAACATTATAGCCATGGCTTTAATTCTGACTATCTATCCTTATAGGTTCATACAGTTTGTTCTTTAAATACATTGTGTTATAGTGATTTTTGGATGTACCTATTTTGTAAGTTACTGATAATTTTAACTCCCTCAATCAGATCAGGCTATGGTTCAGTTCACAAGACATATGGGCACTATATGTGCACTAGAAAATGCATCCAATGTATACGTCTAACGTGTTCATAGACCTCTATTGGCCAGATGTATGCCAAAAGTGTTTTGTCATAAGCCTGACCGCTATCTGTCGCTATAATATGCTTTTGAATACACGTATTCACCACGTATATACCACGCAGTGATCTTTTTTTTTTTACATTCTGTTGCACATGTCTGGGGCATATATTCAGCACCACTTTTTAAATCTGACAGTGACAGCGATTTCAATATGCCGTTTAAGTAACGGTGATGCACTTGCCTAAAGGACATGAATATATTTTGGGCATGAAGGGGTTAAAAAATTTAATATTCTGTAATAATCTATCTGCAAACACACAATTAATATGTTGATTCCTATAGTAACATTTGTTTTCTTTGTAACACAGGTAGTGCTGGATGCTGAAAAAATTATTTTACCCAAACTGCCTCAAGGTACAAAATCTAACTCAGCTGACAGCTCTCAGGAACTCTATGAAATATGTGTCTGTCCAGATGGAAAACTGTATCTGTCGGTAGCGGCATCAAAATCCACTTGCCGGGAATACAGCCGAGACTGTCAATGAAGGACTTTTCTAGGCCACTGGATAATAGATGTGAATTTTATATCAACTGGTGACTTGAAAGGATTTAGATACTAAAATCATAAAACACGTGGGATGCAAATTTGTATTTCAAAACACAATTTTAAGAAGAATATTAAAATATTTTTTTAGCCGGTGTAAAACAGCACAAGTTCATTTTGACTTGGAAATTAATCGTCATCGGTTTGTCTTTGGCTAAAATTAAAAAATATGGGCTGGAGTTTTTCTGGAGCTCGGCCACCTTATATGAAGTATTTTGTCGCGTCACTGAACGGTGACGTGATTGTTGAACTGGGTAATTAATTGAAACCTATTCTAACTTTTTCTCCAAATTCAAGTCTTTTTCTGCTTATAGTATGCATTATTCTATTAATTTGATCTTAATGACCTGTTTCCAATATCTAAAAAATGAATTGGTGCCAGCAATATACTATGCAACCTGTACTGCAATAATATATCTCATATGGTTTGCTGTTTTTATTGTGTGTTATATTGGGTTGTAAATTTTCTATGTGTAATCTTTAAGTCCTTCAATTGGCATTTGAAGAAACAGGTAATATGCTGGTAAAACAATAAACACACTGTTTTGTTACGATTTGGTAATAGATTTAAATTTTTCCTAATACCTCACCAAAGTTTTTGCTAAAGTTCTGCATGTATATAATGGACTATTTTTGTATTTTCAGGGTAACAGCTGGCAATATTTGTGGTCACACTAGCCCTACGTTAGATGCATTCACGCCCGTATTTGAAGCTCATACTGGCTTAGACAGCTTTAGTGCTGTACTATAGTACAGAATAAGGCCCATTATTTTTCCAGGCATATGCCCCAACCCTTTATATAGGTCACACCCCAAAAACATTCCCAACCTAATACCCTTGAATCACAAATAGTGCACCTGACCCCCTGTTCAAACCCCTTATATTATACCCTATTCAGACTTAGACTATGTTCATGTCTGTGTAGTCTCCATTAGGAGCATTCGTTGCAGATTCGGTTAAAATGTTGGAAAAAATAGCGCAGCATGCTGTTCCATTTCTTCCAATAAAATAACGGATATTCTGATGGTAGCCAGATGGAAATTAATGGGTTCCGTCAGGCGCTGTTAGTGTTTCTCATGCGATGGCTCATGTGCTTCTGATTTACTTTGTTCCGTTCCTGTGACGGAACAGAAGAACGGTAAACCCTAGCACATATTTGAACGAAGCCTATCAGATGTGTTAACCCTTTACTTTTTCTTGAATTGGTTAAACCGCTTAGTGACCACCAATACGCCTTTTCATGGCAGTCACTAATGGCGGCCCAATCTAAGTCCTGTATGGGTGTCCCGTGCAGGCTGGGCCCGGGGCTCGGCTGTCTGATGACAGCCGGGCTCCTGCTCCAATGACCGCGATCGAAGTTTACTTTGATCGCGGCAGTTGAAATTGTTAAATGGCGCGGTCAATAGCAACTGCGGCATTTAAAATGTTTACAGGGGGAGGGAGCTCCCTCTGTCACCCATCGGCGGCACGCAAATGCAATCGATGGCCGCCGATGGGGTGCCATGGCAGCCGGGGGCCTGTTAAAAGCCCCCAGGTTTGCCCTGAGCATATGCCTATTAGGACTTGCCAGAGGCACGTCCTAATATATTGCCTGTCAGATTTACACTGACAGGCAATAATGCTCTGGTATACTAAGTATACCAAAGCATTATAGCAGCGATCTAAAGATCGCATAGTAAAGTCCCCTAGTGGGACCCAAAAAAATAAGTAATAACTGTGAAATAAAAATTATTAATAAAAATTGCAGTAAAAAAAAATAAAACCATTTTTTTCCCATAAAAAAGTGGTTTTATTTAGAAAAGTGGAAAAAAAAAATAAAAGTACACATATATGGTATCGCCGCGACCATAATGACTTAAACAATAAAGATAATTGATAATTGAAAACCGCAAGATGAACACCGTAAAAAAAACACAAAACACAATGGCGATATTGCTATTCTTTTTCCATTGCCCTCCAAACAGGTAATAAAAGTTAATCAATAAGTCCCATGTACCCCAAAACAGTTCCAATCAAAACTATGTCTCGTCCCGCAAAAAACAAACCCAAAAAATCACTACAATGATGGAAAAATAAAAAAATGACGGCTCTTGGAATGTGACGATGCAAAACCAAATAATTTTAGTTCAAAAGTGTTTTTATTGTGCAAAAGTCGTAAAACATAAAAAAAACTATACATATGTGGTATCGTCGTAATAGTACCGACCAATAGAATAAAGGTATTGTGTTATTTACGCCGCACAGTGAACGGCGTTAATTTAAAATGCATAGAACAATGGCAGAATTTGAGGGTTTTTTCTATTCCCCCGAAAAAAGTTAATAAAAGTTAATAAAAAATTATATGTACCCCAAAATGGTGCCATTAAAAAGTACAACTAATCCTGCAAAAAGCAGGTCCTCATACAGCTATGTTGACAGAAAAATAAAAAGTTATAGCTTTTGAATGTGACTATAGAAAAACAAAAAAAGTAGCTTGGTCATTAGGGCCTAAAATAGGCTGGTCACTAAGGGGTTAATTTATACAATTTGTTATGATACCACTTCAATACAATCTTACGATATCCAAAAAATAAGTATACATTATCATATACACTACCGTTCAAAAGTTTGGTGCCACCCAGACAATTTTGTGTTTTCCATGAAAACTCACACTTATATTTATCAAATGAGTTGCAAAATGACTAGAAAATATAGTCAAGACATTGACAAGGTTAGAAATAATGATTTTTATTTCAAATAATAATTTTCTCCTTCAAACTTTGCTTTCGTCAAAGAATGCTCCATTTGCAGCAATTACAGCATTGCAGACCTTTGGCATTCTAGCTGTTAATTAAAAAAATGTTAATTTGCTGAGGTAATCGGACGAAATTTCACCCCATGCTTCCAGAAAGCCCTCCCACAAGTTGGATTGGCTTGATGGGCACTTCTTGCGTACCATACAGTTAATCTGCTCCCACAACAGCTCTATGGGGTTGAGATCTGGTGACTGCGCTGGCCCCTCCATTACAGATAGAATACCAGCTGCCTGCTTCTTCCCTAAATAGTTTTTGCATAATTTGGAGGTGTGCTTTGGGTCATTGTCCTGTTGTAGGATGAAATTGGCTCCAATCAAGTGCTAGGGTATGGCATGGCGTTGCAAAATGGAGTGATAGCCTTCCTTATTCAAAATCCCTTTTACCTTGTACAAATCTCTCACTTTACCAGCACCAAAGCAACCCCAGACCATCACATTACCTCCACCATGCTTGACAGATTGCGTCAGGCACTCTTCCAGCATCTTTTCAGTTGTTCTGCGTCTCACAAATGTTCTTCTGTGTGATCCAAACACCTCAAATTTCGATTTGTCTGTCGATAACACTTTTTTCCAATCTTCCTCTGTCCAATGTCTGTGTGCTTTTGCCCATATTAATCTTTTCCTTTTATTAGCCAGTCTTAGATATGGCTTTTTCTTTGCCACTCTGCCCTGAAGGCCAGCATCCCGGAGTCGCCTCTTCACTGTAGACGTTGACACTGGCGTTTTGCAGGTACTATTTAATGAAGCTGCCAGTTGAGGACCTGTGAGGCGTCTATTTCTCAAACTAGAGACTCTAATGTACTTGTCTTGTTGCTCAGTTGTGCAGCGGGGCCTCCCACTTCTCTTTCTACTCTGGTTAGAGCCTGTGTGTGCTGTCCTCTGAAGGGAGTAGTACACACCGTTGTAGGAAATCTTCAGTTTCTTGGCAATTTCTCGCATGGAATAGCCTTCATTTCTAAGAACAAGAATAGACTGTCGAGTTTCACATGAAAGCTCTCTTTTTCTAGCCATTTTGAGAGTTTAATCGAACCCACAAATGTAATGCTCCAGATTCTCAACTAGCTCAAAGGAAGGTCAGTTAGATAGCTCCTCTAAACAGCAAAACTGTTTACAGCAGTGCTAACATGATTGCACAAGGGTTTTCAAGTGTTTTCTAATCATCCATAGCCTTCTAACACAGTTAGCAAACACAATGTACCATTAGAACACTGGAGTGATGGTTGCTGGAAATGTGCCTCTATACACCTATGTAGATATTGCATTAAAAACCAGACGTTTGCAGCTAGAATAGTCATTTAACACATTAATGTTATCTTCATTGAAAAAAACTGTGCTTTTCTTTCAAAAATAAGGAAATTTCTAAGTGACCCTAAACTTTTGAACGGTAGTGTATGTTTATAACATGGGGATCTATGGGCTACGGATGGAATCCATCAGCGGCATCCCTCACAGCGTCCAGTAAAAACATGCTTGTCTATTGCTGATGTTTTTATCGGGTTTAGATATAAGTTAATGAAGGACACATCTGTACGACCCCAAAAGTAATTAATATTACAAACTTCACAACTGAAAAGTAATTCAGAGCCCAAAAATAATTCAGATCCCAGACCTCAAAATTAAATCAGAAACTAGATTTCAGACCGAAAAATTAATTATGACCCAAGACTTCAAACCCCAAACTGAAAGGATTAATCCCACCTAAAGCATTTATCATCTATTCAAACATTTATGGCCATATACTTTGAGTAAGTGTTAGCACTCATAGTCGATCAGTACTCCATTCAAACTACTCATTGCCACAGGTCGTATGGCAGGGTTGGGTGTGGGACCAAATCTTCACATTCTCAAATTAAATCAGATTTGAGACCACAAAATTAATTTAGACCCCAAAAGTCAATCCGGTCTTACTTATCTAAATAGGATCTTAGAACTCCCATCCCAGCAATCAGTCAATAATACACTTACAATTTGTTAAGAATTTTTTATTCTTAGGGGGGGGGGGCATAGAGAGAGAGATAGAGAGAGAGAGGGGCCGCTGTTATACACTCCACCCATCAGCAACAATACGTGAGGCTTGCAACATTGTGGGAAAAGGTGGAGATTCACTGTTAAAATGGTTTTCCCAAAATTAACATTCATAACATATTCATTCGATAAGCCAAAAATGATAGGAAGAGGTCTGACCACTGGTACAACCACCAGTCCCAAGAAGCAGGGTTTTCATTTCCAGCTAAAGAGTTGGCCACGGGTGCACGGTCACTCTCCATTGAAGTCTATGGGAGATACAGAAACAACTGAGCACACCAATTTGGGGCCATTTTGCAAACTTTTGTGACATTGCTAATGAGTCATACAGTATGCCTTGTTCCCAAATGTATGGTATCTTGGTCAATTCCTGGTAATCCACCAACTATTGTACCTATAACATAGCTCCTATCGGTTCACAGAATTTAGAAATATTTTAGCTTGGGTGGGTTTTACCCAGCAGTAATGCAACTGCACCTCTTTGGTATTACCCACGGACAAGTTATTAAAAACTGCCACCACCCTATTACAAGTCAGGGAAAGGCTTTTGCTGGGGGTTATTCAGAAGTCATAAGCAGTCGGCTGTCATATTAAAGGGGTTGTCTATGATGAGACAATCCCTTTAACTACACTCAAACCTAACGTTCCGGTCATTGGTTAATAAATGAATGGTATAAAAAGTGTGACTATGATGAATCACAAAAGATAGAGGTAGCCTAAGGATAAAAAATAGATATTCATTGGAATGAACTTTTTTAAGATTTTACAGCTTTTCAGCAGAACGATCTACAGTAAAAAGCTGTCTATAAATAGCAGGAATTCTATGTATTTCTATGCAGGGCACATAAACAGGACACTAACATTGACCTTGGGTTCCTACGAGTGCCCTGGATATGAATAAATAAAGATAATAGTCGCTATCCTGTAGTCTTCTGAATCATCTTGTTAGATAATACGCACATTACCATGAAGAATATCACACATTCAGTTTTATTTCAATGATAGCTCTTCAAAGGCTTAACCAAATCTAAATTTCATGTCAGCTCTTTGCTTGACCTTGTAATGTCCTCTTATACGTTCTCTCCATGTTATTATAAGCATCTAAAAATCACGAGGCCATTATTCCTTGCCGTCTTTAAGGAAGCTCCAGGAGGCTTTTTATTTGTGTTTTCCTTCCCATAATTCTCTCTCCTGTTATATTATTATGATAATGAGGTGCTTTTACTGTATTACTGTATTACTGTAAAGCATTTAATGTTGTGCCACCTGTTCTCTTCCAGTATTGACTTTGAGATGCAACATCAATTTCTTGGGAACACATAAAATCCTCATTGTGACATTCCACCTTCTTATGTACTTTTTTTTGGGGGGGGGGGATTTTATGTCACAGGGCACTATAAAACTGAGTACGTTTCCAAATTGAAGAAAGTATTGAAGAATTTTATCAAATTAAAATGCACATTAATATATCCATTTATGATCTTTGGTTTGGAAACATTCCTACAATGATCCATTATAGTGAATATTGCCAATAAATGATTTCTTATAAGTGGCACTTAAGTCACAATGCTCCATAACTTAATGCTCCATAACATAACCTAAATCTATATCCTGTCTCCACTCGCAAACTCTCTTTTCCGTCAACTACTTTAATAAATGCTTCTCAGACTGTGAGGTAGGCCTAACTAGAGAGTCACCCCCTAGATCTTGATGAGGTTCAGCTTGTCTCCCAGGTAACCAGGACTCAGTAGGACAATTCCACTTAGCAAAACTGATATGTCACTGAAAAGGCAGTGGCATGTAGAAATTAAAGGGGTTTCTGTGACAAAAAAATCGGAGACATTGTTTATCCAAACACAGCAGTTTGTCTCTATGTGTAGCTGTGTCTAGCACAGCAGCTCAGCCCCAATCACGTGAGCCTTCAGGTGGGGTCGGACCACCACCAATCAAATTTTAATGGCCCAACCAAAAGAAAGGCAATCAATGTTTTTGTCCTGGAAAACCCCTATACCTTTTACACGCTCTTCTGTCACAGAAGGAAGTTATTCTAATAACCTGTGCCGATTTGAACATGAGAATTGTTCTGTTGAATCATGAGAGGCAAGCTGGGCCTCATCAAGAACTGGGAAGGTGGTGCCTCACCGGTTATACCAGCTTCGCAGTCTGAGAAGCATTGTATCGTACTGACAGGGGGCTCCGTGGCTGGTACTGGAAATTCTGTGGCTTACACTGGGGGTTCTGTGGCTCACTCTGGGACACCATGGCTACAAATTCAGTAGGCACATTTTGTGGGGGCACTGTGCAATCTAAGCGCCATACACTGCACCTCTAACTATAATAGTGCCATACACTGTGTCCCTGATTATAATAGTACCATACACTGTCACACACACACACACACACACACCGTGCCCCCTGTAGACAGGGCCCCCATAGCCCCCTGTAGAAAAATATACAATGAATTGAGAACAAATTCATCTGCCCTGCAATTTTTTTAATTATAAATATATCCTATATAATTACAGATCCAGAACCAAGCTCTGACATATATACAGTACCACAACCAAGCTCAGTACATAAATACAGCACTAGAACCAACCTCAGTACATAAATACAACACTAGAATCAAGCTCTGACATATATACAGCACCAAAACCAAGCTCAGTACATATATACAGCAGTAGATCCAAGCTCAGTACATAAATACATCACTAGAACAAAGCCCATACATATATACAGCACTAGAACCAAGCCCATACATATATACAGCACCAGTACCAACCTCAGTACATAAATACGGCACCAGAACCAACCTCAGTACATAAATACAGCAATAAAACCAAGCTCTGGCATATATGCAGCACCAGAACAAAGCTCAGTTCATATATACAGCACTAGAACCAAGCTCAGTACATATATACAGCACTAGAACCAAGCTCAGTACATAAATACAGAACTAGAACAAAGCCCATACATATATACAGCACTAGAACCAAGCCCATACATATATATACAGCACCAGAACAAACCTCAGTACATAAATACAGCACCAGAACAAACCTCAGTACATAAATACAGCACTAGAACCAACCTCAGTACATAAATACAGCACTAGAAGCAAGCTCTGACATATATACAGCACCAGAACAAACCTCAGTACATAAATACAGCACCAGAACCAAGCTCAGTACATAAATACAGTACTAGAACCAACCTCAGTACATAAATACAGCACTAGAACCAACCTCAGTACATAAATACAGCACTAGAACTAAGCTCAGTACATATATACATCCCCAGAACCAAACTCATTACATATATACAACACCAAAACCAATCTCATACGTATATACAGCACCAGAACAAAGCACAGTACTTACATACGGCATCAGAACAAAGATCAGTACATATATACAACACCAGAACAAATACAGCTCAATTTAGTGCAACCCCTGCCGTATAGGTTTTGCTCCCAGCATGGCCCGAACAATGGTAAGGATATGCTGGGAGATGCTGTTTCACAAAAAAAAATCATACCACCCATCATATCGCTGCAGATCATACAGTGACTACAGTACTGATTAGAGGCAGAATAAACATTTACATTAAGTGACGTCTCAGATTCTAGTTATTTTCTTCTCCCTCCCTTCCAGACATCTATGATGGATAGTGTCCCACATATAGCCCACCCCTATAGAAAGTGCCCTAAAAATAGCTCCCCTATAGATAGTGCTCTACATATAGCCCACCCCTGTATAGTGTCTCACATATAGCTCCTCCTGTATGTAGTGGCCCCCATCCCCACATATAGACCCCCCTGTATATAGTGGCCCACATATCGACCACCCCTGTATATAGTGGCCCACATCCCCACATATAGACCACCCCTGTAAATAGTGCCTCACATCCCCACATATATACCCCCCTATATAGTGGCCCACATATAGACGACCCCCCCCTGTAGATAATGCCAGTCACAGTTTTATTAGAAAAAAACAAAAAAAACTTTACATACTCACATGATCCCATTCAGGGCCGTCTCTAGGATAGATGGCGCCCTGTGCTTAATGATCTTTCGGCGCCCCACCCCGTCATTAAAAAAAAAAGCCTCATAAAAAAACTATAATGCCCCGTTAGTGCCCCATACAGTATAATAATAATATTTAATAATATAATACATTACAACCCCCTCAAGGACACAGTATTTTGTCCTCTAATTGTGCCCACAGTATTATGCCACCTGTAGTAACCCTACACAGTATAATGTCCGCTTAGTGGCCCCCACACAGTTTAGTGCCCCCCTGTAGATTTTGCCATATAGCCTCCCTGTAGACAGTGCCATAATCCCCCACCACCTTTTTGTAGATCGTGCCATACAGCCCCCCACCTCCCCCTTGTAGACAGTGCCCCCAAACAAAAACAACAATTGTACTCACCTAGGCCCCGTTCCCATGACTAACTGAGCTGCTCCATGACGGGATCCTGTAGCCTAGTACAGATTTTCCCATCTTTTTCGGACTCGAGGCAGCACTGGAAAAATAAAATTTCCTCAGGGCACCCCTACTAAAAATTGTTTTGATAAAGACAGAAAACGGCTAAGAACAAGCACTACACTCATAGGGTATGTTCACACACGTTTTTTGTAAACGCAAAAAAAATCTGCCTCAAAATTTCTTCAGCAACTGACAGCGTTGTGTGACCTTTTTTTGTGTTTTTTCTTAAGCTGGTGAAGCGAATGCAAAAGACGCAGGGAAAAAAGCACCAAACGGGTGCCGCAGGTATTTTCTGCCTTTTATTAATTTCAATTGGAGGTCAGAGGCGGAAACCACTTGAAGACCATCAGCCCCCCACTCACAGTAAAATTACCATCAGCCCCCCACTCACAGTAAAATGACCATCAGCCCCTCACTCACAGTAAAATGACCATCAGCCCCCCACTCACAGATTCCCCCTGTAGGTAGCACCCCACAGCACCTTGTGCGTAGCACCACACAGCCCCCTTGTGGGTAGCACCACACACACCCTTGTAGGTATCGCCAGACAGCCCCCTTGTAGGTAGCGCCACACAGCCCCCTTGTAGATAGCGCCACACAGCCCCCTGTAAAGAGCACCACACAGCCCCCTGTAGAGTACGCCACACAGCCCCCTGTAAAGAGTGCCACACAGCCCCCTGTAGGGAGTGCCACACAGCCCCTGTAGGGAGTGCCACACAGCCCCCTGGTAGGAAGTGCCGGACAGCCCCTGCTATGGAGTGCCGCACAGCCCCCTGGTAGGGAGTGCCGCAAAGCCCCCTGGTAGGGAGTGCCCCACAGCCCACAGCCCCCTGGTTGGTAGTGCCTCACAGCCCACAGCCCTCTGGTTGGTAGTGCCTCACAGCCCACAGCCCTCTGGTTGGTAGTGCCACACAGCCCTCTGGTAGGTAGTGCCACACTGCCCACAGCCCCCTTGTAGGTTGTTCAAGGACTACGAAATGACCCTGATAGCTGGCGGGCAATAGACATTCAAAAAAGGACAACTGTGCAGGAGCACACAAAATACCCAGCTTTCCCAGTTATCAAATAAATGTGTGGAAATAAACTAAGATATAACTTTTATTTAGTCTAGCTAAAGGATTAATCCTTTTAGCTAGATTAAACAAAAGTTATATCTTAGTTTATTTCCACAGATTTATTTGATAGCCGGGAAAGCTGGGTATTTTGTGTGCTCCTGCACAGTTGTCCTTTTTTGTAGGTAGTGCCACACAGCCCACAGCCCCCTTGTAGATAGCAACCCCCCACCCCCCCTGCTCCAGTATAGATAGCGCCACTGTAGCTCCCTGAAGGAGCGGAATCCCCATGTGGCCGGGGATTCTGCTCCTGGAGCGTCCCTTCATGTCTCTGTCCATATATCGGGGGAAATGCTGTGACCGGGGATTACGCTTCAGAAGTTTCCCCTGATGTCACTGTCCATATATGGACAGAGACATCAAGCAGCACTCCAGGAGCGGAATCCCTGGCCACATGGGGATTCCGCTCCTTCGGGAGTAACAGTGGCACTAGTAGATAGCAGAGCAAGGAGATACCTCCCTGCTCTGCTATAGTGCCGTCACTGCCGCTATAGCAGCTGCAGCGGCTGCTAGCGGCGCCACCGCCCTCATGCCCGGTTTCGCCGCTAGCAGCTGCCATGGTGAAGAAGTGCCCAGGCTGAAAGACGACTGCCTAAGGTCGGCCCTGGGTGCAGTTAGCGAGTGGCATCTGACCCGCTGGTAGTTGCAACGGCGTGGGGATACACACACCCACTGGCACCCCTCTTGCAGTGTGGCGGCTGGCGCCCTGTGCAACCGCACTGGTCGAACGTATCTAAGGCCGGCCATGATCCCGTTCCCGCGCAGTCCGATGGCAATGCAGATCTGCTCTCTTCTGAGCAGGTCTGCTGGAGCTGAACGACACGTTGTTCAATTACGCTGATTGGCGGGGCAGAATGACTTGCCCCGTTAATCAGTGCCTTTCAAGCACGGAAGCGGCACGATGACGTAATCGCGCCACTAGCGTAATTGAAGGGAGCTAATTGGCGGGGCAAGTCATTTTGCCTTGCCAATCAGCGTCATTGTAAGGCATTGAATGGTCGGGCACGGAACATGCCTGGCCATTCAGCGCTAATGCATGTATTTGGCTGTCGGTGCTAGCGACGCCTACGGGCATGAGAGGGCCTGTGTCGCCCAGCCCATACTTTTTGGAGGCTCGGCGGCGTGGGCCCCGTAGTAGCGGCGCTACTGCTGTAGCAGCCATAACGGCTGCTAGCGGCGCCACCTGGAATATGGGTGGGCGTGTCGGCTGACGGCATGGGCCCCCTCAAGCCGCGGGCCCCGTAGCAGCTGCTACGGCTGCTACCGCGGTAGTTACTCTACTGGTTGCAGGCCTATACGATTAATACAGAATACATGCCACAGAATTCACTCACCCAGTCAAAGCAGAATCCTACATCCTGCTGCAGAATACAACTGCCCTCCCAGCATACAGTATCTGTGATTTTTTTTAATTTACTCAATAGTCCGTGATTTCTGAGCATCCGGCACCTTGACCATCCCGAAGATGATGGATTATTATAAATGTATTGTATTCTGTAGAAAATAAAACTTTTCTCGGTTGTGAAAACATATGTGTCTTCACTGATCACTGGCAGGAAAATATCAAGATATTTATCTATTACATTTTCTATAAACTTTGTGTGTTTAATAGAATGTGGCTGCCCTTTCAGATTATTAAATGTCACAAAGAAAAGGTTAAAGCACAATGTACCTTCTATTAAATCCAAAACCATTTCATATAAGAGAAGTCTGAACTCTGTGCCCCAGACTCTGTACTAAAACCAGATTATATTGTGAGATTAAAATGAAACCCTTAAAAAAGTGACTTCTAGGTAGACAACCATTGCAGGGGTGTAGCAAGAGGGGGCAAACGGCGCATGTGCCAAAGGTGACAGGGGGAACCAACAAGCCACTTTTCATTGGCTGATGTATATAGAGGGCCAGTTTTAGACAAAGTGTGGCCCTGGGCAAAGTTAAAAGTGGGGCCCCAAATGCTAAATTAGGGCCTGTTCACATCTGTGTCGGGGGTTCCGTTGATGGTTTCCGTAAGACCTGTCCGCCAGGAGAACCCATGATCGGAAACCAACCAGAAACTATAGCTTTCCGTTTGCATTACCAACAGTCGACTGCGCTATTGATTCCGCAACAAAAACAGAAACCTTACGGAATGGAGACAAACAGAAACCCTTTGCAACGGAAGCATTAGTAATGCAAATGGAGGCTATGGTTTCCATTTCCCTTTGTGTTGATGGGTTACTCTGACGGAAAGGTCTGACGGAACCCATCAATGGAAGCAAAATGCTGATGTCAACACACCCTTACTGCAGTCAATTCAGAAGGCGGTGTGTAGAGAACTGCATCGCTGATTTTGAGCACGTCCAGGAGTGTTGCAAGCTCCAAAGCATATGTCCCCCCTCTCACACAAAAAAATGAATCATATACATATACAGTTATTAAATCATACCACTATACCAGATGAAATATTGCCTGCACACTGTTACTGAACACAACTCACTATTATAAAACCAATAATAACACAATTTAAAGGTCCAAAAAATACAGCCTCACCATAACCAGTAACTGAGTAATACCCCCATACTGTTACTGAATAATACCGCCACACCATAACCACATAATTACTGAATAATACTCCCATACTGTTACTGAATAATACCGCCACACTATAACCACATAATGACTGAATAATACCCCCCTACTGTTACTGAATAATACAGCCACACCATAACCACATAATTACTGAATAATACCCCCTTACAGTTACTAAATAATACCGCCACATCATAACCACATAGTGACTGAATAATACCCTCATACTGTTACTGAATAATACCGCCACACTATAACCACATAGTGACTGAATAATGCCCCCATACTGTTACTGAATTAAAAAAACACTATACAAAGACCAATATTACCACCATATAGTGACCATATATTGGTAGATGGCAGTTATACACAGGAGTTCTGCAGACGATATAAGTGATTACAGCACATTTATATCCAGTGACTCACAGGTGATGTTTTCTCTGATTAGAGTCATTCACTTTCCCTTTTTTTCTCCATCCGGCTCAGACCATTGTGACTACTTATTCCAGCCATACAGACATGTTTAGTTTCTCGCTTTTCCAGCACCCTCCATACCTATACCCCATCCTTTAAACAAACTCGTAATCCACAGTTCACCTAAATGGTAATGATCCCTTATTGCTCGTCACAATAAAAGTGCCCCATCAGTAACCGTGCCTCCTTTGTGCCCCCACAGTAATAATGCCTCCTTTGTGCCCCCATGTAGATAGCGCCACACACAGCCGCCCTGTAGATAACGCCACAGTCCTCCCCCCTTGTATGTAGTGCCACACAGCCCCCCTCTTATATATAGTGCCACACAGCCGCCCTTTGTATATAGTGCCACACAGCCACCCTTCCTTGTATATAGTGCCACACAGCCCCCCTCCCTTGAATATAGTGCCACATGGCCTCTCCCTTTATATAGTGCCACAAAGCCCCACTTAGTAGATATTGCCACACAGCCCCACTTTCAGATAGCGCCACGCACAGACCACTGTAGTTTGCGCCCCACACACAGCACTTCCCCTTTGTAAATAGTGTCACACAGCCCACATTGTATTAAGTGCCACACAGCCCCCCTTGTATATAATGCCACAGTCTCCCTTGTATATAGTGCCACACAGCCCTCCTCCTCCCTTGTATATTGTGCCACACAGCCCCCCCTTGTATATAGTGATACATAGCAATCCCCCCAATATATTGTCACCCAGCACTCCCCCAAAACAAAATATTAGACGTACCTTGCCCCGTTCCCACGACGGACTGAGCGCTGCACAGCCTCTGGGCAGGACACTTGCACAGACCTGCGTGATGCAGTGACGTCATCACACCGGCCTGCGCAGGGAGTCTTCCCAGAACCTTACCGGAGTACAGTATTAAATCAAGTGAGCACATTTTCCGTAAATTTGGTTTCAATGTAAATCCACATTAGAATAGGAAAATCGAGCCAATATCGAGCAAGGTCAATAGTGCCAGACTAGCCAGGGCGAGTATTTAAAAAACTGCCAACCTCATGGGGTTTTATCATGCAATGGTGTTGGGAGTATGGTGTGATCGCTGAAAAACATTCAGCGAAAGGGGAAGTGTCAACAACTCGTTGATGAAAGGGATCAGAGGAGGATGTCAAGAATCGTTCTGACTAACAGGCAGGGCACAGTCAAGGAAATTGCAGCCGAGTGCAACATTGGTGCTACAAGTAATGTGAATAAACGCATAATTTGTTGTTCCTTAGAGCAGATAGTCTATAACAGAAGACAACCTGTTCAAGTGCCAATGCTGTCTAAGGGAAACAAAAAGGCAAGGCCCCAATGGGCAAAAAGACACAAAAATTGGATCACTGAGCAGTGGAAAAACATCGCCTGGATAGATGAATCCAGATTTTTGTGGCACCATGCTGATGGGAGGGTCAGAATTTGGCACAAGAAACATGAATCGATAAACCCTTCCTGTCAGATGACAACAGTTAGTGAGCAAATAATAGACAAAGTATATTAGAAAGTAAAAAAACACTTAATTATAAGACGTATATGCATTATGTATGAAAAAACAGAAATGCTTAATGTGCCAACTCAAGTCATTGTGATATCAAGCGCACTGTTAATTCATTATATTTTATAAAATTGTTATTACTGCCTGTGGATTTATAGGTACACATGTATTAGCAGTTCACACTAATGTCAGCAATTCGTTAAAGGGAACCTTTGTAACCATTTGCTTAATTGCTGCAATGCTCCTAAAATAAAAAATGAAACTTTGCACATAATCTTGATTAAAAATCCCCCATTTTCTCCAGCTCCACTGTAGACCTATGTGTCTCTACAGTTACAGACTACAAACAAACCCTGTGTAGTCTGATCCTGCAGTTGTACTGTAAGGTCTGTAGGCTCTGGACGGTGTAGGGCCCGATGCAGTTTGTGTTGCGGAATAGATGATATGAAGACAGAAGTGATGGCAAAACATGTCTTCACTTTCAGACCGGAGGTAACCATCACGCACACAGCCACAGCAAACAATTACAACAATTCTTCTCCGTAGTTACTGAGAGGCACAGTCACATATGCAATGGTTCAGGCAGTCAGATAATAGCTGGCTCGCTGTGAACTTGTCACCGACAGGGCCAAGGGCACACCTCCCTTGATGCAAGGGGTTGTCTGCTTGGGCCTAGTAGGCCTCGAGATGGTGGCTGAGTCTGTGTCTTTTGGGCCTATTGCCACTTTAAACTGTGGCAGCTGGCTGCTAACTACGAAGGACCCTATAAGCCTATTGCATGAAGGCCGGTTCTTTACTAAGTCCTTCTGGTTTTGCTAGACACTGCGGTCTCACACTTAACTATAACTGCCCTGAACGTCTCCTTTACGTTCCTTCTCTAACCGCCTAGCTAGCTCTCTATAGAGTATGGGCAACCTCCCCAACCACTGCTTGCTCTTTAGGGCCTTGCTGCCACTACAGGCCCTAGCAGAGATACAGCCTAGCCCAGTTCTCACCAGTCTCCTTAAGGCCGCTCAGTTTTGGTCTTCTCTCAGACTAAGCGCTTCTATGCTCCGCTCCACCACAGCAATGGCAATGGTTAAATACTCGCTGCCTCAAAAAGCCACCACCCTTCTTTCTCTGTTAGTAGTTTGCCACCAGCAGCATGTCACTGCATTTATCTCCATCAGAAATGCAGCTTGTTACAGCTCCATATTCCCCTGTACAGACTTGTTTCTTCCTGGACCTTAGGGTCCTTTTACAACCGACCAATTTTGTCCGTAACAACGAGTGCCGATCAATGAGACGGTTCATTGATCGGTGCTCATTTGCTCGTTTGCTCCCTTCTACTACTACTACTTACTACTACCGCTCGTCCCCATGCATTACCATCATGTCCGCAGTGTCACGAAGGGTCTGTAGACCCACTGGGCCGTACCGCCTTGGCGGTAAGGCAGCTGGCCAAGAGGGCGCAGGTCACAGTCTATGGTATATAGGGTACCTGTGGCAGCATGGACAGTAGCTTGGCAGGAACCAGGCAGCGGGTGGATGACAGGCGTGGGTAGGCAGTCAAGCGTGGTATCCAGCACAGCACGATTATAGCAAGCACAGCACTAGATCGGGATACAGGAACAGGAACAGGAAACACTGGGAGCAGGAAACACTAGGGGACCAATTTGCATAGACAGGCTAAGAGATACACAACAATGCTCAGGCATAGAACTAGGGGGCTGGACCCCTCTTATAGTCTAGGGTACTCACGGGTCAAAGGTCGTCCATGGAGAGGTGAGTGGATGCGAGCGCTGGCGTCTCCTGTGGAGGAGGCTGGGGCCAGCGCTTGCCAACTCGTGGCTGCGGCTGTCAGTGGGAGGTTGGAGCTGACAGCCCGCAGCCACGGACATTACAGTATCCCCCCTCTTACGCCCCCTCTTCTTGGGACCAGAGCGAGAGAGAAACTTCTTCAGAAGAGTAGGGGCATTGAGGTTCTCCTCTGGCACCCAGGACCTCTCTTCGGGACCAAACCCCTTCCAATCCACCAAATAAAAAGTCTTTCCTCTCACTCTCTTGGTGTCCAAGATCTCCTTGACCTCAAAGATGTCCAAAGGGCCGCTGGGGGCAACCGCAGGGCTGGGAGTCTTGGAATAGCGGTTTAGGATCACAGGTTTCAGGAGTGAGACGTGGAAGGAGTTGGAAATCCTGAGGGTAGGAAGCATCCGAAGCTTGTAGGCGACAGGGTTGATCCGTTGCAGAACCTCGAACGGTCCGAGGAACCTGGGGGCAAATTTACATGATGGCACCCTCAGTCGGATATTCCTAGACGATAGCCAGACCTTAGTGCCAGGAAGAAACTGAGGGGTCTCTCTTCTCCTTGTGTCAGCCTTCCGTTTCATGCGGTCCACTGCCATTAGGATGGAGGATCGAGTCTGCTGCCAGATCTGCAAAAAGTCTCTAAACGTGGAGTCAGCTGCAGGTACCTCGGAAGTATCAGGCACCGGAAGAGGAATTTGTGGATGCTGGCCATAGACAATGCAGAACGGAGTATTCCTAGTAGACTCACTGGTGTGATTGTTGTAGGAGAACTCCGCCCATGGGAGCAGCTGCATGCAGTCATCATGCTGCTTGGAGATAAAGTGGCATAGGTAGTTCTCCAAAATCTGGTTGATCCTCTCGACCTGACCATTAGACTAAGGATGGTAGGCAGAAGAAAAGTCCAACTTCACACCAAGAAGTCCGCAGAGGGCTCTCCAGAACCTTGAGGTAAACTGAACCCCCCGATCAGACACAATATGCTGTGGCAAGCCGTGCAGGTGGAAGATGTGTTGAATATATAATTTGGCCAACTGAGGAGCGGAAGGAAGACCGGTCAGAGGAACGAAGTGGGCCATCTTCGAAAATCGGTCCACCACTACCCAGACAGTTCTGCATCCAGCAGAGAGAGGCAGGTCCGTGATAAAGTCCATCGCTATGTGCTGCCAGGGAGCATTGGGCACAGGCAATGGCTGGAGCAGGCCAGCAGGTCTGGAGTGGGTAGCCTTGTTAGCTGCACATACAGTTTTAGAAGAAACGAAGTCCACAATATCTTTGGGCAGAGTGGGCCACCAGAAATGATGAGCAATCAAATCTCGGGTTTTACGTAACCCCGCGTGACCGGCCAGTCTAGAGGAGTGTCCCCAGCGCAGGATTCTTCCACGATCAGCCAGTTGCACAAAAGTCCTCCCAGGAGGAATGTCCCCAATCTGCAGGGGATTGACCGAGACAATGCAGGATGGATCGATAATATTCTGTGGCTTCTCAATGGTGTCTTATGTCTCGAAAGACCTGGACAAGGCAACAGCCCTCACATTCTTGTCGGCCGGGCGATAATGAAGCTCAAACAGAAACCTTGTAAAGAACAGTGACCACCTGGCCTGACGAGGGTTCAGCCGTTGGGCCGTCTGGAGGTAGGTCAGATTCTTGTGGTCCGTAAAAATCAAGATCGGGTGAGCTGCGCCCTCTAGTAGATGTCTCCACTCCTCCAGAGCCAATTTGATGGCCAGTAACTCCCGATCCCCAATCAAGTAGTTGCGTTCTGCGGAAGAGAAGAGCTTAGAGAAGTAACCACATACCCTTGACTTGCCCTTGGGACCTCTCTGGAACAGGAGTGCACCAGCATAGACAGAGGATGCGTCCACCTCCAACGAGAACTGTAGGGAAACGTGTGGACGATGGAGGATAGAGGCTGACATGAAGGCACACTTCAGGCCATTGAATGTGGACTCTGCCTCCGGAGTCCACACCTTGGCGTTCATACCCTCCTTAGTAAGGTTAGAGATGGGAGAAGTCAGTGAGGAGAAGTTCGGAATAAACTGCCTGTAAAAGTTACCAAATCCCAAAAAGCGCTGTATGGCCCTCAAGCCTTGAGGACGTGGCCACTCCAGGACAGACTTTACCTTCTCAGTGTCCATCTAGAGGCCTTGATTCGAGACGATGTAGCCCAGGAAGTGTAGAGCATCCTTGTCAAATACGCACTTCTCCAACTTGGCGTACAGACGATTCTCCCTTAACCGTAGCAGAACCCGACGGACATGTCTCTGGTGCGTCACAGGATCTGGAGAGAAAATCAAGATGTCATCAAGGTAGACTACAACACAAACATAGAGGAGGTCACGGAAAATGTCATTCACAAACTCCTGGAAGAACGCGGGAGCATTACACAGGCCGAAGGGAATTACTAAATACTCATAGTGTCCATCACGGGTGTTAAATGCAGTCTTCCATTCATCGCACTGACGAATCCGGATTATGTTGTAAGCCCCACGCAGGTCTAGTTTAGAAAAAAAATTTGCACCACGTATTCGATCAAACAGTTCGGAGATCAGTGGCACTGGATATTTATTCTTCACCGTGATCTGGTTAAGACCACGGTAGTCGATGCAAGGGCGAAGAGAGCCATCTTTCTTTTTGACGAAGAAGAACCCGGCTCCTGCCGGGGAGGAAGACTTTCGTATGAAGCCCCTTTCTAGGTTCTCCTTCATATAGGCGGACATGGAGAGAGTCTCTGGCAAGGAGAGGGGAGATACCCTACCACGGGGAAGGGATTCACCAGGTATCAGTTCAAAAGGGCAGTCATACGCCCGATGTGGAGGCAAGGTCTCCACCTCCCTCTTGCTGAAGACGTCCAAAAAGGCAGCATAATGACCCGGAAATCCTGCCAATGACCGAGGTAGCGAAGGCTGAGCCGAACAAATCCTCACCAGGCAACGACCTTGACACTCAGGGCCCCACTGAAGAACCTCTCCAGAATTCCAGTCCAGAACTGGGGCATGCAGTCGGAGCCAAGGCAGGCCCAGCAACACAAGGTTTACAGCTTTGGGCAGGACATAGAACGACAGGAGTTCGGAGTGAAGAGCTCCCACTTGGAGCCTCAGCGGCTTGGTCACAGCTATAACTGGGTCTGGCAGGGGTAGCCCATTCACTGAAGCAACTGTCAACGGGCTCTTCAGGAGGGTGGTGGGCAACTGCAGAAGGTCCACCAGATCTCTGCGGATAAAATTAGCAGCGGAACCAGAGTCCAGGTACGCAGAGACCTGATGCGTTCTCTCGCCTGACACTATAGTCACGGGTATGGACAATTTAGACGGAAGTCCACCTTTACCTAAGGTCGTCAACCCAAGCAACCCTAGGCTTTGGGATTTTTGGGGGCAAAGGTGCACCAGATGGCCATCGAGGCCGCAATAAAGACAGAGTCCAGATGTGCGTCTGCGTTGTCTCTCTTGGGCAGACAACTTATAATGATCGGCATGTGAGGACAGCAGAGGTTGCTGCAACGTAGGGGCTAGACTAGGAAGGGCTTTCTCCCGTTGAACCTCTTGGAGGCGTTCACGGATCCGCATATCAATGCGGGCAGAGAAGGATGAGGTCAGCCAGAGTAGACGGCAGATCCCGGGCGGCAAGTTCGTCTTTAATTCTGGAAGATAGTCTGTGCCATAATGCAGCCACCAGAGCCTCATTGTTCCATGCGAGCTCTCCCGCCAGGGTGCGGAAGTGGATGGCGTACTCATTCACGGAGGTGTCTCCTTGGCACAGGTCAATCAAAGAAGCCGCTGAAGATGAGACCCGGCCAGGCTCCTCAAACACAATGCGAAACGTCCGAAGGAAGGCAGGGAAGTCACGGGTCTCTGGTCCTTGTCTCTCCCAGACAGGGTTCGCCCATGCCAGGGCCTTTCCAGTAAGGAGAGAAATGATGAAAGCGACCCTGGCACCATCAGACGAAAAAGTACAAGCTGAAGTGGATCTGGCATTGATTAAGAAAACCGCGACAGGTACTTGCTTCTCCATCATAGCGGTCAGGAAGGGGCAAAGAAACACGTGGGTCAATACTGCCAAGAGGTGTAAACTGAGGATCCACATTGCCAGGAGGTGTAGTACGAGGAACAATATTGCCAGGAGGTGTAGTAGTAGGAGGAACAGCAGCTTGTGCCTCCTGCCGACGTGCAAGAATATTCAACGCCTGGACGAGTTGGTCCTGTCGGGACCGGGTGGTCCGGCATATCCGCTCGCATCTCTTGCGTCGTTGTCATAGTTTTGAACCGGCCAGCGGGGTCCATGGCCTAAGCGTACTGTCACGAAGGGTCTGTGGACCCACTGGGCCGTACCGCCTTGGCGGTAAGGCAGCTGGCCAACAGGGCGTAAGTCACAGTCTATGGTATATAGGGTACCTGTGGCCGCACAGACAGTAGCTTGGCAGGAACTAGGCAGCGGGTGGAAGACAGGCGTGGGTAGGCAGTCAAGCGTGGTATCCAGCACAGCACGATTATAGCAAGCACAGCACTAGATCGGGATACAGGAACAGGAAACACTAGGAGCAGGAAACACTAGGGGACCAATTTGCATAGACAGACTAAGGGATACACAACAACGCTCAGGCATAGAACTAGGGGGCTGGACCCCTCTTATAGTCCAGGGTACTCACGGGTCAAAGGTCCATGAGGTCCGGTGCGTGCGCTGCCCCTTTAAGAGCGGGGGAGAGCGTGCGCGCACACCCTACGGGATCCGGCAGAGGTAAGTGGATGCGAGCGCTGGCGTCTCCCGAGGAGGAGGCTGGGGCCAGCGCTTGCCGACTCGTGGCTGCGGCTGTCAGCGGGAGGTTGGAGATGACAGCCCGCATCCACGGACATTACAGGCAGCACATCTCCCTGTTCACTGACAACGATAATATTTTCTGCTGCAGAAACAATACGATCAGCTGCTGAACAAGCGTTTGCTCGTTCATTGGCTGATCGTTGCCCTGCTCCAGCTCTAAGATCCGTGACACATTATACTTTATGTTAGTTGTAAATTTTGGTCAATACATTGTTTATTTTTATAAAACACCAAAATGTATAGAAAATTTAGAAAAATTTGCATTTTTCAAGATCTTAATTTATCTGCTTATAATTAACATTTCCCATCTGTCTATTCCACGTTGGCATCATTTTTAAAGGTCCTTTTATGTTTTTAGGACATTAGGAGGCTTAGAAGTTTAGCAGCAATTTTTTCCATTTTCAAGATAACACCCAAGTAGTATTTTTAAAGGACCAATTCAGTTCTGAAGTGTCTATGAGGGGCCTATATATTAAAGATCCCTATAAATCACCTCATTTTAAAACCTGCAGCTCTCTAGGTATTTAAAGCAGCATGTGGTAAGTTGTTAAAACTTTAGGCGTTTCACAGGTGGAGGTGAAATGTAAAAATCTCCCTTTTTAGTCCAAACTAAATACAATTTTTTTCTGTAAAACAGCAGATGTTAACAGAAAAACACAACTTAATATTTATTACCCTGATTCTAAAGTTTAAAAAAATATCCCATATGTGGTCCTAGTGTGCTACGCTACATGACTGAAATACCTGCCTCAGAAATTAAGCAGCACCACATGAACTTTTTTATTATGATGTTTTCTATGCACCGTTATAGGTTTGCAGAGGTCTTGAGGTACGAAAACATAACAAACACCCCCAATAAGACTTCATTTCAAAAACGACACCGCCTCTGGTAGGGCCTAATAGGCTTCTGTACGCGGCGGACCAGGAGGCCACTGATATGCTTCTGGGTTGCCATAGCAACCATCAGCATGTCCTGAATGCTCATAGGGGGGAACTCCCTCTGTCAGCCACTTAGATGCCGCAGTCGCTATTAAATGCAGCATCTAAGGGCATGACCAGACGTGGCGGAATTGCTCTGGAATTCCGCTGCGGACAGTCCCCAGCGGAAATCTGCAGCGTACACGTTTCTCCATTGCCTTCCACAGCTTTTTAGTTGGGTTCGTTTACACGTTGCGGACAATTCCGCTGCGGAGCATAGGCTGCGGTGCGGAATTTTGTGTCCGCAGCATACACTGACTGTTGCGGACGTGTAGCGGACTTGTTGCGGACTCATTGCGGAATTCAAAATTCCGCAATGAAGTCCGCAGATGTTATGTGTGCTGCGGAGCGTATTTGTTTTACGAACATGACAATTCTTCATTCTGGCTGGACCTATGTATTTCTAGGTCTACAGTCAGACTGAGGAAGTCAATGGGGCTCCCGTAATTATGGGTGACTACGTGTGTGCATCCGTAATTACGGGAGCGTTGCTAGGCGACGTCAGTAAATAGTCACTGTCCAGGGTGCTGAAAGAGTTAAGCGATCGGCAGTAACTGTTTCTGCACCCTGGACAGTGACTTCCGATCACAATATACATCAACCTGTGAAAAAATAGAAGTTCCTGCTTACCGAGAACTCCCTGCTAATTCCTCCAATCCGGCCTCACGGGATGACGTTTCAGTCCAAGTGACGGCTGCAGCCAATCACAGGCCAATCACAGGCTGCAGCAGTCACATGGACTGAAACGTCATCCAGGGAGGCCGGATTGGATGTTGAAAGAGGGACGCGTCACCAAGACAACGGCCGGGTAAGTATGAATTTATTTTACTTTTACTAGGGAAAGGGCTGTCCGTTCTCTCTATCCTGCACTGATAGAGAGAAGGGAAGCCCTCTTCCCCTCAATACGCAACGGCTAGTCCGCATCAATTTAATGCCCATCTTAGGCAAAGCCGCAACAGAATCTGCAACGCAGATTCTGTGCAGCATTGATGCGGACAGTGTATGCAGAACTCCGCCACGTCTGGTCATACCCTAAGAGGTTAAATGGCTGGGATCGGAGGTAACTCTGACCTGCGGTGGGATATCGGCTGTAAATACACCCAACACCTGCTGCAGATGGTGCCAGCACAGCCCTTGTGCCTGCTTCATTTTATAGACATAACTGTACACCCATTTTTGGGAAGGATTATAATATGTGGCAAAACAACCCATCGACACCCTGTGAACGCATCATCTAAGGGGTTAATCAACCATGCTCAGAGCTAGATCCGATCCCAGCCGTTACAGCAGAGTGTCAGCCGTAGTATACTGTAACTTGTCGAATATAACGTACAGTTATGTCAAATGTCAGCAAGGGGTTAAGACATGTACTGTATACACAAGACGGTATGGCATTTTTAACTCCGTCTATTTGCAGTTTCTTCCATTTTTATTTTCTATGCATTAGAGCAATAAAAAAAATCGTTGCACATGTGGACATAACCTTTTATATATTAGAGAAGGTTCAATCATCTCTGCAGGAGCACAACACCAACAATGCTCAGCGCACCCAGGATACCGGACACTTCTCTGCTCTGACCAAGAAGACGCAGGTGAGAAGATGAATGAAATGTACAGGTGTCTGCCAGCCGTTCACATAACATCTGCGGTCACCACATGGATTTAACAGTTTGTTACAAAATGAACATCTGCTCTCGCTTATAGATGAGTAGATACTGATGCTGTATAAGCAGAATAACGCATGTCTCTGTACCCGTCTCAGGACAAGATATTAGCCTCCGAATTTAATGCACTATTCACAGACAGAAAGCAGGGATCTTGAAATTGGCGAGGAAATGAAACACAATGTGGAATTAAAATGTTTTCGTCACATAAAACCAGGAAAACCCTTTCATTAAACAGCAGTTATAAAAATTCACTATTATAAACAGTGTAGCACAAAATAGGTGAGGTTATGCTGCCATCTAGTGGAATAATGTGGTAGGTCACAATGTATTGTTCCTACCAAAATGTTTTCCAGCTGAATCCCTCAAATGATCAGCTTGTAGACTAATATAATTAGTAGCGTAATGTCATATATCTTTACACAATTATATTTACATCTTATAATTAATATATGTGGTCATAGCAACATACAAATCACAGTGGGTTTAGGAGGACCTATTACCTCTCCTAACATGTCTATTGTAGTAAATGATTGTATTCTCTATGAAATAACAATGCTGGAGCCTCTTTTCTTAGTACTGTACGTTGTGTTGTTCCTCTGTTTTTCCTCCTAGAAATGTATGAATAAATTGACAACCGGGTCTTAACAGTTGAGGGGGGGGGGGAGTGATAAGATCCAATCAGTGCTGACAGGGTAGGACTGCGTAGGAACAAGTCCATTTCACAAAGCAATGGTAAAACCCAGTTGTCAATTTATTTATACATTTCTAGGAGGAATAACAGAGGAATGGCCCAGCGCAGATTTTTAAGAAAATATGTTCCAGAATTGTTATTTCATGGGGAATACAAGTATTTTCTGAAAACAGGACACTAAACATTCGATCGCTGGGACTTCGACCTTTGGGACTGCACCGATCAGCAAAATAAAGTGTTTGCAGCGTTCCCGCAAGTGTTTCGTCCTCTTTATTGTTTGCAATTCGTTTTTATAGGCGGTTGTGCCTGATTCTGCAACTAAGTCCCATACATTTGAAGTCACACTTAGGGTATGTGCACACGATAACGTCAATTGCGGCTGAAATTACGGAGTAGTTTTCAGGAGAAAACAGCTCCTGCATTTCAGACGTAATTGCATGTACTCGCGTTTTGAGAGGCGTCAATTACGGACGAAATTTGCAGCTGTTCTTCATTGGATTCAATGAAAAACGGCTCCAATTACGTCCCAAGAAGTGTCCTGCTCTGCTTTGACGAGGCTGTAATTTTACGTGCCGTCTTTTGACAGCGACGCGTAAAATTACAGGTCGTCAGCATAGAACATCGGCAAACCCATTGAAATGAATGGGCAGATGTTTGCCGACGTATTCGAGGCTTGTTTTCAGATGTATTTCGAGGCATAAACCGCCTCCAATACATCTGAAAATAGGCCTGTGTACCCAGCCTTAGGGTCAATGCACAGGATGCGTATTACGTGAGGTTTTGCTGTGAGGATTTGCGTGCGGCAAATCCGCAGCATAATACAGCACCAGCATAGTCAATTGGATTTCAGGAAATCTCATGTACACGCTGCAGTATTTTTCGGGACTGAAATTGAACTGTGGTGCGTTTTTTAGAATCTGCAGCATGCCAATTTATCTTGCGTTTTCGCTTGCGAATTCTATCTGCCTAGTCCAGAGGAGAATGGCACCAAAATCTGCAGCATGAAAACACGCCAAAAAACACATCAAAACGGAAAAATCGCACCGAAAAACGCATAAAAAAAACTTACCTTCAGATGCATTTCCTGCGAATTTCTTGCAGTTTCCTGCGGTTTTACTGTTTTCTTTCCGCAGCAAAATACGGAACGTGTGCATGTAGCCTTAGGGTATGTGCACACGGTCGAAAAATCGGAAGCAGAACGCCTCCAAACATCTGCCCATTGATTTAAATGAGAAATACGATGTTTTGTTCCGACTGGCCGTTTTTTTACGCGGCCGTTTTTAAAAACGGCCACATAAAAAAACGCCTGTGAAAAAGAAGTGCATGTCACTTCTTGAGCCGTTTTTGGAGCTGTTTTTCATTGACTCTATAGAAAACCAGCTCCAAATACGGATGTAAAAAACGTAGCGAAAAACGGGAGTTTGCTTAAAAAACGGCTGAAATTCAGGAGCTGTTTCCCTTGAAAACACCTCCGTAATTTCAGACGTTTTTTAGTAAGCGCGTGCACATACACTTACTGGACTGCAGCGGTCCCTTCATTCTGCTGTAAGGCCTCCTTCACACACAGAATTTTTATGGCAATTTAAACTGCATAAAAAAAACACTTCTAAAACCGCTAGTGTTACGTAAGTGTTTCATGGTTTTTTTTATGGCGTTTTAGTGGTGTTTTTTTATTTGGTGTCATTTTGTACATGTTTTTATTCTGCCGTTTTTTAAGTTCTATAGGGAAGAATATGGGAAAAACGGCATACACAAAGCATGCTGGGTTTGGAGAAAAACGCCACTAACGACATAATTGCCTCAAAAACACCACAAACAAAAACGCTGTGTAGCTTTGTATTTGCTGCATTTTACTCTAAACGTAATGTAACATCTGGGTTCACAAAAAAGCACCACAACCGTGATAGAAACGCCATTAAAAACGCCACGAAAGGGAATTCAAATTGCAGATTCTGGTATCTCCTACATCAGTGATAAAGAAGCTACTTCAGCTGGAAGTCGTGTCCCGAAGAAGGGGAATCAAAGCTGGACATTATATATAAAAGAAAACTGCTTTATTTCTTTACTGACCAAGGAACGCAGAGCAACTCCCACTAATACAAATATGGTTTTGTCCTCTAAAGTTTGCAAAGACAGATTTACAAATAAGAATATAAAAGGACATCATAATAATACAAATAATGATAATAATAATAATAATAATAATAATAATAATAATAATAATAATAATAATAATAATAATAATAATAATAATACAAATAATGATAATAATAATAATAATAATAATAATACAAATAATGATAATAATAATAGGAATTTGCAAAATGTTGTCGAATTGCTCACTACAATTTTATATCAGTCTTTCACATAGATGTTGGGGATTAAGGGTCAGTTCACACTGAGTTTTTTTACGTGGAAACTGCATCGGGAAACGCACCAAAAAAACGGCCGAAAATGCCTCTCATTGATTTCAATGGGAGGCGGAGGCGTTTTTTTCCCACCAGTGGAAAAAACGTCTCGCAGGAAAAAGAAGCGACATGCCCTATCTTCGGGCGTTTACCTCTCTGACCTCCCATTGACATCAATGGGAGGCAGAGAAAGCCTATTTCGCTGCGTTTTTTCCCCACGGCGCTCAATGTCCGCGGGCGAAAAACGCTGCGAAAAATGCCACAAATCGTCGTGCAGGCAGAGGAAAATCTGCATCAAAATTCCAAACTGAATTTTGAGGTAAATTTTCTGCCTGTAAAAAACTCTGTGTGAACCCAGCCTAAGGTCTAATCTTCTTTGCAGAACTGCATTATGACAAACACACTGATATGGTATGTGCACACGATAACGACCATTACGTCTGAAATTACGGAGCTGTTTTCAGGAGAAAACAGCTCCTGCATTTCAGACGTAATTGCTCGTACTCGCGTTTTGCGAGGCGTCAATTACGGCCGTAATTTTGAGCTGTTCTTCATTGGATTCAATGAAAAACGGCTCAAATTACGCCCCAAGAAGTGTCCTGCACTTCTTTGCCAAGGCAGTCATTTTACGCGTCGTCTTTTGACAGCGACGCGTAAAATTACAGGTCGTCGGCACAGTACATCGGCAAACCCATTCAAATGAATGGGCAGATGTTTGCCGACATATTGAAGCCGTCTTTTCAGGCGTAAATCGAGGCGTAAAATGCCTCGTTTACACCTGAAAATAGGTCGTGTGAACCCAGCCTTAGGCTGGGTTCAGACGTGGTGGAATTTCACTTAAATTCCGCTGCGGACACTCCGCAGCGTTAATCCGCAGCGGAGCCGTTTCTCCATTGACTTCCACTTTAATTTAGCAGTGTTCGTTTAGACGATGCGTAAAATTCCGCTGCGGAGCATAGGCTGCGGAGCGGAATTTGGTGTCCGCAGCATGCTCTGTCTGTTGCGGAGCAGTGGCGGACTGGTTGCGGACTCATGGCAGAATTTCTCCATTGACTTCAATGGAGATTCTAATTTCCGCAATGAAGTCCGCAGCTGTCATGCACATGTTATGTGTGCTGCGGATGCGTCTTGCTTTTTTAACTTGACATTTCTTCATTCTGGCTGGACCTATGTATTTCTAGGTCTACAGCCAGACTGAGGAAGTCAATGGGGCTCCCGTAATGACGGGAGCGTTGCTAGGAGACGTCAGTAAATAGTCACTGTCCAGGGTGCTGAAAGAGTTAAGCGATCGGCAGTCACTGTTTCTGCACCCGGGACAGTGACTACCGATCCCAATATACAGCTACCTGTAAAAAAAATTGAAGTTCATACTTACCGAGAAATCCCTGCTTCTGTCTCCAGTCCGGCCTCCCAAGATGACGTTTCAGTCTAAGTGACGGCTGCAGCCAATCACAGGCCAATAACAGGCTGCAGCGGTCACATGGACTGCCGCGTCATCCAGGGAGGTCGGGCTGGATGCCGAAGGAGGGACGCGTCACCAAGACAACGGCCGGTAAGTATGAATTTCTTTGACTTTCACAAGGGAAAGTGCTGTCCCTTCTCTCTATCCTGCACTGATAGGGAGAAGGGAAGTACTTTTACCGCAGTCCGCAGCAGCTAGTCCGCATCAATTTACTGCACATTTTGGGCAGATCCGCAGCAGAATCTGCAACGCAGATTCTGTGTGGCATTGATGCGGACAGTTGCGGAGGAAATCCGCCACGTGGGGGCATGCCCTTAGGGTAGGAACACACATGCCGTGTATCCACCCTGAACACAGCAGGGAATGCCGTCCCAAAAAATCGCAGAATGAGCAGAATCTGCAGCATTGTATTTGCGTAAACGATATTTTGTTGTGGGTTTTCCCCATTGAATTCAATGAGGAGGTAAAACCCACGACAAAGTGCTTTTGTGTTTTTTCTGCAGCGGAAACTCTGATAAAAAAAACTCAAAAAAAAATCTTATACTTACCCAGAATTCTATTTCTTCGTCCAGGCCGGCCTCCTGGGATGACATTTCATCCCATGTGACCACTGTGGTCACATGGGCAGGAACATCATCCCAGGAGGCCGGCCTTTAGAGGGACCCCTCGCCACGGCTACATAAATATATTTATATATAAAAATGTGTGCAGTTTTCCGCAGCGGACATTCCAGACAAAAAACTGCACCACAATATGATGTGGTTTTTCGGACAGATTTCCCTGTGACGCTCAGAACGGATACGTGGTGTCCTTTTACGCAGCGTTTCCGCCCCGTGTGAACATAGCCATACAGGTGTAAAGTGTGAAGAATAAAGCCCCAAGTTTAAAGGGGAGACGTGTTTCTTACATTTTATTGTATTTTAGGCCCTCCTTGGCATTGTAAATCTTTTCATGTTGCCTTTAAAGGAACAGTGTCACCACAAAAAAAAATTTCATGTCAGTTTTATGTTAGTGTTTTATTAAAAACGTTTTTATTTATTTGTGTGTTTGTGTGTTACTTTTTTCTATTTTTTCACTTTTTCTTCCCTATGGGGGCTGCCATTTTTTTTTCCATTTCTGTATGTGTCGATTAACGACACATACAGACATGGAATACGGCAGCCACAGTCCCATAGGGACTGCGAACGGGTCCCGTCCCATCCACTTCTGTGTACGCCGTCTGTGTGGGAACTGCGCATGCGCCGCTCCCACACAGTCCAATTTGAAATGCGCGCCGTCCGGCGCCATTTTCCTGTGGACCGGAAGTCGCGGCCGGACAGTAACATTACTACTTCCGGTCGCGGCTTCCGGACTTGTGCACTTGGACCAGCGGCAGCAGACGGAGCGGACGGGCCGGAGGGAGCGGCGGCGACAGGAGCAGGTAAGAGATTTCTATGTATGTTCGTGTTTGTGTGTGTTTACTACTGTATGTAAACCTACTACACTGTGTGTTAGCTCAAAAAATGGCGACACACAGTGTAGGAGGTTAGACCGTTCAATCCCCTCGTTTATCCCGGCACTAGCCAGGATAAAGGAGGGGGGGATTCTCAGAGCTCACTAGAGCGAGTGCTTTTTTCCCAATTTTGCAGCATAAAGCAATGTGGTTGCTTTACCACATGCAATGCTGCAATTTTGGGAATAGCTCCATCTAGTGACCAGCAATGGGAAATATTATAAATTAGAATCTAATTTATAATATTTCCTAACTCGTGAAAAAAATTAAAAAAATTTGAACAATGTTTAATCACCTACACACTAAATGTTTAATTTAAAAAAAAAAAACATGTTTTGCTGGCAACACATTCCCTTTAACAATATACTTTTATCTGTAGTTTTGCTTCCTCTAGGTGGCGTTATCCAGAGGAGTGATCAGTCGGCCACTGTTATATTTGTCTTATGTGGCTAGCAATAGCCTGTATGTTTAACCCCTTGCCACAGCAGCCATTGTTCAATTTTTGTTTTTTCCTCCCTGCATTCCAAAAGTTATAACATTTTTACTTTCCTTCAATACAGCCGTATGAGGGCTTGTTTTTTTGCGGAGCGGGTTGTAGTTTTTCACAGCACCATTTATTGTACCATATAATGTATTGAGACACTGGAAAAAACTTATTTAACCCCTTAAGGACGCAGCCTAGTTTGGGCCTTAAAGGAACAGTGTCACCAAAAAAATTTTTTTTATATCAGTTTTATGTTAGTGCTTTATTAAAGACGTTTGGATAAATTTGTGTGTTTGTGTGTTACTTTTTTTTATTTTTACACTTTTTCTTCCCTATGGGGGCTGCCATTTTTTTTTCCATTTCTGTATGTGTCGATTAACGACACATACAGACATGGAATACGGCAGCTCCAGTCCCATAGGGATTGCGAACGGGGCCCGTTCCATCCACTATGGTGTACGCCGTGTGTGTGGGAACGGCGCATGCGCCGCTACCACACAGTCCAATTTGAAATGCGCGCCGTCCGGCGCCATTTTCCTGTGGACTGGAAGTCGCGGCCGGACAATAAGATTACTACTTCCGGTCGCGGCTTCAGGACTTGTGCACATGGAGCAGCGGCAGCAGACGGAGCGGACGGACCGGAGGGAGCGGCGGCGACTGGAGCAGGTAAGTGATTTCTATGTATGTTCGTGTTTCCGTGTGTGTTTACTAGTGTATGTAAACCTTCTACACTGTGTGTTAGCTCAAAAAATGGCGACACACAGTGTAGGAGGTTAGACCGTTCAAACCCCTCGTTTCTCCCGGCACTAGCCAGGATAAAGGAGGGGGGATTCTGAGAGCTCACTAGAGCGAGGGATTTTTTCCCAATTTTGCAGCATAAAGCAATGTGGTTGCTTTACCACATGCAATGCTGCAATTTTGGGAATTGCTCCATCTAGTGACCAGCAATGGGAAATATTATAAATTGAATCCAATTTATAATATTTCCTGACTCGTGAAAAAATAAAATAAAAATTAGAACAATGTTTAATCACCTACACACTAATTGTTTAACTAAAAAAAAAAACATGTTTTGCTGGCAACACATTCCCTTTAAGGCTCAGAGCCCATTTTTTAAATCTGACATATTTCACTTTATGTGGTAATAACGTCGGAATGCTTAAACCTATCCAAGCGATTCTGAGACTGTTTTCTCGTGAGACATTGGGCTTCATGTTAGTGGTAAAATTTGGTCGATATATTCAGTGTTTATTTGTGAAAAATTGCACAATTTAGAGAAAAATTTAAAAAAATTGCATTTTTCCAAAATTAAATGCATGTGCTTGTAAAACAGACGGTTATACCACCCAAAATAGTTACTAGTTCACATTTCCCATATGTCTACTTTAGATTGGAATCGTTTTTAGAGCATTATTTTATTTTTCTTGGACGTTACAAGGCTTAGAACATAAACAGGAATTTCTCATATTTTTAAGAAAATTTCAAAAGCCTTTTTTTTAAGGTACCTGTTCAGTTCTGAAGGGGCTTTGAGGGGCCTATGTATTAGAAACCCCCATAAAACACCCCATTTTAAAAACTAGACCCCTCAAACTATTCAAAACAGCATTTAGAAAGTTTTTTAACCCTTCAGGCATTTCACAGGAATTAAAGCAAAGTGGAGGTGAAATTTGCAAATTTCATTTTTCTTCCTGAATTTCAATTTTATTCAATTTTTTTTTTCTGTAACAAAGAAGGTTTTACCAGAGAAACACTACTAAATATATATTGTCCAGATTCTGCAGTTTTTAGAAATGTCCCACATGTGGCTCTACTGCGCTCAAGCACCTAGTGCATTTTGGTGCTTCTTTTTTATTAGCATATATTTTAGGCAGCATGCCATGTTTGGAGAGGTGTTGAGGTGCCAAAACAGTAGGAATCCCCCAAAACTGACCCCATTTTGGAAACTGCACCCTCAAGGAATTCATTTATGGTTATTTTTTATGGATTCACTGAAGTGATATATGAGTAAAATATAAGTTTATTTAGATAACTCTCTAAAAACAGGGGTACAATCACCACTGTGACAAAAGCCCCACCGTGTGTATTTAAAAACGTATTAAACAGTAAACTACTGTTCCAGGTGCGGTTATCGCGGGCTCTAGTGTGTTTCAAGGTTTATACTACTGTTACGCCCATGTTTATATGCTGATTCCGGTTTGATATCTGTTATAAACATACTGAGTCATAGAGGGTTCGCAATGGTATCAGGACTCAGTAGTTTACTGTTTAATACGTTTTTAAATATACACGGTGGGGCTTTTGTCACAGTGGTGATTGTACCCCTGTTTTTAGAGAGTTATCTAAATAAACTTATATTTTACTCATATATCACTTCAGTGAATCCATAAAAAATTTCCTATATTGTGGGAGCACAATTTTGTTGTATCAGTTATACAGTGAATCATGTATGGTTATTGTTACCATTTTGACCCCGTAGTTTTTTCACAGCGCGTATTTGAATTGGGCTGTCAAATTAAAAGAATTACAATTTTTCCAATAAGATGTCATTTTTTATCAGAATTTCTTATTTTCACAGGGAACAAGATGCCCCATTTTGTTGCCCAATTTGTCCTGAGTGCGGCAATACTCCATTTGTGGTAGTAAACTGCCGTTTGGGCCCATGGGAGGCCTCAGAAGGAAAGGAACGCTATGTGTTCTTAGGAGTCCAGATTTTGCTGGATTGGTTTTCGGGTGCCATGTCGCATTTGCAGAGCCTCAGAGGTATCAAAGCAATGGAAACCCACCTGAAGTGACCCCATTTTGGAAACAAAACCCCTCAAGGAAATTATTTATGGGTGTTGTGACCATTTAGACCCCACAGTTTTTTCACAGAACTTATTTGAATTGGGCTGTGAATTTAAAAAAAAAAACTTTTTTCCAATAAGATGTAGTTTTGGCTCAAAATGTCTTATTTTCACAACGAATAAAATACCCCATTTTTTTGCCCAATTTGTCCTGAGTGCGGCAATACCCCATTTGTGGCAATAAACTGCCGTTTGGGCCCATGGGAGGGATCAGAAGGAAAGGAGCACTATGTGTTCTTTGGAGTCCAGATTTTGCTGGATTGGTTTTCGGGTGCCATGTCGCATTTGCAGAGCCCCAGAGGTATCAAAGCAATGGAAACCCACCAGAAGTGACCCCATTTTGAAAACTACACCCCTCAAGGAATTCATTTATGGGTGTTGTGACCATTTAGACCCCACAGTTTTTTCACAGAATTTATTTGAATTGGGCTGTGAATTTAAAAAAAATTATTTTTTTCCAATAAGAGGTAGTTTTGGCTCAAAATTTCTTATTTTCACAAGGAATAAAATATCCCATTGTGTTGCCCATATTGTCCTGAGTGCGGCAATACCCCATTTGTGGTGATAAACTGCCGTTTGGGCCCATGGGAGGCCTCAGAAGGAAAGGAGCACTATGTGTTCTTTGGAGCCCAGATTTTGCAGGATTGGTTTTCGGGTGCCATGTCGCATTTGCAGAGCCCCAAAGGTATCAAAGCAATGGAAACCCACCAGAAGTGACCCCATTTTGAAAACTACACCCCTCAAGGAATTCATTTATGGGTGTTGTGACCATTTAGACCCCACAGTTTTTTCACAGAATTTATTTGAATTGGGCTGTGAATTAAAAAAAATGTAATTTTTTCCAATAAGAGGTAGTTTTGGCTGAAAATTTCTTATTTTCACAAGGATTAAAATACCCCATTTTGTTACCCAATTTGTCCTGAGTGCGGCAATACCCCATTTGAGGTGATAAACTGCCGTTTGGGCCCATGGGAGGGCTCAGAACGAAAGGACCACCATTTGGCCTACTGGGGATTTTCTGGTGCTAAGTCATGTGTGCAGAAGCCCCAGAGGTATCAGTACAGTTGAAACCCCCCGAGAAGTGACCCCGTTTTAAAAACGACACCCCTTAAGGAATTCATCTAGAGGTGTAGTGAGCATTTTGACCCCACAGGTATTGTGTAAAAGATAATGCGCAACAGATGGTGCAGAGTGAGATTTGCAATTTTCTATATATATGCCATGCCAGTGTCCGATATATTGTGCCCAGCATGTGCCACCGGAGACATATACCCCATAAACTGTAATGTGGGTTCTCCCAGGAACGGCAATACCCTACATGTGGCTGTTATTAGCTGCCTGGGCACACGGCAGGGCTCAGAAGGAAAGGACCACCATTTGGCCTACTGGAGCTTTTCTGGTGCTAAGTCTTGTACGCAGAAGCCCCTAAGGTACCGGTACAGTTGAAACCTCCGAGAAGTGACCCTGTTTTAAAATCTACACCCCTTAAGGCATTCATCTAGAGGTGTAGTGAGCATTTTGACCCCACAGGTATTGTGTAAAAGATAATGTGCAGCAGTTGGTGCAGAGTGAAATTTGCAATTTTCTATACATATATGCCAATTCAGTGTCCGATATATTGTGCCCAGCATGCGCCACCGGAGATATACACCCCATAAACTGTAATGTTGGTTCTCCCAGGAACGGCAATACCCTACATGTGGCTGTTATCAGCTGCCTGGGCACGCAGCAGGGCTCAGAGGGGAAAGATGAGGAGGGGTAAGCTGTGCGGAGGGCATCAGGGCGAGTAAAACTGGGGTAAATTAAAAATAAAGGGATGGATGATAAATTTTAAAACACTCTTTCATACAGAGCTCTGTTTTTTCGGGACACGTGTCACATTGATATATTGTGTCCTTCCTTATCCCCCTCTTATAGCAGACTTTGCACCTCTTTTGACTTTTTCCCTTCTTGCCAGTTTGGGGAACTTCTCCTAAAAAGTGTTGCCCTGGTACGATGCGTGTGGCCTCGCTTCCAGAAGTACTGTAGGGCTTCAGGACTTGATCTGACAAGTCCACCCCTCCCATGTACCTATTGTAGTCCAGGATGCAGTCTGGTTTGGGGGTCTCTGTACTGGTACCTCGTACAGGTACATGGGTACTGGTGTGACATCTTTCTTGTCTTGTACTTGACACACAATATGTTGCTGCTAGAATGTGCCCGGCTCTCACCCCTTCTTGTTTGCCCTGCAGAGTCTTAGGGAGGCCTCTCAGGTTTCTTCTAGCAGTGCCGCATGCCGCAGGACTTCTGGAAGCGAGGCATTTGACGATCGGGACGCTGGTATAAAAATTATCCAGGTAGAGGCGGTGACCCTGGTCCAGCAGTGGGTGCACCAAATCACACACAATTTTTGCATTAACTCCCAGTAAGGGGAGGGGGGGGCATTCTGGGGGCTGAATACTGGTGTCCTTGCCTTCATATATCCTAAATCTGTAGGTATACCCTGATGCACTCTCGCACAGCTTATACATCTTCACGCCATACCTTGCCCTCCTACCCGGCAGGTACTCGCGGAATTGAACCCTCCCTTTAAAATGTACCAAGGACCCATCAATAGAAATACACTTCTCGGGGGTGAATGCTTGGGAAAACCGGGCACTGAAACAGTCTAATAGAGGTCTTCATTTATACAAACGGTCAAAACTGGGGTCATCTCGGGGTGGGCACGGCTCATTATGAGTATAATGGAAGAAGCGAAGTATTGCCTAATTTTTATTTTATTTTTGAATTTCCAGCTCAGTTCTGAAGTTGCTTTGAGGGGCCCATATATTAGAAACCCTTATCAAACACCCCATTTTAGAAACTAGACCCCTCAAAGTATTCACAACAGCATTTAGAAAGTTTATTATCACTTTAGGTGTTTCACAGGAATTTAGAGCAAAGTAGAGGTGACATTTAATTAATTTAATTTATTAGGCACCATGTCCGGTTTGAGGAGGTCTTGTGGTGCTAAAACAGTGGAAACCCCCCAAAAGTGACCCCTTTTTGGAAACTAGACACCTTGAGGAATTCATTGTAGTTTTCTTGGGGTGCATGCGACTTTTTGATGAGTTTTTATTCTATTTTTAAGAGGCGTGGTGACTAAAAAACAGCAATTTTACTATTGTTTTTTATTTTTTTTACAGCGTTCACCGTGCGCTATAAATGACATATTCACTTTATTCTGCGGGGCGATACGATTACGGCGATACCAGATGTTTATAGTTTTATTTTATGTCTTATGGCGTTTGCACAATAAAATACATTTTGTAAAATATAATTTATTTTTTGTGTTACCTTATTCTAAGAACCATAACTGTTTTACTTTTCCATCAGGAAAGCCGTGCGAGGACTTATTTTTTGCGTAACGAACTGTAGTTTCGATCAGTACCATTTTAGGTACATGCGACTTTTTGATCTCTTTTTATTCAATTTTTTGGGAGATGAAGTGACCAAACAATTGTGATTCTGGTACGGTTTATTATTATTTTCTTTTACGGCGTTCACCGCGCGGGATAAATAACAACATCGTTTTGTAGTTCAGGACGTTACGGACGCAGCGATATCAATTATGTATAGTTTGTTTATTTATATATTTTTATTAATAATAAAGGACTGATGAGGGAAAAAGGGGGATTTTTACTTTTAAAACTTTTATTTTCTTTATTTTATTTTTACACAACTTTTTTTTACTTTTTTACACTTTTTTTACTTTGTCCCACTAGGGGACATGAGGCTCTGATCGCTATTCTAATACACTGCACTACATACGTAGTGCAGTGTATTAGAGCTGTCAGCTGTTCGCTGACAGCAAGCATAGTGGGTCCTGACTTTGTCAGGACCCACTAGGCTTCCGTCGATGGCGTAGCCAGAGTCCATTGTTAGTACTCTGGTTGCCATAGTAGCCATCGCCGGCCGCTATCGTGTAGCAGGCCGGTGATGGCAGCTTAACCCCTAAGAAGCCGCGATCGCTATTGAACGCGGCTTCTAAGGGGTTAATCGGCGGGGACCACCGCGATTGGTCCCTGCACACTAAGCTGTGATAGCCTGCTGTCGGAAACAGCAGGTATCACAGCTCAAACACGCACCGGGGGAAAGATGGCGCCGTGTTAACTCAGATCAGTACTATTACTGAGCTGAGCGCGAACGATGCGCTCAGCACGACGTAATAGTACTGACCTGAGCGCGAAGGGGTTAAGGGCTGTTATGGGGAAAAAAATCAATGATTTCGCCATTGTTCGTTGGGTTTCATTTTTACAGTATTAACCGTGTGGTAAAAACTTCATCTTAACTTTATCCTGCTGGTTAATACAATTACGCCAATGCCAAAGTTCTGTCTTTTTTTAAGTTTTGCTTCTTTTACAAAGAAAAACAAAATGGTTAACAAAAATGGATTTGGCATCGCCATATTCTGAGACCCATAACTTTTTATTTTTCTGTTGATTGAGTGTGACTGCTTGTTTTTTTTGCAGGATGAGCTGTAATTTTTTTTAGTACAATTTTTTGGTATTTGCGACTATTTGATCATTTTTTTGTGGGAGACGAGGTGATCAAAAACAGCAAGGGTTAAAGACAATTTACACCTTTGAGGGCATTTTTTTTTTCATAAACAGACCAGTGTGTTTAGTGTAACTTTGTAATTAGCCTTTATTAAAAAATGGTTTTACTTTTGGACATACGGCTGTATCGTTCGTTTTACACTGAATCCGTCAGTCCCGCGGACCTGACGGGTTCAGTGTCGGCGGGTCCAGCGTGTTCATAACTTGGATGTTATAGTTTACAGGTGGATCCTGCGTGTCACAGACACAAAGGTGTACATAGCCTTTAATAGGAGCACAAAGATGGCAGACCTGGGGGTCTTCATTATGCCCCAATGCTGCAATTACAACCATAGGCACCCCGCAATTGCCGCCCCCCTCTTTCTAATATTTTAGATCCCACATTCGCTATTGACCCCAGGACTCTCCCCACTGTGTGTGTCGGTTCGTGTGAGCAGATGTGGGTCGGGCAGAAGCCTACCCGCGAACAACATGTAAGCAGCCAGCCATCTTCCGGCCTACTCGGCTCTGTTACACGGAGGAGCGCCCTTGGCCCTGTTTGCGACATTGTACAGCAGGCCAGCCATCATCGCCTGCCTGAGTCGTGTTTAGTTATGTGCTGTGTGAGCATGCTACAATTTTTTGCACTTTGAGATTTGTACATAATCTGACAGAAATAATGAGGTTAAAATTTAGGATAACTGAAATTTTTAGCAAAAAAAAAAAAAAAAATCACAGTTTTCCTCAAAATGGAAACCATTCGTCCTAGAAACCTGATTCTTGTCTCATTTCATAGGAAATTTTGTTGTCTTGAAGTTTGATTCTCGTCATGACTTTGTTGCTAAAACTTAGATTTAGTGGTATTTAGCATTTTTCGGGTCAGGTCGTGGTGCTCATCCTCAAAAGTGACTTTTCATGCAAAGGCCTAAAAACAATACAACATTCAATTACATCTGCTTGCCAGATTTTGCTTTTTGTATTTTTCATTTTGTACATTAAACATGGTTTAGTTGGAGGTGTTTTCAAAAGTAAATGCAACAAAATCCAAATTGAAAATGAAGGAATTAGGGGAAAAGAAGAGCAAGGAAGTTGTAAAAAAGATAACAAATAGTGTTCAAATGCATTTTATTAATTATATTATACATATTATTACATTTTCTGTATTTAACTAAAGATTGAAATAATTGTAGGTCTTGGTTGGGGGCCAAAGGGGGTTTGGGGGCGTTGAACCACGCTTTTACATATATATTGATTATAAATAAACAAATATCTTCAATACCTTTTTCTCTAAATCACTTAACGAAAATTGATCCCTGAAAAGATGTATTTTGAGAGAATAAATGGCCTTTGCCATCCATCTGGCGTGATGAATAGCGCCAGGTACTCTAAAAGAAATGTCTTTTGGAGGAAGACGTCCTAAAAGAATTAAGCAAAGTTGGATGAATTCTTTATAATCATCCCTGGGCTGTTGGTTTTTTAATTGTTTAAACAGAAAACTTGAAATTTGGTCCGGATTAATTATTTTATGTCTCATGTTTTCATCTTCTATTCCGGTTTTGTATTTCGTCTTTTGCCACCCAGTCTTGAATTTTCCAAAAATATCTGGCTGAGGACCCTTGGATGTGCCCATTTTGCAATGAAAAACTGCTTTTAGAATAACTGGTTTTGATGTAGTCACAGAGCCTTAGAGGTGATCTCCAAAAAATTTTTCTCGCTCTACTGAAATTGAAGCAAGCAGTTTATGTATAAAAACAACTACCAATATGTGTGTATTAAAGAAGCTCTGTCATCATTCCCAATATGTCTGTTTTAGTAAATGCATTCCCCATAGAATAACAATTCGAAGCATCTTTTTTTTTTTTTTTTAGAGGACAGGCACAATACAGAATTAAATTATTCCTCCGGAAAATGTATGTATAAATGGACCACTGGGTGTGAATGGGACAGCACACCTTAAACCTCCCTAGACAGTGCAAACTGTGGAAGGACACCGCCTATTGACAAACTAAATGAGAACGCCCAGTTGTCACTTTATTTATAGATTTCTAAGGAGGCAAAACAGAGGAACGACACAAAGCAGAATTTTCGGAAAAGGTGATGCAGCATTGTTATTACATGGGGACTGCGGGTATTTACAATTCAGGAGAGCGGAGAAGTCCTCTTTTTAGCAGTTATGCCAGGAAGAATTTATTCGAGTTGGGGGCACAAATATTGTTTTAGATCAATGTATACAGAGAAGACCTTACAGTTTCTATTTGATGCACTTGAGAAGGTACTTAAACCACTTACCCCAAAAATTACAAGCAAAAAAAAAGGACACGCAAATAAAGAAATAATTGTATGCTCCAAGAATAATTTGAGTCATAAACAAAGATTATTATGTGTGTCTTTGGTTATGAGCCCCGTAGTATTGGTTTTAATGAATTGTTCCTTTGAACCTCTTAGGGATTATAGGCTTAGACTGTTGTGTTTCTTAAACTCCTTGAAAGTAATTACGTTATAAAATAAAAAAAATATTGAAATCCCAAATTTACATAGTCCACTTTTCATAATTTGGATTTACAGTTTCAACTTTCTTCTCACATCAGAATATTGGAGAACTCGATCTTGTGGGAGGAAAAAAGGCAGAATATTCTCTGTGTGAAATTAAAAGATCACGATCATTTATTCTTTACTGCGTCAAATTTTTAAGTGACGAGGGGAGACACACGGCGGACAGGTTGGGAGATAGTTTTTGTCTAATTGACACGACCCTTAAATGTTATAATAACTATTATTTTATTCTGTATTACTGTTCTGTTTCCAGGCTCAACATTACTCACTTGCAACTGATGTCGAGGTCCTGTTGTGTCCAGTCTTCTCTCACATTACATCATTTGGTCCTGTTGTGTCCAGTCTTCTCTCACATTACATCATTTGGTCCTGTTGTGTCCAGTCTTCTCTCACATTACATCACTTGGTCCTGTTTTGTCCAGTCTTCTCTCACATTACATCACTGGGTCCTGTTGTGTCCAGTCTTCCCTCACATTACATCACTTGGCCCTGTTGTGTCCAGTCTTCTCTCACTTTACATTATTTGGTCCTGTTTTGTCCAGTCTTCTCTCACATTACATCACTTGGTCCTGTTGTGTCCAGTCTTCTCCCACATTACATCACTTGGTCCTGTTGTGTCCAGTCTTCTCTCACATTACATCACTTGGAACGGTTGTGTCCAGTCTTCTCTCACATTACATCACTTGGAACGGTTGTGTCCAGTCTTCTCTCACATTACATCACTTGGTCCTGTTGTGTCCAGTCTTCCCTCACATTACATCATTTGGTAACAAGATCATTAAAAAAATGTCATCCCTCAACTATTTCTAGTATCAACATTTCCTAGGAACTCTACTAGTGCATTGACAGTGACTGATTCTTTGCAGTGGCAGCTCAGCTCTCAGCCAAGAACCTGATTGAATACCACTTAACCGGACCAATATAATCCCGACTATGCCTCTGCCTTCCACTTTGGTACTTCACTTTGGACTATTTTCTGCTGGTCAGCCGTCACTTCTAATGGCCTACAACTGTACAACCTGGACATCTGGCCAGAAAAGTCCAAACATTTTTATGACTGTTAAAGAGGCTCTGTCACCAGATTTTGCAACCCCTATCTGCTATTGCAGCAGATAGGCGCTGCAATGGAGATTACAGTAACGTTTTTATTTTTAAAAAACGAGCATTTTTGGCCAAGTTATGACCATTTTTGGAGTTATGCAAATGAGGCTTGCAAAAGTCCAAGTGGGTGTGTTTAAAAGTAAAAGTCCAAGTGGGCGTGTATTATGTGCGTACATCGGGGCGTTTTTACAACTTTTACTAGCTGGGCGTTCTGACGAGAAGTATCATCCACTTCTCTTCAGAACGCCCAGCTTCTGCCAGATCACGCTGTGACGTCACTCACAGGTCCTGCATCGTGTCAGACGAGCGAGGACACATCGGCACCAGAGGCTACAGTTGATTCTGCAGCAGCATCAGCGTTTGTAGGTAAGTAGCTACATCGACTTACCTGCTAACGCCGATGCTGCTGCAGAATCAAATGTAGCCTCTGGTGCCGATGTGTCCTCGCTCGTCTGACACGATGCAGGACCTGTGAGTGACGTCACAGCGTGATCTGGCAGAAGCTGGGCGTTCTGAAGAGAAGTGGATGATACTTCTCGTCAGAACGCCCAGCTAGTAAAAGTTGTAAAAACGCCCCGATGTACGCACATAATACACGCCCACTTGGACTTTTACTTTTAAACACACCCACTTGGACTTTTGCAAGCCTCATTTGCATAACTCCAAAAATGGTCATAACTTGGCCAAAAATGCTCGTTTTTTAAAAATAAAAACGTTACTGTAATCTCCATTGCAGCGCCTATCTGCTGCAATAGCAGATAGGGGTTGCAAAATCTGGTGACAGAGCCTCTTTAAGCTTTAAATGAGTATTCCCATAATCAAAAATTATGACCTGTTCACCGGATAGGTGAAAATTTTCTGAACGCTGGGGACCCCACCGCTGGCCCCGAAAATGTTCACCTGTCGTGCAGATAGCTGATAATTTTTTAATCTGGTACAACCCCTTTGCATTTGCATAACTGGTCAATTTAAAAAAAAAAAAAACGGACATCCCCCATCTCTTGAAGAGGACCTCTTTTTAAAAAAACACGTATTCGCTTCCCTTATTCCCAGTGTCCTCACGATTCCAGCGCTATAAATAGAAAGATACAAGATAGATAGATAGATAGATAGATAGATAGATAGATAGATAGATAGATAGATAGATAGATAGATAGATAGATAGATAGATAGATAGATAGCTCTGAAAAATGCAAATCAACTAAGTTTGACCATTGTTTTTATTAGAAATGACCAATATGGATGAAACTAAGCAATGTAAGGATTGTATAAAAAAAAACTTGGAGGAATTAATATTCAGATTTTTGATGCAATATCCAATGCGATGGGACAAGTATAAGTTATACACATCTACAGGCTTTATACATTTGTTCTGAAAACAAAAAACGTAGTCAAAATCATTATTAAGGCTCCAGCATCTGTAGGACACAGGACAAGAGAACAAAGCCAAATTCAGTGCACATTTCCGATCACTATTAACATGTTTTCCAGTTAAATATTACATGAATTTAAAAAAAAAATACAATGAAAATCAACTTTTCACAGTATAAAAAGACAAATACAAAGCAGTAGCTATAGACATTAAAATAGCAAGGAGTAAGAAAACTGTACTTTGTTCTTATGGGCAATAATATCACAACCAGATCCAGCTGATTATAGTCGTACATTATGATTAAGAAAAGTTATTCAAACACAAAGGGCTGCAGGAGGGAACATAGATGAATCATGGCAATACTGGAGGCCAAGTAACTGAGCAATGAGAATTTATATGTATGGATTGTCTAATGTGCTGCTCAGCTTTGGTTATATAAAGTGCTCATTATGGCTATGCACAATAGACATTCATTTGTACAGTATATACAAAAATTTAGTTCTATTCACATTACACATTTGCATTAAAGCTCGGAGAGGTCTCTTCTTAACATTCAGCAAATAAAGCCCTTGCTAAAAAAAAGAAAAATTTTTACTACTTATTTTCTATTTTCTAGGTATATACACATTATAAAGGTTCTTCTAGTGAAATGTATGATGAACATCGAATTTAGAACCTTTTATAGGAGCAAAGAATTAGGGACAGAGCACCCATTTATTAAAGGCGTTGTCTGCTTGGGCAATCACTTTTTATATTTGAACGTTTCCCCCAACAACAGGATGATCACAGAGTGTACTGATGCTGGGTCACCCAGCGATCAGCTGTAATTTGTGCAGCGACCAGGCAACAAGTGCTCAATATCACTGCAGCACCACCGCAGGAGAAATAAAGTATTACATGGTTCTCCTTTAAATCAATTCGCTGTTTAATAGACTGACGGGCTGGTGCTCCTCTAGAGACACTCATTGTAGCTGCCCTCCACTATGGATAGTAGATAAGGGTCCTGAACTAATTCCCTAGTAGGGTATTTGAAAATGGGTTTTCTAAGCCAGAAAACCTCTTTAAATTCTTCATATCCTACATTTCTGTGCGCAACATGTTTTGAGGCGGGATGTATAGACATTCAAGACATTAGAATTTTTACAGCAGCAAATTCCAAGAAGTTAGAGCGCTCATCTTGACTTGGACTGAGTACTTTATGTGAGAATACGTCTATGAGGTGGGGGAATAGAAACAAAGAAGACACAGACTAAAGATGGCAATACACATCAGATAGCTGTCAGACATCAGTTATTTCTCCCAACTTCATGCCGAATATGAAAGGTATTTTTTAACGGAAAGAGGGGCTTACCTTTTACGGGAACAAAGGATCGGGCATGTTGAAATTCAACATACCCGATCCCTCTTTTCACCAACACCTGCCATTGTGGGGGAGTCAGGAGGCCCCCATTCACAAGATTTTCGGCCAATTCTGACAAAATCTGGGGGGGGGGGGTTTCGTCATACTCTTATGTGTACTGTCAGCTTTAAATACATACAAACCAGGCCCAACTACAGCCCAGATTAGTGATATGAGTGCTAAATTTCAGAAAGCAAAAAAATTAAGGAAAAGTCCGTACATCTAATAAAACTTTTTTAAATTTGAGATTTCATTGACTAAAGTACCTTCTCAGAGCCTAAAGAGGTTCCATATGCTATATGATCCTAGATAAATTAGCAGCAAGAATCTTCAAAAAATATGTATTTTTAGTTCATTGAAATTTTCTGATGATTTAAATTTTTTTCCACCTTCAGAGTGAACTTCCTTCCTGCTTTTGAATTTAGAGAAAGGAGTGCCTGTCCTGTGCAGCTTTAAAATTAGGTCAAATCTATTTGCAAATTTAAAAGAATATGTTCTAAACTTTAAATAATCTTATTTTGTATAAAATTTTCAAGTTTTATAATTATACAAGCAGTGCATTCCATTACCCTCATGGCAACATCTGAAGTAAATCGGTCATTTGGAATTTGTGGGAAAGGAAGCATATCGGGATAACGAGTCTTTAGGCTATCCACACCATAAGCCTCCAAGGTTTGGACATCTTTAGTGAGACCTTCTAGTTGTTGACCATATTCTTCAATTTTTTGTGCAAGAGCAGTTGGTTTCACATCTTTGTCCGATTTTCCTCTCACAGCATAATCCGCTGCAATCAATGCTAATTTGGTAGAAAGATAGCATTTAAAGCACACCCACTCATTTGCATTCTTATGCAGGTCATTTCTGGCAGCTGAGAAGTTAGCCCTTGCTTGCCTAAGCCACCTACGAGCTTCAACAGGGTTACCAACGGACTTGAATGTTGGTGGTACAAAGAAACGTTTTGAATCATATGACCCTGTGTGGGCAGCAAACTTTTCTCTGTATTGTTGTCTTTCAGATTTATGACTTGTTGCCTCTTGATTCCAAGAAGAATAAAACCTTTGGAAGGAGGACTTTTCAGATTGAAACCTAGTTGATGGGGTGGTATAGGTTCTTCTTGCTGTCCGTTCAACATTGACATCTACAAATGCTTGCTTCTCTAGTCGGTTGATTTCATTTTGCAGATGTTTAAAAACTTCAGTTGCTATATCAAGATTTTCTGCATTTTTATCTGGGTGCCACTTTAAATACAGTCTTCTTATGATCTTCTTTCTTTCTGATTCGGCCAGCTTCCAGGCCTGCTCAATCACAGCAGTAACTTCTTTTAGTATCTCTGGTAAAGCATTCAATTTGATCTTTTTAGGTGACGGATGTTTGGTAGAGCTTGTTTTGTTACTTTCCTTGTTCGGAAATGAAGGTGCTGTCCTCGGGCCAGGAGGGGGAAATTCTGTTGGACTTGTTGGTGTTGATGGAGCACTGTCTTTGTTCTGAACACTCTCCTCTGGCCTAGAAAACTTGTACAAATCAAGTGAGCTAACTATTTTATATTCACTATAACCAATGTCTATCTGATAGAACTTCCCCAGAGAACCTGAGTTTTCATCAACTTTTTCTACTTCTTGCACAATGATTGCATACGTGTATGTTGGTTGGTATGAGCCAAATGAATCTCCACCTTCAGCATCCACCAGATATCCAACATATTCACCTGGATAAAAAACATTGGTGGGATCCATGAGCAGCGTATAGTGAATTTCTGCTGGTATTGGGGTACCAGGCATTGGAAGTTCAAGTTTTGATTGCTCAATTGATGAATCATATTTAACCCCTAGACTATCCAGCTTCTCATTGATCCTGTAGATGTCATTGCAACCCAACATAGCAATCAAATATGATGTGTCGGATATGAGATTGTCTGTTGCAGACTTCAAGGTCATTGCTAAAGCCAAAAGGAAATTGATATCTTTGCTGTCAGAGTGCTGTATGTAAAGTAATATCACCGCATGTCCATATCGCTTCAAAAATGCCAGAGTTTCACTCCTACTGTGAGGGATTGGGTTAAAGCCCTTGACTCGTAAAGTTGTTTGTAGCTTTTCAAAGCAGGATACCTTCAAGCCTTCTCGTAAGGCTTTGCAAAGTTTTATGGCTTTCTCCTCGTTTGCTAAAAATGCATTGTCATTTTCATGTTTCATAATTCTTATAAGTCCAGTGATGAACTGCTCAGAAGACAATAATAACTGAAGTCTGCCTTGCAAAGAACATAGTGTACCAAACTGGCACGATTTGGGCGTTTCTTCATCCAACTGTTCCTCAAGTATACTACTAAGAAGTCGTGGTCTTAACTTTTGAGGAAGAAGCATTATGATTCTTGTGTGAAAGCCATGATCCTTTCCCATGTAGCACTGGCTAAGATCGACAAGCATCTGAACACCAATGTTTCCCTGAATTCTGCTTTTATAATGGGGTGCATCATCAAACACTAAAATGCTGGACTTTACCAATCTTCCATCTTGACTTGGAAGGTAAAGTGCAAGGTCTCGAATATTTTCTAAGTCATTACGTACTTTAGCAGAATCATTTTGGAGACTTTTCAGCAGGCCAGAAACCACTCTCTTTACAGTGCGCATTTCATTAGGATCCAGCTGTTTTCCTTCAGAATTCTTGAAAATACGACTAAGAACTTCAACATACTGCTTTGTTGAAACTACATCTTCTGTGCCTAAGTTCTTATATAGCTGGTGAAAAGTTCCTAACTCCAGAGGTAGTTTGTAGAGATAGGGTTTAAAATCGGATTCAAATTCCAGATTGATAACAACTTCTTCTGGCTTCAAAAGTTTCCACCCGTCTTCAACCATCACAAAAGCAACTCCTCTGAGCTGGAACTTGAATTCTTTTTTTTCTGTGCTAAGGAATTCATAGACACTCCTCAGAACCTTTGCTCTCGTCTTCACAATTTCATCATCTACAGTAGTAATGTTGCATATATTTCGACAATTATTTATTACTTTGTCAAGTGAAGGATCCAAATTTACATTAAGCATTATTAACACCTGCTCAAGTTGCTCTTGTGGATCAAGTGTACTTCCGTCCTGTTCTTTTATGGTTAAAGGGGTAGCTTTTTCCGGAAGAATTGGGCAAGATGTCCACAGCAGCTGCATTACATCTGTCTGCTTGAACTTTGGATTGACTTGTGCTCCATTAAATCTGATCAGAGGGAGGGTACCGTTTACCTCTTGGTACTGAGGATGAAAGCGAATAAGTTCTGCAGGTGCTCGTTCGGGACATAAAAATGGTACCATAGACAATTCCTTTAAGAAGTTTCCAGAAAACAAATCTGTTCTTTCTTGGAAAACATGGTAAATAATGACATCTACTGTATTTTGAAGCACTTCCTTTGTCCAGCCCTCGGCATTAGCTCGCATACTGATCTCTTTTGCAAACTGCAACAACTGGAGTTGGGAAATAACATGCTTTAGGCCTATATTACGGAGAAATTTGATCCACGAGAGAAAGAAAGCAGATTGATTTTTTGGCTTTGTAATTTGTTCCAGTCTTTTAAAGAACTCTAAGGGTATGAACAGTTTTTCCAACAGCATGACTTCAAAAACTTTGACAGTCCGGTCGTAGAAGTTCTTTGCAGGTTTAAGTCGTCCACTGGCATCGTGAATAAAGGGCAAGTCTTCTAGTTTTGCAAACAGTTGTTCTTTTAGAGCAGAACTCTCTTCAAGGTTGAATAAGCAATTTTTTAAGTAAATCAAATGCTCCAATTTAGCTTGATAGGAGAGGTTTTCAAATTTTGGCAAAAGGTGTTTTGAATAGATCTCTAGATCGTCAACCGGGACGCATCCTAAGGCGGTGTACAATTCTTTCAAATGCATTTTCTCTTCAAGAAAAGCATAGGATGAGGAGTGAGACCATTTTTCCACTTCTGCTGCTGGTATGCTCTTTGTGAGGACATAACACGTCACATATTTAGACAGAGTAATATAACGACCACTGACAGACCTGAAACATGGAAGCGACTTCAAAATGTTAGTAGCATCTTCTGATGTCAGGTGGTTTAAGTTGCAGTTGAAATACATCAAAAGTGCATCAAAGTCATTTTCAGCTATTTTTTCAGTTCTGAACGTTGATGTCTGAATCATGTGCTGTATAGCCCGGAGAATGCTCATTGGGTTATCTATATTTGCTGTATGTCCTGCCAACAAGGGGAGTAATATGTTGTCTTTTGAGCAAATTTTGTTCAGTGCCAGTTGAATACAACCAGTCTTCATCAATGTATGAAACACTTTATCACTCTGTGCATTCGGAAAGATTGCGATATGCATGAGGCTTAATGGTAGTAACACGTCACCGTCTGGAATGATTAACTGGCCAGGAGACACAGTGAACTTTATTCCTGGTAACAGAGCCCAGTCTTTTAAGGTCTCAACAACTGTCTCGAATGTAGTGGCATCAGATTGGTCATCTTTAACATTAACTGTCTCGCTGATGAAATGCCAAGCACTTTTAAGCCATGATTCACTAGCAAAGTTATCTTTCCATGGGACAAAAACTTTTGTTTTATACTCTCTGGTAAGAACGGACGACAGCAGATCAGCAAAACTGTTGATATCAAAAACCTTTGCAACTTTGCTTGAAAGTAAAATGTTGTTGTACCTTAGAAACAGTGTGTTCATAAACAGATCTTTTCGAGGCGGAATTAATTCATGGTACGTGGTTAGAAATTTTGGTTGCTTTGCGTCAAAAACTTGCAATACATTGTCCAGAGTTATTAAAAGTGGCAAACCTTCAATTTGTATTTCATTTTCTTCTGCGTCTTTTAAGCAATAATCCACAAGAAGCTTCAAACTGTGAAATAGTTTCAGGTTTGTCTGCTGTAGACGGCAAGGTAGTTTTCCAATATGGCAGCTTGTGTCAGGGGAAGAGAAAGTCATCAGGAAAAGACGGACATCTAAAGGAGTTGCATAAGTAACTGGGATGCCTGCATCAACTAGACAGTGGTAAAGATTTGCAGTCTCGTCACAGTAGTAAACCAAGTTAAACCCGATTTCTAAGAGAAGATGTTTGAGTCTGTAAACATTTTCAGCGACTGTCTTGCGAGTGGTTATATTGTATTCCATATTTTTCATGTGATGTAGTTCATCTTGTAACAAATTGTCAAAATATGGCTTCCCAGAATTCACAGCTGACATATTTACCCATGTAATAATGACTGCTGACTGCATGTCAGAGCCGTCAACATTTGGGGCTCGTACTACAGGCAAAAGACGCTTTGAATCTTCATAAATGCAAGCATAAACAGCCTTCACAAGGCAATACCAATCTGGTTGTAAATCAAGTCTGTTTACGGGAAAAAAAGACAAAAACTTTTTCAAAGTGTCCTTCACAGCATGGATTGGCATATTGTGTAAAATGGAGATTGTGGGATCAGTTCCAGGAAAATTTCGTTTCTTTAGCTGCACCAATAGCTCCACATAAGCTATAGCCACTAAGGCAGTCATCAAGCTGTTATTCCAGTCACTTCTCACTCCTACCCCATCGTCATCCCGCCACAAATTACGCCTTGCCGAATCCAAAGCAAAATGGCCATTTACATGAAAGGGAAGTCCCGTTTCGAGAGAAAGAGGCAAAAAGCAGAATGCTCTGTAAGGTTTCTTGTAATTGTGAGTAATGCAAGCAGCAACTCCGCCTCGAGGAAACAATGTGATGTCTTTATTTTTGTGAGCAGAGATCACACTTTTTGAAACTTTAGCCATATTAGAGAAGCCAGAACGATTACAAATTAACCATGTTGTGAGGTTTCCTTCAGTGTCTTCAATGTCCATTGTGTAAGTAATCTGTTGGACTGGTATATCTTTCAATTGTTTTTTCTTTGTTACACTGTCAATTACAGATGAATGGAACTGTTTGCGTTTTAGCCGGTCCCCGTCTGTGATTTTGCCTCGAACAGAGTATAATACTTTAAGAGCACCTGTTGTCTTCTCTATTTCACAGATAGAAATCTTTTCCATATGATTCAAAAACATAAGGAGTTCCGCTCCATCTGTACGCAACTTGTCTAGAAGGTTCTGTACCATCCTGTCGGAGCAAGGGACTGAGGAAATCTCAGAACTTTTTGCCATTTCAGAGTTCCGGATTGGAAAACGAAACATTGTTGCACTGGAAAGGCTAAAGTGGTTTCCTAAATATAGATTTAGAACATCTGAAAATTGTGTTTTAAAGTCGGTATCCAAATCTCGAAACATGCGTCCAGGACTAATTGATGTTGCCCCTGGAGCATATTGAGCATGAGGGTCAAAAATGCAAATAATGTCATTGGATGAGATGAAAGAAGGACAATCAGTAATGTGGTAAACGGAGTTAAAGCCTATTCCGTACTGACCAGTTTTACAAGGATTGCCTTCCTTCGTTCCTCTCCCCAAGTTCTGAATTCCTCTTACATCATCATTTGTGAATGGCTGATTGTTGTATACACACAGTGCAGGACCTTGTAGAGGTGTCCACTTCTCATCAAATATTCTGTCAGATGGATGGCTTCTTGGATCAAACACAAAACATATTTCAGTGGCTTTTGCGTCATCAGCATTTTGAAGAAGCTCCTTCAACATCTCTTTTTCTGAAGGATAAGCATTGAGGATGCTTTTGATTCTGCTAGTAAGCTTTTCCTTCTGTCCAAATTCAGTTCCAAGTGAAGTAAAGCAAATGTTAGATGCATACCTTTCTAGAGCTTTGTGTCTTTTTGGTATTGACCCAAGCTTTACAGCTACCTCCCTTGGAATATCCGAATGGCAATACTTCACAGCAGTGTCTTTCACTTTAATCCATGGACAGTCATTGTAACATAGTGACTTAGCTGGAAGTAGATGGAGGTTGGCATCTGGTAGAAGAATTTGACCAAAATTTGTCTCACAAAATTCTTGACTTTTTTCTCGGATGAGCCCCCATATTCCTTCACTTATAATGCGTCTACAAAGTTGGAAATCATTCTCTGATATCTTTCTATTTTTATTTGCACCTTTGATCATTCCAAGCACTGATGCAAAATCTTCTACTGTGAAAGCATGTTTTACACCAACACTTTCAAACAATTCACGAAAATTATTTTTGTATTTGTTAGGCATCTGATAAAGGTAAGGGGCTGCTTCAAAGTTCAGGTGGAAGGAAACTTTTTCTGAAGTAACATAGATGCCCTCAATAAATATAAAAGGAAAAGCCTTCAGTTCTGTAACCACCATAGTCTTTGTAGCCTCGTTCAAGAGTATGGCTTCATTGAGAAATTTATAGCAGGCATTCGTAATATTATCCTGGTATAAGGTGTTTCCATCAGTGTATTTTGCAATTTCTTTTAACTGGTCTATTACTAATTCAGGAGAAGGCTTCTTGAGTAAACCTAAGTATTCTTTAACTGCCAATGATATGGGTCCACACCCCTTAAAAGAATGAGAGTTTTCATTAAGAATTGGTTTTAAGAGACAAACTGTGTCTTGATGCTCAACTGTGTATAGTTCTGTAGCTGCAAACATTTCCTCAGTTTTAAAGTCACTTCCTTTCCAATGAAGGGAGAAACCTGCTGGCTTGGTAAGAAAGGGCAAAAATTTAGAAGTTTGGCACTTCTTGCAAAATTCCTTAGACTTGGGGTCTCTGAACTTAAGTTTCTCATCAATCAAACTTAAAATAATATTGCTCCTCAAGCAAGCTGCAGTGTGATCAGCTTTATTAATCAGTATAATGGAGTCAATGCGTTCAATTAAATCCTCCCATAAAATGTCATCCTTCATCATGCCAAGTTGCACCAGTTTTACCAACACTACTGGGTTCAAGTAATTCTGGCAGGTTCCATGGGGAAATCTACCATCATTGTTGTCATACAGTTTGGCTACTCTACCTTCAGGATGGATTAGCCTTGAAGGAACAACCAGTGAGTGGTCCTCACTAGAGCATGGAATACATGGTGTAACTTGGAGAATTTCACTAAATGCCTGTATTCTTTCATTCAAAACAAAAAGCATCAATGGATCTCGTAATTCAGCCTGAATTTCTGCTATATGTGGAAAAAATACTTCTGAAAAAAATTGTCTTTCTGAAAATGTATTCTCAATTAGCACGTCTGTACATCCTGCTTCCTCAAACCCTAATTTAACCCATGAGGGTAGTTCTACAGCACAAAGGTTTTTTGAACCCGTCTTCTTCAAATACTTCATGAAAATCTGAAAAGCAGCTGGTCCAATGTCTGGTCTCTTAAGTAAAGAGTCATCCAGAAATCTTACATTTTTCATTGAAACCCAGGACGTTCCATCAGAAAATACTTTCATGCGGTCCTTGCCCTTTCCTTTGGCAATATCCTCATATAACCCTTGGCAAATGACCGAAAAGTCATCGTGGACATAGTCAGGGTCTGGCCATGTAGAATAGTAGATGTAGTTCATCAGTTCTCCACTGATCGACATGTCCCTTAAGGTGCAAAGTGCCTCTAAATAGGAACGAACAATGACATGTCTCATGAACACTGTATTCCACCTTCCCTTTGTATCTGTTTTCCAAATTTCTTTCCGGTTTGAAGTCACAGCAAAGCAACCATTTATATGCAGTGGAAGTCCAGTTTTTATGCGGAGAGGTAGATAGCAAAAAACTTCTCCAACATTACCAGAAAATGGTTTCACTGTCCACTTTCCATCTTGACTTTCAGAAAGCATCACTGCCACACCACCACAAGGCACTAGTCCAAGTCTCTTGCCACTATCACTTAAAGCAAATTTTAAAGCTTCACCTATATCCATACAAGAACATATAAGCCATGTTGTTGAGTCCATAGTTTTTTGTGGTAGTTCCTCTGTCATTCTCTTTGTCTGTCCAGACTTGGCCATCTCAAATATGTTTGCTGGTTCATCTTCAGGACCTCGGAATAATGGAGAATGAAGATCAACTATTCGCCTGAAAACATGGTGAAATTCTTGGACCGCAATCTGTAAGATGCATGATGATTTGGGCATTTCAGTTGGATATTTCTTGGTAGAATTACAGTTACTCATCACTTTGGCAGCCTCGGTCAGCAGCCTTGTTTGGTTAGCTAAAACCTTTGAAGAACGCATGGATTTTTTAATAGTAACTGTGTCTTGAGCGAATGCTGGGTCGGATTCTTCAGGCTTTAGGTATTTCAAGACCATGGAGTTTACATTTTGAGTAAAAAGAATGAGTCTATAGCCACACAAGCTAAATTCATCTACAAGTGTGTAAATATCTGCAGTGTTGTAGCAGGAGTTGCTAATCTCACTCATTTTGGCTTCCTGTTGCGTTCTGAAGGATAGTCGGAATAGAGTACCTTGGTAGCAATATGGAGCCTCTACCGCAAGTGGTAAATGACAATTGAAAACACCTAGAAATGGCTTGAACTGATTTGGAAACTTGCGAAGTCTTTTCTGCTGTTTGCTCCAGTTTATTTTGATTCCTGGGTTAGATTTGTCTCTGATATGTTTGCTAATGTGATTAATATTTGGATCAAACATGATCATAAATTCTCTACTCATTATAATGGGAATGTCTGTGACATGGTATACAGAGTTAAATCCTAGACCAAATTTTCCGACTTTGTCAACCTCGCTTCTTTTTAAGGATTCTCCAAGTCTTGTAATGTTTAAAAAATCTTTATCTGTAAACTCAGAATTATTGTAAGACCACAAAGCAGGTCCATGACATGCTGCCATTCCCGGGTCTAGAAGATTTTCCCTTATATCCATATTTCGTCTCATATCGATCATGAAATTACACTCAGTTGCTGATGCATCATCAGCATTTTGAAGAAGCTCCTTGAAGATGTCAGACACAGAAGGATATTCTTCCAAAATGTTTTTGATTCTCACAGTAAGTGGTTCTCTTTGGCCTGACTGTTCAAACCCCATATTTTCTGGGTTAATAAGCCGTGTACTTAAACATGGTACTTTCAGCCATTCTGCGGTCTTCATTGGTATATCTTCATGTACTAATATTATCGGTTCAACAGAGTCTTCAAGGAGATCATTCAAGTCATCAACTTTGATGTCACAGTAACAGCATTCATGAATGGGTCTCATTACCAGTTTTGAAGGATCTTTGTTATAATGCACAGGCAATAGTGAATCTAGACTCACTGCAATCTGATGACTATACATCCATCTTACAATGTTCAGCATTATGTTGATGTTCTGCTTGTTATCCTCTTCATTCATAGGTTTTTTGCTACGTTCATATATTATGTTAACAACATCAAAGATTTGTCCAGGTGTTAGCTGCTCAATTGAACCACAAAACTTGAACAACTTGTGAAATTTCACCATGGTATTTGGTATGTTGTGCAAAAAGGGCTGAAGGTCAAGGCTGTAGGCTGATGTTATTATTGCTTGCTTTGGAGAACAAAAAGTTTTGCCTGTCCAGACCCACGGAAAAGACAGCGCTTTGTAGAGTTCTTTGCCTTTATCAAGACATTCCTGCATGAAACCATATATCTCCAACAGAATGTGCTGAAATTGATAATAGTCTTCATCAGTAATTGTTTTGGAATTATACCAGTCCACTACAACTTTTAGATGTTTCAACACAGATTCAATGCTAGGCTCCTTCGAAATGCCAAGGACTTTTTCAATATTGTCATGCATATTTTCCACCAATGGAACAGAAGAGCCCACTAGAACAGTACAAGATATATTGCACATTTCTCCGGGAGAATACAATTTAAACTGGTCTCCAATCCAAACCAAGGAATTAGGATAATTTGGTGGCCGTTCTTTGATGGAGGGTATCCATTTGATCTTTTTTAATACGGCTTTTCCCTCTGGTGACTGCACAAGCTTATAATTTCTTTTTAAAATAGTCAGTAAGGTTTTTGCCTTTTTGATAACAACCTCATCATTTTTCCCTGATCCGCCATGTAATGCTTCGATTTTCTTAGCTATCTGAACAATGTCTTTTTCTGAAATATGAGAATCATTTTTTAGACCAATTTGTCTTAGAGAGTGTAATACATCTGAAGATGTAAATATAGCAGGTGGAAAATACAGCTGTTCTTCAGCGCAAAACAGGCTCTGGAGGACATCTACCTCAGGATCAAAAAGTTCATTGGCTGAAACGAGTCTGTCTTTGTGAATAGGTATGAACTTCAGACTTGACAACCAGTTAATTACTGCATGGTTTTCGTTCTTTAAGAAGGTAAAATTTTCAAGAATCCAGAGCATAACATTGGTCCTTTCTTCAGCTGAATAAAAACCCTTGTCTACGTCTTGCAATATAATTTTCAAGCAGTCTGTGCTTTTCAGCTGTTCTACTTTTAGCATTTTCGTAAGTCGAATAGTCTCCTCATCACTGCTGTCAATTATAGGGAAGGAAAGACGTGTTTTGGGAAGCCTAGCATTGTGATGAAGTACTTTACACCCCCTTAAGAAAACATAAGAATTCTTTTGTTCTGAAGTCTGTTCTATCCTTTTAAAAACCATCAACTCTTGTATGATTTTCTTCTCTTTTTCATTTATATCTGTTAAACTAGCAAGAAACCTTCGCATGGCGTCTTTGTGAACTGGGGTCAATGAGGCAATCTGGCTTGACAGCTTTTGAAGAGACATCCTGTCCATTATTTGTAGCAGAGCACTCGGTGTAGGGGGATAGACATATTTTTTAAGTAGAGGATGCTGTATGGCTGTATCTAAACATGTGAGGACAATTCCGCCAAGATTTTTAATTATTTCAGGCAAATGTTCCGGGAGTTGTGTGTCAGATACATCATCATAAATAACAGGAGAAGGTATCCTCAGACGAACGAGTTCCAGGATGGTTTCTTCTTCCTCTTCTAGAAGTTTTGTAGGAATAAGTGGCATATCATCAAGACACATGAGATCTTCAGAAAAATGTATGTACAATAGTTTCCAAACCATTTTAAGCCATGAAATAGGAGGATGTTTTTTGTCTTTGCCTGGAAGCCATTTTACAACCAAGTCTCTAGTTGGCCACGTTGTATTCATGATATCTTTAGTAAGCCGTATAAAGCGCTCAGGATTCAAGAGTTGAAGCTGGGTACAGGGTCTACCTGTGGAGGGATAAAGAAATAGAAAAGTAAGGCCTCTATAACATTAATTCTTAACTTTTTGATTGTACGAAAACCATAGAAAAAGTTATATGAAAATGTATTAATAAGTTATAATACGAGAAATACTTCAAACATTTTGGAATTGTTTTACTAGTAACAACAAAATAAATATTATACATTCCCACATACAGATGCTAATGCATGCATCATTTAGAAATATCTGTATATAAAGATAGTTGTGTCTATTTCCATTATGCCCACAAATGGCTTATAGAAAGTGATGCAAACCAGAAGGATTGAGGGGCATTTCTTATGTGCCAGAAAAAATAATGTAAAAATGTGTGTCTGGCAAATTTACTGCTTTTTTTGCCACAGTTACTACAGTTTTACGCCTAGTTAGACTATTTCTAAATATGTCAGAAGAAAGGGCGAGGTTAAAGAGGCTCTGTCACCAGATTATCAAATCCCTATCTCCTATTGCATGTGATCGGCGCTGCAATGTAGATAACAGTAACATTTTTTATTTTTTTTAAACGTTCATTTGCCAAGTTATGACCTATTTTATATTTATGCAAATGAGGTTTGAAATGGACAACTGGGCGTTTTTTTTTTTCGTTATGTCCAACTGGGCGTGTATTGTGTTTTTAACTGTGTATGACGCTGACCAATCAGTGACCAGTCAGCATCATACATCTCCATTGATTTACACAGCAGCGATGTGCAGCCACATACACAGAGATTAACGTTAATCAAGTGTCCTGATAATTAATACACATGAAACCCAGCCTGGACGTCATGTGTACTCAGAATCCTGACACATCTGAATCTTTTCTTTGAGATTTCTAGCAAGGGAAACAAAATCTCGCGAGATTACGGAGGTAAACGAGATTTCGTTTCACTTGCTGGAAATCTCACAGAAAAGAGTCAGAAGTGTCAGGATTCTGAATACACATGACGTCCAGGCTGGATTTCATGTGTATTCATTATCAGGACACTTGATTAATGTTAATCTCTGTGTATGTGGCTGCACATCGCTGCTGTGTAAATCAATGGTGATGAGTGTATGACGCTGACTGGTCACTGATTGGTCAGCGTCATACACGTAAACACGCCAAGTTAAAAACACAATACACGCCAAGTTGGACATAACGAAAAAAAAACGCCCAGTTGTCCATTTCAAACCTCATTTGCATATATATAAAATAGGTCATAACTTGGCCAAAAATGAAAGTTTAAAAAAACAAAACGTTACTGTTATCTACATTGCAGCGCCGATCACATGCAATAGGAGATAGGGATTTGAGAATCTGGTGACAGAGCCTCTTTAAAGAGACTCAAATGTCAAACAATATATATTAAAGGGGGTGTGCAGGATTAGAAAAAAGGGTCAGCTTTTTTTTTTTTTTACATAAATAGCACTACTCTTGCCAAGGAATTATTTCTCGTATTGCAGCTCAAGACCTTTCAAAGACCTGGCATATACAGTATGAGGAGAAAAAATAGCTTTTCTCAACAAATTAAAGAATCCCAAATTGGTAAAACGAAAAAAAACTTACCAGGGAGAAAATGACTCTTTCTCCTAAGCCCTGAATGGCTAATTTATAGAAAGTGTGGCCAGAACTACCATTTAGATCATATCCGGAACTACACTATACTATACACTACAAAAATAACCACAGAACTAATCCTCCGTTTTTACTCACTAGTAATAAACATACTCGCCTACTTTCCCAACTTGGTAGGAAGTCTCCCATAATAGGGAGATCACAGTACTCCTGTCAGTGCAGACAAGTCATCCGCAAGGGCTACTATTAGCCACCACGAGATATTGCTGCATACAATACAACCCTTAGTTGTAATAATTCCCAGCATCTTCTACTGTACGTCATTAGATCCCAGGAAGTATCAAGTCCAAGACCAGGCACTAAACACAAATGTGCATGCTGGGGAGCTCAGAAAACACAACTCCATGCTGAGAAATCCTCTATTAATACCCACACACAAAAGACTGTATTACATAGAAAAAATTCTCCCATACATGAGAGGAAAACACGGACAACGCAGATTAGTTAAAGAATTAGATGTGTGGTCCTACTTGGTGTATAGCTTTTTGGGTACAGAAAAGAAACACTTTAATGCCCCTAAAGGAACGGTCTCAACAAGATGACCTCTTTTACATGTTAGCTGTCGGGCAAACACTCTCCCTGCAGCTGCCGCTATCCCAATGGGCATAGGGACTGATTTAAATTATATGTGCCGTCCTGCTGGGTATGCTATGTAATATGAATAATCGGGAATAGATATCAGGTCCCTGAATAACAGGGCATTTCACCTTAAATTTACAGTTCTGAATATTAATGGAAAAATTTATCTCTACTACAGTTAGAAATCTTGTCTAACTAAGACAACCCCACTTCCTATGGCCCGTTAGGGTATATGGATGTCATAGAGGAGGGTCTCCTGCTCGGAAACACGCTCTATTAGTCAGAGCAGAGAGACGCTAAGTATCAGCTGCCCTGACGGACTTTTACATGTATTACAAGGACGTTTGTTCATTTGAATGGCAGCCATGTAATAGTACATATTCCCTGTAGTAGCTGCAGAGGAAATGTATGACTGGCTACAGTCATAACAACTGATGGCCAGGGTTTTCAGAAGTCGGATCAGCTGATCCCTGGGCCGACCTTATTACAAAAAGAGGTTGTCATGACAAGACAACCACTTTAATGCAATTTAATTATGAGCAGATCAGTCCAATTTTTTTCATATTTCTAGAACAGAAAAAATATATATTTCCCATCTAGGAAAATCAAGAAAAAAAATAATTGAAGAAGAATCCTGCAGATATGCAAATAACTAATTTATAAGAAATAAAAATGTTGAGTATTTTTTTTTAAAACAAAACGTATTTTTCAAAAGCAAAGAAATAAAAAATAAAAAAATATTCAAAGGGTAACTACCGTTCGATAAACTTTCGACATGTCATAGTGACATGTCAGAAGTTTTGATTGGTGGGGGTCCGAGTACTAAGACTCCCACCACTCGATAAAACGAAGCAGCAGAAGCGCTGTGAGCGCTCAGCCGCTTTGTGTCTGTACGGCTTTGTCTAGAAATCAATGTATCGGGGTACGGGCTCAATAGAAAGCCTATGAGCTCGTACTCCGATACATCGGCTTTCTGGAAAAAGCCGAACGGAAACAAAGCGGCTGAACGCTCACATGAGCGTTTCTGCCACTTCGTTTTAGCAATTGGTGGGGGTATCAGTGCTCAGACCCCCACCAATCAAAACTTCTCACATGTCACTATAACATGTTAGAAGTTTGTCGAACGTTTAGTTACACTTTAAAGGAAATCTCCTTGCTTTTTTTAAATATTATTGAGTAGACTAAGAGTTAGTGAAATTGTATTATTTTTTCCAGACAATCAAAAACTTTTGTTAGATTTCAGAAAAAAAAATCTTGTAAGATGCATCAAAACAACATTCCTTAGACTAGTGGATCTACAAGCAGACTGTACTGTACCTGCATATCCCCAGAGAAGTTGCTGCGCTACAATGTAATATATTATATTGTTTAATACATCAAAAAGTTTTGTAATAATCTTTTCTGACCTAATTGGAAATTTGCTCAATATTTACCATTAAAAAACATGCTGAAGTTTACATGTGGACATAACCTATATACAATATTGAGTAATTGAGCCTGAGCGAAGATCACGTACTGAGACAGTTATATCATAGTTTATGCTAATCCACATTCATATTGATGCAAGCAATCAGCACCCCTGCTGATTCAGTGTCTGCACAGAACATGTTTTACTTATCTGTACTTAATCAGATGTAGGAAAAAAAGAATTCTCCCATAATGCAGTGCAGCAAAGGAGCTCAACTAAACTGTAATGTCTCATGAACATGAGCATATTAAAACTTTGGACAACCCTTGAGTTGTCTGTGACTCTGAAGCATAATAATGTTGTAACTCGGGATTAGTACAATTCAAACAATTAACAGAATTTTTTGTACCACATATACTAAAAGGGTCCTTTTACACTGGCCAATTTTGGCCGTAAAAACGAGCACCGATTAACGAGACAGCTCATTGATCGGCGCTCATTTGCTCCTTTCACAAGGAGAAATGATTAGTAATGTATGAGTATGAGCGATCGTTACTACAAATCGCTCGTCCCCATGCCTTTCCATCATGTCGGCAGCACGTCTCCCTGTTTACAGAGCCACAACCTGCTGCACTTAGTCTAATAAAGTAAACAACAAAAATAAAAGAAGACATTTTTTGTGCCGACATTACAATAGACATTTAAGCTTTGGGACTAAACCGGTCCGCTCTCAGTAGTGAGGTGAGTATGGCAGGCCTCACACTGTGTATTGAAAAGCTGTTGCGGGTGTTCAGAGTCCTACAAACTACAGAATATACAGATGCATACTAGGTCCAAAAGGGTTTCTTTTAGAAATTTCTTTGGTCCACCTGTATGTGTAGTGTCCCACAGGAGCACTACTATGAAAACTATGTTTGTCTTCATGTGTTGTGTTATGCTGCCATCTACAGGTTCAGAAATGTTATGACATTGTGTTTCAGCCTATGCGGAGTGTTTTTCTATAATGTAACAGAAGCTGGGAGGAGTTAATTAGGGAGTGGTTAGAGTGAGTCAGGGCAGTGGTGAGCTAGGAGTGGATGCAGCAGGAAGCACAGTGAAGGTGCTCCTGAGTTCAGCCATTTTCGGATTACAGAGAAAGACAGGCCTAAAGAGATTTATTGGAATAACAGCTCAAGGAGCCAGAAGAGTCCAGAAAGAGAGACTGTGAGTAGAGAGATAATAGCACTCCTGCATTTAGCATTGGGCTACACTGATTGAGCTGAATTTGGATGACATATTTGTATTGTACAATCTCCATCTTGAAAAGTAAAAGTGTGCTGCAAGCTCTCCTGATTAACTGCCACCACCGTCTCCTGTCTTCTATTTGCACTCTACACCAAGGGCACCCCAAATAACACCAGACAGGAGTCAGCCACCAAGGGAATGCCCCGGGGGAAACAACAGTCATCATCATCATCTTGTGCAACCCCCTCATCACTGTGTGTGTGTGTCCCTGGGAGGTGGGAAGGCCTGCAAGGCAAAATACCACCGTGACACAAGACAGAGAGCCCAGTATCCACCATTTTGGGTTCCTGCATTCCCCGCCACCCACGGGCCACCACATATGCGCTGTCAGCACTGTATAGGACGAGGTTGGAAAGAAAACAAAAACACTGCACAGAATCGGTAAGGCCTCATGCACACGGCTGTATACAAAGTATAGGAACACGGCCCGTAAAACTCTAAAAAACGGACATGCTCCATAATTCCCGGCATGGTTCTACGGCATGGACACCCATCCATAGCGCTAAGGAAAGGTGTCCGCAACCAAAAGAAACGAATGCCTCCGTAAAACCGCTGACTGCGGTTTTATGGTCGTGTGCATGAGGCCTGAGGCAAAGGTAAAAACACGTTTAATTGTACTAACAAGATTTCTAAAAACATCTCAGCATATCCTAAATCGTTTCCATACCAGCTCCATAGGTTTCGCCTACCGGCTTCCCAAAAGACACGTTTCTGTAATTAGTAGGCATCCGTAGAGACTGAAGTGTGTTATATTCTGAACAGCGTGGAATGAGACTATTAGCTTTTCAAAGCACTGACATACTCACTTGACTGCTGAGAGAGGATCGGATGAGAAGTTTTTAGTGTCGTTAAGACATTACAATTGACATTTAAGCTCCGGGACTTCTTTTATGTTTGGTGTATATCTACAGTATATATGATCTATTGTATATATGTCGTTTTGGAATACGACGGAAGGTGCGTCGGCATACCTTTTTTTTTCCCTGTATAGGAAAGAATAATCTACTATAAAGAGGCATACAGTAAAACATTTATTTCACACTGTATGAATTTTTTACAATAGGAACCTAGGCACTGTATGTCTATATGGTGGCATATGTTGAGAACCTTCCACTGAAGGTATATTTTTAGGAAATACTCCTGATGTATACCTCCAACTCGAAGGCAGATATAAGACGAAGCAGATATTACCAGCTACAAAACTCCTCTGATTATAAAAAGTGGCATACATTATGCTCAAATTATTTATCACATAATCACAGAAAAAACATGTGACAGAGCTGCTCATTCAAACTAGGCTTATCATAGGGCTGTATAGGGCTGTATAGGGCTGCTTTCCCATCACTGGGTTTGCTATTGCAAGGGGAAACATTTTGTGTAAAAAAATGTTTTAAAAAATAGTAATGTTCCTAAAAATACAAACAAGAAACAAAACAAATCAAGCGCTACAAAACATAAACCACTAACACCCACCCACCCCCCCCCCCCCACCAACTGATTTCATGGAATTAGCCTCAAAGCAATTCTCTTAACTAGTGCCTGTTTTATATTATAATAAACAGCAGACAATTCTTAATGATGTAATTATGTAAATCTCATCTTATGGTTTAGACCAGGGGCTCAAACATGCGTCCCCTGCGGTTGTCACCTGCAGCTCATGGGGCACCGAAGCTCCCGAGTCACACTCGGGAGAGCAGAGAGCAGGCCAAAGGAGGAGCGCCACACACACGCCCTGTAGAAAGTGCTGCACATACCCCCCTGTAGGTAGTGCCCCACACAGCCCCCTGTAGGTAGTGCCCCACACACCCCACCTTGTGGACAGCGCTACATCCCCCTTTTTGTAGATAGCTCCATTGAGGCTCCCTCTAGGAGTGGAATCCCCAGCCCGTGCATTGCTGAATCTCTGGCCAGGGATTCCTCTCCTTTAGGAGCCCATGTCGTCACTGTCCCATCAGAGGCTCCTTCTGGACCAGAATCCCCGTCCAGAGCGTTGCCGATGCTCTGACCAGGGATTCCGCTCCTAGAGGTGGCCCCTGACGTCACTGTCAAGATTTCTGATTTTTTTCTCGGAAAGCCGACTGATTGGTGTACGGATTGTACTACGTAGGTAGTGCAATGTATTAGAAAAAAGAAACAGACAGTTGGACCTTCAAGTCCCCTAGTGGGACTTGAAAAAAAAGTATAAAAAATAGAAGTTTGAAAACATAACAAAAAAGTTTCAAGTAATAAAATAAAACACAATTGCCCTGTTCCCCATCAAGTCCTTTATTATTGAAAAAAAATAATAAACCATATGTATTTGGTATCACCGCGACTGTAACAACCTGAGGTATCAAAATATTATATTATTTATTGCACGCGATGAACAGCGTAAAAAAACAAACTTAAAAAACTATACCAGAATTTCTGTTTTTTGGTCACTTTATTCTACAAATATTGGAATAAAAAGTGATCAAAAAGTCGCACGTATCCAAAAATGGTACTTATAAAAACTATAGCTCGTCTCGCAAAAAATAAGCCCTCATACAGCTCCGTCGTCGAAAAAGTTAAAAAGTTATGGTTCTCACAACTTGGCGACAGAAAAAATACATTATTTTTACAAAAGTAATTTTATTGTGCAAAACGTAAAAAAAGCGCTATAAATTAGGTATCGCCGGAATCGTACTCACCCGCAGAATAAAGGTAACTTGTAATTTATAACGCATGGTGAACGCTGTATAAAAAAACTAAAAACACTATGTCAGAATTGCGTTTTTTTGGGTTACCTGGCCTCCCAAAAAATAGGATAAAAGGTGATCAAAAAGCGCATGTACCCCAAAATGGTACCAAAAATAACTACAGCTCGTCCCGCAAAAAAACAGCCATCATACCACTACGTCTATGAAAAAATAAAATTAGTTAAGACTCCAATAAGTCAGGAAATAAAAATTATGCAATTGTGCTGCCCGAGGGGAACATTTCTTCTGTTTCAAGAGGCGATTTATCAAGGCCCTAAAATCAGGGAACCAGGAAGGGAAGGGCCCAAACATATCTGCTGGAAGCGAGGGTGCCCGTATTATACCAGGACAATAATTCCCAGCAAAATTCCCCAAACTGCAAAGGCGCGGAGTGTGGACCAAGTGGGAGATAAGAAAGGACATTTATCAGTGCGACACTGGCCTGTGCAGAAAGGATTGCTTCACAGCTGAACACACTTCTATGGATTATTTTATTCTTTTTTTACCCCATTATTATACCACCTGACTATGCCCCTGGTGTACTCTGCCCAGCTTACATGTACCCCCACATTATAAAGGAAACACCAGCAATACTCAAACAAAACTACTACCAAGCAAAATCCACCCTCCAAAAGCCAAATGGAGCTCCCCCCTTCTGAGCCCTACAGAGTGCCCAAACAGCAGTTTAATTCCGCATATATGGCATCGCCATACACGGGAGAACCCTTTTAACAATTTTTGGGGTGTGTTTCTCCAGTGGCACAAGCTGGGCACTACATATTTGCCACTGAAATGGCATATCTAGGGAAAAATATAAATTTTTAATTTGCACCATCCGCAGCCCATTCATTTATGGAAAAGACCTGTGGGGTGAAAATGCTCACTACACCCCTTAATAAATGCCTTTAGGGGTGTAGTTTCCAAAATGGGGTCACTTTCTTTTTATTATTTCACATCTGAGCCTCTGCAATTGTGAACCAATACAAACTAAATCGCCAAATTATGCCTTAATTTTACATGGTACTATTCCACTACTGAGCCCTGTCAAACGTCCAGGCAAAAGATTAGGGTCACATGTAGGGTGTTTCTAAAACCGGGACTCACAGAATAATAATTAGAGAGCTGTTGTTATGGTGGCACAAGCTGGGCACCACATATTGGCATATATATGGAAAAAAAACATTTTCACTCTGCAACATCGAGCGCACACTAATTTCTGCAAAACACCTGCGGGGTTAACATGCTCACTACACCCCTAGGTGAATACCTTGAGGGGTGTAGTTTCCAAAATGGGGTCACTTCTGGGAGGTTTCCACTGTTTTGGTCCCACAGGCGCCCAGAAACCAATAAAGCAAAATCTGCACTCCAAATACCAAATGCCGCTCCTTCCCTTCTGAGCCCTACCGTGTGCCCAAACAGCAGATTATGACCACAAATAGGGTATTGCCGTACTCGGGAGAAATTGCTTTACAAATGTTGGGGTGATTTTTTTTCCTTTATTTGTTGAGAAAATGAAACATTTTGAGCTAAAGCTACGTCTTATTGAAGAAAAGGATTGTTTTTATTTTTCACTAACCCAATTCTAATAAATTCTATGAAACGCCTGTGGGGTCAAAATGCTCACTACACCCTTAGATGAATTTCTCAAGGGGTGTAGTTTCCTAAATGGAGTCACTTTTTGGGTGTTTTCATTGTTTTGTCCTCTCAGGTGATTTGCAAATGTGACATGGCCTCCGCAAACCATTCCTGCTAAATGTGATCTCCAAAAGCCAAATAGCGCTCTTTCCCTTCTAAGCCCTGCCGTGTGTCCAAACAGCAGTTTATGACCACATGTGGGGTATTGTTTTACGTGGGAGAAATTGCGGTGCTTTTTCACCCTCAGTCCTTGTGGAAATTAGAAAAAAAAATTTCTTTGAAAAAATGTAGGATTTTTAATTTCAGGGCCTACTTCCAATAATTTCTGCAGAAAAGCAGTGCGGTCAAAATGCTCACTATACCCCTAATTTCCTTGATGTGTGTAGTTTCCCAAATGGGGTCACTTTTGGGTGGGGGATTTCCACTGTTTTGGCACCGCAAGAGCGCTTCAAACCTGACATGGGGCCTAAAATATAGTCTAATAAAAATAAGGCCCCAAAATCCTCTAGGTGCTCCTTTGCTTCTGGGGCCGGTGCTTCAGTAGCACGCTAGGGCCACATGTGGGATATTTCCTAAATCTGCAGAACCTGGGCAATAAATATTGAGTTGAGTTTCTCTGGTAAAACTTTCTGTGTTACAAAAAAAAATGGATTAAAAATTAATTTCTGCAAAAATAGATGAAATTTGTAAATTTCACCTCTACTTTGCCTTAATTCCTGTGAAACGTCTAAAGGGTTAAGAAATTTTCTAAATGCTGCTTTGAATACTTTGAGGGGTGCAGTTTTTAAAATGGGGTGACTTATTAAGGGTTTCTAATATCTAAGAACCTCAAAGCCACTTCGGAACTGAACTGGCCCCTGTAAAAATAGCCTTTTGAAATTTTCTTGAAAATGTGAGAAATTGCAGCTAAAGTTCTAAATCTTGTAACATCCTAGAAAAAGAAAAGGATGTTCAAAAAAACTATGCCAATCTAAAGTAGACATATGGGGGATGTTAATTAGCAACGATTTTGTGTGGTATAACTCCCTGTCTTACAAGCAGATACATTAAAATTTAGAAAAATGCAAATTTTTGACATTTTTCGCTAAATTTTGGTGTTTTTCACAATTAAATACAGAACGTAGCGAGCAAATCTTGCCAGTAACAAAGTACAATGTGTCACGAGAAAACAATCTCAGAATCGCTTGGATAGGTAAAAGTATTCCAAAGTTATTACCACATAAAGTGAAACATGTTAGATTTGAAAAGTGAGGCTGTGTCAGGAAGGTCAAAAGTGGCCAAAGCTTGAAGGAGTTTAAGAACCAGTGTCACGAAAAAAAATTTTTTTAGATCAATTTGCTTTTAGTGTTTTATTAAAACATTTTTTATTTATTTGTGTGTTTGTGTTTTACTTTTTTTTATTTTTTCACTTTTTCTTGTCCATGGGGGCTGCCATTTTTTTTTCCATCTCTGTATGTGTCGATTAACGACACATACAGACTTAGAATACGGCACATACAGTCCCATAGTGAATGTGAACGGGGCCCGTTCCATCCACTATGCTGTACGCCGTCTGTGTGGGAACGGCGCATGCGCCGCTCCCACACAGTCCAAATTGAACTGTGCGACGTCCGGCGCCATTTTCTTGTGGACCGGAAGTCGCGGCCGGACAGTAAGATTACTACTTCCGGTCGCGGCTTCCGGACTTGTGCACTTGGAGCGGAGGTAGCAGACGGAGCGGACGGACCGGAGGGAGCGGCGGCGGCAGGAGCGGGTAAGTTAGGTCTGTGTATATACGTGTTTTACTGTGTGTTTACTACTGTATGTAAACCTACTACACTGTTTGTTAGCTCAAAAAATGGCGACACACAGTGTAGGAGGTTTGACCGTTCAATCCCCTAGTTTCTCCCGGCACTAGCTAGGATAAAGGAGAGGGGATTCTGAGAGCTCACTAGAGCGAGTGAGTTTTCTCAAATTTTGCAGCATAAAGCAATGTGGTTGCTTTACCACATGCAATGCTGCAATTTTGGGAATTGCTCCATCTAGTGACCAGCGCTGGGAAATGTTATAAATTAGAATCTAATTTATAATATTTCCTGACTCGTGAAAAAATTAAAACAATGTTTAATCACCTATACACTAACTGTTTAACTAAAAAAATAAAAATAAAATTTCTAGCGACACATTCCCTTTAAGACCAATGTCTTAGAAAAGATTTAGGCCGGGTTTACACAAGTAGTAAAACTATATAAACTACAGTATATAACACATTAAAATGGTATAACTTATGCAGTCCCAGTATTGTTAAATTGACCCCTATAGAGGAAAGTATACAATACACAAAAGACATCAGTGGTATCACAGAAGTCTGGACTGATCTGGAATCCAAGACTTAAAGTTTTCTCACAAGGAACATTTATGACATATCCACAGGATAGAAAAAAAATGGGAACTCAGCACTCTAAGGTATTATGCAATAAGTGATATTTTATTTCACATATAACGAAAAGTAGTAATCCAGAAATAGGTTTAAAGTTTCGGTTTATACATTCGACCTTCTTCAAATTACTTCCGTGGATAAGGATATGCGGCGCTTGCGACCTCGGTCGCCGTTAGGTAATGGCGCCTTTACGTAACAGCGACCGAGGTTGAATGTATAGACCGAAACGTTAAACCTATTTTTGGATTACTACTTTTCGCTATATGTGAAATAAAATATCACTTATTGCATAATACCTTGGAATGCGGAGTTCCCATTTTTATATTCTGTGGAGTAGAAGCCTACTCACGCACCCTTGAAACACTGAGTGCTGCGGGATCGAGAAAATATCTACAGGATATGTCATAAATGTCAGATAGATGCGGGTCCCACCTCTGGGACCCACACCTATCTCTAGATCGGGGCCCCTAAACCACGTTCTACCTCTTTGTGTTCTGGCTGATTTCCCATGAAGGAGAACACAGCATAGCTTGCTGAACTACGCTGTTTCCGTAAGCCCCATAGAACTGAATGGTAGTTACGGCAACATCGCAGTTCGCATGCTATGCTGCTTCCGTAACCGCCATGCACTACTATGGGAGTTACGATGTTTCTGTAACTCCCGACCATGTAATCAGGAAGTGGCCGGGAGGCAGCGTGAGCACAGAAAGCTAGAATGGGGTTTAGGGGGCCCCGTTCTAGAGATAGGTGCGAGTCCCAGAGGTGGGACCCGCATCTAACTGACATTTATGACATATCCTGTGGACATCATAAATGTCCCTCATGGAAAAACCCCTTTAACCCCTTCCCGACATTTGACGTATCCATACGTCATAGCCGGGTAGAGGAAGTATGGAACAGGCTCACGGAGTGTACCTGCTCTATACGATGCGGGTGTCGGCTGTATGTTACAGCTGACACTTCACAGTAATGGTATGTTCACACGCAGTAGCAAAATACATCTGAAAATACGGAGCTGTTTTCAGGCGAAAACAGCTCCTGATTTTCAGAAGTTTTTTAAGCCACTCGAGATTTTCGCTGTGTTTTTCATGGCGTTTTTTACGGCCGTTTTTGGAGCGGTTTTCAATAGAGTCAATGAAAAACGCCTCCAAAAACATCCCAAGAAGTGTCCTGCACTTCTTTTGACGAGCCGTCATTTTATGCGCCGTATTTTGACATCGACGTGTAAAATAAAGGCTCGCGGGAACAGAACATCGTAATTTCCATTGAAAGCAATGGGCAGATGTTTGTAGGCGTAATAGAGCCATTTTTTCAGGCGTAATTCGAGCCATAAAACGCCCGAATTACGTCTGAAAACACTGCGTGTTTAAAAAAAAAAAAATGTAATGTTAACAAAAAAAAACTTTTCCCATTTTCCCCCTAGAGCATAGTTAAAACATAAATAAACATAATTGGTATCTCCGCATCCATAAAAGTCTAAACTATTACAATATATCATTATTTTAAAAAATTATATAAAATTTTATATTATATGTAAAAAAAAATTGTAAACGCCAGAATCGCCATTTTTTGGTCAACTCATCTCCCACAAAAAATTGAATAAAAAGTGATTGCATGTACCCCAAAATGGTATCATTAAAAACTACAGCTTATCCCGCAAAAAATAAGCCCTCATACCACTTAATAGACGGATAAATAAAAAACATATGGCTCTCAGAATTTGGGGACACAAAATAAATAAAAAAATGTACACTTAGTCACGTTGTTTTATTTGCACAGTGAATTCCGTAAAAACAAAGCACAAAAAACAATGGAGGAATCGCTGTTTTTTTCATTTTCTACCCCCCAAATATTTTTTTTCCCCATTTTCTAGTACATTATATGGCACAATAAATTGCGCTACGAAAAACTGCAACTCGTCCCGCAAAAATCAAGCCCTCATAGGACTATATCGACGGAAAAATAAAAAAGTTATGGCTTTTGGAAGGTGGGGAGGAAAAAACTAAAATTTTAACCTGAAAGTTGTTTACGACGGGAAGGGGTTAAAGGAGTTGTCCCAGAATTCATGGATAAAAATAAAAGAAGACCAGACATAATAGAGGACAATCTCTTTCTATCAAAGCCAGAACCAGTCCCGTATCTTACACAGATCCAGCGATCGCCCCCATTTATTGCTCTGCTAGATTTTTCTTATGCTTAAAGAAGAACTCCCACCAAATGTTTTATTCTGTAGATCATTAGAGAGGCACATGATGTAAATTCATTACTATCACAGCCTCGATGTGAGTCTTATAGGAATGAATGGAGAAACTGACTTTCTGTCCACACATGAGATGCTGTGGCAGTTGGAGAGTCCGATTGCTGGTCACATGACACAGCGGAGGACCAGAAGGGAGTGGAGAACTCACGAATACAGCCACCAGTAAGAAACCTTCTCCACAATTTACATAACGTGCCTCTCTAATTGGCCAGAGAATACAACTTTTTGTGGGAGTGCTCCTTTTAGGCAGGCAGCTCAGGGGCGTGTCAGGGTGTGTACTTTCTGCTGCAGCTCCTCCCCCTCCTGTCATAGCCTGTATAGACAGATTGTTCTGTTTCACTGCCTCTGCCTCCTCTCTAGGAGAAGCATTACAAATACCACCCATTAAATGTCATTTTAGAGGGAGAGCCCAGCCCTATATAACTGAAGGAGAGGGAGAGCCCAGCCCTATATAACTGAAGAAGACAAGCTGCATTTCTAAATATAAGCTCCTTCTCTACTAACAAGCAGAGGAGGCATTTTCTATTAGCTGGTGGCAGTTGGAGAGTGGACATTGACATTACTATACAGATTGAATACCAGGGGGCACCATTATAATGAAGTAAAGGGAATATCTTGCAACTGGAGCATTTTTGTAACATAAAGGAAATTACAATACAAATTAATTTTGAATGCTTAATTGGATTGCAACAACATGTAATAGTGGGACAACCCGTATAATGGAACATTCCAGACAATGCCTATGCTTAGTGTAGTCCTGACTGCAAGGAATTCAAAGAACATCAAAGAGGTGTTTATATCCCTATGACATGCACCATTCCCCTTCCCAATAGGCATAACACAATGTATATTGCCTGGATTATTCTTTTTTTTTAAGTGGCTTGTGTCCAGAATTAAATTAAATTAATAACCTAAAAACTGTAATAAGATCTTGTTGAGTTGTTCTAAATCTACATTGCTTATCTCAAGTATGTATATGTGGATCCAAAATAATATGGAATTATCGCAAATGATGGTTGTGGAAGACCTGGTACAGAATTTGTATCAGGGCCCAGGAGCCTCAAATTATGCCTCTAGCATCATTCTCATTGGTCATTGCCTCCGTCATTCTCATTGTTGTGGCATCGGTCATTCTCATTGGTCATTGCATCGGTCATTCTCATTGGTCATTGCATCGGTCATTGCATTCATTGTTCTCATTGATCATTGAATCCGTCATTCTCATTGGTCATTGCCTTTGTCATTCTCATTGGTAATTGCATCCGTCATTCTCATTGGTCACTGAATCCATACTTTAAAATTGTAACAATTACTAAAAAAAAATTATAGGATCAACAAAAGGACTAATCTAATTGGTCAGCAAGCACAACAATATTGTTTTTGTCTACACTATTTTTCAGCAGAGGTAAAAATGTGAATTAATTTGCTGAAACTAAATTAAAACCACAGGCACCACTTATCTTTACACCATGATGAGTTGCACCACTTGACAAACTCGGCTCTGCTGAACATGACTCCACATTATTACTGCTGAAATTAGAATGTTCTATATTGCCAAGAAAAAAAAGAAGGAGGGGACAATCTTATAATCCTTACCTCTACTTGTCGCAGCTTCCTTCAAGGCTGTTAGAATTTTAGGCTGTAAATCCTCAGAAAGAAGTCTTCCATCCAGACCTGGGAACAGTGCCCTGGAAGACATAGTAATTTGGTTTCAATCATTTATATTTTTATATTCTCAATAATCATATCATTCTTATTACTTGTACGAATTATCAAATTGGATTATTAGATTTGCTGGATTATGGGACGTTCATAAAACTCACTTTTAAGGGTTGAGAACCTTCAGAAAGAAGACCAAAAATAAAAAGTTAACGACAAATCTGACAATATAATTGTTTCCTAATTGGTTTTCTCGGTTCCTTCTTTCCCTTCTGTTTCTTATATTGATTTTATTTATTTTATTTGGATTTAGTTAGTTACAGACTTCACATTATATTGCAGTTCTGTACAGAAAATAAATACCAGATTTTATGGATTATAGGATGGCCAATTCTAGGAATTTCACTGTACTTCCTTAAATGGTGGAAACAATTTGGTTTATAGGCGAGAGCAGATGTAGTAGATTAAAGGCTCTGTTTACGGTGTCTATAGTCTGTAAATGAACATACAGAATACAGACAAACATTGACTATATAGTCCTTGACCAGAGAAAGCCCTTCTCAACCAAGTCACTCTTGCTTCATAAAGAGAGTAATTCAGACAATAGAAGAATATATAGGAATAGCTCGTAATATATTTCCATTATAGATAAGTCAAGAATCGATTTTATGGGCTCCATCAACATTAGAAAATATGGGGTACCTGGCAGACCTTTAGGACAGGGCTACACCTAGACTATTTGTAGCGCTACTGATTGAGTTTAACTCTTGAGTGAAAGCTGCAGTCCACAAGATTACATGCAACTCAATGTATTCCTTTGGACTGCAGCTGGAACGCAATAGTTAAAATGAATTGGTAGTCTAGGTGTAGCCCTATTCTTAGACAGGGGCCTGCTGTTGGTGGAACAATAGGGCACTATAGGATGGATTTCTCCTGCCAGATTATTTTGCTTCCCCTTTGGGATAAGTGGTGCCAGAGATTGTATGAATTCTACAACATCCCCCGCCGAATCTTATTTACATCCTCAGCTTGTTGACGTAACAAACAAAACACGTGCCCGTAACAAGACGCAGCGGGGGACAGCGGGGAATTCTGATGGTAAGTATATTACTGTCTGTTATCCACTTGGAGCCTGATGAAGGTTATTTTTATGTGTATTATAACTTCATATATACCAACACATTTTTCTTGGCCTTTATATTAGTGCTAATACTTTTGCTGCCTAAGCTTTAAAATACCACTGTATACTTGACCCCAAACTATCCCTGAAATCTGCACCCCCAATTGCCCCAAACTTCTCATGCACTCCTAGACTGTACAGCCAGATAACATAAGGCTATGTCTCACATATACATTCTTTCTACTATATTATACTATATTATAACCAGCTCCTTGTAGTACTGGTGTCTCTCCATACCTGGGGTACTCCTCTGAGGTTATGTAAATAACATCCTTATCTGATACAGATGAAGAAAAAGAAATAAATCTCCCATTCTGCAACGGAAGGATTTCAAGCCCAATAAGATCACTGTAATTCTCATCGCTAAGTATGAACTCAAGAATGTGAAGCTTTTCCTGAGCAGGTCCTCGATGTCCACATTTCCTCAACACCTGACGGACGAGTGCTGGGGTGACCTTCTTTACAGGCTTAGAATTGTTTATAGGAATTTGGAATGCAGCAGCAACATTAGCCGGTACCTTGGCAATCTGAGTCCCTGAGTTTTGGAGGTAGTTCAGGATAGTTTTTGTGTACTCCTGAAGCTCATCTATTTCTGTAAAGTTTACATCTGATTCTTTTAACCAGCATTTCTTGGCAGAATATATCACGGGATTCAGAAATAGCTCATTGAGCAGAGGTTCTATGATAGGTTTCCAGTGGGTCCTTACTTGGTCGATCTCTGGCCACACTCGGTAAATGCTTTCAGCAGAAAGCGAGAAATCAGGATTCTCTTCTGTCTGCGTTCTCTTGATACCTTGTAAAATAAGAGTTGCATATGCTTTAGGGACAACACTTTTGACCAAAAGTTCATTCCAAAGAGCCGCCGGATCTCGCCACTGGTCTAGTTCTCTCCATTTGATGCTCCTTCGGTTGTCTGTCAAGCCAAAAAAGCCACTGATATGAACAGGAAGACCTGTCTTACTCTCATCTCCTGGTGGTAAGGGAAGAAAACAAAATGCCCTTCCAGCAAACTCTGACTCTGCTCCCTTTTCTTCTCCATTATGCCACAAAGGCATGGCAATTCCAATTGTAGGAACAAATTTTAGGTCATCAGCAAGAGAGTCTAATTCAGTGCAGATACCTCGGCCCCCAACACTGTTGCACACCAGCCATGAGGAGGTTTGGGTTTCTTTGACACTTTCATCCTCCACTACAATGTTTGCATGATAAGTGACACATGTTATACTATTGCTTGGGACCCCTTTACAGTAACTTTCAATTGCGGTTCCAAGGATTTTGATAGAGTTGGGTCTATCATGTTTTAGCAGCTTGTTCTCACTAGCAGTGACACGGAAAACCAGCTTTTCAGATCCATCTGCCTCTCGAACGTGCAAAGACACTTTCTGGACATTTTTAAGAAACAGAAGCACAGTGTCGGCATCTGCTCTAAAGGACTCATACAGTTCTAGAACTTTTTCTTTATTATAAAGATTATGACTTAATAATGATGGCTGCACACGAAGGGGAAATCTAAAGAAGGTGCCTGGGTAAAAACCTTCTGCAAGGGTTTCTTTTGTGCTCCCAAAAATGTCAACATATGGGGAAAATTGGTCGACCAGTTCACTGATTTCTTTGCTGTCCTCTTTAATGCTCCAACACTGGCCTGACTCGTGGCGCCCGAAGAGTACTTGGTGTGGATCCAGCATCCCTATCTGATCACCACTGAAAATACTGGGAACATCTATTAAGGAAGAATAGAAACAGAAACATTAGTGAGCATCATTAGGACTACTTGCCGATTCATCACACGGAAATAGATATTATTTTATTTTCAAATGCAGAAGAGCTAAATTTGTCTATTAACTGTTCTTTTTGTGTATGGAGATAACTCTCTGAGTAAGTGTGGAAAACCACTGATAACACACCATGATATGAGAACGAGTTGTGTCATATGACAAACTAAAGCTGCCCATTCGGCAGGAACCAAAAGGACTATCTAAGGCCCTGTTCACATCACATCAGCATAGTGCAAAAAAACAAAGTATGAAATAGCGTAGTAGATTACGGTATTCCTTATGACTATATTCAGTAAAAATAAAAATGTATACCCGTATATAGGGGTCTATATTACAATGAGAGCCTATAGGCCACATATACCCCTGTCTGCCCATACAGTGGAACATGTCGCAGCCCTCCGTCGGTGATATATGTTGGGAGTCTTTTGATACGTCAAACAGAGGGAAATAAGTTGCGAACAGGGTCTAATGTATATGGGGGGTGTCCCAACTCTCCAACGGCAGATGTCAAGAGGAAGTAGGATTGGGCATGGCAGATTTTAAAATGGCAAATCTTTTTGTTTCCACATATGATAAGCTGCAACCAGAAGACTCCGGCAGCGGCTTATTCCCCTCTCCTTATAGAAAACACGTCCTGCATATATAAGGGGAAGTCAGGATAAATAGCTGTGGGCTGGACTAGCTATCTAAAGTATATGGGCATATTTAGCTCTATCTGTAGATAAGAACAGTGAAAAATGTTTAAAACTATTTTACATTATTGTGATTCTTCATCAGGTCAACCCATGACCATATGGCTCTCTCTAAAGTTAATTCTGAAGCCACTATCTGCTAAATTATCAACAAAGGTCATAACCGTGGATCTGGAAATGTCAAAATCTTGCCTTACTAGAATGATAAATAAAATATATTGTACTGAAGGATAGCCACCCAGCTTAAACCCATAAAAACTACTAGGAACCATACCTTTAAAAGGGGTTGCTTTAGACCATCCCTATTTGTAGGCCCCTCGATGATAGGCTGTAATCTATGGGGGGAATCTGGTAGCAAGTGTTCAATTTCCCTGTAGTGCCCCACAGGAAAAATGACACATTACAGATTTCATACTGAAACCAATGGGCTATCCATGTAATGCATGAATGTGCTGGGTCCTCCAAAGCAAGATACACTCTTTGTAACTGCTATTCGATCTGGCTAATAGATGGGGGCGCTGTACAAGGCACCTCCACCTGTTAACTCAGTACTTCCTAATAGCGTATTTTATTTCATTTCCATTGTTTCAGTTTACATTGCAGTTACATATAAATCATTGCAATCCGCTGAAGAGCTGTATCTAACATAGCTTCTCACCTGTTATATGGTAAACGGAGTTAAATCCAATTCCAAACCTCCCGACCTTCAGCGGGTCATCTTTTTTCCTACTTCTGGCAATTTCTTGAATTCCATGCCAGTCTTCCGTGGTGAAAACTGCATTATTGTATACATAGAGGGCAGGACCTAAGTATTTACAAAGAAAAACAAAGAACAAGATAAAATATGTATAAATGAAGCACGAATTTCTGATACACACTGTAAAAAAGGAAGATATCCATAAATATACTGTATAAACAGAATAAATCACTCTACCTACATCTGGGACTCCACCGATTCTAAAAACCAAAAGGACAGAGGTTTCTTTCAGCATTTTTCCTGCCCAGTGGCGCTCCCAACTATCTGCTGTGCAAAGAACTGTAACACAGCACCATTCAAGTGATTAGGGCTGTGTTGTAGTTCAATATACAGCGAATGCCCAGGAGCACCACTGTGCAGGGAAAAGCCCCTTCATTCTGATCGGTTGAAGTCCTGGCAGTCGGACCCTCACCAGTGAAGTAGTGATGGCAAATAGTGGGAAAATCCCTCTAACACTGACTCACAAATGTGTGACAGTTGCTCTTTAAATTACTTTCCCCACCACTAACACTCCTGGAACAGTGCTGCAGCCTCTTCTTTTAAGCAATTGTGAGGTTCTAGTGCTCGAAACCCCATCCATGGCCCATCCGATCCATAAGCCATAAATGTTAGTTGTGGGAGAACACCTTTCCCAGCCGGATGGGCAACCAGGTAAGGCTCGCTTCACATCTGCATAAGAAGCTCCGCTCAGGGCATGTGTCGCAGATTCAGTGCGCAGATTCTGCTGCGTTATATTGTCCGGCAAAACTACAGAAACCCAACGGGTTTGGTAGGGCGAAATTGGACTCATATGCGACAGATATGGTGGCTCCAGTTTCTCGTTGGTCTGCCTCTATGACGGAACAGAACAGCGTAAAACCTGAATGCAGATGTGAACAAAGTCTTACAAGTTTGATGACAGTGCTGGATATGCGACAACTGCTAATCTGAGCATTTCCCTAATTCCTGACTAAAGATTTTGTACAACTCCATATTAGATGAAGCTCATTAAACGAATTAAGAAAGACTAAACATTTACCTCTAGAATTCAGCGCCATTTCCACACCGCTTGTCAATGGGGACCCTGCTACTTATAAATTGTCTTTGCTATGCATCAAGTGACCATTGCTGCCCGCAACAGTACTGTGTCTTCCATAAAAATTTAGAATTCATTTACCCAATATTGTGCACTTGGAACCAGTCCATGTTGGAAGCTTTTGTTTTAGACACCCCAATTTGTGAAAATCAAGTGAGCAACTTGTAGCCATTCAGTAACAAGTAATCAGCTCTTAATGTATTAGTGTAGCGTAAATACCTTGATATTGGGCCATTTCCTTGGACCAAAGGGATTCAGTGCCATAATGTGTTTCATCAAAGAGGAACTTGACTTCACTGGCGCCAGCATCTTCTGCATTTTGTATAAGCTCCTAGATTGCAAAATTGTAAAATAAGCTTAGTAGTATAGACTTGAATGTTACTGTCCTAAAGCAATACTTCACTTTTAGAGGGACATTACTTATATATATATATATATATATATATATATACACACACACACACACACACACACACACACACACACACACAACCATTTATTTACCTTTAGGATCTGCCCTCCTTCTGGGTACCTCCTTAATATGTCCTTGAGAAAGTCAACAAGGGGTGGTGTAGTCTGTCCAAATTTACCTATTAAATCAAAGTATAGATTATATAAAGAATTTATTTTGGCCATTTGGAGAGGGCCAAGAGGACGAGAAGACATGAATAAAACACAGTAGACTTTAGAAGTCAGCCAGATTATCCAGTAGCTACTATGGCAATCAGAAGCCTGAGAGCTTTCATAGTTAGGCACCACTAGCATATTACTCAAACTGGCAAACTGGCTGTAGAGTCCTGTTTTACATCTTCTTGCTTCTTTGGGATGTATGCAGATAGATATGGAACTCAGAGACAGGGGAAAGTAAAGATTACAATTACCTCCTCCTTTAAGTCCCTTTGATTGGAGATTTAAAAAGATATTAGTTTTCCCAGAGGTCAAGTCTTCAATATTGGTCCCGTCACGTAGCTATGGAATAAATTCTCAATTACTACGGGTCACTAGATCAAAATACAGCATGACATAAATCCTTCTACATAAAAGATTAATTTTAACATGAATCAAGGGAATTTTATATTATATATATATATATATATATATATATATATACACAGTGAAGGAAAGAAGTATTTGATCCCTTGCTGATTTTGTAAGTTTGCCCACTGTCAAAGACATGAACAGTCTAGAATTTTTAGGCTAGGTTAATTTTACCAGTGAGAGATAGATTATATTTTAAAAAAAAACAGAAGATCACATAGTCAAAATTATATATATTTATTTGCATTGTGCACAGAGAAATAAGTATTTGATCCCCTACCAACCATTAAGAGTTCAGCCTCCTCCAGACCAGTTACACACTCCAAATCAACTTGGTGCCTGCATTAAAGACAGCTGTCTTAAATGGTCACCTGTATAAAAGACTCCTGTCCACAGACTCAATTAATCAGTCTGACTCTAACCTCTACAACATGGGCAAGACCAAAGAGCTTTCTAAGGATGTCAGGGACAAGATCATAGACCTGCACAAGGCTGGAATGGGCTACAAAACCATAAGTAAGACGCTGGGTGAGAAGGAGACAACTGTTGGTGCAATAGTAAGAAAATGGAAGACATACAAAATGACTGTCAATCGACATCGATCTGGGGCTCCATGCAAAATCTCACCTCGTGGGGTATCCTTGATCCTGAGGAAGGTGAGAGCTCAGCCGAAAACTACACGGGGGGAACTTGTTAATGATCTCAAGGCAGCTGGGACCACAGTCACCAAGAAAACCATTGGTAATACATTACGCCGTAATGGATTAAAATCCTGCAGTGCCCGCAAGGTCCCCCTTCTCAAGAAGGCACATGTACAGGCCCGTCTGAAGTTTGCAAATGAACATCTGGATGATTCTGAGAGTGATTGGGAGAAGGTGCTGTGGTCAGATGAGACTAAAATTGAGCTCTTTGGCATTAACTCAACTCGCCGTGTTTGGAGGAAGAGAAATGCTGCCTATGACCCAAAGAACACCATCCCCACTGTCAAGCATGGAGGTTTAAACATTATGTTTTGGGGGTGTTTCTCTGCTAAGGGCACAGGACTACTTCACCGCATCAATGGGAGAATGGATGGAGCCATGTACCGTCAAATCCTGACTGACAACCTCCTTCCCTCCACTAGGACATTAAAAATGGCTCGTGGCTGGGTCTTCCAGCATGACAATGACCCGAAACATACAGCCAAGGCAACAAAGGAGTGGCTCAAAAAGAAGCACATTAAGGTCATGGAGTGGCCTAGCCAGTCTCCAGATCTTAATCCCATCGAAAACTTATGGAGGGAGCTGAAGATCCGACTTGCCAAGCGACAGCCTCGAAATCTTAATGATTTACAGATGATCTGCAAAGAGGAGTGGGCCAAAATTCCATCTAACATGTGTGCAAACCTCATCATCAACTACATAAAACGTCTGACTGCTGTGCTTGCCAACAAGGGTTTTGCTACCAAGTATTAAGTCTTGTTTGCCAAAGGGATGAAATACTTATTTCTCCGTGCACAATGCAAATAAATATATATAATTTTGACTATGTAATTTTCTTTTTCTTTTTTTTATATAATCTATCTCTCACTGGTAAAATTAACCTAGCCTAAAAATTCTAGACTGTTCATGTCTTTGACAGTGGGCAAACTTACAAAATCAGCAAGGGATCAAATACTTATTTCCTTCACTGTATATATATATATATATATACACACACAAACACATATGCACACACATACATACATACATACATACATACATACATACACACACACACACACACACACACACACATACATACACTATAAAGACAATTATTAGGACACACACATTAATCATTGAATTTAGGGATTTCATTCAGTCCCATTGCCACAGATGTATAAAATCCAGCACTAGCCATGCAGTCGCCTTTACTAATATTTGGGAACGAATGGCTTGTTATAAAGAGATCACTGAATACGAGCGTGGTCCTGTAATAGGATGTCACCGTTTGTGAAATTTCTTCCCTCCTAGATATTCCACAATCAACTGTGAGGTATTATTGTAAAGTGGAAGAGTTTAGGAACCTCAGCCATGAAGTGCAGACCACATAAAGTTACAGGACGGGGTCGCCGAGTAATGAGGTGCATAGTGAATAAAAGTGGCCAACGATCTGCTGACTCCATAAGTGCAGAGTTACATACCTCCTCTGATATTAACATCCGCACAAAAACTGTGCGCCGGGAGATTCATGTCACAGGTTTCTATGGCCGAGCAGCTGCATGCAAGTCTTACATCACCAAGCACAATGCCAAGTGTTGGATGGAGTGGTGTAAAGCACGCCGCCACTGGACTCTAGAGCAGTGGAAACGTGTTTTGCGGAGTTTTGAGTCACGCTTCTCTATCTGGCATCTGATGGACGAGTCTGGGTTTGGCGAATGCCAGGAGAACGTTACTTGCCTGACTGTATTGTGCCAACTGTGAAGTTTGGTGGAGGAGGAATAATGCTATGGAGTTGTTTTTCAGGGGTTGTAGTTCCAGTGAAGGGAAATCTTAATGCTTCAGCATACCAAGACATTTTGGACAACTGTAGCTTCCAACTTTGTGGGAACAGTTTGGGGTTCGGCCCTTTTCTGTTCCAGCATGACTGTGCCCCAGTGCACAAAGCAAGTTCCATAAAGGCATGGCTGGTGAGTTTGGTGTGGAAGAACTTGACTGGCTGCACAGAGCCCTGACCTCAACACCATCCAACATCTTTGGGATAACTAGAACAGAAATGGCAAGCCAGGCCCTCTCATTAAACATCTCAGATTCTCCTGCTTCTTGCTGCAAGACTTCTGACTATAAGGCTGTGTTCACATCTGCATTGTGGCTTTTGTTTATAACGAAAGCCACAACGTTCTGCCAGATCCTTCGCACAATGGACACCGGCGGCGCCCAATGGACAGACTTACAATTTTGTGTCGTTTTGACAGAGAAAACATTGCTGCATGCTGCAGTATTTTTTCCGTTAAATGTGAAGGAATCTGCTATAGAGGCTCCAAACGTAGTTTCCAACTGTGATGTGAACACAGTTTTAGATGCACCAGCAGATTGCTGCACAATTTTTAACCCAGAAAGTATTTCTAGTAGTCAGATGAATATGGGTATATATCATATTCCCTACTAAACAATAATAATCCACAAGTCCCAGTAGTATACCTGCCTTGATGTTAGGACTTGCATATAGATTCTGCTATGGCAACCTCACCCTAATAACGGGACAATGGACTTAAATAGAAAACAAAAACTTGCTACTAAACACAGGGCACAAATTGTCCTAAAACAGTTGCTTATGTATTTGGGTGGTTGCCATGTAATGAAGTCACAGGTTTCCCAGGGTGGTACAGGAGGTACAGGGGAGATGCTATCTACCATGCAAATCGTTATAAGATTGATTTCAATGCAAATAAAATAATAATATGCAGCTTATATTCAATTTCACCAGAATAAGCGTGGACTGCAGCTATCCCGTAACAGAGATCTAAAATTATCACCAGTCATCAGATATTAATACCAGCAAAAGAAGGAACCCAGGGGGAAGGGCTTTTGCAATATTAACAAAAATACATCTGTAGTAAGGAAAATACTAACGCTGCAACCAATAAAAAAACCAATCAGGATTATTAGGAGTTAATAATGACCCTATGGATTGTAAACCAACGCAACTTTCTTCTAAAATCATTATTTATGTAGAGGAGAAATAAATTGCTGATGTCTAGTTCCAGGAAGACACAGGAGTATTGATTAGTACAGGAATGATGCGATTGTTAGGCTGGGTTCACACAACCATGTTACGTCCGTAATGTACGGAACGTATTTCGGCCGGAAGACCCGGACCGAACACACTGCTGGGGGTCGGGCTCCTAGCATCATAGTTATGTACGATGCTAGGAGTCCCTGCCTCGCTGCAGGACAAGTGTCCTGTACTGTAATCATGATTACAGTACGGGACAGTAGTTCCACGCAGAGGCAGGGACTCCTAGCGTCGTACAATAACTATGATGCTAGGAGCCCGGCCCCCTGCAGTGTGTTCGGTCCGGGTCTTCTGGTCGAAATACGTTCCGTACATTACGGACGTAACATGGTTGTGTGAACCCAGCCTTAAAGTTTTCATGGCCAAATATACTATTCAATTCAATTTACAATGTAAAAGAAGAAAAAAAAAAAACTTCACGAAAGTGACCTATAAAGATCCATACATAATCCAGTTCATTTTTTTTGCCTAGAGCAGCGTTTCCAAAACTGTGGGTCGCGACGCCCTAGGGCGTTGGTTGAAGACGTCCAGGTGCTCCTTACTCTTTGCTCCAACATTCACTATGCGCTGAGCCGCGCACTGTGTGCCAGGAGCGGCTCGGCGCAGACAGGCGCGAAGTAGCGACGTGTAGGCTGTGCAGGAATTATACTGTGTGGGGGCAGCTATGGGAGAAGGGCTGGACTGGCCATCTGGCAGCTCTGGCAAATGCCAGATGGGCTGGTGCACAGTGGGCTGGTTTGGCTGCCACCCACTCAGCTTTTTTATAGATACAGAAAGAAGCCTATTCACACTGATTGTCCGATCAAGTTTCTCTGTAAGCAGCCACTGATCAGACACAACGGTGAGAAGAGGGATGAGGTGCTTCCACTCACCAGAAGGAAAGAGTCCCCCCACCAACCCAGAATTGGTTATTTTATTTTGGTGCGTGGAGGTGTAGCCGCATCGGCAGACTTTACAGACCTCATTCAATAAGAGAAAAATAAAAGGCAATGATGAGTTGCTGCTGTATTCTGAGCCAATAAGCAGCTACTGGACCTGGCATACAGCAGTGCTGCTCTCTCTGTTACTGTCTCCGGCTGGTCCTGATAGGCTTCCTGTCAGAGTGACAGGAAGTTACTGAGTCGTTCCCGATGCACACTGTCGGTGACACCTTAGCTCCAAAGAAAATGTAATATAAAGTGATCAAAAAGTTGTATGTACCAAAAAAATTATACAAACAAATACTACAGCTCGTTCCACGAAAAATAAGCCTTCACACTGCTCAATCAACCAAAAAATAAAAAAGTTACGGCTCTCAGAATTTGGTGATACAAAACAAGTCTTTTTTTTTAAAAATAGTTTTTTCTTTGTGAAAGTAATAAAATAGAAAAAAACCTATATAAATTTGGCATCACCGTAATCATATTGCGATACAAATTAAAGTTAAGTTGTAATTTTTACTGCACGGTGAAAGACGTAAAAACTAAACCCAAAAAACAATGGAGGAGTCCCAGTTTTTTCCAATTTCAGACCGCAAAGAATTTTATTTTCAGTTTCCAAGTACATTAAATGGTTCTTTAAATGGTGTCAATAGAAACTATAATTCCTAAAAAAATAAGCCCTCATACCACTCTACTGATGGAAAAATAAAAAAAGTTATGGTCCTGGAAGCAGAGAAAGGATCAGTCCTGGAAGGCTTAATTAATTTCTAATAAAAAACATTTATGACCACATGTGGGGTATAGCCGTACTCTGGAGAAATTGCTTTACAAATGTTGGGGTGCTTTTTCCGCCTTTATTCCTTGTAAAAATTAAAATTCTATGTTTTTCCAGAAAGAACATAGATTTTAGTTTTGAATGACTAATTCAAATTAATGTAGCAAAAACACTAAGGGGTCAAAATGCTAACTATACACCTAGATAAATGCCTTGACGGTGTAGTTTCCAAAATTGTGTAAATTTGGGGGGGGTTTCCACTGTTTTGGCACCACAAATCCACTTCAAACCTGACATGGTGCCTAAAATATATTCATCCACTAGATGCTCCTTTGCTTCTGAGTCCGGTGCTTCAGTTCATTAGCACCCTAGGACCACATGTGGGATAAATATAAAATCTGTGGAATCTGGGCAATAAATATTGAGTTGCGTTTCTGTGGTTAAACTTTCTGTGTTACAGAATTTTTTTTATTACAAAAGAATTTCCGTCAAAAAATTAAATTCAAAAATTTCACCTCCACTTTGCTTTAATTGCGGTGAAACGCCTAAAGAGTTAAGTGACTTTGAGAATGTTCGAATGCGGTTTTGAATACTTTGGGGGGTGCAGTTTTTAAAATGGGGTACTTTATGGGGACTTTCTGATATATAAGGCCCTCAAACTCACTTCAGAACTGAACTGATCCCCGAAAAAAATTCCTTTTGAAAATTTCTTGAAAATGTGAGAAATTGCTGCTACATTTAAATTTAGAAAAATGCTATTTTGTGCAATTTTTTTGAAAATGTTGGTGTTTTTCACAAATAAATATTAAATTTGTCGACCAAATTTTTTCACTAACATAAAGTACAATATGTCACGACAAAATAATCTCAGAGTTGCTTGGATAGATATAAGCATTCCAAAGTCATTACCACATAAATTGACACCTCAGATTAGAAAAAAATCGGCTGTGCCACAAGGCCGTAACAGGCTGCGTCCCGAAAGGGTTAAAGGAGTTGTCCCACAAGACACATGTATCCCCTATCGACAAGGAGAACGGGGGACCGCAAATCCACCGAAATGCTCCATGAGAAGCATGGGACTTCCGGGGTCTGTGTCCGGCAGCTCCAGTCCGGCGCTTGTGCGCATGCGTGACCGGAGCTCCATTTATTTCTATGGAGCTGCCGGACACACTAGCTGGACACAGACCTCGGAAGACCCAAACTTCTCATGGAGCACATCGGGGGACTTTCGGTCCCCTGTTCTCCTTATCGGTGAGGGTCCCATTGGCCAGACCCCCAGTAAAGGCACATGTATCCTTATCCTGTGGCTAGGGGATACATGTGTATTGTTGGACAACCCCTTTAAGTTCTGTTCACATCTGCGTTGGAGCCTCTGTTGCAGCTTCCATCAAATTTGACGGGAATAATAGTGATAGATGCAGGGTTATTTTTGTAGTCAAAACTACGTACAAAACGTCCTTACCCGATAAACCCCATTGCAGGTTAATGTCTTACGTTTTAGCGTGTGTGGCATGTGTTCTTGATGTGAGTGGCAGATGTGCGACATTTGTGTCCAAGGTTATTCGTGTGTACAGTATGTCAGCATTATTTATGTGTATCGAGTAAATGGCATTATTCATGCGTACAGCATGTAGTGGAGTTTTTCATGTGTACAGTATATATGGTGTTATTATTCATGTGTTTAGTATATATAGCAGCATTATTCATGTGTGCAGTTTATATTGGTGATATTTATATGAACAGTATATATGGCCTATTGTTCGTGTATATAGTATATTAAGAATAATTTTTCATTTGTACAATATATATGATATTATTGTTAGTATACATAGTATATGCCGTATGAACACGTTATATATCCTGGTGGTGTATGATGTATTATATTTATTGCACACATATATTTTTTATATTTCTCTAATACTTTATCTATTACTATAATTTTATAGTATTGTCACCATCTCCTAGCTAGGTCTCCATTCCTGCTGTCTTCCTTCTGTGCTGCTCTAACATTTCATAGCGGATAATCGGACACTGTTCCTGTTTGGGAGTTTTGACCGGTGTATACATTCAGCTCATCACATGCTGCTCATATTTAGCGGTTTTGTGGTATTTATTGATTTATGAAATATTTGAGTAGCACAACATGAAGAGAGCATTTCAAGGAGAATGAGAAACAATGTACAATATTCTTATAAAGCTGAAGGGTGGGCCCGCAACTGCGCAAACATATTGCATGGACAGCAGTTGGGCCTATTTGCTTTAAAATGCCAGGGCTGATTTTAAGTCCCAGTCCGGCCCTATATAGGAGCATTATTTTTGTGTGTGGGGGCAGCTTTAGGGGCATTATACTGAGTGGGAAAGCATTATGGGGCATTATCCTGTGTGGGGGCAGCTATAGGAGCATCATCCTGTGTGGGGTCAGCTATAGGGGCATTATCCTGTGTGGGGGCAGCTATAGGGGAATTATCCTGTCTGGGGGCAGCTATAGGGGCACTATACTGTGTGTGGGGCAACTGTGGGGATATTATACTGTGGGAGCATTTTACTGTGTGGTGACAGCTATAGGGGTATTATACCATGTGTGGTACAGCTATGAGGGCATTATCCTGTGTGGGTGGTAGCTATAGGGACATTATACTGTGGGGCATTATACTGTGTGGGGCAGCTATAGGGGCATTATCCTGTGCAGGGTGGCACTATACGGGGCATTATACTGTGTGGGGGCATTATCCTGTGTGTGGAGCAGCTATAGGGGCATTATCCTGTGTGTGGGCAGCTATGGGGGCATTATACTGTGTGGGGAAAGCTATAGGGGTATTATTCCATGTGTGATTCAGCTATGGGGGCATTATACTGTGTGGGGGCAGCTTAAGGGGCATTTTACTGTGTAGGGAGGCACTATAGGGCATTCTCGTTTGTGGGGACAGCAATAGGGGCATTATACCGTGTGTGGTGCCACTATGGGGGCATTATACTGTGTGTCGCAGCTTTAGGGGCATTATACTGTGTGGAGAGGCCTTATAGGGGCATTACACTGTGTGGGGGCAGCTATAGGGCATTATCCTGTGCTGGGGCAGCTATATGGGCATTATACTGTGTGGGATAACTAAGGGGCCATTATAATCTGTGGGGCCAGCTTTGGGGATGTTATCATGTGTGGGGGCATCTATAAGTGCTTTATACTGTGTGGGGGCCACTAAGGGGTCATTATACTGTTGAGGGTTCACTCGGTTGAGGCCCACTGAAATGCATTTCGCCCCCCTTTGCTAAACTCCTAGCTATGCATCTGGTGGCAATTGATGAACGTGTTGGGTCACATGACCCTCCATCAGTGGCCATAAACACTCTGCGACGTACAGCAGGATCCCTTGAGCCCACCCCATCCCCTGCCTGCTCAATAATAGTGGTTTTCGATGTTGCAGGGACTTCTTTTTTGAATGGAGCCAAGTACCGGCATCTAACTACGAATAATGTTGACATACGTCAGACGAAATTGGGCTACGTACAGTAGTGGCAGGTCCCAAACAAAAATCTCGGCCAAATGCGGTTTCCGGGTACAGTTTGGGAACCACTGGTCTAGCGCATCCAAGTACCCACTAACTAAAAAATGACCCCAATATCAGGGCAAATCCTCTTTCCCCTGACCACAATGAACCCATTACAGAGCCAGCTTGCTAGAATAGAATTAGGAGTAAGAAAACGTCTGCGACAGCAGCTTTGCCTGGTTCACATATCAGTTGCAATTTAATCTGATTACAATCAAATGTTCATAGCCGGACTGAAAAGTGCTGCATGTAAAGTTTTTATGTCCGGCTAAGGTAGACATCCGGCTTTAAAACGGATGTAACTAATACCAGAATGGCTCCCATAGGGAAACATGGGATCAATACTGGCACCAGTTTCCCTTCACCGTTTCTGAACCACGCCAGTGGATAACTAAGCCGGATCACTGGATATATGTGAACCCAAAATATTGTTAGGGGTCTCAAATGAGACCCTTAAAGGGAACCTGTCACCAGCATTTCACCTATTGAACTTAACTTATCCCTCACTGGCCTCGGCTATCAAAAGTTCATTGCCGTTATCCCCTTTCCTAATCTCCACCTCCGACTGTAAATAACTGTCTGCAAACATTTTGCACCTTTTATCGTAATAATCCGCTGTCCCTTTGTGCGCACACACCAGAAGAGGACATCAATGCACAAGTGCGGAATTTTGTGTGCTGGGGGAAGGCGAGGAACTGTCAATCAAAAGTAAGGAGGCGGGGTAAACTCAGAAAAGACGAGGAATGAAGATATGACTCTTTTCAAACGAGGATATGACTCTTTTATGCTCATTAGCATACCGTGTGGGAACACTAAAAAGCTGAATACTAAAGATACAGAGCCGACTAAGAAGACAATTATAGGTTACTTAATAATGATTTTTCACCCACCACCACCAGGTATTGCTGGTTTAATAGGTGAAATGCTGGTGACAGGTTCCCTTTAAATCAATCGTAAAGCCACACATCCCATTGGGTCAGGTTAAGGTGTAGACACAACACACTCGTATTACTTTTTCACTTAGCTGAGTACATATGTGGCTGATGTTTTTTCTACATATATTTTTTTTAATTAAAAAACAGACATGGACTCAGCATATTTGAGAAATAACTTTCCAAAATAGGTCTTCTAAGATCTGTTCTTATTTTTGACAAAATACATATGGAGACAACACAGGAATATAAAAAAATAAGTATGCATAAATACATATAAAGATAATGTAGTCAGCGGATAAGAGCGCTCATGCCTTATGATTAATCTGGGAAAGGAAGCTACACCATACGAACTTTCTCTTTCCTCGGGGCTGCTTATTAGGTTCACGAGCGCTGTATGTGGCCCCCGAGACGCCAGTTGGGCATCAGTGGTTTAGACAACGGGAATAATGTAAAATGAATGGTTTACAAAATAGAAAATTAAGAACAAACAAGGCAATTATCCCAATAAGTCATCACTGTTTTCTAAAATGCATATGCTCCTTTAACAGCCCAAGCCAAATGCTGTAACTTTTACTGCTTGGAAATATGTACTTTTGATAGAGTACAACTTGGCAAGTATGGGTACCAGGTATGGTGACACAGTTTCTGAACCCAGAGATCAGTCTCATTCAGACGATTGTATTATACGTGCGTATGCTGTCCATTGAAAAAACGGGCGGCACACGGACCCATACAAATCAATGGGGCGTTATTTAGACATACGTGATTTTTCACGCAGCGTGTGTCCGTTGCATATCCTATTTTGGTCCATTTTTGCGGACCTTGCCGCCCATTGAAGTCTGTGTTTCACGCATTAGTTGCTAAAGAAATGCTGAGAAAATATAAAAAAATGTGCTTACAGAGGAGAAACACAGACCTGAAAAACGGATGCGAGGCGGAAAACACATGGGAACTACCCGGAACTGAAATGTATGAAATACTGTCCGTTTTTTGTGCTCGCAAAATGGACACGTTCGTCTGAATGAGGCCTTACAGTTGTGCAATGTCCCTGTGGAAATTGGTTATGAAGAAAAGTATCAAATATAACTATAGCAGAATCCATTTATAAGTACAGCTTTAGGCGACATGCATACGACCGTAGATCTCATCCGTAATTACGGACGCATTCATTTATATGGCCGACGGACACCTTCCCGTATATTTACGGGAAGTTGTCCGGGCCGTAGAAAGCTTCCGTAAAAAATAGTACATGTCCTATTTTTTTTATTTTACAGACCGTGTTCCCATAATTTATAATGGAAGCACAGCCCGCAAATGCGGACGACTGTCCACGGCCGTACGAGCGCGGCCGTAGCCGTAATCACGGACCGGGATTACGGCTACGGCAATAAGGTTCCCTATTTCATGGCTCTAAAATCCAGGACCAAAACTACATTCAAATTTCTTCTACCATGGACATGTGTTCCACCCAGTTCAGAAGAGAGCCATTTCCAGTTACTGCAGTGTGGGGAAGGGAAGTAACAATCCATTTTATTTTGAACTTCCTTTTGTTTTATTTTCCAGTCTCCAGGGTCTTTAAAACCTATGTACACCTTCGTAGGCATTTTTTGGAAACTTTATTTAATATATGTTTTAGAGGAGTTTTTTAAATGGACTTTTATTTAAAAAAAAATAAAAAATACGTTTCTACGATACAGCTTCTATGTATCCGCCTAATATAGAGCTGTATCATTTGCTATCGGTAGAATCCTTCAGTCCGCTGAACTGACGGCTTGGCTGAAAGGGGGTCATGTGTGTCTCTCACATACTGGATCACCATAATATCGATCACATCTAGTTGATCAACTTAGATGTGCTGTTTGAGAACGATACAGCTTCTATGGATACATAAAAACTGTATTGTAAAAATTAGACAATTGTTTTTTTTAAATAAAAGTAAATTCAAAAAATGTTTGTAATCAACTAAAACACAGATGCAAGAAAAGAAAAACAATTGCCTACAAATTGTACATAGCGTTTAAAGCCTGATTATTCCATCCATGCACAATAATTTTAAAGGAACATTCCAAGTAAAAATGACACAGTGTGTTATGGCTAGTGCAGAGTCTGAGGGGGCGGAGCATGATATAGGTATTCAAACAACAGTACACAGAGAATCCCAGTGTCATGCCCCGCCCCCTCAGTCCATGCATTAGGCATAAAACAGTGTGTAAGATTTGCCCGGAGTGTTCATTTAAACAATATCTAGAATGTCCCTTTAATAAAATGTAAAGAATAGTATTCAACTAAAGAAATGTAAAGATCATTAGAGCTAGACACATCTTATCTAATAAGCTCCTATTGGATACAGCTCCGTGTCTCCTCATTGTGACCTCCAGAACACTGGACACCTGTTTCACATCACTGAGGAGCCACGGAACTGTTCAAGTTGAATCAAGATGTGGCATCTGGCCAAAATGTGCAATGTTATATTCCTGTACATGAGCCTCCTTGGAAATCTGAGACACCAGAGATTTAGTTGCTAAGAAATAGGTTATGTAGAGGAGTTACAGAGCATGAGAGATCCTTACAGGTTGTGCACAGCAATGAATGACATTTATGACAAATGGAGACGTATTTTTGGAAACCCTGATAATCCAGCATAAGGCAAAAGAAGTCTTATGCCAAATTAAAAGTAACATAAATAAACCTATTACCGGGACAAAGGCTTTTTGACTGTATGTAAATAAAGCGTAACCATTGTTATAAAAATGTCCAATATATTGTTTCCATTCATCACCATTTTTAAGATCTCGGAATTTGCAAAACCCATACAAATCCAGTCCTGCACTCAGTGAATACAACTATCCAGTCTAGGAAATGGTCTGTGAGCTAAACAGCTCTGACCACTGACCCTCACTTCACTTAGGGCTCATGCAAATGAACGTGAATATTTTTACCCGTAATATTATGTGCTCAATGGAACCACATTGTGCACCATAGTGCGTTTGCTTAGTGAGGTTCCGTTCCACAGATCAGGATTTTTTCTAGAACCACCAAATTCGGTGCAATATATGGTATGCAATAAAGCATGCAGCTTTTTTAAAAGACAATGCATCTAAAATAAAAATAAAGCAACTTTGCAAAAAGTCTTGGTAAAAATCTCCTTCTGTTTGTATAGACATAGTGACGTCTCCAGACATAACATGTTCTGTGCTTAAGTCATATGGCTCACAGACCAACAAAGAAAGTGGTATCTGTAAACAATGCTCCGATTCATACAAGCAATGATATTAATACATTTCTGGCCCCATTACTTCTAAAAAGAGCAGGCTGTCTGGAGTAGTGGGTTGGGTCCAGGGTCCACTGGTAGAAATGATTTGTTTATATGTGGATGATATGATATAATATTTGGCGGATGCTAAGTCATCAATGACCTCAGTATTACAGATAACAGAATTTGGTACATACTCAGGCCTTAAAATTAGTTGGTCCAAATGTCATATTCTCCCCTTGGATGACTGTGCCCTTTCCCTGACCATTGCCTTCCAACCTATCTGGGATTGCGGGTACAGTCCGATGTAGCGGCGGCCATGCTGTTGGCCGCATGTGATGGCCAATGGTTGAACGATTTTGCCCATAACATCCGTCGAAATCATGTGGTCATTGGCCATTGTGAGTGAGCCGGGTTTTGGCCGCATGCGCTCCACTCTACATGGGAATGTAATCTGAAGATCTCGAGGGATGTTATTGACTATTTTCACCTGAACGTACTTCTCCTTTCTCAGCTTGGTAAACATTATTTTGTAACTTTAAATCCTTCTTTCCGATTTACCAAGAATTAGGAGCTTGTCGCAAAACATCTCTCATCAGAACCCTCACAAGCTTTCTAGTGTCTAATAGTTTAAAGCCCAATTTGTACAGAGCTCTTTAACCTTGTCCACGTATGGCTGCTTCTTCTTCAGGGTGAACTTTCCTGGACCTACCAAAATGCTGTCTCAAACATGAAAGTGGCGATGGGTCTTCTTAGCCTTTGAGCCCTTCAGATGTCTGCCCATGCCCTACTATCCTCCTTTCTACATGATCCCATTCCCAACTGACCTCCTTGTTGTGTAGTAGAAGACGTTGTTCTGAGACAGGAAAATCTGTTTCTCGGTAGATTAGCTGTTTGATGTCCTCGATAACAGCGGAGACGGGCACCTCGTATGTCCTACAGCCAACATACTCATGTAGGACAGTCACCCTGGACAACCTGCCAAGATAAAGAAAACACAATAGCAATGCTGCTTAATAAATAATCCGTGTTATACAATAAAATTGACAGCAAATATATAATGTTTTGGGAGACCATTTTAATAAAATAGTAAAATAAAGACGATGTAAAGAAAAAAAACATGAAAAACAGTAATCTGTCCTTAAATGTTGTAAGCAGTGCCATATGTTCTTATTTGATAACTGATGAGCCATGTGGCACCCTGATATCAGCAGACACACGCCTGGTGTCTACTCATGAGAACAGATGGAGTGTTACTGATTCCCATCTGTTTTTGGTCTGTGATCTGTGACCAAACATGTCTTTTATTAAGGGGCATACAGGAAACAAAAGACAAGGTCAGAGCCAATCTGCATGCTGTCAGCACTATATAAATATCAAATAATAAAAATTGTGAAATACAGTAAAAAATAGTGTGTACCGTGAAACAAATACATAATTAGGTAGTTACAATTATGCCGCCCATATAAGTTAAAGTGTAGCTAAACGTTTGACATGTCAGAAGTTTGGATTGGTGGGGGTCCGAGCACGTAGACCCCCACCAATCTCTAGAACGAAGCAGCTGAAGCGTTCGTGTGAGCGCTCAGCTGCTTCGTGTCTGTTCTGCTTTTTCCGGAAATAAATGTATCGGAGTACGGACTCAATAGAAAGCCTATGAGCCCGTATTCCGATACATCGGCTTTCCGGAAAAAGCCGAACAGAAACGAAGCAGCTGAGCGCTCACAGGAACACTTCAGCTGCTTTGTTCTAGCGATTGGTGGGGGTCTCCGTGCTCGGACCCCCACCAATACAAACTTCTGACATGTAACTATGACATGTCAGAAGTTTGTGGAACATTTAGCTACACTTTAAAGTTTTTGGGTGCAAAACAATCAGAGAACAATTGACAGCGAAATAAACTTTTATTGTTACAAAACAGAAATCTTCAGGACAGGAATGAAAACTTGTCGTGAGAGACAAACAAAACATGAAAATGGATAAATGCTATACTTAGAAGAACATTATCCAAGTGTAAAATAATTATCTTGACATGGATATCACCATCTGAATGATATCCATGTCAAGATAATTATTTGACACTTGATTTTTGTACTGTGGTCTCTTGGGAGTAAATTAGTAATAAACTATTTGGTGCCTCTATATTACAAAAAAATACATCCATAAAACGATTGGAACATTGTAAGATAAAAAACAAAATATATATATATATATATATATATATATATATACACACATACACATACACACACACACACACACACACACACACACACACACACACACACACACACACACACAGGGGCGTAGCTAAAGGCTCATGGTGCAAGAATTCAGCTAGGGCCCCCCTACCCCTTCCCAACAGCACCAGATCCCTGCGTACACCTATGCCCAGCCGCCTTTCCCGACAGACCCCATGAATGCCTCCACAGTATAATGCCCCATAGCTGCCCCCACACAGTATAATGCCCCCCATAGCTGCCCACACAGTATAATGCCCCCATAGATGGCCTCACACAGTATAATGCCCCCATAGCTGCACCCACAGTTGCCCCCAGAGTATATTGCCACCCATAGCTGCCACATACAGTATAATGCCCAAATACAGTATAATGCACTCCATACAGTATAATGCACTCCATACAGTATAATGACCCCCATAGCTGCGCCATACACTATAATGTCCCATACAGTATAATGTCCCCATAGCTGCCCCATTGTTAAGGATCTGCCAGGCACAGCTTCTGTATCCACGCCCATAGGTAATCAGTCTGCACCTGCTTCTATGTCTGTGAGACGGACTCCATCTTCCACCACTCAGGATGGCAGGCTTAGGAGTGGGAGAGCCTATCACAGCCTGGCCAGACGGAGCTAGCTCCCGCCCTCCGTCTATTTATACCTGCCTTTCCTGTTCCTCCTTGCTTGTGATTCTTCTCTGTTGGTTTCCTGGCCCTGCTGCAGCTTCTTGAACTACTTGTCCCTGCTTCGTATTGACCCTGGCTTACTGACTACTCTTCTGCTCTGCGTTTGGTACCTCGTACACTCCTGGTTTGACTCGGCTTGTTCACTACTCTCCTGCTCTGCGTTTGGCACCTCGTACTCTCCTGGTTTGACTCGACTCGTTTACTACTCTTGTTGCTCAGGGTGTTGCTGTGGGCAACTGCCCCGTTTCCCTTTGTTCTGTGTTTCCTTGTCTGGTTGACTGTCGTGCACTTACTGAGTGTAGGGACCGTCGCCCAGTTGTACCCCGTCGCCTAGGGCGGGTCGTTGCAAGTAGGCAGGGACTGAGTGGCGGGTAGATTAGGGCTCACTTGTCTGTTTCCCTATCCCTGTCATGACCCATGCAGTATAATGCCCCCCTATGCAGTATAATGCCCCCCATACACTATAATGTCCCATAGAGTATATTTCCCCCCCATAGCTGCCACATACAGTATAACACCCCCCATACAGTATAATGCCACCAGAGCTATCCCATACAGTATAATGCCCCCATAGCTACTACATACAGTATAATGCCCCCATACAGTACAAAGCCCCCATAGCTGTCCCATACAGTATAATGCCCCCATACAGTATAATGCCCTACATAGCTGCCACATACCATACAATGCCCTCCATATAGTATAATGCCCCCTCAGCAGCTACCACATGAGCCTCCCTCTCATACCCAGTATAATGCCCACATATGTACATACCTAATAGAAAAATAGTAACATAATTACTTACCTATCCCCGTTCCCACGATGGGTGGAGAATCCTTCTCCTCCAGTCTGTGCTGTGAGTGACTCGGCGCAGACAGGCGCAATGACGTCACTACATCACAATTTCATGACAACAGGCTAGAGAGGAAACACAACTTAGGCGGCGCACATACATGGTTTCCTTTTTAAGGATCTATGACATATATAATGGATCCCACTAACGTAATTATAATGTAAATCAAACAGGTATCTGTCTTCCTCTTACTGGCAAGGAAAGTGCAGAAGACTGATCGATGCCTGATGGAACAGATCCTATGCCAGTGTGAACAGAGCCTAACCTATTACAGAATTGGGTTTGATCTGCAACAGAAGAGATAATCATGACTATCGCCTGCAAATAACATTATATTAAATGTATTCACTATAAACAAATGTAGAAACGCATTCATACAGTTCTGGCATTTGTTGCGTCTACTAGAAGTGGAGATTTTCACAAATTATTTATGACATACTGTGGAGCCTTCACAATTTAACACTTTCCATCACTAAACATTTGTAGAACTGTGTCACTTGGCAGCAAAAAACTTAGAGCTTAGTAAATATAATGAAACGCTTTACATGTCTTCATTTTATAAGAATCCCCCCACACACACCACACCCAGTTGGTCGGATGCCAGGAATAAAGAAAGGTATTTTCCATTGCCCACTGACACGTGCTCACAAATCGTTGTAGTTTTAGGAGAGTAACGAGAAAAAAAGAGTCAATATGAGTCACCCGTGTGTATAAAAGGCCTTCACTTTCATGAATATATGGGCATGAATGACTCACTCGCTGTAAGAAGAAATGTATAACGCAAGCTTCTTTACTCTGAGTCCTGTCCAGTATCAAGATGCCATGTGTGAAAGTTCAAGCGGCATCAATATTATGGTTGACGTAAAACCAGGCTACACGCAAACGAAGTAGCTTTCCATTAATTCAAGGAGTCGAATTCTCTCTAGAAGGTTACAAGTTCTGGATGGACCTGACTACAGTATATTATAGATGAAAGAAATGAAAATGCGGCACTCACCCGTTTGCAAATCTTCTTAACTTTATTGTGTCACTTTGGCGAGGGTAAAAGCATTACAGGGAGGACAGCTAGTTGTAGGTTACAGCCTGTTTCGCGCTGGAGATCGCGCTTCTTCTTCTGTAATGCTTTTACCCTCACCAAGGTGACACAATAAAGTTAAGAAGATTTGCAAAACGGGTGAGTGCCGCATTTTCATTTCTTTCATCTATATTATACTACAAGACCGTCTGTTTTTATGCTGAGCACCGCCCGAAGTTTGCTTAAATGAGGAAACCCTGACTCCACTTGCATCTATCTGCCTGTTCCATGCTGTGAAGATCGAGAGTGGTGCCGACTGCCTTCTACTGTACTTGACTACAGTATATATGTTCTCCTCTTGTTTCACTTGTTAGAGCAGGAGTTTTTACTCCAGAGCTGTTTTTCCTTTTATTCATTTAGGACTTGATGTTGCCATAGCCAGTCCTTCTAAGCATTGTGTTCAGTGCTTCTAGGAGACTTGGTCCATGATACGGAATCGCACACAGTTATGCGGCATACGATACTCATCTGTACTGCTCACCATTTTACGGAACAAAATGCAAAACGGTCATGTACGTGATGCCTGACAGTGGGGTAGGAAATCCCACAACAGACCACATGTACCATGGGAGCTTCTAATTCAACGCCTTCTTCTATGGGTTTATATTCACTTGAACAACCTGGGAGAAAAGAGCTATAAATTATTGTTGTATATATTATTATTACTACTATTTTATGTATATATTTTATATTCCAAACAAAACATATAGAAAGGTATCATGTGATGCTTTCTTGAGGCGCCTCTCAAATGGCTGGAAATTATTACTTTTGAAAAACGTTGTTTCCCCAGTGTTACAAATGGATTAGAATTGCCAAGGGGAACATCAGTGCCGCAGTATTTATATACAACAGGCAGTAGTGTATATAAGGCCCAGTTCACACAAGATTTTTTTGGCACTGATTTTGACGTGGAAACCACCAAAAAACGGTTAAAAATCGCCGGATTTCAATGGGAGGCAGAGGAGTTTTTTTTCCCCAGGCGGCTTTTATCTGTCGCGGGAAAATAAAACGGCAGGTTTTTTCTTGCCGTGGTTCCACCGCTGACCTCCCATCTAAATCAATAAGAGGCAGAAAAAGAGTTTCTCGCTCCGTTTTTTGCCCACGGTCCTCAATGGCCACAGGAGAAAAATGCAGTGAAAACCGCGGCAAAAAAGCGCAGGCAAAATACTCTGTGTGAACTAGTTCTCAAGCATCATGGCAACAGTGTGTACTGTAGATCAGGGGTAGGCAAACTTTTTGGTATGGCGGCAATCAATGAAGAAACACTCGGTGTGCCGTGCAAACATGAAAGTCATATAAGACAAACTGTTGCGACATATGTGACATAAACCAATTAATCAGTTAATTAAACTTATATTTCATTGTGACCCTTGTCTCGGACTTCCTTTACAAAGATGATGCAAGATGTGAACAAGAGGAGACTGAACACAAGCTGGGGGTGCACATAGTAGAGACCGCTGCTACTGAACACCAGCTGGGCGGAACTGCGTAGAGATGGTGGCTATTGAATACCAGCTCTGCGGGGTGCACATAGGAGAGACCGCGGCTACTGAACACCAGCTTGAGGTGTGCACATAGGAGAGGTTCAAACTTTTTCTTTTACAGAGCGGTAACTGAACTTTGTACTTGCGATGCTGATCACCAGGATAGAGAGCAGCGCTGCATTGTGTGTTGTCAAGTGTTCAGCAGCGACAGAAACAATGAAGCACCGCCAAGCACATAATGAAGCGCTGCTCTATATCACTGTGTTAGGCGCCGCCAAGCACACAACGGCGTTGGTCACTGGGAGAGGGAAGTGTACCGGCAAACCATGCCCCAAGTGCCGGCTGTGGCCCTAGTGCCACAGGTTGCTGACCCCTGCTGTAGATTATTATAAAAGATCAGTTCTAGTCCAAATCTTTTGCTCGGTCTTCCTGATATAGGATCACAATTTCACAGTACCAACATAATGTTGTTACTTCCCCTGTGAGCGGACAGGGCTGTACAACACATTAGCCGTGTACCCGCTCCCATTGACTCATTCCTTACCAGGGAAGAGGTTATAGACATGTAGGGGGTAATAAAAAAATATAGACAATACCATCAAATCCTCACTTTTCAACATTACAGTAATACTAACACAATGGAGCCCTAAAATAACCAGTGTTGCATTTTAACTACTCTGAACACGTAGTTTTTCCCATTAATGTGAATGATTATTAGGCATTAAGGCTCCATTTCACATTAATCAATTGCAGCTCCAGTTCATCCCCTCCCATCTATTGTCCTATGAGCTGCATGCATATAGCAGGCTATTCAGCACAGTCACGTGTGCACATTTGCCAACATTCCAGATTTTTGAAGGGCTGTCTCGAACCAGACCTCAAAAGTGATGATGCGAATTTGCATTAAAGAGGTTCTGTCACCAGTTTCTATCTGCCCTATCTCCTACCTAATCTAATAGGCGCTTTGATGTAGATAACTACGGTTTTGTTTTTGTTTTTAAAAACCATTTATTTTTGACCAAGTAATGGAAATTTTAAGATTTATACAACGCCCACTTGGTGAAAAGTAAAAAAGCGCCCAGTTGGGCATTAAGAACAAATTTGCATAAATCTTAAAATGTTCGCTACTTGGTCAAAAGTAAATGTTTTAAAAAACAAACAAACAAACAAACAAAAACAAACAGTAGTAAACTGGTGAAAGAGCCTCTTTAAAAGTGCCATTTTTGGCCACTTTAGGGCATTTCTGGGTGGAATGGGGATGGGGCTTAAAATGTCCCACAAGTTATTTTTCAAATGTTAGTATGTGTGTTTACATCATTGGCGGTCTATCGACAAACATTTTGTTTCACCAAGTTTGTAACTGGCTGTACTGCGGATTCTGACACAGATTCAACAGCACACTCCTCCAGGCAGATCAGAGTGTGGAGAGGGGGGGAAATCATTCAATTGTTTAGGGAGAGCAGATCCCACAAGCTGTTCCGTATCAGAGTGTAGATGTGGGGAAAAAAGCACAAAAGCGGAAAGGGAGTGAATCACACGCATCAGTGTCCGCAAGCACAAGAAAGAATAGATCCCTCATGGGCTGTAGAAGAGGAAAGCAGTACAGGAATGAAGCAGTGCTAATACATGAGAGCTAGTAAAGACAGCAGCATCCTGCACTCCCGGAACATTCAGCATGTATTACTGGGAGGGACATGTCAGAAAACTAGGAGCAGGCTATAAACTGTATATCAGGGGCTATAAAAACGAATGAAAGAATGAAGATTGTAGTGCATTATTTTTTTTAACTCCAGGTAATGAAATATTTTTTTCCCCATATCACAGGTGCTCATAGTCTTTATGAACTGCTGTAAATTAAATGCACATAGCAGAGTGATTACAAATTGTAAGAAGATTCTTGGGGTGATTTAGACACTTTTTACGCCTACATTAACAGCTTTTGAGTGTAAAAAAAAAAATGTTTTTTTAGGCCGGATTCACATGAGCGTGTTCGGGCTGTGATGTACGGTATTTCCCGGACCGAACACACTGCAGGGAGCCGGGCTCTTATCGTCATAGTTATCTATGACTCTAGATGTCCCTGCGGGAAAACTGTCCCGTACTGTAATCATGTTTTCAGTACGGGACTGTTTTCCGCAGCAAGGCAGTGACATCTAGCGTCATAGATAACTATGATGCTAGGCGCCCGGCTCCATGCAGTGTGTTCGGTCCGGGAAATACTGCTGGCATACGGTCCGTATATCACGGACCGAACACGCTCGTGTGAATCCAGCCTAAATGTGCCATTTTATTACAGAAATCATCCATTTTCTGGTACAAAATATTGGTGTATGTGTTTGCCAAACATGAGATAACAGGAATAGAAAATGGCCTAACGTAGTGACCCAATTTTATAATGCCATGTGCAATATTCTGAAAAAATTACCACAATAAGCGCCATCTTGTAAATTAAGCCAATCTACAACACTGTGTTAAAATTCTCTTTGCCCGAGCTGGCCCCAAAAACTGGGAGGGTGCAATGGATGTCCATTAATTAAAAGGCCACTTGACTATACACGCAAATCTTGATGGCCTACTGTACTTCACCATGCCTGTTAGTGATTGTGAGCTCTGCATGTACCTCTAGATCACCGTAGGTTTAATAATTTCTGAAAGTACTAAAAAAATAGTAGACCAGGGCTTTACAAAGAACTGCAAAAATGTGCTGTACATACGCTTTATTGCCATATATATGTCAGTGTGAAAGGCTGTCAAGATTTGCAAATATCAGCAATTATAAGCCAAGGGTTAATTTTACAGTTTTAACCAAAAAATCCACTAGTAAGCATTCGGTTACAATGTGTCATTATAGCGGTTCACCCCAGGCAGGACTCTGCTAATAGTTCACAAGGGCAAGCCCTCCCTATCTGGCTTTGGAATAAGCCTCCACATGTACAGTAGCCCAGGGCTTCTGGAGTCGAGTACTCAGTGACTCAGAGGGTATCTATAGTTTAAGTAGAGGTTGTAACTGCAACACACAGACCAGTAACTCAGGTATCAATATGTGCCAACTTCAGGAATGAGTGCCCTGTGTTCACCACCCGTGGCATAACCCTGGCATAACCCTGCTCTTCACATTGGTTCCGTACTCCGTGTAATACAGAAGGATCCTTAGCAAACCCGTCCATTATCTTCATAGGATTTTCCACAAAAAAAAAAAACATCCCTAAGATCGAAATATTATCTGATACATCGATTTCTTTACCCAACTCTGTCTAAAATAAAATAAATTATTTTATTGATAAGATTTGGGTCTTGCATTGAAAGATTTGGATCCATACAACCTTGCTTTTCTTGTCTTAATCTACAAAGTTCACACTGACATGGTATATTAGAAAAAAAATAACAAATTATATATATATATATATATATATATATATATATATATATATATTAAGAAGGGTCATATACCTTTTTTATTAGTAGTTTTTTGTTACTCATAGATAGTTCTTAATTATTGACAGTAGATTCTGGCAGGAGTCATTTTCCGGTATCTACATAATGGGATTTGCTACGACTCATTCTATGGACCAATATGGAGTCTTTAGTTAAAAAAAAATCAATAGGCGGTCTTTACCATATTGACAGTGATGTATCTGTAGTTATTGTATTGAATATGTCTGAAGAATACAACACTTACATAAATGAAGTTCATGGACCTCATGTAAAACGTAAAGCACAGGAAAAACAACAAGGCTGGAAACATGGGGTAAACACGATTTGCCTCCTCATAAAAAAGTTGCAAGGTTTTATACTTATTTTTTATTATTATTATTATTATGACGGCCAGTATGAACGATGAAAAACTGAATTTTATTAAGGTAATTCAGGACTCTAGTATTTTTGGTTATCAAGCCTTTTTTTTTTTAAACAGGCATAAGCAAAATGACCAGAAGGAGTGGGGGGGGGGGTGTATGGGATATCACCGTTCCATGTGTATATACAACATTGATATGCCCCTCTCCCTTATTATTGAAGATGACTCTGGTCACTAAAGTTGCGTCCCTTGGGACTTGAGTCTTGAATTACCTTAATAAAATTCAGTTTTTAATCGTTCATACGGGCAATGATAATAGTATATTTTTGAACGTAATTGCTCTGACATTTTTTTGGTTGGTGGAATATCTATACATTTTTTTGGCCCTTTTTATTATAATTTTCCAATAACACGTTTCCAATGTCCTATAATCTAATTCAAAAAGAAAAAGAAAAATCACAAATAAACAGGTAAGATAGAAGAGACCATCAGGAGGTGTTACCCTTAAACCAGTGTTTCCAAACAACCCTAGGGTTCTGGTCAGCGACTCCTCAGAAGGCAGCAGCAAGACCGAGATGGCAAATTCAGTCTGCTCATTGATGCTTGGCAAAAACAGTCAACACATCTCAGCCAGAATGTAGCACTAGGCACAAATTATAGAATTTTTGAGGAACGGAATGGAAAATTTAGGTCCCTCCATAGAAATTACTGGAAATCACTGCGTTAAACACTAGGATCTTAGACTTAGACTGGACATCTGAAATGTAAAAAGATTTATATAGTACAATTTCACCAATTCTGGCGTAACACAGTTGAGTGGGCTAATGTGGCACGTACCCCAGGTTCTGAGTGCCAGGGAAGAGAGCCTTGCCCAGGGTATTAAGATACAGGGCTAAGGCAAACAGAGTCTTTGCCCCAGCTGAGAAAGTCCAGCTATGTCTCTATATTCATGCTAGAAATTCTTCTGGTTGCCCCTGGAAAAAGACTAAAATTCATCTCTTCTCCACTGCCAAACATGTGACCTAAAAACTCAAGACTATATTCAATATAAACAATATTACTTTGTGGTGTGGAGAAACTCTATTCTCCTTCCACAGATTTGCATCTCACACAAAACAGAAGGATTTTTTCGCAAATTATACTGCGGAATAAAAGAACTTGCCATTCATGAACATCTCCCAAGCGCCATCTTGGTCCTCCAGTTGTGCCTGTGACAACGAAGCGATAACTAGAAGGACCAGAACGGAGAGGATATTTAGGATAAAGAAGACGCCTTAAGCATCCGTAGTGTTTCCCTTAAGTAGAAGCAAGAACAATTTCTACTGAAGCTGCGGGGCCAAAAATATTCAAGAAAACTTGGCTGAAGTTGACTTTCTCCCCATTTAAGTCAATGGGTGAAACGAACAAAAGAAAAACCGCATAACTCTAATTTTAGCTTTACATGTGAACGGAGAAGAAAACCTAATGAAAGGAATATCAGTAGACGATAATAAAGCAAAGTATTGATAATGTTGTAAAATGTTCAAAAGTGGAGTTGTCCCTTAAAAGTTTCCATCATGTTGTCTAAGAATGAGCACGGTATTACAGGTAAATAATGAAAAATTATCTGCCTCCCTTTGAAAACAGTTTATAGAATTTCACATTAACTCTGAAAAGATTGGAGACAGGAATACTATGTAAAAAAATAAGGTAATGGAGTAGATGGTTGGCCTTGACGTTGCAAAATTAATTTGGCAGCTGCATGAAGGCGGTAGCGTGATTCCTATCTATAGTAATAAAAAGGTTTCTTCTGCTGCGTCTTGTGCGGTGAATCATTATAGATATACGGCTTTAGTGAAATATTCTGCTCAATTCTCCATGGAAAGAGTGAGATCAGAAAAAAATACTGAAATATAGAATCTAGTACAATGATAAAGTGGTCATGGGGGATGGTCAATACTGGTATACCCCATGCAATCTTCTGAGCGATATTATAGATAGAAATCTAAATGATGGCATAATGAAGCCAAGCTCTTGGGACTCTGGCATTTTATAGTGTGTACCCCTTTTTTTCCAGAAACAGCAACACAGATGTCCATGGACTGTCTCAGGATTTGGAGTTCAGCTCCATTCACGTGAATGGGGATGACGTTGCAATACCAGACACAGCCAATGAACAGATGTGGAGCTGTTTCTGGAAAAAAATGGTAATCATTTTTTCTAATCCTGTGCAACTTCTTTAATAAAAACGGTTATATGAAGCAGATGGCGCGTAAATTCCCTGACAATGATGCCACAATTCTAGACACAATTCTAGATATGAGGGCAGTCCAGCAACCAGGTAAGCATTATTGATGGGGAAGAATGGCAGGAAGGACTGAGAAGGTTTCCTAATAACTCCTTCAAGGTTTTTTCACCAATATGACACGTCATGTTACAGCATATCATTGGGGTCTGGCAGCCCGGATCCCCATTAATATTGAGGTAAATGGGAGTCCCAGGTCAAATTTTTAACAGAAGTGCTGGGCAGGTAGATCCCCACTTCCAGAACAGTAGTGGCTGTAAATATATGATCACCTCTCTACTAGGGTAAATGGGAGAAAAGGAAAGGAGGTTTATATAAATCCCTTTGTTATTTGTCAGAACCCCCACCCCATTAATAGAAACCATCATTTTGCTGATGTCTTCCCAGGTTCTGTTTTTGGTCAGATGGCCCTTTCTTTCCTCCATGATGGAAGTGCCTCAAAGTCTGATGATTTTGAATTAGGTTTTACACACTAATCACAATTATTTTGCTACGTAAATCTCCCTGGGAAACCCTCCTTAATAGACCTGTCCCGACATCCCTAAAGTCAAACTTTATCCCTTTTAAAGGGGTTGTCCAGGCATTTGATATTGATGGCATATCCTAAGGATAGGTCATCAATATCAGATCGGTGGGAGTCCAACTCCAGGCCCCCCCACCAATCAGCTGACTGAAGGGGCCATCGCATTACTCGCAGCGGCCTCTTCAGTGTATACTAGGCACAGCGCGTACACTTCAGTAGCGGCTGTGCCTAGGATTGCGGCTCAGTCCCACTCACTTAAATGGGACCAGAACTGCAATCTCAGGCACAGCCACTACGGAAGTGTACGGCAATGTGCCCGTAAACTGCGGAAAGGCAGTGGCAACGAACGACACTGATCTGATATTAATGACCTATCCTAAGCACAAGTCATCAATATTAAATGCTCGGAGAACCCTTTTAAGTTTCTGGCTGTAAAAATTGGGATAGCTCAAGACTGGCGTTCTTCCGCCGTAATGCCTGCTTACAGGGGTTGTCTCATGAAGACAACGCATTTTTAAAAAGAAGTTGGTGCGGCAGTCCTGCTTCTCTAGCATTTCATGGCCAAGGACATCTGTAATACTTTATGACTTTAAATGCTTGCTGTGGCTAAAATATAAGGACTAGAGCTCAGATTTTGGTATCATATTAAAACGGAGAATCTTAGCTTTCAGGGTGCAATATTCAGGAAGCAGCACTCGTTTGAAGTCGGGGAACGAAATAAAAGTTTTACTTCCCGGTTTGATGTCTGTGTAAGGGAGGGAGGAAGCTGCAAGTGACAGCAGGAAGGAAGATCACCGCCTGTTACCGTCATCTCCCCCCGTGCAGCCACCAGTGACCCCAGCGGCGGAGATACAGGAACACCCTATTACCAATGAGAGAGAATATGTGCTCTTGGTCACATTTAGGGGTTACAGATCTAATCACCCCCTGCACCTAATCAGACCATTTACTGACTCTAAGACTCTCCGAGACAGTGCAGAGATTTTTGGTCTTTTCAGTTTGGCTGACTGTTCTACTTTTCTACTGTATTTATGAAGACATAGGCATAAGTGGCATGTATGAATTTTGACCAGCTTGAACTTTTATTTTTAGGAGGTTTTGAGCGTCAGTCTCTGCTTGGGTCAGATTTTTAGACACAAACATTGATTTTTATGCATTTTTTACGAAAAATTACACTTTGAAGCAAAATGGCATGAAGAAAGTGCCCATGATTGTAAAGTGCTGGGTGGCATTTTCACAATGTGCCAGATGTCTACTTTCAGAAAATATATGGGCATGGGGGTATAATATGATTTTTATATTTGTGTTTGTCAAATGTGTAAAAACTGTTAACAGTGAAAGAGTTAATAGGTCAAATGGACTTACGTTTTTGTTATGAGATAACCCCTTTAATAATCCACTACCATGTCAATTCTTCAAAGACTAAAAACTGTTCTAGTTACATTATTGCATTTGCAGATTATTGGCACTGTAAACCCTATAGAGCTGCCTGGTAAACCAGATTCTTAGTAGAACACATAGGATTCATAGGTTCTAGGGCGAGTCTTATGCAGATGGCACAAAAAAAAATAATAGATATTTCAGGGCAGCTCTAAAGCTGCAGTTACCACATTGTACAGGACTGCGGACAAGAATTAATGACTCAGCACCTAAATTTAGATTCAGGTCGTGTAAACTGTAAAGAAGAGGGAAACAGTCAATGTAACAGTCGAATACAACACAGTGTAACTGATATTGGACTTTGGTTTGTTTGTTTCGTTTTTTTATAAATTGTGTATCGATTTCTTCCCATTTTTATTGACATCTAGTTTAACCCCTTCATGACATCCCGGAGGGACTTGGGCTTTAATATTCAGTGCAAAATGTCTCTTTATTTTTCCAGTAATAGGAGATTACGAAATTAGATAGATAGATAGATAGATAGATTAGATAGATTAGATAGATTAGATAAATAGATTAGATAGATAGATCGATAGATTAGATAGATAGATTAGATAGATAGATTAGATAGATAGATTAGATAGATAGATAGATAGATAGATAGATAGTTCACACTACCGTTACTACCAGTTTACTTCTCTTCCATCAGAGGAAAAGGGGATCGGATACATTAAACGGAAAGCAACTATTCCGTTAGAATTACGATCGATTTCACTGGTAATTCTTTTGCATCCGTTGCTTTCCGTTTGTCTCTGTTCGCTAGGTTTCCGTTTTTTTGAACGGAAACAAAAAAGTGCAGTCTGCAGAACTTTTGTTTCCGTTAAAAAAAACGGAAACCTAGCGAACGCAGACAAACGGAAAGCAACGGATGCAAAAGAATTACCAGTGAAATCAATGGTAATTCTAATGGAATTGTTCCTTTCCGTTTAATGTATCGATCCTCTCTTCTTTTGACGGAATAGAGGTAAACTGATACCAACGCCAGTGTGAAAGAAGCCAAAGGCCTCAAGAACACTTCAGTGATATTCTTCACTGTGCTATCCGTTTTTTTAACGGACAGCACACTCACCTATTTATTCCTATGGGGTCATGCACACGTCCGTTTTTTCTTGCGGATCCGTGTATCTGTTCAACAAATTATAGAACAAGTCCTATTCCGGTCTATTTTTATGGATCAGTCTCGGCATTCTAGTCATTGGTCCGTTAAAACTACGGACTGACACTGAAGCCATCTGTGTGCGGTCTGTGTTTTGCCGATATGTGTGCTTAAAGAGGCTCTGTCACCAGATTTTGCAACCCCTATCTCCTATTGCAGCAGATCGGCGCTGCAATGTAGATAACAGTAACGTTTTTTTTTTTTAAAAACGAGCATTTTTGGCCAAGTTATGACCATTTTTATATTTATGCAAATGAGGCTTTCTAAAGTACAACTGGGCGTGTTTAAAGTAAATGTCCAACTGGGCGTGTATGGTGTTCGTTACATCGGGGCGTTTTTACTTCTTTTACTAGCTGGGCGTTGTGAATGGGAGTGTATGATGCTGACGAATCAGCATCATCCACTTCTCTTCACAACGCCCAGCTTCTGGCAGTGCAGACACACAGCGTGTTCTCGAGAGATCACTCTGTGACGTCACTCACTTCCTGCCCCAGGTCCTGCATCGTGTCGGACGAGCGAGGACACATAGGCGACAGAGGCTACATTTGATTCTGCAGCAGCATCGGCGTTTGCAGGTAAGTTGATGTAGCTACTTACCTGCAAACGCTGATGCTGCTGCAGAATCAACTGTAGCCTCTGGTGCCGATGTGTCCTCGCTCGTCCGACACGATGCAGGACCTGGGGCAGGAAGTGAGTGACGTCACAGCGTGATCTCTCAAGAACACGCTGTGTCTGCACTGCCAGAAGCTGGGCGTTGTGTAGAGAAGGTGGATGATACTTCTATACACAACGCCCAGCTAGTAAAAGAAGTAAAAACGCCCCGATGTACACACACAATACACGCCCAGTTGTACTTTTACTTTAAACACGCCCACTTGTACTTTAGAAAGCCTCATTTGCATAAATAAAAAAATAGTCATAACTTGGCCAAAAATGCTCGTTTTAAAAAAAAAACAAAAAAACATTACTGTAATCTACATTGCAGCGCCGATCTGCTGCAATAGGAGATAGGGGTTGCAAAATCTGGTGACAGAGCCTCTTTAAGGCCTAAATCCCCTGAGATTAGTAATTGTCTAAGGTATGAGGTCACTTGAGGTGAGCACATGGTCATAATCATCCAGACATTTTTTTTAGTGAAGCTAAAAGAGCAAATAGGGCCAGGGACTGTAGGTAGTCTGTGCGTCGACATATTATGAGGCATGGTATTCTCCCATAGAAGAGCGGATACTGCCGTAATACAGAGATATATATATTTTCTCAGGGAATATGTTAGGGAAAAAACCTCTGTGTAAAATCAAAGACGTACAGAAGTATAGCATCGGTCCATAAAATTCTACAGCTGCTGTGTTATGGAACCGGGATACATTCAGTGCATGAGCGGTCACTCAGCGTGGTGCTACAAGTTCTAAATGTGAGGTAAACTTTGAAAAGTATTAATAGAGTCCATATCCTACTGTCAGATAACAGTACATACAGAACTATGGAAAGGAAAGTCTGCGTTAGGCTCTATTCACACTGCGATTGAACCTTCCGCCGGCGGCATACCACCTGAGTATTTCCCAACATACAAATATGATGGAGGGCTCTGATGTATGCCACTGTATAAGTGCTCTTCTCCCATAAGGTCACATTTAAAAAAAAAAAAAAAACGTATCACGCCATAAGCTTTTTTATTTACTGGATACCTCTGAATTGCTTAGCTCAGTGACCTCTTTTATTCCACATAGGACGTACGTTGATTCAATGGGGTCCTATCAATACTTTCAGCACATGGAGGAAGCCTCCATAAAGTAATATTACATTTGAAACAGAATCACCAGAGCGGACGTTACATTATTCTCAGGCGTATGGGCATCATTATGTCATGACTTATTCCCCTTCCTCTCTAGATCAGTGGTGATCAAGCTGACGAATTGTGGGGGCCTAAAATGCAGTATTGATTTTAACTGAAAATCTTTTTGAGTTAAAATCAGGTTTGGGCTCAGCAGAATAAAAGAAAAATCTCCCACATGCAAATAAAAAAGCCCATAGATAGACACACATACATAAACATACACATCATTTGGAGTTCAGAAAGACACCGCTGTGCCCCATAAAAGAGGTAAAAACAGTGGAGTTCTTCTGTTTTTGGTTGGGCGGAGCTCACAGTGTAGCTGAGCCTTTTGTCAGAAAGGCAGAGAGAAATATGAAGTCACGATGAACTTGCAGCAAAGTCTGATAATAATATACAATACTTCATTTCTGATGAATGTGCCGCATATAAAAAGAACAAGAAAACAAAACTGATTCCAAGTGATGAAGGTCAACCCTCATGAGAATCTGTCCCGGAGTGCTGAAATATGAACATATCCAACCTATATACAAATGTCTGGAATCTCTTCACTCAGGATCACGCTCATTAAAGGAAATGCTCGAATTTTACAAGTTTGACAAAGGTTTAACAGTCATTTACATATAGCGTGGAGGTCTAAATTCCCTTTACTTGCAGCACGAGACGATCTCTGTTCTCAGTTATTAGGGCATATGGACGTCACAGAGGGGTGTACATGTATTACATGAACCTTCATTTATTTGAGTGACTGCCATAGGGAAATGTACAGATGGTTGAAAATCCCCCTAGGGGTTTAAGGAGCCAGTGGATCTCATATTAAATGAGTTCTAAGACAGTCTATGAGAACCGTCTTCAGCCTGACTAGGAGAGCTGATCACAGACGAAGATGCAAAGCGTTCAGAGGAGCGCTTCTGCACCTTTATTTCAGCAACGGTGGGGTCTCAGCACCCGGACCCCCACCGATCCAAACTTTTGACATTGTCTCTATGACATATCAAAAGTTTGATGAAAATGTAGTGTAGTTTAAATGAATGGCAGCTTTATTTAGTAACTATATGGTGATATAAGGCTGACTTCACACCATGTTTAGGTGATCAACTCACATGTACATTTTTTTAAATTAACAGTCGGAATTTATACTAGGGAGAAGCGAAGTATTCCCTAACATTTTCTTACTAAATGTTTTGCTTCTCTTTTGGGCTTGGTATCTCAAACGTGGTGTGAAGCCAGGCATTTTGAGTCACGGTATGGCGGTATTATTCAGTCCCTGTGCAGTGGTATTATTCAGTCCCTGTGAAGTGATATTATTCAGTCCCTGTACGGTGCAATTATTCAGTCCCTGTACGGTGCAATTATTCAGTCCCTGTACGGTGCGATTATTCAGTCCCTGTACGGTGCGATTATTCAGTCCCTGTACGGTGCTATTATTCAGTCCCTGTACCGTGGTATTATTCAGTCCCTGTACGGTGGTATTATTCAGTCCCTGTGTGGTGGTATTATTCAGCCCCTGTATGGTGGTATTATTCAGTCCCTGTATGGTGGGATTATTCAGTCCCTGTATGGTGGTATTATTCAGTCCCTGTATGGTGGTATTATTCAGTCCCTGTATGGTGGTATTATTCAGTCTCTGTATGGTGGTATTATTCAGACCCTGTATGGTGGTATTATTCAGTCCCTGTATGGTGGTATTATTCAGTCCCTGTATGGTGGTATTATTCAGTCCCTGTATGGTGGTATTATTCAGTCCCTGTATGGTGGTATTATTCAGTCCCTGTATGGTGGTATTATTCAGTCCCTGTATGGTGATATTGTTTTGTCAATAAAGTTAATAAAAATTTAAAAGGATTTGGTTTTAAAAAATTGTTATGTCTCTCTGCACTGTAAGTCCCTGCCGCAAGGAAAAGGAACATGTACAATTCTTCTCAACTCCAGGCAACAGCCGATCACAGGGCACCCAGCAGCAAGGACTCCCCTGATCATCTGCCAGAGTAACAAGGGGTTATCTAAAGTTAGACAAACGCTTAATTCCCTGAATGAACCCACTTCCATTGCCTGGAGTTTTACAGGTTTCTTCTGATCTACACATTCATTTCCAGGGAGAGAAAAATGTACATTATAATAGATTTTTAAAAAAAATAAAAATAAAAATCTTACTTTGCATCCATGGATTCTGTCATATTTATCTTGGGACTCTTCAAACACACATAGAAAACATTGACTCTTCTGCAATTCTTCTTCACTGTGTAATTTTCTTGAATTAATCACGTATGAGCGCTACCTAACCGCAGACATTTTGCCTTGAATTACTCCGCTACTCCTCTGATCCAATCTGCTGTCAGCACGGGCTCGTATGTATCTCTGACTGGCACTTTCACCAATTCACCAACTTCAGACCGTTAGTAATCAGAGACGTCTCGATTCCTTCTCCCAGCAATTCTTTCTCCTTTGCTCAGTATACAGGATAGTTCTAGGTCGCTGGCTGTCCTCTTCTCTTTCAGCACTTTTGGCCGATTAACAGAAGGGATTTCCTGTCCTTGACTTTCATTAACATCCTATCTTCATCATAAGCGCTGCAACATAAGTGAAGAAGATGTGAAAATCAGCTGTTAAAATGCAGATAACGCTGTATGATAGATGGAAGAACATAAAACACACAATGCTTCATCCCCCTTAAATGCATTTGGTAACAGATTTAGCAAAAAAGCAGGTAACTCCGGTCAGGAGGATGGCAGGGTACTCACCAGTAGTCTCCTCTGGTCACTTACAAGAGCCATATGGTGAGACGTGTGATAGATATTTCTATAATTGCAAGATCACGTCCAAAGGATATTTTAAAATGCCTGAGAGTCCCACCACTGAGACCCTCACCTATCCAGAGAAGTTCGATTCGGCACGGCTCTTCCATTACTTGCATAGACTTCAATGGAGAGGACAGCACGTTTTTGCGGTCACAACTCCATTGACTTCAATAAGGAAACCGGTCGGGACGAATTGACAAGTGGGGACCACAGGACCCCCGTTCCCCCAAAAGGTGATGGTCCCAGAGGCTTTCACAGCATATTTTGCGGATACGCCTTATATGTTGAAGACGGGAATACTCCTTCAAGATTTTACGCTTGCCCCATGATTAGACATCTATATGTTACATTAAGGCATATATCAGAATAGGAACTCTGCTCAAGAAAATGCATTTAGGTCATTTTTGAGAATGTAGGTTTAATATGTATGTCCACCATTGAGCACGATTTATCAGATAGATCTCTAACAGCTTAGTTGGACTACTATAATGCAGGGGGGGGGGCACTACAGGGGGCTCTATTGTGCCTGATATAGAAGACACTTCCCAGAATGCAAATCTCCAGAGAAAAACTCAATGCAGACACTAAGCCAGCAAGGAATGCTGGGAGATTTCAGCTCTCATCTGTGTTGAATTGTGAATGCAGCTATGTACTATAGTACAGGCTGTAACTCAGGAAGAGTAAAGGATAACAAATATTTTTACAAAGTTACTCAACTTTTTATGCAGATTAATTCTATATGTAAATATATGTCTACAATTTTGAAATGTGGATATATGTTTTACATAGAGGAACGGGAGAGTAAATAACTAACAAAAGGTGCAAAAATATTTAACTTGTGTAGAAAGTTAAAGGGATTTTCCAGGGACACTATTTTCTTCCAGACGCACAGCGCACGAGCACTGTGGAGTTTTATTATTGGGAGGCAACTGGGGCGGGCATTGAGGCGTAATCAAAGAATTCAACGGGGTGGACATTGAGGAGACTGTGGACCAATAGGATGCCTTAAACCCGGGTAGAAGTCAGAAGTCCCAGGTTTGAGGCCTCCTATTTGTCCACAGCCTCCTCAACGTCCGCTCCGTTAATTCTTTACTTGTACGTCAATAGCAGCACCATTTTATATCTAGTTATGGTAGGGTACATATATTTAGGGATGATGGGGATTACATTAGATATCTGAGGTGCGGTCACAGGAGTCTGTGACCGCACCTCAGATAAACCAGGTGGGCGGAATAAACTAAAGGGGAAGGGAGAACTAGTGGGGAGGGCCAATAGACACAGAGGGGGCAAAATAATTAGTAAAGAACAGCCGTGTGTCGTTACGTAGGTCAGTGAGGTATCGACACAGGGCTGTGTGTATAATGACTCTTGTGCACGTGCCGGTGTCGAGAGAAAAAAGACACAGATGAAAAGCAGAACTTCCTGCAGGGCAGAGGTAGGGAGAATAGGAAGGAACGTCTTCAGATTTAATACAGACTATATATTAAGAACTTGTTACATATAATATTAGTTAAAAAATGTTGTGTCCCTGGAAAACCCCTTTAAAACCAAAGCATCTAAAAAAGAACTTGTGTGAATATGACACATACATCAATCATCTGTTTAACTGACAAACCACAAAATAAAAAAAAACTTACTACATTTATATTCTAGAACCCATCCTCAGTAACTACGAACATAACACAAACAATATGTAAAAAACACATACTCAAATCTACACACATCCGGTAGCTGTCCTCCAGAAGGAAGAGAAGTGCCTCTTAAGTGTCATTTCCCTGGTTACTACATCACTCCTGATAACGTTTTAATGCATGTCGCTACTCACAGATACCATTCAATGCAGAGATCTGTTTGGGTCTTATGGACCTCATCAGCACATGACATGGTTCTGGTTAGTTATGGAAATGACGATTAAAGAGAATTTGTCACTAGGTCATATAAATTGAACTGGTTAAGTGACCTGAATAGCGTGGTCTCCGTGATCCAGCTCTGTTTTTCTTTCTATCCTGCCCCCCCCCCCTCCCCGTTGGAAAGATATGGCCCACTGTTGTGTTGGCTCTCTATATGCTAATTTGCTGTAGTTAGCCACAGGGGTGGAGCTAGCGCTATTTAAGTCATTACACTAGTTCAACTTGGCCTTCTTTCACACTACCGTAAGTATACCTTTACCTCTCTTCCGTCAGAGGAAGAGGGGATCGAAAGATTAAACGGAAAGCAACGGTTTCGTTACAATGATTTCAATGGTAATTCTTTTGTTTCATTTGATTTATGGTTGTCTTTCATTTTCAGTTTTGAATGGAAACAAAAGTTCTGCAGACTGAACTTTTGTTTCCATTCCAAAAAAACGGAAATCTAGCGAACGGAGACAAACGGAAAGCAGCTGAAACAAAAGAATTACCATTGAAATCAATGGTAATTCTAACAGAACCATTGTTTTCCTTTCAGTCTTTCGATCCTCTCTTCCTCTGATGGAAGAGAGGTAAACGTATAGTAACGCTAGTGTGAACTTAGCCTTATATGACCTAGAGACAGGTTCTCTTTAACTAGAAAACTGACTCTCAATAGGAAGCACCAGTAGAAATATAATGCTGTCTGGGTAAGGCCTTATTCATACGACAGTGATAATCGGCCGGGTGATGGCCGTTCTTTTAGCGACCGTCACACGGTTGCATTAAAATCAATCTTTGTCTTTGGGGCTATTCATACGGCCGTTTCTATGAGGGATCTGTGAAATCGGGCCCCTTCACGGGTGCAAATCTGCCGTGAAAACCGGCCGATTTGACACCCGTTCGTGTGAATACGGTCTAAGCCATGTAAAAGCATTTACACTCTAAGGGTATGTGCACACACACTAATTACGTCCGTAATTGACGGACGTATTTCGGCCGCAAGTCCCGGACCGAACACAGTGCAGGGAGCCGGGCTCCTAGCATCATACTTATGTACGATGCTAGGAGTCCCTGCCTCTCCGTGGAACTACAGTCCCGTACTGAAAACATGATTACAGTACGGGACAGTTGTCCTGCAGAGAGGCAGGGACTCCTAGCATCGTATATAACTATGATGCTAGGAGCCCGGCTCCCTGCAGTGTGTTCGGTCCGGGACTTGCGGCCGAAATACGTCCGTCAATTACGGACGTAATTAGTGTGTGTGCACATACCCTAAGGCCTCATGCACAACACTGTATCTCGGATATGTATGATATAAATCGCTAATATAAAGGTAATGCATTTCAATGGGGCCATGCATAAAAAAAAAAAGTTCAGCATGCTTCATCATATGCTATATAGCTAATAGATTTTGACCCTCAAAGCAATGTTTTCAGTGCTTATAGGGAAAACTCCATCAGATATATGACACGCCACACGAAACTATACACCACACAATACACCTCCATATTGCAGATTGTATTACGAGCCAACGGCTTAAAAAATATTGTACTAAAGAAAAAAAAAATGATGTGCTGTCCTCAATCCCAAAGAAGATAATGGAAAAAAAAATGTCCAGTTGGGGTCTTAAACATGATCCATAAGTCACTGAATGAAGACAATGATTCCCGGATATTGACTTTCTTCACTGCTGGCATATGAACACCAACTCCAGCTTTGTTGTCTTGCCTAATGGGAGTCAGGGGTAGTCTGAAATCCTCTAAAATAGTTTTTAGGATCCAGCAAGGTATTTAAATTTTTTCTTATGAATTTGAAATATATCTGGGTACACAGGCATATGATATAAGAACTCCCTGCCTTTATTTTCTGGTAGTACTGGGGTGAGCCTTTAATTCATATAGTGTTGGTCTATTCGGTACTGAATTTATTTTCCATGTACAGAATGGAAAATTCACAATCTGCTTTATTCTACAAAGTTCATCTGGAATCTGGCTCCAGCAGCCGTCATGCAGTAATAGGTGAGGAATGTCGCTGTACAGCGCACATCATACACTAGTGACTGATATACAAGATTTGAAACAGATGCAAATAGCTGAACATTCATTGCATAGTATTTCCCTTCTACAGAACTGCACATGGTACCGCACCACCATCAGCTCATCTTTCCACTAGATATACTTAGGCTGCTCCAAGGTCACACTGTACTTCTCTGGTCATGTCACTGCCTCAACCGGTAACATACACAGAAGAGAGGGGGCTTCAGAGCAAATATTAAATTGGGACATCTCCATTATGGTACCAGGTTTAGCCGCCCAGGACAGAAGGGCCTTGCACCAAATCTCCCACCTCCTTGTTTGCGAACAATGCCGTTTCTTTTGGAGGGGGGGTCTTACATAAGTTCTCACCACCCAGTAGAAAGAGGGATGAGATTTTCATTAATACCCTGGTGTGAATTCATATATAGCTGTAATGCCTGATATGAAGATGTCGTTTCGAGTCCGTTTTAACAATTTAGACCAACCATCTGGATGAAGATGACTTTATAGTTCGTATACTTCATATGCCATAAATATAGGTCTCTGCATTTTCCAATTGTGCGAAATCCATACAGCGCTATTCTGAGTTCTCAGGTAACGATTTCATCCATTGGATTTCCCATATGGGTAGTCATCCATCTTAAATATATAAAACTGCTGTTTCATGTAAAGTCTTATACCCCCCCCCCCTGCTCTCTCTCTGCTATTCTACCAATGTCAGTCCTCACTGTCATACTGGTATTGTATTTATGGACCAGGGTAATCAAACTGAACGGTGCAACGCCTGAAATGTATTGACTTACAACAATAGACATTGTAAATGGAAAGCACAGACCCTGTATGGCGACACCAGGAGTCACTACGAGTCCATGTTATAAAGCCATAGGCACTCTGTGTGCAGCCATATGTTACTTTTGTGCGGCCCCATAATCTCGCCTAGAAAGATGCAATTTTTTTCTCACAGACTTGAATTTAGCGGACTTGTTGGTAATGGTTTAAACATAAAGATCAATATTCGGCTTCATCACATGTAGCATTCAGGTCAGTGTAGATACCAGGCATGTTAAGGCATCATGCACATAGCCGTATCATGAATCGGTGTGCTAGTGATGCGTATTACAGCTCCTATAGCCAGCAATGGGCTCATACTTAACCTCTGCGTACCTCTGACTATATACCAAGGTACATGAACATATTTTTTGCATGTTGTATAAGAAACGCACCGTATAGCGGCATATGAGGTGCCGGTGTTCAAAACGACTAGACATGGGCAGTCAGGCACAGTCCTATGGCCTAAATGATTAGTCCACCCCCAACATCTGAACATACCCTTGTGAGGTTACTACCACCAACAAATACTGCTGGGCATAATTGCTATTTTGAGATATTTTCATATCATATTACAGAAGTTGAAAATATCCGTGATTTTTATTAGTAACGCATTGTGAAAATAAAAAAAACTATCGTTTGTTGCCTAAACCACAATTTATTGGAAACGGCAAATTTAATTCTCAGGCAAGAAAAAAATAAAGATGTCATTTTTACTATACAAATTTATGGACCCCCTGAAATCTATCCACAGACCCCCAGGTTACGGAACTGCTGCTAAAGTCTAATCTACTATTCAGCCAAAGGTTATAACCTCTCCATGCATTGATAGTGCTCGTTCACTTCCAGTGTCGCAGTAGCAAGCTGTCGTATAATATATCTACACAGCGAGAGAATGAAACATATGTCCACACTAACCAGGGATAATAACTTGGGAACAAACCACTTAAGAGTCCCCCCATTCATTCTAATATTAGACATCAGTCACTCCTATGAACAATGGTATGACAAGAATCTACATCATCCAAGCCAGAAGTGAATGAGCAGCCCATATTTATACAACAGCGCCCAGAGCGATACCCGATGCATTGAAATCCTTTTACTATAAAACATGGTTTACATTAAAACATGCAATAACCATTCAAAGCCAGCACATGACAAGCCCTGCACAGACAATGATGAGGATCTGAAGGCTCTGGCCGGATAAGCGGCGTTAATGTCTTTACACGCTTCTAAGCTATTAATAATTATTCAATACGACTAAACAGATACTCATCATGGTAAAGAGCAAGACTGACTGTGCTGCCGCATTGGGAAGTGATGCAAGGTTATGAGTCAGGGTGGACTGCAGTTCTGCATTGCAATTGGTAAGGTAAGTATAGGATGTAAGTCCTGGTTATTGTATTCTCTCAGGATAGCATAGGCTGCAAGCCCTGGATCAATTTCTATTGAGATTTGTTGGGACAGCATCTATCTAGCTCTGTTAGGACAATACAACCTGCAAACACTTGATTTTGATCCATCAGACTCTTTTTTTGGGATAACATGGACATCAAGCTCTGTACATGGGTCCAGCATACTCTATGACAGGGGTCAGCAACCTTTGGCATGCCTGGTGTAAAAATGCAATTCCCTGCATGCCCTGACAGCCTTTAGCTTAAATAATAAAGCCTTTGACTGTCAGGGCATGCTGGGAGTTGTAGTTCACCAACAGCTGGAGTGTCGAAGGTTGCTGACCCCTACTCTATGAGGACAGTGTAAACTACAAACCCTGGATTCCATTCAATTACATCCTGGATGGAAACACAGACAACAAGCATTAAAAGCCTGGTCCATTGAGCTCTGTGGGTACAGTATAGACTGAAAATGTTAGATCCCAATCTGGTAATAGAGAGTACAGAGTGCAGGCCAAGTTTTCTAGTCCAACATGTTCTGTTGGAACAATATAAACTGAAAGAACTGGATTCTGAAACATCATGTCCTGTTGGGACAATATATAGTGAAAGCTGTAGATCCTGGTCCATCATGTCCTGTTGGATCAGTGTAGACTGCAAGCCCGGGACCAGGTCCATTATGTTCTGTTGGTTTAGTATTGATTGCAAGTCCTGGATGTAGGGCCATCATGTTCTGTTGGCATAATATCCATTGCAAGCCCTAGTTCCTGGTCCATCATGTTCTGTTGGGATTATATAGACTGCAAGTCCAGAGTCCTGGTCCATCATGTTCTGTTGGGATTATATAGACTGCAGGTCCAGAGTCCTGGGCCATCATGTTCTGTTGTGATAATATAGACTGCAGGTCCAGAGTCCTGGTCCATCATGTTCTGTTGGGATAATATAGACTGCAAGTCCAGAGTCCTGGTCCATCATGTTCTGTTGGGATTATATAGACTGCAGGTCCAGAAACTTGGGCCATCATGTTCTGTTGGGATAATATAGACTGCAGGTCCAGAGTCCTGGTCCATCATGTTCTGTTGGGATTATATAGACTGCAGGTCCAGAGTCCTGGTCCATCATGTTCTGTTGGGATTATATAGACTGCAGGTCAGGAGTCCTGGTCCATCATGTTCTGTTGGGATTATATAGACTGCAAGTCCAGAGTCCTGGTCCATCATGTTCTGTTGGGATTATATAGACTGCAAGTCCAGAGTCCTGGTCCATCATGTTCTGTTGGGATTATATAGACTGCAGGTCCAGAAACTTGGGCCATCATGTTGTTAGGGCAATATTGACTACAAGTCCAGTATTCATTCAGGACTATCCTGTTCTGTTGGGATAATATAGACTGCAATCCCTGGATCGTGGACTATCATGTGATGATGATGATGATGATGATGATGATGATGACGACAACGTTCAGACAACAATAATTTGACAGTGGTCCCGTGTTCTGTCAGACAGAGATTTGGGCACAGACATGGGTTGTGCTAGTTGCCCAGGCATAGCACAGTCGGCCACACAGGAACCTTTCCCCAAGAGCATTAAAGCAAATATATAACATGAGACACAGTTTACAGCACTTCTTAGAATGTTACCTACAATGGCCATTTACATATATTAGAATATAAAATGATAACATTTCCCTGGCTCACACCCTAATGAAATGTGTTGTGACTGCAAAGCTCTGAGCAACAGAAAAATGCAAAGCCAGTTAAAGATGCCTGGAATTCTCCAGATGAGCACAGACACAATGTAACAAGAGAAAACAAACAACAACAAACAGATAGAATGTAACAACATCAAAACAACAAATACAATATAACAACATCAAAACAACAAATACAATGTAACAACATCAAACAGATACAAAGCCAATGCATTTCTACAGAGAATCACAAGGTGATCATGAGGAAACTGAACAAGCAGCAGAGGAGATGATACTTACATGCTGCAAGGAGTAAGACTGCTGAGATTTAGGGGCACAATGACTGCTTGCTGTAGGGGATCTCTTTGATGTTCTCTCCTGAAAAGTCAGCAGCTTCCCCACATAGTGCTGCAAGGCTAGTGCTGCACCAGGAACAGATCCAAACAAGTTCAATGCAGCAGAAGCTATAGCTCCCCCTTCATGCTTCCCCCTTAAAGACACAGTTTGCATTTCTCCCCAGTCCTCCCAGCTCTGCGTTTCTCTAGTCTCCTGTGACAACTGAAGATCATATTTGAGATGTGGATATGGGAGTTTCCACGGCAGTTCACATCCCAGCTGCTCCCTCAGTCATGCCGTTAGAAGTGTTTAGGGCTGGTATGGGCACTGCACATGCGCAGTACGCTGCTGGATGTACTGAGGGTGCCATGTTTAAGGGCAGTGAGCATGCTCAGATGGGTGATGCAGATACAGTGACTCCATGTTCGAGGGCAGTGCACATGCCTTGTTACTTTAGTGAGTTGGATGTAGTTTGCTTTATCTAATTTACATTTAGCAGTAGATACGGAGAGGAGTATGTGGAACAATATTTGTACTGCTAGGACTGAAATAAGGACATAGAGTAAGAACTATAATACTGTACGCATAATATAAAAAATTCTATATACGATATATAAAATACTATAATAACAACGTACAAATAACATAAAATTCTGTAATATATACTATAATATCCTATATATAACATTAAATACTATATAAAGCATATAAAAACTATAATGCAATATAATATACATAACATAAAATTCTATATACAATATATGAAATACTATAACATACAAATAACATAAAATTCTCTAATATATACTATAATACTGTATACATTGTCAGGGATCATTACCATGATATACAGACCTGACAACATTATATATAAAATACTATATAAAGCACATAAAAACTATAATATTGAATGCATAACATATATAAAATATCCAAAAATATGTCAGCCGCACAGCCTCAGTAGTGTGTGGGTGCAAGCCCATAAGACCCAAAATAAGTAGATCCAAGGAATCAGGCAGCACTCCAGAGATATAAGCAAAAAAGTGGTGATGCTTTATTGGTCCATAAGTAAATGCAACGTTTCAGCTCAGCACAAAAGAAAGGCTCTTGTGCTGAGATGAAACGTTGCATTTACTTACAGACTAATAAAGCATCATATATATATATAGGTATTTCAAAAAAGAAGATCTTGCAGCACTCCAATAGGCAAAAAAATGTGGTTTATTAAAAGTAAATGTTTATTAAGTAAAAGTGCAACGTTTCAGTAGCGCAATAGGACCTTTCTCAAGCATATTGCAGGACTGAAACGTTGCACGTTTACTTGATGTGGACTGAATAAATCAAATTTTTTTGCCTATTGGAGTGCTGCAAGATCTCCTCTTTTGAAATACCTGTATTTTAGTCCAAGAATTATGCCTGAAAAGACGGCTCTGATACGTCGGCAAACATCTGCCCGTTGCTTGCAGTGGGCCTTACGATGTTCTGTGCAGACGAGCTGTCATTTTACGCGTCGCTGTCAAAATACGGCGCGTAAAATGACGGCTCGTCAAAAGAAGTGCAGGACACATCTTGGGACATTTTTGGAGCCGGTTTCTCACAGACTCTATTGAAAACAGCTCCAAAAACTGCCTTAAAAAACACAGCGAAAATGCAGAGAAAAACTCGAGTTGCTCAAAAAACATCTGAAAATCAGGAGCTGTTTTCCCTTGAAAGCAGCTCCGTATTTTCAGACGTTTTTTTGCTAAGCGTGTTAACATACCCCAAGGTCTAAAGCGGAGAGCTGGCTCCAGTACGGTGGATATGGGGTGCTTCTTGTGCCAGGATTTATCTAGACGAAAGCCACGGCAAGAAAGCGCAGGAATTTTGATGCAGATTTTTTTCCGCCTGCAAATTCTCCATGTGAACAGGGCCTAATTTTTCACAATTTAATCGTTTAGACTCCCTAATAAACAATTTTTACATGTGGGCCCTGTGTGGTGACTAGCTGCTGTTGCTATCACTGGCTGCTGATGCCCCTTGATTACGGTGCTCACAAAAGTGCAGTATCGCTAACTATAAAGTAGAAGGGCTGCTGGGGTATATTAATAATTTTGCCATCGATACATTACACAGGAGAAAATGGTCAATCAATGGAATCTCTAAAGAGTGATTTTTGTGTATTTTTTTAGCAGTTTTATAGGTCTATAGCAACCAATCACATTGCAGCTTTAATTTTTCCAGAGCAGTTTCAGAAATAGAAGCTGATCACTGATTGGTTACTATAGGCAATAAGGTCCAGTATCTCACTGGTTAAGCATCTTTTTTTTGACCTATGGGCTCAATTATTCAATGTTTCTTCTTTGTCTCTGTTTCGTTTGAACCATTTGGCCCTTTGACATGATGAAGCATGTCATTGTGAACAAATTCATGCTGAGAGCTTGTCTGTTTTCTGTGATTGATCCCGCCCCCCTTGACCCCAAATTCATGGATCTTTTTCACAAAAATCACCCCCTCTAATTACTTATCTTTTCCAAAGACTAATTATTTCTAAAAATATATGCAGAAAAATTCTGGTACTTTGCTGCCCAAATTATCAGATTCTCCAGATGATCTCTCTGATATCACTCAGACTCATCCTATGAAAACCTTCATGGTAGAAAACTTTTGTCAGCTCTCCTGGCATGTCTGTTATGGTAAATACTTGCATAGGTTGCATTCCCATGAAATAACGCAGAAGCATCTTTTTTTAGAACTCATTGTGCTCTTCCTCTGTTATTCCTCCTGGAAATGGATGAATATAATAAGAACTGGGGTTTTCTATTCCTCTTTTCAATGGGACATTTTCCTGAACACTCTGACACTGTCCAATTACTGCTTATGGTGTCAGACTGTGTAGGAACATAGCCATTAAAGCAGCGCTTCCAAAAAATTATTAAAAAGATTTGGGTCACTAACTCTTTCCCTGCCAATGACGTATCTCAGTATCTAATAAGTCCTTGCTACAAATTGCTCTAGCGTAGGCTAGATTGCGGCTAGATTCTTGTGTGGACGAGCAGAGTGGGGCCAGCGGGGGACGAGTTGAAAGTATTCTGCGATCTTCCTCCTGTCCCTGTATGGCTTCTCTACACGATAACAATTGCTAGAGAAGTGTGTCTAATACATTTCTGACCGATCGAAAATATTTCTATCAGTCAGAAATGGCATTTTCACCCATTGACTGTGGCTATAAATGATCGTTTCCAACAAGTTCCACGTTAAAAATTGTTAAATTAGTTAATACATTAGAATAGGTTTAGGGATTTGCAATTATGGATTATAGATTTACGAGACACACTGTATATAATCCTGAAGAGAACTTGCATGCAAAAATCGGTTGGCACATATCTGCGGTTTTGCCGTTTCTTTAGCACAAGCAACAGTAAGGCTGGGTTCACACGACCATGTTACGTCCGTAATCGACGGAACGTATTTCGGCCGCAAGTCCCGGATCGAACACACTGCAGGGAGCCGGGCTCCTAGCACCATAGTTATGTAGGGCGCTAGGAGTCCCTGCCTCGCTGCGGGACAACTGTCCCGTACTGTAATCATGTTTTCAGTACATGACAGTAGTTCCACGGAGAGGCAGGGACTCCTAGCATCGTACATAACTATGATGCTAGGAGCCCGGCTCCCTGCAGTGTGTTCGGTCCGGGACTTGCGGCCGAAATACGTTCCGTCCTTTACAGACGTAACATGCTCGTGTGAATCCAGCCTAAAGGTAGACAAGACACATCTTACAGTTACTTGTACATTTTGTTTGCATAAGTGGTCCGCTTAGGCCTTGTTCACACAGTGTAGATTTGCTGCAGATTTTGCATGCATTTTTTAAGCCAAAACCAAAATTAGATCCAAGAGAGGAGACCCTTCAAGGCCTTCCTTTATATATTTCTTCTGTTCTGGTTCGGTTTCTGGTTTTGGCCTAAAAAATACATGCAAAATCTGCAGCAATCTGCACTGTGTGAACAAGGACAGTCACACAAGGTGGATCTTTTGTAGCACAAAAATCCGCTGCGGAAATTTGCACCAGGTATTCCTTTGGATGGAAACAAAATCCAAAACACATACATGGTTTAGATTTCAGTGAGCCGTTTTCTGTATGTGTTGTGGATTTTGGAGCCAGATTTTCATCATAGACTTTAATGCTATGTGAAATTTCACACTGAAAGCCGCAAAGCATATATGCCGCAAATACACCACAAAATCCGCAACAGTAATTCTACTGCTGAAGTTTCTTGCGGATTAAGGCCCTATTCACACGACAGGGTTTCCCGGCCGTGTGGCGGACGTTCAAAAAACGTCCGTCACACGGCCGCAGTAGGAACAATAGACCCCAAATGGGGCTATTCACACGACCGATTTTTTTGACGGCCTGGAAACCCGGCTGTCAAAAAATGGGACATGCCCTATTTTCAGCCGTTCTCCCGGCCGCCCGGCTCCCATAGAAGTCTATGGGGCCGGGTAATACACGGCCATTACTGGAATGTGTCCCGAGTGACGGCCGTGTCTTCTGTCGCTCGCTCTCTCTCCATCTCCTCCTCACAGTGTGAAGTGCATATGAGGAGGAGGAGAGTATTTTTTTGCTCCCTGTAGGAGCAGAATCCCCAATCCCCAGCCACAGCTTCGGCAACGCTGTGGCTGGGGATTGGGGATTTCGCTTCAGAAGTGCCTGACGTCACTGTGTCCATATATGGAGACAGTGAAGTCACGGACTTCTCCTGGAGCGGGAAACACCGGCCACAGGGTCGAGGATTCCGCTTCAGAAGTGCCTGACGTCACTGTCAGGGGCGTAACTAGGAAAGACTGGGCCCCATAGCAAACTTTTGACTGGGGCCCCCCCTCCCCTGGGTGTCACACAACCCCCCTTGTAGATAGTGCCTTTTTTTTACAGCCCCCCCTGTAGATAACGCCATACAGCCCCCCTGTAGATAACGCCATACAGCCCCCTCTGTAGATAGCGCCATACATCCCCCTGTAGATAACGCCATACAGCCCCCCCTGTAGATAACGCCACACAGACCCCCTGTAGATAACGCCATACAGCCCCCTTTGTAGATATCTACAGAGGGGGCCGTATGGCGTTATCTACAGAGGGGGCTGTATGGCGTTCTCTACAGAGGGGGCTTTATGGAGTTCTCTACAGTGCGGGCTGTATGGAGTTCTCTACAGTGGGGACTGTATGGCGTTCTCTACAGTGGGGGCTGTATGGCGTTCTCTACAGTGGGGGCTGTATGGCGTTCTCTACAGTGGGGGCTGTATGGCGTTCTCTACAGTGGGGGCTGTATGGCATTCTCTACAGTGGGGGCTGTATGACGCTATCTACAAAGGGGGCTGTATGGCGTTCTCTACAGAGGGGGCTGTATGGCGCTAACGCCATACAGCCCCCACTGTAGAGAACGCTATACAGCCCCCTGTAGGTAACGCTATACAGCCCCCCTGTAGGTAACACTATACAGTCCCCCCTGTAGGTAACACTATATAGCCCCCCCTGTAGGTAACGCTATACAGCCCCCCTGTAGGTAACGCCATGCAGCCCCAACCCCCCAAAAAAATCCGACCTACATTGTGTCCTACAAAAGACATGTCTCCCCTATCCACAGGATAGGGGATACATGTGTGATCGCTGGCAGCGATAGGGAGAACGGGGGACCGAAAGTCCCCCGAAGTTCTCCATGACTAACCTCTGACTTCCGGCGCCTGCGCAGCTCAATAAAAATGAAAGGAGCGCTGGTCACGCATGCGCACAAGCGTGACCGGCGCTCCATTCATTTCTACGGAGCTGCCGACACAGACCCCGGAAGTCCGAGGTTTGTGATGGAGAACCTTCAGGAGACTTTCAGTCCCCCGTTCTCCCTATCAATGCCAGTGTTCACACATGTATCCCCTATCCTGTGGATAGGGGATACATGTCTTTTGTTTAATGGCAGAGCGGGGAGATACCTCCCTGCTCTGCCGTAGTGTTCAGTGGCGTCGCGCTGTAGCAGCCATAGTGGCTGCTAGTTGAACCTCTGGCCATGGTGGGGGCCCGTGCCGGCGGGCGACACGGGCACCCTCATGCCGCGGGCCCCGTAGCAGCCGCTACGGCGGTAGTTACGCCACTGTTCACTGTGTATATATGTATGGACACAGTGACGTCAGGCACTTCTGAAGAGGAATCCCCGACCCTGTGGCCGGTGTTTCCGCTCCAGGAGACGTCCCTGACTTCACTGTGCATATATGGACATTGAAGTCAGGGACTTCTCCTGGAACGGTGGCGCTATCTACACGACAGGGTCCGAGTGTCGGCTGATAAAAACTTTCGTTTTGGACCGTTTTTCACGGCCGTTTTGCATCTGTTTTGCATCCGTTCCGATTCCTTTCTGGGCCATGTTGCCGTTTTTAAAGGCCGATTTTGACCCGTTTTGCATCCGTTTTTTTCCCTGTCCGTTTTAAAATCAGATGAATTTCATTTGTACATTTTTTGCCACACACTTCCCTCTGTAGATAATGCCACGCACTGCCTTCTGTAGATACTGCCACAGCCCCCCTGTTGGTAGTGTGGCCAACAGCCCCCTGTAGATAATGGCACACAGTCCCCTGTAGGTAGTGGCACACAATAACCCATAGGTAATGCCACACAGCCCCCTGTAATGCCACACAGCCCCTGTAGGTAATGCCACACAGCCCGCTGTATGTAGTTCTACACAGCACCCCCCCCCCCCCATAGATGGCCCCCCTACCTGTCTGTAGATAGCGCCACAGTTCCAGGAGAAGTCCCTGACTTCAATGTCCATATATGCACAGTGAAGTCAGGGACGTCTCCTGGAGCGGAAACACCGGCCACAGGGTCGGGGATTCCTCTTCAGAAGTGCCTGAAGTCACTGTGTCCATACATATATACACAGTGACCAGTGGCGTAACTACCGCCGTAGCGGCTGCTACGGGGCCCGCGGCATGAGGGGGCCCGTGTCGCCCGCCGGCACGGGCCCCCACCATGGCCAGAGGTTCAACTAGCAGCCACTATGGCTGCTACAGTGCGACGCCACTGAACACTACGGCAGAGCAGGGAGGTATCTCCCCGCTCTGCCATTAAACAAAATACATGTATCCCCTATCCACAGGATAGGGGATACATGTGTGAACGCTGGCATTGATAGGGAGAACGGGGGACTGAAAGTCCCCTGAAGGTTCTCCATCACAAACCTCGGACTTCCGGGGTCTGTGTCGGCAGCTCCGTAGAAATGAATGGAACGCTGGTCACGCTTGTGCGCATGCGTGACCAGCGCTCCTTTAATTTTTATTGAGCTGCGCAGACGCCGGAAGTCAGAGGTTAGTCATGGAGAACTTCGGGGGACTTTCGGTCCCCCGTTCTCCCTATCGCTGCCAGCGATCACACATGTATCCCCTATCCTGTGGATAGGGGAGACATGTCTTTTGTAGGACACAATGTAGGTCGGATTTCTTTGGGGGGTTGGGGCTGCATGGCGTTACCTACAGGGGGGCTGTATAGCGTTACCTACAGGGGGGCTATATAGTGTTACCTACAGGGGGGGCTGTATAGTGTTACCTACAGGGGGGGCTGTATAGCGTTACCTACAGGGGGCTGTATAGCGTTCTCTACAGTGGGGGCTGTATGGCGTTAGCGCCATACAGCCCCCTCTGTAGAGAACGCCATACAGCCCCCTTTGTAGATAGCGTCATACAGCCCCCACTGTAGAGAACGCCATACAGCCCCCACTGTAGAGAACGCCATACAGCCCCCACTGTAGAGAACGCCATACAGCCCCCTTTGTAGATAGCGTCATACAGCCCCCACTGTAGAGAACGCCATACAGCCCCCACTGTAGAGAACGCCATACAGCCCCCACTGTAGAGAACGCCATACAGCCCCCACTGTAGAGAACACCATACAGCCCCCACTGTAGTGAACGCCATACAGCCCCCACTGTAGAAAACGCCATACAGCCCCCACTGTAGAGAACGCCATACAGCCCCCACTGTAGAGAACGCCATACAGCCCGCACTGTAGAGAACTCCATAAAGCCCCTTCTGTAGAAAACGCCATACAGCCCCCTCTGTAGATAACGCCATACAGCTCCCTCTGTAGATATCTACAAAGGGGGCTGTATGGCGTTATCTACAGGGGGTCTGTATGGCGTTATCTACAGGGGGGGCTGTATGGCGTTATCTACAGGGGGATGTATGGCGTTATCTACAGGGGGGCTGTCACGTGTCACATTTTTGAAAAACGGCCTCGTAAAAAAACGGCCGCGAAAAAGAAGTGCAGGACACTTATTGGGACGTTTTTGGAGCTGTTTTTCATAGACTCTATTGAAAAAAGCTCAAGAAGCGGCCATAAAAAACACAGCGAAAAACGGCGCTAAAATCACGAGTGGTTTAAAAAACGTCTAAAAATCAGGAGTTGTTTTCCCCTGAAAACAGCTCCGTATTTTCAGACGTTTTTAGTCTACTGTATGAACATACCCTTAGGCTTGGTTCACGCAGAGTTTTTTGCAGGTGGAAAATCTGCCTCAAAATTCCGTTTGGAAGTTTGAGGCAGATTTTCCTCTGCCTGCACGCCGCATAAAACGCTGCGAAATACGCTTTCTCTGCCTCCCATTGATGTCAATGGGAAGTCAGAGGCGTAATCGCGCGAAGATAGGGCATGTCCCTTCTTTTTCCCGCGGGCCGGTGTTAGCGCTTGCGGGAGAAAAGCGTCCTCGCCTCCCATTGAAATCAATGGGAGGCATTTTCGGCCGTTGTTTGGCGAGTTTTGCGGAGCGGTTTCCGCATCAAAAAACTGTTAAAAAACTCCATGTGAACATACCCTGAGTTTTTTGACGAGAAAGAAGGGACATGCCCTATCTTCGGGCGTTTACGCCTCTGACCTAACATTGACATCAATGGGAGGCAGAGAAAGCGTATTTCGCAGCGTTTTATGCCCGCGGCACTCAATGGCCAGCGGAAATCGGCGTGCAGGCAGAGGAAAATCTGTGTGAACCCGGCCTTAGAGTATATTCCCACACACAGGATATGCTGCAGATTTTCTGCAAGAGAAAATCTGCAAAAGAATCTCAAGAAAACGCTGGTAAATCTGTCACAAATATCCGCACAAAGTACAAAGTGTTCTTCCTGCTCATATTTCTGCGGAAATGCTGCGTTTTTACCGCAGTGGTTTTACCTACGGATTTAGTGTTAAACATTAGTTATAGCAAAGTATATGTGCACCTGAGGATTTACAGAGCTTTTTACTGCGTTTCCGCTGCGTAAATTCTGTAAAAACCGCAGCAGCAACATTTATCTGTTGCAAAATTTCTGCTCCCCATTGAAATCTACGGCCCAAACACGCAGCATCTCTGCACAGCACCCGCAGCATAAGTTTTTCGCGGCGTCTTTTACGGATGTAATTGAAGCTGTTCTTCATTGGAGTCAATGATAAACGGCTCCAGTTACGTCCCAAGAAGTGTCCTACACTTCTTTGACGCGGCCGTAATTTTACGCGTCTTTTGACAGCGACGCGTAAAATGACAGCTCGTCTGCACAGAACATCGTAAGACCCATTGCAAGCAATGGGCAGATGTTTGCCGACGTATTGGAGCCATCTTTTTATGCATAATTCGAGGTGTAAAACGCCTCCATTACGCTTGAAAATTGGTCGTGTGCACATACCCTTAGAGGAGCAGACCTGCCTAATGTCTTCTGTGTCCTTTTTACTTCAGTTGCTTTCAGTGAGTGAGTGGGGAGTTGCATCTCATTTCCAAGTTTACTTTTATGAATTATGCCCCAATCATTGGATAGTTTTTAAAAATTTTAAAAAATCATAGATAGTGTTCTGCCATACAAAATGAACTGGATATTCACTCCAGGCCAGACGCTTAACAGCAATAGATAAAGAATCTCCCTGGAGCAATGCTAAGTACGTGGCGCACAGTGACATGTCAGGATTAATGCATGTGATACAGTATCCACGCTCATTCCCACACAGGTCACAGCATCCCTGCTTACTAATATCTTATGTCTACGTCTGCATATATTGTATGCACAGATTATAACTATAAGAGTCATTAGAATTAGGAATTATGGACTATAATATATATAATTGAAAATGCTATCCACAAAAGCAGACCCAAAATCTGCCTGATGGCCCAAAATTTGCAGTGTGCAGGGGAAAACATGTAGTTGCCCGAAATAGTGTTGAAGGTCTTCTGTGTTGTGGGAAAGAGAAAACAATTGAATTGCTGAAAGGGAATGTGTCATCAAAAAGTGACCTATTATTGAAATAAAATTGTATGTTTAACTTTTTTTAAACTTTTTGGTGTTTTTTTTTTAATTTTCCATGATTTTATCTAGATTAAAAAATAACAATCCACAGTCAAAAGTTTGCTATGGGGCCCAGTCTTTCCTAGTTACGCCCCTGATCTGATTCCTATCAGTCCCGTTGATGCCAGATTATGAGCTCTTCTTGGCACACTGACTTAATAATAAGAATATGCAGGTAAGCAAGGTAACTTGGAGGTTGGCGGTAGCGTACGTGCAGGGCCGCCATCAGGAATTTCTGGGCCCCATACAGCCAAGATGTCTGGGGCCCCCCCTCCATTACCGGGGGTGGGCAACGGAAATTATGGCGCTCACGTTTGTACGTTATACGCATTAACTGATTTTGGTGCCGATGTCAATTACAGTGAAGGAACAACATACCATGAGGGAAACAAGAGACAACCAAACTCTGAAACACGTCCCAATACTAGACATGCCATGCGCACAAGTATAATATAATGCCAATAGGGTATACAAAATATATGTATATGAGGCTACATCTATAAAAGAAATGCTGCCCATTGCAAAATGTGCATAGCAAGTGCCCGCTACAGATCACTGGCGCAGATACAGACACTGTATCTGCGCCAGTGATCTGTTGCGGGCACTTGCTATGCACATTTTGCAACGGGCAGCATTTCTTTTATAGATGTAGCCTCATATACCGTATATGTCGGCGTATAAGACGACTGGGCGTATAAGACGACCCCCAACTTTTACCCTTAAAATATAGAATTTAAGATATACTTGCCATTTCGTGCAGGAGCGCTTCATTATGGACATCGGCGGCAGGACCCAGGACTCTCTGTCTCTTTGAACTCGCGCAGATAGGCTGCTTCATCGCGCGAGATCTGAGAGGCAGGGAATGAGAGGAAAGGGAGATCTACGGAGGCTTACAGAGATGTTCCCTGGCGGCTAATACCGGCTTCCCTCAGATCCGTGGCGGATTCCGTGCATCCCGGGAGCCTGTGTACCGGACTGCAGGCTCACAAGGTAAGACACAACCTGTGTACAAGACAATATCCGGCATATAAGACGACCCCACACTTTTGACATTTTTTTAAGGGTGTAAAAAGTCGTCTTGTACGCCGAAATATACGGTACATATATTTTGTATACCCTAGTGGCATTATATTATACTTGTGCGCATGGCGTGTCTAGTATTGGGACGTGTTTCAGAGTTTGGTTGTCTCTTGTTTCCCTCATGGTATGTTGTCATCTGTACCTGATTGCTATTTCTCCTGATATATGATCCGTTAGGTCTCATTCACACGACAGGGTTTCCCGGTCAGGCACCCGGCTGCATTAGGAATAATAGACCCCTAATGGGGCTATTCACACGACCGATTTTTTGACGGCCGGGAAAACCGGCCGTCAAAAAATAGGACATGCTCTATTTTCGGCCGGATACCCGGCCGCCCGGCTCCCATAGAAGTCTGTGGGGCCGGGTAATACACGGCCATCACCTGAATGTGTCCCGAGTGATTGCCGGGTTTTCCGTCGCTTGCGCTCTATCTCCTCCTCCTCACAGCGCAGAGTGCATGTGAGGAGGAGGAGGAGTTTATGCCATTCGGTCGAATGGCTGTACACTGTGTGGCAGGGCCGGGGTGTACAGCAGGTGGAAGGGAGCGCTGCGCTGGCTCCCTTCCCCTGCTTGTTTTAAAAGCGCCCTGGCCCGGCGACACCTTCCATGGCACCGCTAGCAGCTGCTGCTGCTGCGGCTGCTGTAGCAACGCCACTATAGCAGAGCAGGGAGGTATCTCCCCGCTCTATGTGCTAGCTCCATTTTAGCTCCCTGAAGGAGCGGAATCCCCGTGTGTTCGGGGATTCCGCTCCTGGACAGAGCGCTTGATGTCTCTGTCCATATCTGGGCAGTGACATCCGGGGAAACTCCTGAAGCGGAATCCCCGAACACATGGGGATTCCCCTTCAGGTGTTGCCGCTGATGTCACTGTCCAGATCTGCCCGGCCCGGAACGGATGCAAAAATAATGCAAACCGGCCGGGAAAAATGGCCGATTTTACCGGCCGATATTCGGGCTCGGGCGGGACCCGGTCGTGTGAATCCCGCCTTACTCTTGTTGTAATTATTATTGTAATACCATGTATCGTTATGTAATAATAAAGATGTATATTTTTTACTATTCATGGTAGTTATCTTCATATTCTATTGGGATGCTATGTCCCTTGTGCTTTCGCGCTTTGTAGGTTGTTTCAGAGTCATATTGGGGATTCTCCTTTTCGCTTTACCCTGTTTTGAGGTTCTCTGTAGGTTTAAAATTACAGTGAAGGAAACCATGGAGCCGACAGTGACCGGTTAATGCTCCGGATTTTGATCTATTTAGCTAAAACATATCCGACTATATGGCATACAGTGGGATACGTCACCTGGGGAATGGCCCAGGGGAAACTCCTGAAGTCACTGCCCATGAACAGAGCTGGAGCCTTCTACTAGCGCTCTGTCCAGGGATGTCCATATACATAAAGTGACGTCCGAAGCTTTGCAAAGCCGGAGAACACGGCCGGAGCGTCGGCAATGCTCTGGCCAGGGATTCCGGCCCTAGAGACCTCTGATGTCACTTTACACATATGGACAGTGATGTCAGGAGCTTTCCCAGGGACAAAGTCCACGGGTAGAGCACTCTTGATGCTTCCTGGGGACTCTGGAATAACAAAGTCTACTACGCCATTTCATCCTTCAAAAATAAGGTAAACCGACGTCCACCAGCCCGACAGAGGCTAAAAGGACATAATGGAGCCCTGTGAATTATCGTCTACGTTGTTTATACTGTAAGGTAGGAGATTTCCTGACGTACACAATAAACTTAGGGCAACAACACGATGTGAAGGGGGAAGGGAGGGGGCAGCGCTTGTGAGGATGTAAGGAGCACTAATGCTCCGCTCTTACGTTGCCATTAAAGTTCAATGTGTTTTTCCACAGCAAAAATCGAAGGCTTTCCCTTTGATTCCTGGCGCAGATGCTACAAGCGTGTAGCAGATCCACACGAGAATAAGGCCCTGTTCACACAGAGTTTTTTGCCACATTTTTTTCAGCGGAAACCGCGGCAAAAAACGTCCGAAATCGCATCCTATTGATTTCAACGGGGGGCGAAGGTGTTTTTTTCCCGCAAGAGAAAGAAGCGACATGCTCTTTCTTCAGGCATTTCCGTCTCTGACCTCCCATTGACATCATTGGGAGGCAGAGAAAGCCTGAAGGAATTTCAAGGCAGATTTTTCTGCCTGCAAAAAGCTGTGTGAACAAGGCCTAAGTCCCATTGTCATTCACAGTTGCTCATCCTCGGCTTTTCCATGTAATATAAGTTGCATGCTGCTTATTGCTGTGGCAGATTTCCTTTCATGGTGCGGACAAAAATACACGTGGAAAATTTTTCACAGCATGTGAACTGGGTTGCGGAAACCTCATATGCATGGGATGCAGAATCATCGACATGTCATCGAAATCCGTATCAAATCCAACATGTGTGAATATTCAGTGGGAGTTAAAAAAAAATCTCTGTTAGGCCAAATGCACACGATACTTATTACGTGCAAATTTGACGCGGGTATTTTCGTGCGGCAAATCCACAGTGTAATACAGTACTAGCAAAGTAAATGAGATCAAGAAATCTCATTTACATGTCGCATTTTCTGCACAAAAACTGACCTGCGGTGCGTATTTGAAAATATGCTATATGTCACTTTATCTTGCGTTTCATCTTGCGAATTGTTTCTGACTAGTTTAAAAAATAATAAAATAACTGCAGCATAAAACCTGCACCTATTTCCGCATCAAAAAGTAAAAACCGCACCTAAAAACGTATAAAAAAACGCACTATTAGGTGCAGATTTTACCTGCGGAATTACCTGCGGTTTTGATACGGATTTTGTGCACCAAATTCCTCAATGTGTGCGTTACAGAATTTGCTGGGGATTTACATTGTAAAGGATGAAATACGTTACAACTCTGCAACATTAGGGTACGTTCACACAGCTTATTTTCTGCTGTTTTTCTGGCCGTAAACGTCTGAAATATCAGAACAGAATGCCTCCAAACATCTGCCCATTGATTTCAATGAGAAAAACTGAGTTGTGTTCCGATGGGCCGTTCTTTTTACAACGGCCGCGAAAAAGAAGTGCAGGTCACTTCTTCAGACGTTTCTGGAGCCGTTTTTCATTGACTCTATAGAAAAACAGCTCCAAAAACGGCCGTAAAAAACTTCTGAAAATCAGCGGTTTTCGCTTGAATATCTCCGTATTTTCAGACTGTTTTTGCTAATTGTGTGAACATACCCTAATAGGCATGCAGCTTATTTAACCCCTTCCCTTCTCAGCCATTTTTTGGATTTTAACTTTTGTTTTTTCTTCTCCACCCTCCAAAAGCTATAATTTTTTTTACTTGAGGACTTGTTTTTTGCGGTACAAGTTGTAGTTTTTCATGGCACCATTTATTGTGCCGCATAATGTACTGGGAAGCTGAAAAAAAAATATTTGTGGGGTGAAATGCTGCACGTGCATGAGGTTCTGACAAACCCCATTCACATGAGTTAGGGTATGTGCACACACACTAATTACGTCCGTAATATACGGACGTATTTCGGCCGCAAGTCCCGGACCGAACACAGTGCAGGGAGCCGGGCTCCTAGCATCATACTTATGTACGATGCTAGGAGTCCCTGCCTCTCTGCAGGACAACTGTCCCGTACTGTAATCGTGTTTTCAGTACGGGACAGTAGTTCCACGGAGAGGCAGTGACTCCTAGCATCGTACATAACTATGATGCTAGGAGCCCGGCTCCCTGCACTGAGTTCGGTCCGGGACTTGCGGCCGAAATACGTCCGTCAATTACGGACGTAATTAGTGTGTGTGCACATACCCTTAGGGCTTATTCAGACTAACGTGTTAATCGTCCGTGTGAAGGACGTTTTTTTAATGGCCGTCACACGGCTGCAGGTATTTCTATGAGGTTATTCACGTGGTTGTTGTTCTAACAGACCGTGTGAAGGGCCTGTAAAAAAAATAGGACATGTCTTATTTTTGTGCGTTTTCACGGATCCCTCAATAGACTCAAGTCTGTGAAAACGGGTCCCGCACGGCTGCAAATCGGCCGTTCTTCACGTCTGACTTCACACACGTTGGTCTGAATATCGCCTTAGGCCTTATTCACACGAACGTGTCCGTTTTGCATGCGCAAAAAACGCTGCGTTTTGCGCAAGCAAAAGTTCGGTGTGGCATCAGCATATGGTGCGTGGCTGCGTGATTTTCGCGCAGCCGGCATCATTATGACACTCTGTTTTGATGTTACAACACAGTAAAGAAGGAGGGGCTTTTATGTTTCCCTTATCTTCTTTACCATCTGTAGTGTGAATCACACGTGTCACCCGGAAGTGCTTCCGTGTGCCGTGCGCGATTTGCAAGCACCCAATGACTTTAATGGGTGCGTGCTGCGCGAAACACGGGCAAAGTATAGGACATGTCATGAGTTTTACACAGCGCACATACGCGGCGTGAAATTCACTGACAGTCTGAACGGCCCCATTCACTAACATAAGTCTGTGCGACGCCCGTGAAAATCACGCGCGTATCACGGACGTATAACAAGTTCGTGTGAATAAGGCCTTATATTGTAATTTGTAGTGAATTTTCAGTGCGCAATCCGCACCAAAAATAGGAGGCAAGCAAGTGGCCTTATCCAGACGTTCATGTTCGGTTTGTGAAATACGGAGCGTGTATCGGCCATATTTCCCGGACCGACCACAGTTCAGGGAGCCGGCTTTCTAGAATCACAGTTATCTATGATCATAGTCCCTCCCTTCCCATGGGAATACTGTCCCCCTTCCCATGGGAATACTGTCCCCGGTCCCGTACTGAAAGCATCATTACAATATGGGGCAGTATTCCCGCGGAGAGGCAGGGACTCCCAGCAACACTGATAACTATGATGCTAGGAGTCCGGCATGAATTGTGGTCAGCCTGGGAAATACGGCCGATACACGCTCCGTATGTCACGGACCGAACGCGGCCGTCTGAATAAGACCTTAGTCTAGTTACACAGTGCGATGAAATCCCATTTTTTTGCCACAATTTTTGCAAAATCGCGGCAAAAACGTGATTCGACCGCACTGTGAGAATATAGCCTAACAGCACTTTTCATGTCTTGAATCCTTTTTTTATGCAGTTTTCGTAATTGGGGCACAAATCACGCGGTTTTGCCGTGATTTTTATATAATCGCGGCAAAACTGCGCCATTTTTGCCGCCATTACGAAAATCGCGGCAAAAAAACGCTAGGAAAACGAAAAAATACCAAAAAACATTTTAATCAACTTTATACATACTACAAACGGGGTCAGGGGGATGGGAAGCAGGATGGATAGGGGAAACATACTCACCAGCCTGCAGGTCCTGTCGGCAGTGTAGAGGAGCTGGGGGGCGGGATCTCCACACACAGCTTCTGCACATGCTGCATCTTCAACAGGTATGCAGGGGGTGCCGCGAGCGTTGCTAGGGGGGTGCCGCGGGCATTGCTAGGGGGTGCCACGGGCGTTAGTAGGGGCGGGTAGCGAGCGTTGCGAGGGGGGCCCGTGAGCGTTGCGAGGGGGAGGCAACAGTCCGAGGGGGGGGGGGGCGACGGCAACCCGGCGGGCCCCTTTTCTTCATCCATGTGGCCGGGCCCCTGACGGGAGTACCAGTAATACCCCCCTGATAGCGGCCCTGCGTACGTGTGACGGGTGAGCTCCGCTAGTCCTGGTGATCATCCGGCTCCATCCTCCCTCAGGGAGCCGGAAATTTCTCCCTGCAGACTGGATTACTGCTCCTCCATAATGCCGGCACATTTTAAGCCCAATTTTGCCCAGTTTGAGACATCTGAACAATGGGGCCTAGTCCATGGACCCGATCCCCAGACTAAATTTAATACCGGAAGTGCCCGGGCTGCACTTCTGGCACGGTGCACGGAGAGTGCTGTCCCAGGCGGTTGCAGCCTGGAAGAGGAAACAACTTCCAACACTCCCTTCTTTACTCACTGTCCTCCTAGGAGTGTATTCTACTGCTATCTGGGCCCTAGAACCGGCACTAGCGGTGTGATAAACGCGGCCGCCATTTTGGGACTTCCAGCTCTAGCTCTCTGGGGGAACTCCTCTGCTCCCTGGTGGTGCAGTGTGTTGCCATATTCTCTGCCTGAACCATCGATTTGGAGGTATCGTACACTATATTTGTGGCCCTCACGCATTATATTTTACATAACTGCAGTATGTGACTGTGATGTAGCATCTGAAGGACTCACCCGCTCCCCAATTCAAGCACTATTTTTAAGTATATTCCTGGTGCACTGGCCTAAGTAATTTCTTTGTTACTGCATAAAAATACTGCCTGTGATCTGTTTGTAATGGCGCCCCCCAAACAATCCAAAATTACTGACAAGATGGTAAAATCGGCGGGAGCGGCATCTGGTTCATGCACATTGCGGCCATGTGGAGCCCCTCCTTCCACTATGCAGACGCTCCTGCAGAACTGTCCATGCTGGATGTCCTAAAGGCTATAACGGAATCCCGTACGGTACTAACAGAAACAGAAAAAATAGACGCTCTCCAGATAGACTTTGGTATCCTTAGGGCTGGTGTGCACACACTACGTGAGAGAGCTACTGAGTCCGTTAGACGCATATCTGACCTCGAAGATGTAGTGACTACTCTAAGATCTCGAGTGGGCACTCTAGAGTCCCAACACACTACCTGGCGAGCTAAAATGGATGACATGGAGAACCGTTTGAGAAGGTGTAATATCCATTTTGTTGGTTTACCGGAGGGAGCTGAGAGGCCATATCCTAATGCCTTTTTGGAAAATTGGCTTAAATCGACCTTTGGGCAAACAGCCTTTTCTCCTATGTTCTGCGTGGAATGTGCGCACCGCATCTTAACCAGAATTCCTCGACCTGGAGCACCTTCACCTACATTCATAGCCAAGTTTCTCAACTTCAAGGATAGAAGCAAGCTGCTAGAACTGGCGAGGAAACAAGGTCCTCTGAAACATGATAATCAAGATGTACGAGCATTCCCTGATTATTCTCTGGAGGTACAGAAACAAAGGCAGTGTTTTAATAAGGCCAAGAAATCTCTGCGGGAGAAGCAAATCCCTTCCTCTATGGTCTACCCTGCCAAGCTAAGGGTGGTGTACAATGGCTCGACCATATTTTTGGAAAAACGGGAGGATGTTTTTGCCTTCTTAGAACATCATGGGATATAGTCCCTTTGTTCCTGACAACCTACGTCTCCCGGTGCGAGAGTGCATTATGTCTACAGGACTCGTTGCAAATGGCGCAAACTATATTTGGTGGTAATTTATGGAACTACCGCTTGATGTTGTGTGAGACAAGTACAGATATTTTGTAAAGGATCTGCCAGACACAGCTTCTGTGTCAACGCCCATAGGTAATCAGTCTGCACCTGCTTCTATGTCTGTGAGACTGACTCCATCTTCCACCACTCAGGATGGCAGGCTTAGGAGTGGGAGAGCCTATCACAGCCTGGCCAGACGGATCTAGCTCCCGCCCTCTGTCTATTTTTACCTGCCTTTTCTGTTCCTCCTTTGCTTGTGATTCTTCTCTGCTGGTTTCCTGGCCCTGCTGCAGCTTCTTAAACTACTGACCCTCTGCTTGTTATTGACCTTGGCTTTACTGACCACTCTTCTGCTCTGCGTTTTGTACCTCGCTCATCTCCTGGTTTGACTAGGCTCGTTCACCTCGCTTGTTGCTCACAGTGTTCCCGTGGGCAACTTCCCCATTTCCCCGGCTTCTTTGTACCCTTGTCTGTTTGTCTGTCGTGCACCTATTGAGTGTAGGGACCGTCGCCCAGTTGTACCCCGTCGCCTAAGGCGGGTCGTTGCAAGTAGGCAGGGACTGAGTGGCGGGTAGATTAGGGCTCACCTGTCTGTCTCCCTACCCCATCATTCCATAATCACAAGCCCATATACCTAGTCTACCCTGGTCCCTGACACTCTATGGACCCCCTTGAGACCCTGGCTCAGCAAATGCAGGGCCTCTCCCTACAGGTCCAGGCCCTGGCTCAGTGGGACAACCAGCCTGATGCTACCCTGATAGTGCCCCTCACCTCACCTCTTGAACCCCACCTCAAGTTGCCTGACCGGTTCTCAGGGGACAGGAAGACTTTTTTCTCCTTTCGGGAGAGTTGCAGGCTCTATTTTCGCTTAAAGCCCCACTCCTCTGGTTCTGAGAGCCAGCGGGTGGGTATAATTATGACCCGGCTCCAGGACGGGCCCCAAGAATGGGCCTTCTCCTTGGCTCCTGACGCCCCTGAACTTTCCTCCGTTGATCTTTTCTTTTCTGCTCTCGGGCTCATTTATCACGAGACTGACAAGACTGCCTTTGCCGAGAGTCAGCTGGTGACCTTACGTCAGGGTGAGAGACCTGTTGAGGAGTATTGTTCTGACTTTAGGAAGTGGTGTGTAGCTTCTCGGTGGAATGACCCTGCCTTAAGGTGCCAGTTTAGATTGGGTCTGTCAAACGCCCTAAAAGACCTGCTAGTTAGCTATGCCTCTTCTGACTCCCTAGATCAGGTTATGGCTTTAGCGGTACGACTTGACCGACGTCTCAGGGAACGACGACTTGAACGTTTTTGTGTTTTCCCCTCTGACTCCCCCATGATGCCTCCCGAGGTTCCGTTGCTTCGTTCTTCCACGGAAGACTCGGAGGTACCTATGCAACTAAGGGCCTCCGTGTCCCCCCAACAACGTAGAGAGTTCCGCAGGAAGAATGGTCTCTGCTTCTACTGTGGGGATGACAAGCATCAAGTGAACAAATGTCCTAGGCGTAAGAGTAACCAGTCAGAGGAACTTCCGCGCCTAAGTGACCATCGGGGAGGTCACTTGGGCGCACAGGTATTTCCCGTAAATATGAAACGTAATAAAATCTTGCTTCCCTTTCAGGTCTCTTTTGGTGGTAGGTCTGCTACCGGCAGTGCCTTCGTGGATTCAGGGCTTCTGCTAATATTATGTCTGTGGAATTTGCTATGTCTCTAGCTATGCCATTGATTGATTTGCCTAAACCTGTCCCGGTAGTGGGTATCGACTCCACTCCTCTTGCTAATGGTTATTGTACACAGCATACCCCTGTTTTTGAACTCCTTGTTGGCTCCATGCATTTGGAGCAGTGCTCTGTACTGGTGAGGCAGGGATTATTGTCCGATTTGGTTTTAGGCCTTCCCTGGTTGCAGTTGCATAATCCCACGTTTGACTGGAATACTGGGGATCTTACCAAATGGGGTAATGAATGCATGACGTCATGTTTTTCTGTTAATTCTATTTCTCCCCCTGAGGAGGTGAACACTCTACCTGAGTTTGTTCAGGACTTCGCTGATGTTTTTTCTAAAGAGGCCTCCGAAGTGTTACCTCCTCATAGAGAATTCGAATGCGCAATTGATTTGGTACCAGGAGCTAAGCTCCCTAAGGGTAGGGCTGGGTCTAAAAATATTAAAGATGATGCACTGTCGGGTAGCTTCATGGCCAGCCCTCCTTTGGAGGAAGATCCTGCTTGTGTTTTGCCTCCAGGTATAATCATTTCCTCTATTGATTCTGATTTAGTCTCTGAAATTGCGGCTGATCAAGGTTCAGCTCCCGGGAACCTTCCTGAGAACAAGTTGTTTGTTCCCCTACAATTCCGGCTAAGGGTACTTAGGGAAAATCATGACTCCGCACTATCTGGTCATCCAGGCATCCTTGGTACCAAGCACCTCATTGCCAGAAACTATTGGTGGCCTTTGTTGCCTAAAGACGTTAAGGCCTACGTCGCCGCTTGTGAAGTTTGTGCTAGGTCCAAGACTCCCAGGTCCCGACCAGCGGGCTTACTATGTTCTTTGCCCATTCCCCAGAGACCTTGGACCCATATCTCCATGGACTTTATCACCGATTTGCCTCCATCTCAAGGCAAGTCGGTGGTGTGGGTTGTAGTAGACCGCTTCAGTAAGATGTGCCACTTTGTGCCCCTCAAGAAACTACCCAATGCTAAGACGTTAGCTACCTTGTTTGTCAAACACATCCTGCGTCTCCATGGGGTCCCTGTCAATATTGTTTCTGACAGAGGGGTACAATTTGTTTCATTGTTTTGGAGAGCCTTCTGTAAAAAGTTGGAGATTGATCTGTCCTTCTCCTCTGCCTTCCATCCTTAAACTAATGGCCAAACTGATAGGACTAATCAGTCTCTAGAACAATATTTAAGGTGTTTTATCTGTGACTGTCAATATGATTGGGTCTCATTCATTCCCCTCGCCGAATTTTCCCTTAATAACCGGGTCAGTAACTCGTCAGGGGTCTCCCCCTTTTTCTGTAATTTTGGGTTTAATCCACGGTTCTCCTCAGTTTCACCTGGTAGTTCCAACAATCCCGAGGTAGAAGTCGTTCATCGGGAACTGTGCACAGAAGAACCTAGAGGCGTCCCAGAGCATACAAAAGACTCAGGCAGATAGAAGACATTTTGCTAACCCCTTGTTTATGGTCGGGGATCTGGTGTGGCTATCGTCAAAAAATTTGCGCCTTAAAGTCCCGTCCAAGAAGTTTGCTCCCCGGTTTATAGGGCCGTACAAGGTCATTGAAGTCCTCAACCCTGTCTCCTTCCGACTGGAGTTGCACCCGTCTTTTCGAGTACACGACGTGTTTCATGCCTCCCTCCTTAAACGCTGCTCCCCGTCCTTGGCTCCCTCGAGGAAACCTCCGGTCCCTGTTCTCACCCCTGAGGGGGTAGAATTCGAGGTGGCCAAGATTGTGGACAGCAGGATGGTCCAAGGCTCCCTCCAGTACCTGGTCCATTGGAGAGGATACAGGCATGAGGAGAGGACTTGGGTACCCGCCCGGGATGTTCACGCTGGGGTATTGGTCAGGAGGTTCCACCTTCGTTTCCCCAATAAACCAGGTCCACATAGAAAGGGTCCGGTGGCCCCTCATAAAAGGGGGGGTACTGTAAAGGATCTGCCAGACACAGCTTCTGTGTCAACGCCCATAGGTAATCAGTCTGCACCTGCTTCTATGTCTGTGAGACTGACTCCATCTTCCACCACTCAGGATGGCAGGCTTAGGAGTGGGAGAGCCTATCACAGCCTGGCCAGACGGAGCTAGCTCCCGCCCTCTGTTTATTTATACCTGCCTTTCCTGTTCCTACTTTGCTTGTGATTCTTCTCTGCTGGTTTCCTGGCCCTGCTGCAGCTTCTTGAACTACTGACCCTCTGCTTATTATTGACCTTGGCTTTACTGACCACTCTTCTGCTCTGTGTTTTGTACCTCGCTCATCTCCTGGTTTGACTCGGCTCGTTCACCTCGCTTGTTGCTCACAGTGTTCCCGTGGGCAACTTTCCCATTTCCCCGGCTTCTTTGTACCCTTGTCTGTTTGTCTGTCGTGCACCTATTGAGTGTAGGGACCGTCGCCCAGTTGTACCCCGTCGCCTAGGGCGGGTCGTTGCAAGTAGGCAGGGACTGAGTGGCGGGTAGATTAGGGCTCACCTGTCTGTCTCCCTACCCCATCATTACATATTTATCTCCTATTCTACATTGCACTATGGAAATAGACCTGGGCCCTACGGTCTTTACGTCTACCAGTCGTCTCTCCTACCATATGGTCCACTGAGCCAACTCTCTTTATTTGCAAGATTTGTGAGATATCTAGGGGAAGGGGTTTATCCCCTTTTACATTTAACTGTTTAACCGTATTCTCTAATCCCAGTTTTACCTTTACCATGTGCAAGATAGTTACTGCAATTGGGAATGAAGCCTGTCTCATGTTTGGAGGGATAGGTAGGGTGGGTTGGGGTGTGGTTTGTTTGTTTTAGCTTTCCATATCTTTTCAGTCATCTACGTGTATTGCATAAATGTCTGTGGATCAGTGACTTGAGCTCTCCGATTGCTGGAATTTGCAATCCCTCATATTTCACAACTCCCTTAACTTACATATGTTATTTGGGTATGTCCTACTTCCAATACTGCAAAAATGGAGAGATTACAGCACCTTAATATCCTCTCCTGGAATGTGAGAGCTCCTAATGATAAATTCAAGAGATCTCTAGTATTCAATTCTCTCTCCAATTATAGTCCTCATATGATACTCCTTTAAGAGACTCACTTGGTGGGCTCTAAACTGAAGGCTATTCATAGGCCCTGGGTTAGATATGGATATCATGCCTCTTTTTCCAGCTATTCCTGTGGGGTCTCCTTGCTGGTCCACAAATCTCTACAATGTGTGGTTACTTCTGTTAGAACTGATCCTAGAGGGAGATTTGTTATTATACTATGCCAGGTATACCTTATATCATTCATTATAGTGAATATTTACAACCCCCCTCCAGCATCTATCCAGCTACTGATTGATGTGATGGTGTTAGTGACAGATTTGGGCCCTGCGCCCCCCTGGTTACTTGGGGATTTTAATCTCCTGCTCTGTCCCGAGTTGGATACGTTGGGTGGGACTCTGGGGACTGCTTCTCCTCTAAGTGCATGGGTTGACACATATCTGACAGAGATCAGGCGTATCCCTTATCGCGGCCTACTCATGCCATTGTCCAGCCTACAGATCACTCTCCAGAATAGATCTTGCATTTGGAAATATGTCCTCTCTTCTTTTTGTAGTAGATACCAAGTACCTCCCTAGAGGTATCTCGGCTCACTCCCCCTACTTCTCACTCTAGGGTTCCCTGAGGTGGCAAAACGCAAAATTTGCAGAGGGAGTCCTCTATGGCCTTTCGGTAAAGACTTGGAGTTATCTAGCTTTTGGTCTGCAAATACTGATTTGATGGAATGTGGCTTGGTATGGGAAGCTTTTATGTCATACATCAGAGGGGTTGTGATAAGAGCCATTTCCTCACACAGACGTGGGCTAACCACTCATCATATTTCTCTTGAGTCTGCCCTAGCCCGGGTGGAGGGGGAGTATCTTCGAAATAAAGACCCACCAACCTTCTCTGCCTTCTCTGAAAAACAGAGTGAATACAGTCTATTCTTAACTGAACTGACTAGGAAAAATATCTATACTCTCAAAGATTCTTTGATCAAGGGGATGTTTTAACTAGAATATTTAGCAAGAGATGATACAATGGCAAATCCCATTATGGAGATAATTTGCCCTGCGGGTGTACAGGTATAGGACCCCCTAACTATTAACCAGATGTTTGCCCAATTTTATGCAGACCTACTGTATATTCCTACAAGGTAACATACACTTCATCTGATCTGGAAGATTATTTAAGTACCATAGATTTTCCTGTCTTGGATGGGGTGGATATTTAGTCTTATGGAGGCTGACTTGACTGTGGAAGAAATCAAGGCAGCCATTGGTTCCTTTCCAGATAGAAAAACGCCAGGACTGGGTGGCGGAGCCTGACCGCGGAGAGTGATGGCAGCTTAGTTTCTCGGCTCCTCACACACATGATCTAGGATCACTGATATCGCAAGGCACAAACCTGAGAATGGTGAAGATCGGTAAACCTGACACCAGAGATCACTCAGGGACACCAAAAACTCACAAAGGTCAGGGAGACCTAGACAAATTCTTGAAAATGAAGCCGTCCCAGAAAACCAAGATGGCGCCGCCGGTGACTATGGAACCCAGGCAGGAAGATGACTCAGAGGAAGATAGCGATGGTGAGTCTGTGGCTGCCTCCACATCTTCACGCCAGGAGAAAGCTCCGATCTCCCGAGCATACTTAGAGAAAACTATAGTACAAGCTCTATCGCCAATGATGAAGGAGCTTGCAGACATCAAGGCGGACGTCCGCCATATTGGAAGCCGCGTGGAGCACCTGGAGTCTGTGGTCACTGACTCGGTTAACTACTGTGACTCACTAGGCCACAAAGTGCAGCAACAAGAGACCCAGTTAAATAAAGTAATGACACTGCTGGAGGATCAGGAAAATCGGAGCAGGAGGAAGAACGTGAGATTTAAAGGTATACCTGAATCAGTGACATCAGAGGCATTGCAAGCGGTGGCCAGGAAAATATTTGCTGATTTACTGGGACAGGAACGCGCTTCTGTAATAGTCATCGAGCGGATCCACAGGGCACTACGCCCGGCACCGAGGGCATCTGAACCCCCAAGAGATGTGGTATGTGGCTTACTCAGCTTTGTGGACACCTCGGCTATTCTACAGGCTAACAGAGCACGTGCGGATATCGTGCTAGATGGCACCAAAATTCAGCTCTATCAGGACATTGCAGCCTCCACACTGGCAAAACGCAGAATGATGCGGCCTCTCCTGCTAAAATTGCAAGACATGCGGCTCACATACAACTGGATGTATCCCTTCGGCCTGGCCATACTGAAAAATGGTAAACGCATCATCATTCACACTCCTGAGGATTTACAAGACACCTGGGAAAAATTGGGAATCGCTCCGATAGATATTCCTTCCTGGATGCCGGCTCATACGGACTTACATCTGCCGAGCCTACCACAGCTAACACCATGGGCGACGTCGGGAAAAGCGAGATCTCCCAGGTCCAAGAAAGGTCAAGCAAGAAGAGAAGATGGAGATTTTACCTGAATGTGGACTTTCATCAGCGACCCCACATGGGGTTCGTATGTCATAATTGCCTTTGGTATACTATGCACGGGAATAGTGAGTATGTTATGACAGGTTTGCTGAGTTCCCGTTATGTGTCATACTGATGTTTATTGCTATTATACAAGAGTGCCTTAAATTAGTGAGAATATGTATATTGCTATAGTGATCCGGGATCAAGTATCGGCTCAGGGTTGATGCTTCTCTGTACCCCACGCTTTAGGATGAGATGCGGCGCCCCTAATGTAACGCTGGGATTGTGTTTCATTATGATATTGGGTGCTGTACCCTCTTTGAGCTATGTTTATCAAGATGCCCCAGGGACTAAGGGTCGTGAGCTCCCCCAGGGGGACCTGATCCTTTATCTCTGGCTGCATTCATTTTCATTGTTCATTCAATGTTTACCCCTTTTGTATGTCTCCTATGTTACCTCTACCCCTCACCCGGAACCTTACAAGATAAATGTGATATTGCTACAGCTCACTAAGACACAAAGTTACTCTGACATCTCATGGCGTTAACTAACATACTCACCTACAATGTAAAGGGTTTTAACTCTCCTAATAAAAGGAGCCAGGTCTTGATGCTGCTCAAACAGGAGAAAGCCGCTATAGTTTTCCTGCAGGAAACGCATTTCAAAGAGGGAAAGATACCTAGATTACCAACCCGTTATTTTAATAAGTGGTTCCATACTGGATCATCCAGCTCAGCAGCGAGAGGGGTGTCTATTGCGTTTCATAAAGACCTCCCTTTTGGTCTGGTAGCACAACACAGTACTGCTGATGGCAGAGCACTGTTCTTGAAGGGACATATTGGAAACTCTATCTACACATTCGCAAACTTATATGCCCCAAATAAATCGCAGGCAGGCTGGTTTGATAAGATCTTAGACGCATTAACTGTTTTTGCGGAGGGACCTATAATTTTGGGGGGGGATTTCAATGTCACGCTGAACCCTCTACAAGATTCCTCCACGAAAAGATCTGCCTTAACCTTCGCTGCTCTGGGGAAAATTAAACGGAAATTACAGGGCCTACAACTGATAGATGCATGGAGGGCTGTACATCCCTCGACTCAAGATTTTACATTTTATTCTAAAGCGCACAGGTCACATCAGAGATTGGATTATCTCTTTATTCATGAGAGTTTGCTTCCAGCCCTAAAGTCAGCTCAGATAGGTCAAATGACTGTTTCGGACCATTCCCCGGTCAGCATTACTTTGCCTTTGGTGGTGTTGCCCATTAGAGAGTGGTCATGGCGACTAAATGAAACCCTCTTAGATAGTGAATCACACGTAAAATATTTAACTGAACAACTGACATATTATTTTGACACTAACACCTCTTCTGACGTAACGGCAACGTGCACATGGGAAGCACATAAGGTTTATATAAGGGGCTTGCTGATCTCCCTAGGGTCTAGGGTCAAAAAAGAAAAATCTAAACAAATTAACTCTCTGTTGACCCGAATTGCTGCACTAGAAAAAGTACATAAAAAAATCAGCGGCACAAGATGCTCAAGTCGAACTTGGCACCCTGAGAGTAAAACTAAAAGACTTATTGAATTTGAAAATGGCCAAAAATCTGATGTACTATAGGCAGAAGATATATGCACATGGGGACAAGGGAGGTAGGCTCATGACGGCACTTATTAAAAAACAAAAAGAAAAATCTTTCATTTCAAGAAATAGGGGAGTTGATGGGATAATACACACCTCCACGTCTGAGATAGCTAAAGAATTCATGTCATTCTATTCCTCCCTTTACAACATCAGGGAAGAGGAAACTGGAACTCAGTCTGATAAGAGGGACACACGGGTTCTTGACTTTTTAGGGTCACTCAAACTACCCACTCTCTCCTCAGAAGAGGCTGACACTCTTATACACCCTATTACGGCAGAGGAGGTGAGGAGCGTAATTTCTTCTTTCCCAACTGGTAAAAGTCCAGGCCCAGACGGCTTCTCTCTCACCTATTATAGAAAATGTCTAAACTATCTGTTACCACACCTGACCCACATGTGTAACGCGCTCTTAAATGGCACACCCTTCTCGAAACAATCTTTAGAAGCATATATTACCATAATACCGAAGGAGGGAAAAGGCACATCCCTATGTGCTAGCTACAGGCCTATATCCTTATTGAATATTGACCTGAAGATATGGGCCAAACTCTTGGCGCTGAGAATTGGGACCCTATTGCCTAAATTAGTCGATCCGGATCAGATGGGGTTTGTAAGAGGAAGGGAAGGTAAACATAACGCGAGAAGACTGATAAACTCTATTCATTATGCTAAACATTTTAAACTACCTTTAATACTTATGGGCACTGACACTGAGAAAGCGTTCGATAGAGTGGCCTGGGATTTCATGAAACAAGTGCTAGCTAAATTTTTATTCCCACCTCAATTTATTGCAGCAATTTTCTCACTTTATACAGATCCGCATGCTCGGATACGGGTTAATGGGGTCCTCTCACCGTCCTTTTCCATCACGAACGGTACTAGACAGGGATGCCCACTATCCCCCACTCTTTTCATCTTGACTTTGGAAACCCTCCTGCAAAAAATTAGATCAGACTCTCTGATAAGGGGGTTACAGATAAGAGAACATACACATCTAGTGGCGGCCTTTGCAGACGACATACTCCTCATGGTTACTAACCCGCAACAAGCGCTGCCACGGCTACAACATATTTTTGCTGAGTATGGAAAGGTCTCCAACTTCAAGATTAATTATAACAAATCTGAAATACTAAATATTTCCCTTCCTCTCTTTTTAGCACAGGAACTACAACGAGACTCGCTCTTTTCATGGCCTTCTCACTATATTACATACCTGGGTGTTCAAATACCGAGCCAATTACAAGACCTATATAAGCTTAACTACCAACCACTATTAAAGAAAGTGTCGACACACCTCTCCTCTTATCACATACCCTTCATGTCCTGGATGGGTCGCAAAAATCTTTTGCAGACATACATATTGCCGATACTATTATATGTTATGAATATGGTCCCTATATATCTACCAAAGACCTTCTTTACACTTGTGAGACGTATATTTTCCTCCTTCCTGTGGAATCAGCGTAGGCCCCGCCTGTCATATAAATTATTGTCGCTAAAACGGGATAGAGGAGGTTTGGGGCTACCGGACGTGGAGGTGTACTATAAGGCGATTCATCTACAAAGATGGATGGATTTGGCATCGCCGGGGTCAATGGATTGGTGCATAGAACCGGAGATAGCACCCTTAGGTAGAGATTCTTTGAGACTGCTGTGGTTACCCGACCAGAGAACCCTAAAATCCATCACAAATCATCTCCTGAAGGGAACACTCTCGGTGTGGATATCGCACAAAGCTGTGAGCATACCTCCCTTGACGCCCTCGCCGATTATGCCTGCCTCTCTATTGCCTTACAATGTTGAATATAAGGATCCCCCACCAGATGATGTATGGGACTTGTTTTCTCATATGAATATTTCAGACTTGCTAGAAGCTAATAAGGTTCCCGCAACGGCCAAAATTAGATCACTGGTCTTACCGGGCTCTCTAAATTTCCTTCAGATCAATCATGTGCAACACGTTTGCAAGACCTTCCTAGCTTCCCAAAAAAGCAGTAGAGATCTGGGCGATTTAGAGAAAATGCTCCTTGTCAAGGGGGTGACTAAATGCAAATTATCTAGAATATACCCCATACTGCTGAGCTTAGGCACACCTGGGACCCCAACTTTTCTAGTGTCCTGGGAAATGGAATTGAACAAGAAATTCACTGAACAGGAACAGAAATGGATATTGAGAAACTCTCATGGTTTTTCCAGGTGTGTAAAACTTCAGGAGAGCCATTACAAATTATTAACAAGGTGGTACAAGACGCCGGAGCGAATGCACCATCTGGGTTTAGCGGCCTCTAAGTTATGCTGGCGCTGTCAAGGGGATGTGGGGACACTGTCCCACATCTGGTGGTATTGCCCGCTGGTCACAGGCTTCTGGAAAGAGATATCAGTGGAGATTAACAAAATCTGTAACTCTGACATACCACTTTCCATAGAATTGATAGCTTTGGCATTGCCCTCCAAAACATTCAAGCCCTCTAAAGTACATCTAGCCGCACACCTGATAGCTGCGGCCAAATACTTAATCCCCCTATACTGGCTGCAAACCGCCGCCCCATCCAAAACACAATGGTTGGACAAGGTTCAGCAGATTTGTAATTTGGAGGAGCTGACCAGTTGGCAAGAACACACTCATGTCAAATTCTTAAACACTTGGAGACCGTGACTACACCAGGGGCGGACATACCGCATGTGCAGCCGGTGCAGCTGCACAAGGGCCCCGCGTGGGAAGGGGGCCCGTTCAGTGGCGTAACTACCACAGTAGCAGCCGTAGCAGCTGCTACGGGGCCCGCGGCATGGGGGGGCCCGTGTCGCCCTGACAGGCACATTACATTTTATGTACCAGGCCTGGCGGCACGGGCCCCCTCATGCCTAGTAGCATCACAACACTAGGCATGAGGGGAGGGAGGGGGCGGGGGCCCGGTGATAGCCGCCACACTGCACTACCAATCGGGAGGGAGGGGGCGGGTGCCCGGGCCCGGTGATAGCCGCTACACTGCACTGCCAATCTGGCACAGATGAATAGGACAGGACGGCGATGCTGGTGGTAGGAGGAGCGCTCAGGCAGGGGAGAGGACAGGGGGCGGTGCGACGTAAGACTTCGGGCGGCTGGACAGTACAGTCAGGACTGCCGGAGAACTCATAGGATGAGCGGAGGACAGACACAGGACGAGTGGAGGACGTGCAGACTGCAGAGGACAGGTAGATGAAGTTAAAAAGTTCATGTCAGAAGGGAGAAGTTTTTATGTAGAAAAATCTGCCTCATAATTCCTTCCGGAATTTTGAGGCATATTTTGACCTGCCGGTAGAACACTTCCCGCGTTTTTCATTGCGTTTTTTTGTGGCGTTTTTCGGCCATCGGGCCGTGGGCAGGGAAACGCAGCAAAAAACGCATTTTCTGCCTGCCATTGTTGTCAATGGGAAGTCAGAGACAGAAACGCCCGAAGAAAGGGCATTGCGCTTCTTTTTCCCGCATGCGGTTTTTACTGCTCGCAGGAAAAATTTCATGGATTTCAATGGGAGGCACTTTCTGACGTTTTTCGCGAAAAAAACCTCAGTGTGAACTCCCCCTAACACAGGGGCGTAACTACTGCTATAGCAGCCGTAGCGGCTGCTACGGGGCCGCGGCATGAGGGGGCCCGCGTCACCTGCCGGCACGGGCCCCCACCTTGGCCGGAATCTCCGCTAGCTGCCGCTATGGCTGCTACAGCGCGATGCCACGGAACACTACGGCAGAGCAGGGAGTATCTCCCCGCTCTGCCATTAAACATAAGACATGTATCCCCTATCCACAGGATAGGGGATACGTGTGTGATCGCTGGCATTGATAGGGAGAACGGGGGACCGAAAGTCCCCTGAAGTTCTCCATCACAAACCTCGGACTTCCGGGGTCTGTGTCGGCAGCTCCGTAGAAATGAATGGAGCGCCGGTCACACTTGAGCTGCGCAGACACCGGAAGTCAGAGGTGAGTGATGGAGAACTTCGGGGGACTTTCGGTCCCCCGCTCTCCCTATCAATGCCAGCGATCACACATGTATCCCCTATCCTGTGGATAGGGGATACATGTCTTTTGTCTTTTCACACTGTAGGTCGCATTTTTTTGAGTGATTGGGGGTGTATGGCGTTCCCTACAGGGGGGGGGCTGTATAGCGTTCCCTACAGGGGGGGGGCTGTATAGCGTTCCCTACAGGGGGGGGCTGTAAGGCGTTCCCTACAGGGGGGGCTGTATAGCGTTCCCTACAGGGGGGGCTGTATAGCGTTCCCTACAGGGGGGTCTGTATGGCGTTCCCTAAAGGGGGGTCTGTATGGCGTTCCCTACAGGGGGGGGCTGTATGACTTTCCCTACAGACCCCCCCTGTAGGGAACGCCATACAGAACCCCTGTAGATAACGCCATACAGACCCCACTGTAGATAACGCCATAAAGTCCCCCCTGTAGATAACACCATACAGCCCCCTGTAGATAACGCCATACAGCCCCCCTGTAGATAACGCCATACAGCCCCCTCTGTAGATAGCGCCATACAGTCCCCCCTGTAGATAGCGCCATACAGTCCCCCCTGTAGATAGCGCCATACAGTCCCCCCTGTAGATAGCACCATACAGTCCCCCCTGTAGATAGCGCCATACAGTCCCCCCTGTAGATAGCGCCATACAGACCCCCCTGTAGATAGCGCCATACAGACCCCTCTGTAGATAGCGCCATACAGTCCCCCCTGTAGATAACGCCATACAGCCCCCTCTGTTGATAGCGCCATACAGTCCCCCCTGTAGATAACGCCATACAGCCCCCTCTGTAGATATCTTGAGATTCAGTCCTGCTTGATAGGTAACAGTGCAGTAAGCTAAGCATGATAAGATCATCTAAATTATTGCATCTCAGTTGCATGAGTGCTTTGTGTTATATTCAATGATTCAATTTAACCTAAGTCTCTAAATGTGGGCAAAGAAAATAAAAAAACTATACTCACCTCCTCCCTCGCCTCCGTTCACCCGCCGCAGCCCCCATCCTCCTGTCTCGGTCTGTGTTACAAGTGTACAAGGCTGCACTGGTGACGCGCTGCCGATGGCACGTGACCGCTGCTGCCAATAACTCCTCATTGGTGTGCTGCTGAGGACAGTAGTTCCACAGCAAATCGCTGTTGAGGGCATTGATTGGCTGCAGCGGTCATGTGCCATCGACCGCGCGTCACCACAGCAGCTTTGTAAACACAGAAAGGGATAGGGGCTGCGGAGGGGGAACGGAGGCGCCGGAGGAGGTGAGTATAGGTTTTTCATTTTCTTTGCCCACATTTAGGGACTTAGTTTAGATAAGAATTTAACCCGGAAAAAAATGTGTTACTTGTGTTCTAAACTGGTAATAAAATGTACAATATAAATCTTCCTTCATAATTTTTATTAGTAAGGTTTATTTTTATATGCATATATATGTTTAGGTAACTTTGTCGGTATTGGGGGGGGGGCGGGGGGGCCCTGGCACATTATCTGCACAGGGGCCTTTTGCAGTCTGTGTCCGCCACTGGACTACACTATAGAACGAGCATACATTGAGGGTGCATAAACATACGTATGAGATGCACAGTCTACTGAAAAAACTTTACACTGAAATGAGGCGGAAAAGAGCTGTAACGACAAATTCCTGTAAGCTACATAATCTTGTTACCCTTTTTCCCCCCACCTTACCTTGTTTTTCTCTCCTCCCCTATTGTGCCAAGGTTTCTTCAAACTTGTACCTATATCTTAATGTACCCGAAATGCTTGTATTTTAGATCTTATTTCTTGTGATAATGTACAATTACCCAAAGCTGATGGCCTTTATGTATGTTTCTAAACTCATGTTGCACATGGGTACAGTTATGTTATTTGCTTTTATGTTTGTTTTTACTCTTTTCAAAAATAAAAAACAGATTTGACAAAAAAAAGAAAAACGCCAGGACTGGATGGTCTCCCCATAGAATGGTATAAACTGCATGTGGACTTGATAATCCTCAAACCCTGTAAAGACCTAAGAGAATGTGGATCCCATAGAACCATCTCACTCCTCAATAGTGATGTTAAGATTCTAGTTAAAATTTTCGCCATGCTTTTACAGAAAGTAATAGGTCATGTTATTCACCTGGACCAATCTGGCTTTATGCCTGGTAAAGCCACTGACTTTAACCTGAGTAGATTGTTCACTGACCTCACGTCTTCCCATTATCTACCGGGCTCCCAGGTTGTTGCCTCCTTGGACTTGGAGAAAGCATTTTACTCAGTTACCCTATCTGTAACGTCAATGGTCGCTGACCACGAACTCCTTCCATCCATTCGACGCCCTTCTCTCCAGAGATGTTTGCACATACGGCCATCCTGTTCCACAGTGACCACCAGGGTGCGCTCGCGAGTTCAGTCCAGACTTAAGAAGCCAAAGCGCACGCATGTGGGAGATTGAGCTGATTGCTCCTAGAGCACCCTGGGCTATAAGAAGGTCCCAGCCCCATCCTCCCATGCCTGAGCGTTGTTGTCGTATCCTAAGTTTGTCTTGCAAATGGTCCTCTAGTGTTTCCTGCTCCCAGTGTTCCCTGTTCCTGTAACCTGATCTAGTGCCGTGCTGAGCTGTAGAAGTGCTGTGCTGTATACTAAACCTGTCCTGCTACTCCACGCCTGATGTCTCTACCTGCTGCCTAGTCCCAACCAAGCCTGCCTTGCTACTGTCGAGCTGCCACAGGTACCCTATATGAACTATAGACTCTGACCTGCGCCCTGTTGGCCAGCTGCCATACCGCAAAGGCGGTACGGGCCAGTGGGTCCACAAACCCTACGTGACCAGTACGCTCAGGCCATGGATCCCGCTGGTCGATCCAAGACCATGACGACGTCACAAGAGATGCAGGCGGATATGCTAGACCTCCGTTCTCGACAGGACCAGCTCCTCCAGGCCTTGAACATTCTCGCAAGTTGGCAGGAGGCATGAGCTGCCATTCCTCCTACTACACCTCCTGGCACTACTGTTCTTCAGACTACACCTCCTGGCAGTGTTGATCCTCGTTTTTCTTTGCCACTTTCTGACCGCTATGATGGAGACGCAAGTACCTGTCTTGGATTTTTGAACCAGTGCCAGATCCACTTCTGCCTGTATTCAAGGGCATTTTCGTCTGATGACGCAAGGGTCGCTTTCATTATCTCTCTTCTTACTGGCAAGGCCCTTGCATGGGCGAACCCTATCTGGAAGAGACAAGGACCAGAGACCCGTGACTTTCAGGGGTTCCTCCGGAGATTTCGCACAGTGTTTGAGGAGCCTGGACGAGTCTCCTCTGCTGCGGCTACCTTGCTGAACCTACGCCAAGGAGACAACTCTCTGGGCGAGTACGCCATCCACTTCCGTACCCTGGCGGGAGAACTGTTGTGGAACAATGAGGCCCTGGTGGCTACATTCTAGCATGGACTGTCTCTTAAGATTAAAGATGAACTTGCCGCTCGAGGCCTGCCGTCTACCCTGGATGACCTCATCCTCCTGGCTGCCCGGATTGATAGAAGGCTCAGAGAACGGCTCCAAGAGGTTCGTCAGGAGCGAGGCCTTCCTAGTCTGGCCCCTACCTTGCAGCAACCCCTGCCGTCCTCAGATGCCGATCCTCCTCAGGAGTCTGTGAGGATGGACCAATGTAAGCTATCTACCCAGGAGAGACAATGCAGACGCACTTCGGGACTCTGTCTATATTGCAGCCTCGGAGGCCATGTTGTGCGTCTGTGTCCCCAAAAGCCCCAAAGCCTAGGGTTGGTAGGAGAGACAACCTTGGGTAAAGAAGGACTCCCATCTAAGTTGTCCATACCCGTGACCATAGTGTCCGGTGAGAAAACGCATCAGGTCTCTGTGTATCTGGACTCTGGATCCACTGCTAATTTCATTTGTAGAGACCTGGTGGACCTTCTTGGTGGACCAGTTGATGGTTGCATCAGTAAATGGACTACCTCTGCCAAACCCAGTTGTAGCTGTGACCAAGCCGCTGAGGCTCCAATTAGGTGCTCTCCACTCCGAACTTCTACCGTTCTATGTCCTGTCCAAGGCCGTTAACCCTGTGCTGGGTCTGCCTTGGCTCCGACTACATGCCCCAGTCCTGGACTGGAACTCTGAAGAAGTTCTCCAGTGGGGCCCCGAGTGTCACAGCCGATGCCTGGTGCAGATTAGTTCAGTCCAGCCTCCTCTGCCTCGATCATTGGCAGGATTGCCTGGTGTTTATGCTGCATTTCCGGACATCTTCAGCAAAAGGGAGGCAGAGACACTGCCCCCACACCGGGCGTATGACTGTCCTATCGAGCTGATCCCTGGTGCATCTCTTCCCCGTGGTAGGATATATCCTCTCTCCTTGCCAGAGACTCTGTCCATGTCCGCCTATGTTAAGGCGAACTTGGAGAGGGGCTTCATACGGAAGTCTTCCTCCCCGGCAGGAGCCGGGTTCTTCTTCATCAAAAAAAAAGGATGGCTCCCTGCGTCCTTGTATTGACTACCAGGGTATCAACCAAATCACGGTGAAGAATAAATATCCGTTGACGCTGATCTCTGAATTATTTGATCGTATATGTGGTGACCAACATTTTTTCAAAACTAGACCTGCGTGGGGCTTACAACCTAATCCGGATTCGCCAGGGTGACAAATGGAAGACTGCATTTAACATCCGTGATGGACACTATGGCTGGGTTCACACGAGCATGTTACGTCCTTAAAGGACGGAACGTATTTCGGCCGCAAGTCCCGGACTGAACACACTGCAGGGAGCCGGGCTCCTAGCATCATAGTTATGTACGACGCTAGGAGTCCCTGCCTCGCTGTAGGACAACTGTCCCATACTGTAGTCATGTTTTCAGCACGGGATAGTAGTTTCACGGAGAGGCAGGGACTCCTAGCATTAGCATCATACATAACTATGATGCTAGGAGCCCGGCTCCCTGCAGTGTGTTCGGTCCGGGACTTGCGGCCAAAATACGTTCCGTCCTTTACGGACGTAACTTGCTCGTGTGAACCCAGCCTTAGAGTATCTAGTAATGCCCTTCGGTCTGTGTAATGCTCCCGCGGTCTTCCAGGAGTTCGTTAATTACATTTTCCGGGACCTCCTTATGTTTGTGTTGTGGTCTATCTTGATGACATCTTGATTTTTTCTCCATATTCTGTGACTCATCAGAGACATGGGCGTCAAGTTTTACTGCGGTTAAGAGGGAATCGTCTGTACGCTTGTAATGTCCGTGGCTGCGGGCTGTCAGCTCCAGCCTCCCGCTGACAGCCGCAGCCATGAGTCGGCAAGCGCTGGCCCCAGCCTCCTCCTCAGGAGACGCCAGCAATTTCATCCACTCACCTCCGCCGGAGCCCGCAGGGTGCGCGCGCACGCTCATCCCTGCTCTTAAAGGGGCAGCGCGCGCACCGGACATCTTGAACAGCCTTTGACCCGTGAGTACCCTGGGCTATAAGAGGGGTCCAGCCCCCTAGTTCGGTGCCTGAGCGTTGTTAGTTTTCCCAGTCTGTCTTGCAAATGGTCCCTTAGTGTTTCCCGTTCCTGTTGTTGCCCGTGCCTTGTTCCCCGTTCCTGTTTCCCGTGCTTTGCCCTAGTATCAAGTCGTGCCATGTTCTGTGTCATCTGCCACGTCCAGAGGAATCTGCCACGTCCTGTGTCATCTGCCTCGTCTGGAGGAATCCGCCACGTCCTGTGTCGTCTGCCACGTCCTGTGTCATCAGCCACGTCTGGAGGAATAAGCCACGTCCTGTGTCATCTGCCACGTCCGGAGGAATCCACCACGTCCTGTGTTATCTGCCACGTCCGGAGGAATCCGCCATGTCTGGTGCAACTTGCGGCTCCTGTGTCATCCGCCACGTTTGGCGCCATCTGCTGCACCCATCTCATCTGTGCCAGAGCTGCGGCCACCATCTGGACTATTCAGGTACCCTTGTGCGGGACATTGTATTTCTGGGGTGTCCTGTTGTTTGGACAGCTGCCTCCCCGCTGGGGCGGTACGGCCTAGTGGGTCCACTAACCCGCTCCGTGACAGTACGCTCAGGCCATGGACCCCGCTGGTCAACCTGAGACGTTAACTACACAAGCCATGCTGGCTGAGATGGAGGATCTCCAGTCACGACAAGACCAGCTCCTCCTGTCGGTGAACGCCATAGCCCATCGGCTGCTTGCTCCGTCCACAGTCATCACCGCACCCGTTCCTGCTGTTCCGCCTGCTACACTTCCTGTCTGTACTGGTACCAACCCCCTGTGTTTCTTGCCGCTACCTCCACACTATGACGGAGATCCGAGGTCCTGCAGGGGATTTTTGAATCAGTGCCTGATCCATTTCAGACTACATGCCAGGTCCTTCTGTTCGGATGACGTCAGGATCGCCTTTATCATCTCTCTCCTTACCGGCAAAGCCCTGGCATGGGCCAATCCTCTGTGGGAACATCAGGGACTAGAGACCCGGGACTTGCAGTGCTTCTTACAGACCTTCCGCTCGATCTTTGAGGAACCTGGGAGAGTTTCTTCGGCTGCTGCATCCTTGCTGACCCTACACCAGGGAGACCTCTCCGTGGGCGAGTATGCCATTCAGTTCCGTATCCTGGCTGCTGAATTGACCTGGAACAACGAGGCTTTGGTGGCTACATTCTGCAGGGACTGTCTTCAGGGATCAAGGACGAGCTGGCTGCTCGCGATCTGCCATCTACCCTGGACGATCTTATCCTACTCGCCTCCCGTGTCGACATGAGGATCCGGGAACGTTCCCAAGAGGTTCTCCGGGGGAGAGAACTTCCCAGGCTGCATTCTGCTGTCCCACAATCCTCCTCAGTGGTCCCACCAGAGGACCCGATGCAGAGTAATTATGTTAAATTGTCTACCCAGGAGAAACAACGCAGATGCACTTCTGGACTTTGTTTGTATTGCGGCCATGGAGGCCATATTGTGCATTTGTGCCCCCAGAGGCCGGAGAGACCCAATTGCCTAGGATTGGTTGGAGAGACAACACTAGGTGGAATAGAATCTAACAGAGGATTCACTTCCAAATTGACTATTCCTGTGACCCTGGTATCCGGCGACAGGACGCATCAAGTCTCTGCCTATCTTGACTCTGGCTCTGCTGCAAATTTCATCCAGAAAGAGCTTGTGGATCATCTTCAGCTGCCCACAGTTCCCCTGGAGACATCTTTGGCTGTTGCCTCAGTTAATGGACTGCCTCTGCCTGATCCCATTATCTCTAAAACCAAGCTGTTGAAGCTCCAGTTTGGAGTACTTCATTCTGAATTTATTTTGTTCCTTGTTTTGCCCAAGGCCATCAATCCTGTTCTGCTGGGCCTGCCTTGGCTTCGACTACATGCCCCAGTCCTGGACTGGAATTCTGGAGAGGTTCTCCAATGGGGCTCCAAGTGCCATGGTCGTTGTCTGTTGCAGATCCATCCTGTCAAGCCTTCTCTGCCTCAGTCGCTGTCGGAACTGCCTCCCCATTTTGCTCAGTATGCAGATGTTTTCAGCAAAAAGGAGGCTGAGACGCTGCCTCCATATCGCACCTATGACTGCCCCATTGAACTGGTTCCTAATGCCTCTCTTCCCCGTGGACGGGTATATCCTCTCTCCTTGCCTGAGTCTCTATCCATGTCGGCCTATATCAAGGAGAATCTGGAGAGGGGTTTTATACGAAAATCTTCCTCCCCGGCCGGGGCTGGATTCTTCTTCGTTAAAAAGAAGTATGGATCCCTTCGTCCCTGCATTGACTACAGGGGCCTCAACCTGATCACAGTCAAAAACAAATACCCGTTGCCACTCATCTCTGAGCTATTTGATCGCATACGAGGGGCCAAATTTTTTTCTAAGCTAGACCTGCGTGGGGCTTACAATCTAGTCCGGATTCGCCGGGGTGACGAATAGAAGACGGCATTTAACACCCGGGACGGGCACTACGAATACCTGGTGATGCCCTTCGGACTGTGTAACGCTCCAGCAGTGTTTCAGGACTTCGTTAACGATATCTTCCGAGATCTACTCTATGTCTGTGTTGTTGTTTATCTCGATGATATTTTGATTTTCTCCCCAGATCAGACGACTCATCGGAGGCATGTTCGTCAGGTTCTACTACGATTGAGGGAGAATCATTTATACGCCAAGCTGGAGAAGTGCGTCTTTGAGAAGAGTTCTCTGCCCTTCCTGGGCTACATCATCTCGGATCAAGGCATCAAGATGGATCCTGAGAAAGTGAAGGCTGTCCTGGAGTGGCCACGTCCCCAAGGCTTAAGGGCCATACAGCGGTTCCTGGGATTCGCCAATTTCTACCGGCAGTTTATTCCTAACTTCTCTTCTCTGACGTCTCCCATCTCGACCCTTACCAAGAAGGGTGTGAACGCCAAAGTGTGGACTCCAGAGGCAGAGTCTGCATTTAATAGTCTGAAGAGTGCCTTCACTTCAGCCTCGATCCTCCATCATCCTGACGTATCTCGGCAGTTCTCACTGGAAGTGGACGCTTCCTCTGTCGGTGCAGGTGCACTTCTGTTCCAGAGGAGCTCCAAAGGAAAGGCAGTAGTATGTGGCTACTACTCTAGACTGTTTTATTCTGCTGAGTGCAATTACTCCATTGGAGATCGGGAGCTGCTGGCCATCAAATTGGCTCTGGAGGAGTGGAGACATCTTCTGGAGGGCGCTGCTCACCCCATCCTAATCTTCACCGACCACAAGAAACTCACTTACCTTCAGTCCGCTCAAAGACTTAATCCTCGTCAAGCCAGGTGGTCGCTGTTCTTCACCCGTTTTCTGTTTGTGCTCCACTACCGTCCCGCGGACAAGAATGTGAGGGCCGATGCCCTGTCCAGATCGTTTGAGACGGAAGACACGGTGGAGTCCCCTCAGACCATCATAGACCCGTCCTGCATCGTCACTGCTAATCCTCTGCAGGTTAGAGACATCCCTCCTGGGAGGACTTTTGTTCGGTTGGCGGACAGGAGAAGAATTCTCCGCTGGGGACATATTTCTAAACTTGCTGGGCACGCCGGTGTCCGTAAAACCCGAGACCTGATTGCTCGTCACTTTTGGTGGTCCACACTACCTAAGGATGTTCTGGACTTTGTCTCTTCTTGCACGGTGTGTGCCTCTAACAAAGTGACTCACTCCAAGCCTGCCGGCCTGCTTCAACCTCTGCCTGTACCCAATGCCCCCTGGCAGCACATTGCGATGGATTTCATCACAGACCTTCCCCCCTCAGCAGGATGTAACACTGTCTGGGTGGTGGTGGACCGGTTCTCTAAGATGGCTCATTTTATCCCGCTGACCGGCCTACCTTCTGCTCCTCGTCTGGCAAGTCTCTTGATTCAGCACATCTTCCGCTTGCATGGCTTGCCTCTTCACATTGTGTCCGACCAGGGGGTTCAGTTTACCTCTAAGTTCTGGAGAGCCCTCTGTAAACTCCTGGATGTGAGATTGGACTTTTCCTCTGCCTATCACCCCCAGTCCAATGGGCAAGTTGAGAGGATCAACCAGATCATGGAAAATTATCTCCGCCACTTCATCTCTTCACAGCACAATAACTGGGTACAGCTTCTACCATGGGCCGAATTTTCTTACAACAACCACACAAGTGAGTCCACCACTTCCACTCCGTTTCACATCGTGTACAGTCAACATCCCAGAGTCCCTCTTCCTGTGTCGACTTCATCTCAGGTTCCCGCTGCTGACTCTGCATATGGGGACTTCCTGCAAATCTGGCAACAGACCTGGTCCTCTATTTTGCTGGCAGTAGATCGCATGAAGCGAAAGGCAGATACTAAGAGAAGAGAGCCTCAGTATCTTTAGGGGACTAAAGTCTGGCTGTCCTCTCGGAACATTCGCTTGAAGGTGCCCTCATACAAGTTCGCTCCCAGGTTCCTTGGACCATTCGAGGTCCTGCAGCAGATCAACCCTGTCGCCTACAAGCTTCGGCTGCCTCCTACCCTCAGGATTCCCAACTCCTTCCACGTCTCCCTCCTGAAGCCTGTGATCCTAAACCGCTATTCCAAGACTCCCAGCCCTGCGGTTGCTCCCAGCGACTCTTCTGACATCTTTGAGGTAAAGGAGATCTTGGACACCAAGAGAGTGAGAGGAAAGACCCTTTATTTGGTGGATTGGAGGGGGTTTGGTCCCGAAGAGAGGTCCTGGGAGCCAGAGGAGAACCTCAATGCCCCTACTCTTCTAAAGAAGTTTCTCTCTCGCTCCGGTCCCAAGAAGAGGGGGCGTAAGAGGGGGGATACTGTAATGTCCGTGGCTGCGGGCTGTCAGCTCCAGCCTCCCGCTGACAGCCGCAGCCACGAGTCGGCAAGCGCTGGCCCCAGCCTCCTCCTCAGGAGACGCCAGCGCTTGCATCCACTCACCTCCGCCGGAGCCCACAGGGTGCGCGCACACGCTCGTCCCCGCTCTTAAAGGGGCAGCGCGCGCACCGGACATCTTGAACGACCTTTGACCCGTGAGTACCCTGGGCTATAAGAGGGGTCCAGCCCCCTAGTTCGATGCCTGAGCGTTGTTAGTTTTCCCAGTCTGTCTTGCAAATGGTCCCTTAGTGTTTCCCGTTCCTGTTGTTGCCCGTGCCTTGTTCCCCGTTCCTGTTTCCCATGCTTTGCCCTAGTATCAAGTCGTGCCATGTCCTGTGTCATCTGCCACGTCCAGAGGAATCTGCCACGTCCTGTGTCATCTGCCACGTCTGGAGGAATCCGCCATATCCTGTGTCGTCTGCCACGTCCTGTGTCATCTGCCACGTCTGGAGGAATCCGCCACGTCCTGTGTCATCTGCCACGTCCGGAGGAATCTGCCACATCCTGTGTTATCTGCCACGTCCGGAGGAATCCGCCATGTCTGGCGCAACTTGCGGCTCCTGTGTCATCCGCCACGTTTGGCGCCATCTGCTGCACCCATCTCATCTGTGCCAGAGCTGCAGCCACCATCTGGACTATTCAGGTACCCTTGTGCGGGACATTGTATTTCTGGGGTGTACTGTTGTTTGGCCAGCTGCCTCCCCGCTGCGGCGGTATGGCCTAGTGGGTCCACTAACCCGCTCCGTGACAACGCTAAGTTGGAGAAGTGCGTGTTTGAAAAAGGCTACTCTGCCCTTCCTCGGCTACATTGTCTCAAATAGAGATCTCAAGAAGGATCCTGAAAAGGTAAAGTCCGTTCTGGAATGGCCACGCCCTTAAGGCTTGATGGCCATACAGCGCTTTCTGGTATTCACCAATTTTTACAGACAGATTATTCCAAACTTCTCCTCACTGACATCTCCTATCTCTGACCTCACTAAGAAGGGCATGAACGCCAAGGTGTGGACTCCTGAGGCAGAGTCTGTATTCAATAGCCTGAAGAGTGCCTTCACGTCAACGTCTATGATCCCGACATTTCTCTACAGTTCTCGCTGGAGGTGGACGCATCCCCTGTTGGTGCTGGTGCACTTCTGTTCCAGAGGGGTTCCAAGGGCAAGTCTATGGTATGTAGATATTTCTCTAAGCTCTTCTCTTCCGCAGAACGCAACTACTCGATTGGAGATCGGGAGTTACTGGCCATCAAGTTGGCCCTGGAGGAGTGGAGACATCTACTAGAGGGTGCAGCTCATCCCAAGAACCTCACCTATCTCCAGACGGCCCAATGGCTGAATCCTCGTCAGGCCAGGTGGTCGCTGTTCTTTAGCAGTTTCCAGTTTGAGCTCCATTATTACCAGGCCGACAAGAATGTGAGGGCCGATGCCTTGTCCAGGTCTTTCGAGACAGAGGACACCATGTAGACGCCACAGAACATTATTGATCCATCTTGCATTGACTCTGTGAATCCCCTGCAAGTTGGGGGCATTCCTCCAGGGAGGACTATTGTGCGCCCGGCTGACCGAGGGCTCCGCTGGGGTCACTCCTCTAGACTGGCAGGTCACGCGGGGACCCGTAAGACCCGAGATCTGATTGCCCATCATTTCTGGTGGCCCACGCTGCCCAAGGACATTTAGGACTTTGTTTCGTCCTGCTCAGTGTGTGCAGCTAACAAAGTCACTCACTCCAGACCTGTTGGCTCGATAGACTCTGACCTGCGCCCTGTTGGCCAGCTGCCATACCGCCAAGGCGGTACGGTCCAGTGGGTCCACCAACCCTACGTGACACTATCTATGGTCTGTGCTGGGTAGATTTTGGTTTGGACAACGATTTATCCAATGGGTACATCTTCTATGCTCACAACCTCTGGCAAGTGTTAGATCTAACTGTCATATCTCCCCCTCCTTTGCTCTGGCCCGAGGGACTAGACAGGGATGTCCATTATCCCCCTCTCTATTTGCTTTAGCGATTGAACCTCTCGCCCTAGCCATACGAAAATCTTCAGATACACTCCTCTGTACAACGCTCACTTTGCCATATACTAAAACACGCCCAGTTGTCCATTGAGAAACTCATTAGCATAAAGTTAACCCCTTCCTGCGATTAGGCGTGACTGTACGTCCAAATTCCAAGTGCTTTCCCGCACTCGGGCGTACAGTCACGCCCTGGAGATAAAGCGAGCACAGGAGCTGTGCGCGCTTTATCTTCAGCGGCTGTCAGCTGTTATACACAGCTGACATGCCGCTGCAATGGCTGCGATGGCTGTTACCGCTGATCGCAGCCATTTAACCCCTTCAATGCGGCTGTCAATGACGTCCGCCGCATTAAAGTGGTTTACAGAGGGAGGGAGCTCCCTCTGTAACCCCCGGCCCCGGCCCCCCCCCCCCCGCCGCGATAGATCGTGGGTGACGATTGTTGCTAAGGCAACCAGGAAGCCGTTACTAGGCTTCCTGGTTGCCAAGGTACGGTAGCCTATTAGGTCCTGCCCGAGGCAGGACCTAATACGCTAACTCTCAAATGAAGAATGACAGTTACGATGCACTACACTACAGAAGTAGTGCAGTGTATCGTAGCGGGCATCAGAGGACCAGATCTTCAAGTCCCCAGGTCAGTGTAAAAGAAAAAGTGAAAAAGTTAAAGAAAAATAAATAAATAAAAGTTAATAAATAATAAATAAATAAATAATAAAAACAACACTTGCTCTGTTTCCCTGATCAACTCCTTTATTAGAAAAAAAATGAAAACATGAAAAAAAACTATACATAATAGGTATCGCCGCGTTCGGAACGGCCTGATCTATAAAAAGGTCATAATATTTTTACCGCACAGTGAACACCGTAAAAAAATTTAATAAAAAACAGTGACAGCATTTTTTTTTTTGGTCATCTTGTCTCAAAAAAAATGTAATAAAAAGTGATCAAAAAGTTGCAAGTAATGCAAAATGGTACCAATAGAAACTACAGTTCGTCACGCATAAAACAAGCTGTCCCGCAGCGATATCAACTAAAAAATAAAAAAGTTATGGCTCTCAGAAAATGCGACACTAAAACATGATTTTCTTTAGAAAAGAGTATTTTTATTGTGGGAATGTAGTGAAACGTAAAAGAACGATATAAATTTGGTGTCGCTGTAATCGTATCGCGCCGCAAAATAAAGTTAACATGTTGTTTATACTGCACGGTGAACACTGTAAAAAAAAACAAAAAAAAAAACGTGCTAGCATTGCTGTTTTTTGGTTTCCTCATCTCCCAAAAAATTGAATAAATAGTGATAAAAAAATCGCATGTACCCCAAAATGGAGCCAATAAAAATTACAGCTCGTTCAACAAAAAACGCGCCCTCACACAGCTCCGTCAACTGAAAAATAACACGTTATGACTCTCAAAACGCAATGATGCAAAATGACGGCCCAGACTAATTTTTTAGGTCCAGTAGAATTTCACTAAATACCCCACATCGTCATTTGCTGGACCCCACAGGTGGACCCTGTAGATGCAGCGGAGATGAGGAAACTTTAGGGCCTTGTGCGGCTTATAGGGCTAGTGAAGAAGTCAAAGATTAGGCAATAATTACCCAATAACCCGGCCTGTGCATAAAGGATTGGTACCACACCAATCCATGGATTATTCATTCTCCCCATTATTACATCATCCTATTATGACGTGATGCACTCCACCCAGCTTACATATGCCCTGATGTACTCCACCCAGTTTACATATGCCTTGATGTACTCCGCCCAGCTTGCATATACCCTGATGTACTCCGCCCATCTTACATATACCCTGATGTACTCCTCACAGATTACATATACCCTGATGTACTCTGCACAGATTACATATACCCTGATGTACTCCGCACAGCTTACATATACCCTGATGTACTCCGCACAGCTTACATATATCCTGATGTACTCCGCACAGCTTACATATACCCTGATGTACTTCGCACAGCTTACATATACCCTGATGTACCCGCACATATTACATATACCCTGATGTACTCCTCACAGTTTACATATATCCTGATGTACTCCGCGCATATTACATATACCCTGATGTACTCCGCACAGATTACATATACCCTGATGTACTCCGCACAGATTACATATACCCTGATGTACTCCGCACAGCTTACACATGCCCTGATGTACTCCGCACATATTACATATACCCTGATGTACTCTGCACAGCTTACATATACCCTGATGTACTCCGCCCAGTTTACATATGCCCTGATGTACTCCGCCCAGCTTACATAAACCCTGATGTACTCCGCCCAGCTCACATATGCCCCCACATTATAAGATAAAATACCACTAAAACACCAAGCAAAATCAGTGCTTCAAAAGCCAAATGGTGGTCCAACTATGCCTGGCAGTGTGCCCAAACGGCAATTTATGACCACATATGGGGTATTACTGTATTCTGGAGAACCCGCTTAACAATTTATGGGATGTGTGTCTACGGTGGTACAAGCTGAGCGCAACACATTGGGCACTGAAATGGCATATCTGTGGAAAACAGCAATTTTCAATCTGCAACACCTATAGTTTACTCATTTTTGCAAAACACTTGTGCAGTCAAAATGCTCACTACACCCCTAGATAAATTCTTTGAGGGATCTAGTTTCCAAAATGGGGTAATTTTTCGGGGGGTACCACTGTACTCGTACTATATCTCAATGCAACATGGTGTCAAAAAAAGAATCTTATAAAATCTCCACTCCAAATACTATGGCGCTCCTTCCCTTTAGAGCCTTGCTGTGTGTCCAAATAGCAGTTTATGACCACGTGTGGGGTATTTCCCTACTCTGAAGAAGTTGCTTTACAAATGTTATGGTGCTTTTTCTCCTTTATTTGTTGAGAAAATGAAAAATTTTGAACTAATGCTGCATCTTATTGGAAAATAATGTAATTTTTCATTTTCACTACCCATTTCTAATAAAATATGAGACACCTGTGGGGTCAACATGCTCACTACACCCCTAGATGAATTCCTCAATGGGTGTAGTTTGCCAAATGGAGTCACTTTTTTTGCACTGTACTGGTACCTTAGGAGCTTTACAAAACCTGTACTCCAAAAGCTAAATAGCGTGCCTTCCCTTCTGAGTCCTGCTGCTTGCCCAAACAGTAGTTTATGACCACATGTTGGGTATTTCCGTACTCTGGAGAAGTTGCTTTACAAATGTTCGGGTGCTTTTCATCATTTATTTGTTGAAAAAAATAAAAATTTTGAGGTAAAGCTACATCTTATTGGAAAATAATGTGATTTTTCATTTTCACTGTCCAATTCTAATGAAATCTATGAAACACCTGTCGGGTCAAAATGCTCACTACACCCCTAGATTAATTCCTCAATGGGTGTAGTTTGCCAAATGGAGTCACTTTTGGGTAGTTTGCACTGTACTGCTACCTAAGGGGCTTTGCAAAAGCGACATGGCGCAGAAAAACCAATCCAGCAAAATCTGCTCTCCAAAAGCCAAATAGCGCTCATTCGCTTCTGAGCCCTGATGTGTATTCATACAGTACTTTGTTACCACATATGGGGTATTTACGTACTCTGAAGAAGTTGCTTTACAAATGTTATGGTGATTTTTCTCCTTTTTTGATGAGAAAATGAAACATTTTTACCTAAAGCTATGTCTTAGTGGAAAAAAATGAAATTTTTCATGTTTACTGCCCAATTCTAATGAAATCTATGAAACACTTGGGGGTCAAAATGCTCACTACACACCTAGTTGAATTCCTTTAGGGGTATAGTTTCCCAAATGGAGTCACTTTTGGGGGGTTTCCACTGTACTGGTACCTTAGGAGCTTTACAAATGCGACATGGTGCCGAGAAATCAAACAAGCAAAATCTGTACTTCAAAAGCTAGATGGCGTGCCTTCCCTTCTGAGTCCTGCCACTTCCCCAAACAGCCGTTTATGACCACATGTTGGGTATTTCCGTACTCTGGAGAAGTTGCTTTACAAATGTTGGGGTGCTTTTCATCATTTATTTGTTGAAAAAATGAAAAATTTTGAGGTAAAGCTAAATCTTATTGGAAAATAATGTAATTTTTAATTTTCACTGCCCAATTCTAATGAAATCTATGAAACACCTGTGGGGTCAAAATGATCACTACGCCCCTAGATGAATTCCTCAAGGGGTGTAGTTATCTAAATGGAGTCACTTTTGGGGGTTTCCACTTTACTGGTACCTTAGGAGCTTTACAAATGCGACATGGCGCAGAAAAACCAATCCAGCAAAATCTGCTCTCCAAAAGCTAAATGACGTGCCTTCCCTTCTGAGTCCTGCTGCTTGCCCAAAAAGCAGTTTATGACCACATGTTTGGTATTTCCGTACTCTGGAGAAGTTGTTTTACAAATGTTGGGGTGATTTTCCTCATTTATTTGTAGAAGAAATGAAAAATTTTGAGTTAAAGCTACATCTTATTGGAAAATAATGTAATTTTTCATTTTCACTGCCCAATTCTAATGAACTCTATGAAACACCTGTGGGGTCAAAATGCTCACTACACCCCTAAATGAATTCCTCAAGCGGTGTAGTTTCCAAAATGGGATCTTTTTTGGGGTGTTTCCTTTGTTTTTGCACCACAAGACCTCTTCTAACCTGACATGGTGCCTGAAATATAATTTAAGAAAAGGAAGGCCCAAAAATCCTCTAGGTGCTCCTTTGCTTCTGGGGCCTTTGTTTCAGGCCCGTAGCACACTAGGGCCACATGTGGGATATTTCTAAAGACTTCAGAATCAGGGCAATAAATATTCAGTTGTGTTTCTCTGGTAAAAACCTTCAGTATTACAGGAAAAATTTATTATAATGGAATTTCTGCAAAAAAAAAATGAAATTTGCAAATTTCCCTTCCCCCTTGCTTTAATTCCTGTGAAGCGCATAAAGGTTTAAGAAACTTTCTAAATGCTGTTTTGAATACTTTAAGGGGTGCAGTTTTTAAAATGGGGTGATTTGTGGATGTTCCTAATATATAAGGCCCTCAAAGCCACTTCAGAACTGAACTGGTCCCTAAAAAAATAGGCTTTTGAAATTTTCTTGAAAATTTGAGAAATTGCTGCTAAACTTATAAGCCTTGTAACATCCTAGAAAAATAAAAGGATGTTCAAAAAATGATGCCAATCTAAAGTAGACATATGGGAAATGTTAGCTAGTAACTATTTTGTGTGGTATAACTATCTGTCTTACAAGCAGATACATTTGAATTTAGAAAATGCTAATTGTTTGCAAATTTTCTCTAAATTTTGGTGTTTTTCACACAAAAATATTGAATATATCGACCAAATTTTATCACTAACTTAAAGTACAATATGTCACGAGAAAACAATCTCAGAATCGCTTGCATAGGTAAAAGCATTCCCACGTTATTACCACATATAGTAACACACGTCAGATTTAAAAAATGAGGCTGTGTCCTGTGGTTCAAAAGTGGCTGGGTCCTGAAGGGGTTAATATAGGTCATAACTCCGTCAAAAATGATCGTTTTTCTAAATAAAAAACACTGCTGTAATCTGCATTACAGCGCCGATCACATCATGTACAATATAGGCCACTTCTAATGTGGTGACAGAGCTTCTTTAAGAGCACTACTAACATTATTTAACACATTTACGTTGTTCTCTGGTCTCGGGGTTAACTGGTCTAAATCATTAATAATGGCGGTAGATCCAAGAGCCAGGGGGGCTGTTCTTCCCTCCCCCTACAGTGGACGGATAAAATCACATACCTTGGCATAGTGATCAGCCCCAACACACACACCTTCATATCGGATAACATCACTTCAAGACTGCAACGACTTAAAGTGGATTTTGACAGATGGAGACTTCTTCCCCTTTCAGTAACGGGTCGCATCAATCTGTTCAAAATTAAGTCCCTCTGTTAAGGATCTGCCAGGCACAGCTTCTGTGTATACGCCCATAGGTAATCAGTCTGTGCCTGCTTCTATGTCTGTGAGACTGACTCCATCTTCCACCACTCAGGATGGCAGGCTTAGGAGTGGGAGAGCCTATCACAGCCTGGCCAGACGGAGCTAGCTCCCGCCCTCTGTCTATTTATACCTGCCTTTCCTGTTCCTCCTTGCTTGTGATTCTTCTGTTTGGTTTCCTAGCCCTGCTGCAGCTTCTGTACTATTTGACCCTGCTTCATATGACCCTGGCTTACTGACTACTCTCCTGCTCTGCGTTTGGTACCTCGTACACTCCTGGTTTGACTCAGCTTGTTCACTACTCTCCTGCTCTGCGTTTTGTACCTCGTACACTCCTGGTTTGACTTGGATCGTTCACCACTCTTGTTGTTCACGGTGTTGCCATGGGCAACTGCCCCATTTCCCTTTGCTTCTGTGTACCCTTGTCTGTTTGTCTGTCGTGCACTTATTTAGCGTAGGGACCGTCGCCCAGTTGTACCCCGTCGCCTAGGGCGGGTCGTTGCAAGTAGGCAGGGACTGAGTGGCGGGTAGATTAGGGCTCACTTGTCTGTTTCCCTACCCCCATCATTACATAATCACAAGCCCTTTACCTAGTCTACCCTGGTCCCTCACACTACTATGGACCCCCTTGAGACCCTGGCTCAGCAAATGCAGGGTCTCTCCCTACAGGTCCAGGCCCTGGCTCAGAGTGTCAACCAGCCTGATGCTACCATGGTAGTGCCCCTCACCTCACCTCTTGAACCCCACCTCAAGTTGCCTGACCGGTTCTCAGGGGACCGGAAGACTTTTTTCTCCTTTCGGGAGAGTTGTAGGCTCTATTTCCGCTTAAAGCCCCACTCCTCAGGTTCTGAGAGCCAGCGGGTGGGTATAATTATGTCCCGGCTCCAGGAAGGGCCCCAAGAATGGGCCTTCTCCTTGGCCCCTGATGCCCCTGAACTTTCCTCCGTTGATCTTTTCTTTTCTGCTCTCGGACTCATTTATGACGAGACTGACAGGACTGCCTTTGCCGAGAGTCAGCTGGTGACCTTACGTCAGGGTAAGAGACCTGTGGAGGAGTATTATTCTGAATTTAGGAAGTGGTGCGTAGCTTCTCGGTGGAATGACCCTGCCTTAAGGTGCCAGTTTAGGTTGGGTCTGTCGATCGCCCTGAAAGACCTGCTAGTTAGCTTTAGCGGTACGACTTGACCGACGTCTCAGGGAACGACAACTTGAAAGTTTTTGTGTTTTCCCCTCTGACTCCCCCATGATGCCTCCCGAGGTTCCGTTGCTTCGCTCTTCCACGGAAGACTCGGAGGTACCTATGCAACTCGGGGCCTCCGTGTCCCCCCGACAACGTAGAGAGTTCCGCAGGAAGAATGGTCTCTGCTTCTATTGTGGGGATGACAAGCATCAAGTGAACACCTGTCCTAGGCGTAAGAATAAGCAGCCGGAAAACTTCCGCGCCTAAGTGATCATCGGGGAGGTCACTTGGGCGCACAGGTATTTCCCGTAAATATGAAACGTAATAAAATCTTGCTTCCCTTTCAGGTCTCTTTTGGTGGTAGGTCTGCTACTGGCAGTGCCTTCGTGGATTCAGGGTCTTCTGCTAATATCATGTCTATGGAATTTGCTATGTCTCTAGCTATGCCTTTGTTTGATTTACCTAAACCTGTCCCGGTAGTGGGTATCGACTCCACTCCTCTTGCTAATGGTTATTTTACACAGCATACCCCTGTTTTTTAACTCCTTGTTGGCTCCATGCATTTGGAGCAGTGCTCTGTACTGTTGATGCAGGGATTATCGTCCGATTTGGTTTTAGGCCTTCCCTGGTTGCAGTTGCATAATCCCACGTTTGACTGGAATACTGGGGAGCTTACCAAATGGGGTAATGAATGCTTGACATCATGTTTTTCTGTTAATTCTATTTCTCCCCCTGAGGAGGTGAACACGCTACCTGAGTTTGTTCAGGACTTCGCTGATGTTTTCTCTAAGGAGGCCTCCGAGGTGTTACCTCCTCATAGAGAATACGATTGCGCCATCGATTTGGTACCAGGAGCTAAGCTCCCTAAGGGTAGGATATTTAATCTCTCTTGTCCCGAACGTGAAGCCATGAGAGAGTATATCCAGGAATGCCTGGCCAAGGGTTACATTCGCCCCTCTACTTCTCCGGTAGGTGCTGGCTTCTTCTTCGTAGGGAAGAAGGATGGTGGTCTTAGGCCATGCATTGACTACCGTAACTTGAATAAGGTCACTGTAAGGAACCAGTATCCCCTTCCTTTGATTCCTGATCTCTTTAATCAGGTTCAGGGGGCCCAATGGTTCTCTAAGTTTGATCTACGGGGGGGCGTATAACCTTATCCGCATCAAAGAGGGGGATGAGTGGAAGACTGCGTTTAACACGCCCGAAGGTCATTTCGAATACCTCGTCATGCCCTTTGGGTTGTGTAATGCTCCCGCGGTCTTCCAGAATTTCATAAATGAGATTTTAAGAGATTACCTGGGGGTATTTCTTGTAGCGTACCTTGATGACATACTTGTGTTTTCCAAGGACTGGTCCTCCCACATTGAGCATGTCAGGAAGGTGCTCCAGGTCTTTCGGGAAAACAAACTGTTTGCGAAGACCGAAAAATGTGTGTTTGAGGTGCAGGAGATACAATTTTTGGGTCAAATCCTCACTCCTCATGAATTCCGCATGGTCCCCGCCAAGGTCCAGGCTGTGGCGGAATGGGTTCAACCTGCCTCCCTGAAGGCGTTACAGTGCTTCTTGGGGTTCGCTAATTATTACAGGAGATTTATTGCTAACTTCTCGGTCATCGCTAAGTCTCTTACGGACCTCACTCGCAAAGGTGCTGATTTCCTCCACTGGCCTCCTGAGGCTGTCCAGGCTTTTGAGGTCCTTAAGAAGTGCTTTATCTCGGTCCCGGTGCTGGTTCAGCCCAACCAAATGGAGCCATTTGTCGTGGAGGTTGATGCGTCCGAGGTGGGAGTGGGGGCTGTCTTGTCCCAGGGTACCAGTTCCCTCACCCATCTCCGTCCCTGTGCCTACTTCTCCAGGAAGTTTTCGCCCACTGAGAGTAACTATGATATTGGCAACCGCAAACTCTTAGCCATTAAATGGGCATTTGAAGAGTGGCGCCACTTCCTGGAGGGGGCTAGGCACCAGGTAACGGTCCTTAACGACCACAAGAATCTGGTTTTCCTAGAATCTGCCCGGAGGCTAAACCCGAGACAAGCTCGATGGGCGTTATTTTTTACCAGATTCAACTTTTTGGTTACCTATAGGGCTGGGTCTAAAAATATTAAGGCTGATGCACTGTCGCGTAGTTTCATGGCCAGCCCTCCTTCGGAGGAAGATCCTGCTTGTATTTTGCCTCCAGGTATAATCATTTCCTCTATTGATTCTGATTTAGTCTCTGATATTGCTGCTGATCAAGGTTCAGCTCCCGGGAACCTTCCTGAGAACAAGCTGTTTGTTCCCCTGCAATTCCGGCTAAGGGTACTTAGGGAAAATCATGGCTCCGCACTATCTGGTCATCCAAGCATCCTGGGTACCAAGCACCTCATTGCCAGAAACTATTGGTGGCCTGGGTTGCCTAAAGACGTTAAGGCCTACGTCGCCGCTTGTGAGGTTTGTGCTAGGTCCAAGACTCCCAGGTCCCGACCAGCGGGCTTACTACGTTCTTTGCCCATTCCCCAGAGACCTTGGACCCATATCTCCATGGATTTTATCACCGATTTGCCTCCATCTCAAGGCAAGTCGGTGGTGTGGGCTGTAGTAGACCGCTTCAGTAAGATGTGCCACTTTGTGCCCCTCAAGAAACTACCCAATGCTAAGACGTTAGCTACCTTGTTTGTCAAACACATCCTGCGTCTCCATGGGGTCCCTGTCAATATTGTTTCTGACAGAGGGGTACAATTTGTTTCTTTGTTTTGGAGAGCCTTCTGTAAAAAGTTAGAGATTGATCTGTCCTTCTCCTCTGCCTTCCATCCTGAAACTAATGGCCAAACTGAGAGGACTAATCAGTCTCTAGAACAATATTTAAGGTGTTTTATCTCTGACTGTCAATATGATTGGGTCTCATTCATTCCCCTCGCCGAATTTTCCCTTAATAACCGGGTCAGTAACTCGTTAGGAGTCTCCCCCTTTTTCTGTAATTTTGGGTTTAATCCACGGTTCTCCTCCGTTTCACCTGGTAGTTCCAACAATCCCGAGGTAGAGGTCGTTCATCGGGAACTGTGCACAGTCTGGGCCCAGGTTCAGAAGAACCTAGAGGCGTCCCAGAGCATACAAAAAACTCAGGCAGATAGAAGACGTTCTGCTAACCCCTTGTTTATGGTCGGGGATCTGGTGTGGCTATTGTCTAAGAACTTGCGCCTAAATGGCAGCTATTTATAGAAACGCAATGCACAGCGAATGAGGTGGTGGAAATTGTTGCGCCGTTTAGACACACAGCATGGTATCATACACAGCTCCTGGCTGGCACTTTAGGAGGCTTACAACTACAGTCAGTCTAGTAGTAGATAGGGGATAGAGGGGGAGGAGCTACTCTTTTATGACCTAAGTCGTGACCAGGAATAGGGGAAGTCACGTTGATATCTTAAACAAATGCAAAACGATATGCCATGCATGCATGTATGTACTTAATTTGCTTCTGTTATACTCGCAGTTGCGAGCTGTTCATTGATATCGCAAATTATTTTTGTGAAATGTTTGTACAAAATGTGAAAAATGTTAATAAAAATGATGTTTTAAAAAAAAAGAAAAGAACTTGCGCCTTAAAGTCCCGTCCAAGAAGTTTGCTCCCCGGTTTATAGGGCCGTACAAGGTCATTGAAGTCCTCAATCCTGTCTCCTTCCGACTGGAGTTGCCCCCATCTTTTCGAGTACACAACGTGTTTCGTGCCTCCCTCCTTAAACGCTGCTCCCCATCCTTGGCTCCCTCGAGGAAACCTCCTGTTCCAGTTCTCACCCCTGAAGGGGTAGAATTCGAGGTGGCCAAGATTGTGGACAGCAAGATGGTCCAAGGCTCCCTCCAGTACCAGGTCCATTGGAGAGGATATGGGCCGGAGGAGAGGACTTGGGTACCCGCCCGGGATGTTCATGCTGGGGTATTGGTCAGGAGGTTCCACCTTCGTTTCCCCAATAAACCAGGTCCATCTAGAAAGGGTCCGGTGGCCCCTCATAAAAGGGGGGGTACTGTTAAGGATCTGCCAGGCACAGCTTCTGTGTATACGCCCATAGGTAATCAGTCTGCACCTGCTTCTATGTCTGTGAGACTGACTCCATCTTCCACCACTCAGGATGGCAGGCTTAGGAGTGGGAGAGCCTATCACAGCCTGGCCAGACGGAGCTAGCTCCCGCCCTCTGTCTATTTATACCTGCCTTTCCTGTTCCTCCTTGCTTGTGATTCTTCTGTTTGGTTTCCTAGCCCTGCTGCAGCTTCTGTACTATTTGACCCTGCTTCATATGACCCTGGCTTACTGACTACTCTCCTGCTCTGCGTTTGGTACCTCGTACACTCCTGGTTTGACTCGGCTCGTTTACCACTCTTGTTGTTCACGGTGTTGCCGTGGGCAACTGCCCCATTTCCCTTTGCTTCTGTGTACCCTTGTCTGTTTGTCTGTCGTGCACTTATTTAGCGTAGGGACCGTCGCCCAGTTGTACCCCGTCGCCTAGGGCGGGTCATGGAAAGTAGGCAGGGACTGAGTGGCGGGTAGATTAGGGCTCACTTGTCTGTTTCCCTACCCCCATCATTACACCCTATATTTCTATATGTCTTCCATTACTCCCCTGTATGGCTACCTCTCACAATCTACTCTAAGGTAGACAAGGATCTCAGATCCTTTATCTGGGCGGGTGGGGTCCCTTCGATTGCTCTTGGCATACTCCAATTACATACAAAGCTGGGTGGTCTGGCCCTGCCGAACTTGTATCTATACTTTTTGGCTAGTCAATTAGTGTATGCTTGGTGGTGGTTCACACATAGACATCTTAACCCATCTACAGATCTAGGAGCGACCATAATGGGACCCTATAAATTCCTAGTCAACTCCTTATATAGACAGACCTCTCCCCCGGGGGAACCTACTTACAGTCCAGAGGCAAACAACCTTGAAGGCTTGGCAGAGATCGATCATGCTATTCCGCTCTGAGGAGGTGTCCATGTCACCTAGGACATCGCTCTGGTATAATCCACTTCTGACACACATAAGACAATTCCCTAACACTGGTAAATGGGTAAATCTGGGAATACTGACTCTGGGGGATGTGGTGATACAGGATAAGATTGCCACTTTTCCACAACTAGGGCTAAACACCAGATCCCAACTCATCTTAAATTTCGATACTTCCAACTTAGACACACCCTCCAGTCACAATTTGCAGACTATAATGTCAGGATTTGTACGCTTCCGGTGGAGGATTGGGTGACACAGGAGGCAATGGTTAAGCCTATGTCCATACTTTACAAACAACTTGTAACGTCTGTGGTCGCTGACCACGAACTCCTTCCATCCAGTTGACGCCCTTCTCTCAAGAGATGTCTGCACATACGGCCGTCCTGCTCCACCGTGACCACCAGGGTGCGCTCACGAGCTCAGTCCAGACTTAAGAAGCATGTTGATGATTTGAGCTAATTGCTCCAGAGCACCCTGGGCTATACGAAGGTCCCAGCCCCATCCTCCCACGCCTGAGCCTTGTTGTTGTATACCTAGTCTGTCTTGCAAATGGCCCCCTAGTGTTTCTTGCTCCCAGTGTTTTCCTGTTTCCTGTTCCTGTATCCTGAATCTAGTGTCGTGCTTGCTGTAGCCGTGCTGTACCGTATTCTACACCTGAGCTGCCTCTCCACACCTGACATCCACCTGCTGCCAAGTTCCTGCCTAGCCTGTCTCGATACTATCTGAGCTGCCACAGGTGCCCCATACGAACTATAGACATTTACCTGCATCCTGTTGGCCAGCTGCCATACCGCCAAGACTGTACGTCCCAGTGGGTCCACGAACCACTCGTGACAGTAGGCTCAGGCCATGGACCCCGCTGGTCAATCCAAGACCATGACGACGTCACAAGAGATGCGGGAGGATTTGCTGGATCTCCAGTCTCGACAGGACCAACTCCTCCAAGCTTTGAACGCTCTCGTTCGTCAGCAGGAAGCAAGAGCTGCTGTTCCTCCTACTATACCTCCTGGCAGTGTTGATCCTCAGACTACACCTCCTGGCAGTGTCGACCCGTGTTTTTCTTTGCCACTTCCAGACCGCTATGATGGAGACGCAGGTTTCTGTCGTGGATTTTTGAACCAGTGCCAGATCCATTTCAGCCTGTGTTCCAGGACATTTTTATCTGACGGCGCAAGGGTCACATTCATCATTTCTCTCCTCACTGGAAAGGCTCTTGCATGGGCGAACCCTATCTGGGAGAGACAAGGACCTGAGACCCGTGACTTCCAAGCCTTTCTTCGGTCCTTTCGCATGGTATTTGAGGAGTCTGGACGGGCCTCATCTGCAGCGGCTGCCTTGATTAAACTATGCCAAGGAGACACCTCCGTGTGTGAGTACGCCATCTACTTCCGCACTTTGGCGGGAGAACTGTTGTGGAACAATGAGGCTCTGGGGGCGGCATTCTGGAATGGACTGTCCCCTAAGATTAAGGAAAAACTTGCCGCTCGAGACCTGCCATCTACCCTGGATGACCTCATCCTTCTGTCCGTCCGGATTGACATACGGATCCGAGAACACCTTCAAGAGGTTCGTCGGGAGGGAGACCCTCCTAGTCTGGGACCTACTTTGCAGCAACCCCTGCTGTCCTCAGATGTCGATCCTCCTAAGGAATCTGTGATGATGGACCGGGGTAAGCTATCCAACCAGGAGAGACAACGCAGACGCACTTTGGGACTTTGTCTCTATTGCGGCCTCGGTGGCCATCTTGTGCGCCTGTGTCCCCTAAAGCCTCAAAGCCTAGGGTTGTTAGGAGTGACAACCCTGGATAAAAAAGTACTTTCATCCAAATTGTCCATACCAGCGACCATAGTGTCCGGCGAGAGAATACATCAGGTCTCTGCGTATCTGGACTCTGGATCCGCGGCTAATTTCATCCGGAGAGACCTGGTGGACCTTCTTCAGTTGCCTACCATCCCTATGGAGAGCCCGTTGACAATTGCTTCTGTAGATGGTCTACTCCTGCCTAACCCAGTTGTTGCTGTGACCAAACTACTGAGGTTCCAAGTAGGGGCCCCCCACTCCGAACTGCTGTCGTTCTATGTCCTACCCAGAGCCGTTGATCCTGTGTTGCTGGGCCTGCCTTGGCTCCGATTTCATGCCCCAGTCCTGGACTGGAACTCTGGAGAGGTTCTCCAGTGGGGCCCCGAGTGTCACAATCGTTGCCTGGGACAGATTCGTTTGGCTCAGTCTCCTCTGCCTCAGTCACTGGCAGGATTGCCTAGTCATTTTGCTTCATTTGCGGACGTCTTCAGCAAGAAAGAAGCGGAGACACTGCCCCCACATCGGGCGTATGACTGTCCTATTGAGCTGGTTCCTGGTGCTTCCCTTCCCCGTGGCAGGGTATATCCTCTCTCTCTGCCAGAGACTCTGTTTAAGTCCGCCTATGTTAGAGAGAACTTGGAGCGGGGCTTCATACGCGAGTCTTCCTCCCCGGCAGGAGCCGGGTTCTTCTTCGTCAAAAAGAAGGATGGTTCTCTTCGTCCCTGTATAGACTACCGGGGACTCAACCAGAGCACGGTGAAAAATAAATATCCATTGCCATTGATCTCAGAATTATTTGACCGTATACGTTGTGCCAAGATCTTTTCCAAGTTAGACCTGCGGGGGGCTTACAACCTAATCCGGATTCGCCAGGGTGACGAATGGAAGACTGCATTTAACACCCGGGACAGACACTATGAATATCTAGTAATACCCTTCAGCCTGTGTAATGCTCCCGCGGTCTTCCAGGAGTTTGTGAATGACATTTTCCGTGACCTCCTTTATGTTTGTGTAGTAGTCTATCTTGATGACATCTTAATTTTTTTCTCCAGATCCTATGACGCATCAGAAACATGTCCGTCAAGTCTTGCTGCGATTAAGGGAGAATCAACTGTACGCCAAATTGGAGAAATGCGTATTTGAGAGAGATGCTCTACCCTTCCTGGGCTACATCATTTCGAATAGAGGCCTCAAGATGGATCCTGAAAAGGTAAAGTCCGTCCTGGAATGGCCAGGTCCTCAAGGCTTGAGGGCTATACAGCGCTTTCTGGGATTCGCCAATTTTTACAGACAGTTCATCCCAAACTTCTCTTCATTAACATCTCCTATCTCTAACCTCACCAAGAAGGGCATGAACGCCAAGGTGTGGACTCCTGAGACAGAGTCCGCATTCAATACCCTGAAGAGTGCCTTCACATCAGCCTCTATCCTCCATCATCCAGATGTTTCCCTACAGTTCTCGTAGGAGGTGGACGCGTCCTCTGTCGGTGCTGGTGCACTCCTGTTCCAGAGAGGTTCCAAGGGCAAGTCAAGGGTATGTGGATATTTTTCTAAGCTCTTCTCTTCTGCAGAACGCAACTACTCGATTGGGGATCGAGAGTTACTGCCCATCAAATTGGCCCTGGAGGAGTGGAGACATCTACTAGAGGGCACAGCTCACCCCATCCTGATTTTTACGGACCACAAGAACCTCACCTACCTCCAGACAGCCCAATGGCTGAATCCTCGTCAGGCCAGGTGGTTACTGTTCTTTGCCAGGTTCCAGTTTGAGCTCCATTATCGCCCGGCTGACAAGAATGTGAGGGCCAATGCCTTATCCAGGTCTTTCGAGACGGAGGACACTATGGAGATGCCCCAGAACATTATCGACCCGTCCTGTATTGTTCCAGTCAACCCACTGCAAGTTGGGGACATCCCTGCAGGGAGAACTTTTGTGCGCATGGCTGACCGAAGGAGAGTCCTCCGCTGGGGACATGCCTCTAGACTGGCAGGTCACGCGGGGATCCGTAAGACCCGGGATTTGATTGCCCGTCATTTCTGGTGGCCCACGCTGCCCAAAGATGTTATGGACTTTGTTTCCTCCTGCTCTGTGTGTGCAACTAACAAGGTCGCTCACTCCAGACCCGCTGGTCTGCTCCAGTCATTGCCTGTGCCCGATGCTCCCTGGCAGTATATAGCTATGGACTTTATTACGGACCTGCCCCTCTCTGCCGGATGCAGCACTGTCTGGGTGGTCGTGGATCGATTTTCAAAAATGGCCCACTTCATTCCTCTGACCGGTCTTCCGTCTGCTCCCCAACTGGCCAAACTGTTTATCCAACACATCTTCCGCCTGCACGGCTTGCCACAGCATATTGTGCCTCATCGGGGGGTTCAGTTCACCTCGAGGTTCTGGAGAGCCCTCTGCGGACTTCTAGGTGTGAAGTTAGACTTTTCCTCGGCCTACCATCCTCAGTCCAATGGACAGGTCGAGAGGATCAATCAAATCTTTGAGAACTACCTGCGTCACTTCGTCTCTAGGCAACATGATGACTGGGTACAGTTGCTCCCGTGGGCTGAATTCTCCTACAACAATCATACCAGCGAGTCCACAAGGAACACTCCGTTATTCATAGTCCTTGGCCAACACCCACGAATACCTCTCCCGGTTCCTGATTCATCCAAGGTACCAGCTGCTGACGCAGCTTTCAAGGACTTTCTACAAATTTGGTGGCAGACTCGATCCTCCATCCTGCTGGCGGTGGATTGTATGAAACGGAGGGCGGACACAAGGAGAAGAGAACCACCTCAGTTTCTTCCTGGCACAAAGGTCTGGCTGTCCTCCAGGAACATTTGACTAAGAGTACCGTCATGCAAGTTTGCTCCCAGGTTCCTAGGTCCTTTCGAGATCCTACAGCAGATCAACCCTGTCGCCTACAAGCTTCGGCTGCCTCCTACCCTCAAGATCCCCAACTCCTTCCATGTTTCTCTCTTGAAGCCAGTGGTTCTGAACCGCTTTACCAAGACTCCAAGCCCTGCTGTTGCCTCCAGCGGCCCTTCAGATACCTTCGAGGTTAAGGAGATCTTAGACATTAAAAAAGTAAGAGGAAGAACCTTTTATTTAGTGGTTTGGAAGGGGTTTGGTCCAGAAGAGAGGTCCTGGGAGCCAGAGGAGAATCTCAACGCTCCTACCATCATCAAGAAGTTTCTCTCTCGTTCTGGTCCCAAGAGGAGGGGGCGTAAGAGGGGGGATACTGTAACGTCTGTGGTCGCTGACCACGAACTCCTTCCATCCAGTCGACGCCCTTCTCTCAAGAGATGTCTGCACATACGGCCGTCCTGCTCCACCGTGACCACCAGGGTGCGCTCACGAGCTGAATCCAGACTTAAGAAGCATGTTGGTGATTTGAGCTAATTGCTCCAGAGCACCCTGGGCTATAAGAAGGTCCCAGCCCCATCCTCCCACGCCTGAGCCTTGTTGTTGTATCCCTAGTCTGTCTTGCAAATGGCCCCCTAGTGTTTCCTGCTCCCAGTGTTTTCCTGTTTCCTGTTCCTGTATCCTGAATCTAGTGTCGTGCTTGCTGTAGCCGTGCTGTACCGTATTCTACACCTGACCTGCCTCTCCACACCTGACGTCCACCTGCTGCCAAGTTCCTGCCTAGCCTGCCTCGCTACTATCTGAGCTTTCACAGGTACCCTATACGAACTATAGACATTTACCTGCGTCCTGTTGGCCAGCTGCCATACCGCCAAGACGGTACGGCCCAGTGGGTCCACGAACCACTCGTGACACAACTTGGTCCCATGATATCAGCTAGAGATCGTCTCATCCAAATAAAATTCTTTCATCAAATTTACTATACTCCCTCCAAATTGCTTAGGATGGGGAGGCTTCCCTCTCCTGTTTGCCCACGCTGCCAGAGAGGGGATGGCTCCTTTCTTCACATGTTTTGGGTGTGCCCAGTTATTTACAATTTCTAGACTGGAGTGATGGAATTTATTGAATTAGAAGTTGAACTTTCCCGTATACTAGACTCCAAAGTCTACTTGCTTCTCTTGGTGGAAGACCTTATTGCTGTCATGGCTACAAGATCCCTTACGATGCTCTTATTGTTCTATGCAAAACTATCCGATTAAACTGGAAGTACCCTAAGATTCCTACGTTACAAGCGTGAATTACCTTAATAAATTCCAATCTCCCCCTTTTCAAACTTACATAGGAAGTGCGGGTATGCCCGGATAAATTTCTTAAAATATGGAAATCTTGGGTAGCTATCCCCCATAGTAGCTAATGTCCTTGGCTTCTGCACCCTCTGCTATTTGATATTCCTGCCATATTTGAGAAATGAGCTGCTCCACCCACTTCTCCACTCGGTATTTGACTGACTGCTCTCTCTATATGCTGTAATGGAAAGCTGTGTGTTTTTGTTACATGTTTATACAATCATACTACTGTCTACTGGTGGGTATACTGTTATTTTTGTACAACTGATATATATTCCCTGTATATGTACCAATTTTCTTATGTTCTTAATAAAATGTACCTTTAAAAAAAAAAAAGAATATGCAGGTAATTTAAGGAGAACCCAGCACTCACTGAGTCCACACATTTCAGCCGACACAAATATAGTATCTTGTTGGTCACAATGAAGCCAGGCTTACGATTAGGCTGCTGATGACATCATGCTCATGCATACTCTGAAGGTTACACATTCTTTCCATGTAATATGTTCCTACCAGAACAGCACAGTATTAGCAGCACCCTTGAACCTAACTACTGCTGGTAAGTATCCGCTGAATCAGCAGGCATGGTCTCTGGGTAAACCGGCAGGAAACAATCTATTAGAAATGCTATTGGGTCTCAATAAAAGGTGTATTTTAGGGGTATTGCACTGCAAAGGCTGAAACCGGCGAGAAGTCCACTGCGAAGTCCGCCATGTCTGGATGCACCCTTATTTATGCAAATTTTACAGTTGGGTAATTGCCACGAATTTGCGGCAAAATCTGCAACGGAAATTTCCACCACGTCTGAACATGCCCTTAGAGCCCCATACACCAATATTGTCTTAGGAAAAAAGTATCCTTGCTTCTCATAGAAACAAAGAAATTTTTTCCTCTGAGATAGTTCTGATCTACGGGGCCCTTAAAGAGGACCTGTCATGTCCTCAAATAAATTAAACTGCAGCATACCTTAATTTCTTCCTGACCCCCGATTCCAGAGCACTTATTTTGTTTCTCGCGGTGGTCATGGGATAGAGAAACTATTCCTAGATACCCTCTGGGATAATAACAGAAGGCAGCGTAATCAGGTGAGATGTTGTAATTCTAATGAGATCACGCTGCTTGGTCTGCTCTGACGCTGTACGCGTTGACTGAGGTACACGCCCCTTTGTCAGGTCATTCATCAATTTAGATAATTGCCACAAATAAAGGGGGGACCTACCGGAGAAAGGGGAACATTATAGAAGAAAAAGTTCTTTGGAATCAGGGGTCAGGAAGAAATGAAGGTATGTTACCAGTTTTAATTTTTGGAGAACGTGACAGGTTCTTTTTAATGAGGATCTCTCAGACAAAGTATTATAAGAGATCTATAATATAACGTAGAATGGCAGTGGTGAACGCCAGCATATGTTCACAGTCCTGTCACAGCAATATTTGCAGCTCTTTTGGGACAGGTGGATGTGGGATGCTCCTGAAATGGGATATCCTCAATCCAAGAGAGACTGATATAAACAGTGCGTGTGTTTCCTGTAGGCAACTTCCAGGACACATCTCATGTTCAGAGGCAGAAGTAACGCTGATTTTCTGAGATAAGTGCTATTTATTTTTTTTAAATTAAAACAGATATCAGGTGTCCTTCACACATGGTTATTTGCACCAAAAAAGCACAAAAAAATGTTGCAAAAATTTAGGTTTATGGATCAAAAATACACAAAAAAAAATCCACACCTAGAGCATGCTGCGTTTTGGAGAAACTGCAACAAGGCAAAAAAAAAACCGCCACGCACAAAAACACATTGGCACAAATGTATCCATGTATGGCTAAGTGCCATATTTGTGAATCCCTTGTGCTACTTTTACAACCATATATGAATATTTTGGAAAACTTGGTCATGGCTTTAGAGTCATATTCCATGCGACCCATTTATGAATTCTCTTTTCTGGTCAAAACTAAAGTTGTTTTAAGCCTACACCAGATTTGTCAACGGAAGGCATATGCCATAGAGAAGGCAAAGTGGGTAGTTGTCCAGGACCTCCTCCACCCAGTTCCCCTTAGCCCTTCAGGTATGTTAAAATCCAACATGTCGAATCTTGTTTTCCCTAAGAGCAGATGCTCATCGACATGGGGTTTCCCTCACACACATGAGATTTCTGTTGAGTCTTGTCGACATCAGTGGGAATTGCTGACAACTATCTAATGACTTTGTCCTGTTCGAATCATATGACAATATCCCTGTGGAGGGGGCCCCCACCAAATTTTTGGTACCTTCAACAACTTTGATCTGACCCTGATTAACGGTATTAAATCAGATTTCCAGTTATGGTTGTAAAACTTCAAATGAAGATGTTGCCCAGGATGCCCTGTCTAAACCCTAGTTTTATAGTTAAAATAAAACCCCCCAAAAAATCTGTTTTTCTAAAACAAAGCTTCAAACTCCACCACTAGAGGGAGCTTAATGCATGTTGTTTTATTATTGAGTTCAATGTATAAGCAGTATGCAGTAAGTTCCTAAGCTCCCTCTAGTGGTGGCTGCAGGCAACCAGAATTTCATATTTTATATCTAAGCAGGGGATTTGGAGCTCTGTAAAAAAGAAAAAAAAAACTTAAATCATCGCAGAATTTTGGACCTATTTAGATGTAATAAAACAAATTGTCATTCAAAGGTGGACATTCACTTTTGAATCTAATTTGTAACTAAAAGCAGAATTGCTGTCTTTACAAGCCTGGGCTATTTAGTCTCATGCACATGACATTATTACACATCCAAGTTGTAAGGATTAATAGTATAGTGGACAAGAGCCTGCTATGTCCCCAACCAGAATCTCTATGTGCCTCTGATTTTATACAGACGCACATGGAGTGTGGCATGCAACATCAAACTCCATAGCATGGAGGTATTCAGTGCCTTACGGAGGCACTATATGGAGGCACATGAAGTGCCCATGGGTCTGTAATACATGCACGGTTTTATAAAAACCCTAATATGCCCTATTAGGGTTTTTATATGACCGTGTATGGATTACAGACCCATGGGCACTTCATGTGCCTCGGTATGGTACATCCATGAGGCACTGAATACCTCCATAATATGGAGTTTGATGTTGCATGCCACACTCCATGTGCGACCAGGGAAATTAAAGTCTCTGCAGCTTCTCTCCTTGGCGCATAAATAGAATACAAGCATAGTATACGGCATACTGTATTCTGTACATAAAATACTCAGTAATATTAATATGGATCTGAGTATTTGGTCTATACTTTTATTTCCATATAAAATCTTGTATTTTCTATAATCCATTAATCATTTTGTTTATTGACTTTTTTTCCTTAAGAAGTTTATACCGGTCATTTATATTGATTCTATATATAGCCTCATGCTTCAAGTCCATACAGTAAAGATGTCAGGATTTGATTTACTTTCCAGCAGACACTGTCCTCCCATTGGTTATACATTTTAAAAGCTGCGTTCAAATCCACAGATATGGAAATAAGAAGCTGTGTAAGGCTTTTTCGTTAAACTTATGCTACAGTCCAAGCTGACCCCGGGCCAGACTAGTGCAGACCTGCTGTGCGGCAGCTATGATATTATCTATGTGATGTATATGTAATCCAATACTTATATACAGCATCGTATCTGCTTAGATTATACGGTAACAAAAAGCAAAATCCTGCTGTATAATAAAAAACATTTATATGGAAAATACATCACATTAGAGGGCTTCTCCAGGACTGTAATATTGATTGGTGGGGATACGTAATTTCCTGCGACATTGAAACAATGCACAACACAGGGACCCATTAATTTCAATGGGGCTATTCACACATGCGTTACTTTTCACGCAGCGAGTGTCCGTTGCGTGAAACTCACTGCATTCCTATATTGGTGCGTTTTCACAAGTCAATGGGTACGTAAAACAGGGTTGTCCACTGTCCGTAAATTTACGGACAGTCCGCAAATATGGGTGTTTTTTTCTACCGTCCGTAGCGTCCAGCAGAAAAAAGCACCGTCCGGGATTTTTCCGCGGTCTCCCGGAACTTTGCACTGCGCTTGCTCCAAAATGTACATGGGCAGTGCAAAGGAATAGTAGACTGGGGCCGGGTATATTTTCAGATTCTGCGTAATCTGAAAATATGCAGGCCGGTCGCTGCCAAGTAAGGCCGGTGCCGGGAGTGGACCAATCCAGTCACTTGAAATGAGGTCAGGTGACTGGACTGGTCCAGTCCTGTGCCGTCACCGACCCCAGTAAAAAGTGATCCTCCGCAGCGTCGCTTCGCTTCATGTCCACCTTCTCCTCCTGACGGTGAGTCGTGTCCGGCATAGTAGAGAGTGGTAGCGACAGGCTACCGCTCTCCGCACTAAGTACAAGGGAAGGGGAGAAGGCTGTGCGGCGCTACTTACAAGGGAAAGGGGGTTATATACAAGGGGGGCTGTGTGTGGCTACCTGCAAGGGGGGCTGTGTGTGGCTATCTACAAGGTGGGCTGTATGTGGCTTTCTACAAGGTGGGCTGTATGTGGCTATCTACAAGGTGGGCTGTGTGTGGCTATCTACAAGGGGGCTGTGTGTGGCTATCTGAAAGGGTGGGCTGTATGTGGCCATCTACAAGGTGGGCTGTGTGTGGCTATCTACGAGGGGGCTGTGTGTGGCTATCTGAAAGGGGGGGCTGTGTGTGGCTATCTACAAGGGGGGCTGTGTGTGGCTATCTACAAGGGGGAGTTTTGTATGGCTATCGATAAGGGGGCTGTGTGTGGCTATCTACAAGGGGGGCTGTGTGTGGCTATCTACAAGGGGGGCTGTGTGTGGCTATCTACAAGGGGGGCTGTGTGTGGCTATCTACAAGGGGGCTGTGTGTGGCTATCTGAAAGGGGGGCTGTGTGTGGCTATCTACAAGGTGGGCTGTATGTGGCTATCTACAAGGTGGGCTGTGTGTGGCTATCTACGAGGGGGCTGTGTGTGGCTATCTACACAAGGGGACTGTGTGTGGCTATCTGAAAGGGGGGGCTGTGTGTGGCTATCTACAAGGGGGGCTGTGTGTGGCTATCTACAAGGGGGGCTGTGTGTGGCTATCTACAAGGGGGCTGTGTGTGGCTATCTACAAGGGGGGCTGTGTGTGGCTATCTACAAGGGGGAGTTTTGTATGGCTATCGATAAGGGGGCTGTGTGTGGCTATCTACAAGGGGGGCTGTGTGTGGCTATCTACAAGGGGGAGTTTTGTATGGCTATCGATAAGGGGGCTGTGTGTGGCTATCTACAAGGGGGGCTGTGTGTGGCTATCTACAAGGGGGGCTGTGTGTGGCTATCTACAAGGGGGGCTGTGTGTGGCTATCTACAAGGGGGGCTGTGTGTGGCTATCTACAAGGGGGGCTGTGTGTGGCCATCTACAAGGGGGGCTGTGTGTGGCCATCTACAAGGGGGCTGTGTGTGGCCATCTACAAGGGGGGCTGTGTGTGGCCATCTACAAGGGGGGCTGTGTGTGGCTATCTACAAGGGGGGCTGTGTGTGGCTATCTACAAGGGGGGCTGTGTGTGGCTATCTACAAGGGGGGCTGTGTGTGGCCATCTACAAGGGGGGCTGTGTGTGGCCATCTACAAGGGGGGCTGTGTGTGGCTATCTACAAGGGGGGCTGTGTGTGGCTATCTGCAAGGGGGGGCTGTGTGTGGCTATCTACAAGGGGGGCTGTGTGTGGCTATATACAAGGGGGGCTGTGTGTGGCTATCTACAAGGGGGGCTGTGTGTGGCTATCTACAAGCGGGGCTGTTTATGGCTATCTACAAGGGGGGCTGTGTGTGGCTATCTACAAGGGGGGGCTGTGTGTGGCTATCTACAAGGGGGGCTGTGTGTGGCTATCTACAAGGGGGCTGTGTGTGGCTATCTACAAGGGGGCTGTGTGTGGCTATCTACAAGGGGGCTGTGTGTGGCTATCTACAAGGGGGAGTTTTTTATGGCTATCGATAAGGGGGCTGTGTGTGGCTATCTACAAGGGGGCTGTGTGTGGCTATCTACAAGGGGGAGTTTTGTATGGCTATCGAGAAGGGGGCTATGTGTGGCTATCTAAGGGGGGCTGTGTGTGGTGTTATCTGCAGGGGGCACGGTTACTGAGGGGGCACTTTTATTGTGTCAGCACTGAGGGCTCATTATTACCATCTGGATCACTGGATTACGAGTTTGTTTAGAGGATTGGGTACAGATGGGGAAGGTGCTGGAAAAGCGAGAAACCAACATGTCTGTGTCAACTTCTGTAGAGACGAGTCCTGGCTGGAATTGTGGTCACAGTGGTCTGGGCCGGATGGAGAAAAAAAGAGAAAGTCAACGATTCTAATCAGAGAAAACATCACCTAAGTTAGCGGGGGGAAAGCTACAAGCAAAGCTGTGATTGGTGAGTCACTCCTAGCACACTGCACAGTGCACAGGCAATGATTTTGTAATGTGTCCGTAAAGATTTTGGTCTGTCAGTGAATTTTAGCTCAGTTGTCCAGAAATTTGTGGAAGTTGGCAACCCTGGCGTAAAGACTACGGACAGCATTTCACGCATCAATTACATTAAAAAAAAAAAAAAAGAAGTGATTGCAAGTGCATGAAATGGACATGCAACATGCAACGCACACTGATGAAAAAACGCAACGCACACAGACAGATTTACACGCGTTTTTTACACGCGTAAATCTGTCGCGCTCGTGTGAATGTAGCCTTAGGCCTTATGCACACGACTCATTACATCACCCATAGTATTGTACGTGTTCTTCCACACAGAGGCATAAGGTGGTATTTATGTACTTTTCTACACTCGTTTTTGGTGCTGAAAAGTTGCAAATTTTTCAAAAGTTGCATTTTGCACAGGAAAAATTTGCGTAGATTTTCATTTTCCGGCACACGGACAATCAGAGATATGACTAATTTAATAAGAGGCATTAAATCAGGTGCATCTTACTCCAGCGATCTTTATATTAAGACTGACATATGAAACGGCAGTCTTAATAAATCTCCCCCATACAGTAAGGTGTTGTTTTTTTGTTGGATTCCGCATAAATATGACAGAAAAATAATTGTACTATGTTTCATTGGACACTGTATTACAGAGATGTTTTCCGCTAGTAGCATTGTATCTAGGGAAAAATCTCTGTTTATCTCTGTCAAACATTTCCATATGGTACCATATAGCGGCACATGGAGTGGCTACGGCTTTGAAGTACGGAGCTGCAGGGACTCCATGTGCCACCATACAGCCTCCATGCACAAGGCAGAGCCTTAGCTGATAGAGGTTTAGATGACTCAGGAGTACCACACTATTGGCGCGACATGCTCTAGTAAGTTATATGCCTCAAACAACCCCATTAAATTGACACTAACTTTTCAAACAACTTATGATAAACTAATAATATACCTGATCTATATCAGCTTTGTAGTTTACTTACTGTGATAAAGGAAGTTGTTTTATCCATGCAAATTGTGTGTGAAGTTACTGCCACTAGGTGTCTCCCCTCCTGTAAGCCGCTGTCCACAGCCTGTTGTCAAGCAAAATCCGACTTTAGTTGCATAACAGAGGAGACTGACTTCAGGAAGCGAGGGTATATCCCTTCATAGCCTGCCCATAGAAGTTTTTGGAGAGGATAGGGGGAGCAGTAGGAGGGAGCAGGAAGAGAAAGGAACAGACATTGCTCCCCATAGAAGTCTATGGAGGGGGAGCAGGAGCAGAGAGAGACAGACAAGCTGCCTATAGGAGTCTATGGAGAGGGAAGGGGAACAGGAGGAGGGAGTAGGAGCAGAGAGAAAAAGACACAAACACACTGTCCATAGACGTCTATGGAGAGCGGAGTGGGAGCAGGAGCAGGGAGGAGAGAGATGTGAGAGTAGCAGAGAGACACAGACGTGCTTCAGCTGTTGTCAAGATTTTCAAGATTTCTAGGTCGCCCTAGTGTTGGATTCTCAGCTACATTGCTCATTACTTCTGTATAATCTCTTGCTGCAGTCAGTCTCTCTCTGTCTCTCTCGCTCAGTATAATATATATATATATATATATATATATATATATATATATATATATATATATATATATATATGATCGATCAATAGAGATAGGAGAGCAGGATTCTCCTCTTCTGTGTGTGCAGTGTATAGAAGACATGATAGCCATTAGGCTCTGCACACTAGCTCAGAGATAACTGAGAATTAGAGATAGAGCCTGCAGAGGGGAAAACGGCTAAATAATGTAGAATACAAGTCACATAATGTCCAGAAATAGCGTTATTCCTCATGTACACACATGACCGCTTATTAGGGAAAGTCACCTGAAAGGTTAAGTACGCTTTAAAGGGGTTGTCTGAGATTTATTTTTTTTTACATTTAAAACCACATTGCACATATTTACAATTGTATAATATACTTACCCGTGCAATCTTGCTTCTGTTTTCTGCTCTGGCTTATTTTTTCCTTCTGATCACATGAGCTCTGACGTTACCTTTTCAGCCTCCTCCACTGTCGTGTCGTATCCCGATCACATGGTCTCAAACCAGAGAGACCTCGGATGGTATACGACACGTCACTTGTCACGTGGTGTATATCGGCTTGTTCTGCTTCACAGCCCGTAACGCGCATGGGCTGTCACTGCTGTTCTTGCGGTCCCTGCTGTTCTCGAGATAACAGCAGGGGCCGCGCATGCGCGTTACAAGAGAACAAGCCGATATACACCACGTCACAAGTGACGTGTCGTATACCCGGCAAAGAATTCAAGATCAACAAAGCAGCAGAGCCGGAGCAGAGAGTGACGTCACCAGTCAAGTTCCCGACGGCAGGATATGGAATCGGGGCCACTTTGGAAAACGTAAGTATATTACAAATGTATTTGCATTTATAACTTACATGCATTAAAGGGAGTTTTTGAAAATACGATGGTATCTCGGACAACCCCTTTAAGCTGTAATAGAATAGATATTTTGTCATTTGTTCAGCTCTTTTAGATAGCAGTGCTACTTTTCAGCACCAGGTGGCAGTGCAGTGTAGTTATATTCAGCATTTACGGATCCATCCAATGAGGTGTGATCATTTTATAATGAATTTGCTAATATACTTTGTGTATTAACTCCTTCCAGGGTTTTTAACATCTCTGCTTGTAGTTATTGAATTGGAACCATCATTTCTTACTTTTAGAGGATAAAAACCTGTCCTGGCAATGTCATGATCACACAGGTGCACTGCTTGTTATAGTTAGGTTCTGGCTCTGTTCACACCATGTTTTCCCTTTATACTCTTCATATACGCAGGGGAAATCTCCCGCCATAGACGCCAAACGTAAAGGCGCAACGTATGCCACTGTATGAAATACAGTGGCATACATCAAACACAGGCCCCTATGTTAGAAAACCCGATACTGACCACTGTATAGGAAATTGCAGCAGACTACGCTTTCCCATATAGTAAAAGATAATGGTATGCTGACAGTGGCGGATTAAGAAGACCATGGGCCCTGGGCTGTTACCCAAACTTGGGCCCCCCTTCTCCACCGCCACCCTGCCGCACCGTAACTATTGCTAACACCAATGGCGGATTATAATATGGGCGTTTCGGGCGGTCGCCCGGGGCCCGAGGCTGCCAGGGGGCCCATCGGGGCCCGAGGCTGCCAGGGGGCCCATCGGGGCCCGAGGCTGCCAGGGGGCCCATCGCGGCCCGAACCGCCCATCGCGGCCCGAACCGCCCATCGCGGCCCGAACCGCGCTGCCCGCTTCCAACTGAATCTGCATCCGCAGGACGCAGATTCAGTTGGGTTGAATGCTGGAGCCTCGCTCCAGCATTCACTCTGTCGTGAGCGGCTCGGTGCAGGCAGGCGCAATGTAGTGACGTCATCGCGCCTGTCTGCACGGAGTCACTCACAGCACAGTGCAGAGGAGGAGAAGCAAACCCATCCCCCACCGTCGTGGGAACCGGGATAGGTAAGTAATTATGTTTTCTTTTTTATTAGGTACGCACATATGGGGCATTATACTGTGTCAGCTATGGGGCATTATACTGTGTCAGCTATGGGGCATTATGCTGTGTCAGCTATGGGGCATTATACTGTGTCGGCTATGGGGCATTATACTGTGTCAGCTATGGAGGCATTATACTGTGTCAGCTATGGGGCATTAGGGTATGTTCACACGGCCAAATTTCAGACGTATACGAGGCGTATTTTGCCTCGTTTTACGTCTGGAAATACGTCTCAAATACGTCGGCAAACATCTGCCCATTCATTTGAATGGGTTTGCCGACGTACTGTGCAGACGACCTGTTATTTACGCGTCGTCGTTTGACAGCTGTCAAACGACGACGCGTAAAAATACAGCCTCGTCAAAAGAAGTGCAGGACACTTCTTCGGACGTTTTTGGAGCTGTTTTCTCGTAGACTCCAATGAAAACAGCTCCAAAAACGGACGTAAAAAACGCCGCGAAAACGGCGTGAAAACGCAGCGAAAAATGCGAGTTGGTAAAAAAACGTCTGAAAAGCAGGGTCTGTTTTCCCTTGAAAACAGCTCTGGATTTTCAGACGTTTTTGTTGACTACGTGTGAACATACCCTTATACTGTGTCAGCTATGGGACATTATACTGTGTCAGCTATGGGGCATTATGCTGTGTCAGCTATGGGGCATTATACTGTGTCAGCTATGGGGCATTATACTGTGTCAGCTATGGGGCATTATACTGTGTCAGCTATGGGGCATTATACTGTGTCAGCTATGGGGCATTATACTGTGTCAGCTATGGAGGCATTATACTGTGTCAGCTATGGGGCATTATACTGTGTCAGCTATGGGACATTATACTGTGTCAGCTATGGGACATTATACTGTGTCGGCTATGGGGCATTATACTGTGTCAGCTATGGGGCATTATACTGTGTCAGCTATGGGGCATTATACTGTGTCAGCTATGGGGCATTATACTGTGTCAGCTATGGGACATTATACTGTGTCAGCTATGGGGCATTATACTGTGTCAGCTATGGGACATTATACTGTGTCGGCTATGGGGCATTATACTGTGTCAGCTATGGGGCATTATACTGTGTCAGCTATGGGGCATTATACTGTGTCAGCTATGGGACATTATACTGTGTCAGCTATGGGGCATTATACTGTGTCAGCTATGGGGCATTATACTGTGTCAGCTATGGGGCATTATACTGTGTCAGCTATGGGGCATTATACTGTGTCAGCTATGGGACATTATACTGTGTCAGCTATGGGGCATTATACTGTGTCAGCTATGGGACATTATACTGTGTCAGCTATGGGGCATTATGCTGTGTCAGCTATGGGGCATTATACTGTGTCAGCTATGGGGCATTATACTGTGTCAGCTATGGGGCATTATACTGTGTCTGCTATGGGACATTATACTGTGTCAGCTATGGGGCATTATACTGTGTCAGCTATGGGGCATTATACTGTGTCAGCTATGGGGCATTATACTGTGTCAGCTATGGGGCATTATACTGTGTCAGCTATGGGACATTATACTGTGTCAGCTATGGGGCATTATACTGTGTCAGCTATGGGACATTATACTGTGTCAGCTATGGGGCATTATGCTGTGTCAGCTATGGGGCATTATACTGTGTCAGCTATGGGGCATTATGCTGTGTCAGCTATGGGGCATTATACTGTGTCAGCTATGGGGCATTATACTGTGTCAGCTATGGGGCATTATACTGTGTCAGCTATGGGACATTATACTGTGTCAGCTATGGGGCATTATACTGTGTCAGCTATGGGGCATTATACTGTGTCAGCTATGGGGCATTATACTGTGTCAGCTATGGGGCATTATGCTGTGTCAGCTATGGGGCATTATACTGTGTCACCTCTATGGGGCATTATACTGTGTCAGCTATGGGGCATTATACTGTGTCAGCTATGGGGCATTATGCTGTGTCAGCTATGGGGCATTATACTGTGTCACAGCTATGGGGCATTATACTGTGTCAGCTATGGGGCATTATACTGTGTCACCTCTATGGGACATTATACTGTGTCAGCTATGGGGCATTATACTGTGTCAGCTATGGGGCATTATACTGTGTCACCTCTATGGGACATTATACTGTGTCACAGCTATGGGGCATTATGCTGTGTCAGCTATGGGGCATTATACTGTGTCAGCTATGGGGCATTATACTGTGTCGCAGCTATAGGGGCATTATACTGTGTCACAGCTATAGGGGCATTATACTGTGTCAGCTATGGGGCATTATACTGTGTCGCAGCTATGGGGGCATTATACTGTGTCAGCTATGGAGGCATTATACTGTGTCGCAGCTATGGGGGCATTATACTGTGTCGCAGCTATGGGGGCATTATACTGTGTCAGCTATGGAGGCATTATACTGTGTCGCAGCTATGGGGGCATTATGCTGAGTCAGCTATGGAGGCATAAGGGTATGTTCACACGTAGTCAACCAAAACGTCTGAAAATCCAGAGCTGTTTTCAAGGGAAAACAGACCCTGCTTTTCAGACGTTTTTTTACCAACTCGCATTTTTACCAACTCGTTTTTTTACCATCTCGTTTTTGGAGCTGTTTTCATTGGAGTCTATGAGAAAACAGCTCCAAAAACGTCCAAAGAAGTGTCCTGCACTTCTTTTGACGAGGCTGTATTTTTACGCGTCGTCGTTTGACAGCTGTCAAACGACGACGCGTAAATAACAGGTCGTCTGCACAGTACGTCGGCAAACCCATTCAAATGAATGGGCAGATGTTTGCCGACGTATTGGAGCCGTATTTTCAGACGTAAAACGAGGCATAATACGCCTCGTATACGTCTGAAATTTGGCCGTGTGAACATACCCTTATACTGTGTCGCAGCTATAGGGGCATTATGCTGTGTCAGCTATGGAGGCATTATACTGTGTCGCAGCTATGGGGGCATTATACTGTGTCGCAGCTATGGGGGCATTATACTGTGTCGCAGCTATGGAGGCATTATACTGTGTTGCAGCTATGGAGGCATTATACTGTGTCGCAGCTATGGAGGCATTATACTGTGTCACAGCTATGGAGGCATTATACTGTGTCACAGCTATGGAGGCATTATACTGTGTCGCAGCTATGGGGCATTATACTGTGTCACCTCTATGGGGCATTATACTGTGTCAGCTATGGGGCATTATACTGTGTCAGCTATGGGGCATTATACTGTGTCAGCTATGGGGCATTATGCTGTGTCAGCTATGGGGCATTATGCTGTGTCTTCTATGGGGCATTATACTGTGTCAGCTATGGGGCATTATACTGTGTCAGCTATGGGGCATTATACTGTGTCACCTCTATGGGACATTATACTGTGTCAGCTATGGGGCATTATACTGTGTCAGCTATGGGGCATTATACTGTGTCACCTCTATGGGACATTATACTGTGTCAGCTATGGGGCATTATGCTGTGTCAGCTATGGGGCATTATACTGTGTCAGCTATGGGGCATTATACTGTGTCGCAGCTATAGGGGCATTATACTGTGTCCCAGCTATAGGGGCATTATACTGTGTCAGCTATGGGGCATTATTCTGTGTCGCAGCTATGGGGGCATTATACTGTGTCGCAGCTATGGGGGCATTATACTGTGTCGCAGCTATGGAGGCATTATACTGTGTCGCAGCTATGGAGGCATTATACTGTGTCGCAGCTATGGAGGCATTTTTACTGTGTCGCAGCTATGGGGGCATTATACTGTGTCGCAGCTATGGAGGCATTATACTGTGTCACAGCTATGGAGGCATTATACTGTGTCGCAGCTATGGGGCATTATACTGTGTAGAGGCAGCTATGGAGGCATTATACTGTGTCACAGCTATGGAGGCATTATACTGTGTCACAGCTATGGAGGCATTAGGGTATGTGCACACGTAGTGACCAAAAACGTCTGAAAATCCAGAGCTGTTTTTAAGGGAAAACAGACCCTGCTTTTCAGACGTTTTTTGACCAACTCGCATTTTTCGCGGCGTTTTTCGCGCCGTTTTCGCTGCGTTTTTTACTTCCGTTTTTGGAGCTGTTTTCATTGGAGTCTATGAGAAAACAGCTCCAAAAACGTCCAAAGAAGTGTCCTGCACTTCTTTTGACGAGGCTGTATTTTTACGCGTCGTCGTTTGACAGCTGTCAAACGACGACGCGTAAATAACAGGTCGTCTGCACAGTACGTCGGCAAACCCATTGAAATGAATGGGCAGATGTTTGCCGACGTATTGTAGCCCTATTTTCAGACGTAAAACGAGGCATAATACGCCTCGTTTACGTCTGAAAATAGGTCGTGTGAAACCAGCCTTATACTGTGTCGCAGCTATGGGGGCATTATACTGTGTTGCAGCTATGGGGGCATTATACTGTGTTGCAGCTATGGGGGCATTATACTGTGTTGCAGCTATGGAGGCATTATACTGTGTTGCAGCTATGGAGGCATTATACTGTGTCGCAGCTATGGAGGCATTATACTGTGTCGCAGCTATGGAGGCATTATACTGTGTCGCAGCTATGAAGGCATTATACTGTGTCGCAGCTATGGAGGCATTATACTGTGTCGCAGCTATGGGGCATTATACTGTGTCGCAGCTATGGGGGCATTATACTGTGTCACATCTATGGGGCATTATACTGTGTAGAGGCAGCTATGAAGGGCATTATACTGTGGGGGCAGCTATGGGTGGCAATATACTGTGGGGGCAGCTACGGGGGACATTATACTGAGCAATTACAAGAGCTGCAGGTCCAAGGGGGGAGACGCTGTGTAGCACAATATACAAGGGGGGATTGTTGTATAGCACTATATAGAAGAGAGCGCTGTGTATCACTATATCTAAGGGGGATTGCTGCGTAGCACTATATACAAGAGGGGTAGGGCTATGTGATGCTATTTACAGAGGGGGAGGACTGTGTGATGCTATTTACAGAGGGGGAGGACTGTGTAGCGCTATTTACAGGGGGCTGTGTGTGGTGCTATCTACAGTGTTTGACACAATTATATTCAGGGGCGCAGTCTATGGTGCTATAATATTTAGGGGCACAGTGTTTGTACTATCTTATTCAGGGGCGCAGTGTTTGGTGCTATTAGATTTAGGGGCACAGTGTGTGGCACCATGATAATATTATCTTTGTTTATAGGTGTGGAAATGTTGGAAAAGTGAGGAGCCAAAGACATCTGAGTGGCAAATTCTGCAGAAATGGGTCATGGTCGGGAAAAGTCGTCATAAAGTCTGGACTGGATGGAGAAGAGGAAAAAAACTACGTCGTCACCTGTGAGTCACTAGATTTATAGAGAATCTGTCACCTCTCCTGACATGTTTATTATAGGAAATCCTTGTATTTCACAAAAAGTCTTTCTGCAGTCCAGGACTGATAGACAATTCCCCTTGTCAGGAGGATGTGTCCCTGCACAGTGTGATACTGTCAGTATGTAGGGACACAGCCCTGTGACAAGGGGAATCGCAACACTGTTAATGCTTGCCCAAAAAAGTAGTGTTAAAAATAGTTACGGTGCGGCAGGGCGGCGGTGAGGAAGGGGGGCCCAAGTTTGGGTAACAGCCCAGGGCCCATGGTCTACTTAATCCGCCACTGGCTAACACTACCTTTTTGCACAAGCATTAAGAAATGGGTGTTACGATTCCCCTTTCACAGGGCTGTGTCCCTACATACTGACAGTATCACATAGCGCCAACCCCCATGTAGACAGCGCCACACACACACCCCCTGTAGCTAGAGCCACACACACACACCCCTGTAGATAGAGACACACACACACACACCCCTGTAGATAGCGCCACACACCCCCCCCCCTGTAGATAGCGCCACACACACACCCCTGTAGATAGAGCCACACAAACCCCCATGTAGATAGCGCTACACACACACCCCCCTGTAAATAGAGCCACACACACACACACCCCTGTAGATAGAGCCACGCACACCCCCCTGTAGATAGTGACACACACACACAACCCCCTGTAGATAGCATCACACAGCCCCCTATAGATAGCATCACACAGCACTCCCCCTTATATAAAGTACCACACAGCGCTCCCCCCCTTGTATATAGTGCTACACAGCATCGCTACACTGCAGCCCTGGGATGACATTTTATCCCATATGACTGCTGCAGCCTGTGATTGGCCTGTGATTGGCTGCAGCGGTCACATGGGGTGAAACGTCATCCCAGGAGGCCGGCCCGGACGAAGAAACAGAATTCTGGGCAAGTATAAGATTTTTATTTTTTCTAAATTGCGTTTTTACATAACATCTGCTATCTGTTGCAGGTTTTACCTCCCCATTGAATTTAAATGGGGAAAACCCAAAACAAATAAGCAGCATTTACGCAAATACAATTGACATGCTACGGAATAAAAAATGCACCGCAGGTCAATTTCTGAGCTTTTTTTTTCCCCACTTATCATTTTACGCAGCGTGTGATGAGAATTGTTCACATCTAATCTACTCTGCTGCTACTGTATTAGGGCTTGTCCACACTTAACGGAATTGCTGCGTATTTTCCGCCCGGAAAATACACAGAATACGGTAGCAGCAAAGTGAGTGAGATTTACCAAATCTCATCCAGACGCTGCGTAAAATTTCCGACCAGACATTTTGTCCTGCGGTGCGTATTTCTCGTACTGCAGCATGTCAATTCCTGCAGCGGAAAGTGACAGAATTGTTGCATTTATTCACAGGAGACGTCACCATCCCCCAACATTGAGAAAAACACAGAAAAATACGCACCATTTTCTGCAGCAAAAATGCAGTAAATGGTGCTTTTTTTCTGCAGAAAAATTTCTGCTAGTTTCTGCGGAATTGATGCAGAAATATATATATACACACACACGCGCACACGCACACACACTATACACATATAAAGTACACACGAGTATGCACATTATACACATATAAAGTACACATTGTAAACACACACGAGTATGCACATTATACACATATAAAGTACACATTGTAAACACACATGCACACTTTTATGTAGGATATTTGTGAGTCTTCACTGCAGCTCTTCTCATGCTCACAGCCCGACACAGAGCCCGCCGACAGCCTCCCCTCCCCCATGTCCCGACAGCTAGCAGCAGAAGGAGAGGTGTTTAGAGCAGGGAAGGGGGGCTGGAGGGGGAGCTTCTAAAGCAGCACAGACCACGGCTGCTAAGTAGGAGCGAAGCTCCCCTCGTCTCATGACAGGTGCAGTCCTGGCACCGGGGCTCCCTCCGGTGCTAGTGACGCCACTGGGCATGAGGGGGTTCGGGTGGCTATGGGCCCCCTGGGAGCCTTGGGCCCCGGGTGGCCGCCCGAACCGCCCTAATGATAATCCGCCAGTGTATGCTGACATATACCTACCCAGCGAATGCCAAAAGGACACTGTTTTTGTATCTGGGTCTACAGGGTTCTATGAATACGTTCAATGTATGCATCCAGTGGCATCTTCCAGCGCCTGCACTGAAAGTACACACCAAATGTGGTGTGTACAGAGCCTTACAGGCAACTAAAAATCTTGAACATTTTGAAAATTATTTAATTGATTGACAATAAATACATTTTATTTACTGACGTTGGATAAACCCTTTAAGGTTTGGTCACCTCTTAATTTTTCAAAGAAAAGTAAATTTCTTTATCTTAAATGTTCTTTTTTTTTTTAGTTTTTTTTTTTTGGTATTTCATTTGAAATGTGTACACGAACGTATTTTTGCGGCAGCAATTCACCCGCAAATCTGTGGGTGAATTGCGGCCCCATTTATTTCAATGGGCCCATGTAAATGACCGTTGGTTTCCACAGTCCGTGCATGGCCCATGACCCATAGAAATGAATGCACGCAGCCATGTGCGCGGCCCGCGATTTTGTGGGCAGCTCGTGGGTGACACTCCGCGGCCGTCCGAGCCGCAAATCACAGCCGTGCACACCACTACTGTTCAGAAAGAAATTAAATTTATTATATAATTAAAAGTTATACACTTTTCCACTATACTTTCTGTGTCAATTTCACACTTTTTCCAAAAAATCTGCTTGCTGTCTTTTAACCCTTCTTGTTTATTTCGAGTGGGTACAAATCTGTCCTTGTCATGTGATGATCATACAGGTGCACGGGTCGTTACAGTTATAATTCTGTCCCTATTGAATGACTGCAAGCAGAGATGTTGAAAGCCATCAGGATTTGATACAGAAAGTAGATTGGAACATTTTATAACTTTTCATTACACAACGAATACCATTTATTTGCTGAAACCTCTAACTAAACTCATACAATTTTGTTTATAGATTTTTAAATGTAAACATTCAAGCATTCTTTTATTAGTCCATAATTTTCACAATGGTTAGTCCCAGTCTGACAGATATGGTTTTATTAAACTGCAGAAGCTCGAGGGTATCAAACTGAACTATTTTGGTGTATCCTTCTTAGGCCTTATTCACATGGACCTATATAATTCAATTTGGCCGTTCACACGGCGTTGTTTCAATGGACCATGTGAAGCGTCTATGGGGGACGCGTGATATGGGGGATGCGTGATATCGCGTCCCGCAGCGCAGAGCACAGATGCACCTCGGACATGGAAAAACTGCTGTTTTTCCCGTCCGAGATGTGCAATCTAGCCTTAAAGTGGTTGACAAAGATGAGGAAAAACATGGCTGCTTTCTTCCAAAAACAGCACCAGACCTGTCTATTATTTGTGTCTGGTATTGCAGTTTGGCTCCAACAAAACACTGAAAACCAAAAATCACTGTGTAGCCTCTAAATAACCACTGTTTTCAATGTAGTTTTTCATTTAGCCAGCAGGGGGAGACCAAGCATCAGTCATGTTGTTTTTATCAATCCACAGGTCTATTAACCCCATAGTGACCAGCCTATTTTAGGACTTCATGACCAAGCTATTTTTTTAAGGTTTTTTTTATCGTAGCATCCAAAGAGCTATATCTTTTATTTTTTCCGTCGACATAGCTGTATGAGGACTTGTTTTTTTGCGGGATGAGTTGAGTTTTTCAGCGGCACCATTTTAGGGTACATATAATTTTTGGATGAACTTTTATTAACTTTTTGGGGGGGGGATAGAAAAAAAACAGCAACTCTGACATAGTTCTATGCGGTTTAAATTTACGCCGTTCACCGAGTGGTGTAAATAACATGCTACCATTATTCTATGGGAAGGTACGATTACGGCGATACCACATATGTAGAGGTTTTTTATGTTTTACTACTTTTGCCTAATAAAAACACTTTTGAACTAAAATTATTTGTTTTTATAGCGTTGCATTCCAAGAGCCGTAACTTTTGTACTTTTCCGTCAATGTAGTGATATGTGGGCTCGTTTTTTTGCAGGACGAGCTTTCATTTTTCTTGGTACCATTTTGGGGTACATGGAACTTATTGATTAACTTCTATTATCATTTTTTTGGAGGGGTAATGGAAAAAATTGCAATTCCGCCTTTGTTTTTTGTTTTTTTTCTACGGCGTTCATCTTGTGGTTTAAATAAGATGTTAACTTTACTTTTCGGTCATTACGATATGAGGGGCCGAGCTAATGAATTTCATGGTTCACAATTGCTGGTGGATTGTTAGAGAGCCATAAGGGGGATATATATGCTAAGCAGGGGCGTAACTAGGAAAGACTGGGCCCCATAGCAAACTTTTGACTGGGGCCCCCCCTCCCCTGGGTGTCACACAACCCCCCCTTGTAGATAGTGCCTTTTTTTACAGCCCCCCTGTAGATAACGCCATACAGCCCCCCTGTAGAGAACGCCATACAGCCCCCCTGTAGAGAACGCCATACAGCCCCCCCCCTGTAGAGAACGCCATACAACCCCCCCCTGTAGAGAACGCCATACAGCCCCCCTGTATAGAACGTCATACAGCCCCCCCCTGTAGGGAACGCCATACAGCCCCCCCCTGTAGGGAACGCCATACAGCCCCCCCTGCAGGGAACGCCATACAGCCCCCCCTGTAGGGAACGCCATACAGACCCCCCTGTAGGGGACGCCATACAGCCCCCCTGTAGGGAACGCCATACAGCCCCCCCTGTAGGGGATGCCATACAGCCCCCCTGTAGGGAATGCCATACAGCCCCCCCTGTAGGGAACGGCATACTGCCCCCCCCCCCCTGTAGGGAACGCCATACAGCCCCCCCCCTGTAGGGAACGCCGTACAGCCCCCCCCCTGTAGGGAACGCCATACAGCCCCCCCTGTAGGGAACACCATACAGCCCCCCCCCTGTAGGGAACGTCATACACCCCCCCCTGTAGGGAACACCATACACCCCCCCCCCCCCTGTAGGGGACGCCATACAGCGTCCCCCCTCCCAAAAAAATGTGACCTGCAGTGTGTCCACAAAAGACATGTATCCCCTCTCCACAGGATCTCCACAGGACAGGGGATACATGTGTGATCGCTGGCATTGATAGGGAGAACGGGGGACTGAAAGTCTCCTGAAGTTCTCCATCACAAACCTCGGACTTCCGGCGTCTGCGCAGCTTTATAAAAATGAAAGTAGCGCTGGTCACACATGCGCACAAGCGTGACCGGCGCTCCATTCATTTTTACGGAGCTGCCGACACAGACCCCGGAAGTCCGAGGTTTGTGATGGAGAACTTCAGGGGACTTTCAGTCCCCCGTTCCCCCTATCAATGCCAGCGATCACACATGTATCCCCTGTCCTGTGGATAGGGGATACATGTCTTTTGTTTAATGGCAGAGCGGGGAGATACCTCCCCGCTCTGCCGTAGTGTTCAGTGGCGTCGAGCTGTAGCAGCCATAGCGGCAGCTAGCGGAGCCTCCGGCCATGGTGGGGGCCCGTGCCGGCGGGCGACACGGGCCCCCTCATGCCGCTACGGCTGCTACGGCGGTAGTTACGCCACTGATGCTAAGCTATTGAGAGCAAGTGGCCCATATACTGTTCTTGCCCAGGGGGCCTCTGCTGTTTGTGGCCGCCCCTGGAAGCAGCTCTATGGTGTTTAAAGGAGGACATATACTTTAAGGTGGCTCCAAAGTTGGCGTTCCACTTTAAATATTTTATACGTTAAGGATATTTGGTGAAGTTTTGCCTAATGTTACCTTCTGGCAGCTGATAACCATATAACACAAAGTGACATTTCAAAGAATAATAAAGGTAAATTATGTTTAGCTGTGATTTAATGACAGGCCGTATAATCGAAATTACGTGCACTATCTATTACTAAGCAAACACCATTCAAGCAGTTCCAGATGTTCTCAGTTTATTAGTTTCCATTTTCAATCTAGGAAACCTTTTATATTCCACAATTCTCCTACTCTCTGCCTGACGTACTAACCTCACCAGAAAACTCCATACATGAGTAAAAACATAGGATATGACCATGAGGGTATGTTCACACGGCCTATTTTCAGCCGTTTTTCAGGCTGGAAACGTCCCAAAAAACAGCTAAAAATACGAAGGCTGAATGCCTCCAAACATCTGCCCATTGATTTCAATGGGAAAAACGGCGTTCCGTTCCCAAGGGGTGTTTTTTACAAACGTCACGTAAAAAAACACACTGCAAAAAAAAAAGTGCATGTCACTTCTTTAGCCATTTTTGGAGCCGTTTTTCATTCTCTCAATAGAAAAACAGCTCCAAAAACGGCCGTTAAAGACGCATCAAAAAACGCCTGATGCATAAAAAAACGGCTGTAAATCAGAGGCTGTTATCCCTGGAAAACAGCTCCGTATTTTACAGCCATTTTTTGTTAAGCGTGTGAACATGGCCTAAAGGTTAGTGAATACTGTGTGGGCCGCTAACATTTTGCAATTCATTTTATATATTAAAGAGGCACTGTCACCAGATTCTCAAATCCCTATCGCCTATTGCATGTGATCGGCTCTGCAATGTAGATAACAGTAACGTTTTTGTTTTTTTTGAAAAACTTTCATTTTTGGCCAAGTTCTGAGCAACTGGGCGTGTTTTTTTTCGTATGTCCAACTGGGCATGTTTACTTGTTTTACTAACTGGGCGTTGTGAATAGAAGTGTATGATGCTGACGAATCAGTGACCAATCAGCATCATGCACTCCTCTCCATTCATTTACATGCCTTATATGCGATGATCCACTTCAACGTCATCAATGCTGCGTCGCATACAACATCCTGACGTTGCCCGGCGTCAGTACATTGTATGAGGTATGCTGCAATAAAGAAAAAGCCGAAGTGGAAAAGAAGAGGAGCGGTGAGGTCAGTATAAGTTTTTTTTTTATTATTTAACTATCCATTGGGGTGGGGTGGTTGTCTGACCGAGGGGGTGGGGCAATGTAGGAACCCAGCACAGGCCTCTACCTTTCTACCCATTGATTGAACTCTATGCCAGTTTTCTGGCGTAAATTATAATAAATTTGTTGGGGCGTTGTGGCCACGTCCCCTTTCCACAAAGTGGCGGGAATGGCACAAGAAGGGCAAAAGTCGCAAATTGTGACTTTTTTTCCCTTTTCTAACTTTTCTACGACAAAAAACTAGGTTGATAAATTAGCCCCTTTGTGTTTCAATTCTATGTCTTTTTGAAGAGCTCTGCTTGCTGTTAATGAGTGTGAACATTCCAATTTACATCCAAAGCTTGAAAACCTGCACAGATCTAAGGGTCAAGAGTCTATGGCGCTGATTTTGACGTGGGAACTGCATCGGAATCAGTGGCAAAAAAAAAGGCCAAAAACACCCCCCATTGATTTCAATGGGAGGCAGTGGCATATTTTTTTTCGGGCGGCTTTTAGTCCCTCGTGAGGAAAAAAGCAGCATGTCCTTTCTTTCTGCGGTTCTCCCTCTGACCTCCCATTAAAATCAATGGGAGGCAGAAAAAACCCAGCGAAAACCGCGGCAAAAAATTCCTGCAGAAATTTTGAGGCAGATTTTTTTCTGCCTTCAAAAGACTCTGTGTGAACTAGGCCTAATACTTTTGTCAGATTAGAATTCGCTACAATTCTCTGTAAACTGAACATATCAGAAGAGAAATCTTTCCTGCCCTGATTGATTGTTGCAATGTATCAGTGTAGGTGACTGTATCAGCCTGGAGTTTACATTGTTTAGCTCACATTTGGAGGATTGCCTAGACTGGGTGCAATTGGAACAATCACTTAGGCCTAATGTACACAACTGTTTTTTTGCAGAATGCCCACGGACTCATTCATTTATATAGCCTAATGCACACGACCGTGATGTTCACGGATTCCGTGCAGGGGCCGCGAGTCCGTGCCGCAAAACCTTAGGACCATGTAATTTTACCGTCCATATTTGTGGCACGGCCTTGCCCATCATGCATGACCGCCCCTGCTTTTAGTTTTTAAGGATCCGTGAATACTGATGACACATGGATGCACTACGGAAGGTTTTTTGCAGACAAATGGACTGCAAATACGGACGACAGATCAGTGGTTTTGAATTTTGAACAAGTTTTCAGCCTCAGGGACGGTTATTTACTTGAATGGGAGAAAACTTTAATACTGTGAACCACCGCTACAAGCGTATCAGCATTTCATAGTATGAAGCAGTGACAGGTATGAAGAAGAAGCAGCGCTCGAGTGAGCGCCGTGGCCCCCTCAAAACAGCTGATCGGTGGGGGTGTCTAGAGTAGGACCCCCACCGATCAGATATTGGTGGCCTATCCTGAGAATAGCCCATCAATTGTTTCTCACTAGAATATTTGCGCCCAACAAAATGGGATCTTATCATAGCTGGTGTGTAAAACCATGTGCATCAATGCACATTTTCTATGATAACTTCAGCAACATGATTATAAGCACAAATCTAAAGAAAACTAGGTAATATTTATTGTCGGCCCTAAATACAGTAAAAATTAGAAAATAATATATATATATATATATATATATATATATATATATATATATATATATATATATATATATATACACTACCGTTCAAAAGTTTAGGGTCACATAGAAATTTCCTTATTATTGCAAGAAAAGTACAATTTTTTTCAATGAAGATAACATTAAATTAATCAGAAATACACTCTATACATTGTTAATTTGCTAAATGACTATTCTAGCTGCAAACGTCTGGTTTTTAATGCAATATCTACATAGGTGTATAGAGGCCCATTTCCAGCAACCATCACTCCAGTGTTCTAATGGTACATTGTGTTTGCTAACTGTGTTAGAAGGCTAATGGATGATTAGAAAACACTTGAAAACCCTTGTGTAATTATGTTAGCACCACTGTAAACAGGTTTTCTGTTTAGAGGAGCTATAAAACTGACCTTCCTTTGAGCTAGTTCAGAATGTGGAGCATTACATTTGTGGGTTCGATTAAACTCTCAAAATGGCTAGAAAAAGAGAGCTTTCATGTGAAACTCAACAGTCTATTCTTGCTCTTAGAAATGAAGGCTATTCCATGCGAGAAATTGCCAAGAAACTGAAGATTTCCTACAACGGTGTGTACTACTCCCTTCAGAGGACAGCACAAACAGGCTCTAAACAGAGTAGAAAGAGAAGTGGGAGGCCCCGCTGCACAACTGAGCAACAAGACAAGTACATTAAAGTCTCTAGTTTGAGAAATAGACGCCTCACAGGTCCTCAACTGGCAGCTTCATTAAATAGTACCCGCAAAACGCCAGTGTCAACGTCTACAGTGAAGAGGCGACTCCGGGATGCTGGCCTTCAGGGCAGAGTGGCAAAGAAAAAGCCATATCTGAGACTGGCTAATAAAATGAAAAGATTAATATGGGCAAAAGCACACAGACATTGGACAGAGGAAAATTGGAAAAAAGTTTTATGGACAGACGAATCGAAGTTTGAGGTGTTTGGATCACACAGAAGAACATTTGTGAGACGCAGAACAACTGAAAAGATGCTGGAAGAGTACCTGACGCCATCTGTCAAGCATGGTGGAGGTAATGTGATGGTCTGGGGTTGCTTTGGTGCTGGTAAAGTGGGAGATTTGTACAAGGTAAAAGGGATTTTGAATAAAGAAGGCTATCACTACATTTTGCAACGCCATGCCATACCCTGTGGACAGAGCTTGATTGAAGCCAATTTCATCCTACAACAGGACAATGACCCAAAGCATACCTCCAAATTATGCAAGAACTATTTAGGGAAGAAGCAGGCAGCTGGTATTCTATCTGTAATGGAGTGGCCAGCCCAGTCACCAGATCTCAACCCCATAGAGCTGTTGTGGGAGCAGCTTGACCGTATGGTACGCAAGAAGTGCCCATCAAGCCAATCCAACTTGTGGGAGGGGCTTCTGGAAGCATGAGGTGACAACATTTCTCCCGATTACCTCAACAAATTAACAGCTAGAATGACAATGCTGTAATTGCTGCAGATGGAGCATTCTTTGACGAAAGCAAAGTTTGAAGGAGAAAATTATTATTTGAAATAAAAATCATTATTTCTAACCTTGTCAATGTCGTGACTATATTTTCTAGTCATTTTGCAACTCATTTGATAAATATAAGTGTGAGTTTTCATGGAAAACACAAAATTGTCCGGGTGACCCCAAACTTTTGAACGGTAGTGTGTACATATATATATATATTTATATTTGTGCAGTATATGGTGTTAGTAGGAAGCGCGCAATTTTCCTCCCACTGGTGGTATAATCTCCCACATAGTATCTGCCATGAAATAGAACTCTGCACAGGCCCAATATTACACTTTGATTCTTGAAGATATGATCAGGTCTTTCTAGATAATTAATTCAGTCTGCCGCGGTATTACCAATATAAACAATGAGTGGGCGAAGGATGAGGATGTGCATCCTGTGCAACAGCGGAGACATATTTTACATGCATATTGCCGGGTAGCTACTAAAACACAATGTTTCAGTAGTGTAATGACTGAGCAACAGATGTGCCACTTTTTTATAATGTGACATTATGCAGCATTACTAAATGTTGAAGTTGTCGCTCTATGGTATGATCTGAATACATATTAAAATAAAGCAAAAAAGATGAGACTATACTGCTACCAATAGGGATTGCTGCAGTTTTAAAAAACAGCAGCATGCCCTGAAAACAAGGTGGTTTTTACCACACCTTGTGTATGGGATTTAAAAAATACCATTTACTACCATTTACTACAGTGTAAGGCCCCATGCACATGGCCATGCCCCTAATCACGGCCTGCATCGGACAGTCATCCGCATTTGCGGGCCATGCTCCCACTATAAAGTATGGGATCAAGGTCCGTAAAACCAAACAATAGGACGTCTTTTTTTTGCAGGTGATTTGTATGGCCCGGACACCCCGTGGCGGATTATCATTAGGGCGGTTCAGGCGGCCGACCGGGGCCCAAGGCTCTCGGGGGGGCCCATGGCCGGCCGAACCACACATGATCACATGGGCCCCCTCATGCCCGGTGGCGTTGCTAGCACCGGAGGGGGCCCCCGGTGCTAGCGGCAGCCACATTCATTTCTATCTGAGTCCTCTGGAAAGATTCCCTGCGCAGGCCGGCGTGATGAGGTACTGCATCACGCCGGTCTGCGCATGCCTCTAGTCCAGAGGATTCACACGCGTCCAGCTGGAGCGGCCGCCACGGGGTAAGGTAAGTAAACTGTATATATTTTTTTAGGTGGGGACTATCACTGTGTATATATTCAAGGAGGGGGGGATTGCTCCGTTACACTATATACAAGGGGGAGTGCTGGGTGGCCCTATATACAAGGGGGAGGGTAGCGCTGTGTGGGCCTGTATACAAGGGGGGAGTGCTCTGTGTCACTATATACAAGGGGGTGCTATGTGGCCCTATATGCAAGGGAGGATCACTGTGTGGCCCTATATACAAAGGGGGAGCGCTATGTGACACTATATACAGAGGGGGAGCGCTGTGTGACACTATGTACAAAGGGGGAGGGCTGTGTAGCACTATATACAAGGGGGGCTGTGTAGCGCTATCCACAGCGGTATGTGTGTGGCGCTCTTTATAGGGGGGCTTTTTGGCGCTATTTACAAGAGGGGGAGGGCTGTGTGGCGCTCTCTACAGGGGGACTTTATGGCACTATCTATAAGGGGCTGTGTGTAACGCTCTCTAAGGGGGTGTGATATCTACAGGGGGCTGTGTGTGGCGCTATCTATGGGGGTGTGTAATATCTACAGGGGCTGTGTGTGGCACTATGTACAGGGGGCTGGGGCTGTGTGTGGCGCTATCTATGGGGGTGTGTAATATCTACAGGGGCTGTGTGTGGCAATATGTACAGGGGGCTGTGTGTGGCACTATGTACAGGGGGCTGTGTGTATGTGGTATTTTGCAGTGTGTGGTATTATTATATTCAGGCGCGCAGTTTTTGGTGCTATTATATTAGCATGATAACTTTATTTTCATTTATAGGTGTGGAAATGTTGGAAAAGTGAGGAGCCAAAGACATCTGAGTGGCAAATTCTGCAGAAATGAGTCATGGCTGGGAGAAGTCGTCATGAACTCTGGACCGGAGGGAGAAGAAAAGAGGAGAAATACTACTAGAATCTGAGACGTCACCTGTGAGTCACTAGATTTATAGAGAATCTGTCACCTCTCCTGACATGTTTATTATAGGAAATCCTTGTATTTCACAAAAAGTCTTTCTTTTTAGAACACACAAATTTAAAAAAACAGATATAAAAATACGTAAAAATAGACAATAGCAAGCTCACATAGAGCAAGCATTAATGAGAAAAATGTAACCGCTTTAAACATGACATATAGAAAGAAAGGGGACAAAATTGCCATTCTCATTAAGGCCTTTAGTGGATTTGTTGGCTTCCCCTTGTCAGGATCCTCCACCAATTGCCTCTCCTTGCATTAAGCAATATTCTGTAGATTCCACAAATTTTCAGCGGCGATACATCACAGTTATGATGAATCTTTAAATGACGTGGCATTGTTTTTAATTTAGGGATGCCTTCCTTATCCCTGGCCACAGCAATTCCAAATTCATGCTCTCTGACTTTCTCTAGTTCTCGTGAGGTTAATCCCACGTATTTGAGTTCACATGGACATGATGCACAATAAACCATGGCAATAATATTGCAGGATATGGTGTGTGTGTGATTTTATATTCAATTTTTCCTTAAGAATCTGAGAAGGACAGAAAGGGTTTTATATTGGAACACGCAACAAAATTACCACAGTGGCGGCATCCCCACTTAGGTCCCTGTTATCCAAAAACATTCATGATTGATGGTATGTACTAATACTTCCTTAAAATTTCTGGATCTCCTATATGCAATTATTGGTCTGTTGCAGATCCTTGTGATGGCACTATCCTACTGGAATATTTTCAACTAGATGTTTTTGATTGGAGGTCTTTGTATGTAAAAGAGAATTCACTGCTGTATGTTTTTTTAAAGTAAATCTGAGTGGATACATCCCTGTTTGTCTACCTGGAGAAGAATATCCAAAAACTCCAAATTAATTCGACCTGTTTTGTATGTAAGTTTAATGTTCCAGTTGTTTATATTTAAAAAGTTCATGAAGATGTTCAACTCGACCTCAGCACCCTGTTATATCAGGACATCTATATAACGGCCCCAGAATTGAACTTGGATAATAGCCAAAGTGATGTCATGCCACGCAGCAGATGTCTCTGTACAGAGAAAAAAAAATAATTGACATTATTTTAAAAATAATGTGCACATTGATGTGACAGTACAGAGACAATAAATACAGTAAGGGAAATTTTTTCAATTTTGTAATAAAAGATGCATTATTTTACATAGTGGTGAAAATGGCACAAATTGCACCAAATTTATCCAAATGGCATGATGCGGCATGATAAATTTGGAACAACTTGCTAAACATGAGGGAGACATTTATTTCATTTTAAGCCACCTTGTGGCTGATGTACTGTACATGTGTATTTTATGCAAAAAAAAAAAAGTTACATGTTAAAAAAATTGGTGCAAACAGTACAAAGAATAAACAGTGTTTTTACAGTGCAAGGATTATAAACTCAGTGACGTCACAGTACTGTAATAATAAAATCTGTGATGTCACAGTACATGGATAAATTCAGTAAAGTCACAGTACTAGAATAATAAACACAGTAATGTCACATTACATGGATAATAAATTCAGTAAAGTCACAGTACTGGAGTAATAAAGTGAAAAAAAATCAACAGCACACTCCAAATCCTCAATTACAACAGTCACCAGACTGGAAGAGGAAAAAATATAATGGTTATACCAAACAAATGTGCACGTCACATCACCCCCAATCCCTGTGGGGCCTCAGTACTCACAGTCCATCCAGAAAAAACGGCATCATCAAGGCAGGTGTATGCAAAAGAATGTCCTTTTATTATTCCCAGCACCTCATAGAAAATAAGCAATGTTTCAACTCGAGTACTGGAGTAATAAACGCAGTGATGTTACAGTACATGGATAACAAATTCAGTAAAGTCAAAGTACTGGAGTAATAAACACAGTAATGTCATAATACTGTACATGGATAATAAGCTAATTGAAGTAACTGTACTGGAACATTAAATGCAGTACTGTCACAGTGCTGAAATAATAAACAGTAATGTCACAATACAGTGACAATAAACACAGCTGTATCACAGCACAAAGATAATAAACAGTGATGCAACAGCATAGAATATAAAACACAGCAACTTCACAATACAGAGATAATAAACACAGTGATGTCATAATACAGAGATAATAAACAGTTATGTCACAGCATATAGTTAATAAAACAGTGATGTCACAGTACAGGGATAGCATAAACACAATGATGTCACAGCACAGGCATGAGAAGTACAGTGACGTCACAATACAGAGATAAAAATAGTGATGTCACAGTAATGGAATAATAAACAGTGTTGTCTCAATACAAAGATAAGAAACATGGTTATGTCACAACACAGGGATAATATACACAGTGATGTCATAGAACAGGGATGTTACAATCAGAATGTTGTGAACCCACTGGGCTTACCCCACCGGTTTGGCTTGGGGCCACCTCTAAGGTCATTATCTAAGTAGCCTCCCCGGTCTTCACCTTCTAACCCCTAAACAGGGATCTGGTCTTCGCTGCAGAGAGGCTACCAGGTCGCTGCCTCTTGAGGTGATCCTGGCGCAGTAGCTGCTGGCCCAGTGGACCAGGAACAGGCAGATGGTACCTTGATGGATGGAAGCTTCAGGCTTGTCACCAACTGTAGAAGCCAGACTGGCAGCTGGATGGAAGCTGATAGCGGGTTGCTGAACACAGGTGGGTAGCGGATAGCTGAACGCTGGATGATGACAGGTAGCTTGACACAAGCAGAGAGCAGATAACTGGATACAGGCTGAAAACAGACAGCAATAGTGGACTGGATACAGGCTGGTAGCGGATAAATGGTTACAGGCTGACAACAGATAGCAATAGCGATCTTGAATCAGATGCACACAAGAACCTTTGCAGGATACAACTAGGTTGTTCCAATGTTGCCCAGGAGGATAGTGGAGGTGCCTTATATAGTTCTGGGGGCAACAGGGATTGGATAAAGGGCCTCTTAAAGGGCCAGCGCACACTAGGGACATTGCAAGTGGAGGATAACAGCAGACACCAGCTGGCTGGGAGAGAGGCAAGACCAGGCCGCCAGAGGAGGTTCGAATCCCGGCGGCAGGAACCGCCGGCAGGTGTAGGACCAGCCGCCGTAGTAGGGTTAATGATGTCATAGTACAGAGACAGTGATGTCACCATACAGCGATAATAAACAAAATTATGTCATAGCACAGGAATGATAAACACAGTGATGTTACAAAACAAGGATAACAAACAGTGATGTCACAGCACAGGGATAATTAGCGTAGTGATGTCACAGTACATGGATAATAAGTACAGTGATAATAATCACAGGGTCAATAAACACATTGATGTCACAGAACAGGAGTAAAATACACAGTGATATCATATTACAGGAGTGTGGAGCCTCCGTAGCAAATTCTGAAAAAAATGCTAGAAATAAAATAGCAAAGCGTGCAGCTAAAGTGACGAACACCATGAAAGTTGTCGAGTGCCGTTGGGGTCCGTCATGTGACGTATTCGGCATGCTGTCATTTTTCTGTTCCTATGATGGAACAGAAAAACGGAAATACGAATGGTGATGTAAATGAGGCCTAACAAACACTTTGATGTTGTAATACAGGGATAATAAACATGGTAAATTTACAAAACAGAGATAATAAATACAGTTATGTCATAGCACAGGGATGGTAAACACATTGATGTCACAATACAGGGATAACAAATACAGTGCTGTCACGCTATAGGGAAACTAAACAGTGATGTCGCAACAGGGCCATCTTTACAGCTCACACTGCCCTAGGCGCTAAGTCTGAATTAATGGCCCATTTACACTCGGAAATTATCGTCATGATTCGATCATTTCTGGGCAATCATGATAATAATTGGTCAGTGTTAACCAAGGAGAAGATCAACAATAAAACTATGGGGCGTGGCCTGGTAATGGCGCCGAGCGGACATGTGGACTGAGGGCTCCGCTACAGACATCATCCCAGCACGCTCTTTAGCATGAGAAGGCAGAGGCAAACGGCACCCTGATGAGCAGGAGAACACCCAAGCATATAGGCACACCGTCCGGATCACAAACGAGGGCATTTACCGGAGGCATTCACAGGTATTTTGGCGACACAGTGAGGGGAGAGAAATCTAAGATGGCGCCGCCGGGCCCTGACCGCCGGACCAGGGGAAATGGAAGCACAGTACAGGACGCTTCACCTACAGCCCCCCCATCTCCAGCCCAAACCTCCTCTCCTAGCTCCTCTTCGCCTCGGAAGAATACTACAGGCCTAACCACGCAAATGCCTGCGACAGATATGATCTCTGTTCCAGGAAATATGCTTATGGAGCTAAAACAACAACTTGCTGCAGTTCCAACAAAGGGGGACATGGAAGCTTATGTGAGCAGACTGGAGACCACGTACAAATCCGAGATACAGGCGCTGACATGCAATCTTTCTCAGCTTATAGACCAGGTACAGCGCATGGATGGAGATATTACAGCGACTTCTCAGGCACAAGCATCCCACCAGTCGACGTTGGAACAACATACTCAGCAAATCCATATGCTGTTTAATATCGCTGAAGATCATGAAAACCGCAACCGTCGGAATAATCTGCGTGTACGTGGCCTGCCGGAGACATATAGCACTGCCTCTATAGTTCCTACCCTGAAGGGCCTATTCAAATCTCTCCTGGGACGTGAGCCTGAATCTGCTCTGGAAATTGATAGAGCACACCGCACTCTGGGTCCTAGAAACGCAGACCCTGATAGGCCGAGAGATATCCTGTGCCGCATTCACTACTTCACGCTGAAGGAAGAAATATTACGAAAAGCCAGAGATAAAGGTGATATCTTATGGGAGGGGACCAAACTTCAACTCTTATCTGATCTCTCCAAAATGACTTTGGATAAACGCAGGAACCTGCGCCCTTTACTGGATGTTCTGCGGGAGAATGGGATTCCATATTCTTGGGGATATCCGTTCCAGCTTCAAGTGAGGAAAGATGGCGTTCTCTTCTTCGTCCGGGAGCTAGCCGACATCCCAGAGTTCTGTGAGGCGTTAGACATCCCAAGAGTCTCCATATTGGACTGGCCCTCAACTCCGTTTCTTCCCCAAAGAGCGCACCAAGGACGTCGCGGCAGATCTCCAGCCATTCGTGGACGGCGTCAGGAGCGACGACAGATGGAACCGGTCCCAGAAAATTAAGTGGTGGTCGTGAGTATATATACTCACCCACATGTAGCATAATTATAAGCCCTTTCCGGCTTTGACACGGAACTCTCATGATTATATATTTGTATTCTATACATTCTGCAGGGACACAGGTTGAGGGTTCATGAGGTTTTTTGAAAGAATCTAGAACAAATACCTTGACGTGATATGCTTTTACATAACTGTGCTCTGGTTAGCGATAGACGAGGTCCATTAGCACTTTACATAAATGCGTTACTTTAATGGTACACTGTTCCACTATTTGCCTCTGAATGTATATTTAAGGTTCCGCACCATCTCATGTGTCATACCATATTGCCTTAGATACTACCGCTTAACGGTGCTATACTGTTCTCTTGATACTTATTCCTCTTGTATTATTTCATGTTGCTCTTTCTGCTCTATTTTCTCAGTAATATTGCTGGGGTGATAGTCTAGCGTTCGCTGGGTTCCTGACTAGTCACTTTTTCAATTAGGGATTCACTGGTTTGCCAGTGTTACTTGGTTTGTAATATCTCTCTGATTTAGTCATCAGAAAGCGGGATTTCACCCTTATTCTATACTTCATCTCCGAAGTTCGTTTTATTTTTATTTTTGTTTCAATTTCTCCTATACCTAACCTTACCCCCCCCCCCCTCTTTCCCTCTTCCCGCCTTTTTAGTGTGAGGGGATGGCCTCCCTAAAGATGTGCACTCTGAATGTCAGGGGATTTAATACTCCTGAAAAACGTGCACAGATCCTTTATGACATACATAAAGAGAGGGTCCAACTCTTGTTTTTACAGGAGACCCATTTTAAAACAGCACACACTCCTCATCTTAGCACTCAATACTACTCCAAGTGGTATCATAGCACGAATACGGAGTCCAAAAGCAAAGGGGTTAGTATTGCAATTCATAAATCCCTATTGCACGAGTTATTGGCGATGGCGTCAGACACGGAGAGTCGCTACTTATTTGTCAAAATTTCTCTACATGGCAAGGTGATTACGTTGGCTAACTTTTATCTGCCTAATCAAGATCAGGCTAGGGCAGGGGTGGGCAAACTTTTTGACTCGCGGGCCACAATGGGTTCTAAAATTTGACAGAGGGGCCGGGCCAGGAGCATTTGGAGGGAGTGTTTGGGCCGGATATACTAAAGCATTAAATGTAGTGTGTGCAAACCTCATAGCACAGTAAGAACACTACAACCCAATTTATTAACTGTCTTTCAAATGTGAAAAATAGCCCTTATCAGTTAATAAATTTGTCTCAAGGAATATGCAAGATATGGCATTTACATACTATTTCGCAGATACTGGCTGATATTGTACTCTTTGAAAACCGCAACATCTTCTTGGCATATCAGACATACAGCCGTTGATCGGACTTCAGTGAAGAAGTATTTTGTTGTCCACTCCTTATTAAACACTCGGCATTCGCTGTCCACTTTCCTTCTCTTTGGTCCGCTCATTTTCACAGAAGGGCTTAATGGTGACGTGAAACGAAGTGAAAATTAAAGTGAAATAAAGAGAAATACGCGCCACATTAACAACGGTCAATGTGTTTTGAGTGCGCCATCTATTGGGAAAACGTGGGCATTGCAGGGAAAGGGGAAAAAAAAGGAGGTTTTTACTATAATTTGGACAAGTTCGGCGGGCCGGATTAAAAAGCCTAACGGGCCGTATGTGGCCCGCGGGCCGTAGTTTGCCCATGTCTGGGCTAGGGTGTGCAGGTCATTGTTGCGCAGGCTGGAGGATTTCTCAGAAGGTCTGCTGGTAATTGGAGGCGATTTTAACCTAGTGTTTGACAGATATCTTGACTCAGCGTCTGGTAAAAGCTCGGTACCTAGGTCACATTTGTCAGCCTTATCATCCACATTACATACAATGCAATTGGTCGATGTTTGGCGCACGCTCCACCCACAAACCAAAGATTACACCTACTTTTCTGCGTTACATAATTCATACAGTAGAATTGACATGTTCCTTCTCAGCCACCATCTCCTAACGTGGAAACCAACCACAATGATTGTGAATGTACTCTGGTCAGATCATGCTCCGGTGTATCTGATTTTAGATATCCCGGATAAGCCGAAACATTTTTTGAATTGGAAGCTGAATGACAACCTCCTAAACGACACAGTCTGTATGACCGCAATGAAGAACTCGATTCAGTCCTTCATTCTTAATCATACAGCTGACACAACAGCCCTACCACTGCAATGGGAGGCGTTGAAATGTGTGTTAAGAGGAGTTCTCATCCAACATGGGTCACGCCTGAAAAGGGAGAAAGGAGCCCAAATGACCAAATTATTAGATAAGATTAACGTCCTTGAGACCCAACATAAACGCACGCAACTCCTCACTACACTATCAGAACTCGGCCTCGCCAGGAACCAACTCGGGGAACTGCTCGACCAAACCTACACGAGGTATAGAGACAGGAATCGGAAGTACTTTTATGAACTCGCTGACAAATGTGGACGACCTCTCGCAAGGGTGCTAAATCCCAGATCACAGGCTGCATATATCCCTAAATTACACACAGCATCAGGGCAGGTGGTTTCTGATCCCAAGGACATCACTATGGGTTTTCAACAATACTATTCTTCCCTATACAACATTAAAGGTAGCTTACATGACATCCCGGTGGAAACACTACAGTCCAAAATAGACGAGTACTTGAACGAGACTCCAGTCCCTACTCTTTCCCATGCAGACTCTGACATGTTAGAGTCCGATTTCACGGAGGACGAAGTGCTGCAAGCTTTTAAGGACTCTCCATTGGGAAAGAGTCCGGGACCTGATGGTTTCAATAACAACTTTTACAAAACATTCCAGGAGTTTCTAATTCCCTTTTTAACAAGGGTTTTCAACTCCATCACTCCAACATGCGGCTTTGCCCAACAGTCGCTTGAGGCACACATCACATTGCTACCAAAACCGGGGAAAGACCCTACGTCTTGCCCTAACTTCCGCCCGATTTCACTTTCACTGATCAACGTAGATGTCAAATTATTTGCGAAGATCATTGCATCACGCATGTCTCCTATCTTAACGTTTCTCATCCATGATGATCAGGTGGGATTCGTTAAGGGACGAGAGGCAAGAGACAATACAAACAAGACCATCCTTCTCATGTCTTATGCACAACGACAACGGATCCCTACATGCCTGCTCTGTGTGGATGCTGAAAAGGCGTTTGACAGGGTAAGCTGGCAATTCCTTGGGAGGGCATTGTCACGAATCGGTTTGGGTTCGCGTGAATGGGCTATTATCAGATCCACTGCACATTTCAAATGGTACCAGACAGGGATGCCCGTTATCCCCTATCTTATACGTTCTCACCATGTAACATTTGGCTAGTGCAGTGCGGAAAAACTCTTCCATAAAAGGAATAAACGTGAGATCAATGCATACCAAACTTGCCTTATATGCGGATGACCTCCTCTTGTATGTAACTGAACCTATTGTGACTTTGCCATCCATCCTTAAGGAATTCGAACATTTTAGTCAGCTCAGCAATTTCAAAGTCAACTACTCTAAAACTGAAGCTTTAAATGTCTCCCTCAGCAGTGAGTTGGTTGAACACTTAAAACAAAATTTCCCATTCAAATGGCAGCAAGAATCTCTAAAGTATCTGGGAATCAATATCCCAACGGATTTGACAGAGTTGTTCCGTCTGAACTACACCTCTTTATTGCATCGCACACTGAAAGATGTGGAGCAGTACTCTTTGGCTCGCCTTTCTTGGTTTGGCCGAATCAATGCGGTAAAAATGGACATTTTGCCTAGATTTTTATATCTATTTCAGACGGTCCCGATTCTGGCAACTCAACCCTACTTCCGTCAGTTACATAGAAGCAAAAATAAATTTATTTGGGGACCTAAAAAACCCAGAATAAGCCTGAAAGTGCTCTGCAAACCAAAATCGGAGGGAGGGGCGGGGCTACCAGATTTTAAAAAATACCACCCTGCAGCATTGTTGATGAGAATCGCTGACTGGTTTAGATCATATACTCACAAACAATGGGTTCGTTTGGAATTTTAAATTTCCCCTTTACGACTAACATCTCTCCCATGGACGGCCAAACAGCTCAGAAATACCGTTAACTCAAAATTTTTTAGTGGCTTGGGACAGGGATGCAGCGGCTCTTAACCTAACCCATTGTCCTGGTACTTTCACTCCTTTATTTGACAATCCAGACTTTACACCGGCAGTGGGAGTCGAGGAATTTCTTTCTTGGAAGAAGCAGGACAATGTCAGACTAGCTTCCACACTCACTGACACTCATGAGCTCCCCACTTTACTGTCCTTGAGGGAATCTTGTCCTCACAAAAGACTATCTTGGATGGAGTATCTACAGCTTAGGGCATACATTTCCTCTTTCCCAGACAATGAGGCTATCACCTTAGACAAAACAGCACTGGAAGTCTTCCTACTGATACCCTCCATGCCGACCAAACTGTTATCAACAATGCACGTCTTTCTACGAGACTGCTCTGGGCTGTCTCAACTTAGATATGTACAGGCGTGGGAGCGCGAACTGGGGTTTCACATACAGGAGGAAGATTGGCAAAAAATTTTTTTGCTTACCCATAAACTGCCATCAGCCTGTTACGCACAGGAAAAGAATTTTAAAATTCTCACCCGTTGGTATCGATACCCAGTCTTGTTACATAAAGCTTTTCCCTCTGTGTCTGACCAATGTTGGCGCTGCCTTTCCGCTTTGGGAACCATGTTGCACATATGGTGGGAATGTCCCATATTATCTCCATTTTGGACTAACATATTCGAACTATATAATGTGCTGTTTGATTCCCAGACTCCAATTGAACCTGCCATTGGACTACTGTCCCTTTTGCCAGGCAACGTCACAGCCTTGAAAAAAGGTATTTTCAGACACTTTCTCACTGCAGCTAGGTGCGTGATTCCTAGACATTGGAAATCCACGAGATGCCCCTCTCTTCGTGAATGGGTTACCGAATTAACTCATATCATGAGAATGGAAGGCCTCCTGGCAGGGGACAATGGCAAACGAGACAGATTCATGGCTACATGGAGGAGCTGGATTCTGTTTGCAGAAAGCGAAGCCCTTCCACGTTGGCTGGAAGAACACACCTAAATCTTCTTTGGCGTCCGTACGTCTTGATTAGAGGCCACTCCTCTCCACTATACACTTTACCTGTCCCGCGGTCCTTCCTTCTTCTTCCGTTTTCTTTGTTTTTCTTTTCTCCCCCCCTGTCTCTTATATATTTTTTTTTGCACTATATTATATGATACATCAGATTGATTATATTGTACAAATTCTTCTGTGCTTATTTGTTCCTCATTGAATGGTTCTTACGCTAATGTACACTTCTTGATGCCGACAATGTATATGCTCTTTATGTATAACATTTGCATTGTATGCAAAAATTTCATGTAAAGTGGTTCAGTTGAACTGCCACTCGTTCAAATGCATTGAAGTTGTTATTTGTTTGTATTGAAAATTTAATAAACTTTGATAAAGAAAAAAAAAACAATAAAACTATTACTTCATCAATTGTGATGCCGTAAAAATAATTGTTCAAGGTGGCACAATAAGTAAATGTAAATTTCTCTCGTCCAGGTCCTGGTGTTCAATGGTGTGTATGGACTGTGTCCCCTCAAGACTGAGTGGTATGTTCACACTGAGTTTTTTGCAGGCAGAAAAATCTGCCTCAAAATTCTTTCAGGAATTGTGAGGCAGATTTTGACCTGCCTGCACTTTCTTTGCGGCATTTTTCGCCCACGGCCATTGAGCGCCGCAGGCATAAATCGCAACGAAAAACGCTTTCTCTGCCTCCCATTGATTACAATGGGAAGTCAGAGACGGAAACTTGGGAGAAAGAGCATGTCGCTTCTTTTTCCCGCAAACGAGTGTTTTGGCGCTGTTTTTGACGCGAAAACCTCGTTGGAAACAGCAACAAAAAACAGCTGAAATTGTCTGCCATTGATTTTAATTGGAGGCAATTTCGGCTGTTCTTTGGTGCGGTTTCCGCGTCAAAAACATTGGCAAAAAAAGTCAGTGTGAACTGGGCCTTACACATCTAATCATACCCTGCGCCTTATCAGGAGATTTGTCGACTCCATAACTTAAATGTTTACTGGCATCTGGATCGAGAGATTTTGGCCTGTTCAGTTATAGTGATTTTGTGAAGATATATGCATGCGCCCATTAGTGTAAAGTGGCATGTGTCTGGTGTCTACTTATAGAAAATATATGAGTACTACTGCCTTTGAGGCTCCTGAGCCCGGGTTCCCACATAGCGTAAGCGCTGTGGAATTTCCGCAACCGAACTGTGTGCGGAAATTCAGCAGCATTTACAGTAGCAGCAAAGTGGATGAGATTTAGTAAATCTTATGCCCACGCTGCGGCAAAAACTGCAGCGTAAATGTTAATAAATTGACCTGCGGTGCGGAATTTAATTCCGCAGCATGTCAATTTATGCTGCATTTTAGTTGATTTTCCATTGTGTGTTTACTCCATTAAATTTAATGGGGTTGCAAACCCGCAACAGAAAGCCGAGTGTCGTGACTTTTGCAGCGCAATCGCAGCAATTATGCTGCAAAAATCGCAACTCCGGAAAAAAAATCACTTAAAAATCATACTTACTCAGAACGCCCTCCATCTTCCTGCAGTCCGGCCTCCTGGGATGACCAATCACAGGCTGCAGCGTCACATGGCTTGCAACATCATCGTAGGAGGCCGGACTACACGCAGAGAAGATGGAGGGGGTAAGTATGTGTGAGTGCATCTTCCGCAGCGGAAATTGTTTGAAAAACCGCACTGTGGTGCGTATGTGGTGCAAATTTTCAGATGGAATGTACTGCGGGTTCCAGGTCGGACACGCTGCTTGATTTTTACGCAGCGTTTCCTAACCATGGGAATCCGACCTTAAGGGGGGATTCACACGAGCGTGTATTCGGTCCGTGCGGGCCGCGTGGTTTTCACGCGGCACGCATGGACAATACAAGTCTATGGGGCAGTACAGACAGTCCGTGCTTTTTGCGCAGCGTTTGTCTGCTGCGCAAAAAGCGCGACAGGTTCAAAAACTCTGCGTATTTCGCGCATCACGCACCCATTGAAGTCAATGGGTGCGTGAAAATCACGCGCACCACACGGAAGCACTTCCGTGGGACGAGCGTGATTCGCGCAACAGCAGTGAAAAGGATGAATGAAAACCGAAAAGCACCACGTGCTTTTCTGTTTCCGAACATCCAAACGGAGTGTCTTTGCGATGAGCGAAGCGGGACAAGCGTACCGAATTTCACCGGGTTCGGCCAAACTCGTTTTGGCCGATCCCGGCAAAAAAATTATCGGTACGCGACGTCAGGAGATAGTCACTGTCCATGGTGCTGAAAGAGTTAAACTGTTTCAGCACCATGGACAGTGACTTGCGATCCCAAAATACATTAACCTGTAAAAAAAACCGAAGTTCTAACTTACCGATTACTCCTGTCTCCTTCCTGCAGTCCGACCTCCCGGGATGACACTTCAGTTCAAGTGACAGCTCCAGCCAATCACAGGCCAAGCACAGGCTGCAGCCAATCACAGGCTGCAGCGGTCACTTGGACTGCTGCGTCATCCAGGGAGGTGGGGCCCGATGTCAAGAGAGGCGCGTCACCAAGGACGCGTCACCAAGGACGCGTCACCAAGGCAACGGCCGGGAAGTTCTCGGTAAGTAGGAACTTTATCTTTTTTTTTTACAGGTTTTTCGCTGTTGTGTTCGGCATTCACTGTCGAGGGTGCTGAAAGATTTAGCTCTTTCAGCACCTTGGACAGTGACGGGCGTTGACAAGCCTCATCTCTATGATGCCGGCTGCGCGAAAATCACGCAGCCGCGCATCAGACACGCATGACACACGCAGCTGTCAAATGGTTTTTGCGCTCGCAAAACGCTGCGTTGTTTGCGCGCGCAAAAACGCAACGTTCGTGTGAATCTCCCCTAAGGCTCTTCTGTTGCAAATTCCATCACATTTGACTGGAAAAAAAAAAATTCTCGTCAAAACGAGAGATACTTTGGCAGGACTTGATGGAATCCATTGTAAGCCAATGGGCTGCTGGTAGCCGTCGTTGACGGATTCGCCTATGTGTCACGGTTTTCATTATGAACGCAAACCACGACGAAAGTCTGAAAGGATTCTAATAGAGTGTATTAGGATTTTTTTTACTTTATAATAAAGAGTTTATTTGTGTATGTCAAAAGTGTGACAGCATAAAGGGTTAATGGACTAATACGGTTTCAGCAAATAGAGATTATTCCTTGCATAATAAAAAGTTATACAATTTTACAGTAAACTTTCTGTATTAATTACTCAGTTTAAGATTTCTAGATACAAATCTGTCTTGGTTAAGTTAAGCCCTGTTCACACAGTTTTTTTTTGCAGGTAGAAAAAAATCTGCCTGCAATTTCTTGCCACGTTTTTTTCCAGTTTTTAGCCTATGGCCAAAAACGCTTTCTGTGCCTCCCATTGATTTCAATGCGAGGTCAGGGGCGGAACCGCAGCAAGAAATAACATGCTGCTTTTTTTTTACCGCAAGTGGCTAAAAGCCGCTGTGGAGAAAAAAAACGCAGTTTCGTCTGTTTTTTTGCACTGATTCCAACACAGTTACCACGCCCAAAAACTCTGTGTAAACAGGGCCAAGTTTTATCGAATTAAAACATTTTTAATAAAAAGAGATGGGGGAACCTTAAGAAATAAAGGCACACCTGACAATGATACAATTGTCTACTACTCCTCCATATTCCTCCAATTTCCTACTAAGGTTAGGTACACTTCTGCATTGGAGGCTCCAATAGGTGCCTCTGTCGCAGATCCGCTAAAATAGCACAACAAATCGGCGGACACTATGGCGGAAACCCAACACAAAGTCAATGCTATTGGTGCCCATCATGCAACGGATACGGCGCTTTAGTTTTTCTGTAGTTCTGCTCCTATGACTGAGCAGAAGAACAGAAAAAATGAACACAGATGTAAATTAGCCTTAGGCATACAGAGCTTTTTTTTCTGTCGGATTTCTACTAAATCTCACAGAAAATAAAACATGGCATTCTCCATTTTATATCTTGAATATCACCATAATACGGCGCCGCACAAGGAGTGGCTACAAATTTGCTGTATAAAAGCATTAGGAAGGACTTGTGTTTCCATAAATCACTGTGCACTTGTCTCTTCCGTATACATGAGGACTTAGGGTATGTGCACACGTAATGAAGGCGTTTTACGCCTCGAATTACGCCTGAAAAGACGGCTCCAATACGTCGGCAAACATCTGCCCATTGCTTGCAATGGGTCTTACAATGTTCTGTGCAGACGAGCTGTCATTTTACGCGTCGCTGTCAAAATACGGCGCGTAAAATGACGGCTCGTCAAAAGAAGTGCAGGACACTTCTTGGGACGTTTTTGGAGCCGTTTTCTCATAGACTCCATTGAAAACAGCTCCAAAAACGGCCGTAAAAAACGCAGCGAAAACGCCACGAAAAATGCTGCGAAATGCGCGAGTTGCTCAAAAATCGTCTGAAAATCAGGAGCTGTTTTCCCTTGAAAACAGCTCCGTATTTTGAGACGTTTTTGACTATGCGTGTGAACATACCCTTACTGTGTGTGTAAACATGCCGGATCACATTGCGTTGGTTGAGGTATTTTCCTCTTTCACTCAGTCCTTGGTTGCAGTTTTCCTTCGGCAGTAAATAAGTTAAGACGAGGAAATCGCAGGTAAACTGACACTTTGAATGTGTTTGAAACAAATATATTGCATCTCGAGTACAGTGGAAACCATGTGAAAGTCAGCCACAGGCCGCGTCTGTGAGATGAGTGCTTGTCACTGGTCTTGCAGCAGTAAGTGATGTCATGGGATCTGTCTCTTTGTGAGATGAAAAGGATTAAGTAAAACCCGCTGGCACTAGGCAAGAATCCAAAACATAATCTTCACCCTACTTTGTGTGACTCTGAAGTGAACCAAACTGGCTCGGCCATTATTATAAAGCCTCTCATACACCATAGAGAAAATGTGTCCACATACATAAATCAATAACCAGGGAGGAACTTCACTTGTGTTATTGCCAGTTTGGTTTTAGCAGGAAGGAACAGTTCTGTGTTCAGATTTCGTTCTTTCATGTTTGGCAATGGATCACTCCTCCAATTACTGGCGTTTGGTGCTGGCGTGCATCTGCTTTGATCTGTCCGGTTCATTTTATTTCCTGGATTTAGGACTTCTTCCTGGCTCATGTTTTAAGACATACAACACATGTCCAATTATGTATAAAACAACAAAGTATTTCCAACAGGTGCCAAAAGATAGGAGGATTAGAGAAGTCAGAGCTTGTATAGATAGACAAAAAAAAAGTGTTAAACAGCTTAAATATGTTTTCTCACCAACAACATGTCAGATCGGTGGGCCCAACCAGTGAGAGCCCCTCCAATTGCTAGAATTGGGCATCTCAGTATCTTGACAGCCACAGTGAGTAAGAGATTATGAAGCAATGGATGAGCATGCTCGCTGAAGTAAGCATGCTCGCTGAAGTGAGCGTGCTCAACTGTTTTCGTGTCTCCCATAGGGTGGCATGGGGTCTTAGCATATTTGCTCGAAAGGTTAGAGGGGTCCCCTTCTTGGCTAGTAAGCGACTCATTAACATATTTGGGGTGGTAACAAAATGATGACATCAGATAGATGATGTGAACAAACGCATAATGAGTGATGATAACAGTCTGGTGATAGTAACTACGTACAATGGGTAATGATAATAGTCAGATGATGGAATCCAAACGGACGATGGGTGATGATTATAAACTAATCCTAACTAGCTCTCACTATATCTATCCCTGGATCTATCTTTAAGCACTGACTCTGTCCTAGATTCTGTTCCTAATGGAGTCCCTAATCTACAGATCCTGTTTCTAAAGCAGCCTCTGGAAAACACTAGGAACCAGAGGCAATGAAAAAAAAACAGATCTAGATAATAGAGACAGGATAAAACTGAACAGCTAAACAAGACCAAACACTGAAGCAAACATGGACTGAAGAAATACAAGACAGAGCTGGACAAATGCAAAACTAGGTAGGTAACGCACGATCAGAGAACCACAAGCAAACTCTATAATCGACACCCGAATGCTGAGGCCAAGAGTTCTTAAGGAGAGAAAGACCAATCAGGGTGCTCTCTCTAAATGAGCCACAGTGACTCACATCAGCTGTGCAGCTGTAAATGCCCCAGCTGCAGCTTAATAGCTATGGGATGATGAGCATGCAGCTTAGTGGAACCTAAAATTTAGACGTACGATGGCCACCTGAAATGAATGCCTTAGGGTATGTGCACACACACTAATTACGTCCGTAATTGACGGACGTATTTCGGCCGCAAGTCCCGGACCGAACCCAGTGCAGGGAGCCGGGCTCCTAGCATCATACTTATATACGATGCTAGGAGTCCCTGCCTCGCTGCAGGACAACTGTCTCGTACTGTAATCATGTTTTCAGTACGGGACAGTAGTTCCACGGAGAGGCAGGGACTCCTAGCATCGTATATAACTATGATGCTAGGAGCCCGGCTCCCTGCACTGTGTTCGGTCCGGTACTTGCGGCCGAAATACGTCCGTCAATTACGGACGTAATTAGTGTGTGTGCACATACCCTTACTCATGCAGTGCAATTTTTGATGCAATTTTTGCTGTTTTTTTTTTATTTGGTTCTGGGTTGTTTTTTTTTTGTTGTTTTTTTTTTTTGGGTGGGGGGGGGGTTTAGCCAAAACCAAGAATTGATCCCAAAATGAGAAGTCAATTATATATACTGTGATCTTTTTAGGATGCTTGTTTTTTTCTACAAAAGAAAAGCATATCAAACTGCATTCAACTGCTATGTGTGAATCTGACCTAAATCTCAGCATAGCCAGGTTTAAAGAACGAAAGCTGGCAATCATGCCTGTAACTGGTTATAATATGGATTTTTTTTGTTTTTCGTCTCTGTGTAATCTGTATTCATTTCCTGCCTTGCAGATTAGATCAAAGCTGTAAAGTAGAGCAGTGGTAATAATTGCTGTGATACTGCACTTCTTCCTGTAAATTAAATGGATATTAGATGTCACAGAGGGCTTATAAGTCTTTCTTCTCTGCTGTTATAAAGGTCACAGTAACCTGAGATGACTCATGTCATTAAACATTGGCAGAGTTGGTGCCTTTGCATTATAAGGCGTCATGCACACAGCCATATTACGGCTCTGTTTTGTACAGATAAAAATTTTGTATATTCACACGCGGCAACATTTTTGCAGAAATTCCCTTACCACATCTGTAAGGATTAGGGAGAGATAAACCAGAGTTAGATGTTGCAATAATATTGTACATTATAGAAAATCTGGACATAAGGCTGGGTTCACACGACCATGTTACGTCCGTAATGTACGGAACGTATTTCGGCCGGACTGAACACACTGCAGGGAGCCGGGCTCCTAGCATCATAGTGATGTACGACGCTAGGAATCCCTGCCTCGCTGTAGGACAACTGTCCCGTACTGTAATCATGTTTTCAGTACAGGACAGTAGTTCCACGCAGAGGCAGGGACTCCTAGCGTCGTACATCACTATGATGCTAGGAGCCCAGCCCCCTGCAGTGTGTTCGGTCCGGGTCTTCCGGCCGAAATACGTTCCGTACATTACGGATGTAACATGGTCGTGTGAACCCAGCCTAAACATGAGATAACTGTTGACCAAATTACAGTGTCACGAGGGGTTCGTGGACCCACTGGGCCGTACCGCCTTGATGGTATGGCAGCTGGCCATCAGGACACGGGTCACAGTCTATAGTTCGTATAGGGTACCTGTGGTAGCTCAGACAGTAGCAAGACAGGCTCGGCTGGGACTAGGCAGCAGGCAGGCGCCAGGCAGGCGCCAGGCGTGGTGTAGCAGGATAGGCTTGGAACACAGCACAGCACGACTTCAGCTCAACACGGCACTTGACCAGGATAGCACGGGATACAGGTTACAGGTAGCAGGAACGGGGAACACTGGGAAGTGGAAAACACCTAGGAGACCATTTGCATAGACATACTAGGATAACGACAACAAGGTTCAGGCAAGGTAGGAAGGGGTAGAGCCCTTCTTATAGTCCAGGGTGCTCTGGGAGCAATCAGCTCAATCTCCCACCTGTGTGCTACCTGGCTCCTTGTCTGGACTGAGCTCGCGAGCGCACCCTGGCAGTCACTGTGGAACAGGACGGCCGCATGCGCAGACATCTCTGGAGAGAAGGGCGTCGACCGGATGGAAGGAGTTTGTGGTCAGCGACCACGGACGTTACAGACAGCTGTTCAGGTTGACCAAACAGCCAAGTAATTGATATATTCGAGCAGAGATAAGAGGCCAGTACAAACCCCTGGCACCACTTATCTCAGGGACTGGTTGATATCCTACCTGCCAGAGCCCTGTTTCCCCAGAAAGCAGACATTGGTAGTTAGTCTGCCAGCATGGGTGTAGAGGGTGCAGAGGTAGCAGTTGCGCTCGTGACCTGAAGTCAAGGGCTCCTCTGCCACATAAGAAGATACCAGTATTATAAATGGTACATGGTAGGTGGGGGGCCCTGTTACAGATTTTGCAGTGAGGCCCAGGATCTTCAAGTTACGCTTCTGTCTGTCAGTCACTATAGACATGAAATCAGCAGGATTCACTGACAACAATCGCATTTTAATACTACTGCAGAAGGGGTTGTTCCATCAGGACAACCCGTGTCCATATGCCCTATTAGGGTATAAAAACACCATAGAAAGAGGTCCCTCGCTTGGGACCACCCTTTATGAGTAAGAGTTGCGTTGCTTAACCTGCTATTCATTTGAATGGCCAGCATGTAATGCTACATTTCCCTGCAGCAGCGTGCAGGCTGTCTTATGAAAAGGTTTGTCCTCATGAGATACCTCCTAAACAGATGACATCAGAACTCTCTGATTTCACAATATTATTGTTGCCTACTGTTAATAAAAGGGGTTTTCCTAAAATCATTAATTATCATCTATCCACACGACCACCACCACCAATCGTAAGAATGGGGGGGTCCAAACCCCCAGATCCTCCTCTCCGAGAATGTCGGGAACAGCCGAGTGCTGTACTCGGCTGTTTCCGTCATCCCTATAGACATTAAATGGTGCATGCCCGACCGCCCCTCCATTTAATGTCCTGGGATCTGGGGGTTCAGGACCTCTGTTTTTACGATCGGTGGGGTCCCAGCGATCAGATAATTATCACCTATCCTGTGAATAGGGGATAATTTATGATTTTGGGAATACCCCTTTAATAGAGTTTTCCAATAGTTAGACCTCCACTGACACCGAAAATAGGGGTGACAGGTCCCTTTTTCCAGCAGAGAAATGGCCATCACTAAACGTTTTCCATATTTCCCATATTTCTCTAGGGATCAGGCATCCCTGTTCTTGAGATTAATGAAGGTCTCAGTGGTTAAACAGCCACCAATCAGACCTTTATGGCACATTGAGTCGATATGCCACGTTTTTAGTGCTTGCTGCAGATTTTTATAACTGCCCTATAACTTGTGGTTTTGCTGCAGTAACTTCCCATAGATACGTTTTTTATTGAAGCAGTGCTGAGAACATTAACTAGTATCGATTTTTCCCCACCTAGGATTGGATTGTAGACAAACGCAGTTTTGAAAAACGATTTATTTTTTTCCTAACACACTACACAAGCTATGTGGGAACTTGGTCTGATAATATTTCCTTGACTTTACTCCTTCGTTTCCTGCATCAGCATTCCAGAGCTAGAAGCCAAACCTGGAGAGATTTTATACGCTCAGTTTTATGGAACCACTTGATAATTTCAGGCCTATGGTGCTATTCACACAACCCAATAATTTCATGAATTGCTTTGATGTTTTGCCTTATTGTTGTGAGCAGTTCTAATGACTTAATGGGATGGTTGTTTCTTTGTCCTATGTGTTTATGGTCATTAGGTAATAATGGAGAAGAATTGTGAAACTGCACCCAAACTACAGTGTGAACAAGCCCTAAGGCTTTTTTGGAGAAAAGTTTTCCTGCATTCCTATGACCTGATCTTAACCTTTTTGGGGGAATCCTTTCTATTATAATTCTTCTCATCTGGAATCACACATTAAAGGGGTTGTCCCAAGATTAAATGTTATCCCCTAACCACAGGGGAGGTGACAACATACTGATCTGTGAGTGTCCACCCGCTGGGACCCCCACCGATCACAAGAACGGGGGTCCCGTTCCTCCAAATGAATGGAGTGGCAGGTCGAGCATGCGAACTGCTGCTCCATTCACTGTCTATGGGACTGTCGGAGATAACCAGGCGCTGTACTCGGCAATCTCCGGCAGTCCCATAGACAGTCAATGGAGCAGCATGCTCGTCCTGCCGCTCCATTCAATCAGAGCAATCAGAAGACCCCCGTTCTCGTAATAGGTGGGGGTCGCAGCGGTCGGTCTCCCACAACTCAAACGGTTATCAACTATCCTGTGGATAGGAATAACTTTTAAGTTATTGTTTAAGTTTTGTTTTTTACAAATTTTAAGTTTTATTGTAATTTTCATAAAAGGGGTTTTCCCACGAGGGACATTTATGACATATCCACAGGATAAGACATAAATGTCAGATAGATGTGGGTCCCACCTCTGGGACCCGCACCTATCTCTAAAACGGGGCCCCTAAATCCCGTTCTAGCTTTTTGTGCTCACGCCGAATGCCTTCCACTTCTTTTTTCCCATAGTAGTGAATGACAGTTAAAGAAGCAGCGTAGCATGCGACATACACTGTTTCCGTAACTACCATTGAGCTCTATGGGACTTACAGAAACAGCTGATTTCTTCTTCATGGTCGGAAATCAGCCGATACACAAAACGGTAGAACGGGGTTTAGGGGCCTCGTTCTAGAGATAGGTGGGACCCCCATCTATCTGACATTTATGACGTATCCTGTAGATACGTCATAAATGTTCCTCGTGGGAAAACCATTTTAAATAAAACTATACAATAAAAACAGTTTTTGTACAAAAGGGAGAGACAACAGTATAGCAAACATAAAAAATAGACCCCTGACAAAAAGGCGAGGGCCACAGCAGGTTTCAATGCAGTTTTTAAGCCAATGACAGGAGTGAATATGAGAGAGACGCATCAGTCTTTACTCTATTACTTTTTCTGTAGGCGTTAATAAGTAAGTGGTATTTGCTATTTTCACCTGTGCCCAAGGTTATTTTTACATATTTACACTTGATTTTCTTTCATACTTTCTAAGTACACAATTGTCTAGTGTAACTTTCCCCTCTTAAGTAAATTTTAGAATTGACATGTTTTATAGACAACTCCCATGCTCCTGGTGTAAATGCAATTTTTACGTTTCGTTGCATGGCCTGTTCAGTCATGGTAGGAAACATGTTAACACTATAAACTACATCGTGTCTTTCTAAAGTTTTCACAATTCACTAAAGTTAGTCATACACTAGTGGGACAAAGTTGCAATATCCAGCACAGATGGTGATGTAGGGCGCAGTATAAACAATTAAAATGCCGCAACGCTCACAGGGATGCAGAGTCGAACTCCCAACGATCTGATATTGAAGGCCTATCCCAGGGGCCTCAAACACGCGGCCGCTGACGTCATGAAGGAGCACAGTCCATTTGTGGTAGGTGAGCAATGGCCACACAGCCCCCTGTAGATAGTGCAACGCCCCCTGTAGATATCGCCCCCCACAGAAACACCCCTGTAGATAGCACTACATTCGCCCTGGGCAATACCTCCCAACTGCGTCCCGCTGTCCCGGGCGCCTGTGGTATGTCCCATTGTAAACTGTAACTGCGTCTTCAGGACACAGATACAGTTGAACCCAATACTGAAGCATGGAAGGCTCAGCTCCCTGTTTCAGCATTAGTTCAGAGCAGAGGAGCAGAGGGACCTCCTCCACTCATCGAGGACTCCCCGGAAAAAGCGCTACTTTAAGCACTGTGCCTGGGGAAGCCCTTGACGTCACTGTAAATATATTCACTCTGGCACAGGATTCTGCTCCAAGAGTAGCCCCTATATGGACTGTAACATCAGGGGTTCCCTCCAGGAGTGGAATCCCTGGCCTATGCTCTGCGCTATCTACAGAGGAGGGGATAGAACTATCTACAGGGGGAGGTGCTATTTTCAAGGGGGTGTGGCACTATCTATAGAGGGCACTGTGGCATTATTTACAGAGGGCAGTAATGTAGTATTGTTATAGTAATGTAGTGTTATTATAGTAATGTAGTATTGTTATAGTAATGTTGTAGTAGTAGTATTATTATTATTGTAATGTATTATTATTATTATTATTATTATTATTATTATAGTAATGTAGTATTATTATTATAGTTATGTAGTATTGTTAGAGTAACGTAGAATTATTATTATTATAGTAATGTAGTATCATAGTAATGTAGTATTATTATAGTAGTGTAGTATTATTATAGTAATGCAGTAGTATTATAGTAATGTAGTATTGTTATAGTATGTAGTATTATTATAGTAGTGTAGTATTATTATAGTAATGTAGTATTGTTATAGTAGTGTAGCATTATTATAATAATGTAGTATTATAGTGATGTAGTGTTATTATAGTAATGTAGTATTGTTATAGTAATGTAATATTGTAGTAATGTAGTAATGTTATAGTAATGTAGTATAATTATAGTAATGAAGTATTATAGTAATGTAGTATTATTATTATAGTAATGTAGTATTTTTATAGTAATGTCGTATTGTTGTAGTATTATAGTAATGTAGTATTATTATAGTAATGTAGTATTGTTATAGTAATGTAGTATTATTATAGTAATGTAGTATTGTTATAGTAATGTAGTCTTATAGTAATATAGTATTACTATAATAATGTAGTATTGTTATAGTAATGTAGTCTTATAGTAATATAGTAGTATTATAATAATGTAGTATTGTTATAGTAATGTAGTATTATAGTAGTGTAGTAGTATTATAATAATGTAGTATTATTATAATAATGTAGTAGTGTTATAGTAATGTAGTATTATAGTAATGTAGTTTTGTTATAGTAATATAGTAGTATTATAATAATGTAGTATTGTTATAGTAATGTAGTATTATAGTAATGTAGTATTATTATAGTAATGTAGTATTGTATTGTTATAGTAATGTAGTATTATAGTAATGTAGTATTATTATAGTAATATAGTATTATAGTAATGTAGTATTATTATAGTAATGTAGTATTGTATTGTTATAGTAATGTAGTATTATAGTAATGTAGTATTAGGGTATGTGCACACACACTAATTACGTCCGTAATATACGGACGTATTTCGGCCGCAAGTTCCGGACCGAACTCAGTGCAGGGAGCCGGGCTCCTAGCATCATAGTTATGTACGACGCTAGGAGTCCCTGCCTCGCTGCCGGACAACTGTCCCGTACTGTAATCATGTTTTCAGTACGTGACAGTTGTCCTGCAGCGAGGCAGGGACTCCTAGCATCGTACATAAGTATGATGCTTGGAGCCCGGCTCCCTGCACTGTGTTCGGTCCGGTACTTGCGGCCGAAATACGTTCGTATATTACGGACGTAATTAGTGCGTGTGCACATACCCTTATAGTAATGTAGTATTGTTATAGTAATGTAGTATTATAGTAATGTAGTATTGTTATAGTAATGTAGTATTGTTATAGTAAGGTAGTATTATAGTAATGTAGTATTGTTATAGTAATGTAGTATTATTATAGTAATGTAGTATTGTATTGTTATAGTAGTTCAAATAACTAATTGATTAACAATAATTTTGTATTGTATCAAATTTGAAAGTAATGCGGCCCGTCAAATTCAACTTTTTTCTATGCGCGGCCAATATACCCGGCCGAGTTTGAGACCCCTGGCCTAGCCTAAGGATAGGTTCTTCCTCAGATTACAGCTGATTGCAGGAGGTCCCAGCGGCAAGATTCATAGGATCAGCTCGTTTTGAGGGGACCTTCTAATATTCTAATAAAAAGTGATTGTCAAAAAGATCCCTTCCACTGCATGTCCCTGACCAGTTAACTCCTTCAGAGGAAAATCTCAGTGAAGAATCGCCTGGATCATGGATCTATTTGCAATGTCTATCAGTTGTACTACGCCTGATACTATCTTTGACCGTAGCCGGTCTTTCACATTAAGGGTATGTGCACACACACTAATTACGTCCGTAATTGACGGACGTATTTCGGCCGCAAGTCCCGGACCGAACACAGTGCAGGGAGCCGGGCTCCTAGCATCATACTTATGTACGATGATAGGAGTCCCTGCCTCGCTGCAGGACAACTGTCCCGTACTGTAATCATGTTTTCAGTACGGGACAGTTGTCCTGAAGCGAGGCAGGGACTCCTAGCATCGTACATAAGTATGATGCTAGGAGCCCGGCTCCCTGCACTGTGTTCGGTCCGGGACTTGCGGCCGAAATACGTCCGTCAATTACGGACGTAATTAGTGTGTGTGCACATACCCTAAAGGTGTTGTGTGGTTTAGAAAACCCTTATTACATGATTTTATTGTGATCGTCTAATTGTTGGGGGTCCCTTCAAACAAATAGAGATTGTCCAGAGTGAACAGCCCCTTTTAGGATGCAGCAATTTTTCCTCAACACATTCAGACAGCTGTAACATTTTTATTTTCCATTGACACAGCTGTATCATGGCTGAATTTATACGGGACGATCTGTATCTTTCAGAAGTATCTTTATAAGTTACATAAATAGTAGCATTTAACTTTTTCATTGTTATTTTTTTGGAAGAAGCCATTTCGCAATTATTAATGTATTGATTCATTTCGTTATAATGGCGTTCACCATGCAGTACAAATGACATGTTAAATTTATTGTATGATACATTATGAATACTTTATGAGTACATTATGAATACGGAGATACCACATATGTATACTATGTTTTTGAATTAGATTTTTTTTTAATCAAATAAAAACAATTTTTATGGGGAAAAAAATGTGTTTATTGTTTATATTTGCTTTTTTGAACTTTATTCAGTAATCACGTCACTGGCATGAATGGGGTAACAGTGGGAGCCTCACTATTACCAAGGCATATGAGGGGTTAAACATTTGGAATCAGAATTAGTTGCACAAAAGCTGCAGCATAATACAGTAGCAGTAAAGTGGATCAGATTTCAACAAATCTCATCCACACGCTGCAAAACCCCTGAGCGGAAAAAACGCTCAGATATTGACATGCAGTGCAGTTGTTTAGTCCGCAGCATGTCATTTGTATTTGTGTAATTGCTGCTTGTTTTCCCTATTGAATTTAATGGGGAGGTAAAGCCGCAAGAAATAGCAGATTTTGCGATTTTTGCACCGGAATTGCTGTGATTCCACCACAAAAAGCGCAACTCAGAAAAATAATAAAATATTGTATGCTTACCCAGAAGTCTGTGTTTCTTCGTCCAGGCTGCAGCAGTCACATGAAATGAAACGTCATCCCAGGGCTGCAGAGCGTCATGACATCGGGACGTCGGAGGAACGCTTTGCCATGGTAAGTATCTTTTTTTTTCTGTGCAGTTTTCCGCAGTGGACATTCTGGCCGGAAAACTGCACCACAATTTGGTGCGGTTTTTCGGCTGAAATTCCCTGCGGCACGCAAGGCAGATACGCTGTGTGCTTTTACGCAGCGTATCTGCCCTGTCTGAACATAGCCTGACCATTACAAACTACAGCTGACTCTAATGGTTGATGGCGTGGGCACAGCTTGTGAGCAGGAGGAGGGGGGACTGGGGTGACAAAGGGAGCCTGGGATATGCCTGCCTGATTGGTCAGCCAAGGTTTCCATTCAGGTGAATGTAGTATGTACATGGATGGCTCGAGCACCAGAATGGGAGCTGCTGTTGCAGAGCGGCTGTCTGTTCTGGCTCATAGAGGTGGTTACGAGTGGGGGACCCCCTTCTATGATATCCATATGCCCTAATTATGCCCTAAACGTGCATAGAGATAGGAGTTTTCTTTAACTTTGTCTTTTGTTGCAGAACCTAGAATGACCTTGTCGATCATCTCACGCACCTCTGACCTCTTCTTTTTGATATTCTCCTCAAGTCAGGGCAGAGTTCTGTCAGACCTGATACCTGAACACGCTTCACGGACAAAGCTTCATCGGTCACGGATGAGGAAGCACAGAGTCAAGTGACCGTTTATTGTGACAGATGTTTCAATGTCTGACAGGCACAGGTTAGGCGTCATTCATAATTGGCTTCTGTTCAAGTAAATGCTTGAAAATCAGGTAGGAAATCTATTGAGCATTTACTTACTAAGTGGAGTCTTTCACACAAGTCGCCCTAGTTAACCTGTCACCCAGCTTAATGATCCCTAATTTTTTTCTTAGTAAGTTGTCGTCTGTGATATTTCATTGTACATCCACATAATAAGTTTCAATGGAACTCCTCCACTGAGTCACGACTCTCACCCAAAGTGTGATGAACCCTGAGAGAAATGGTATGATTTCGGTAAATACAGTGGATTTGTTTTATTTGCCATGTAGACAACGCCTTTTACGAAGGCTGTGGACACTCAGGTGTCTGATAGAACATGGCATGATTTTTTTCTCCATACAGAATAAGCATCCGTAGTAAATCGGAGGCATACAGAGGTAAAATAAGGCACCGAAGACTTCTATGGGTGCCGTGTAATGGCTTTATATAACATGGACTGTATACAGAGCCATAATACAGTCATGTGCATATCTATGAGGCAATGATTAAAGAGGACCTGTCACCTCTCTTGACATGTCTGTTTTAGCAAATACTTGTGTTCCCCATAAACTAACAATTCTGTATCTTTTTTTTAGAACTTTGTCGTGTTGGGCTTTTCCTCTGTTATTCCTGCTCGAAATGTTTGAATAAATTGTCCAGTAAACGTTACAATTCTCCTTGTTAAAGAGGCTCTGTCACCAGTTTCATACTTCCCTATCTCCTACCTAATGTAATAGGCGCTGTGTTGTAGATAACTACTGTGTTTTTTTTTTAACTTTTATTAGTAACAAAGTTATGAGCATTTTAACATTTATGGAAATTCTTTGTAAAAGCCCAACTGGGCGTTTTTTGTACTTTAACCAAGTGGGCGTTGTAACGAAAAGTGTATGACGCTGACTAATCAGCGTCATACACTTCTGTTCATTCATGTCCAGCTTTAGTCACAGCACAGCGTGATCTCGCGAGATCACGCTGTGCCGTCACTTCATCCCGTGGGTCATTCTACAGAATGACGGGAGAATGACAAGACATCGCCTCCAGCCGCATCCTGGCTGGAGGCAATGTCTGGTCATTCTCCCAACGCTCCAGTGAAGAAGCTGCAGGAGTAAGCACTGTGCCATCAGCACAGCAGGATCTCGTGAGATCACGCTGTGCTGTGACTAAAGCTGGGCATGAATGAAGAGAAGTGTATGACGCTGATTGGTCAGCCTCATACACTTTTCTTTACAACGCCCACTTGGTTAAAGTTAAAAAAAAACGCCCATTTGGGCCTTTACAAAAAATTATCATAAATGTTAAAGTGCTCATAACTTTGTCACTAATAAAAGTTGTTTTTTAAAAAAAAACAACACAGCAGTTATCTACAACACAGCGCCTATTAGATTAGGTAGGAGATAGGGAAGTATGAAACTGGTGACAGAACCTCTTTAAGAGAATGCAGCCAGACACGACAAATTGACAAGGAATGGTAAAAAAAAAAAACCCAGTGCTCCACCATTGTTATTTCATGGGGAATATAAGCATTTACTAAGACATACACTATCCTGCCAAAAGAATGGGGACACCTGACCATCACAACTATATGAGTTTGTTGGGTATCTCATTCCAAAACCATGAGCAGTAATATGGAGTTGGGTTACCTTTTGCGGCTGTAACAGCCCCTACTCCTCTGCAAAGGCTTTCACAACATAAGTGTGTTTGTGGGAATTTGTGCCTTTCGGCCAAAAAGAGTCTTTGTGAGGTCCGGCACTAATAATGGATGCAAAAGACTGATTCACACTTGGCATTCTGGTTCATCCCAAAAGTGTTTGATGTGGGTCAGAGCTACGTGCTACCACTCGAGTTCCTCCACACCAAACTCATCACACTATATCTATATGGACCTTGCTTTGTGCACTGGAGCACAGTCATGCTGAGACAGGAAAGGGCCAAACCCCAAACTGTTGCCAAAAGGTTGGAAGCTACAATTGTCCAAAATGTCTTTGTATGCTTTCGCATTAACAATATCCTTCACTGGAAATAAGAGGCCTAGCCCAAATCCTGAAAAAAAAAAGCTCCAGACCATTATCCAACCTCCACCAAATTTTACAGTAGGCATTATGACCACCATTTTTTGGCTGGGCTATTGTCACTCCTAGACAGAGCAGATCAAAAATGTCACTAACTGACTTGTGGCAAAGATCACATCCTATGCCAGATTTTACTGAGCTCTTCAGTACATCCCATACTACCAATGTTTTGTAAAGAGATTGCATGACTGTGTGATTGATTTTTTTCGCCTGTTTTTATTAGGTGTGGCTGAAACACCTTAACTCAGTAATTAGGAGGGGTGTCCACATACTTCTGGCCGTATAGTGTACATGTCAGGAGAGTCAAAACATCATCTTTTAACCTGTTATCTATTTGTTGCCACAAAACCATTTATTTTATATTATAGCACAACTTCAGTGACTGTGGCTAAGCTGCGTTGTCTATTGGAAGTTTAAGGTAGCTAATAATGCACCTCCTGATCCATCAGAGAATCAGGCTGCTGCTATGTCCTTTCCCCATACATTGGGCCGTGTAAGAGGACCCTTACATACATGGCAGACCTGGGGGCCTTTGTTAGGTCTCCAGCTGCCATGGCAACCCATCGGCTCCCTGCAATTGTGTTGTGGAAGGGCCGATGGGCTTACAGAGGGTAAAACTACTTAGGTGCCATGGTCGCTATTGACCACTGCATCTAAGGTATACTTGCCAATTTTTAAGAAGGAAAATAAAGGAGATTCTGAAAAATGTCACGAGAAGAGGCCCAGCGCCAGGAAATTATCTGCAGTGGGGCTCCAGCTGAGTGCAGAAACACGTAGTGGTGAGTATGTTGTCAGGATGCGGGGCACATGGTAGATTTGCCTGCTCTTTCCTGGAGTCTGGGAGACCTCCTCTTTTTCAGGAGAGTTGGCAAGTATGATCAAAGGGGTTAAAAGGTTGGGATCAGAGTTATCTCCGATCCTAGCCGTTGCAGCGGGGCGTCAGCTATGTGTCACACTCCCAATGCCAGCAAGGTGCAGAAAGCATTGATTTTCTTTGTTAACCCTTTCAGCTCTCGTGTGTAAGAGGTGTTCACCTGTGTAACTGCATGAGAGCAGCATATACTAGTCCTTCTCAATGAATTAGAATATCATCAAAAAGTTCATTTATTTCAGTAATTCAATACAAAATGTGAAACTCATATATTATATAGATTCATTACACGCAGTGTGATCTATTTCCAGCATTTTTTCTTTTAATGTTGATGATTATGGCTAACAGTTAATGAAAAACATAAAATTTAGAGTCTCAGAAAATTAGAATATTAAATAAACCCAATTTCAAAAATGATTTTTAATACCGAAATGTTGACCTACTGAAAAGTATGTACACTACATGCACTCAATACTTGGTCGGGGCTCAGACTCTGCATGAATTACTGCATCAATGCGGCATGGCATGGATGCGATCAGCTTGTGGCACTGCTGAGGTGTTATCAATGCAGCGTGGCATGGAGGCGATCAGCCTGTGGCACTGCTGAGGTGTTATCAATGCGGCGTGGCATGGAGGCGATCAGCTTGTGGCACTGCTGAGGTGTTATGGAAGCCCAGGTTGCTTTGATAGCGGCCTTCAGCTCGTCTGCATTGTTGGGTCTGGTGTCTCTCATCTTCCTCTTGAAAATACCCTATAGATTCTTTATGGGGTTTAGGTCAGGCGAGTTTGCTGGCCAATCAAGCGCAGTGATAGTGTGGTTATTAAACCAGGTGTTGGTACTTTTGGCAGTGTGGGCAGGTGCCAAGTCCTGCTGGAAAATGAAATCAGCATCTCCATAAAACTTGTCGGCAGAGGGAAGCATGAAGTGCTCGAAAATTTACTGTAGACGGCTGCGCTGACTCTGGACTTGATATAACACAGTGGACCAACACTGTTGCTCAGTGGTCCAAAGTCCTGTTTTTAGATGAAAGTAAATTTTGCATTTCATTTGGAAATCAAGGTCCCAGAGTCTGGAGGAAGAGTGGAGAGGCATCAATCCAAGTTGCTTGCGGTCCAGTGTGAAGTTTCCACAGTCAGTGATGGTTTGGGGGCCGTGTCCTCTGCTGGTGTTGGTCCATTGTATTATATCAAGTCCAGAGTCAGCGCAGCGTCTACCAGGAAATTTTAGAGCACTTCATGCGTTTCTCTACTGACAAGCTTTGACAAGAGGAAGATGAGAGGCACCAGACCCAACAATGCAGGCGAGCTGAAGGCCGCTATCAAAGCAACCTGGGCTTCCATAACACCTCAGCAGTGCCACAGGCCGATCGCCTCCATGCCACGCCGCATAGATAACACCTCAGCAGTGCTACAGGCTGATCGCCTCCATGCCACGCCGCATTGATGCAGTAATTCATGTAAAAGGAGCCCCAACCAAGTATTGAATGCATATACTTGACATACTTTTCAGTAGGACAACAGTTCGGTATTAAAACAAATTTTTGAAATTGGGCTTATTTAATATTCTAATTTTCTGAGACACTAAATTTTGGGTTTCCATTAACAGTTACCATAATCATCAACATTAAAATAAAGAAATGCTGGAAATAGATCACTCTGTTTTTAATAAATCTATATAATATATGAGTTTCCCTTTTTGAATTGAATTACTGAAATAAATGAACTTTTTGATGACATTCTAATTCATTGAGAAGGACTAGTATTTTAGTATGCTTGTAAATCAGGTGTTGGGTATCTATCAGCCCAGAATTCGATAGACAGAGGTAGTAAATGGTAAACCTGGCATCTATGCAATGCTTTATAAGAATAGAAATATGCTATTATTTTACGTTGCCTGTATTGCAATGAATCCCTGAGCTGAAAGCATAAACCACTAACCAAACCGAGACTATATAACATAAAACAGATTGACCCTGATTTTCCTGTTTCAGGTCATTAGCAATGTAATAAAAAGCTTTATTAATCTTCTTACTAGTTTATAATAATTGCTAACAACATGTATCTGCCTAATGAATAAGTGTTATTACTCTTCCACTGCCTGGACATGTTATGTAGAAGAATCTTTGAGGACATGAGGAACAATGATGAGAGTTAGAGAATACTTGGCATTGTCTCAGTCAGTATATAGCGCACAAACTTTTTAATATGATGTCTGTTATAATTCAGGGACCCAAGTAGGAAATAACTTTAATTACATCGTCTCTTCTGTTTGTATAAGACACCTACACAGATCCTAGTAATCTATTCCCAGTCTATAGACTAGTGCAGAGATAGGTAATCGTGGAGAGGCAGAAAGGGGTTGTCCGGTTTAGAAAAACAATTTTCATATACCCATCTTCATATGAGTTAATAGAGGGGTGTCCTCTGTTCAGCATCCTCATCTCTTATCCAGAGTGGAAAGCGGTTACAAAGAGCGTCTCTTGCCCTGGAGGACCTTTCCAGTCCTGCATTACACAGACAACCCATTGATATGAATGGGTATTGCGCAATGCATAATTTCCCCTGTGGTGGAGCTGCGGGGAAATTGAACATTTACTACCAGATTTCCCCACAGATTACAGCTGATCGCTGGGGGTCCCAGCAGATTGGGCCCTTTGTGATCTGTTTATTGTCAAGGGACCCTTCTAACAAGTAGGTATTGTCCAAAGCAGAAAAGTCCCTTAAGCACACTTCTTATTTTGGCATTCAAGATGCAGACTATTTTTTAGGTTTTTTCATCATCGCATTCCAAGAGATAAATTTTTTATTTTTCATTATTTTTAAACATTGTATTTTACTTTTTTGAATATTTTTTATTTTTTTGTACCACTAGGGGAATAGATTATGCCATCTGTATAATACTTCTGTAGTGCAGTGTAATATGTCATCCTATAAGGTCCATACTCTATATAACAGCCGTCACCAGCAAGTGATGGCATGGGCACAGCTCCTGTGCCTGGGCCATCACTGTTACATACATTGACGTCATTTCATGGGAACTGTATAAAGGTTCTGAAAATCTATAACATTATTATGAAATTGATTCAGTGCACAAGAAACTGGCCCTGGTAGTCCATAAACTGTATTAAACGGGTTGTTTGCTTTGCACAATGCTTTTGAGTTTGACGGTTCACCTGATGTTAATAAGATCACAGGGTGTCCTACTTCTGCAATCCCAGTGATCAAATATAATAATCTGCAAAGGAATCTAGCAGCAAGTGTTTAATTTTACGGCAGCAGGAGAAATTAAGAGCACCTACACCATCTTAGTGCCCCCCATTAATACTGGCATTAATAGTGTTGCCTTTAATGGGGCCATCATAGAGCCAGCAGTTTGCCCCCAATAATAGGGCCAGAAAGGTGTCATCATGAATAATAGCGGCAGAAAGACACAATTAACAGTGGCATCATACTGTAATGGCAGGAAGGAGGTGAAGGGAAAGTGAGCCCTAATCTACCCACCGCCCTGTCCCTGCCTACTTGCAACGACCCGCCCTAGGCGACGAGGTACAACTGGGCGGCGGCCCCTACGCTGGCTAAGTGCACAGGAAGACAAACAGGGAACACGCAAGGGAAGGGGCAGTAGCCACGGAACGCCACGAGGAAACGGGGCGGCGAACGAACAGTCAGGACCAGGACGAAGTGAGTACACCCGAGCAGGCACGGAGACAGAAGCAAGCCAGGGCAAGCAAGCAGGTCAAGCAGAACTGCAGCAAGGCAGAAGCACGGCAGAAGCAGGCTGGAGCAAGCAGCAGTGGGGCCAGGAATCCAAAAGAATTACAAGCACTGAGGGAGAGCACAGGGCAGGTAATAAAGGGCAGGGGCGGAGCTAACTCCGAGAGACCAGGCCGCGATAGGCTCTCCCACTCCTGAGCCTGCCACCCTGGTTGGTGGGAGATGGTGTCAGTCGAGCAGGTCTGGCCTCAGGTGTGGATTGATTAATCCCAGGAGTATACCTAGACGTAGTACCTGGCAGATCCCTAACAGTACTCCCCCTTTTATGAGGGGCCACCGGACCCTTACTAAGGGGACCCGGTTTAGTGGGGAAGAGAAGGTGGAACCTCCTGATCAATACCCCAGCGTGAACATCACGGGCAGGTACCCAAGTCCTCTCCTCCGGCCCGTATCCTCTCCAATGGACCAGGTACTGGAGGGAGCCCTGGACCATCCTACTGTCCATAATCTTGGCCACCTCGAATTCCACCCCCTCAGGGGTGAGAACGGGAACAGGAGGTATCCTCAAGGGGGACCAGGACGGGGAGCAGCGTTTAAGGAGGGAGGCATGGAAGACGTCATGTATGCGAAAGGATGGGGGGAGCTCCAGACGGAAGGATACAGGGTTGAGGACTTCAATGATCTTATAAGGTCCAATAAATCGGGGAGCAAACTTCCTGGACGGGACCTTAAGGCGCAAGTTCCTGGACGACAACCAGACCAAATCCCCGACGACAAACCGGGGGTTAGCAGAACGTCTACTATCCGCCTGAATCTTTTGTGCGCTCTGGGACGCCTCTAGGTTCTTCTGAACCTGGGCCCAGACAGTGCACAGTTCCCGATGAACCTCCTCTACCTCAGGATTATTGGAACAACCAGGGGAGACGGAGGAGAACCTTGGGTTAAACCCGAAATTACAGAAAAACGGGGAGACCCCTGACGAGTTACTGACCCGGTTATTCAGGGAAAATTCAGCAAGGGGAAGGAATGAGACCCAATCGAATTGACAGTCAGAGATGAAACACCTTAAATATTGTTCCAGGGATTGGTTGGTCCTTTCCGTTTGGCCATTAGTTTCGGGATGGAAGGCGGAGGAGAAGGACAGATCAATCTCCAACTTTTTACAAAAAGCTCTCCAAAATAAGGAAACAAATTGTACCCCTCTGTCAGAAACGATATTGACTGGGGCCCCATGGAGACGCAGGATGTGTTTCACAAACAAAGAAGCTAACGTCTTGGCGTTAGGTAGCTTCTTAAGGGGCACAAAGTGGCACATCTTGCTGAAGCGGTCGACTACCACCCACACCACCGACTTGCCCTGAGATGGAGGCAAATCGGTGATAAAATCCATGGAGATATGGGTCCAAGGTCTCTGGGGAATGGGCAAGGAACGTAGTAGGCCCGCAGGTCGGGACCTAGGGGTTTTGGACCTAGCGCAAACCTCACAAGCGGCGACGTAAGCCCTAACATCTTTAGGCAACCCAGGCCACCAATAGTTTCTGGTAATGAGGTGTTTGGTGCCCAAGATGCCAGGATGACCAGATAGAGCGGAGTCATGGTTTTCCCTGAGTACCCTCAGCCGGTATTGCAGGGGAACAAACAGTTTGTCCCCAGGGACGTTCCCGGGAGCTGCACCCTGATCAGCCGCGATATCAGAAGCTAAATCAGAATCCGTGGCAGAGACGATTATACCAGGGGGTAAAATACAAGCGGGATCCTTCTCGGAAGGAGGATTGGCCATGAAACTACGTGACAGAGCGTCAGCCTTAATATTCTTGGACCCAGCCCTATAGGTAACCAAGAAATTAAATCTGGTAAAGAATAGTGCCCACCGAGCTTGTCTAGGATTAAGCCTCCGGGCCGATTCTAGGAAAACCAGATTCTTGTGATCCGTAAGGACCGTTACCTGGTGTCTGGCCCCCTCCAGGAAGTGCCGCCACTCCTCAAAAGCCCATTTAATGGCTAGAAGTTCGCGGTTACCAATATCATAGTTACTCTCCGTGGGCGAAAACTTCCTAGAGAAGTAAGCACAGGGGCGGAGATGGGTGAGGGAGCTGGTACCCTGGGACAAGACGGCCCCCACTCCCACCTCGGAAGCGTCAACCTCCACAATAAATGGCTCCTCTTGGTTGGGCTGAATCAGCACGGGGGCCGAGATAAAGCACTTCTTGAGAGTCTCAAAGGCCTGGACGGCCTCAGGGGGCCAATGGAGGACATCGGCACCCTTGCGGGTAAGGTCCGTAAGAGGCTTAGCGACGACCGAGAAGTTGGCAATAAATCTCCTGTAATAGTTGGCGAACCCTAAAAAACACTGTAACGCCTTAAGGGAGGCAGGTTGGACCCATTCCGCCACAGCTTGAACCTTGGCAGGGTCCATGCGGAATTCATGAGGAGTGAGGATTTGCCCTAAAAATGGTATCTCCTGTACCCCAAAGACACATTTTTCAGTCTTAGCAAACAGATTATTCTCCCGAAGGACCTGGAGCACCTTCCTGACATGCTCCACGTGGGAGGACCAGTCCTTGGAAAACACCAGTATGTCATCAAGGTACACAACAAGAAAATTACCCAGGTACTCTCTCAGGATTTCATTAATAAAATTCTGGAAGACAGCAGGGGCATTACACAACCCAAAGGGCATGACCAGGTATTCGAAATGACCCTCGGGTGTGTTGAACGCAGTTTTCCACTCATCCCCCTCTTTGATGCGGATAAGGTTATATGCCCCCCGTAGATCGAACTTAGAAAACCATTGGGCTCCCTGAACCTGATTAAAAAGATCCGGAATCAAAGGAAGTGGGTACTGGTTCCTTACGGTGACCTTATTCAGGTTACGATAATCAATGCACGGCCTAAGACCACCATCCTTCTTCCCCACGAAGAAGAAGCCAGCACCTACAGGAGAAGTCGAGGGGCGAATGAAACCCTTGGCCAGGCATTCTTGGATATACACCCTCATCGCTTCACGTTCAGGACATGAAAGATTAAATATCCTACCCTTAGGAAGCTTGGCACCAGGCACCAAATCGATAGCGCAATCGTAATCTCTATGGTGGGGCAACACCTCGGAGGCCTCCTTAGAAAACACATCGGCGAAGTCCTGAACAAACTCAGGAAGCGTGTTTACCTCCTCCCGGGGAGAAATAGAGTTAACAGAAAGACATGACATAAGACATTCATTACCCCATTTGGTGAGATCCCCAGTATTCCAATCAAATGTGGGATTATGCAGCTGCAACCAGGGAAGGCCTAAAACCAGATCAGACGATAATCCCTGCATCACCAGTACAGAGCACTGCTCCAAATGCATGGAGCCAACCAGGAGTTCAAAAACAGGAGTATGCTGAGTAAAATAACCATTAGCAAGAGGAGTGGAGTCGATACCTACTACAGGGATGGGATAAGGTAAATCAATACAAGGCATCTTTAGAGACATAGCAAATTCCACAGACATGATATTAGCAGATGAGCCAGAATCCACGAAAGCACTGCCCGTGGCAGACCGGCCAGCAAACGAGACCTGAAAGGGAAGCAAAATTTTATTGCGTTTCACATTAACGGGAAATACCTGTGCGCCCAAGTGACCTCCCCGATGATCACTTAGGCGCAGAAGTTTTCCGGCTTCTTATTCTTGCGCCTGGGACAGGTGTTCAGTAGATGCTTGTCGTCCCCACAGTAGAAGCAGAGACCATTCATTCTGCGAAACTCCCTACGTTGTCGAGGGGACATGGAGGCCCCGAGTTGCATAGGTACCTCCGAGTCCTCCGTGGAGGGGCGAGGAGACGGGACCTCGGGGGGAATCGCAGAAAAGTCAGAGGGGAGCACACTGAAGCGTTCTAGCTGACGTTCCCTGAGACGTCGGTCAAGTCGTACTGCTAGGGCCATAACCTGGTCAAGGGAGTCAGGCGAGGGGTAGCTAACCAGCAGATCCTTCAGGGCGTCAGATAATCCTAACCTAAACTGGCACCTTAGGGCCGGATCGTTCCACTGAGAAGCTACGCACCACTTCCTAAAATCAGAACAGTATTCCTCAACCGGTCTCCTACCCTGACGTAAGGTCACCAGCTGACTCTCGGCTAAAGCAGTCCTGTCAGTCTCGTCGTAAATGAGTCCGAGGGCAGAGAAAAAACGATCAACAGAGGAAAGTTCAGGGGCGTCAGGAGCCAAGGAGAAGGCCCACTCTTGGGGCCCTTCCTGGAGTCGGGATATGATGATACCCACCCGCTGGTTCTCGGAACCTGAGGAGTGGGGCTTTAGGCGGAAATACAGTCTGCAACTCTCCCGGAAGGAGAGAAACGTCTTACGGTCCCCTGAAAACCGGTCAGGTAACTTGAGGTCGGGTTCTAGAGGTGAGGTGAGGGGTACTACTAAAGCAGCGTCACCCTGATTGACCCTTTGGGCCAGGGCCTGGACCTGTAGGGAGAGGCCCTGCATCTGCTGGGTCAGGGTCTCAAGGGGGTCCATGATAGCGTCAGCGTAGGAGGAATGGTAGACTAGGTAAGGGCTTGTAATTATGTAATGGCAGGAAGGAGGTGAAGGGAAAGTGAGCCCTAATCTACCCACCGCCCTGTCCCTGCCTACTTGCAACGACCCGCCCTAGGCGACGAGGTACAACTGGGCGGCGGTCCCTACGCTGGCTAAGTGCACAGGAAGACAAACAGGGAACACGCAAGGGAAGGGGCAGTAGCCACGGAACGCCACGAGGAAACGGGGCGGCGAACGAACAGTCAGGACCAGGACGAAGTGAGTACACCCGAGCAGGCACGGAGACAGAAGCAAGCCAGGGCAAGCAAGCAGGTCAAGCAGAACTGCAGCAAGGCAGAAGCACGGCAGAAGCAGGCTGGAGCAAGCAGCAGTGGGGCCAGGAATCCAAAAGAATTACAAGCACTGAGGGAGAGCACAGGGCAGGTAATAAAGGGCAGGGGGCGGAGCTAACTCCGAGAGACCAGGCCGCGATAGGCTCTCCCACTCCTGAGCCTGCCACCCTGGTTGGTGGGAGATGGTGTCAGTCGAGCAGGTCTGGCCTCAGGTGTGGATTGATTAATCCCAGGAGTATACCTAGACGTAGTACCTGGCAGATCCCTAACACATACAGTAACGCCAGCAAAGTGCCACAGAGTGCCTTCATATTAGTAAGGCCATCATAGGGCCTCTCATATATATATGTGGTAACACTAGCAATAGTGTAAACAGTGTGACCACAATGACACCTTAGCCTCAACTTGCCTGACAATAACGTGCCTGCCAGGGCCCCTGTTCAGCCTCCTATGCCACACGGAGCCATAATGTTGGTACATTGAATTCAATAATAAGACAGTATGTAGTGAGCTCCCTCTAGTGGCAATTGCAGTCATCCAGAATTTTATCACTTAACTATGTTTATGCATGGAATGTGGAGCTCTTTATATGAAGAAATGGAGCTCAGATTGCAATAAAGATTTATACAGAATTTTGGACCAAACATTAAATTTTTTTAAAAGTATATATAGTAAAACATAACTTCAGAGTACTGAACCCCATTATTAAAAGAAGACCAGAATGAATAAGAAGGGTTGAGGAGTGCAGAAAGAAGCACAGGAGAAGAAGAGGAAGGATGATAAGAAGACAAAGGAAGAACAGAAGTAACATCAATGGTAGAGGAATTAAAAAAAGCAGAAACAGTATCCAGTCCAAGGAGCCTACAAGGGGGCAATATAGCCTACAGTGGAAAGCATTACCACAACAATACTAGAGTTACCATGACGGGGGTAAATATCAAAATTAGAAAAAATTATTTCAACCGTGCAGTAGAGACTATGTGGGACATCTGGCTTCGGTATGTTGGTATACATACTACACCTTTCTTGAAAATATCCCCTTCCTTACCTGCTGAACTTATTTGCTTCTCCGAAGAAGGCTCATGAGGGTATTCTCAAGCATGAACAAGTATGTAACTCCATAGGCTCTTGAAATGTCAAAAAGATAGTTTACAAACTTTACAAAGGTGCTGGAGTCAGGAATTGAGTGGCAAAAAAAGGACTGGTTTTCCCGGTCTTTAAAAGACAGCATAGTGTCGATGCCACAAAAAAAAGTGCTATCCTTCCCTTACTGCATTGTCGATGATGCGACGCTCCCTTAACTTCTGGGTTTATTCAGAAAAGACAAATAGGGTTGTGACACAATATTCCTGCCTCCACCACTGTAGAAGAAGGTCAGTTTTCTGTGGGGTATATAAAATGTTGGTGGAGCAAAAGAATATAAATATTCACCTCTCCTCCATTCCCACATCATCGCTGTGACTTTGGAATGCGGTAAGGGCTAAAAGTTGCTACCATTATCCAATTGAATAAAGTAGGTCAGGGTGAAATTAGGCTTTGACACCCATGTCCGCGGTCCGTCGGGATTACTCATCCCCGACGGCCACAGCCGTGGATCAGTGAGCGGTGGCCCACATCTCCTCCTCAGGAGACGGCAGCGCTCACTTCCGCTTCACTCTGCTATGTCCCAAAGGGTGCGCGCACGCTCGTGCCTGGCCTTAAAGGGCCAGCGCACGCACCTGACTTGTATATGAAATTAGTCCATGATCACCCTGGACTATAAGAAGGGCCCTGCCCTTAGTGTTTTCCAGTTCCCAGTGTTCCCGTACCTGCTACCTTTATCCCGTGCTACCTTGTTCCTGTGCCATTGATAGTTGGAGTCGTGTGTGCTGTATACTATGTCTTCCGTGTTACACCACGCCTGGTGTCTGCCTGCTGCCAAGGTCCTATCCGAGCCTACCATCGCTACTGTCTGAAGTTACCACAGGTACCCTTATTCGAACTATAGACTGTGACTTGGTATCCTGTTGGCCAGCTTCTATCCCGCTACGGCGGTATGGCCCAGTGCGTTCACGCACCCATTGTGACAGTACGCTCAGGCCATGGACCCCGCTTGTCAACCCAAGACCATGTCGACATCTCAAGCCATGCAAGCAGATCTGCGAGACCTTCGTTCATGACAGGACCAACTCCTCCTGGCAGTGAACTCCATTGCAAAGCAGCAGGATGCGTAAGCTGCAGCCTCCTCAGCTCCTGTTCCGGTTACCTCGACTGACCCTCCTGCAACACCTCCTGTCAGCACTAGCCTCGTTACAACGGAGACGAGAGTACCTGCAGGGGATTTCTCAATCAGTGCCAGATCCACTTCTCTCTACATGCCAGAGTGTTCCCATCTGATGGCGCCAGGATTGCCTTCATTATTTCTCTGCTCACTGGCAAGGCCCTAGCCTGGGCGAACCCTATCTGGGAACGACAAGGACCAGAAACCCGTGACTTCCAGGGGTTCCTACGGACATTTCACACTGTGTTTGAGGAGCCTGGGCGAGTCTCGTCGGCAGCTGCCTCCCTGCTGAAACCTCGCCAGGGAGACGCCTCCGTGGGCGAGTACGCCATTCAATTCCGTACCCTGGCAGGTGAACTGTCCTGGAACAACGAGGCCCTGGTGGCTACATTCTGGCAGGGACTGTCGTTCGAGATCAAGGGCGAACTGGCCGCTCGTGATCTGCCATATAACGTGCACGACCTAATTTTGCTTGCCACCCAGGCTAATATGAGGTTCCCAAGGGATTCGTCGGGAGAGAAGACTCCCTAGGCTGGCCCCCACTTTCAAGCAGTCCCTGTTGTCCTCACCAGGTGGCCCACATGAGGAGCCTATGCAGGTGGACTGGCTCAAGTTATCCGTCCAGGAGTAACAGCGCAGACGCACTTCGGGACTTTGTCTGTATTGTGGCCTCGGAGGCCATGTCGTGCGTCTGTGTCCTCAGAAGCCAAAAATCCCCAACACCTAGGATTGGTTGGGGAGACAACGCCTAGGCAATACAGCGCTGGATAGAGAACTCTCTTCTAAACTGACTATAATGTCCGGCAAGAAGACCCACCGGGTCTCTGCCTATCTGGACTCTGGGTCCACAGCCAGTTTTATCCACAAAGACCTAGTGGATCTCCTCCAGTTTCCCACAACCTCCCTGGAGAGGCCATTAATCGTCACATCGGTGAATGGACTACCCCTGCCAGACCCTGATTGTAGCTGTGACCAAAGCGCTGAGGCTCCAAGTGGGAGCCCTTCATTCAGAGCTCATCTACTTTCTTGTTCTACACAAGGCCGTCAACAGTGTGCTGCTGGGCCTGCCCTGGCTCCAACTACATGCCCCAGTTCTGGACTGGAATTCCGGAGAGGTTCTCCAGTGGGGTCCTAAGTGCTTCAATCGCTGCCTGGGGCAGATCCATCCGGCCCAGCCTCCTCGGCCTCAGTCATTGGCAGGATTGCCTTCTCATTGTTCTCTGTTCTCTGAAGTCTTCAGCAAAAAGGAGGTGGAGACGCTGCCTCCACACCGGGCGTATGACTGTCCTGTTGAGCTGGTTCCTGATGCATCCCTACCCTGTGGTAGAGTATACCCTCTCTCCTTGCCAGAGACTCAGTCTATGTCGGTCTATATTAAGGAGAATTTAGGGAGGGGTTTCATACGAAATTCCTCCTCCCCAGCCGGGGCTGGGTTCTTCTTCGTCAAAAAGAAGGACGGATCTCTGCGACCCTGTATCAACTACCGGGGTCTCAACCAGATCACGGTCAAAAATAGATATCCGTCGTCAATGATTTCAGAACTTTTTGACCACATGCGAGGTGCCAAGATTTTTTCTAAACTAGACCTGCGTGGGGCTTACAACCTAATTCGGATTCGCCGGGTGACGAATGGAAGATGAGCCCTATGAATATCTGGTGATGCCCTTCGGCTTGTGTAACGCTCCTGCGGTCTTCGTCAATGACATCTTCCGGGATCTCCTCTATGTTTGTGTTGTGGTCTATCTCAATGACATCTTAATTTTTTCCCCAGACCCAACGACTCATCAAAGACATGCCCGTAATTTCTGGAGGCCCACGCTGCCCAAAGACATCATGGACTTTGTCTCGTCCTGCATGGTGTGCGCGGCTAACAAGGTTGCTCACTTCAAACCTGCTGGCCTGCTCCAGCCGCTGCCTGTGCCCAATACTCCCTGGCAGCATATAGCAATGGACTTTGTTACGGACCTGCCTCCCTCTGCTGGATGCAGTATGGTCTGGGTGGTGGTGGACCGTTTTTTAAAGATGGCTCATTTCGTTCCGCTGACCGGCCTACCTTCTGCTTCTCGACTGGCCAACCTCTTCATCCAACACATCTTCCGCCTGCACGGCTTATCGTGCATATCGTGTCTGATCGGTGGGTTCAGTTCACCTCAAAGTTCTTGAAAGCCCTCTGTAGGCTCCTCAATGTAAATTTGGACTTTTCCTCAGCCTACCATCCCCAGTCCAATGGTCAAGTCGAGAGAATCAATCAGATCATGGAGAACTACCTGCAACATTTCATCTCCAGGCAGCATGATCACTGGGTGCAACTTCTTCCTTGGGCCGAGTTCTTGTATAATAACCATACAAGCGAGTCCACAAGAACCACACCGTTCTTCATCGTCCTCGGCTAACTTCCACAAATTCCTCTCCCGGTTTCCGTTATGTCCGAGGTGCCCGCAGCTGATTCTGCTTTTAGGGACTTCCTGCAGATCTGGCAGCAAACCCAATCCTCCATTCTGCGGGAGGTCGACCGCATGAAATGAAAGGCAGACACAAGGAGAAGAGAACCTACCCAGTTTCTTCCAGGTACCAAGGTCTGGCTGTCCTCTAGAAATATCGGGCTGAGGGTGCCATCATACAAGTTTGCTCCCAGGTTCCTCGGAAACTTTGAGATCTTGCAACAGATCAAGGCTGGTCCTACAAGCTTCGGCTGCCTCCTACCCTCAAGATCCCCAATTCATTCCATGTCTCCCTCCTGAAGCCTGTGATCCTGAACCGCTACACCAAGATTCCTAGTCCTGCAGTTGCCCCCAGCGGTTCATCGTATACATTCGAAGTTAAGGAGATCCTGGACACCAAGAGTGTAGGAGGAAGAACTTTTTATTTGGTGGATTGGAGGGAGTTTGGTCCAGAAGAGAGGTCCTGGGAGCAAGAGGAGAACCTCAATGCTCCTACTCTCCATTAGAAGTTTCTGTCCCACTCTGGCCCCAAGATGAGGGGACGTAAGAGGGAGATGCTGTGACACCCATGTCCGCGGTCCATCGGGATTACTCACCCCGACGGTCACAGCAATTGATCAGTGGGCGGTGGCCCACATCTCCTCCTCAGGAGATGCCAGCGCTCACTCTGATGTGTCCCATAGGGTGCGCGCGCACGCTTGTACCCGGCCTTAAAGTGCCAGTGTGCGCACCTGAATTGTATATCAAATTAGCCCATGATCACCCTGGACTATAAGAAAGGCCCTGCCCTTCCTTCATTGCCTGAGCATTGTTGTGTTACCCGTGTTAGTCTTTGCAAATGGTCCCTTAGTGTTTTCCAGTTTCCAGTGTTCCCATATCTGCTACCTGTATCCTGTATCCGTGCTACCTTGTTCTTGTGCTATTGATAGTTGGAGTCGTGTGTTCCGTATACTATGTCTTCCGTGTTACACCACGCCTGGTGTCTGCCTGCTGCCAAGGTCCTATCCGAGCCTACCATCGCTACTGTCTGAAGTTACCACAGGTACCCTTTTTCGAACTATAGACTGTGACTTGGTATCCTGTTGGCCAGCTGCTATCCCGCTATGGCGTGTCCACGCACCCATAGTGACATAGGCTACTCAGCCCTGACATCATATGGAAAGTGTAGCGTCCATGGCCGCGGACCACCGTTCCTACTCACCCCTCAGCGGTGGCGGCCATGGATCTGTGAGTGCCGGCCGGTATCTCCTTCCTAGGAGATGCCAGCACTCACTTTCATTCCGCTCGATACTGTCCTGTATGGTGCGCGCGCATGCTCGTGCCTGGCCAGTGTGCGCACATGAATTATATTTTAAATTAGCCCCAATCACTCTCTACTATTTAAAGGGCCCTGCCCCTTCACTCCCTGCCTGAGCGTTGTTAGTAATTCCCATGTTAGTCTTTGTAAATGGTCCCTCAGTGTTATCCTGTTCCCAGTGTACCCGTGCCCTGCTACCTGTATCCTGTATCCCGTGCCATGCGTTGTTCCTGAGCCTATCTAGTGTTGGAGTCCTGTCCTGCTGCACCTACTGCCGTCTGCCACAACCTTCCGCACCTACTGTCGTCCGCCACGTCTGGCGCTACCTGCTGCATGTCACGTTGGGTACGTGGACCCACTGGGCCCACAGGTCACAGTCTATAGTTTGTATAGTGTACCTGTGGTAGCTCGGACAGTAGTAAGACAGACTCGGCTGGGAGTAGGCAGCAGGCAGGCGCCAGGCGTGGTGAACAGCACAGCACGACTTCAGCTCAACACGGCACTTGACCAGGATAGCACGGGATACAGGTTACAGGTAGCAGGAACAGGAAACACTGGGAACTGGGAAACACTAGGAGACCATTTGCTTAGACAAACTTAAAGTAAGCCAACAAGGCTCAGGCAAGGCAGGAAGGGGCTGGGCCCCTCTTATAGTCCAGGGTGCTCATGGGCTAATTTTGAATTTAACTCAGGTGTGCGCGCTAGCCCTTTAAGAGCGGGCACGAGCGGCGCACACACCCTACGGTACCTGGCCGAAGTAAGCAGAAGTGAGCGCTGTCGTCTCCTGAGGAGCAGGCTGGGGTCAGCACACGCAGGTCCATGGCTGCGGCCTTCAGGAGGTGAGTGATGGCCCGTGGTCATGGGCATGACACTGCACCTGCTGTCATCCGCCACGTCTGGTGCAACATGCCAGCCCCATCCGTGCTAAAGCCTTTGACACTGTCTGGATTATTCAGGTACCCTTGTGCTGGACTTTGTATTGATTGGGTGCTTTGTTCTTTGGCCAGCTGTCATTTCGATACGGCAGTGCGGCCTAGTGGGTCCACATGAAGTCTGCTTACAGACCGTGACAAAAAGTGACTGTCACAACGGACAGGTGTTTTAAAGATGAACCTTCCTTTAAGACTATGGACATTTTCGTCTTACAGCCAAATGGTTTTCACACGGTAGCAATCAAATACAGTATATTTCTCCTTTAAGCATTACCAATTCTATAAATACACATTCACAACATTATAATAAACTGTAAGTCCTGTTTCCTGATCAAGTTGATAAATTACTAGAAGGGTCGAAACCTTGTTAACAGAAGTCAAATTCTAATCTTGTTCCAGATTGTGTGAATAAACCTGCCCTATGACATCACACAAAACGTAGCGATGACATATCTGTTTTCTCTCTTAACACATATGGTCTCCAGAGGTTTCCATTACTGTGTCCAGGCTGATTGCCCGGGATAGTTGTAGTTGTTTTTGTGAATATTTAAAAGGAAGGTCCAACTTCAGAACCGGTTTTTCTTTATTGTCCTTTTTTGTCCTATGTCAACGTGTAGAAATTTTCCCATCCCTTTTCCAATCCCTTGGTTGAAGTTGATGGACATGCGTCTTTTTTCAACTGTACTAACTACACCGTGTTCCAAATTATTATGCACATTGGATTTAAGTGTCATAAACATTTAATTATTCGTTTTTCAATTAAACTCATGGATGGTATTGTGTCTTTGGGCCCTTTGGATCATTGTAATCAATCTCAGACACCTGTGATAATCAGTTTGCCAGGTGTGCCCAATCAAAGGAAAACTACTTAAGAAGGACGTTCCACATTATTAAGCAGGCCACAGGTTTCAAGCAATATGGGAAAGAAAAAGGATCTCTCTGCTGCCGAAAAGCGTGAAATAGTGCAATACCTTGGACAAGGTATGAAAACATTGGATATTTCAAGAAAACGTAAGCGTGATCATCGTACTGTGAAAAGATTTGTGGCTGATTCAGAGCACAGACGGGTTAGTTCAGATAAAGGCATAATGAAGAAGGTTTCTGCCAGACAAATTAATAGGATTAGGAGAGCAGCTGCTAAAATGCCATTGCAAAGCAGCAAACAGGTATTTGAAGCCGCTGGTGCCTCTGGAGCCCCGCGAACCTCAAGGTGTAGGATCCTCCAGAGGTTTGCAAGTGTGCATAAAGCTATTATTCGGCCACCCCTAAACAATGCTCACAAGCAGAAACGGTTGCAGTGGGCTCAGAAATACATGAAGACTAATTTTCAAACCGTGTTGTTTACTGATGAGTGCCGTGCAACCCTGGATGGTCCAGATGGATGGAGTAGTGGATGGTTGGTGAATGGCCACCATGTCCCAACAAGGCTGCGACGTCAGCAAGAAGGTGGCGGAGTCAAGTTTTGGGCTGGAATCATGGGGAGAGAGCTGGTAGGCCCCTTTAGGGTCCCTGACGATGACCTCTGCAAAGTACGTAGAATTTATGACTGACCACTTTCTTCTGTGGTACAAAAAGAAGAACCGTGCCTTCCGTAGCAAAATTATCTTCATGCATGACAATGCACCATCTCATGCTGCAAAGAATACCTCTGTGTCATTGGCTGCTATGGGCATAAAAGGAGAGAAACTCATGGTGTGGCCCCCATGTTCCCCTGACCTCAACCCTATTGAGAACCTTTGGAGCATCCTCAAGCAAAATATCTATGAGGGTGGGAGGCAGTTCACATCAAAACAGAAGCTCAGGGAGGTTATTCTGACATCCTGCAAAGATATTCAAGCAGAAACTGTCCAAATACTCACAAATTCAATGGATGCAAGAATTGTGAAGGTGATATCAAAGGAGGGGTCCTATGTTAACATGTAACTTGGCCTGTTAAGTTTTTTTTGATTGAAAGAGCTTTTGATTTCTATAAATATGACCTCCTGATGCTGCAAATTCAACAAATGACCATTTTAGTTCTCTTTACAACCTTTAAAATGTTTTGATCTCTGTTGTGCATAATAATCTGAAACCTTGCATTTTGAGTTTTTTACTTCTAAATAAAAATCTGTTATCATTAGGAGATTTGTTAATAAAATTCGCATTATACTCCAACGGTTGATGGCTTGAAGATTATACTGTCATTTGCATCGACTATTTAGGAAAATCAGCGAAAAATAACATTTGCATAATAATTTGGAATGCGGTGTATGTAACTATGTAACATCTAAAATTAAAAATGAAGCCACTTTGCAAATAGTCTTAATTACAATTCTCCAATAATTTTGTGTTGTCAGGTCCTATACAGACCTATGTGTCTCCATGGTTACAGACTACAAACAAAAAAAGAATTATCCTGCAATCACATTGTCTTCCATTTGTCCCCACCAATGCTCACATACCAAATGTATTTGAGTAGCAAGCAGGGCCCCTACTTCTTACATACATTTTTTTTTTTTTTTTTTTTTTTTTTTTTTTTTTACCAGGTCAATGCGTGGAGTGGACAGAGCAAGCTCTATTTCCATCTCCCTGTTCTAAAAATCCATTTAATATATGGTCCCCAGATAGGGGACGTATCAGATATTAAACTGATAAGAACAGATTTTTTGATTGAAAATTGCTTTATTGACAATCAATCGTCATCATACAAACATTACTGCGACGCAGCGCAAGCCATGAAGCAGCAAATAATAAATAATAACAGTCGTCAAACATAACATGACAGTATAATACACAGTACAGGCTAGCCTATGCTATACATTACACCACATGCTACACTAACATTCTTGCATTCACTAAAGCCAAACAACAAAGCATTACAGACAAGTGATGGGATAGGGGAGTGGGTAGGAGGGGATAGGGAAGGGGGAAATCACAGGCCCGAAGCTTTATTGAAAGACAACACACAAGAAGGGAGAGTGGGGGGAAGGGGAGTATCAGTCCTCTTCCTCATCGACGTCCGGGCTGTCCCAGGTGGAATAGTCTCTGAGCAGGCTGTGGATCAGCCTGCGGCAGTCCTGGACGGACACACTCTCTCTCCGCAAAATCAGACGGTTCCTGGCAAACCATATAGCGTCCTTAAAGCAGTTCATAAGGCGCCAGGCTTCCTGGATTGCTCCATCCGTGGTATTCCCAGGAAATAGTCCATAAAGTACCGAGCGGTACGACAGTCTGTTCCTGGGTACTGAGTCCTTGAGTTCATGTTCCAAGGCTTTCAACAGACCCTGTGCAAAGGGGCACTGCCAGAAAATGTGCAAAGATGTTTCCTCCGTGAAGGGGCACCTGGGGCAGTACCGGGTCTTGCACAGGTTGCGGGCATGCATGAATGACCTAAGAGGCAGTCCTCCCTGGATGGCCATCCATGAAATGTCCTTGTGCCCGTTGGTCAACCTGCCAGATGACACGTTAGTCCAAACAGTCTCCAACGTGTCGGCATGAAGCCCTGGAACAGACTCCAGTGAGTCCTTTGCTCTGATGTGCTTGTGGATCGTCTTAGGTTTCCACAAGTCGGGCTTAAGACCCTCCAGTTGATGCTCCCTCACAAACCGGACGACATCTCCGTAGAACCAGGGAGCGTGCCAGTTGTAAGGGAAGGAGCTGTCCCACTTGTCCCAGCCAAAACCTCGCCAGAGGGGAAGGAGGAAGTAGCGGGACATGGCCTTGCCCGCAGAGCCGTTTGCTGTCCTCAGAGTCCTACGAACACAGTCACATGCAAAAGCGATCCGCAGCAGAGTGGGAATGTCGGGTATACCCTTCCCACCTTTGCGGGGCTCCTTGTACATAACAGTCCGCTTTACTCTGTCCATTTTCGAGCCCCAGATGAAGCGAAACACAGTCCTGGTAATGGCCCTCGAGACGGTGGCAAGAGGGGGCCATGCCTGTGCAGTGTATTGTAACACAGGCAAGACTTCGTTACGCAGGACCATTGCTTTGCCCTCAATAGTGAGTTGTCTGAGGCTCCACAGTCCGATCCTTTGGTTGACTTTGGCCAAGCGTTCTTCCCACGACTTTAGGGCTGCACCTTCCTTACCGAACCAGACTCCCAGAATTTTGATGAAGTCCGGCTTGATAGTAAACGGGAAGGAGGCAGGAGAAGGCAGGTACCACTTTCCGAAGAGCATGGCTTCCGACTTCCCGCAGTTGACTTTTGCCCCTGAAGCGCGTCCGAACTCCTCGCAGGTCTGGACGAGTGCAGTCACCGAACTCTGGTCAGCGCAGAAGACGGTCACGTCGTCCATGTACAGCGAGCATTTGACCTCGAAGTGTCCTGGACCTGGTGCGGTGATCCCTCTGATCTCTCCATTCTGCCGGATAGCCTCTGCGAAGAGCTCTATAACACAAACAAAAAGGAGAGGTGAAAGAGGACAGCCTTGTCTAACCCCCGACGATACAGGAAAGGGGTCAGTCTTCCAGCCGTTCACCAGCACCGAGCTGTAAATGTCGCAATACATCAGGTTAACATACAAACAGAACAACCTGCCAAGCCGCAGCCTACGCAGAGCCTTACCCATGAATTCGTGAGAGACCCGGTCAAAAGCCTTCTCCTGATCCAGACTGACCAGGGCCGCGTGTGTACGGCGGCTTTGCATGTAATGCACCGTGTCCCTCACCAGGGCAAGACTGTCGGCCACCCTACGGCCAGGAATGCCGCAGGTTTGGTCCGATCCGATGATCTGTCCGATGACAACCTTCAGTCTGTTGGCCAATACTTTGGCGAGGATCTTGTAGTCCACGTTCAGGAGAGAGATGGGACGCCAGTTTTTCAGGTCACATCTCTCCCCCTTCCGCTTATACAAGATCGTGATCATGCCTTCTCTCAAGGACGGTGGCATTCTACCCTCCACCACCATCTCCTCATAGAGCTCCAGCAGGTCCGGACAGATCAAGTCCCCCAGCGCTACATAGAGCTCTGCTGGGAGACCATCACTGCCCGGGGTCCTGCCGGGTCTGAAGGATTTAGCGGCAGAGAGCAGTTCCTCCACCGTCAGGGGTACATCCATAGCCTCCGTACCTGCAGGATCAAGATGATTAGTGATACCTGACAGGAATTTATCGGCGGCTTCGGGGTCAGTGGTTTTCCGGGAGTAGAGGTTTCGGTAGTAGTCTGTGACGACTCCCATCACCTCCTTCTTCCCAGAATGCATGTTTCCGGTCTCATCTCGGAGTTCCTTCAGGGGCGTGTGGCCGGCATGGAGTTTCCTGAAAAAGAACGAGTTACATTTCTCACCCTTCTCCAGGTTCTCCACCTTGGAACGAAAGACAATTCGCTTGGATTCCTCCTCAAAGTGCCTTTTCAGGCCCTTTTTGGCTTCCTCCAGCTCCTTCCTGACGTCCCAGCCGCATTGAAGGAGGTCTTGCAGGGATCGCAGCTGACGCTGCATCTCTCTGAAGTCTCTCTTCCTCTCACACGCCTGTTGACGACTTTTTGCCTGAAAGAAACAACGAAATTCAACTTTAACATATTCCCACCAGTCACAGGTTTTGTCAAAGAAAACTTTATCATTCCTCCAAACAATATAGGCGTCTCTAAGTTCCGCCAGTACCTCCTCTCTTTCCAGCAGGGCACAATTCAGCTTCCAGGAGCCAGGGCCGGGAGGAAAACCGTGGCCGATGGCACCCTGGAAGAGAATGGCCCTGTGGTCAGAGAAGAAGCAGGGGACCATGGAGTGCCCATGCTGCTTGACTGCCCGGGAGGTGAACACAAAGTCAATCCGAGAACGAAGTGAGCCATCGGGTCGGCTCCATGAATAGTTCACAGAGCCGATCCCCATGGAGCCCACAACGTCCTGCAAGGATGCTTCGGTTACCATCTCGATAAGCAGTTTGGAACTGACATCCAGTTTGATTGAAGTGCCGGAACTTCGTCCATCCTCTTCGATGGGGCAGTTGAAGTCCCCGGCCATCACCACTGCCCTAGTGGTGGCGAGCTGGGTCCGCAGGGTCTGGAATAGTTCCAGGCGCTCAGCCTTCATAGGGGGAGCGTATACGTTGATGAGCCTAATCGGCTCTCCTGCCCAGGAACCGTCTACGACCAACAAGCGGCCGCAGGCGAGCTCCTGGACAGAGTCAACAGTAAATACGCTTCCCCTAATCAGGATGGCAACCCCTGCAGACTTACAGTCGCCCCCACCAGACCAGTAGGACGGGCCATGGGTCCACTGCCTGGCCAGATGATGGTATGACCTGGAAGAGGGGAGAGTACATTCCTGCAGCATAAATACATCACTCGACTGCTTGGAAAGAAAAGTTAGCACCATCTGACATCTAGTCCTATCTCTAACACTCCTCACATTGAGGCTAAAGATGTTAAGTTTAGCAGCCATGGGGGAGAATAAAGAAGGTCAGTGCAAACGATACACCTTAGTTACCAGTCCGGTCGGGCGGATCCTCCTCGCCTGGCGGGTCCGAAAGATCCAGCAGGCCCTCTGACAGAAATTGTTCCAGGATTGTAGCCACCTGGATGTCTGTTGTGAAGTCGATGACCTCAGGTTCAGACACGAGTTCCTCCACCATCTGCTCCATTTCCTCCTGCTGCGCAAGGGAATCTTCGCAGATTTCCACGACTTGTCGCTTTGAGGACTCAGCAGCTGGGCTGTCCCTCACCTTTCTCTTCCTCTGGATGGCACCTGAGGAGACAAGAGGGGGAAAATCCTCCAGGGAGAGGACTCCAGCAGCTGGAGGGGAAGATGTTAGTGCTGCTGGAGCTGGGGAGAAGGGAGGCTGGGTTGGGAGAGGTGCAGGTGACAGGACCACTGAGATGGGTGGGTAGGAGAAGGTGAGAGCCTCAGTGGGGGTGACAGGGGTTGGGGACGGGGGGGTGGGGAGGGCCGGGCGAGGGAGGGTGGGAAGGGTAGGGCGAGGGAGGGCCGGGAGAGGGGGGGGAGGGACTGTCGTCTTCTTACCATCCTTCTTTTTCCCGGTCTTCTGTGCCGCTGGAGCTCTGGCTGGGGCGGGGTTCCCTCTGGCTGGAGCTTTCGCTGCTACAGTTGCCCAGGATCGATCCCTCTTCGGGCAGTCCTTGTAAGAGTGGGCTGCTTGTCCGCAGAGGTTGCACATTGTCCGTTTCGGGCAGTCTTTGGTCTCGTGTCCTGTTACCCGGCAGTTCTTGCAGGCGTCCTCCTTGCAGTCCTTCACCGAATGACCCTTCTTGCTGCATCTCCTGCAGATCTGCGGCATGTCCGGGTAGTAGATGAGGCCGTAGGAGTTGCCCAGCGAGAATGACTGGGGCAGGTGCTGGAGGCCGTCTTCCGCGCTCGAATCCTTGTTCAGTCGGACGATTACCGACCACTTGCCAGTCCAGAAGCCGAGTCCGTTCAGGATGTGGGTGGGTTCCCTCACCACTGTGCAGAACCGCTTCAGGAGCGTGGTGATGTCTTTGCCGGGGGTGTGTGGGTTCCGCATTGAGACCGTCACCCGCCTTTCCTCTCTTTGGACAGGGCAGTTGCCCACAAAGCGAGAGAAAGGGGATTCAGGCCTCGCCGCTTTCACCATCTCCCAGTACCTTCTGCAGATGTTGATCGAAGCGAAGGTCACGAAGAACATCCCGGTCATGAAGGCCTGGATACTGATGGTCTCCGGCTTAGCGAAGCCCTGATCCAGGAGCATCTTCTGGCAGAACACTTCTTCCGTCATGTCCGGCACTCTCCCGTCCACCTCCTTGAGCTTCAGGGCCACCGTCTGCTTCATCCAGGGCTCCAGGGTTGGAGCAGCCTGGTTCGGCTTCCTGGTGGCCTGTTGGCTTGAGGAGGCTTCAGGAGGAGATGTCCTGGCCTGGGCCGGCTCACCTGGTCCATCAGCCTTCTCCTTCTGGGTGGCAGGGTTGCTGGTTGAGGCCATGGCTTCTTCCAGCTGTTCCTGTCGCTTGGGGAGGATCTTCGATAGCTCTTTCCCGAAGGGGGCGGAGCTATGCAAATCTTCTCCTTGCTGGCCGAGGTTCTTCCACGAAATTTCTTCCGCAGCGGTTCCTCGTCGAGCTTCTTCTTCTGCGGCCGAGCTTCTTCGAAGATCCCCTTCAGCAGCGGCTCTTCTCCGAAGTTCTCCTTCTTCTTCCCGGCAGCGATCTCCCGGAGCTTCTTCCTCGATGGCGGCTTCTCCCTTCTGGATCGTCGTCTTCGCTGGTTCTTCTCCGCAGTTCGTCGCCGGCTTCGTCTGGAACGCTCTTGGATCGCTAAGCTAGTGTTTATAGCCCCCAGTGGTTCTCCGAGCTATCTATCCTTACAAGGACTGATAAGAACAGATACTACACTTGATCTTAGCCAAAAGGCCGAGAAGCGTCCTATACAGACCTATGTGTCTCCATGGTTACAGACTACAAACAAAAAAAGAATTATCCTGCAATCACATTGTCTTCCATTTGTCCCCACCAATGCTCACATACCAAATGTATTTGAGTAGCAAGCAGGGCCCCTACTTCTTACATACATTTGGTACATTAGCAAGAAATAAGGGACAGATGGAAGACAATGTGATTGCACGATTAGACTACACACAGAGGCGTAGCTAGGTTCTCCAGCACCCGGGGCAAAAATTCAGTTTGACGCCCCCCCCCCCCCAACCTCTTTCCCGACATCTCCTTCCCCCTCGCCGTGTTTGTTTTCTCTACCAATCGACGTGTCATTTCTTTTCCACATTTCTTTTTATGTAACTCGAGCATAAAAACATTTGTCAATTTTACAAGCAATAGGGTTCTATACACAACACCAGAACCAAGCTCAGTACATAAATACAGCACCAGCACAAATACAGCTCAATTTAGTGCAACCCCTGCCGTATAGGTATGTACGGTGTAAAACTACAGCTCCCAGCATGGCCCGAACAATGGTAAGGATATGCTGGGAGATGCTGTTTCACAAAAAATAAATCATATCATAATCATACCACCCATAATCTCACTGCAGATCATACAGTGACTACAGTGCTGATTAGAGGCAGAATAAACATTTACATTAAGTGACTCACCGGTGACGTCTCAGATTCTAGTTCTTTTTCTCCATCCGGTCCAGACCTCTATGATGACTTCTCCCAGCCACAGACCATTTCTGCAGTTTGCCGCTCACATGTCTTCAGCTTCTCACTTTTCCAACATTTCTGCACCTATAAATAAATATAAAGTTCTCATTATACCACACACTACGCCCCTAAATATAATAGCGCCATAACTCTAATTACAATAGCACCATACACTGTGTCCCACACACACACTGTGCCCCTGTAGATAGTGCCTGCCATAGAGCCCCCTGTAGATAGTGCCTGCCATAGAGCCCCCTGTAGATAGTGCCTGCCATAGAGCCCCCTGTAGATAGTGCCCCCATAGAGCCCCGTGTAGATAGTGCCCCCATATAGCCCACCCCTGTATATAGTGTCCCACAAATAACTCCCCCTATAGTGCTCTACAGATACCCCACCCCTGTATATAGCCCCCTGTAGATATAGCCCAGCCCTGTATATAGTGCTCCACGTATAACTCAACCCTGTATATAGCCCCCTGTAGATATAGCCCACCCCTGTATATAGTGCTCTACAGATAGCCCACCCCTGTATATAGCCCCCCTGTAGATATAGCCCACCCCTGTATGTAGCCCCCCTGTAGATATAGCCCACCCCTGTATGTAGCCCCCCTGTAGATATAGCCCACCCCGTATATAGTGCTCCACATATAGTCCAACCCTGTATATAGTGCTCCACATATAGTCCACCCCTGTATATAGTGCTCCACATATAGTCCACCCCTGTATATAGTGTTTCACAGATAGCCCACCACTGTATATAGCCCCCCTGTACATATAGTCCACCCCTGTATATAGTGCTCCACTAGATAGTCCACCCCTGTATATAGTGCTCCGCAGATAGCCCACCCCTGTATACAGGGGTGGGCTATCTGTGGAGCACTATATACAGGGGTGGACCATATGTACAGGGGGGCTATATACAGGGGTGGGCTTTCTGTGGAGCACTATAGGGGGAGCTATTTGTGGGATACTATCTACAGGGGGACTATATACAGGGGTGGGCTATATCTACAGGGGGACTATATCCAGGGGTGGGCTATATCCAGGGGTGGGCTATATCTACAGGGGGCTATATCTACAGGGGGGCTATATCTACAGGGGGGCTATATCTACAGGGGTGGGCTATATCTACAGGGGTGGGCTATATTCAGGGGTGGGCTATATCTACAGGGGGGCTATATTCAGGGGTGGGCTATATCTACAGGGGGCTATATTCAGGGGTGGGCTATATTTACAGGGGGGCTATATTCAGGTGTGGGCTATATCCAGGGGTGGGCTATATCTACAGGTGTGGGCTATATCTACAGGGGTGGGCTATATCCAGGGGTGGGCTATATCTACAGGGGTGGGCTATATCTACAGGGTGGGCTATATCTACAGGGGTGGGCTATATCTACAGGGGGACTATATCTACAGGGGTGGGCTAAATCTACAGGGGTGGGCTATATCTACAGGGGTGGGCTATCTACAGGGGTGGGCTATCTACAGGGGTGGGCTATATCTACAGGGGTGGGCTATCTACACGGGTGGGCTATCTACAGGGGTGGGCTATAGCTACAGGGGTGGGCTATATCTACAGGGGGCTATATACTATATAGCCCCCCCTGTAGCTATAGCCCACCCCTGTATATGGTGCTCCATAGATAGCCCACCCCAGTATATAGCCCCCCCTGTAGATAGACACCCCCCATAGATAAAGCCCCCCGCGTGTAGATAAAGCCCCCCCCCCGTAGATAAAGCCCCCCCATAGATAAAGTCCCCCTTGTAGATAAAGCCCCCCCATAGATAAAGTCCCCCCCATAGAAGATAAAGTCCCCCCCATAGAAGATAAAGTCCCCCCATAGTTAAAGTCCCCCCCCGTGTAGACAAAGTCCCCCCGTGTAGATAAAGTCCCCCCCGTAGATAGATGCCCCCCATGTAGACAAAGTCCCCCCCCCCCGTAGATAATAGCACACACTTTCATTACAATTAAAAAAAAATAATAAAATATTCAAACTCACCTTATTCCCGCTCCCACGCCATCCGGCAGCCATGGAGACCTGCTCTCTTCTGCGCAGGTCTCCTGGGGGTTGAACGCAGCGTCTATGAAAGACGCTGATTGGCTGGGCAGGATGACTTTCCCTGTCAGTCAGCGCCTTTCATCGACAGAAGCTTCACTGGTACAAAAGGTACCAGTTGCTTCACTCGTGGAAAGGCGCCTGAATGGCCGGGCACGGAACGTGCCCGGTCATTCATTGCTTCTAATTGTACCTGTTTCCTTGCGACACAGGTACAATTATAGTGCAGGAGGAGGTGGTGCTGGCGCCCCCTCTAAGCTGCGCCCGGGGCACATGCCCCGCCTGCCCCCCCCTAGCTACGCCCCTGACTACACAGGGTTGGTTTCTAGTCTGTTACCATGGGTCTCCATTAGAGGTTTGTAATTTAAAGGCCCATCAACATGGACCAATGATCGGGCGAAAGAGCGTTTGTATGAACGCTCATTTCTGATCATTGCCCTGTGTAAACATGGCAGTGGTCAGCCGTCTACCATGCAAACACTAGTTCGCCTGCTGACATATTCTTTTATGCTGCCGGCAGCATGTAAACAGGAGATGTGCTGTCGAAAATATGTAAAATGTGTAGGAATGGAACGATTGCATTAACGATCATTCGTCGCCATGTAATTTGCATTGCATTGGACCTTCAATAATCAGCAATCGGCGATCATTATGAACATATATCTGCCTATGTAAACCCAGCTTAAAGGGGTTTTCCCACGAGGAACATTTATGACATATCCACAGGATATGTCATAAATGTCAGATAAATGCGGGTCCAACCTCTGGGACCGTGCTATCTCTAGAACGGGGCCCCTAAATCCCGTTCTACCTCTTTGCATTCCGGCTGATTTCCGACCATGAAGGAGAAAACAGCGTAGTTCGCTGAACTACGCTGTTTCCGTAAGCCCCATAGAACTGAATGGTAGTTACGGAAAAAGCGTAGCTCGCATGCTTCCGTAACTGCCATTTCCTACTATGGGACTTACAGAAACAGCGTAGTTCAGCAAGTTACACTGTTTCCGTAACTGCTGACCATATAATCAGTAAATGGCTGGGAGTCATCGTGAGAACAAAAAGCTAGAACGGGGTTTAGGCGTCCCCGTTCTAGAGATAGGTGCGGGTCCCAGCGGTGGGACCCACATCTATCTTACGTTTATGACATATCCTGTGGATATGCCATAAATGTCCCTCGAGGGAAAACCCCTCCAAGACTATTTGCAAAGCATTTCATTTTTCATTTCAGATGTATTGGTTCCACAGAAAAAAATGATTGTGAAGGTGGACCTTCCCTTTAAGAGATTATAACAGCCATATTGGTTATCTATGCATCATCTGTACAGCCTTCCCAATTTTCCCGCAGTAGGATTAGTCTATGTTGTTTGCAAAACCAGCACGGCAGATTTCGATTAAATTGTTTATAGCTGGTTCTCTTATCCTCCATCTGTTATTTGTGTGTACATGATGTACCCAAAGACTTCCGCTAATTAGAAAATGAAGTTCTAGTGTTGTGTCTTTATGGCTGGAGGAAATTACTAGTTAGAAAATCAGTTGAAGGCTTTATTCATCCTCTCAACAAGATGCTCCACTGCTCGTCCTAACTGAGGATCTTTTATGTACCGCATTTCCTAAACAGAAATATTACGCAAACAGTAGCCAAAAATAACCTTCACATATAAAAATAACAAACAGAACATTGTATATATAAACTAGATTTATTTTAATTTTTTTACACATGTATTATATTGGCTCATGGTTTTCACAACCACTGGTAGCTGCCTATAACCCTTTGCAAATAGTATACTATAAAGGGTTTCTTCATTATCTTTGTTTCTACATACACCGACAGTAAAGATCAGGTCAGATGTGGCGCATAATCCACATCGAATCTGCAGCAAAATTTCCGCAGCATATGTGTGTATAGGATTTGAAAACCTTATCCACATGTAGTGTACGGTAAATCGTCACAGATTTTCAGTGTGGGATGTACACCGAAAATCCATGACTATTCCTTCATGTCTGAATTTAGCCTAAATTAATGGGTTTCCCTTTAAGGGTATGCTCACAAGTGGCAGATTTATTGCAGTAATTTCTCCATCTGAAAATCAGTTCCTTACATTCAGTAGCAATACAGTACATTTCTGCAAATCCCATTCAGATGAATGGGAAAATTGCAGAAAATTCTGACACAAATCTGCCTCATGTGTACTTACCCTAATGTGCTAGCATTAATAAAGGATCCCTGACAAATTTTCAAAATTAATAAAATGGAACTACTAGGGTCATGTAACATACCAGATACAATAAACAAAAAAAGAGAACACAAAGCGCACATAGTGAATGAACCAGTAAAAAGATTAAATATGATAAAACGGTGGTCAAATATGCTGACCTGGTGGGGTTATGCTGGGAGCAAAACATCCAAAGATGGCCTGATCCAAGATTCACATAAGATGAAGCATTGGAGATGGGTGCAGCCCAAAGATCCGGATCAGGACCTGCATGGTCCAGACTTGCAATGGATATAGAGAGAAAACAGACCGGAATGTTTTCTCCAGGTGCAGCCGTGTGGTTATTGTAGAATATGATTACTCAACTGAGTTTTTAATTATTATAACTATAATATCCATAATACATTTGTAGAAAAAGAGATTAAAAGGTGATTAAATGATAGTATCTGTGTAACACCCATGGCCACTAACCGTCAGGATTACTCACCTCCTGATGGCCGCAGCCATGGATCAGTGAGCGCTGGCCCGCATCTCCTCCTCAAGAGAGGCCAGCGCTCACTTCCGTTTCACTCTGCTGTGACCCATAAGGTGTGCGCACACACTCGTGCCCTGTCTTAAAGGGCCAGCGCGCACCTGAATTTGATACCGAATTAGCCCATACCCAACCTGGACTATAAGAAGGGCCCTGCCCCTTCCTGCATTGCCTGAGCGTTGTTGTCGTTTACCTATGTTTGTCTCTGCAAATTGTTCCTTAAGTGTTTTCCAGTTCCCAGTATTCCCGTTCCTGCTACCTGTATCCTATATCCCGTGCTATCTTGGTCCAAGTGACGTTTAGACTTGGAGTCGTGTTATTCTGTGTACTACGCCTTCCTGGTTACACCAAACCTGGTGTCTTCCTGCTACCAAAGTCCCATCCGTGCCTGTCTTCGCTACTGTCTGAAGTTACCACAGGTACACCTATCTGAACTATAGACTTTGACTTGGTATCCTGTTGGCCAGCTGCTATAACGTCAAGGCGGTACGGCCCAGTGGGTCCACACACCCAACGTGACAATGTGTAACTTCATTGAGACCTACCGGTATGAGTGTATTTAATTTATAGATCCAAAAGATCTCACGTTTTCACAGGAAGCTAAAACGGTCTGGTTGGCTTTCATCTATTTGGTCTATTGTGTGATAACAAAATAGTTAAAATTACCATTATGTACAAAAGTACAGTGTTTAGAAACACTGTGAAGGAGGAATTTTTTTATTACAATTAGATCTATATTTATTTACATCAGATGACCCGCTGGCAGCCACTGCATTTCATAACTCTTCTTAGCCACATCCATTTTTCATTACACTTTTCAAAACTGTCTAAAGTATAAAAAGTGAGTGAAATCGAATGTAACCAAAATTTTCATGAGCTTTCATGGCTGGCGTAAGTAAAAGTGTATAACAAGCCTAGAGAGTGGAACCAAATATATCATGCCATGTGCGCCATATCGATAAATTTGGTGCATTTTGCATCATTTACGCTGACTCATAGATTCATACACAAAACCATTGGGGGTTCCTGGGTAAAAGAGTCTAGTTCTAAAAAGAATGATTATGATAAAATTAAAGGCGAGGAATGGACCAAAGTTGACGATTTACTGAATCAGGTTTCAGGAAATAAATAGTTTTTTTTATAATTAAAAGTTATCCAATTTTCCAATATTCTTTCTGTATTAATTCCTCACGGCTTTCCACATTTCTGCTTGTTGTCACAGCTTTCAAGATCTCTTCATTTCTACTTGCTCGCTGTGAATCAACGACACCCTCTTCAAAACAGCTGATCGGTGGGGGTCCCGGGAGTCGGACCCCGAGCGATCAGCTATTGATGGCCTATGATTAAAAACCCTAGAGGTTTGAAACGCATAAGTGTGGTCCTGGGATTATCATTTTAATTGTTTTGTTTTTAAAATGACCAAATAAAACCTATTTTTTTTATAAGAGTGCTGGATACACCATTTTTCCTCTTTCATTGTATTGATGGCCTATCCTGAGGACAGGCCATACATTTTTACTGGCTGGAAAACGCTTTTAAGATCCACCTTTTTGTACAGACACAAATTTACCCATAATTCCTTGTCAACAGCCAGGCCTCGAGCTTTGTATAATCCTGATTAATAACAGCAATGGTAATGCAGGGACACATGTCCCAAACATTGTTTTCTTTAAACCCGTCACATTCATGAATTATTTGTATTGCTCAACTAAACACTGTATGAAAGTTTGTACTTAAAGAGTCTCTGTCACCAGATTTTGCAACCCCTATCTGCTATTGTAGCAGATCGGCGCTGCAATGTAGATTACAGTAACGTTTTTATTTTTAAAAAACGAGCATTTTTGGCCAAGTTATGACCATTTTCGTATTTATGCAAATGAGGCTTGCAAAAGTACAACTGGGCGTGTTGAAAAGTAAAAGTACAACTGGGCGTGTATTATGTGCGTACATCGGGGCGTGTTTACTACTTTTACTAGCTGGGCGTTGTGTATAGAAGTGTCATCCACTTCTCTTCACAACGCCCAGCTTCTGGCAGTGCAGCACTGTGATGTCACTCACAGGTCCTGCATCGTGTCGGCCACATCGGCACCAGAGGCTACAGATGATTCTGCAGCAGCATCGGCGTTTGCAGGTAAGTCGATGTAGCTACTTACCTGCAAATGCTGATGCTGCTGCAGAATCAACTGTAGCCTCTGGTGCCGACACGATGCAGGACCTGTGAGTGACGTCACAGTGCTGCACTGCCAGAAGCTGGGCGTTGTGAAGAGAAGTGGATGACACTTCTATACACAACGCCCAGCTAGTAAAAGTAGTAAACACGCCCCGATGTACGCACATAATACACGCCCAGTTGTACTTTTACTTTTCAACACGCCCAGTTGTACTTTTGCAAGCCTCATTTGCATAAATACGAAAATGGTCATAACTTGGCCAAAAATGCTCGTTTTTTAAAAATAAAAACGTTACTGTAATCTACATTGCAGCGCCTATCTGCTGCAATAGCAGATAGGGGCTGCAAAATCTGGTGACAGAGCCTCTTTAAACTGTATTCATGCTGTAATAGAAAGCAGATGCAACTAAACTTAAAATACCAAAAGATGAAACATTGCACATTTGCAGAAAATATGATGTAAGCCACAGTGAACGCAGCAATATGGAGTTTTGTCTTAAAGGGGTTGACCAGTCATAAGAAATTGATAGCCCATCCTCAGGGTAACCCATTCATATCTGATCAGTGGGGGTTCCACTTCCGGCACCCCTGCCGATCAGCTGTCACTGAGCTTGTACGAGCGATGCTTCCCTTCATTACTGTCACTGGTCGTACTGTGAATCGCTGATACACTTGTATGGGAGAAGGCTGTAACACTCAAAACAACCGCTACAAGTGTGTCGGCGATTCGCAGTACGAGCAGTTAAGGAGTGATGGGGAAGCACTGTGGCCCCTTCAAAACAGCTGATCGGCCAAGGCTCCGGGAGTCTAACCACTACCGATTAGATATTGATGGCCTTTCCTCAGGATAGACCATCAATTTCTTATGACTGGTGAACCCCTTTCATATAATAGGCATTTGGACAAGGTTGTTTACCAATACACTGCTGAAAACGGTTACAGAGTAAGTGGACCAGACCTGGCAGCCCATACACTAATATATATATACAAAAGGTGCCCACTGTCCACATCAGAATGCATATTATATGATAGAAGTAAAGAGCATATTCCTAGTGGCTGCCACGGTCACACAACATGTCAGGATCTAAAACGCAGGAACGGCAGAGACCCAAGCTCATTGTAGTACAAATGGGCGACTATGTAATCCGTCAAAACGGGAGACACTTTCTAGCACATTTCTGCTTTGGCTCATGCAGGGCTATCGCGAGCAGAGGATCCCCTCTATGATTTTCTTATTCCATGAGGGTGAACTGCACATTTGTTGTAGAAATTTCTGTTCTTGTTCTATTCATCTGAATGTCGCTTGCAGAAATCCATGCACATACATGCAAGCAAGGCTACCCACCAAATTTCATTGTATGTCTCTTTCTATCAGAACTGTGTGGCACAAGTCTCACATAGTTAAAGATCATGCAACTCACAGGTGATTTTAGTTGGTTTTTTGTCACAAGTCTTTTCTTCCGTAGAAGAATACATTTTGTTGTGGAGCAGTACAATGTACAAATTACGCAATTTTTACAAATTACAAAATAATCCCATCTAACTGCACTGTGAAAAAAAGTTAGTATCATAATGAGTTGTGTTAAATAACTAACTCAACTCTGCTTCATTGGCAATCTCAGCTCCACCTGATGCCTTGTTTGCAGATTGGGACCCTTTGACCAACATTCGGGACATCAAATTTTATATTCGGGACATCAAATATCTGGACGACCCTAGGACAAGCCCTTTGAGGAGCAATTTTATACAACAGGTACTTATACAGTAATCAGCCATAACATTAAAACCACCTGCCTAATATTGTGTAGGTCTTCTTTGTGCCACCAAAACAGCTATGACCCCTCAAGGCATGGACTCCACAAGACCTCTGAAGGTTCCTGTGGTATCTGTCACCATGACATTAGCAGCAGATTCTTTAAGTTCTGTAAGTAGTGAGGTGGCACCTTCATGGATCTGACTTCTTTTTCCAGCACGTCCTACAGATCCTCAATCTGATTGAGATCTGGGGAATTTGGAGGCCAAGTCAAAACCTTAATCTCTTTGCCATGTTCCTCAAATCATTCTTGAACAATTTTTGCCGTGTGGCAGGACACATTATCCTGCTGAAAGGGACCACTGCCATTAGGGAATATCATGAAGGGGTGTACTTGGTCTGCAGCAATGTTTAGGTAGGTGGCACAAGTCAAAATAACATCCACATGAATGACAGGACCCAGGGTTTCCCAGCAGAACATTGCCCAAAGCATCACACTGTCTTCACCAGCTTCCTTCTTCTCATAATGCATCCTGTTGGCATCTCTTCCCCGGGCAAGCGACCTACCCATCCATTCATATGATGTAAAAAAACAACGTGAATTATAAGAGCGGGCCAGATTCTTTTATTGCTCTATGGTCCAGTTCTGATGCTAACATGGCTATTGTAGGCGGTTTCGGCAGTGGACAGGGATTAGGATGGGCACTCGGACCAGTCTGTGGCTACGCAGCCCCAAATGCAGCAAGCTACGATGCTCTGTATATACTGACACCTCTCTCTAGCAGTAACTATTTTAGCAATTTGCGCTTCAGCAGCTCTTCTGCAGGATCGGCACAGATGAGCTAGTCTTCACTCCTCACGCGCATCAATAAGTTCTGGGGGCCCATGTCCCTGTCGCCGGTTCACCGGTTGTCCTTCCTTGAACCACTTTCGTAGACAATAACCACTGAATACTTGAAACACCCCACAAAATTTTGAGAAAGCCCCACAAGGTTTTGGGGATGCGCTGACCCAGTAGTCTAGCCATTAAAATGTATCTTTTGTCAGAGTGACTCAAATCCTTACATTTGCCCATTTTTTCTGCTTCCAACACATCAAGAAGTGACTGCTCTCTTGCTGCCTAATATGTCGCACCCCCTTTTATTGTTATGGCTGATCGGTGCACATACTGTAGTTCCAATCAGCATCCATATAAAAATAAAACAATAAAAATCAAATAACCTGTTTCTGTTAATGTCTTGGATGTCCTCATGCCCTTCACCATGGGCACTATGTACTTGTACAATGCTGCTCTTTCTCAGAGTCACCGGTACTGCAAAAGTAGCAAATAAGGTAGAATTAGCTCACGTGTAAGTCACGCCACCCTTCTCTCCTGAAATGGGGGCATAAACCAGTATGGAGGGGTACTCATTTTGTTTACTGCTAATATCTCTCCTCTGTTTACCTTTTTAATTGTGATGCAGATAATGCAATGTGAACAGAGGTGTAACTAGAATTTATAGGGCCCCATAGCAAAATGAGGTTGTCCCCACCACCGAATGACATGAAACTGAAATAGCAAGTATTACTCAAAGGTATAAATACTAGCGCCATATATCAGAGAACCCACATAATAGTGCTGCAGTTCGCAAAGTCACCCACAAGAAGGAACAATAGGGGAAATATATCAACAGATTTACAACAGTTTTCTGGTAAATTTTTGCGCACGCCATAGTTGCGCTAAAATTTGTGACTTTTTACTTTTCTCGATGCTTTCCGGAAGTCTTCCAAAAAATGGGTGGGGCTTAACCAAAGGGACGGGGCCTCCACAACACTACAGATTGATCATAATTTACGCCAGAAACTGGCGTAAGTTATGGTGCAAATCGAAACCTGTGCGTAACAAGTGTAGATTTGCACTTCTGACGCACAGACAGCCAAAGATGCACCAAATGTATTAAGAGGTGTGCACGTACATTAGTTTAAGACTGGCATGTGACACTCTAGTCCTAGTTACCCTTGTGTTCTTGCATCTGAGTGGGCCCCCTCAACCTCTGGGCACCATTGCAGCTACTATGGCGGCTACGGCTATAGTTACGCCCATCAGTGTGAATATACAGAAATGGTAGAGTGGCCCTTTAATATTTTTTGTGCTTCAGTAACCAGTGTAATATGTACTAACGAATATCAAATCATTTACGAAACTAAACAAGTTTGTACATCATTGTTGTTATTACTGTGAACGCCCAGCACGCGGCCTGCGTTACCTGCGCCTGCTCTCAACTGTTTATACGGAATAAACAAAGAATATATCGAGATTCCACAGTGAAGTCTAAGAGCTGTCACTGGATCTACACATTTATCTCACTCGTGAAAAGAAGATTTCCAAGTGCTCATAGTGTACTATAATGGAGACTTGTCAGAGTGAGACATTACTTCACACCTAATTTAGAAAATGACTATCTACAGGTCAGCGGTAATGTGAACCACCACTTCTCCACTGTAAACAGGGGCAGTGCTATATACTGATAGCTCAGGGAGTACTCGCTAACATTAAAAGCATGTATTATCAACGCATGCAGGGAGTGTGAATCACTAATGTATAAGACTTCAAGTGTGTGTTCACCTTTGATCAGCCGTCACATATATACATAGTTCATATATACAATTCACCTATGCAAAAGTTGGAGACATTTTTAAGGACATTGCATTTTTCATAAAGATTTGGAAGATTATATTTGTTTTATGTTGATCAGATCAAATCTCATTGACAATTAACGTAGGGTCGTTGCAATTTTTCTATGCAAAAAATGCTGCAGGAAAGTGCAATGAAGTATACAATGTGAACTTGGCCATAGTGTTAGGGCCCATAGTCTACCTTCTCGTACCTCTGACTATATGCGCCGCTATGTTTAGTTCTAATGACGGCATCTAATGACAATGGTGTATAACGCATTTTATTAACCCCGTCATCATGAGTGAAGCTCTGTGTGGTGTTCTGAAACGTTATCATGTGTAAGGACCTTACATTTTTTATTATTTACATCCTAACGGCTATTTATACAGAAGACAAATAAATCATGCCCTATTGCATGCAATGTTACGGAGGTATTCAGTCTCCTAGTAACATTGCTTGTCATAGAGGCACCCAGGGGCATAAGAAGATGGTTTCAGGCCCCATATACGCCTCCTTGAATCGGACCAACACGATCGGACATGAAAAAATATGTTTACTCACCTCTTCTTTTGTCCGCATGGAGGTCTGTGCCGCATCCCCTCAGGCTGAACAGGTCCGTAGCAGTCCTCTACCTGCACGGGCTGGTTGCACCCCCTGCTACCACAATCATTACGCCACTGGAGGCATCATACAGCGGTAAACTAATCCATATTATAGACCTATAGGGACTCCATTCATGTGTGTCACCATACAGAGTCTGTGCATGCGGCTTTGTTTTGTGCATTAGTCTTTGGGATGTACATGACAAAAAATGTAAGATGAGCTCATTGCATATGATAACGCTTCAGAACACCGCACTGTGCTTAATTTATTATAGTAAGGTTAAGTTCACACTTGCGTTGTATAATCCGTTACTCTGATCCGTTTTTAGATTAGTGGATGTTATAAAAATAAAGCTTCGTTCACATCTGCGTCAGGGCTCTGTTCCGACGTTCCGTCTGAGCTTTCCGTCGTTGATTTCAATGGTGACGGATCCAGTGAAAATGGTTTGCGTTTGTCTCCGTTGTGCAAGGGTTCCATCGTTTTGACGAAATGAACGGAAACCATTGGCACTGGATCTGTCACCATTGAAATCAATAGTGATGGAAAGGGAAACCAATGGTTTCCGTTTGTGTCAGTCAGGTCTCCGTTCTGACAGAAAGCTCAGACGGGACATCGGATCGGAGCCCTGACGCAGATGTGAACGAAGCCTTAGGTTATACACCACATGTTACAGGTTAATAATCTTCCAGATATTTTATTTACACGTGTGCTATCAGCTCACACACTTACCTGTACAGACACACAGAGTCCCTATGGCCCTGTACTATGGCACTTTAGGGGCACTCTGTGTGCGCTGTAAGCTGCCTTGTTATGGCATCGTATTACAGACATGTTCCAGAATCTACGACACAGCGTCAGATCTGTCACACAACTTATCGGGTCCGTTGGGTTATGCTGAGGACGTCTGTTGTTTTGACAGGAAAAATAGCTATTTTTCACGTCAAATTTGATGGAGTGCGCGACGGAGGCTCCGAACAGAGCCTGTTCACATCACCGTTGCCCTTCCGTTGAGGGATTCCGTCGGGTTAACCCCTCAACGGAAAGGCAAACGGAAACCTAAGCTTCCATTTCCCTCACCATTGATATCAATGGTGACGGAAACGTTGCTAATGGTTTCCGTCTGTCACCGTTGTGACAGCTTTCTGTTGTTCTGACGGAACCAATAGCGCAGTCGACTGCACTATTGATTCAGTCAAAACGATGAAACCCTGTCACAACGGTGACAGACGGAAACCATTAGCAATGTTTCCATCACCATTGAGTTCAATGGTGAGGGAAACGGAAGCTGAGGTTTCCGTTTGCTTTCCACTGAGGGGTTAGGCTCTGTTCACATCTGTGTTGGGGTCCCGTTCTTACGTTCCGTCGGAGATTTCCGTCAGAACGGGACCCTGAGCAGACACAAACTGACACAGACGGAAACTAGAGGTTTCCGTCTCCATCACTATTGATTATCGACTACGCTATTGCTTCCGGAAAAACGACGTGTCCCGTTCTGACGGAAACCTCAGACGGAACGTCAGAACGGGACGCCAACGCAGATGTGAATGGAGTCGGAACCCCTCAACGGAACACAGACAGTGATGTGAACACAGCCTAATGCGGTATCCGATGGAGCATTTAGGTGTATATACATAAATACTTCTTTTGGTGTCTTTTTTTTCATTTTTGTAAAAACTGCAAGAAAAAAACATGAACAAAACCAAAAAACAAATCTACTGTATATACAGACTGTCTGTGTGCCTGTGCATTAATTTATACATAAGGAGATACATTAGAGCCCCATAGTCTTTGATTAGTTCGGTATATAAGCTCTATACAACTTGAAGCTTATACGAAGCAGTAATTGGCTGTGTGCATGAGATCTAAATGACAGGAGTGACATGTAGTATAGGCAATTTATAAAATCTAATGTAACGGAGAATTGCCCCAGGCAACCTATCAGCTCCCTACTTTTATTTTCCAATCTGCCACACACTATTGAAAGCTGCAACATGATTGGTTGCCCGGGTGTTTGCACTAGATTGATGTATTTCCCACAGTGTGTCATTAATAAGAACACAGCTCCGGCTCCAGGACTTACAATACATCCCCTCATAGAGCGAGAGAGAATGGAGGAGGCGGGGACTGGGGCGGGGCCTGTATCCTAGGAGACGCCAAAGAGCTCTCCCGCTGCTCTGGCAGCTCAGCTCACACAGCTCCGGGCGGCCGCGCAGGAGCTGACGGGCTGCGGGGAGGCTGCGGTTGTGTGGAGTGTCATCCTGCGGTACCCTGCACGGAACACTGTCGGGGGAGTCACCAGGGAGGAGGCCGGCTGCAGCAGGTGGGCGCATCGGTGTTTGTGTGTTAATAATTCATCGTAATGACTGGACTGTGAGAACGCAGTTTATTTAGAGGGTTCGTATACAAGCCGCATATCTATCTATCTATCTATCTATCTATCTATCTATCTATCTATCTATCTATCTATCTATCTATCTATCTATCTATCTATCTATCTATCTATCTATCTATCTATCTATCTATCTATCTATCTATCTATCTATCTATCTATTCTATCTATTCTATCTATCTATTCTATCTATCTATTCTATCTATCTATTCTATCATCTCTATCTATCTATATCTATCACATTATACCCCCATAGCTCAGTGTTCATGTATATTGTGTGTGTGTATATATATATAATGTTATATTTAATGCATACAAGTGTTAATGGTACACAATTATCCCAGGCTTTGTCAGTGATTGTGTTACATTCTATATGGGGCTTATGTATCATTGACCGTAAAATATACGACTGCGCCAGATTCCTTTGCGTGTTTTTTCTCCATATCCGCGATCCTCTCGCCAGTCTCCCTGCGCATTATTCTTCAGTATAGATGTCCCACACCATTGCGTCATTCATAACTATGGCGCACAGTGCCGGTGGATCGCCGGAGTCCGGTCACGGTTTTATGGCGCGTGCGGCCGCTTCCCCATCACGTTTTGGTCACATGTATTTTTTCCAAAGAAAAGCTGTACACCACTGTATGCCATATACTCTGCCACTGATGTATATAGGAAACAGAAGCCTGTATACAGCAGCGTGCAGCATGTCTTCTTCTATACAGGAAAAAAAAAAGTATCTTTTGTCCCATTGGAGCGCCAAAATGTACTTTTTGCTATTGAGCGTTTTCTGTGACCTAACATATTTATAGACCCCTACGTTGGATAGTATGTGAACCCCACTGTCAGTGACTATCATATTGTTATAAGTATTAACCCCATCACGTTACTGTATTGGAGCCCATAGGTACGTATGTAAACCCTCCTAAGCTTTTGTGCTTTTAGACTTAAAACCTCCATGGCGTGAACACTGGGCTTGGTTTATGCTGTATGGGGTACACGTTACCCGTCGTGGGTTTATGCTGTGTGGGGGTACACGTTACCCGTGGGTTGATGCTATTAGGGCTCCTTCACACAGGGATTTTGTCTGGCGTTTTGAACTGCTTGTAAATGTAACGTGTTGTGGGATTTTTACGTAGGTTTTTTTATTTAGTGTCATTTTGCACATGCAAGTCCTATAGAGGAGCTTATGGGAAAACGGTAAATGAAAACGCCATACCCAGAGCATGAACCCCAAAAATGGCGTAAACCAAAACACAGTGTATATACGTTTCTCATATTTGACCGTTTAACGTCATGTAACATCTGACCGCAGCGCAAACAGACCGAAAACGCAAGTAAACGTTATGTGAATCCCGCCCTAGGCCGTATTGCGTTTTGGTCGGGTTTGTCACGTTTTTTTGGTTGATAAAAATACAAGGTGTTTGTTTGGTGCTCAGAAGAGTTTAAAGTTCTGTACACGCGGTAGAGAAAATCTATCAATCGTGTTGTAAAATGCATCAAATCAACTGGTGCAACTCCGTAGACATGTTAGACGGCCTCGCTCTGTGAGGAAGGAGTCCTGCCGATTTATGAGCCGCCCCCCCCCCCCCCCCCCGGACTGCCGGATTTCTCCCTCTACATAGTATAGTCCGGTCTTCGTGGGCATAAAGAGCGCCATTCATCGATATAACAAGTTGATCGGCGCTTGTTTACACGGCCTGATACTGTACTGTATGGGGACGATCAATAATTAATACGATCGTGCGGTGCCCCTCAGTTTGCATCATTGTCGGCAGCGCATCCCCTTTATAGGCTACAAAAACAATGTGATCAGCCGATGATCGCTGCCCTGTTTACACGAACCAACAATCGGGAACGAGTGTTCGTAAAAAAATAAATAAAAATCAGCTGCAAAAATTGACCCAAAATATCCATCACATTCATGGTTTATATTTTCGTACTGATTTATGCCACGGTGGAAATACTTGACGCAGCGTTTTCTGTATGTTTTGCAGATTTTGGATGAGGGATTTCATCATAAACTTCAGTGCTATGTGATATTCGTCGCTAAAATACGCCACACAAATACGCAGAAGAGTCGCCACCAAAGTAATCCTGCTGTGGAATTACTCTTGCGTATTTTGCGACTGCACCCTAATCAGTGGAAATCTCACTATCAGCGGTGGGGGGGGGGGGTGGCAGTTTATTAATACGTCAGATTACTTCCTCACAGCGCAATGTGAGCGCAACGTTTGAAATGTAAGTTCCAAAAAACACATTTGGACCGCTGAAATCTGCGTGTCTGTCTCTACTTTCTGTTTCCTTTGAAGAGGGCGGTATAAAGTTCCTGCCCGGTTTGCTCTCAAGGGGTTCTGTTAAGGCCCTTTTACACTGGGCGGTTATCGGGCAGACGGGCATTCATAGAACGCTCGCTCCCTATAATTGCCCTGTGTAACCAGGGCAGCGATCAGAAGATAAACGAACAAACGCTCGATCATCTGCAGGTCGTATCCTTTTTAAAATGTAAAATATTATACTTTTCGGAAGCACATCCCCCAGTGTAAACAGGGAGACGCGCTGCCGACATGATGATAATGGATGGGGACGAGCGATCGGAGTAATGACCGCTCATCCCCCATCCATAGCTCCGTGTGACAGGAGCAAGTGAGCGGCGATCAGCGGTGTCTCGTTGATCGGCGCTCGCTTTATCGGCCGGTGTAATAGGGGCATTAGACTATAAGGCTTTGTTTACGCTGATTGCGATGTTTTTCTAGCGTGAATCTTGCTTGTAAAAAGCCTACCATTGCTTTCAATGGGAGAACTCCCCGTTGTTTAGACGGGACGTCATTTCAGTAGGCAGAATTGCAAATCGCCTCACTAAAAAATAATAATTGATGAGTCACTCCTTGACACGGTTTCCGCGGTGCCCACGAAAACAGCGTTGTGTAACCACACGCACATTATCTCCATTGATCTGATATATTTATTTTTTTCCCAAAAAAACAGCACAACTCTGTCCATTGGTTGAGCTGCAATACCAGACACAGCCAATGAACTAGAGTGGCGCTACTTCTATAGTCAAAGCAGACCCTTTTTTATAATCCCGTACAACCCCTTTAATTTCTTTGATGCTATGCAAATCAAAACCATTAAGAATGACTGATTAAGTTACCAACTGGTGTTGTTCTAAAAGATAGTGCCTAGTTTGCCCGTTATCATGGCACATTCCCTGGCATTTGAACTGTTTTCTAAAAGTATCCCTTACAGATAAGATGTGATCGGGTTCTTGGTTAGCCAGAAGGAACGATCAGAGGTTTCCTTTTCATTGTAAGATGAATGGATTTTTAAGACTCGTGAAACTAACTCCTTAAAAGAAACCAGTCACTTTATCCTTGTACGTCTCTCATGCCAAAAACCTATGGTAAGCGGCCGGAGACGTGAACTCATTGTACCCGCATTGGCATGGACACTGTAAATAGATACAGAATGGTAATTCTTCTTGCAATTAGATATGGTTTAAGACGTTCACCATTGAAAGAGGAGAAACTTTGATCTCCGAGCTGTTGTGCATCGTCTTGGCTCTTCAAGGGTTACCTGAAATGCTACTGTTCTGCGGGTTTGGTTGAGTCCGAACAAAAGACAGATGTACAATATACTGCAGAGCTGGCCTCCAAATACTGTATTCTCCATCCAAGTGATCAGAGGGATTTATATCAAAGACAGATCTAAGGACTGAGCCTCCAGATATTTTGGCTTTATGATACCACTAGCTGTGATAAGTAACTCATTTAGTTGAAGGTTGGATTAAGATTACGCCAAGTCAGACTTTGTAAAGGACTGTAATAAAGTCCTGCAAAAATACAACCTTACTTTACTCGTGCCGTGTCTTCAAAACCTTGTGTACTCCGTTATTTAAGAAATCCAGTCGGGCACATTGCCAGGTTTAGGTATACATATAAGCTAAAACAGTCCTTAAAGGGGTTGTCTGGTTTAGAAAAAACACTTTCAATTACCCTGTAAGAGAATTCTGAGATAGAAGATGGGGGTCCCGAGTTTAGGACCCTCATCTATTAGCTAGAGTGTCTACAAAGAGTGTCTACCTCAGGAGGACCCAACACGTCTCTATGCATTACACGGATAGCCCATTGATTTCAATGGGAGCAGTGTAATACTTAATTTGTCCTGTATTGGCACTGCAGTGAAATTGAACACTTGTGTAGGCAGATTACAGACCACACCTGATCGCTGGGGGTCACAGTAGCCAGACGCCACTCATCATTTTATCATCAGGAGATCCTTCTAATAAAGTCAAACCCATTTAAAGGGACATTGAACATTGAAAACTTTGCGTAGAAATGTAGATTATTGTGAAAAATAAATTTGTTTATGTTAGAAGCTGATCACATGGTGCCCTATAACTGGGATCCCTAGAGGGGATGCTCACTCCATCGCTTGCAGGCGCCACGTTTATTTCCTCTTCCGGTACTGCTGAGTGGGCTGTAGGACGCAGCAATATGACGTAACGTAGTTCCACTCTTCTAACTTCCTAGCATTCCCTGCAAGTGGTCCCGGCGTCCCCTGCTTGCCCTTAGGGTATGTTCACACGCTAAACAAATAACGGCTTTAAAATACGGAGCTGTTTTCAAGGGAACACAGCCTCTGATTCTCAGCCGTTTTTTAAGCATCAAACGGTTTTTGATATGTTTTTTTGTGGCCGTTTTTGGACCTGTTTTTCTTTTGACAATGGAAAACCTCTCCAAAAACGGCTCAGGAAGTGACACGTTTGGAGGCGTTCATTTTCTGTTTTTCGGGGCGTTTACGGCCCGAAAAACAGCTGAAAATAAGCTGTGTGGACATACCCTTACTGTGTCGCCAACGTGTACTGTCCTCGTTGTGAGGTTTTCCTAGCCTCCCACAAAGTTTGTTCTTTCATTGATCTTTCTATTTGAAGATCGATCTTTGTGGGCTGACAACCTAAACAAAGTAATAAAAAACGTTCTTACATTTTTTTTTTATAAATAAAATCTTGTAGGGACCCCGTCTATTTCTATAACCAGGCACAGCATTCCGACAGCCGTGACCTGGTATCAAGAAGGGAAGGTCTTGAGACCTTGTTTCCTCCCCATCCTAAAAATAACAAGCTGTTGGTGCCCGGCACATGACCATCAAAGACTAATAGTCCGGCCCTGATGAATCCCAGCTATACCCGATACACCTGGAGTGTTGGGTACCGGGGTAATAGAGGGGTGTTGTTAGCCTAATGGGGGCAATAACACTCTCCGGGTGACACCGGCCCCGAGCTGTAATAATGCCAATGTGTCTATTAGAAACACGGGTATTAAAAGACTTTACCAAAGAGAACAACTCAGGAACTTTTTTATATTTGCACATTTTTTTATTTTGAGGAGCAAATGATCTTTATTAAACAGTATATAAAATACATTGTCATAAGTAGTGTATACTCCTCGTATTTCAGAAGACTGGATTGTTTATTGGAATGACAGATAAGTCTGATAGATTACCATGTTGAACACATGAATGTACGTACATGAGCGGCGATTAATTTCTCTTCTACTTGGAACTCATTGTGTAAATAGTTGATTGGGTTCCAGTGCGGCACAAATGGTGTTGACGATTTTGCAATTGTATCATTAGTTGCTATTAATTCAGATGTTCCCTCTTGTTGGAAGTTATGGTTGCTGCATTTGGAATTTTGGATGTAACATTTAAAGTGACCCTTCAGTCCCCCCAAAAAATGGCCTGTACATTATTAATGAGTAGTCAACCTTCCTGCTGTCCCATTTCTGCGTTCCGTTCCCCCGATTTCCGCTCTCTACGATGACCAGCGCAGTTTCAGACTTCGCTATGGAGATCTTTTTAAGCCTGAGACATGCCCCCACTCCCTCCACTGCCCTCTGATGAGCCAGCACTGATGACGTCCGCCTCTGTGTTGGCGATATGACCCGCAGTGCTGACGTCATCAGGGCCGGTCCCACGGATAACAATAGAGGGGACGGTGGTGTGTCTCAGATTTGCAAAGAATATCTCCAGGTCATATTGGAGAGCGGAAAACAGGCGACCAGGGTGGAAGCCGGATCATTCAGGAGCCGGGCAGCATGTAGATAAGACTATACATTTCCAATGTATAGTCACATTTTTTATTTTTTTTTGGAGACTGGAGGGTTACTTTAAAACTTTTATGTTCTATCCCTTTTTTGTGTTAGTGGTTTGGTGCCAAGATAATATAATGATGTTAAGCCTCTAAAAGTGTTGTCTTCAAATCAGGCATTTCCCCAAAACTGGCAAACAAATAGGAAAAATAAAAATACTTTCTAATATACTTAGCATTCATATTCTTCCCCCGTTCCTCTCTGTCGGTCCATGCTGGATCTGTGTATATACAACAGTGACATTGAGTCCAAGTGACGAAACGCTGTAGTAGCACATTGTGACTATGGCTGCAACATCACTGACATCTGCACAGGCCTGTGGGGGACCGGTGGCAGGCAACGGAATAGGGCTGGCGAAAATTGGGCATGGTAAGTATATTCTGTATATACACATTAGATGTATGCGTTACGCCTTATTTACATGAACGTGTTTCTCGTCCGTTTATAGAACAGAGAGCGCACACTGACCAATGCAATATAATGGGCTAGTCACATGTCTGTGTTTCTTCAGAGGGTGTGTACGCTGCGTGAAACTCACACCATGTCTTATTCTGCTCCGTTTTTGCGGATCAGACTCGCCCATTGAAGTCTATGGGTGCGTGAAAGAAAAACGGACAGCACATAGATATCCGTGTGCTGTCAATTATTTACGCATCAGTTGCTATAAAAATACAAGGAAAAAAAAAAGGAAAGGAAGAGCTTACAGAGGAGAGCGAAAAAAGGGTGACACCCGGAAACCATACTGATGCAACACAGACCGTCATATGCATAAAAACGGATGCAAATCAGAAACGCTCGTGTTAATAAGGCCTTAGAATATACCTACACACATGCCTGTGAATGAATGTTTAAGATTGTCTGATGCAGGACACAAAGGGCAATCCTGGCTTTAGCTTAAAAAAAATTTTATAAAAAAACCGCACCAACTTTGCACTGTGTGAACAAGGCCTTGGAGCAGTGCAGTAATGATCAGTAGACTTGTGAGACAAGGAACTCCTGAAAAGAAATACCTGTTCTCCGAGCCTTCTGGCTGAGTGTCAACGGCCGTTGTTGCGATAGCCTGGGGAAGTGAGATGAAAGTGATCATTCTAAAGCGAATGTTAAAAGGATGAAGCCATCCAGGATCCGGCAGCCGGAGAACGCCTTCAGCTGCAGGTCTTGACACCGTGCCGAGCAGTCTGAACCCGGGGTCTTTTCAGTTCTGACCTTGCAATTATCTAAATATGTAGATGTGGGTCTACGTCTTCTTTTATGTGAGAGAGAATTCTTCTGGAAGGAAATCGCTGCACTTACAAGAAAATAGTACAAACAAACCTCATCTAGTCGTTTACGTCGTCCAGAATAGAAGAAAAATAAAGTGTTTGTACTTTGTGGTCCTTTTTTGCCTTCCCAGAAGCTGCTTGGAATAACTTTGTTCAGCCCTGAACTTAAAAGTCTCCATTGTCTCACAATAAACAATTCAATTAATTTCCTGCAGCCTCCGGAGGTTTATGTAGCATGAAACGACTCCATGTTATCAAGGAACATTTAAATGCACCATAAACTCTTACTTAGCAAGCGCGACGCCACGCTCCAGGGCCGCCATGTTTATCGGTAACCTATTACTACTTCCATGTGAAGGAGTAGTAATATGGCAGGGTGGATGGTAATGGAAGACTCTTGATGCCATGAGATGGGAATTTGGCAGAAAGTTAATGATTAAGTCTCGTTCTATAGTTTCTTGGAGATCAGAGGGGATTAGATGTACTGCAGCATGAGTCAGTGGAGGGGAACGTCTTAAAGGGGCTGTGTGATATTACATCTGTTTTTTTCCTCCCCCAGAAACAGTGCCACTCTTGTACGTACGTGGGCTGTGTTGTGGTATTGCTGGTTAGTCCCATTCACTAGAATAGAGCTGAACTGCAATACCAGATACAACCTATGAACGATAGTGCCGCAGTTTCGCAAAAACACTGTTATTTGTAATCTCATGCAACCCCTTTACGGCCTCTTTCACACAGTGTTTTATTTCTGCGTTTTAAAATATGTTAAAAAAAATATATATATTTACATTTACGTTCTTTAAAGTCGGTTTAGTGGCAGCTCTGTTTTTTTTATTGTCCTTTTGTAAAAGTGTTTTTCCAGGTTTTTTTTTTTTTGTTTCTTTTACACTTCTATGGATAAAAACTGCAGAAAAAAACACCATACCTAGAGCATGCCGCATTTTGATTTAAAAACACCACTGACCCCAAAAATACTATTAAAATACCAAAACGCAATGTATGTGGACATTTTCATATTTCACTATAGACTTTTAACTAACATGTGGCAACAGCGGTTTACCCCCCCCCCCCCCCCCCAAAAAAATAAAAACCGTAAAAAAAATTGTGTTACAGTGCTAGAGAAAACACTACCAAATACTGGGTGTGACACTGGCCTAAAGGGGTAAATCCCTACTGGTGAAATGGTTGTCCGACTAGTGTAACCCCTTGACATTAAGTTGTTATCGCTAGTGGATGCTGTGGCAGCGTACACATTTGCTGTTTAAAGAGCCTTTGTCGTCACATTATAAGTGGCCTATCTTGTACATGATGTGATCGGGGCTGTAATGTAGATCACAGCAGTGTTTTTTATTTAGAAAAACTATCGTTTTTGACGTAGTTATGACCTATTTTAGCTTTATGCTAATGAGTTTCTTAATGGAGAACTGGGCGTGTTTTACTTTTTGACCAAGTGGGCGTTGTGGAGAGAAGTGTATGACGCTGACCAATCAGTGACCAATCAGCGTCATACACTTCTCTCCATTCATTTACACAGCACATAGTGATATAGCTATATCACTATGTGCAGCCACATACACACACACTAACGTTACTGAAGTGTCCTGAGAGTTAATAGACATCATTACCAGCCAGGACGTGATGTCTATTCAGAATCCTGACACTTCGGTAACGTTTGTGTGGGATTTACAGCAAGGCAAGCGTAATCTCTCGAGATTACGCTGTAAACTGTCATTTAAAATGAGATTACGCTTGCCTTGCTGTAAATCTCAAACAAACGTTACCAAAGTGTTAGGATTATGAATAGACGTCCTGGCTGGAGGTAATGTATATTAACTCTCAGGACACTTCAGTAACGTTAGTGTGTGTGTATGTGGCTATATAAAGTGATCTAGTAAGATTACTATGTGCTGATCACATAAATGGAAAGAAGTGTATGACGCTGATTGGTCAGCGTCATGCACTTCTCTCCACAACGCCCACTTGGTCAAAAAGTAAAACACGCCCAGTTGTCCATTAAGAAAGTCATTAGCATAAAGCTAAAATAGGTCATAACTCTGTCAAAAATGATAGTTTTTATAAATAAAAAAACACTGCTGTTATCTACATTACAGCGCCGATCACATTATGTAGAAGATAGGGCACTTATAATGTGGTGACAGAGCCTCTTTAACATTGGCAAATGCATGATTACATGATGCCCAGTGTGGACGTTTGGTGACCATGTAATACATGGTGGTGCCAAGTCCTCCAGAACGAAAGACGTACTTTATAGTGGCTCTCCTCTTTGTCTAACTTTATTCCCAAATAGGTGCCCCCTCTATGACATGTATATGCACCAATAGGGCATACGGACAGAGATAAAGATGATGGGACAACTTCCTTACATTAAAGATGGTCGTTGACATTCGGCTGATCCGACTGTTGACTAGTCATTTGGGAGATAATAAGGATGTGGTGACAAAATAATCGATTTTGGTTAAAATAATTTTAGTATTTTTGTTACTATATCATTTTTTAAAAACATTATGTCGAGAAATCCAAGTCGGCACAAGCTGTTTACTTTTTGGTGTTCTCCGTTTGGCTGTTTTTTTTCTTCCTGTGAAAACCTTTTATTTCTTCATACTTAAAACCGTAACTACAATTTCATCAAACTTTTGATATGTCAGAGACAAAAGTTTGGATCGGTGGGGGTCTGGGTGCTGAAACGAAGGTGCATACTTAAGTTCTCATCTGAGCGTCCTGCGTCTTCAACTGTGATTGGCGCTCACTGTCAAGCTGAAGATGGTTTACATAGACCTTCTATGAGCCATCTTCAGCCCGACCAGGAGCTCTGATCACAGCCAAAGAAGCAAAGTGCTCAGCTGAGCGCTTCTGCACCTTCATTTCAGCAATGGTAGGGGGTCTCCGCACCCGGACCACACTGATCCAAACTTTTGACATTGTCTCTATGACCTATCAAAAATTTGATCAGTCTAGTTACTGTTTAAATGAAGTCCCACCTTTTTACCCTATTAAAAGTGAACTACTCTGTTACCCTAGAACCGGTGTGGAGCTGTGACGACAACTTCATTATTTTTTATTAATAGTGATTGGCATGATTCACACATTACATAGTATATCATAAACAAAATGCCGGCACCATACTGTAATATATAGAGATTGCATTTAGGTCAAATCTGGAGATTAATTACTTATAGGAATAGATGTGAAGGCCCCTAAACATCCTCGTCGTCCAATTGGTGCGATAGTCGTGGATTATCAGGGATTACAACAATGTAAAGTGGTGGTCGTCGATGTCTGCTTCTATCCGTCCTTTGTCCGGTTGTAGAAAGATAAGATTCGGGTGTCCAGGAAAATATATATATATATATATATATATATATATATATATATATATATATATAATTTACACTATCAACAGTAATCGAGTTTAACGTTTCGCAGGTAGCGTGCCTTCATCAGGCTTCTGGTCGGAGCTATGATGGATCTGGTTGACTTATAATAGGACCAATCAGGTTTCCTTTTCAGTACTTTTTTACAGCAATAAGATAGTAAAACACCACTGACCCCAAAACAGAGTCGGTGTGAACAGAACCAAAGACTGATATCAGTTGCCATTTATGACCAGTCTCCCATTCATGTGACGTGTATGCCCATCATGTACTTTATATACTATACTAAGATGAATATTTGCCATTTGTGTCCACTTGTACATATTCAGGAGTGTTTTTCTACTGTTCTACATATATAAATGGTGAAAGTACTCCATAGCCTCTTAATTCAGAATTGGTCATATTTTGTATTTTTTTTTCTTTTCAGGTCCCCGAGGATTAGGTGGTGACTGAAGACATGGACTGTACAGCACCTCAGAAAAAGGGACTATTTTTGTTAAAGATGCTGGGGGTTATACTGACATGCTTGGTAAGTAATCTGGAAGAACTTTGTTACTTAAGAATCGTCTCGAAATCCCTCGAGGTCTCAGATTCCGCTCCGTAGAGCACCCTGCAGTATATACTGTCACATGTTCGAGAATCCTGTGTATCAGCAGCCAGTGAATAATCACATAGCGCCTTGTACAAACACGCTCGGCATAGCTGTGGTGTCTCTACATAACCTACTGAGCGACTTCAAAGTCTTTCTATTTAAACTGGATCCAGATACCATATAAACTGAGAGAAATGTGTGGTTAAAGCTAATAATAAGCTACCAAGTAGAAAACTTGTGTATTATTTGCGGGTGGTTGGGGGGATTATTTTCCATTTGTTATATTGCCACCAGAAGTATATCGATTTATTCTTTTATAACTGTATTTTTACCTTGGTACTAATGAACCAGTAGGTAAGAACTGTAGGCGTCTATTGTAAGTAATCCTAATAATTATTGGTGTGAATACCTTTCAACCCATTAATGGCTATACCCTTTTTAGCAACAAATGTACTGGTTATATCTTTACAAGTTATCAAAACCCATTAAATTGACATATAGAAGGCCTGGGCAAATCTTAGCAAAGTCCAGTTGTGGAGTGATTGATTGCACATGAAAGAAAAAAGACCAGCAAATAGGGATTTCAGAGCCCCGCCTTACACACCCCCAGTAGTCACAATAGAGTTCCCCTCTAGTAGTAAATATTATGTCACTCTCCCAGTAGTCACAGCATGCACTTCTCCATTATTCACAGACTGATGCAGGAGGAGCACACATCACTCTCAATATGGCTCTGTTCACACTTGCATCATGATTTCCATTTTAATAGGAGCCATAACGCATATTGCGGTGCTGTCATGATCAGTTATGTCGGATCCATTTTTTTTCTCCTCTGACTTGTATCAGTTTTTGTTTTTTGCTAGATACAATACTGCAGCATGCTACGTTATTCTGACCATCAAAAAAAAGATGAAGCCTGGCAGAAAAGAACTAATGGTGGTGTGATCAGAGACTTAGGCTCTTCACATCTGCGTCGAAGAATCCCTTAGGGGACTTTGTCACAGATGCCATAGTTTTTTCCGTACAAAATAGGGCAGCGTGGTTTCTGTCATGCAATGGACACGGCAGCTCAGGTTTTTCATTGTTCTGCTCCTATGACGGAACAGAAAAACGGAAGACCGAACGCAGATGTGAACAGAGCCTGTCCAGCTCTTTACATTCGGCACCAGGTAAAAACAATCTGCCACTGAATGCCTAAGTGACAAAGCGCAAGACACGGTCACTGGGGATGATTTTTCTAGATGCCATAAAAACCAGGATTTGTTCAGACCTGACATAAAAGGGCTTTATTTTTGCACTATTTTTATACACCTTTCTTGTGTTCGAATTGTAAAAAATGGCATCTGTTAAGAGGTGGGATACAGTGAAGGAAATAAGTATTTGATCCCTTGCTGATTTTGTAAGTTTGCCCACTGTCAAAGACATGAACAGTCTAGAATTTTTAGGCTAGGTTAATTTTACTAGTGAGAGATAGATTATATAAAAAAAAAACAGAAAATGACTGTCAAAATTATATCTATTTATTTGCATTGTGCACAGAGAAATAAGTATTTGATCCCCTACCAACCATTAAGAGTTCAGCCTCCTCCAGACCCGTTACACGCTCCAAATCAACTTGGTGCCTGCATTATAGACAGCTCTTACATGGTCACCTGTATAAAAGACTCCTGTCCACAGACTCAATTAATCAGTCTGACTCTAACCTCTACAACATGGGCAAGACCAAAGATCTTTCTAAGGATGTCAGGGACAAGATCATAGACCTGCACAAGGCTGGAATGGGCTACAAAACCATAAGTAAGACGCTGGGTGAGAAGGAGACAACTGTTGGTGCAATAGTAAGAAAATGGAAGACCTACAAAATGACTGTCAATCGACATCGATCTGGGGCTCCATGCAAAATCTCACCTCGTGGGGTATCCTTGATCCTGAGGAAGGTGAGAGCTCAGCCGAAAACTACACGGGGGGAACTTGTTAATGATCTCAAGGCAGCTGGAACCACAGTCACCAAGAAAACCATTGGTAACACATTACGCCGTAATGGATTAAAATCCTGCAGTGCCCGCAAGGTCCCCCTGCTCAAGAAGGCACATGTACAGGCCCGTCTGAAGTTTGCAAATGAACATCTGGATGATTCTCAGAGTGATTGGGAGAAGGTGCTGTGGACAGATGAGACTAAAATTGAGCTCTTTGGCATTAATTCAACTCGCCGTGTTTGGAGGAAGAGAAATGCTGCCTATGACCCAAAGAACACCGTCCCCACTGTCAAGCATGGAGGTGGAAACATTATGTTTTGGGGGTGTTTCTCTGCTAAGGGCACAGGACTACTTCACCGCATCAATGGGAGAATGGATGGAGCCATTTACCGTCAAATCCTGAGTGACAACCTCCTTCCCTCCACCAGGACATTAAAAATGGCTCGTGGCTGGGTCTTCCAGCACGACAATGACCCGAAACATACAGCCAAGGCAACAAAGGAGTGGCTCAAAAAGAAGCACATTAAGGTCATGGAGTGGCCTAGCCAGTCTCCAGACCTTAATCCCATCGAAAATTTATGGAGGGAGCTGAAGATCCGAGTTGCCAAGCGACAGCCTCGAAATCTTAATGATTTACAGATGATCTTGCAAAGAGGAGTGGGCCAAAATTCCATCTAACATGTGTGCAAACCTCATCAACTACAAAAAAAGTCTGACTGCTGTGCTTGCCAACAAGTGTTTTGCCACCAAGTATTAAGTCTTGTTTGCCAAAGGGATCAAATACTTATTTCTTTGTGTACAATGCAAATAAATATATATAATTTTGACAATGTGATTTTCTGTTTTTTTTTTTTTTATATATATAATCTATCTCTCACTGGTATAAACAACCTAGCCTAAAAATTCTAGACTGTTCATGTCTTTGACAGTGGGCAAACTTACAAAATCAGCAAGGGATCAAATACTTATTTCCTTCACTGTATATTAGGCGGCAAGTGATTAGTCAGTTCTTTAACTTGTTGTGTTGGAAGCAGGAAAAATGGGCAGACGTAAGGATCTGAGTGACTTTGACAAGAGCCAAATTGTGATGGCTAGACAATTTGTTCAGAGCATCTCCGCCAGGTCTTGTAGGGTGTTCCCAGTATGCAGTGGTTATTACCTACCAAAAGTGGTCCAAGGAAGGACCACCGGTAAACTTGCGACAGTCATGGGCCCCAAGGCTTATAAATCTAGGGAATAAAAGGCTAGCGCATCTGGTCCGAACCCACAGAAGAGATACTGTAGCGCTATTCCTGAAGAAGTTACTGCTGGCTATAATACAAAGGTCTCAGTACACACAGGACATCGTAGCTTGCTACGTTCGAGGCTGCATAGCGCAGACCAGCCAGAGTGCCCATTTTGATCCCAGTCCGCGGTGAATGTGCCTACAATTGAAGAAGGTGGCCTGGTCTCATGTTTTCTTTTACATAATGTGGATGGCTGGGTGCGTGTGCATTTTTTACTTGGTGGAAGAATTGTCACCAGAATGCAACCGGTGGAGGCAATGTTCTGCTGGGCAACCTTGCATCCTGGCATTCATGTGGATGTTACTTTAACATGCACCGCCTAACTAATCATTGTTGCAGACCAAGTACACCCCTTCATGGTAATGACATTCCCTAATGGCAGTGGTCTCTTTCCGCAGGATAATGCGTCCTGCCACACTGCAAAAATTGTTCAAGAATGGTTTGAGGAAAGTGACAAATTGTTCAAGGTGTTGACTTGGCCTTTAAATTACCCGGGTTTCATTTGGGTTGAGCCTCTGGAAGTGCTGGAAAAACAAGGCAGCTTACAGAATTTAAAGGATCTGCTGCTAACATCTTGGTGCCAGTTACCACAGGAACCTTCAGAGGTCTTGTGGAGTCCATGCCTCGACTGGTCATAGCTGTTTTGGTGGCACAAGGGGTCTTACACAATGTTATGGCTGTACGATGTATGTAATATATATGTATTTTCTCCCACAAAGATTTATAATTGTGGTGTATATATATTACCAAGAAGCAAAGCACCCTACTGAGATAAAATCTCTAGCGCACATGAGGTGCCTGAAAATACTAATTCCCCAACGTATACGTGATATAGTGAATGGAGGAATCTAATCTCTCCTCAACCTCATATTCCTCTTCCTTAACATAAAGATATATTAGTAGAGTTGTATATTTGATAAAGTTTATATTACCAGAATTTTTTGTACAAATGTTTTAATAGCTAGCGGAGGTAGGACGCAAGCCATGAGCCTTTATTATCTACAGCTGAGCATTGCCTCCAGCATTTCTGCATAGGAGGACCATGGATTTCCATTAACTCTAGCGGACATTCAATTTTTATTTCAACAACCTAAACAAACCTCACACCAAACAAATGGCGTATACTGGGGTCCCTTATTTCAAGTAGACAACCTAAAACCAAACCAAAAAGGGACATAACCCTTAAAGAAATAGTATACTAAATAATATACAAAAGTACAAAAAATCTTTATTAAATATAATCAACAGTAACATAATATGGAATAAAAATGATACACCATACACGGAAATATATACAACAAGGTCAGGTGGAGCAGACCATGGACAGACAGAGTCAACCATCCAAGGATAACCAGACCACGCTCAAATAACCCACAGAAAGAGTAAACCGTGGGCATAAAGTAATCAAACCCACATACAATGAAGTGCTGCCTACCTAGTATAACAATATACAGAAATAAGCTAGGAAAGTCCTAAGGAGACATAAAGGCTCGAATGGCAAAAAGGATCAGGCTGAAAATAGCTAGACACAATAAAAAATCATACGAGGACTAGAGGACAACACATACGCTGGGACATGGTAAGGAGCGATATTGGAGATCAAAAAATGGATGGATGGGTGAACGTCTCGACGCGCGTTTCGTCCTGTAGACCGGCTTCGTCAGGAGGCTCTTTTTGCCATTCGAGCCTTTGTCTCCTTATGACTTTCCTAGCTTATTTCTGTATATTGTTATACTAGGTAGGCAGCACTTCATTGCATGTGGGTTTGATTACTTTATACCCACGGTTTACTCTTTTTCCCGTGGGTTATTTGAGCGTGGTCTGGTTATCCTTGGATGGTTGACTCTGTCTGTCCATGGTCTGCTCCACCTGACCTTGTTGTATATATTTCCGTGTATGGTGAATCCTTTTTATTCCATATTATGTTACTGTTGATTATATTTAATAAAGATTTTTTTGTACTTTTGTATATTATTTAGTATACTATTTCGTTAAGGGTTATGTCCCTTTTTGATTACATTTTTATTTCGTCTGCAGCGGCGGTAAAAGGGAAAATCAGCATTAACTCTTTTTAGATTTACAAAAAAAAAATTAGATTTTTGTATTTTAAGTTTTGCTTCCTCATTCATTTGTTCCTAAAGGAAAAGGTTCCCCTCCCACATACAGCTGACATAATTTGGCGCAGTTCCGTTAATAAACACTAATTTGTCCACCAAAATCAATTATTCATTTACGTCTGTGAAGATTAATTGTTTCAAAAAACGTGCAAACATGCTGACATCTGCAGTCCATATGTTAATAGGATCATTAGAATTATAAACACATATTATTACTGGCTGTGCATGTAAAGGAGACCTAGATCATGTGTGCCACTCTTTCTTATCTGTGGGACTGTTTACTGCTTGAAAAATACCCTCCCCGCTACCCAAAAATGTCAGATGATTTCATCAATGAGGGTTCTTGTCAGTGTGCCCCTAAATGAAGGGGTCCTGTCTGTGACTAGGTCCTTTTAGCTGAGTCAAAGAAATCTGGATATTTACCAAGTAATGGGAACTCTTCATTCAAAGCATTTGTAGTGATCTTGGATTTGAACATGTTCTATCTTTCCTCGGACCAGATTGACCCGCTAAAGTGAATGGGTCCGTGAAGACTATCGGGTGCCACTCGGATGCCGTCATGCATCTAGACTCCAAATATAAACAAATCAGATGAATTACATTTTTGGGATTTTTATGATAAGTAAATGAAGTGGGGAGCATTGCATTTGTTGTCACACGTTGGCATCAGTCTTCTGTAACCAACTGTGATGCCGGGCATGAACGAATCATTCTGAATAAGGCATCTCCAAGTTATTTTCCTAGAGCAAACAATGTTGAAACTTCTGTTCTCTTTTTGTTAGGTTACCAGAGCACTTTCAGAAGTTGGAGACTGTAAGGAGCAGGAATACTTTGACAACAATGGGAACTGTCGACCCTGCCGGCAGTGCGGCCCAGGCAAGGAACTATCAAAGGTATAATGGTTCTTACTGACTAGTAAATGTGGTGTGAAATGTGAATTATATTAAACCTGTATAAAACAAGAGGTAGACACAAGGTAAATGTGTTGTCTATTAGGGCATAAATTACGTGTTTGTCCATTTATCTGAATGGCCGACATGTGATACTACATTTCCGGTGAAGTGACTGCTGGCCAGGGAAATGTGTGGTAATGCGAAAACTTCCTATGGTCCTATCCGCTGATGAACAGGCTTTCCAAGAGCCAGACCCGTATTGGTCAGCTGGTTACTTTTACAACTGCATCGTATTTAAGGGTTTTTTTTGACGTGGAAACAGTGCCGAGACTTGCCCGAAATTGCCTCCCATTAATTTCAGAGGTTTTTTTTTTTTCCCGTGAGCCATAAAAACTGCTCGCGTGAAGAAGCGACATGCCCTATCTTCGTGCGTTTCCATCTCTGGACCTCCCATTGACATCAATGGGAGGCAGAGAAAGCGATTTTTTTCGTGGTATTTTTTTGCCCGCGGCACTGAATGGCCGTGGCCGACAAACGCGGCAAACAGAGTCAAAATCTGACACCTGCAAAAAAACTCAGTGTGAACAGGGCCTAAGGAAATAGAAGAGGTTTCTGTGGCTTTAGTAAACTTTTCCAATAATGAAATAAAATATTTGGGAAATAAATTCCATAATATGTTTTGGTGGTTCTAAATTTCATCTTCACTTTAGTATCTTAAAGGGTTTGTCTGCCCCAACCAAACCCCTTTTCTTAGAAGTGTCCCCCCTGATGAGCTAATCAGAGGATATCCAGATGCTGGAAGCCTCAAAGATTAGCTATACTCTGTGGGGGAACTTGGCAACAAGTGTTCAATTTCTCTGCAGCGCCACCACAGGAGAAATGTAATCATTACACCGTTCCCATGGGAAACAGTGGCCTGTCCATGTAATGAAAAGATGCATTGGGTCCTCCAAAACAAGAGACTCTCTTCTAGTTTCTCTGGCTGAACAGAGGACCCCTGCCTCTATCAACGATCAGCCCCTTCAATTTCATGGCAGCCGTGTCTTGTGCTAGTTTACTTTATGAGCGCTTCTTTGATTTGACAGTAACCTATTCATAATCTGAATGATTTAGCTGGCATGTATATGACATGGGTATTAAATAATAACTTTACCCAAGCCAAGTGATTTAGTGTTTGGATGCCACTATAGAGAGTGAAGCGGGTACATTTGTTATGAGCTTTTCCTTGTTACATAATACAAAAAATCTCTCTGCTTTTCACTCCATTGCTTTTTTTTGAAATTTTTATTCTTGTGCTGCTGTTATTTTATTGCAGCATTAGAAAAGATGTGGACTTTAAGGAGCGATCCAGGGGGCATGACATTATGTACTGGGGCTTGTTGCAGGTTTAGGATTTGGCACTAACCTCAAACATCTGTTGAAGCTGGGATGAATAAAAATGTAGATGGTTTTGATTTACAGTCAGCTGGAGAGTACCCATCACTGGAGCTGCGGAATTGGCATCCAGTAAAAGAAAGAATGTGGCCATAAAAGTGGAATGACACAGATTCATGCAGAATCTGTTGGTATTTTTCTTTTTTCTCTATTGAGACTTAAACGGGTTGTCCACGTTAGAAAGGTCCCTTGTGAATAAGCTGATCACAAACTGTCCCCCTGCTGGGACTTCAGCGATCAGCTATGATCTGTGGGGAAACCTGGCAGTAAGTGTTCAATTTCCCTGCAGCGCCACCACAGTTGAAATGAAGCATTACATTGCTCATTTAAATCAATCGGTTATCTGTGTAATTCAAGACCGGACAGGTCCTCCAGAGCGGGACACACTCTTTGTAACTGTTCTCTACCCTGGCCGAGAGATAAGGATCCGCTCTATTAACTTAAAATTTGCTAATCCCTTTAAGGAGCATTCACCTCATGTAACAATAAGTCCTTGAGTCATCTTATATAAAGGTGTAAAAAATGTTTAGCTGTGTTCTTATTTCAAGCTTTGAGAATGGCCCATGTGGGCTGAAACGTAGCACTGACGTTATGGGTGAATTAACCTTTTTTCACTGAATTGGAGTCTTGTGTAGTGTTGCCTATTCGTTTGGAAGTCCTATATGTGGGACTGGAGTCTGAGGTCCTAAGTCTTGTGCACACACAACTACGCTTATTTTGCATTTATATGTTCTGCTCTTCCCTTTTCGCTTTGTTCTTAGTTCTACCTGATATTAAGAGATCTGAGTGACTGCCGACATGGCTGCCATCACAGCTCCCCCAGTTTTTTTTACACTAGCAAATTTACCACGTTGTACCTATTAGGGTATATTGATGTCATAAAGGGACGTAGTGGAAAGCTGCTGTTCTTTGACGGACTCTCAGAGACCATATATTAATTACATGGATGACCGTTCATTTAAATGGGCTTCTTATCATACTACATTGTAAGCCAGCACGGCTTCTCCCAGCAATATCAGCAGTTTGGCAGGGGTTTCCGCTGCCAGACTGGAGGCTTTTTTGAGTTGGGCATGATCGGGACAGGTTTTAGCCGCCGGATGTAAGCAATGTTTCCATTCACTGATGGCTAGCAAAGATCTTGAAAATGACTCCGCTTTATTTACACAAAACGGCTTTTAATTAAGATTTTCAAAGAATGTGTGTATTTTTGTGGAAATTGCTGTGGATAGTCATTTGGAGTCATTCAATCTCCCTATGACAAGGCTGAACAAGGTACAGTACAGGAAGTGTTGTCATGGGGATACAGGAATAGAGGAACTGCAGACTTCTGTTCTATAACTTTAAGCACTAATAACACTGCAAAGAAGTAAAAATGTTTTTTACGTTTTGTTTTTTTTTATACTTTTTCCATTTTGTATTTTGCTATAACCTATACTTCTTTTAGAGTTGTTTTTTTTATATATTCTTGGAGCAACCCTTTAATTCAAATGAATTGTTCTATAAAAAAAAATAAAAAAAAATTGGTGCAATTTGCAAGCTGTTGACTTTGTTTAGAACGGTCCATGTATTTACCTCTTTGTCCCACTTGATGAGCTCCGCTGTTAGGGGCCAGCGCTGCGTGACATGTCTTTGGCAATGCACAGACAAAGGTGTGGTTTCTATTCACAGCGGTTAAGTGGAATGCCTGTGTGTGAACGTCTACCCAGCTCCTGCTCATTCACATCGCTGACTTCATTAGAAAACAGATACCTCAGTGAGCTCGGCCATAAGCTGCTGATAATGCAGCAGTAGGAGCCCTTAAAACCCTTTATCATTCAAATGCTCTGCGCTTTCTCAAACACGGCGGATGGCGAGCTATTGCCTATAGGAGTAAGGGAGATTATTAGCCCTGAAAAACACATTGCAAGCTGCTGTGAGACTCTTTGTTTCTGATATGCACTACGATCGTTAACGCTGGATCTACTAACTTGGTCTAGAAAGAGAAGGCCAATTAACTACCCCCCCCTCCCTTCATTTGATACCAATATGTATGCAGCACCATCTGTCTGCACCAGACATCATCAGCGGTTTTATTGTTTCCAGTAAACTTACCGTGGATTAAAGAACATTTCTAAAAAATCACTACAAAATGTAAACGCTTTATCTTCAGGGGTTCTTGGTTATACCTCTTGACCACTAAGGGTATGTGCACACACACTAATTACGTCCGTAATTGACGGACGTATTTCGGCCACAAGTACCAGACCGAACACAGTGCAGGGAGCCGGGCTCCTAACATCATAGTTATGTATGATGCTAGGAGTCCCTGCCTCGCTGCAGGACAACTGTCCCGTACTGTAATTATGTTTTCAGTACGGGACAGTTGTCCTGCAGCGAGGCAGGGACTCCTAGCATCGTACATAACTATGATGTTAGGAGCCCGGCTCCCTGCACTGTGTTCGGTCCGGTACTTGCGGCCGAAATACGTCTGTCAATTACGGACGTAATTAGTGTGTGTGCACATACCCTAACGGTGCCCCTTTTATAGCTCACTCAAAGGTTGTCGCATTCAGGTGTATGGCAAAACTGGGTTATGACCAATTTGCAGCAGTCATTTTCGATTTCAACTTTTTGATTTACCCAGTTTAGGCTGAATTCACACACCGCTTTTGGCTGCATTCGGTGTTTGTTTTTTTTTCTAGTGCGACCAAATGTTGCATTAAAGTCTATAGTAAAATATCAAATGTACTACGCATGACTACATTTTGGTTAGCTGTGTTTTTGAGGCAATTTCGTGTTTAGCGCATGTTCTGGCGTTTTTTCAGGTGCTTTTCCCACAGGCTTCTCTATAGGACTACAAATACGCCAGAAACAAATAATGTACAAAATCACACCAAATGAAAAACACCTTTAAAAAATACACCGCATGTTACATTTTAATAGCGCTGTTTTTAGAAGCCTTTTTTTTATGTTTAAATTGTCCGAAAAATTCTGTGTGAACGAAGCCTTATGCGGATATGGATGTTAATAAGAAATTAAAGAGTAGTTTAGGGTTTTTTTTTTGCCTTTCCGGGACTAATGTGCAGCTTGTGGAAAGTTTTATATTTATTAATATAAGGCTTTACGATAATATAGCAAATATCGGGTCATTAAAAAAAATAAAAAAATTCCTTTTTTTGACTTTCATGGCTTTTCTTTTCTAGGAATGCGGCTTTGGATATGGGGAAGATGCGCAGTGTTTACTCTGTCGACCCAATAGGTTTAAGGAAGACTGGGGTTTCCAGAAATGCAAGACTTGCCTAGACTGTGCATCTGTCAACCGCTACCAGAAAGCAAACTGCACCGCGACTGGTAATGCCGTATGCGGAGAATGTTTACCGGGGTATGAAATGTATTTTATATTATACATCCTATTCTCTGCTTTGCCCCCGATCCCCCTGCAATCAGCCGGTTCATCCCGGGCGGCTGATATGCTAATTTATGAATAACTGTCAACGGGGCGTGAACTTAACCGCTTTGACAGAGCAGCTTAGGTTCACGCTCCGTTGATGGTGGGTGGCAAAGACCGCCCAGTTGTCGCTTTATTAAGAAATTAGCCACCCAAGATGATTGCGGAGGAGCGAGGTCACCTACAGAGATCAAATAAACTGCTGTATTCAGGGAGAAGCCAGCTATGAGCATGTGGAGCCAGATTAGCTTTTCTGGGGACATGACTTGTCTGTTTCAGTAAATACCTTTTATGTAATAAGTTTAAGACTATTGGGGCATCTTTTCCTAGAAATGCTGTTTGTCTGTTATTCTTCCTGGAAATGTATGAATCAATTGACAACTGGGCGTTACTATTCCCGTTAAGGATGTCCCTACACTGTCCGCACCGATTGGACATTATTAGATAGTGTAGGGACACCCCTAAGGGAACTGGTAACACCCAGTTATCAATTTATTCATACATTTCCTGGAGAACTAACAGAGGAACGGCACAACGCGGAATTCTAAAAAAAAAATTGCTGTAGGATTATTTGGGAATATATGGATTTAATGAAACGCATGTCAGGAGAGCGGACCGCTCCTCTTTAAAACCACGGATAACACTTTGTCCTATCTTGATGAGTTCTGCTAAATGACAAACCCGGCTTTTCTACATCTGGTTGGCACATTTTTTCAGGATGAGTTTTCTTGGATTCCAAATCTTTTTCTCATGTTCATCCCGCCCCCTCTTTTCTCTGTAGAGTGGACATTGAGTGAATGTCCTTTGCTGGATATAATACTTTATTTTGACAAGCGTAGATCAATTAAATACAGCTTACACATCCTCCGTTGCTGCTCATTAGCCGCTTTGCATTTTAACGGGCCACTGCAGAGGCTTGTCTATATTAAATGAATTCCCCTCATGGCATGAAACTACTAAGCCTCACCCCTCTTAACAGTGGAGAGGGGCGAAATATTTTTCTAATGAATTAATAAGAGAACTCTCAATTAAAGCGAGGAACTTGTCCTGAATTCCTAATTCTATCTTCCTTTGTGTCAATACAAATGTATTTAGGCTTTTTTATATACTGCCGAGCCTGCGCTACCTTGTGGTATCGTTAGGTTTAGAAGTTCTGGAGGAGTTCTTATCAGGTCTCCGTTCAGCAATGTGGGACTTTATTTAGACTTCGATTCAATTGTTTGAACTTGAATGACCATGAAGTTTTAGTAATATACTCAAAATCTATACTCTGAAGCATTGTGTGATCTCCTCCAAATGTATAGAAGACCACATAGATTACAATCATCCGTTGTATCATCTACTGCGACGGTGATAACTTCTGACTCCCTTCACATCCTACCCCTCCTCACCAAAGATATCACCGAAATGGTTGTACATTCTTTCATTATTTGCTAGTTTAACTTTTGCAGCACTTTCCTTTGTGGCCCTACAAAAAAAAACCAGTTCGTACCCATCTGGCTATCTTCAATGCTGCTGAAAAATTCATCCACCTCTACCATCTAAGCTTCTCCGTATATCTCAGCACTTCTCTTTATTACTTGCCTCCAAGAATTCTCCTTTTTCTCTGAAATTCCCTACCATCCAACACGTGTCATTCCCCCAATCTTCGCATCTTCAAAATTAACTTAAAAATAACCAAAATGTTGACAAACCGTCCTTTGTGTAGATAAATGGTGGGGATTTATAGGGTAAAGATTGGGGGTGGTCACCAATTTCACCTTTAATGCTCGTACTCTACTTGAAAAGGGGTTCTCCGCTTTGGACAGTCCCTATTAGAAGGGTCCCTTGACAATAAGCTCACCACAAAGTGTCCCCCTCCTGGGATTCCCAGCGATCAGCTGTTGTCTGTAGCGAAACATGGCAGTAAGTGTTACATTTCCCAGCAGCGCCACCACAAGGGAAATTAGGCATTACACAGTGCTCGTTCCTATCAATGGGCTGTATGTGTAATGCAGGACAGGACAGGTCCTCCGGATCGAGAGACGCTCTTTGTAACCGCTCTCCACTCTGACCAGAGGACCCCGCTCTATTAACTCCGAATTCTCTAATAGGAAAATTGTTTTTTCTAAACTGGACAACCTCTTTAATGTATGTAAGGGAATTGCAAATTCCTATATTGTTTAAAAATGGCATGGCCCGTATCATCGCCTGTCTCTGTTCACATTCCTCTACAATACTATGAAATCACATTTATTTTTGGGCACGCTTGTAACTTGCTCTCACTACACTGGATCGTTTTTCAGCTCTTTGTGGGCTTTTCTGGTTGTGATTGTGTTTGTACATTTCTAAAGTATTTGTTCCACTCTGCTTGGTTAAGTCCACAGACTTCTCTGTTGTGATTCCAAAGTTGCAATGACCATGCCTGACTGAAGTAACTCAGACCAGCCATGTTGTCAGGAATGCAGCCATTGTTTTTACATGCTGCGCAGTAATCTCACGCTACAGAACAATCTCATTACTGCGGAGCAATAGCAGGATAACTGAGAACATCTTTAGGCTCTTGTTTTATTTAGGGAAGATCTGTCACCGGATTTCACAATACAAACGGGATACATTATTAAACTCATCTCTTAGGCCTCATTTACACGAGCGTATTATACGCGCGTGCGACGCGCGTGCTTTTCACGCGTGTCGTACGCACCTATAATAGTCTATGGGGCTGTTTAGACGATGCGTGAATTTTGCGCAGCGTGAGTGCGTTGCGTAAAACTCACGACATGTTCTATATTCTTGCGTTTTTCACGCAACACGCACCCATTGACTTCAATGGGTGCGTGAAAACAACGCATGCCACACTGACGGTCCTGCGTTGCATGCGCGAAAATCACGCAAGAGCTGTCAAAAGGATGAATGTAAACAGAAAAGCACCACGTGCTTTTCTGGTTACAAACATCCAAACGGAGTGTCAAATTAGAGATGAGCGCACCGAACTTCACCGGGTTCGGCCGAACTCGTTTTAACCGAACCCGGCAAAAAATGTTCGGGTACGCGACGTCAGGAGACAGTCACTGCCCACGGTGCTGAAAGACTTAAACTGTTTCAGCACCATGGACAGTGACTTTCGATCACAATATACATATACGTGTAAAAAAAAAAAGAAGTTCTGACTTACCGATAACTCCCGGCTTCTTCCTCCAGTCCGACCTCCCGGGATGACAATTCAGGCCAAGTGACAGCTGCAGCCAATCACAGGCCAAGCACAGGCTGCAGCCAATCACAGGCTGCAGCGGTCTCATGGCCTGCCGCGTCATCCTGGGAGGTGGGGCCGGATGACAAGAGAGGGACGCGTCACCAAGGCAACGGCCGGGAGACCGGACTGGAGGAAGCAGGCAGTTCATGGTAAGTGTGAACGTCTTTTTTTATTCACAGGTTGGTGTAGATTGTGATCGGCATTCACTGTCGAGGGTGCTGAAAGAGTTACTGCCGATCAGTTAGCTCTTTCAGCACCTTGGACAGTGACGGGCGTCGACTACCTCATCTCTATGATGGCGGCTGCGCGAAAATCACGCAGCCGCGCATCATACACGGATGACACACGGAGCTGTCAATTGCCTTTTGCGCACGCAAAACGCAGCGTTTTTTTGCGTGCGCAAAACGCACACGCTCGTGTAAATGAGGCCTTAGACCTAGGGCTGGGCCGTTTGGTCTAACAAAAAAATCTCGATACACCCATACATTGCACAGAGTGGCTACGCGCTGTGACTGCGTCAACTGACCCAGTGCCCTATTGCTTGCCACTCCTTATAGATTCTCAACAACTCATTCGTTTATTAACCATTAAAGCTTCTTAAAAGCTGGTGAGAACTTATGACCACCAGTATGGCACCAGATACAGTTGTCGTCACTTTAGGGGAAAAAAAATGGCCGCCATTACAGAATAGAAAAGATAATATATGGTCAGTTTTACGTTTTTGGTGAAGTTGCTCCCTAATCTCTGCTTTAAACCCCGTTTAAAATGCTTGGGCATGCTGAGGTAATATGAAATTATATTGCAGAAATAAAAAATTGTTGTCTAATAAAACACTAAACCTATAAAGTGTGTGTGTGTGGGTATGTGTGTGTGTGTGTGTGTGTATGTATATATATATATATATATAATGTACACACACACACACACACACACACACACAGACACAACTGCTGAGCTACACACCCTGCAAGCAGCAGAGTCACTACGTTGGGGTGGGGGCCAATAGTGTGTGAGTGACGGAGCATCTGCTCTGTGTGCTGTGGCGCCTTTCTCCCTGCAAATAAAATCGGTTTAACAATTCTGTGCAAAATCAGAATAGTGAGGCACCCAAATGTCAAATCAGTGGAATTAATTTGAATAATCGCCCAGCCCTACTTAGACCTGATGAAGCTGGTGTACTTACTTTAAAAATCCACTTAAGAATGGCTGTATAATCTAAAAGTTTTCCTGCCTGATCGTAAAATCTGCATTTCATGAGACCAAGTATATGCATGATGTCATCTCAATCTCCTACCTACCTACAGATGACAAGCTCCTATCCGTGTCATTCCTACCCCGCAGCATGCTGATATCTGCAGTCTCCCTGGCTCAGCAGTGGGAGAGCTGGTCCTCCAGCAGCAGTTTTAGTTGCATCTTGTATGGAGTGTCAGGAAAGATAATTCAGCCAACATCTATCTAATGTGTATGAACAGCTACTTGACTCTGTGCGGGCGTGCGCGCGCGCGCGCCAGCAGTGGAGGACTGCAAATTTATCCTATGACTTGGCTGTTACAGCAAGAATTGCAACCCATAGAAATCAAAGTCCATTGAAATGTAAGGAGGGAAAATTATCTTGATTGGACTTGTAAGGCTTCACACGCTTAACAAAAAACGTCTGAAAATACAGAGCTGTTTTCAATGGAAAACAGCCCCTTTATTTTCAGACGTTTTTTTTTATCAACTCGCGTTTTTGTGGCGTTTTTTACGGCCGTTTTTGGAGCTCTTTTCAATAGTCTATGAAAAACAGCTCCAAAAACGTCCCAAGAAGTGTCCTGCGCTTCTTTTGACGAGCCGTTATTTTACGCGGCGTATTTTGACAGCGACGCGTAAAATTACACCTCGTGGGAACAACATCGTAAAACCCATTGAAAGCAATGGGAAGATGTTTGTAGGCGTATTAGGGGCGTTTTTTCGGGCGTAATTCGAGGTGTAAAACGCATGAATTACGTCTGAAAATAGGCCATGTGAACATACCCTAATTCTCTTGACCTGTACAGGCCGGTGCAGTTAGGCATTTGATACTAGCATTAAATACATAGAATTTTACTAGTATTTTTATTTTAATGTACTAGCTTGTACAGCATAATAAATATACATTTTAGTAAAATATTGGCAGAAGATCGAGGGGTTAAATGTCTTCAAACCTAATTTGGAAGAAGTGTGATCTCAAGATGAATATTGTATGTTACAGGTTCTATAGGAAGACAAAGCTTGGTGGATTTCAAGACATGGAATGTGTTCCCTGTGGGGATCCCCCACCCACGTATGAGCCTCAGTGTAAGTATATCCACATTTTCTACTTTGGCTGGAAGTCTTCTTCTCTTGTTTGGTTGGTCCATGTTGTTATGGTTTTGCTGCACCTAAAATTTGGGGTCTTGGATTGTGTTCTAAAATTTTATTATGTGTTTTTTTTTCTGCAGACCTACTGTACATTTAGGATCAGTTCACGTGGCAAATTTTGCTTGGTGGGTCCCGCTGCAAAATCCGCCGCGGAATTAATTCTGCCATCGGCAGGAAGATTCCGCCTCCCATTCAATGGGAGATCCGGGCGTAATCCGCCCAAAGATCAGGCGGAATCCGCCCGAAGATCGGGCAGGATGCTTTTTCCCGCTAGCTGCAAAAAATCAGCTAGCGGGAAAAAGAAGCGTCAAACTCCCACTGAAATGAATGGGAGGCGGAATGTTACGAAGGAATCCGCGGCCTGCTCCACCACAAATTCCGCTTTGTGAACGGGGCCTTATTGTAAGGCTATGTTCACACGGTTAACGAAATATGGCTGAAAATACGGAGCTGTTTTCAAGGGAAAATTTCTCCTGATTTTCAGCCATTTTTTAATCAAACAAGCGTTTTTCGTGGCGTTTTTTACGGACGTTTTTGGAGCGGTTTTTCTATTGAGTCAATGAAAAACAGCTCAAGAAGTGACATGCACTTCTTTTTACGTGCTGTTTTTTTTAAATGAGGCTTAAAACAACGCCCTGTCAGAACAGAACGCCGTATTTCCCATTGAAATCAATGGGCAGATGTTTGTAGGTTTTCTTCCGATATTTCAGCCGTTTTTCGGGACGTTTATTGCCCCGATAAACGGTTGAAAATAGCCCGTGTGAACATACCCTCACAGTATATAAGGTTTAAAGGGTATTACAGGATAAAGAGTTTTGGAAAGGAGACTTTGCTAAATATTGGCGAAAATTATAGTGGAAATGCACACCTGCTCCTGTAGTAGAGTTCACTCTGTGGGGCGTAGCAAGGTAGAGGCCCGTCCTGGACGCCGTACCTTTCCCCCCTTTCAATCGGGCGATCTCTCAAGCCACCCCACCCAGTGGACAATGTAATTTAAAAAAAAATTAATTAATTAAAACAAATTAATGCTCTTTTCACATTGCTCCTCTTCTCCCCTCCGGGTGGGGGGCAGCATGACGTGCCTCATAAAACATACTGATGCCGGGCAGCGTCAGGACATTGTATGTGACGCATCACTAATAGCATTGAGTGCTGCATCGCATATAAGGCCCTGATGCTAAGTATCAGGACCTTGTGTGAGCCGCGTGGACTGCTGAGGGGTCCCGGAGGGGAGAAGAGGAGCGGTGATGTGATTGTTTGTTTTTCAATGGCCGTTGAGAAAAAATGGAAGGTGCATGCCCGCTGTTATTGCGCATGGCCGGCCGGAAGATGCAGCACATTTATTAATAGGCGTTCAGTCCTAATAAATTTCCCCCATTGTGTAGAACATCTGTGGGTCTCCGCCATCAGAAACCACGCAGCCACCAAATATCATGGGTGTCTGGTTATCATGTCACTTTTGCTGTACACTTATGTCTAAATATACATGTATGGAATGATACATTTTTCAATTTTATAAGAAGTTATAAATGTAATAAAAGTTTTTATCCTGGAAAACTGCTGTAAAGACGACCTGTCCGCACTCCTGATTCCTGGGGTGTTTGTTATAGTAAATACTTTTTGTACCGTTCCTCTGTTATTCCTCCTGGAAATGTGTAAATAGACATCTTGGTGTTACCATTACCCTTATTGCTAGGTTGTGACCCACTGATTGGACGGTGTCAGAGTGTGTATGGACGCAGGTCCTCCTTTAATACTAGGTCTAGCTTTTTGGTCAAATCGTTTTGTGAAGTGACAGGAGGGACTTTTGAGAACTCAGAACTATATATTTCTATACAATCTCCGCTGCTATTCTACTCTACACTTTACATTGTAGAGAGAGATTTGTGACCTCTAACTTTGTGACTATTGGGGCGATACGTGTGAGGCTATACTGTATGATTTCTTTGATATTCACTTTTCTGTTTTAAAAGATACTTTAGTCTGAATGGAAATGGTTGTATTCTGTATAGTATCATTTGGAAATGCATAAATATGGGTTGGTTGAAATATGTTTTGATCTTAAGCTGGCCATACAGCGACCATTTTCTGCGATCTCTCTGCACCGACGGGAGATATCTGTGGAGAAGTTGATCTGCCATGTTACATTTTTTTGCTCTGTTCTGGGTGCAATCCTTGGAAAGTCATTTGGGCCAAACGACAGATCTGAAGCCCAGACCTGGCCGCAGATCACAGCAGAGATCTATTGGGGATTTTTAGTTTTAACTCAAGGCGTTGTCGTCCAGAATTAATATACGCTTTCTGCTGTGTACGCATGTTAATGGGGAGGGGCAGGTGATTGACAATTAATAGTCTTTCATCTGGTAAATAAATTAGTTCGATTTAAAGAGTTTGTATGAAACGAGAAAAAAGGCATCTTTTTTTCCCAAGAACAGCGCCACTCTTTTCCATTGGCGATATTTGATAATACAGCGAAGCCCTATTTAGCAGGGAAATTGGACCCATTGGGGAGCCAGAAGAAAATATTCCACATGTACTAATGTTATATACATACAGTATGTAATATTACAGCTTCCCTTTCCTCATTGATCCTTTGTGACCAATGAACGACATTAACCACCATTGCTTTCCAATAGAATCAGTCGTTCTAATGTAGACCTCACAAAAGGCACGGCCTCTCCTCGTGGAGACCCTGCAAGAAGTAGGAAGTCTTTAGAGCAATGCTCCCTGGGAAAAGGTATCCGTGTCCCTAGGAGCGCTGTAAACATTCATTCAGATCTATGGCATTGATGTGGGTGGGACATTTTTTATTTTTTTACAGGCTGTATTTAAGAAATGTGGGACATTTTCATTTTTTTTATTTTTTTTTTGGGCAATCCATGTCATTTTTTCAAGTTTTTTTTCCTTTCATTTATTAAAAACATTGCGTGAGAAGAAAACCACACACTAGGCCTGGTTTATAAACCCTGTTCTCATAGCAACCAATCAGAGCTCCGCTTTCATTTCTAAAACTGCTGTGGAAATATGAAAGCTGCCCTGTGATTGGTTGCTATGGGTAACAAGGACAGATTTTTTCCTTTTGACAGTTTTGATCAATGAGGCCCTCTATATTTATGAACACAATTGCGTCACGTTCAATCACTTACCGACCTTTTTCCGATACTTAATGGACTACTGTCAGAGTAACCCCCGAAGCCTATTAAGACATCTTGTCCTGTTTTGTGTTGACTTAAAAGAGCCATTGTTGATCCAAGCAGCAATGAGTTGATGAATTGACTCTCCCCTATAGTCGGCAGCTTAGATCTTAGTTGTGAAATATTTTTCAGGAAAGCTCTGATCGGAGCATTGAAAGTAACTTGTCTCCAGCAGATGTGTGTATATATTGCAGGACGGCGCACACAGATTAGATTTCAACCTTAAACCCAAGTAGTGTGTAAGGGAGAGGCAAATATTTGTAAGCTGTCTTCAAGTGCTTTGGTGGCAAATGAAAGTGTTAATGCCTGTGGGGCCCCCATAAATTAACAAAGTCTTTTGTAACACTGAGATACTTTGGCAAGTGTTTTGTTTGCCTGTGAACACTTGTAAGGGGCATGAACTTCCTGCGCTGAAGGCTTATAGAGTGGAGCGAGTTTATTAAGACTTTGATCAGAAATTCTAAGAACTAGTAGCAGTTGATTATTACCCAGCTAGCAATAAATCTCCCGTCTTCCTTTTATTCACTGCCTGGGTTTTCACGTATATGAAAACAGAGACTGGTTTAAACATTTACCCCTCGCCGGAGGAGGCACGGTGGAGACCTCCTTGTAGAAACACTCCATTTACAGACTTGGTGCCTAGCACATAATGGGGTCAAATGGTCAAATCATGTTTCAAATTGTGAGTTAAAATAATAAAATTGAAATTTTGAGAAACGTTTTGATTGTTTAGTTCATATTAGACCTAATAGGACGGAGTTTTAAGTACAGAATAATTTATTCCGATTTATGATTTCTTCCTTTTCTTGAAGTTGACTAACAATGAGTGCCCCATGTAATTCTTTTAGATTACTCAATTTATTTGTGCGGTAAGGTTAAAGTGTAGCTAAACGTTTGACAAACTTCTGACGTGTCATAGTGACATGTCAGAAGTTTGGATTGGTGGGGGTCCGAGCACCGAGACCCCCACCAATCGCTAGAACGAGCATGAGCGCTCAGCCACTTTGTGTCTGTTCGGCTTTTTCCGGAAAGCCGATGAATCGGAGTACCGGCTCATAGACTTTATATTGGGTCCGTACACCGATACATTTATTTCCGGAAAAAGCCGAACAGACACAAAGCGGCTGAGCGCTCACACGAGTGCTTCAGCTGCTTCGTTCTAGCGATTGGTGGGTGTCTCCGTGTTCGGACCCCCACCAATCCAAACTTCTGACATGTCTCTATGATATGTCAGAAGTTTGTCAAACGTTTAGCTACACTTTAAATTCCTACGTGATGGATTTGCATAGGCAAATTCAACAAGTATTTACTGGTAGATTCGCAGGTTTATTCGGGATATCCGCATAGATGGGCAGTTTGATTTGCCGCAGATCTGCACGCAGATTAGCCCTATTCATTAGGGCTCATCTGTGTGTGAAAATCTGCGGATCTTTACGGAAATTAGCCGAAGCAGGTGAATTTTTTGGGGGGGAATTTTGGTGCGAAATTCATGCCAAAATCTATATCTAATCTAATACATGTGAACCAGACCATTTCCAAGCTGTAACATGTACCTTTCTAATTTACCGACATGTCATAGAGAGCTGTGTGTTTGGGAAAACAAGTCATTTTCTAAATGAAACTCAACGCATGTTCTATTCTGATTTCGTTTTTCATCCATCCATGTGTTGTCTGTTTTTCACGCGCCAGTTGCTAAAGAAATGCAGAGAAAAACGTAAAACCAGTAAGGCCCCATGCACACGACCATAAAAATTGTCGGGATTTGCGGACCGTAATACGGTCCGCGATTACGGACCCATTCAGTTCTATTGGCCATGGACACCTTTCAGTATCGCTACGGATGGGTGTCCGTGCCGTTGAAATTTTCAGAAAATTATGGAAAATGTCCGTTCTTTTACATTCTACGGGCCGTGCTCCCATACTTTTGTATGGGACCACGGGCCGAAAATGCAGCCGGCCATGGCCGCAATCGACCGTGTGCATGGGGCCTAAGTGTTTGCGAAGGAGAAATATGGACAAGAAAAAAACTAGTGCCATGCGGAAAACAGATGCAACACGGACGGTCATAAGCATGAAATTTGGAGACGCAAATCGGACACGCTCTTGTCAACTGCTAGTGGTTCATGGGACTATTGGCACAAGCATGCCATCACCAATGACCCAAGGGCTCATGATTACCTACTAAATTATTTTTTTAAAGTGGTGGTTGCTTATGTAAGGCAGTCTTTGTTTTATTATTAGTACTGATGAGCTATTGTGCAGCAGAATCCCTTACTTGACTTTTATTAATTATCCTGATCCCACACCCATTACTTATTTAGTTAACATTCAAGTCCCTAAATCATTTGTGACAGCGAGGACTGCTGAAAACACCATCCAGATGGAGGAACTGATGTGTGTGTTTAAGTTTTCACATATCACGGCTTGATCAAAGTTCTTGGTTAGAGGAATGTTATACATTCAAGCCATCAATTTCAGAGTCTGCTGCCTTTCTTATCCTTCTATCGTATACATGGAAATATTATTTGTGCAGCACAGACTGTCTCAGTTACGGCTTGTTCTGCCGGCCTGTCTTCTGAACTTTAGCCAAACATTTAAAAAGTGTGCCACCCTTCATACATATGCACATAATATATACAATTAGCACGTTTTCAGAAATTAAAAGAATTGGCACAAACGGCATTATTTTCAGAATTTAGCTGCTGTAATGTGATCGGAAACGGCTGTTTACATTTTTTGCAGTGTGGAGACAGGGCCGCCATCAGGAATTTCTGGGCCCCCCTCCATTACCGAGGGTTGGACAACGGAAAGTGGTGCGTTCACGTTTGACATCTGTACCAAAATCCGTTAACGTGCATAATGTACAATTACAGTGAACGAAACCATGGGTCAGGCACATGACCGGTTAATGCCCCGGATTTTGTTCAAGTCAGGCAAAACATATCCCACTGTTTGGCATACAGTGCGATACGTCACCCGGGGAATGGCCCTGGGTTAAATCCTGAAATAAATGGACAGTGACCTTAGCTTTCCCAGGGCTGGAGTCCCTGGAGCTTCTACTAGCGCTCTGCCCGGGGACTCTGGTGCTGTTCCTCATGTCCATATTTGGACAATGATGTCAGGAGCTTCCCCAAGTCCAAGGGCACAGCGATTGTGATGCTCTGCCTGGGACTCCAGCATTGGGAAGCTCCTGACATTACAGTCCATATAGTGTTGTAAGGAGCGGTATACGTTTTCTTTGTGGGATATCTCAGGATGGCATAGCAGAGTTTACTACGCTATTCCATCCTTCCAAAAACGATAACCCCATTCAAATGCGTTTTATATTGGAATTTGTAGTGAATTTTCAGTGCGCAATCCGCACCAAAAATACGAGAGTTTTATCCATGTGCCATTTTAAAATATTATATATTATATTTCATATTGCTTAAAAAAATAAGTGATAAATTATTCTTTTTTTTTTAGATTCAATGTGACAATCTTAGATTAGTGGCATTCTCCTGGGATGCAATGATTTTGTACCAGATCACAGGTCACTTCAAATGGGACAAGTTCGCAGGAAAATTGTGGCTGTTACTGGTGGCACTGTGGAACAAAAATTTGCCTATGTCCCCTTTTGGCATGTTTGTCAACTCTTAGCAGGGCCCAGGCTGGCGAGGCCTCCCAGGATCATGTGTTGATTTAGCTTCTAGTCTTTTTAAAGGGGTTGTCCCAGAATTGACAATTATCACCTATCGCAAAAGAAAGGGGGTCTCAAACCCCCAGAGCCTCTTCACTTCACCCCCATCAGTGAGGAGCTCGAATAGAGCGGTGGTCGAGGAATGTGATGAAATCAATGGGAGGCATTTCGGCGCGTTTTCCGATGCGTTTTCCGCGTCAAAAAACTCTGTGTGAACTGACCCTAAGACTGACTGCCGTTTCCATAGACTGAATGGAGTGGTAATGGTTAGGCAGTGAGGAGGAACAGGGGTTCGGGACGCCTGCACTCGCAATCGGTGGGGGTCCCAGTAACCAGGCAATTATAACCTTTCCTGTACATAGGTAATAATTGTCGCTTCTGGACAACCCCTTTAACTCTAAATATAGTATATAAATTACAAAATGCCTAATTTAATTTTTTTTTATATACATACTAACCAGATTTGAGCTGTTCTGTAATAGCTGGTTTCTCTATTTCTAGCAGCAATAATGCGTCCGAACACTTCCTATAATCCCTGAATACTTTGGTCATTATAATGGAGAAATCAAGTCTCTCTATTTTCCTGGAACATGCTGTGCTTTTTGTGTTGCGAGACCACTGGATGTAAAGAAGATAAGTGCCCCCCACACTAGCATGTCTGTCTCCACATTCCTCCGCACTAGTTGCCGAGCAGTAGAAATAAATGGCTTTGTTCCTCCGTAAACCTCACACGGCCACTTGTGCGCATCCAACACATCAGAGGTGCATGAGAGTGTCTCCTGTACCCGCTTTCTACATGAATAGCTTTTTGGCTTGTACAATCTCTTGTGTTTGAGGAGTCTCATTACACTGGATGTCTGATCTTCCCTGTGAGTCTAAAACAATTGGTGTATTCTTTGTTGAAAGAGAGAATGTTTTAAAGAGCTTCATTGTGCCTCCGTGACCCGTTCAGCTGTGTGTATTTATCTAATTACAAAAGGCATAAATGTAATGTCAAGCCAAACAATGTGTGTGCCAAGCATTCATAACTCGCTCATAGGTCGGGGAGCGAGAGCTGGTGAGTCTGTGCCGAGCACATTTCCAGTTAGAAGTTGTGAAAATAAAGAGATGCTTGGACTTCATTTGTATCTTATGTAAGCTGCAAGTACTTAGGGTTGTCCATCACTTTCCTTCCATATAAAAGTAAGAACCAGAGCCTCAAACCCTATTACAGACTTGCATGGAGTCCATGTGGCTCCGTACTACAGAGATCTGGATGCCATGGGTGCCGCCGAATGGTGCCTCTGTACGGCACTGCATTATGGATAACATTTTTTCCCTAAAAGCAATTCTATTAGTAGAGAATACCTCCATAATACCGCATCTGTGGAGCATCAATCTGAGGCATATAGAGGTACAGTAGGGTGCCGGTTTTGGTGCCGCACTATGGCTCTGTTGAACTTGTATGGAGCCATTATACAGCCGAGTGCATTAGCCCTTCGTTTCTTTAACCGTTCCAAACTCTAACAGGATTTGGACGTGTGAGAAAAATGTTTTCATTCACATCAATACCTGCCCAAGCCAGTCGGCCTACCAGCATGGTTTTGGAACATGAAAGCCATGTAAACTTCAGGCAGATGTTGGGAGTTGATGTCATCTACGCAGCAGGGCTAACCAGTCTACCCCTATGGAAATGTCGAGAGACTGTAAACATCAAGCAAGTCCTGACTTCTTTCCCTTTATAAGCAATTCTGGCATCCGAACGTGTGTGTTCAGTGGTTTTACAAAGAACAAAAGCCCACTTCGACTTTTTTGTGTGTATGTGAAGTATAAACAATACGACTAATATGGGGGGCAGTGTTTGGTTACATGTATATATGGGCTTAAGATGCTACATGCACGCCCTACGTATATAGAGATCGATCTACGTATTATTTCTCCATAGTAGTCTGTACAAACTTGTGTGTGGAAACAGTCCTAGTGCACGAGACTACGCTGAATCTTAGCAGGGAGTACATAAGAAATCAGCCAAAGACCGTGTCTGAGACTAAGTTCCAACATTGAGTGTATAAGAAATTCGAGCACGACCAGTGGGGTTGTATGAGATTATCAATAAGAGCCCCCTTTTCACGAGACACAGCGCCACTCTTGTACATGGGCATTATTGCAGGTCATCTCCATTCAAGTGAATATGCCTGTAATACTAGCTACAGCTATCCACGAGAGTGGTGCTATTTCTACATTTAAAAAAAAATAAAAAATTCTTAATCTCATACGACCCTCTCTATTCATACATTCTTACATAGTAAGCCCCTTAAATTTCCAGTTCTAAATGGAGGCTGTGTTTTACTGTCATTCTACACTAGACCTCCATGAATTAATACATTGGATTAGTAACTGATCCCCAAATTCTGATTTCCGTAGTCCTTATAATCCATGATTACGTCAATTACAAAATGTGTATAAATGTTCAGCAGCACACCCCTGTATTAATCTATATCCTACAGAAACTATTATATTTATGCATCTGATAGATTTGACTCTATTACAGAGTTTTCGGCTATATTATATAGATCTGTTGTTATCGTTCAGTGACCGCTCTGGGAAAGAGCTCTGGAGAATATTTTGGAGTCTGAACAGAGCAATTTGAGCTTATGCCCTTCCGATTGGGATCTTTGTTCTAGCTCCCAGCTGGCAGCCTCGTCCTCTAATCCTTGTGGAAACTTACATTGCAAGCACAAAAGCTATTTTATGTCTTATCCTACTGCACAGATGTTGTGAAGAGGATGTAGAGGAGGACGGCTCAGTGTGCGCTTCACTTTTTATTATATGCTTTACAGCAGCACTTCCTTTTCGAAGACCTATAATTCATATTCTAACCATTAATAAAAGCTCAAATTTCCACCCGTCACTGCTGTGCTTTTAGATTTGTTAGCACTTTGATGGGTATGTCTGGTTACAAAACCCCTTTTAAGAAACCCTATAATGGCGGGGCACTCCGCTATTCCTGTCAGCCCCACAGATTTTGAATGTAATGGGGCACATGCGCAACTGCCGCTCCATTCAATGTCCTCCTCACGGCTGTCGAGCCGTGAGGAGGAACAGGGGTTCGACAGTGGTGTGGGCCTCCAGCGACCATGCATTTATCACCTATTCCCTCCCTCTCCGCTTATCATCATGAGAACCTTCTATTTTGAGAAGAGGACAAGCCTCTTTAAAGGGTAACTAAACATTTAAAAAACTTTTGACCTGTCAGAAGTTTTAATTGGTGTGGGTCCGAGCAGGTGAGTCAGTTGAGACCATGGAATGGTGCCTAATCCGTGTCAGTAGCCAATAATGTGGGGAGATAGCAAGTGTAGGCCCTTTTACACTGGCCAATTATCGGGCAAACGAGTGTTCAAAGAACGCTCGTTCACGATAATTGCCCCGTGTGAACAGGGCAGCTCGTTCATCCGCTGATCGTATCCTTTTAAAAGTGCAAAATATTATCGTTGTCGGCAGCGCATCTCCCTGTGTAAACAGGGAGATGCGTTGCCGACATGGTAATAATGTATGGGGAACGGTGATTGGAGTAACGAGCGCTCGTCCCCATCTATAGCTCCGTGTGACAGGAGCAAACGAGCGCCGATCAACCAGCGGTCTCATTGATCGGCGCTCGCTGCACCAGCCAAAATGTGCCGGTGTAAAAAGCACTTTAGTCACTCAATGTATAAAGAGATCTTTCAACTCGAAATAATCAGACCCCAGTGGCTTCACACTAACCATATGCAATACATTGTTTTTTAAGAGATCAGAAGTTATCAAAGCTTGGAGTAGTGTGTTCATTGTGAGCATAGAGACCTAATGCCCACCAATGATCTTTGTGTGGGGGCACTGCCAGTCACACTGCTGTCCACTTTACAGGAAATCTGCCATGTTGGACTTTATCAGACTATTGTTTTATTGTCTGACTGAGATCAATAGTAGTCCCAGTCAAGCCTGACTTTAAAGTGCCTATACATATTAGATAAAAGTCAGCAGGAATGGACGACTATGTAATGTGTGGGGGTGTCCGATCCTTTGTTCCTGTGGGGAATAAGCCGCTGCCTGAGGAGTCTGGCAGCAGCTCATTTCCCTCTCCCCATTGAAAACACATGGCTGCTTGCCCGAGCTGAGCGCACATGTGCATGGGGAAGTCGGAAGGAATAGCTGGCAGCCAAACATCTGAAGTGTATGGGCACCCGTAGAATGATATGCTTTTGTCAATTAACCATCGGTGGTAATTGCTGGCCTGATTCGGGCAGATTGGGAGGGATTTTGCTGTTTGGGGGCCCCATGATCAGCTGACATCTCCAGAACCACTGTAGAAGTGCTCTTTATAAAGCATCTATGACCAGCCAATAACACCATTCCCTATTAACCCATTTTTAAATACATATCCTACATCTCTTGTACAAGCTAGTGCTGTGTTCACATGGAGTTGTTTGCAGGAGGAAAATTCTGCCTCAAAATTCCATTTGGGATTTTGAGGCAGATTTTGTCCTTCCTGCATGTCGTTTGCTGCGATTTCCTGCCGCGTTTTTTGCTCGCGCCCATTGAGTGCTACGGGCAAAAAACTCAGTGAAATACGCTTTCTCTGCCTCACATTGATGTCAATGGGAGGTCAGAGGTGTAACCGCGTGAAGATAGAGCATGTCCCTTCTTTCTCCCGCGAGGAGGTTTTACCGCTCGCGGGAGAAAGCCGCCTCCCATTGAAATCAATGGGAGGCATTTTCGGCCTGTTTTTGACGCGTTTTGCGGAGTGGTTTCTGCTCCAAAAAGCTCATCAAAATACTCAGTGTGAACAAGTTACACTTCTATCATAGCATCCATTTCACTGCAAAGATTACAATCTGAAAAATGTTGTTTCGTCTTCACTCAGAACTTGCCTTTGATCTTCTGTCAACCGAAGAATATTTCTAAACCACGTGCTGAAATAACTTTACCAAGGTGCAAGGTTACGATCCGTGTCACTTGTTCACATTTTATGCACCGCGCACAATGATTGGGATGAAAATCTAATATGTCTTATCCAGAATCAATATTTGTGGAAACGAAAGCCTTATCTAGAGTCTATAAACCTGCTATACCATTGATCCTCTTCTGACCTTCCTATAAATCACTAATCTAGAATCAACAGCTTCTAATCCTGGTTCATTGTGTAGGATTTACTGATTAAGCCAAGGTTTTTGCACCCAACGTCAGGTTCTATATCTGTAGACGTGTGATCGTTTTGCTAAGCCCCACCTTGGGTTTACTCTAAACCACATATTCCAAAATTGTAAAAAGAGGAATTTTCTACTATATCCATTATGCAGATTGTTTCCTTTTAAAAGCGTGATCCATTTGAGTATTAGGGCTACCTACATGGGCCGTTTAAATGAGCGCTGATCTACGAAACAGTTAGTTGATCAGCGCTCCTTTCACAAGGAGCAATGCATGGGAGAGCGATCGTTACTACGATTATCTTTCCCATACATTTCCATCATGTCGGCAGCGCATCTCCCTGTTTATACAGGGAGGTGTCCCGCCGACAACGATAATAATTTCTGCTGCATAAACTATACAATCAGCTGATGAACGAGCGTTTGCTCGTTCATCGGCTAATCATTGGTTTACGCAGGGCAATTATAGGGGAACGAGTGTTGATCTAAATGCTTGTTTGCCCAATAATCGGCCCGTATTAAAATGTCCTTTAAAGTAGGACAGTCTTTTAAGAATTAAATGGAAGGTACTTTTCTGAGTTATTTGGGGACTAGGTATATTAGGGAATTAATGATCAGGAAATACTTCTAATCTAGCATTGCATGAAAAGTAGTACCGGATTAGCGGCATTCTTCCCTGCGGCAGCAGCACCCCTTTCGCTTTCCTCCTCTACATTCTTTAAAATTGGGTTGGCGTCAAATCATCATTGGAATTTTCAATACTTTTTGATACTTGTGGTGGTTTTGCTCCTTCTAGAAGTGTACGGTATATGGTTTAATGGACCGTAAGAAGCTGGTACAGTGTCAGTCTGTGTGCCACCATATGGTGTCCGCATATTACCTCTGTAATACAGCTTCTGATGGAGAAATATTTTTTCCCCGTTATATGGGGTACAGTATGGCCCTATGGACTACCATGGATGCTGTATTTTGATAAGGCCAAAAAAGTTTTGTATTTTGCCACAATATGACCATTAAAACCTTGTTTTTAGAGACGCTCCAGCGACATGCTTGTATGAATAATTTGTAGCCAGTATATAGCGGTTGTGATTCTGCTCAAAAAATATACAGCAGCTCTGAAAGTTACTTGGTTGGGGAGATCTGTGTCTTTATTTCTCCCAAAACTTCAGCCAAATTCTTGTCAGAAGTCTGCTGAGGGGGCTCAGCCCTCCTGTGTGATGACTGACAGCTGCTGATCAGCTCAGTGCTGCTGTATGTAGTATTAACCTCTAAAAACCCATGAGAAACTGTTCCGCCATTGATCCTCTTGTGTTTACCTACGTGCTCTATAGTTGCTGTTTTCTGGACAGCAGGTAACCTGTGAGGGATCCTTCAGCTAGACAGAGAACTTTTCCTCTTCTGTTAACCCTCCGAAATGCAAAGCTTTACAATTTACATAGTATAACTGTGCAGAAGCATGTCAGTAATAAAGCACTGGTGCCCAGAGGGTTAACACAAGGGGATATCTCAGCCTAGCTGTAGGAGCCTGTGTGAGGGCGCCCTATCAGAGGCTGATTACAATCTGTGAGGGCTCCCCCTAGGCAACTAGCAGCGGTTTTAGGGTATATTCACACACCGCAGGTTTGTTGCAGAAATTTTTGTGACTAAAAATTAGTTTCATACCTCGGAAAGAGGTTGTTTCTACATCATGTGCATGGATTAATGCCAAAAACCAATAAGATGAATAGAACAGTCACAGAAATTTCTGCCGCAAATTAGACGTGTGCGAATGTACCCTTACATTACAGATTCATTACGATGGGCTGCATGAGGCTGGATTTCAGTCAGAACACCGCTAAGGGTACCTTTTACATCTGTGTCGTAGCCTTTGTTGCAAATCCTGTCCAAAATTCCAGAAAAATTAGCGCAGTGTGCTGTGTAGGTAATACGACAGAAACCTGACGGAACCCATTGAAGTCATGCGGTGGATCCAGCACGTCCGTTTTTCTTGTTATTTTGCACCTATGACGAAGCAAACCAAATAAAACTTTCCTCTATAATCAAAAAAAAAGAGAGTCCAGCACAAAAGTAACTAAACGGCACATTATACTAATCTGTGTAAATAATCCCTGAACATTGCATTGACAATCCCCAAAAACAGGACTTCACTTTATGCAAGCTGCGAGGGTCTCATGACCTAGAGGAACTCCTAAACAAATTTGTGGCCGGAGATCGACCCCATTGTTTGCAAAAACTGAAGTTCAACTTCAAACTGGAAATTTATCTCCTGACATATTATATAAACTTGTCAGAAAATTCCATTGGTACCCGTCTGAGCCTGAAATTGTTGACCATAGTCCTTTGTAGAGTACCCAAACCCATTTGTCCCTGATTAAAGTTTTCTGGAAATCTTCGACAGTTAGGGTCCTATTACACGTCACGTTGTGGGCCATGTAAACAAGCGCCGATCAACAACACAGTTCATTGATCGGCGCTAGTTTGCTCCTTTCACGAGGAGCGATGTATGGGGACGAGCGCTCGTTACTCCAATCACTCGTTCTCATACATAACCATCATGTCGGCAGCGCGTCTCCCGGTTTACACAGATTTGCTGCCGACAACTATAATATTTCTAGCAGCATAAACGATACAATCAGCCGATGAATGAGCGTTTGTTCGTTTATCGGCTGATCGTTGCCCTGATTACACAGGAAAATGATCGGGAACGTTCGTTCTGAGAGTCCTCGCTGTCCGATAGTTGGCCCTGTAAAAGGACCTTTAGATATTGGGCTATTAATGGCTATTAAGATCACCACGACCTAATGACCCATTCATAGAATATAGCAATATGATCTCATATAGCAGTGTAGCAGCAACCTCCTTTATGAAGAATGGAAAAAACACAGCACAGACTTCAGAAGAGACCAAACCAGTTCTTGAGAAGATCGCCCGCCGTGTGCTGAAGGCAGCCGGTCTGTGATTGATTGCAATGTCTGACTGTTGACACAATGGTGAGAGAAGAGACCAACTTAAAATAAGACACTTGCTGTTCTGCTTACATGATATGAAGAATTACAACCATTCACTCAGTAGCTTCTTTAAACACATCTCAAGCTTTAGCATATTGAAGACATAAGTTCACTTTTAGTGTTTGTGAAAATGATTATATGTCATGTTCAGAATATTTGGTGCAAGCTCCAATTACGCCAAAGGGTGACTGCTACATTTTTCTAATGTTGACCATACAGAACGAGAAGTCCCAACAACACCTATTGATAGTGACAGATCTACCCTCACAGACTGCCTGGTGTAGTTAATGGGGGGGGGGGGGTAAAGAGAATGCCGCTACAACCGGGCACTGGTGCTTGCATTGGACACTTGGGATGGGTGAACAGAACATAAAGCAGGTCTTAGCGGACGATACAGCTGCTCTGTATACAGAATACAAAGCCTCTGTATCTCAAAAAGTAATAAGAAGTTTTAATAAAATTTATTTTGGAGGTTGCACCAATTACACTGATGCACAATTTTATTTAAAAAAAAAAACAAACGATGTACATAGCCTTTAATGGAAAAGATTTATAAGGCCCCAAAACTGGTGTCTCCTGCCATGTCTGTTTTAGTAAATACTCTTCGTTGTTTTGGTTCTCTGTTCGTCCTCCTAGAAATTTAGGACTACATTGACAACTGGGTGTTACCATTTCCCTTAGGGGTGTCCCTACGCAGTCTAATAGTGTCCCTACATAGTCTGGCACTGCTTGGACAGTGCCATATGATGTAGAGACACACCCCCAACTGGCAACACCCAGTTGTCAATTTATTCATAAATTTGTAGGAGGAATAACAGAGGAACGGCATAATGCGAAGTTCTACAAAAGATGCTGCAGAATTGTTATTTTATGGGGAATATAAGGATTTACTAAAACCAGAAATGCACCGAAAAAGGCCATACTTACAAATGGACACAGCCAGGTCAGAAACGCTGATGAAGGAGTGAGCAGGTGCTTTAAATAATAATAGCCACTCCCACTGGTCTTGAGGGGAGTGGTGTGTGGTGCATGGGATGTGTAGTAAGAAATAATAAATGAATAGTGTGTGTGCAAGTGTAATACTATAAGTGAAATATAGGGGGCAGTAATGAGTGAAGTGCCTCAATAGAAATAAATGGATAATGGGGTGCAAGTGTGTGAAACATGGAGGGATAGTGTGTACGTCATGAGGCACAAAGTGTATAGCCAGGTAGAAGCCTATTTGTGACGCCTTGATAGTTCATAGAGCGGGCTACCCTGCTTGCTATGCCAAACAACAACACACCATGCTCTCCCAGCATCAAAGACCCGGCTGTGTCCAAGAGAAGCGAATATACGTAGTAATGAAAAATACCTGGGGTATTAGTAATCATTTTGGCCAAAAGGAAGCAAGCTCGCAATCCACAACAAGGATCCCCAAACTTGCGAGTCCCTAACTCCTTAAAACAGAAATGTCAGAAGAGCCGACTGGTCCTCTTTAAGACACTTGTAGAGAAGAGTCTTGCTCTCGTATTTCTTGTACCTACCACTCTAATGTAACCTTGTTTGTACTGCACTGTCTAAAGCTGGAGGTTTGGCGCCACGACTACTACTTTCCAGTGTGACTACTCTACTTCTGAAAGGTCTCTTGTACAGTAGGTCAATCAAACAACCAAATTGTGCTTAGAACTGATCAAAAACGAAGTAAAATATAGGAAATATTTAATGTGGAAAAACTGGCAGAAATGTCTGATAAATTAGTTCATGTAAAGAAACACAACCTTTCACTTTATTTAAGCTGCCTGTCAATGGTTGCTCCTGGTTTTGATTGTGGCTGCCATCAAAGCTCATTTCTTCTATTTCATACCTTAAAATCCCTTCCTCGGCGCGCCGTCTACTGACGTGGGATCTCGGATGAATTTGTTTTGGTCAGAGGTTTGGAATATAAGAATGGAAATCTGTATGGGAACGTGGAGAAGCCTGCCGCTTTATGGTGGTGAAGCAGAGTATTTTTGTACTTGGCTCCTGGAGAACGTTTTGATACCTGTGGTTTAACCATAAGTTCTTTGGATATTGGCCATAGCTGAAAATATGTATTTTATTCCACATGGTACTGGTTGTGTCTCTCCGCATCACTGCTAGTTATGTGGCGAACAGAAACTCTCAATGTCATTAGGAAGCTGAGCTGGCTGCGTGTGTGACCGCATGACTAAGACAGTAGGTTTTCATTAAGATAAGTGTGCGTGGCTTCAATTAAGAAAAAAATATTATATATATATATATGTATATGTTCTCTTTTATTACATCTTCAAGCAGAAAAGCAAAGCCCAAAACGGCACAGAAGCATTAAATTATACAAGCATGCAATGGGAACAGGTCAGGAAAGCCAATTGGTGTAAAAGGTGAATATAAAAGGTGCTATACAGGTGCTATACAGGATAGAAAAAATAGACCAGATGGGGTAGTAATCCCACGATCGAGAACTGGTTTAAAAGATAAATCCGGTCTAGTTTCTAAAGGCTGAATAGGGAAGCAGGCATTTACGCTTCCTTGTAGGTACTAAATATGATGTTTGATAAAGGGAGATCAAAGCCCAAGTCATATGGGGGGGGGGTGTTGGGGGTTACTGAGGTCGGCAATGAAAAAAAATGAAGTCGTCATTATATTAGCCATTGATATAAACCAGCTTAGACAAATCTATTTAAGAAGAATAAAATTAGGACCATGAAAGACAATACATTGAAAAGACAGAATAGTAGAAGCATTAAAGATTAGGTACAAACTCAGGTGAGCCCATCAGAGGCTGCATTCTTCCTGCGCGATTTGCCCTGTTTGAGGTTGGTCACAAAGGGGGTCCGCAGAGACCTGAGCAGGTGCATCTTTACAGGAACTAGTTGCTGGGAAACTAGATGAGTTGGAAAGTAGGGTGGACCAGGCAGGTAGGTCCACATGAGGCAAACCCAATGTTAGAAAGATGTTAAATCCTCAGGACTAACCGATCCCCAGCGGTATTGGAGGCCCTTAGCTTGTAGGTGAGAAAGCAGAGGTTTAAGAGCTGATCTCATCAATAGAATATTTCTGGGTAGGTCCGGATAGAGGGAAAGCGGAGCGCCTTTAGATTACCTTTTAGAGAAGGTATTTCTGTAGCTTTTGCCAGGGCAGTCCTTATTTTGCAGGCAACAGATAATGTCTCTGGTCTGGTAGGGGTCCGCTTTCTTAGGACAAGCAATCGGAAATGCATCCTCAATGATGGAACCAGAAGATAGAGGTTGACCAAAAAAAAAATCGAACATGGGACAGAAGACACCCTAGGGAATTCCCTAGGAATCCAGATTGTGCAGAATACACCCTAGGAATTCCCCTGACCTTGCATTGTCCCTCCTAAGTTTTGCATTAGAGGAGTCTATAGTCAGGATATATCATGCCTTGGTTTTCACTGTGGAGCATTAGGACTGGAGTTCCCCGTCAGTGGATATCTCGGCTTGCATGTGGGAGAACTCTGACCACTATGCTGATTCTAGGCGTCAGTTTTGGTTGGCAGGAAGGCCAGCAATTTTTGTGTAAGTCTCTCATCTCCATCTGAACCCATTGACATGGGGGATAAGTGAGAAAATAGTGAACTCTGGTTACGGTGGGTTTCAGTTGGGATTGACCCTGTTTGGGGTATGAGGGGTAGACTTGATTCACCAACAACATGGCCACGTTCTAAGAAGGATGGAGTCAGGGAGAGCCCCCGCCCGTGAGCAGAAATGGCAGCTGTGCAGTTTAGTTGTTTGCAATTTTACCCTCATAAGGTAGACGACACGGAGGTGATGGTTCTTGAGCTGGTGTTGGAGCAGAATGACACTGCTTTTGGGAAGTGCCTCCAACTCCAGGAAGGCAAGTCCGACTCTTGAATGGAGTAATCGTGTGTTGTGGCACTGTTTAGCCCCATAAGCAGGACATTTTCTGCATCAGCCCATGAGGAAATCAATGGCATGGACTGTCCCAGCAGTTGTGTGGCAGGCAGTCTTACTGGAAGAGTAGTCCTCTCGGAGGCAGGTTGGTCTAGCAACGGCACTCCCATGGAGAGAGGCAGTTTGTAGGCCTTATTCAGACAAGCCTATTATACGTTTGTGTGCTGTCCGTTAAAAAAACGGACAGCACTCGGACCTATGCAATTCAATGGGGCTATTCATCTGTCCATGGTATTTCATGCATCGTGTGTCCATTGCGTGAAACTCACTGTATGTCTTATTTTGGTCCGTTTTGCGAACCACGTCACCCATTGAAGTCAATTGGTGTGTGAAAAACACGGACAATATCTGTGTGCTGTCTGTGTTTTTGTGGTTTTCATGCACCAGTTGCTAAAGAAATTATGGGGGGTGGGACACTTAAATACGTCAGTAAAACTTTAGCTATCGAAGCTTCAAAGCAGCTCAAAAAAGCATCCAGGGAATCCAACAAAAGGGGACCACGGAGGGTTGAATGAGATCTCTTTTATGCAGTCAAGTGATTGTAGTATCGTAAGGCCATGTTCACACTTTGCATTGTGGTGTAGCTCAGAGTGAAAAACAGGTAATGTTTCTAAAACTTCCCCTAAAAAAAAATACAAAAAAATTGCAGTTTCGCTTTAAGATTTTTAGCACTTGTTTTTTTCTCTGTGAAAGTCAACAAGGAAAAACCACAAAAAAAAGTACATCTGGACGGTGCAGTCTTTCCAAAAAAATGCAGCAGAAAAACCATAACAAAACACAAAGTGTGAACATGGCCTACAGCTGCTTTCAGTATAAATCCACCTGGAAGGTGAGACAAAAACGATACCATGCAGTTATTGGAAAGATTTAAAAAAAAATTTTTTTTAATGTGTTCATTTTTTTCAATCTACAACTATTTTTTCATTTATTTTAGGCAGCAAAGTGAATCTTGTGAAGATTACTGCTACAGCATCAAGTCCCCGGGATACGGCTCTGGCTGCGGTTATATGTAGTGCCTTGTCCACCGTGCTCTTAGCTCTGCTCATTCTCTCTATTATCTACTGCAAGAGGCAGTTCATGGAAAAGAAGCCAAATTGTAAGTATGGGGGGGGGGGGGGGTACTAATCCTCTATTCTGCTGTCAGTTCTTATCAGTGTCTGACAGTCTCGTTGCTAGCGATGCCTTACCTAACAACCACAGTCTTTTTAGTGGGGTTGGCAGGCAGAGCAACTGTAGTAACCGGTCCATTTCAGATTACTCAGATTATCACTCCTTCCCCTCTCTCCTTCCACTCTCTCCTTTCTTTCCATTCCGTCCCTCGTTCCTGTCCCCCCTCCTCTGTGGTCTACTCTTTACTGCTACATGTATCTGACATTACATAAGCCCACGCGTATGCTATTTTTCATTGCGTTTCTCTTCCCTTCTCTGTAATACAGGGTCTAGCCGATCCCAAGAAGTGCAGTACACGGGGTCAGAGCTGTTGTGCTTCGACAGGCCACAAGTCACCGAGCACCCGCATAGGACATACTGCCATTGTCAGCAAGAGCCGCCACAGGCTTGTGGTAGGTAATAAGTTCACGTGACACAGTGCAGAATTGCAGATTCCGACTTTCAGGCTCTGTTCACACTTGCGTTGGGTTCCATTTTTTTACAGGATCCAGGATTAATATGACAGATCCTTACGCATCCCATTGACCTGTAATGCAATCATCGGGTTTCCGCCATTTTCTTTTATACTCGGCAGCAGACTACGCTACTCTGCCCATTAGGAGGCAATGGAAACATGATGGAACAGAACCTAATGCCAGTGTGAACAGAGCCCTAGATTGATCGGTTTAAATTGACTTGAATAGGATTGAACTGCAATACCAGACACAGCCTATGGACAAGAATGGCACGGTTTCTGAAAAAGAAACAGACCCTTTTTTTCTAATCCCAGACAATGGCTTTTTTTTTAAAGCCAACATCCCGAACATAGCACATTTCATGTCCATTCACCTGTGAAAAATTACAGATGGCAAATAATCGGTTAGTCTAGAATCTGTAGCGTATTGAAGTCTCCAATAGAGCGATTGCACGCTACTTCTGCCGTCAATTGTATATCTTTGTTTTTCCCTCATAGGCCCTGTTCACTTGATTCCGTCATTGTGCTGTGAGGAGACGTGCAGCATCGAACATGGTTGTGTATTCCCATCACACAGCACATTGTACGACGGGTAAGGGGTTTTATTCTACTGAGAAGACAGTTATGTATTCATCCTTAAAATACAGAATTATATTGGTGGAGTCAGAGTTAAATTTACCATTATTGAGGGAACCATGACCCCATACAGAAAATGTTTAACCCCTTAATGACCAGTCTATTTTAGACCTTAATGACCAAGCCATTTTTTAAGTTTTTCCTTCGTCTCATTCAAAGAGCTATAACCTTTTTATTTTTGCGTCGACATAGCTGTATAAGGTCTTGTTTTTTGCGGGACAAGTTGTCATTTTTAAAAGCACCATTTTGGGGTACATAGAATTTATTGATTAACTTTTATTAACTTTTTTTTGGGGGGGGATAGAAAAAAACCAGCAATTTCGCCACACTTTTTTGCGTCCTAAATTTACGCCGTTTACCGTGTGGTATAAATAACACAATAACTTTATTCAGCGGGTTGTTGCGATTGCAACGATACCAAATTTTTATAGTTTTTGTATGTTTTACTACTTTTACACAGTGAAAACACTTTTTTTTCAAAATTATTTGTTTTTGTGTCTCCATATTTGAAGAGCCGTAAAGTTTTTATTTTTTTGCCGATGCAATTGTAGAAGGGATTTTTTTTGCGGAACGACTTGTAGTTTTTATCAGTACCATTTTGGAGTAGATGCGACTTTTTGATCACTTTTTATCACATTTTAATTAAGTCAGGATTCACAGAAAACAGCCATTTTTGCATGTTTTTTTTATTTTATTTTTTACGACGTTCACCGTGCAGGTTAAATGATGTAATAAGTTTATAGTTGGGGTCGTTGCGGACGCGGCGATGCCAAATATGTGTAACTATTTTACTTTATTTTGTTTGTTAATAATAAAGCAGTTTGTAAGGGGGAAAAGTGGGTTTTTCATTTTTTTTCACTTTTTATTAAACTTCTTTTTCACTTTTTTACTAGTCCCAATAGGGGACTTCACTATGCAATCCTCCGATCGCATTTATAATACACTGCAATACTTCTGTATTGCAGTGTATTATGCCTGTCCGTGTAAAATGGACAGGCATCTGCTAGGTCATGCCTCCAGCATGACCTAGCAGGCATTCACCACAGGCAGACCTGGGGGCCTTCATTAGGCCCCCGGCTGCCGTTAGAGACACAGACACTCGGCGATCTTATCTCCGGGTGTCAGTGGGAGAGACTATTGAGCACCGCATCTGAGGGGTTAAACGGGTGAGCGATACTTATATCGATCTCACCCGGCAGAGCAGGGACGCCCCCAGCCCTCAGCTGCCGAGAGCAGGGAGATTTGACAGCTCCCTGCTCTGTTTACTTATTCCGATGCCGCGACGTAAAAAGTCTATGGCATTGGAATAAGGCCCGTTAGTGACCGACGTAGAAACACTATGGTCCGGTCACTAACGGGTTAAACCCTTTGGCACCACTCGGGTTTGTAGCTCGTGGACTCCACCAGTATATTTCCTGACATTCCTCTATGGGTACGTTTCTCCATTATTTGCGGTGTACAAATTATTGTATAGATTAATTATGTACACGGCTTTGGAATATTCTGTATTTATAACATGTACACCACCCTGCATATCCGCACGTAGATAGCCAGCATGGTTTATATCCGAGCCACTTCTAGAAATAGAAGCCCTGCAAGGAACCCGATTCTGTTTAAGGCGCGTCTTATGAGATGCACTGCTGAAATATACAGAGGGTGTACGGTCTCTGAATTACTGGGCGTGTATTGTGTTTGTAACATCTGGGCGTGTTTACTTGTTTTACTAGCTGGGCGTTGTGAATAGAAGTGTATGTCGGCATCATATGTCAGCATCTTACACTTCTATTCACAACGCCCAACTAGTAAAACAAGTAAACACGCCCAGTTGGAAATAAGGGAAAACACGCCCAGTTGGAAATAAGGGAAAACACGCCCAGTTGGAAATAAGGGAAAACACGCCCAGTTGTCCATTAGAAAGGCTCATTTGCATAAATATAAAATTGCTCATAACTTGGCCAAAAATGATAGTTTTTAAAAAAAACAACACGTTACTGTTATCTACATTGCAGCGCCGATCACATGCAATAGGAGATAGGGATTTGAGAATCTGGTGACAGAGCCTCTTTACCATGAAATGTAGGAAAAAAGCTGCGTTTTTTTACGCTCTGAAATCAGACACACATCTCAATGCAACCTAAGGTTAATGCGCAGTAAACGGAAAATCTACTTTGAGAGACTGACTGCATTTTTTTTCTCCTAAATCTCCAGTTTTAGGCTGGGTTCACATGACCTATTTTCAGACGTAAACGAGGCGTATTATGCCTCGTTTTACGCCTGAAAATAGGGCTAGAATACGTCGGCAAACATCTGCCCATTCATTTGAATGGGTTTGCCGACGTACTGTGCAGACGACCTGTCATTTACGCTTCGTCCTTTGACAGCTGTCAAACGACGACGCGTAAAAATACAGCCTCGTCAAAAGAAGTGCAGGACACTTCTTTGGACTTTTTTGGAGCTGTTTTCTCATAGACTGCAATGAAAACAGCTCCAAAAACGGACGTAAAAAACGCCGCGAAAACGGCACGGAAAACGCACTGAAAAATGCGAGTTGCTCAAAAAACGTCTGAAAATCAGGGGCTGTTTTCCCTTGAAAACAGCTGTATTTTCAGACGTTTTTGGTCACTACGTGTGCACATACCCTTAGGAGCTTCCAACTTTACTTTAGTGTTCCTTTAAGTTATTGGGTGGTGGCTACCATGTGTTGTGCTGTTCATCTGTTATTCCTCCGGAAATATATGAATATATTGACAACTAGCCGTCACCATTCCCCTACACAGTCAGACACTTGTCCAATCAGTGCTGACAGTGTCAGATTATGTAGGGACACGCCTCATTTACAAGGGAAATAGTAGCACCCAGTTGTCTATTTATTTACCTTTCCCGGAGTTAAGGCCCTTTTACATCGGCCGACACTCTGCCGGTGGAGCGAGCGCCAGTTAACGAGACATTGTTGATCGGTGCTTGCTTGCTCGCTCCTGTCACACGGAGCTATGGATGGGGAAGTGTGGTCGATACTCCGGGAGATGTGCTGCCGACAACGTCCGATGTTTAACTTTTTTTAAACTATACGACCAGCGTTTGCTCGTTCATTTGCTGATCGCTGCCCTTTTTACACAGGGCAATTATCGGCAACGAGCGTTATATTAACGCTCTTCCTCCCGATAATCGTCCTGTGTAAAAATCCCCCTCATAGAACGCTCGTTGACGATAATTGTCCTGTGTAAACAGGGGAACGATCAGCAGATGCTTGATCATCTGCTGGTCGTATCGTTTCAAAAAAGTTAAATAGTTAATAAAAAAGTAAAATGTTATCGTTGTCGGCAGCACATCTCTCTGTGTAAACAGGGAGACGCGCTGCCGACATGATGATAATGTATGGGGACGAGCGATCGGAGTAACGACCACTCGTCCCCATCCATAGCTCCGTGTGACAGCATCAAGCGAGTGTCGATCAGCGATGTCTCGTTGATCGGCGCTCGCTGCACCAGCCACATATCGGCCGATGTAAAAGGCCCTTAATATCAGAGGAACGCTACAATGCAGAGTTCTAAGAAAATCTGTTCCAGAATTTTTATTTTGCTTGAAAAACAAGAATTTACCAAAAAAAGACATGTCAGGAGAGCGGATGTGTCCTCTTTTATGTACAGTGGAGGAAATAAGTATTTGATCCCTTGCTGATTTTGTAAGTTTGCCCACTGTCAAAGACATGAACAGTCTAGAATTTTTAGGCTAGGTTAATTTTACCAGTGAGAGATAGATTATATTTAAAAAAAAAACTGAAAATCACATTGTCAAAATTATATATATTTATTTGCATTGTGCACAGAGAAATAAGTATTTGATCCCCTACCAACCATTAAGAGTTCAGCCTCCTCCAGACCAGTTACACGCTCCAAATCAACTTGGTGCCTGCATTAAAGACAGCTGTCTTAAATGGTCACCTGTATAAAAGACTCCTGTCCACAGACTCAATTAATCAGTCTGACTCTAACCTCTACAACATGGGCAAGACCAAAGAGCTTTCTAAGGATGTCAGGGACAAGATCATAGACCTGCACAAGGCTGGAATGGGCTACAAAACCATAAGTAAGACGCTGGGTGAGAAAGAGACAACTGTTGGTACAATAGTAAGAAAATGGAAGACATACAAAATGACTGTCAATCGACATCGATCTGGGGCTCCATGCAAAATCTCACCTCGTGGGGTATCCTTGATTCTGAGGAAGGTGAGAGCTCAGCCGAAAACTACACGGGGAGAACTTGTTAATGATCTCAAGGCAGCTGGGACCACAGTCACCAAGAAAACCATTGGTAACACATTACGCCGTAATGGATTAAAATCCTGCAGTGCCCGCAAGGTCCCCCTGCTCAAGAAGGCACATGTACAGGCCCGTATGAAGTTTGCAAATGAACATCTGGATGATTCTGAGAGTGATTGGGAGAAGGTGCTGTGGTCAGATGAGACTAAAATTGAGCTCTTTGGCATTAACTCAACTCACAGTGTTTGGAGGAAGAGAAATGCTGCCTATGACCCAAAGAACACCGTCCCCACTGTCAAGCATGGAGGTGGAAACATTATGTTTTGGGGGTGTTTCTCTGCTAAAGGGCACAGGACTACTTCACCGCATCAATGGGAGAATGGATGGAGCCATGTACCGTCAAATCCTGAGTGACAACCTCCTTCCCTCCACCAGGACATTAAAAATAGCTTGTGGCTGGGTCTTCCAGCACGACAATGACCCGAAACATACAGCCAAGGCAACAAAGGAGTGGCTCAAAAAGAAGCACATTAAGGTCATGGAGTGGCCTAGCCAGTCTCCAGACCTTAATCCCATCGAAAGCTTATGGAGGGAGCTGAAGATCCGAGTTGCCAAGCGACAGCCTCGAAATCTTAATGGTTTACAGATGATCTGCAAAGAGGAGTGGGCCAAAATTCCATCTAACATGTGTGCAAACCTCATCATCAACTACTAAAAACGTCTGACTGCTGTGCTTGCCAACAAGGGTTTTGCCACCAAGTATTAAGTCTTGTTTGCCAAAGGGATCAAATACTTATTTCTCTGTGCACAATGCAAATAAATATATATAATTTTGACAATGTGATTTTCTTTTTTTTTTTTTAATATAATCTATCACTCACTGGTAAAATTAACCTAGCCTAAAAATTCTAGACTGTTCATGTCTTTGACAGTGGGCAAACTTACAAAATCAGCAAGGGATCAAATACTTATTTCCTTCACTGTATGTTATTTCATAGCCTTTTTTGGGTTTGTTTTTATACTCGCAGTGTCTGTCGCCCACGTGTGGGAAGCAGAAATTTGGGCTGAACTAGAATAAATGATGATAAATCCTATCCATTCTTGAGAACCAAGACATGTGGGGCGTATATGACTGTGTAGGCGACAGATTAAGGCATACTAATATTTTGAAAACTTTTAGGGACATTTCTAATAATTGCTGCTTTTTCAGGAACGCAGATACCGTGGCGGACATGATTCCAGCATATTTTGGACCCACTTCACACCCCGCCTGCAGAGATCTTGCAGAAACTTGGCCTCTTATGCAAACACCACCTGGCAGTGATAGCACTGCTGTCTGTGAGCCATATCCGGAGCTAATAGGAGGAGATGCAGACACGTTGAACAGAGATACAGAGGAGCCAAGTATTTTACACACAAATAGTGTGCAGAGTGTGGGTACAGAGCCGGAGTCTTCAAAACATCTTCATTTATTAGAGCTGGATGGTTGTCAAGAAGCTGAGGACAACCAGTCTGCGGGAGAGCAGTTTTCATGTGTCCAAGATGAGAAACAGGTGATTTTGCTTTAATAATGTCATCCAGTTTAAGGATAAATCCACACTTAGCAATAACGCAAATTTGTCTTGCGAAGCGCTTTTCAAATTGATTGTTAAAGGCCACACGGTTTTGCAGGTAAGCAGTAGTTTTACCTGCAAAATCAAGCACCCATTAACAATCAAAAAGGTAAAACTGCAGGTCAACGCGGCCGCAACGTGTGGCCTTACATTTATTAGAGTACACGTACATGGTGCGGTCATATCGTGATTTTGAGATTTCAGCCATTACAATGTGTATTTTGCAAAGGAGTAAAAAAGGACCAAAGGCACTGCTACGTCATAAATGTCACAAGACTTAGGTAGGCATAAAGTAGAAATATTTCATTATAAATAGAAGAGGCTACGCGTTTCAACGCCGGACCGGCGTCTTCATCATTGCCTATGACGTAGCAGCGCCTTTGGTCCTTTTTTTTACTCCTTTGCAAAGTATCCCTTTGACAACAAACCTCGGTTTGTTTGTGTACGGACCCGGCAGCAGCTTTCTTACTCTTGTGACACCTGCCAGTGTCTACAATCTAAGGTGAGCACTTTTTGATTATTAGCTGCTCCTGTGTTACCTCGCTTTTATTTGCACCATGTGGCGCCGTGTCTTTTTTACTCTCTTTTAGATTACAATGCGTAGGGTGAAATCCATGGCAAAATCTACATGATACACATTATTCCATCTCAGAATGATAATAATTTTCATTCATTGGCAGGAATGCTGATTGAGATCTGCCTAAAGATCCACCACTTGGAGATCTTCTAGATCCGCCATCCAGAGGGCTATTTCTAGATCAGCCAACCAAAAGATCTACTAGATTTATCATCTACTTCTAGACCTGCCACCTGGAAATTGACATCTAGAACAGCCACATGAAGATCTCCTTCTTGACCTACCACCTAGACTTTTGGATTTGACACTCGGAGATCTACTTCTAGGTTTTTTTATAGAAAGAACCACCATGTTTCTTTCGACTCCGCTTGATGTTTGGCAACTTGCTCATCCTTAAAGCGTCCTAGGTTTCCTGGTCATCAGAAAGGTATTAATATGGATCTGAATATGGGTATGTTCGGGGACCGAATGGAGCACATTGGTATAATGGATACGTGCTGGGCAATCTCTTCAGCTAAAGCATCTACTGGATGAAGGTGACTGGAAAAGTTGGGACTCAAATTGTGAAGCCGAATGCAAATGTGATTTTTCATTATTTATGTGATGACCTTCATGGAGCTGGACCGTTCATCTTTACCAGACTTCAAAAATATTTAAGGCACAGTCTCCATTATTTTCTGCGGGTCTGCACAGTGCAATTAAATGAGTATTGTATGAGGTCTGCACATTAGACATTGCATCTCTCCAATCTGCACGACTGCCACCCACGGTATGTCCTAGTCACCTATGTATTGTACATTTTGACTTTTCTAGATAAAAAGGCACTTATGCTGAAGAAAGGGCCCTTATCCAATCCATGTATGTTGAGGAAATCCTATTTACAGTAAACGATCGCATGTCGAAATGATGACATTTCTGAGACGCCACCACATGTACTGCCTAAAAGCACTATGTCTGTGATGTATGTACATTTTTATATGAAGCGTATTATTGTATTATAGGTCATGGTTTTTTTTTAAGAACATTTGCTTTTGTAGAAAATTGTTATTTAAATCTGTAGATTGTTTATGAAGTTTGAGTCTCCACAATGGTTATCCACTCAGGCAGGTGGCATGTGGTCCAAAACTCTGCCCAAACTGATAACGCCGATAATTGGACCCTGTAACAGATCAGAAATTAGTGCCCTGATGATCAGAATAATATAAGAACCTTTATTCATAGACATTCAACATATTCCTCAGCACTTTACTTTATCCGAGGAAGCGGTAAACCTACCAAATGACAACTGAACATCAGCAAATTGTACAAATGGAGAGAGGACCCTGCCCATAGGAACTTACAATCTAAAGGGGGTCGGGGGAGTGACATAATTTGTACAAAGTACTGTGCCAACACACACATATATATATATATATATATATATATATATATATATATATATATATATATATATATATATATATATATAAAAGCAGCAATTGGAGGGAAGATACATGTGACCAGGTCAGGTTGTGCGTGGGTCAGGGACTGTTACGTCACGATGTTACTAAATCTACAGCCAGTTTCCTTGAAGAGATTTAGTTTTTAAAACTTGCTCAAAACTAGGAATATGAGGAGGAAGTCAAGTAGTATGAGGCAAAGACTTCTATAGGATGGGTGCAGCACGGGAGAAGTCCTGGAGGCAGGTTTTCCAAGCTGCATTTTTAAACATTGTTAAAAAATATGGTCCATTTGTTATTAGAAATAAAGTTTTGATGGAGAACACTCCTGCAGCCTGGTGTTTAGTTCCATTAGTACAATGAAGGATATCCCGTGTAAAGACTAACACCATCCCGCGCCCGGGCGTCTCTGTGTATATTGTATAGTCTGATCTGCTTTTTGTATACAATGGACATCATGTATTAACACTGCCTCAGCGAACAAGTGGCCTTGATGTCCGTAGCAACCAATCAGAGTTCAGCTTTTCTTTGTCCAGTGCAGTTAAGACAATGGAAGCTCGGGTTGCTATGGGCAACAGGGTCACTTTACGAGGCCCAACGAGTAATGTAAATTGATGTAAAGTGCAAATTCACAATGGGTTCACGGAAACCTCCAGATATTTGCTTATTTGTAAATCGGAATATTTTTGCCATTTTTATATATTTCATTGTGTAAATACATTGTTAAAAAAAATAAAACTTCTGTATTTTGTAAGTTTTTGATGGCAGTGAGTAAAAACATCAGCTTGGGGCTAATGTTACTAATTCTCTCACTAGAATTCACCTGATCGGTTATTTTGGCAGAAGAGACACCAAACAGCGCTCAGTTTTATGTATGGCTCCAATAACCTAGAATAGGACCCTTGCACGAGACCCTCCGGGTCCATTCACATGTTGCAGTTGAGCTGCGGTTAAAACCGCGTTGAAAAAAATGCATATCAAAACCGTGATTTTGCATGTTCGATGCGGTTGCATTTTGTATTGCAACCGCATCAAAAATTACAAATCACGCTTCACTTTCAGCAGAAAGCCACCCGGCGACCAGCTGATTGCGGCGGGCGTCCACACATTTTCACTGCAGCAGCCGGGGTAGGATTACATGGCGCACATTGAAACAGCTCAACCATGTAAAACATGGTTAATAATCTGAGTCCACCAGAGCACGAACAGATCTTTCCAGTGGATATCCAGGCTGACTAGTAAGTGCAAGGTCTATGATATGAGACACTATTCTTGAAGTTAGCAAAAAGTGGCTGCACCATGTGCCCCTTAAGTAAATCTCTGAGTCAACTTTTCTCCAATTTATGCTAAGCCTCTCCCATTGTCAGTGGGACAGTAATGTGCATTGAGATGTGAGTTAGGCTTCGTTCCCATCTGCGCTAGGGCTCCGTTCCATCAGAGCTTTCCGTCGGAACGGAGCCCTACCGCATATGTAGATAAATACGCCTGGAAAAGAACGCTTAAAAGACCATTTTAATATTTTATCCTTAAAGAGGCTCTGTCACATTATAAGTGCCCTATGTAGATAACAGTGGTTTTTTATTTTGAAAAACGATAATTTTTGAGCAATTTTAGATTTATGCTAATCAGTTTCTTAATAGACAACTGGGCGTTTTTTAACTTTTGACCATGTGGGTGTTGTAAAGAGAAGTGTATGACGCTGACCAATCAGCATCATACACTTGTCTTCATTCCAGCCCAGCTTCTTTCACTGCTCAGCGTGATCTCGTGTATGATGCTGATTGGTCAGCGTCATACACTTCTCTTTATAACGCCCACATGGTCAAAAGTTAAAAAACACCCAGTTGTCTATTAAGAAACTAATTAGCATAAATGTAAAATTATTCATAACTTGCTCAAAATGGTAGTTTTTCAAAATAAAAACACTGCTGTTATCTACATTACAGCGCTGATCACATTATGTAGGCGATAGGGCACTTATAATCTGGTGACAGACTCTTTAAAATAGGCTAGACTAGCCAATGTATTCCTAAAGATACCATGCTAACCACGTAGGTAGAAGCTAGATAAAGGTACCAATAATTAGTAGTAATCCACCTAAAGTTCAATTATTGTAGCATTCCCACAGAATCCTAGATGAAAATATGTAACACCTGTCCCTACCTGTACTAAATAACGAAGTGTGCATTCACACTCGATAGCGAAAAAGCAACACCTAAGAGACAGTGTGCATTCATACTGAAATGAGCACCAGCACATAGGGGTAGTGTGCATTCACAGTCATAGATAACAGCACAGCATCTATAGCAGTAGTATGCACTCACACTCATAGATAACTGTGCAGCGCCTATAGCAGTAGTGTGCATTTACACTCACAGATAACAGTGCAGCACCTATAGCACTAGTGTGCATTCACACGCATAGATAACAGCGCAGCACCTATAGCAGTCGTGTGCATTCACACTCATAGATAACAGCAGCCTCTATAGCAGTAGTGTGTGTTCACACTCATAGATAACAGAGCGCCTATAGCCGTAGTCTGCATTCACACTCATAGATAACAGCACCTATAACAGTAGTGTGCATTCACACTCACAGATAACAGCGCAGCACCTATAGCAGTCGTGTACATTCACACTCATAGATAACAGCAGCGCCTATAGCAGTAGTGTGCATTCACACTCATAGATAACAGCACAGCGCCTATAGCAGTCGTGTGCATTCACACTCATAGATAACAGCACAGCACCTATAGCAGTAGTGTGCGTTCACACTCAGATAACAGAGCAGCGCTTATAGCAGTAGTGTGCATTCACTCAGATAACAGAGCAGCACCTATAGCAGTAGTGTGCATTCACACTCAGATAACAGAGCAACGCCTATAGCCGTAGTGTGCATTCACTCAGATAACAGCGCAGCACCTATAGCAGTCGTGTGCATTCACACTCATAGATAACAGCACAGCACCTATAGCAGTAGTGTGCGTTCACACTCAGATAACAGAGCAGCGCTTATAGCAGTAGTGTGCATTCACTCAGATAACAGAGCAGCACCTATAGCAGTAGTGTGCATTCACACTCAGATAACAGAGCAACGCCTATAGCCGTAGTGTGCATTCACTCAGATAACAGCGCAGCACCTATAGCAGTCGTGTGCATTCACACTCATAGATAACAGCATAGCGTCTATAGCAGTAGTGTGCATTCACACTCACAGATAACAGCACAGCATCTATAGCACCAGTGTGCATTCACACGCATAGATAACAGCGCAGCACCTATAGCAGTTGTGGGCATTCACACTCATAGATAACAGCACAGCACCTATAGCAGTTGTGTGCATTCACACTCATAGATAACCGCACAGCGCCTATAGCAGTCGTGTGCATTCACACTCAGATAACAGCACAGCACCTATAGCAGTAGTGTGCATTCACACTCAGATAACAGAGCAACGCCTATAGCCGTAGTGTGCATTCACTCAGATAACAGAGCAGCACCTATAGCAGTAGTGTGCATTCACACTCAGATAACAGCGCAGCACCTATAGCAGTCGTGTGCATTCACACTCATAGATTACTGCTATAGACGCTATGCTGTTGTGTGCATTCACACTCACAGATAACAGCACAGCATCTATAGCACTAGTGTGCATTCACATGCATAGATAACAGAGCAGCCTCTATAGCAGTAGTGTGCATTCAGACTTGACAGATTGTACACCCAAGACGAAAGTGTGCATTAACATTAAACCACTTTAAACACCTAACGCGTTTCTCCGTCCTTAGTTTGTATAGGACGTTTCTTCAGAGGTGTATAACGAAACGGCAGATTAGCACATAGATTTCACGTGCAATATTAGCAAGCCGCCCTGTGTCTGATAGAACGTTACTGTAGCGGCACGCAGCGCAGCGCATGCAACGGCACGCTGGCAATTTAAGCCTTTAGCCCTGCCCATCCAGAGGCTGGACGATTACATCAAACCCCCAATCACAGGTCGCTACGTCATCAAACGCTCCGCCCACTCAGGAGCTCGTCCATATCTTTTCTCACTAAGCATATTGAATGACGCCTAGCATCACGTTACCATGGGAACCTCTTAGCGGCTGCAAACCCAAATAGAGGCATACTATATAGAAGGGAAACAATGTATACTGACATTGATAAGAGGTCATATAGGGAATAAAGCATTAAAAAATATTCACATACATGAAACTAGCCACCATACATATATCAGTCGGCGAACATATTGAAATCCATATCAATATGCCATCAGCCATAGGACAAAGTATTATAAACGGGACAGACTGGTCCCACCATGTAAACACAACTCCCTCATAAAAAAAAACGAACAGTCTGTAGCAGAAATATCCATCGTGCTTCCCGTTGAAGAATATGTTTATCCCAGTCACCACCTTTGGGATGAGGACGTACCCTCTCAATGCCTTGAAATCTCAAATGATCAGTATTCCCATGATGTTGCTCCCAAATTTGTCGTGAAATTGGGGTATCTGCTCGTTTTTCAGTATCATTACTGTGGTCCCTAATTCATCTGCGCAACTCGCGAATGGTTTTACCCATATATTGGATACCACAGCTGCATGTCATCAAGTATAACACACCTTGGGTCTTACAATTGATGAAATCATAATTTTTGTAAGAACACCCTGATATATGATTTACTTATGAGAATGATCTACAGGCCTTACAAGCACCACAACATTATGTACCCATTGTGGGGCTTAGACAACCATGTTGAATGAGTAACTGGTTTCATATGGCTCTGGACCAGTCTGTCCTTTAAGTTGCGTCCTCTACGGTTGGTTATTGCTGGCCTATCACTCAAAAGTCTCCCTAAATCAGGGTCAGCTTTTAAAATACCCCAAAATGTCTGAAGGATCGCTCTAACTTATGTGTGTTGTAAATAATAGGTCCCTATGATTCTAAGGTCGGTCCCCTCATTCTCATCCTTGGATTTAGACGTTCATTCCTATCCACTGATAGGGCATGTTGGTATGAATTTTTGAGAACCCAATCTGGGTAACCCCTTCGACCAAACCTTGTTTTCTATTCCAAGGCTGCATTCTGATAGTCAGACATACTTGTACAGTTTCTTCGGGCTCGCAAATATTGACCCTTTGGAATTCCTTTCTTAAGGGGTTTTGGATGCCAGCTATCCCGCCTTAATAATGTATTGGTGGCTGTCAGTTTTCTATGTATTTGTGTATTGACTCTTCCTGACACTGACTTGCTTATTGGCAGATCTAAGAATGTAATCTTGTCCGCATGTATTTCTGAGGTAAACCCCGGTCATTGACATTCAATATTTATACAAACTCATTGGGTTTTGCTTGTGAACCATTCCACAGTATTAAAATATCATCAATGAACCAAAGCCAGAAGATCACACTTGAGGTCCAAAGTTCCATAGCCTCCTGAAAGACAATTTCTTTCTCCCACCAGCCCAGGTAGAGAATGGCAAAGGTTGGGGCACAAGGACTGCCCATTGCCACTCCCCTGAGCTGGTGGAAAAGCTTGTTGTCAAACATGAAGGAGTTCTGTCCCAAAACAAATCAAAGTAACTTCATGACAACCTCATTATGGCTTGTATACAAAGTACCTCTAGATTTGAGGAAATATTTCACTGAATCACAACCCTTTTCATGCGGTATACTGCTATAGTCGGTCTCCACGTCCAAACTACCCAAAATTTTCTGCAGCAATTCCATTGTGTGTGGACAAGCCCTAAGGCCTCATTTACACGAGCGTGTGCGTTTTGCGCACGCAAAAAAACGCTGCGTTTTGCGTGCGCAAAAGGCAATTGACAGCTCCGTGTGTCATCCGTGTATGATGCGCGGCTGCGTGATTTTCGCGCAGCCGCCATCATAGAGATGAGGTAGTCGACGGCCGTCACTGTCCAAGGTGCTGAAAGAGCTAACTGATCGGCAGTAACTCTTTCAGCACCCTCGACAGTGAATGCCGATCACAATCTACACCAACCTGTGAATAAAAAAAGACGTTCACACTTACCATGAACTGCCTGCTTCCTCCAGTCCGGTCTCCCGGCCGTTGCCTTGGTGACGCGTCCCTCTCTTGTCATCCGGCCCCACCTCCCAGGATGACGCGGCAGGCCATGAGACCGCTGCAGCCTGTGATTGGCTGCAGCCTGTGCTTGGCCTGTGATTGGCTGCAGCTGTCACTTGGCCTGAATTGTCATCCCGGGAGGTCGGACTGGAGGAAGAAGCCGGGAGTTATCGGTAAGTCAGAACTTCTTTTTTTTTTTACACGTATATGTATATTGTGATCGAAAGTCACAGTCCATGGTGCTGAAACAGTTTAAGTCTTTCAGCACCGTGGGCAGTGACTGTCTCCTGACGTCGCGTACCCGAACATTTTTTGCCGGGTTCGGTTAAAACGAGTTCGGCCGAACCCGGTGAAGTTCGGTGCGCTCATCTCTAATTTGACACTCCGTTTGGATGTTTGTAACCAGAAAAGCACGTGGTGCTTTTCTGTTTACATTCATCCTTTTGACAGCTCTTGCGTGATTTTCGCGCATGCAACGCAGGACCGTCAGTGTGGCATGCGTTGTTTTCACGCACCCATTGAAGTCAATGGGTGCGTGTTGCGTGAAAAACGCAAGAATATAGAACATGTCGTGAGTTTTACGCAACGCAATCACGCTGCGCAAAATTCACGCATCGTCTAAACAGCCCCATAGACTATTATAGGTGCGTACGACACGCGTGAAAAGCACGCGCGTCGCACGCGCGTATAATACGCTCGTGTAAATGAGGCCTAAGGCTGGGTTCCTATGGTGCAGATTTGCTGCAGATTTTGCATGCGTTTTTTAAGGCAGAACCAGGATCGGAACCTAAACAGAAGAAATATATAAAGCAAGCCATTATAGGTCTGCTCTACTGGATCCAATTCTGGTTTTGGCTTGCAAAATCTGCAGCAAATCTGTACAGTGGGAACCCAGCCTAAGGCCGGATTCACACGAGCGTGTTCGGTCCACGATATACGGTCCGAGTGTCTGCAGTATTTCCCGGACTGCACACACTGCAGGGAGCCGGGCTCTTATCGTCACAGTTATCTATGACGCTAGGAGTCCCTGCCTAGCTGCGGGAAAACTGTCCCATACTGAAGACATGATTACAGTACAGGAAAGTTTTCCCGCAGCAACTCCTAGCGTCATAGATAACTATGATGATAAGAGCCCGGCTCCCTGCAGTGTGTTTGGTCCGGGAAATACTGCCGACATACGGACCGTATATCGTGGACCGAACGCGCTCGTGTGAATCCGGCCTAAGGGTAAGTCCACACGTAGAGAAAACACTGCAGATTTTCCACAACGGATTTAATTGCGGAAAATCCTCAGCATAATACAGTAGCAGCAAAGTGGATGAGATTTGAACAAATCTCCATCCACACACTGCGTAAATGATAGGAAAAGCGCTCCGAAATTGACCTGCGGTGCATTTTTAAATCAATTGTATTAAAATTGATTTAAAAAATCGTAGTCAAATGTATTTGCGTATTCGCTGCTTTTGTGTTACAGGTTTTCCCTATTGAATTGAATGGGAGGTAAAACCCACAACAAATAGCAGATGTTGCATTTTTTGTGGCGAAAAAGCTGTGATTCTGCCGCAAAAAATGGAACTCAGAAAAAAATAATGTTATTCTAACCCAGAATTCTGTGCTTCTTCGTCCAGGCCGGCCTCAACCCATGTGACTGCTGCAGCCAATCACAGGCATCCCAGGAGGCCGGTCTGCAGGACTTCAGAGGGTAAGTATTTGGGGTTTTTTTCTCTTCTGTTTTCTGCAGTTTCTGCAATTTGGTGTGGTTTTTCGGCCGGCATTCCCTGTGGCCGCCAGGGCGGTTCTTTTACGCAGCGTATCCATCTTTTGTGAACATAGCCTAAAGTGGTAGTGGGAGCTTTGTGTCAATCATTGATTGAACGACAGTAATTGCCTCAGCTGCTGCAGACCTCAGAAAGAAAGAGGGTGAGTATTCGGCTGGATTCACACGAGCATGTTCGGTCCGTAAAGGACGGAACTTATTTCGGCCGCAAGTCCCGGACCGAACACAGTGCAGGGAGCCGGGCTCCTAGCATCATAGTTATGTACGACGCTAGGAGTCCCTGCCTCGCTGCAGGACAACTGTCCCATACTATAATCATGTTTTCAGTACAGGACAGTAGTTCCACGGAGAGGCAGATGATGCTAGGTGCTCGGCTCCCTGGAGTGTGTTCGGTCCGGGACTTGCGGCCGAAATACGTTACGTCCTTTACAAACTGAACATGCTCGTGTGAATCCAGCCTTAGGGTATGTTCACACGGCTTATTTTCGGCCATTTTTCGGGCCGTAAATGGCTGAAAAACGGCCAAAAAATCGGAAGCGGGACGCCTCCAAAAATCTGCCCATTGATTTCAATCTGAAAAAGTTCTGTTCCAACGGGCCAGTCTTTTTTTACGGCCGTTTTTCAAAACGGCCGCGTAAAAAAACGCCCGTGAAAAAGAAGTGCATGTCGTTTTTAATTGACTCTATAGAAAAACAGCTCCAAAAACGGACGTTAAAAACGCGATTTGCTGAGTTACTAAAAAAACGTCTGAAAATCAGGAGTAGTTTTCCCTTGAAAACAGCTCCGTATTTTCAGATGTTGTTTGATAAGCGTGTGAACATACCCTGAGGGTGTGTTCACACGCAGAGTTTTCAGGCGTAAACGCCTGAAAAAACGCTAGCTGAACGCCTACAAACATCTGCCCATTGAAATCAATGGGAAAAACGGCGTTATGTTCAGACGGTGTTTTTTTACGCCGCTGTTTTAAAAAACGGCGCGTAAAAAGGAGCATGTCACTTCTTGAGACGTTTTTGGAGCTGGTTTTCTTTGTGTCAATGGAAAAACAGCTCCAAAAACGTCTCCAAAACACGTTTTCAGCTTCAAAAATGGCTGAAAAGCAGAGGCTGTTTTCCCTGAAAACAGCTACGTAATTTTAAGCTGTTTTTACCTGTGCGTATGAACATACCCCTACAGATCAGAGATTACGTGTTTTGAGCCCATACAAGTTGTGCTATCCCATTATCAAATATCGGCGAGACGTGTACCTGTTTTATCATTCGGATTTTGCATCTGTGGTGAAGGGTTGAAGGATATGGGACACGTTTCCGTGTAAGGCCTCCTTGTCATCAAGAGCACCATGAAAAAGAGCTAATTTCCAATTTTCACTTCAAATAAAATCTTTGGAGACTCCAGAGAATATACAATTTTAATAGCCATTGGTGTTTGTCAGCTTTTTTTCATTAAAGGGGTTGTCCAGTCCCTAGAAATTGATGGTCTATCCTCAAGATAGGCCATCAATAGCTGGTGGGTCAGAGTCTGACTCCCGGGACCCCCGCCGATCAGCTGTTTTGAAGGGGGTGCAGTGCTTGTACGAGCGCTGCTTCCTCTTCTTTTCCACTTGCTCACTGTGAATTGATGACACGGTTGAAGCGGCGATTCACAGTATTGCAGCCTCCTCCTATTGAAGTGAATGGGAGAAGAGGCTACAATACCTGGGAAACACCGCTACATCCGTGTCGTCGATTCACAGTGAGCAAGTAGAAAAGAAGAGGAAGCAGCGCTCGCACGAGCACTGCACCCCCTTCAATACAGCTGATCGGCGGGGGTCCCGGGAGTCGGACCCTGACCCACCAGCTATTAATGGTTTATACTGAGGATAGGCCATACATTTTTAGGGACAACCCCTTTAAATAACAAAGTCATGTTTAATTATCTTTCCCTTCTCATTGGTTTGCTGTGGGGGTGGATTCACACATCACGTTCCTGTTGCATAATTTTGATTGCAGAATCCGCACTGAAATTCCACAACAAGGTACAGTACAATGTTAGTTAATAAGGTTTTAACAAACTCCATTCACTATCTGTTGTAGAAATTGCACAGATTTTTACCACGGATTTAGGGTATGTTCCCTTACACAGAATACGATGCAGATTTTCGGCAACAGAAAATCTGCAGCAGAATCTCAAGAAAAGCGCTGGTAAATCTGTTACAAAAATCTGCACCAAATAGTGTGTTTTTCCTGCTCATAGAGTCGCAAACGCTGCGTTTTTTCTGCAGCGGTTTTGTCTGCGGATTTAGTGTCAAATATTGAACATACCAAACTATATATGCGCCTGCGGATTTCCAGCTTTTTTTTTTTTTTTTACCGTGTAAACGCTGTAGAAACTGAGGAATTTATGCTCCCCATTGAAGTCTATGGGCCAAACACGCAGTATCTTCACACAGAACTCGCAGCATAAATTGACATTATGCAGAATTGAAAGTCACACTGCAGAACAGTTTACGCACCACTTCCCTGCATTTTTTTTTTCGTAGCGTGGGCATGACATTTTCTAAATCTCATTCACTTTGCTGCTACTGTAAATGCAATGTTTACGCTACGTGGAAACCCAAGTATTGGAATGCATTGAGTGAAATCCGTGGCTAAATTCTGCAAAGAATTAACAACGAAATCTGCGTGTGACACGTTGCAATTTCTTTGTAATTTGGTACGGATTTTTAATCTGGTTCCACAGAATAATTTTTACGAGATGTGTGAACCTAGCCTAAGACTAGAGCTACACGGTGACTTTGGCCACAACACAGGTCGCTCGACCATTGATCGCTATTTAGCTCTGCTTGCATCGCAGATAACGAAAGTCAATATGGCCGCATTGCTACCCATGGGTTGCTGCGACCTTAACCCTACAGTCGCAAGAAATCCGAACCTGATGGATTTTTTTACGACTATCGTGTCGCGGCATCCTGCGCAGTTTTCATAGGTGAGGCCCAATGGTCTACACTAAGATATTGCTTTAGAACCTTCTGAGCCACAAGCAAAATCTCCTTTTATCTCCTTTCTTCTTTTGGCCTTTGTAAATTCTTTTTTTTTTTTCTTTATCAAAATTTTTATTAGAATATAAAACAGAGCATATAAATCTCACATTATTTAAAAACTTTGCACGCAGTGCAATAAAATCAAGCTGTATAAAAACTTTTACAGAGACATAAGAATAATTGTAGGAGGTAGCCTCCCAGACATCAAAAAAAGAAGAAAATAATAATAGCCAATGGCAAGTAGCGGCACAATAACCATAATCAAAAGTAGTGCAATATGTAGGGAAACCAGTCCCAGAAAACGAATGGCAATGACATTTTAAGTGTTAAATTCAATACAAAGTTACACAAACACAAAGACAAGACAACAAAGGGAAACACAAACAGAGAAAATTGGCAATATGAGCGTTCAAAAGAGCCAATCCAACCAGAGAGGCAAATCAGCACCACCCCGAAACACTGACCAAGTTTGAACAAATATTTCAGATTTACCCCGATCAGCAGACATCAACTCCTCCATTCTCATAATCCCGTTCATTTCAGTTACCCATTCCTGCAAAGAAGGCACATTAATGGACTTCCAATGACGTGGTATGACAGTTCTAGCTGCAGTCAGAAAATGCCTAAAGACCCCGTTTTTGAGGTGTGGGAGTGATGCAGGAACCATGGGAAGCAATCCAATAGAAGGAGAAGCAGGAACATCAGTGTCAAAAAGCTTGTTTACGAGATCAAAATTTTTCCCCCAAAAGGGACGGGGCTTAAGGCAATCCCACCAAATGTGCAACATAGTTCCAGGAGCCTCCCCACACCTCCAACAATCAGATGATACATCAGGAAATATCCTATGTAAAAAGGAAGGGCAACGATACCATCTTGTAAGAATTTTATAATTTTTCCCCTGAGCAAAACAAGAAGTCGGCAATTTATGGGCCAAGAGGAAAGAAGTACCCCAATCCTCCTCAGAGTGTTGAACCCCCATTTCCTCATCCCAAGCTATGGTGAACGCCAACTGAGAATAAGAATAACCAGGTCGGAGGATCCCATGTAGATAGGACAGCATATGAGAAGGAGCAGAAGACAAGGACAGATAATGTTCCAAAGGAGTCTTATCCTGAAGCAACGCAAGACAATCACCCATGGAAGAGAGATATGACCGTAACTGAAAATAGGGTCACCAAATTGATCGTCTCCCCGGGCAGGCCTCAGAGAGAGCAGCAAGCGACAAAATTGCACCATCAGGTGTAAGGGTCTGAGCCAAGTATCCTCCGTCCTGTCTCCCCCAATAGAGGAATGTGTCCACACCCACCGCCGGAGGGAAGGAAGGGTTATCAAAAAAAGGACCCGGACGGTGAGCAAGGTCCAGAGCACCAATGATCCGTTCCCAAACAACAAGAAACTGACGTGTGAGGAAAGCCAGAGAAGACGTTGGTCGCTGGGAGACAGTCAACCAAGGCAAAGAGGACACTGCAAGAGAGGACATACCTTTCTCAATGCGCACCCATTGCTTACCCGCATCTGAGCGGAACCAGTCCACCAATGTCATGAGGATCGCAGCTTGATGGTAATGTTTAAAGTCTGGCAAACCCACGCCCCCTCCAGTTTAGGCCGGCTAAGGACAGAAAATCTAATGCGAGGCTTAGAAGAGTCCCACACAAATTTAGTTATGGCCCTATGTAAGGTCCTGAAGAAGACAGCAGGTATTACAATAGGGACAGTCTGAAATATGTACAAAAATGTGGGCAATATATCCATTTTAACAGCGTTAATACGCCCAAACCACGACATGCGCCCACTCCCATACGCCTCCAACTCTCGCAAGGTACGCTGTAGGACAGGTGTGTAATTCAGGGTAAACAGATCAGACAAATGTGTGGGGATCGCCAAGTATTTTAAAGATGTGTACTGCCACTTAAACGGGAAAACCCGAGCGAGATGATCAGCAAGAGGAGAGGAGTGTCTAGAGATATATTCAACGCCTCCGATTTAGAGTAATTGACTTTAAAATTACTCAAATTACCAAATTGCTCAAACTCCCCAGTCAAAGATGGCAAGGAAATCATAGGATCCGTGATGTACACGAGAAGATCATCAGTATAGAGTGCTAACTTGTGATGCCGTACACCAACACAAATGCCATTAATGCTAGGGTTATTCCGCAGTGCCGCAGCCAGGTGCTCCATGACCAAAACATACAACAGAGGCGAGAGTGGACACACCTGTCTCGTGCCATTAGTAACAGGCAGAGTGGCAGACAAAAGACCATTAACTCGAACTCGAGCTGTAGACCTGTGATATAGTGCCATAATCTTATCCACCATGTTAGAGCCAAGTCCGACTAGAGTCAAGACACTACGGAGAAACACCCAGTGCACCCTATCAAAAGCCGAGCTTCTCTACTACGTACAAACCCCACCTGGTCATCCATGACCAAGTCAGGCAATAACGGAGAGAGGCGAAAGGCAATCAATTTCGCAAAGAGTTTCACATCCATATTAATCAACAAAATGGGCCTAAAGTTTGCACATGTCGTTGGATCCTTACCCGGTTTTGGTAGAAAGGTAATGTGAGACTCAAGAGACTGAGGCGCAAAGGGACAAGAAGAAGACACGGAATTAAAAACTTTTGTCAAAAATTGAGCAAGTTGATCCTTAACCCTTCCCGCCGCAGCCCTTTTTCAGATTTTCATTTTTTCCTCCCCAACTTCCAAAAGCCATAACGTCTTTATTTTTCCGTCGATATAGTCCTATGAGGGCTTGATTTTTGCGGGACGAGTTGTAGTTTTTCGTAGCACTATTTATTTTGCCATATAATGTACTGGGAAACGGGAAACATTTTATTTGTGGGATAGAAAATGAAAAAAAACAGCGATTCCTCCATGGTTTTTCGCGCGCCGTTTTTACGGAATTCACTGTGCAATTAAAACAACATGTTAACTTTATTCTCTGGGTCAATACGACTATGGCGATACCAAATAAATATAGTTTTTTCTATATTTTACTACTTTTACAAGTAAAAACCTAAGTGTAAAAAAGAAAATTTATTTTGTGTCGCCAAATTCCGAGAGCCACAACTTTTTTTAGTTTTCCGTCGATTAAGTGGTATGAGGGCTTATTTTTTGCGGTATAAGCTGTAGTTTTTAATAATACCATTTTGGTGTAAATGCGACTGTTTGATCACTTTTTATTTCATTTTTTGTGGGAGATTAGGTGACCAAAAAATAGACATTCTGGCGTTTACATTTTTTTTTTTTACGGCGTTCACTGTGCGGGTTAAATAATCATATATTGTAATAGTTCAGACTTTTACGGACGCGGCGATACGAATTATGTTTATTTATTTATTTTTTTACTATGCTCTAGGGGAAAAATGGGAAAAGGTTTTTTTTTTTGAACTTTTAATATTTTTTTTTTTTTCAACCAGCGATCGTTAGATCGCTTGCACGATATACTGCAATACTAATGTATTGCAGTATATCGTGATTCTGACAGGCACCTATTAATAGATGTACAAAGATGGCGGACCTGGGGGTCTTCATTAGGCCCCCAGGCAGCCATAGCAACCATCGCCCCCCCGCGATTGCGTTGTGGGGGGCGCGATGAGCTGTTAGAGGGGGTTGCCCCCCTCTTTCTAACGATTTAAATACTGCGGTCTCTGTTGACCGCGGCATTTAACGAGTTAAACTAGCGGGATCGCGCTCGAGCGCGATGCCGCTAGTTACTCTGAGGTGTCGGCTGTAACAAACAGCCGACATCGGCATCGTATGGAGCGGGTTCACTCCGTGAGCCCGCTCCATACTTCCCCTACCCGACTATGGATACGTCAAATGTCGGGAAGGGGTTAAATGTCTTATAAAATCTATTGTTAAACCCATCAGGTCCTGGAGTTTTGCCCAAGGGCTTTGTAAATTCTTTGACCCAAGTCATTCTGTAATATAATTTTATGGGTAAAAGTAAGAGATTCTCCATGTCTGACATGCTATTATGCCTCGTAAATTCCTCCGCGTTCCTCCGATGTGAAGTAGTTTATGAGGTCCGCTTTTGTCTGCTGCACTCCAACATGTAAACACTGAGGATGTGAACTTAATATCCTTTCAATAGGTAAAGAAAGCGGAGGATTATCTGTGGTATTTGTGACATCCGACCAGCACACACTTGAAATGTATCTACAACACTTGATCCTATTCACTGATGTATTCAGGATTTTGTTAAGTTACTTCATAGGTAGAGTTGACCCCTGAACTGACAAAACTAAGGTTGTGAAGTAAGGCTGGATTCACACGAGCGTTTCCCATTTTGCGCATGTAAAAAATGCAGCGTTTTTCTTGAGTTGCAGTTCCGCGTGACATCCGTGTACAGTGCGCGTCTGCATTTTTATGCGCGTGTCATCCCTATGTCATGCGTTTTTTATATCTGCAAAAAAAACTGAAGGTGTTTTTTTTTTTCCGCATCTCTTTAGCAACTGGTGCGTGAATCACGGACAGCAAACGGAGGACGTGTGCTGTCCGTTGTTTTCACACACCCATTGACTTCAAAGGGCTGCGTGGTGCGCAAAAACGCACAAAAATAGGACCTGCAGTAGCTTTGACGCAGCGGACCGACGCTGTGTGAAAAACAACGCATGTCTGAATAGCCCCATTGAATTACATAGGTCCATGTGACGGCTGTCGTTTTAACGTCCATAACACAGATGTAAAATATTCCCGTGTAAATCAGGTTTTAGAGGTTTAAATGGGAAACAATACAGGAGGAGCAACTAATAATGATATAAAATATAATTTATTTACATAGTGCCAACGCAGCTCTTCACAACCTGCAAAAATATACAAAAATATACTAAACATAACAAACACTGACCTCATGTACATGACTGTGTTACTCCTCCGTTTGTACAGTCATAATAAAGCGCCCATAGAGGGGCCTTTACTGTACCTCCGTATGCCTTCCGATTTCAAATGAGAGTTGTTGTTTTTTTTCTTTCTGATAGACTTCATACTAATCTGACAGAACAATATTGTGACATGTAACATCACCTCACGTACGGCAGTATTCTCCCCTAGAAGCATTACTCCATACATATGGCACCAGACGGAGCATTGTATAGCGGCACATGGAGTCACGCTTGGGTCTCCTTGTGCCAACTTGCAGCCTACGTGTCGTGTGCATGGGGCCTAGAATAATGAAAACTGATTTAGGATGAGATATTAAAAAGTTGCCGTTCCAGCCTCTGAGCTGTACATTAAGGCCTTATTCACACGAACGTGTTATACGTCCGTGATACGCGCGTGATTTTCATGCGCGTGGCATGGACCTATGTTACTGAATGGGGCCGTTCAGACTGTCAGTGAATTTCACGCAGCGTATGTGCGCTGCATGAAACTCACGACATGTCCTATACTTGCCCGTGTTACGCGCAGCACGCACCCATTGAAGTCAATGGGTGCGTACAAATCGCGCTTGGCACACGGAAGCACTTCCGGGTGCCGCGCGCTACAGTAGTAAAATAAATTCATGAAAACAGAAAAGCACCACGTGCTTTTCTGTTTGTAAACATAAAACCAGTGTCACAATGATGCCGGCTGTGCGAAAATCACGCAGCCGCGCACCATATGCTGATGCCACACGGACCTTTTGCGAACGCAAAACGCAGCGTTTTTTGGGTGCGCAAAACGGACACATCTGTGTGAATAAGGCCTTAGGCATTTTTCATCTAAACAGTAGCATATAAAAAAAACTGGTTCCTAGATATTTATTTCATTGTATAAGCGAAGGCCACAAAAAGCTTTAAAGGAGCCATACGCTATAGTAAAATGCTGCCAAGAGGCTAGAATTAGGACAGGGGCAACGTTCTAATATCGGAGAAAGGAACTCTATGTACAGCATGTGTATTATATTTTATATTATATTTTTGTGTTTATATACTTATCGATTTATATTGTTATGGCTAATTATTATTTGTAACTTGGTGTCAGTTTGGAGGGGGGGGGGGTCAACTTTTTGCTTTGAGTTCTTCAGGACTTCACTTTGCATTCCAGCTGAGATACCTCCGAGCAACTCCAGTAGATTAAATGAATGATCTGTCTCCTTGCGCCTCCTCTTGTGTCTGAAGTTAAGATTACTACCTGCAGCACATTCCACATCGTCCACTGGTTTTTTGTTTTTTTCCTAAGACATAACAAAGGGCATAGTGTCTGCTTCTTTCCGCCCAGATTGAGAGCACGGTTTGTGTGCTGCAGAACAAAGAAATACAAAGCGCACTTTGTGCTAGCAGGGTGCAATCTAATCCATATTTGGTTTAAGCATCAGTGTTGGCAAAACCCACTTGGCCTTCACAGTGCATCTGATCCATTTTGATTATATCCCATGATGCAATACTTCCAGCGGGATATAACAATGGCAAGTGGATTTGCCAGCAGTCCTGCTGTTTTTCACATACGTGGTGAATGGCTGGATTAGAGGGGAATGTTTCTGATGGTAGACAGGACGGGGAGAGGATTTGATTGGGTTTTTAGAGATCAGAGTAAAAAGCACTCCACAAGATGTATGAGAAAGGGAGAAAAAATTCCACATACCCAGAAATATTTATGAAATCTCTCAGAAGACAATAGATAGAGGAGAGAATTGCACAGATGTACAGACGGTATTAGACACAGGTCACGTAAAGATGGCAGCTGAAAGAAGACAACTGATCCCTATTAATGGCTTGTACTGAGACAGCGATGTATGATGGATTTGGTGATGGGAGATGCGGGCAGGTTGTAACCCTGGTGGCCCCAGTTCTACAGGATGTCCTGTCTTCTGTTTGGCTCGTTGGGCTTTTCAATGGCGAGTGTACGATGTCTGTGATTGCTTCCATCCATCTTGTTTTCAATTGTCACCTTCATCCTTTGTGTACCTTATGGTTTACCTATAGATTGTTTTTCATGAGTTACTAGACAAGTGTTCATAGAACGTTTGTTGCCGATGATTGACGTGTGAACAGGGGAACAATCAGCAGATGATCCCTTTTTTAAAACAATACGACCACAGGGCAATTATTGGCAACAAGCGTTATATTAACGCTCGTCTGCCCAATAATCATCCTGTGTAAAACCCCCTTGAAGGGAGTTTTACACTGGACGATTATCAGGCAGACAAGCGTTCGTAAAATTCTCGTTGCCCATAATTGCCCTGTGTAAACAGGGGAACGATCAGCAGATGATCGAGCAAACACTCGATCATCTGTTGATCGTATCGTTTTAAAAATGTTAAATATTATCGTTGTCGGCAGTACATCTCCCTGTGCACTGGCAACATGATAATAATGTATGGGGACGAGCAATCAGAGTAACGACCGCTCGTCCCCATCCATAGCTCAGTTTGACAGGAGCAAACGAGCGCCGATCAACGATGTCTCATTAATCGGCACTCGCTGTATTGGCTGATTATCGGCCGGTGTAAAAGGGCCTTTAGATGGGCAAATTTTCTTTAATGAACTAGCGACGAGTGATGATTTAGTAAGTGGTTTGCATTTGAAAGATGGTCTATTACACGTGACAATAATTGCTGAAGATTTTTGACTGTGATCGCTCATACAGCAATTACCCACAAAGATTATTGAGCTTGCAGGTGGAGTGCAAAGGACTGATCTGCTAATGACTGTAAGATTTCTGATTAGATGAGGGGATGTGGCAGCGACAAACGATAATCTTTCACCCAGGTAGATGTTGCAGATTCACTGAAACCCAACGATTTATTGTTCATCCTTCGATCGTTGCACGCTATTACGCCAAGATTTGTATGATAATCTCTCCATTTAATAGGGCCTTAAAGGCTATGCACACCTTTGAAATAGTTTTTTATATGTATATCAGTGTTTGGTGCAACTTTCTAAATACTTTTTATTAAAAATGATTTTTACTTTTTGAGATACAGCTGCTTTGTATTCTGTAAACAGTGCAGCTGTATCGTTCGCTAAGACCTGAATCCTTCAGGTTATCGTCACTGACGGGTTACCGATCACATCTAAGTTCATAAGACGCAGGACCCACTGCAACTGAACCCGTCAGTGCCGCTGACTTGACGGATTCAGGTTTCAGCACAAGATACAGCTGCTCTGTATACAGGATACAAAGCAGCTGTATCTCAAAAAGTAAAAATAATTTTTAATAAAATGTATTTAGAAAGTTGCCTTTAAGACTTTCTTTCTTGAAAAAATGAAGGGAGTGTAACCCGAACCCTTACATCACCAGAACACTCCATTCCAGGAGTGCAGCCCATCGTCTTTTCTATACTTCATCATTACATTGTATTAGCAGCCCCAGAGTTATAAAGGAGCCGCCGGAGGGGAGAAGAGCGGAAAGGGGAGTATCATTTTTTTAATTAATATTATTTTAAAGAGGCTATGTCACCACATTATAAGTGCCCTATCTCGTACATAATCTGAACGGCACTGTAATGTAGATAACAAGTGTTTTTTATTATGAAAAACAATCATTTTTGATCAAGTTATGAGCAATTTTAGATTTATGCTAAATAGTTTCTTAATGCCCAACACAGTGCTGTAAATTAAGTCCCACACAAACTTTACCGAAGTGTCGGGATTGTAAATAGACATCGCGTCCCGACTTGAGGCAATGCCTATTCACTCTCAAGACACTTCAGTAAAGTTAATGTGGGAGTATGTGACAGTACAGCGTGATCTCGCGAGATCACGCTGTGCTGAGTACAAATGGACATGAATGGAGAGAAGTGTATGACGCTGATTGGTCGGCCTCATACACTTCTCTTTACAACGCCCGCTTGGTCAAAAGTAAAAACACGCCCAGTTGTCTATTAAGAAACTAATTAGCATGAATCTAAAATTGCTCATAACTTGCTAAAAAATTATCGTTTTTCAAAATAAAAACCACTGTTATCTACATTACAGCGCCGATCAGATTATGTAGGAGATGGAGCACTTATAATCTGGTGACATAGCCTCTTTAATGGGGGGTGGGGCAAGATAGGGCCCAGCACAGGCCTCTACCTAGCTATGCCCGATAGAGTGAAATAGATTTCCACAATAATTTATGCTAGTTTTCTGGCCAAAAATATAACTTTGTCAAGCTTCGGTGACGACGACCCCTTTCCAGAGGCCGTGCCGTCACAAAGGTGGCAGGAAAGAACATAAGGTGCAATTTGCGACATTTTGACTTTTCGATGTCAGAATACCAGCATAGAAATGTTGCTAAATTACCCCGTGACCTAAGCTACATAGGTGATTTATAACAAATATCCCCTGTTCAACTCTGGAATGTACAATTACACTCAATTTTTGAATGTTACTTTTTGTGATCACAACCAAAAAGGTGAATATTCATTGCTAATTTTGGTAGCATGAGATAAAACCTCTATGGCAGGCGATAGAAATAGCAGGTACTTAAGTGCATTTATTGGGGAGACTCACAATACACTTATTTTAATATGTACAATATTAATGTCCATTATGCATCCAGTATTAGCATAGAGGTTCCTAGAGGGGGGTCTCTTATTTGGTAATGGTAACCTCACGTTAGACTATCTCATTATCAGACCTTACCTGAGGTATCATCCCTCATTCATAAAGTAGAGGTGGTCCTCAATCGTGTGTAATACGGTAACCTGGTGATACAATGTAACTTCTCCACTTCAAACGGTTTCTCATGCAGAGATCAAATGCTGTGTTTTGTATATTGTTTTATACTCATTGTACTTCAATAGATAATCCCATCAAGGGCTTTGAGGGCAGCCTTGATTAAAACAAAGTGGAGAACTCGTCTATTCCTTCTATTGAACATGAACCAGATCTGTCTCAAGTGGCTTTACTTTGTTAAAAGCACAAAGAGACCATCAGCTGGGCACCTAGAACAGGTGCTCCATACACGAGTCCCTGAAGAATACAGAGCTTCAACCTAATCAGTCTTGTTTCTCGAGAAAATTTACGAGTATTTAATGACATTAAAAAAAGTTGATTTAAAAAAAAAAAAAGAAGTGAAAAACTCCTTGTGATGCTGAAATATGAGGTTTCCTGGTTTTGTAAACTCATATACTTATTGTAACAAACTGAATAGGATTTATTGACCCAAATGCCTTCAAAACCTGGTTTACACTTGGTGGCTGTACCGTGTCCTGGCTAATGCAGTATTTTATTATAGAGGTCTAAAGTTACACTATATGGTCAAAAGTATCTGGACACCACTCCTGTTTATTGAGTTCCGTTGTTTCAACCAAACCCATTGCAAACAGTTTAAGAAAATCAAGCACACAGCCATGCAATCTTCATAGACATACACTGGCAGTAGTATGGGTCGTACTGATGAGCTCAGTGACTTTAAATGGACACTAACTTTTCAAGCAACGTATGTTAATCTAATAGTATACCTGATATATATCAACATTGTAATTTACTTACTGTTAAAATTAAGTTGTTTTATCCATGCAAATTCTGTGTGAAGTTAGTACCACTTGGTGTCTACCTTCCTGTAACCTGCTGTTGTCAAGCAAAATCCCTTCAAGTTACAGAGCAGAGGAGACAGACTTCAGGAAGTGGGGGTGTATCTCTTCACGGCCTGTCAATAGAAATCTAAGGGAGGGGAGGGGGAGCAGAAAAATAAACAGAAATGTTGCCCATATAAGTCTATGGAGAGGGAAAGCTGGAGCAGGAGGGGGAAGCCGGAGAAGGGACACGAGTGAGAGACACAGACAGATGTGCTGCAACTGCTGGTAAGAGTTAGATGTCCCCCCAGTGCTGGATTCTCAGCTACACTGCTGTATAATGTCCTCCATGTTGCCGTTTCTATATAAACACTATATAGGCATAAGTCTTGGGACACCTACAAATTACACCTACAGGCGCTTTTATGACATCCCATTCTAAATACATAGGCATTAATGTGGATTTAGTCCAGCTTTGCAGCTGATACAGCTTCTACTTGTCTAGGGAGGCTTTCTACAAGATTTTGGAGTGTGTCTGTCTGAATGTTTGCCCATTCATCCACAAAAGCATTTGTGAGGTCAGACACTGATGTTGAATTAGAAGGCCTGGCTCGCTACAGTATCTCTGTTCTAGTTCAGTCCGAAGGTGTTTATGGGGCTAAGGTCAGGGCTTTGTGTGGACCAGTCATGTTCTTCCACAACAAACTCACCCAACCATGTCATTATGGACCTGGCTTTGTGCACTGGGGCACAGTCATGCTGAAACAGAAAAGGGCCGAACCTCAAATTGTTCCCACAAAGTTGGAAGCTACATTTGTCCAAAATGTCTTCGTATGCCAAAGCATTAAAGGGGTTTCCCCATGAAGGACATTTATGACATATCCACAGGATATGCAATTATTGTCAGCAGAGCATTGGCGACTTTTATGCGCTATGCGCCTCAGCACTCGGCTCCCCCGCTCTGTAACTTTATGTAGTCTCCACTTGGTGGCGGAGTTGCTGTGGTTCCTAAATGCTTCCACTTTGCAATAATACCACTCACAGTTGATCGTGGAATATCTAGAAGAGAAGAAATTTGAGTGACTAGCTTGTTGCAACGGTGTCATCCTATTCGGGACCACGCTGGGATGCAGTTCTTTAGAACGTCCCATTCTTTCACAAATGTTTGTACAGGCGACTCCAGGGCTAGCGCAGGTTTTTTACACCTGTGGCAATGGGGCTGAGTGAAACCTGAATTCAATGATTAAGAGGTGTGTCCCAATACACACACATATATATATGGTATGTGTATGCAGATCTATTAATAGAAAAGACTATACATTTTAAGCAAGTGCAATGTTACCAAAGATCTGAATCCAGGCCGTTCTATAACTGGCTGCATGTGAATTTGTGACCTCCTGCAACTTTCTCCTCCACTAACCAATCACAGGCAGCTCATTACAATGTTATTTCCTGTTTCCTTGATAAAACATCAGTAGTAACAATACAAGGCGCCAAATATGTCATATAAGTCTAGAACATCCTATAATTTGGGCCTGGTTGCACCCTTGTTCTAACCACACTAACCACTTTCCAAAGTTCCTTATTATTACATTCTCTTTCAAGAGTTTGGCCGTTCTTCATACAAAATATGAACGTATCCTGAACAGACGTCTTCTACAGAATATATAAATATGAGAGGAGAGAGGTGAAGTTGTGGAATTGTCTTTTAGACAAATGCTAAAGAACTGAAGTGGTTAAATTAAATCTTGCTGCGTTGGGAAATTGGCGACCAAATCTATTCTTTCAAACAAACTTTCGTGACAGTCTCGGCATAAGAGTGAAAAGATCTTGGCTGTGTTTTCCCTAGAACGAGTGCCAGGTCCACTTTCTTAATTAGGCCACGCATGTGGAGGACAACTGGGACACATCTGATACTAAGAAGTCAAGATTCTTTTTAGATTTTTTTTTTTATTAAAGCCTCATGCACATTACCGTATTACAGCTCTGTCCTACATCTGAGCTGTACAGAGCCATAAAACAAACCACAGAAGTCTATTGGGCCATTACTGTACCTCTATAGGCCTCTGATTTCATAACAATTTTTTTTCTGTCGGATTACATAGGAATATGAAAGAAAAATAATGGTGCCATGTTCCATCAGTATCCGTATTATAGAACTATGCTTCACTAGAAGCAGAGCTTATATAAATAAGCAATACGTCTGTCATAGGGTGCTGTACAGAGGCACCATATGGCAGCAAACGAAGCATGAGGCCTAAAACTGACACTTGTATTTAGTTTTTTTTAGCATTCATATAGTTACAAGACACAGGTGCACCAAGTCCAATTTATAATGCTACCATGTTAATTCAGAGGAAGGCAAAAACACTTATGAGGCGGATGCCAATGGTCCTATATTATGGTGAAAAATTCCTTCCCGACTCTAATTTAATCAATCAGAATAAATCCATGGATCCGGAAATCTAGGACTCCCATTAATTGTGATATTATATCTTTTAGGTCCCTCTTGAACTTGTTCAATGAATCAACCATCACAATATCCTGTGGCAGATTGATCAATAGTCTCACTGCTCTCACAGTAAAGATTCCCCGTCTGTGATGATGGTGAAATCTACATTCCTCTGGCTGTAGAGGATGACCCCTTGTCATGGTTACAGGCCTAGGTACAGAAGATCATTAAAAATATTTTTGTACTGTCCATTTATATATTTGTACATTGTAATTAGATAACCTCAAGCCGTCTTTTTTCCATTCTGAATAACCCCAAGTTTGATGACCTTTCTTGGTACTGCAATCCACCCATTACCTTAATTACCTAGGTTGCCCTCCTCTGCTCCCGATCAAGTTCAGTATCCTTCTTATACGCAGGTTCCCCTTAAATTGTGCATAAATTCCATGTGTGATCTGATTAGTGATTTGTATAGAGGCAAAACTATACTCTTGTCATGAGCATCTATGCCTCTTTTGATGTATCCCATGATTTTATTTGCCTTGGTAGCAGCTGCCTGGCACTTGTTGATAAAGTTGAACAGAAAAATAACTTCTCAAACAATTTATGCTAATCTACCGATATACCTGATATAGATCAACCTTGTAATCTACATACTGTTAAAATGTTGTTGTTTAATCCATGCAAATTCTATGTGTTAATGCCACTAAGTTTCTGCCTTCTTGTAATCTGCTGTCCACCCCCTGTAGTCAAGCAAAATCCATCTCTAGTTACAGAGCAGAGGAGACAGAATTTAGGAAGTGGTAGGTGTCTCTTCAAAGCCTGCCAATAGAAGTCTATGGAGAGGGAAGGGTGAGCAGGAGCAGAGTGAAAGAGACAGAGATGCCCATAGAAGTCTATGGAGAAAGGGCACAGGAGCATATTGAGAGAGTGACAGAAAGAAACAGGTGTGCTGCAACATAGTAAGTGTTATTTCTCACCCCAGTGCTGGATTCTCAGCTACACTGCTCATTACTACTGTATAATCTCCTCCATGCTGCTGTTGCTTGTATCTCTATGTAATAGAGATAGGAGAACAGGATTCTCCTCCCTATGTGTGCAGTGTATAGAAGACATGATAGCAGTTAGGCTCAGCCCAATAACTCAGAGACAACTTAGTATTAGAGCAGGAGCCTGCAGAGGGAAAAACTGCTAAATAAAGCAGGACACAAGTCATATAATGGCCAGAAATAGTGTTATTCCTCATGAACACAGATATGACATCCTATTCTGAAAAGTTAGTAACGCTTTAGGTTTACTGTCCACTAATATCCCCAAAATGTTTTCGGTGGCACTTTTAGCCAGTATTTTATTATCTGATACATAATTGTAGAATTTGTTTCCTCCCCCCAAGTGCATAACCCTACATTTATCCACATTAAACTTAATTTGCCATTTCCCTGCCCACTCCTCCAGTTTCTTAAATCCCTTTGTAGTATTATATTATCTTCGGTCATTAAGAAACATTTTTAAAATAAGAGGGACCAATACTGATCTCGGTGACCCACTCTGTGTATGTACCATTATTAACCACCCTCTGTTTTCTATTACTGAGCTATTTGTTGTTATGCCAATTACACATATTTTCCCCCAGTCCCAGCATTTTCAATTAATATACCAACCTTTTATGTGGCAAAGTGTCAAACGCCTTTGAAAAGTTAAGATACACAACATCCAAAGCCTTACCCAGGCAGGGCGGATCCAGGATTGAATCCGGCGGTGTGCGTAAAAAGTGGCGTGCAATGCTTTCTTTAGTCACTCCCTTTAATATTTTAAGAGCAGACTTCGTAAATTAATCAGACACTGTAAATTAAACAGACCCCAGACCCTCTATACCCCCTAAATTAATCAGATCTCAGATCAGAAACCCTAAAGTAATCAAACCCCAGATCAGACGCTTATACTCACTGCTCCCATCTCCAGGTGCTGCTCCTCGCACACTACATCCTGACGCTGGACGCTGTCAGGACGCATTGCATCGGCTCCCGGAGCTGACAAAAATACAGATACCAATGATACTGCCTATAAAATGGTGGCACACTGAAACATTAATGTTGGGGTCAAAGACAACCTTTTGTAGCATGACCTTCCAATTTTAATGGACTGACTGCTGCAGTCCACTGCATGCAACCCAAGGTATTCCTGCAGACTGCAGCTGTAGCTCAGTAGTTAAAATTGGAAAGTAACGCTACAAAAAGTTGTTAAGTATTTGCATTAGGGTCACTGTATTATAGATCAACAGTATCTATTGATGGGTATTGATCTTTTATCATAGCCTGCGTGATGGAAATCATCGGAACATTATCTAGATTTTTTAAAGGCTCCAAGTAGGACTTCATAGAGGCAGATCATGTAATATCTACAAGCCCCGTTGAGGTAAAGGCACCCTTCCCCATTCACTCATTAAGTAGTGTAATTCTGTGCTCCAATCTCCTACTGCTGGATCTCGTAGGGCAAAAGGAGGGGGTCTTATGTTGATTTCCCACCCCCGGCACTCACTACCCCCTTTTTAGGCCTTTTGTCAGGGCCTAAATAAAATGCCACTGCTCTAGTATAAAACAAATTTGCATAAAAGAGCAAAGCCTCCTCCGGAATTTCTTATTACTTGTACTGCCATTTTTCTTTAAATTCATTTGATGTTGTAATTAACTGCTTAGATCAGTCCCTGTATGGTCTTTAATCATCAGCCAAAATACAAATGACAGTAGGTTTCTTTCAGTAAATATAAATAAGGCCGTTTTGAATAGTGCCCATTCATATGCCAGGTGCGGGCACATTGATAGTCTGATACTTGCTAAAGAAAAGCTACATAAAATCAGTTTCAGACAGTGTGTAGGACAGTCTGTAATTTACTGTGATGAGTGAAACCACGATGACTTGATCTTTTCCAGTGCTGACAACCAGTATGGAAGAATACACAATAGAAATATACTGGGTCCGCACATTCCAGAGCCGAAAAAAAGTGGGGTCATGCAGAGTGCTGTGGATCGGTGAAATTAAATTAAAAAGTTTGAACCGGCATAACCAAGCTAAAATATACATATAAGGTTCTAGTGAAAAGATAAGAACCGCAGAGCAGTGTGAAGTTCGCCTGTATTTCTCAGCATTGAGAACACCATTAATCCTGACCAAAGTCCCAACTTCATTTGCTTAAATTCAACTCCAAACTTGCAAAGGACCTCCATGAATGCTTCACTGTTGCCTGCACACACTCATTATTGTACCGCTCTCCAGCTCTTTGTCGAACAAACTGCCTTCTGTTACAGCCAAATACTTCAAATTTTGACTTATCAGTCCAGAGCACATGCTGCCATTTTTCTGCACCCCAGTTCCTATGTTTTCATGCATAGTTGAGGCACTTGGCCTTGTTTCCACGTCGAAGGTATGGCTTTTTGGCCACAATTCTTCCATGAAAACCACTTCTGGCCAGACTACTGTGAACAGTAGATGGGTGTACCTGGGTACCACTGGTTTCTGCCAGTTTTCAGCTGTCGGTACTGCTTGACATCTTCTGGTTTCAAAGGGAAGTAAGCATGACGTGTATTTGATCTGTTTCCTTGGCCGATCACTGCGTCTACGGTCCTCAACGTTGCCCGTTTCTATGTGCTTCTTCAAAAGAGCTTGAACTGCACATCTTCAAACCCGAGTCTGCTTTGAAATGTTTACCTTATGCCTTGTTGTTGTGTTCAATCTTGCCATGGTGGATCTGTAACACGAAACTGTCTTCCACAACCTCACCTTTGTAACCGAGTTTGGCTGTTCCTCCTCCAGTTTTAAGCCTCCTACGCAGATGTTTTTGTTACAGTTAATGACTGAGTTTCAACCTACATATGAAAATGATGATCATTATCACCTGTCTGGTATAATTAATCATACACCTGATGATAATCCTACAAAATCCATTACATTGTGCAAGTATACCTAGAAGAATTGATGCCGTTTTAAAGGCAAAGGGTGGTCACTCCAAATATTGATTTGATTTAGATTTCTCCTCTGTTCATTCACTTTGTATTTTGCTAATTGATAAAAAAACTATAAACACTTCTATTCTTGAAAGCATTCTTACTCATACATATTTTTCACACAACTGCCCAAAACATTTAAGCAGTACTATATATATATATATATATATATATATATATATATATATATATATAAAAGACACACACATATCTGTGTGGAGTTTGATCCTGTAGTGATGTGTTTATCCACTCCCTCTGGCTTATCTTCTTGCGGACCTATGGACAGTAGAAGACCGGGTCAATAGGTGAGAGTAACACAGATCTGTGTTTGTAGTCTGTAACCATGGAAACTTATAGGTCTGCATAGGAGCTGTATGCACAAAATGGTATAGGTCTGCATAGGAGCTTCTTTGCCTGTGACTAATATCAACATAGAGGGCTGATTTCCCCTGTAACTGGGTCTCATATGGATGCCCTAGTTACCATAAAAAAAAAAGAACTGTAAAATATCAAGAGTGAATGATCCTAGAGATTTATTTTTTTAAGGACAAAAAATTAAGATAAGTATCCATAACCTGCACTGATCCAACAAATATATATATATATATATATATATATATATATATATATATATATATATATATGGCCAAAACAAATAGGCAATCCATTTGAATACGATATTTTAATGTGAACTTACTAAATGTAAAAAAATTTATGAGTTAGAAAACTGTATTTTATTTTCAAAAATCTACCACTAATACTAAAGAAACAGCCCTATAATGGACAAAAAACTGGGTAGCCCAACAAATAGAAAGAGAAGGGTCATTAAATTATCACGTGCGCAAAATTGCTAAGCATTTACGGCTAAAACACTGGTTGGCAAGGGTTTCAAGCAGCCAACTTCCCACCCCAGGACCCACTATATGAAGCCAGTGCAGTAGGAGGAGCTATTCGTCTTTTTGGGTCACAGCAGTAATATTTTGTGACATGGGTCAAGCCACCATTCATATTTGGAGAGGATTTATGTCACATCCATAAATGGTGCTTCAATTTGAAAACAATTATGTAATTTCAGTAAAATACAAATTATATTTGAAGAGAAGTGATGTCATATGTGTCTGGATAAATTTACAATTTAGTCATAGTAGTTATTAAATATGCATATCATAAACAAGAGCAGAACTTTATAGCCATTTTCATCTACTTGCTGCCTGGATGGTTTACTTTATACATACAGTATATAACTAGAGGATCAGTTGGGCTGCCCTATTCTCTTGTATGGAAAAAAGGGAGAGTTGTACCTAGATGTTCAGTCACCAGGGGCATAGATTCACTTCAGGAAATACCCTGGCCAAAGCTGAGTGGCTTGTTGGCATCCCGATCACTCAGTACCTGAGGCGCAAGACCTGCCAGCCCTCCTCCCCACAGCGTGGTCCCTGGGTGTGACCAGTTCATAGTTGGATCGGTCCACAACGTCTTCGGACTGTGAAGTTTATGATTTTGGAGAAACGGTGTACCCCCAAAAAATGTATTTAGAGTTAATCCCTATTCACTTGAATGGAGATGAGTTGCAATACAAGGCAAAGTCTATGGACAGGAGTGGTGCTGTTTCTGACATAAAAAGACCGTTTTCTAATCCTGGACAACCCCTTTAAAGGTCACTCCAGATTTGTCGATGTTATCAGTCAGGTAATGGAACTTCAACAATGCTCCTGTAATGTTCTCCTATATCTTTTATCAATATTCATTTTAATCCTTAGGCCTCATGCACACGACCGTAGCCCGACCGTAGCCGTGTGCACGCCCGTGATTTTCGTGTCGGCCGGCTGCGGACTGTCAGCGGACTGTCAGCCGCAAGCCGCCCGCACATGCACATGGCCGGGCCATTGTTTTCAATGAGCCCGGACCGCAACTCCGGACCATAATAGGACATGTCCGTACTTTCTGCGGTCCGGGTTCCCGGGCCGTGCACGGACCGCAAAAACTACGGTCGTGTGCACGGCCCCATAGAAAAGAATGGGTCCGCAATTCTCCCGTGGATTTGCGGGGGAATTGCGGACGCAAAAACACGGTCGTGTGCATGAGGCCTTACAGTATCGGTATACGATCCTTACATCATCACCACTTATGGTTCAGTCTCACAAAGTATTGTGTATGAGATGGTTTCTCCAATCTTATATTTTATCTACATCAGGGATATACATGTGGCCTGCTCACAATGCCATAGTGGGTAGCCAGTGGCCAGGGTTCTCTCAAGGGGGTCGGCTGCCAGTGCATTTAATTGTATCTGTGTCCTCAGGATCCCCACTCAAACCCTCAGATTCAGGCTTGCCCCAGTATGGAGGAGAGTCATTAGCTGCTATAACTCACTTTAGAAGGAACTCCAACATATCCTTATCTCGTTTCTTTATTTTGCTTTCTTTGGAAGTGTTCCATGCAGCATGATAACTCAGCATAGCACCTCGTCTCACGACTTTTTGGGGAGTGCCACCACCTTTTTTGTGCACTTTGGAAACAGTATAGACAAGGCTCTATGGGAAACATATGGGGGCACTCTATGGCAGGCACTGTATACAGGGCACTCTCTGTGAAACTTTATGAGTGCACCCTGGCTGGGGCACTCTCTAGCAGGCATTGTGTGTGGGGCCAAGTTAAATTTTATTGCAGCCCCTTGAATCCGTACAATTTGGTAATGTGGCCCTCGGTCCCCCACTGTCTCAAACTGTCAGTAAAACGTTCTATTTTTTTTCTGTTTAATTCTGAAAAGTATGTACATTTCCAAAGCAGAACAACAAAATAATATCCAACAGTATAAAAACCTGGTGTTCCTCGATATGTCAATGGTCCCAAACAGAATTTCTATTACGATAGTTTTCAATATTTCTAATGAAACATTAATGCACTATTCAATTTGAGTGTTTAAATATTGTTAATAAGTCATAGCCGTCAAAATGTTGACATGTTTATTGTCTATCAGCTCATACCGGAAACAAGTCCGTTTAAGGGGATTTTTACTTTTGACAATTCGAGACCATTGTATCTCAAGTGTAAAAGGACATAATACTCAGACTTCAGACTGTTTTCGGCTCCCTGCATACACACACCACAGTATTACGGACATAATATTATCTAGAAGCAAGTTTTTGCCTTAGTGCATTCCGAGAGCCGTGACTTATTATATTTCCGTTATCGTAGCTCTATGAGAGCTTGTTTTTTGTGAGATGAGTTGTATTTTTTAAGGGAATCTTTTTGAGTTACATATATATTTGTAGTGATGTGTGTGAAAAAAACCCAACTTTTATTTTGTCTTAATAGGAGACATGAACTGTTGTTAATTTGATACTTCTATATTTCAATGTAGTATATAGCCTGTCAGTAAAAATGGACAGGCTGTCTATTATGCCTTGCCCTGTTGTTAGGGGCGTTTTTGGGTAAACAAAACGTACCCACTCCGTTTGTTTACACTATTAGGTTCCGCGGGCACTACTGACCACAGCAAAGGGGTAAAAGGGCCCGGATCAGAGTTACCTCCAATCCCAGCCTTTGCAGCAGAATGTCGGCTGTTAGTTACAGCCAACAGCTTCTGTGTCCAGACATCACCGCAACATAAAGTGCCTTTACCTCCCCTTCTGGTGTGTGTGTGTGTGTGTGTGTGTGTGTGTGTGTGTGTGTGTGTGTGTGTGTGTGTGTGTGTGAAGAAACCGTGTTGAGTCCGCAGTATGATCGTCTCTATAGCGCACAAGGGACAGGTCCACTGCTGCTGATAATATTGTGGTGCATGAAGAGAACTAACTGGACAGACAGTATTTCTCTGTGAATGTATCTTCTCGCTTACGTGAGGTCACATATATCAGGGTGTACAGATCATGCCCCTCATAGCCTGCAGCTTTATATAAAGTGGCACTGAATAAATTCAATGTTATATTACAAATGATATTACTAGTGTTCTGTAATCTTTGCGGTCTTCTACTCTGAGTCCATAATAAATGTCTCAAAGTCTGGATCCAGATCTGAAACAAGCGCATCCACAAATTCATCCACTGACGGACACTTCTGAAGCATTCCTGGAAATAAAGAGATCCACCATTACTATGTAGAACGTACCACATCTTCATAGATTCAGACAGGTTATTAATTATAAAACTGCATGATCAGCAAAAATCTTTATCCTGCACTGACAGGTTCTAACAAGGGTAAGACGGTCTCTGTAAATAGAAATTGTGCATTCAAAATCGCACTTGTTGTATTACGAGTATGAAGTGGGTAACTCATGGCTGCCATGTAATTTTCAACCTCTTCAGTCTGTTATCGTAGTTTGGTATGGACACCAACAGAAAAATCCTCCATACAGAATCAGTGACGTCAAGAGGTACAGCAAGGGCCCAAACACTTGTAATGGCGCCGTATCGTAGCTTCATACAACTCGGAGGCGGTACGGAGCTGTAACACGGCCATATGCACATAGCAAAAATATGGAAACATTAGCGCCCATATTATTGCTGTAAAACCCCGGATCCCCTATGGTTGCTAAATTTGGATTAGTAGAACCGCGGGGGTTCAGGTGTTGAGATTATAATCTGGTCTCGGAAATGCCCGTTATTACGGCTGTGTGAAACCTCTCCTGAGGCTCTGTGCAAAAGCTCCTGACGTAAACGCTGAACGTATCCCTAGGGTTCCATTAATCCGACGGAAGCAGAAAGAGTGTCTTTTTTTAGGATGGAATAACGTAGTAGGCTATTCCATGCCGAGGGATAACGCGAAGAAAATACTGTGTGGTATATGTTTTTTTTAAAATGTAGGCATCTATGGGTGATGTACAGTATGTTATTGGCCTTTCATTACGAATACCTTTAACCTCTATAGTGACGGACTGTTAAAGAGGCTCTGTCACCAGATTTTGCAACCCCTATCTGCTATTGCAGCAGATCGGCGCTGCAATGTAGATTACAGTAACATTTTTATTTTTAAAAAACGAGCATTTTTGGCCAAGTTATGACCATTTTCGTATTTATGCAAATGAGACTTGCAAAAGTACAACTGGGCGTGTTGAAAAGTAAAAGTACAACTGGGCGTGTATTATGTGCGTACATCGGGGCGTGTTAACTACTTTTACTAGCTGGGCGTTGTGTATAGAAGTATCATCCACTTCTCTTCAGAACGCCCAGCTTCTGGCAGTGCAGACACAGCCGTGTTCTCCAGAGATCACGCTGTGACGTCACTCACAGGTCCTGCATCGTGTCAGACGAGCGATGACACATCGGCACCAGAGGCTACAGATGATTCTGCAGCAGCATCGGCGTTTGCAGGTAAGTCGATGTAGCTACTTACCTGCAAATGCGGATGCTGCTGCAGAATCAACTGTAGCCTCTGGTGCCGACACGATGCAGGACCTGTGAGTGACGTCACAGTGCTGCACTGACAGAAGCTGGGCGTTCTGAAGAGAAGTGGATGATACTTCTCATCAGAACGCCCAGCTAGTAAAAGTAGTAAACACGCCCAGCTGTACGCACATAATACACGCCCAGTTGTACTTTTACTTTTCAACACGCCCAGTTGTACTTTTGCAAGCCTCATTTGCATAAATACGAAAATGGTCATAACTTGGCCAAAAATGCTCGTTTTTTAAAAATAAAAACGTTACTGTAATCTACATTGCAGCGCCTATCTGCTGCAATAACAGATAGGGGCTGCAAAATCTGGTGACAGAGCCTCTTTAAGGCATTAAACGCCACATGTTTAAAGAGACACTCCAGCGAATTGTTTTATTATTGCCACCGTTTGACCGGCAGATTCATACAGAACCTGCTGTGTGGGCCGGAGGTCTCTTTCTCTATGCATTTCTATGAGACCCACATTGAGTGTTTCTTAGGAATATATAGTGAGAGACTTTTTAACCACACAACAGGCGCTGTATAAATCGGTTGGTCACAGTGCGGTCACGTGACTACATTGCGGCCGGATATTTCTGAAACAAAGCGCCTGTCCATCTTTTTACCAAGTGTACTGCACAAACGGTGGCAATAAAAAAAAAATTCACTGGAGTGTCTCTTTAAGGCTTAGCTCACATGTCATTTTTAATGTATGTCTGACTTGCACGCTTTGACCTGACCAATATTGTAATATTTGCATACAAACGTATACATTTTTGTCACCATATATAGATTACCCAGATTATGAGACAAAACAGCGCCTCCCCTCGCAACTGGCACCAGAAAACACTGCAGCCACTCCCTACTACTTCCTTTATAATGTAACTTTACAAATATTTATTGATTTTGCTCAATATTTGATTTTTCAAGTGAGAATGGACTTAAATGTAAAAAAACGTACACGGCAAAAAGATGTTGAAAATGCATACGTTTTTGCAACTTTTTTTATATCGGCGTATACTGCAAAAGTGTGCACAAAACGAGATGTGAACAGAGCCTTTCCCAGTGTAAACATTAAACGTAGGCCAAAAACCTAAAGTGCACAGAGCCTAAGGCCTTATTCACACGACAGTGAAAAAAAATGTCCATTTAAAACTGATCAACTGTCAGTTTTTCATGGCCATTTTGCATCAGTGTGTCTCTAAATTTTCATCCATTTCAAGTCCATCTGTCCGTTTTTAATGGCCGTTTGACATCCATTTTGCATCAGTTTTTCATGGCCGTTAAAAAAACTGATGAATTTCATTGGTCAGGCTTTTTTTGTCCCAACCCCCTGAAAACAACCAAAGGAAGGTCACATGTTCACCTAGACACTATTTACAGCCTCCCTGTATATGATGCCACACGCCTCCCTGTAGATGATGGCACACGCCTCCCTGTAGATGATGCCACACGCCTCCCTGTAGATGATGCCACACGAGCCTCCATGTAGATGATGCCACACCTGCCTCCCTGTAGATGATGCCACACCTGCCTCCCTGTAGATGATGCCACACGCCTCCCTGTATATGATGCCACACGCCTCCCTGTAGATGATGCCACACGCCTCCCTGTAGATGATGCCACACGCCTCCCTGTAGATGATGCCACACCAGCCTCCATGTAGATGCCACACCTGCCTCCCTGTAGATGATGCCACACGCCTCCCTGTAGATGATGCCACACGCCTCCCTGTATATGATGCCACACGCCTCCCTGTAGATGATGCCACACGCCTCCCTGTATATGATGCCACACGCCTCCCTGTATATGATGCCACACGCCTCCCTGTAGATGATGCCACACCAGCCTCCATGTAGATGATGCCACACCTGTCTCCCTGTAGATGCCACACGCCTCCCTGTAGATGATGCCACACAGCCTCCCTGTAGATCGTGCCACACCAGCCTCCCTGTAGATCGTGCCACACCAGCCTCCCTGTAGATCGTGCCACACCAGCCTCCCTGTAGATGCCACACCAGCCTCCTTGTAGATGCCACACCAGCCTGCCTGTAGATGCCACACCAGCCTGCCTGTAGATGCCACACCAGCCTCCCTGTAGATGCCACACCAGCCTCCCTGTAGATGCCACACCAGCCTCCTTGTAGATGCCACACCAGCCTCCTTGTAGATGCCACACCAGCCTCCTTGTAGATGCCACACCAGCCTGCCTGTAGATGCCACACCAGCCTCCCTGTAGATGCCACACCAGCCTCCTTGTAGATGCCACACCAGCCTCCTTGTAGATGGCACACCAGCCTGCCTGTAGATGCCACACCAGCCTCCCTGTAGCTGCCACACCAGCCTCCCTGTAGCTGCCACACCAGCCTCCCTGTAGATGCCACACCAGCCTCCCTGTAGATGCCACACCAGCCTCCCTGTAGATGCTACACCAACCTGCCTATAGATCATGCAACATACTCACGAGAGCAGCGCCGTCTCTTGTCTTCTTCAGGTATGGTCACTCGTCTGCACGGGATCTGGCAAGGCAGTGCGACGGGGCGATGACGTCATCGAGGCGCCTTCAAACCCGAGTGACCACAGACGAGTGACCACACCTGAAGAAGCGCCGAGTATGCCAACGATAGCCAGCAAGGGAACTAGTAGTTCCCTTGCCAATCCCCATGTAACAGATCCGTTTTTATCGGTTGTTACATGTATTGACAGCCGTTAAAAACGGATCCATTGACTTCTATGGGTGCCGTCAGGCCGTTAAAACGGCCAAAAATAGGACATGTCCTATTTTTTGACGGCCATTATTCACGGGCCGTTAAAAAAACAGCCGTGTGAATGCACCCATAGAATATCATTGTTCTGAAAACGGCCATGTGAAAGCCGTTAAAAGGACGGCCATCACATGGCCGTTTTTCACTGTCGTGTAAAAGAGGCCTTAGGCTAATTACACACAAAGCATAATTCAGAAAAACGCCACATTTTTCGTGGTGTTTTTTTGTGTAATGCAATATGAAAAGCGTTTTGTGCCATTTTTAGGGTAAGTGGCGTTTTTCTCAAAGCGCAGTATGCGCTAGGAATGGTTTTTTTTTCTGGTGTTTTTCCCATATACTTTTCTATAGGTCTTGAAAAATCGCAGGTTACAAATGTAGTAAAATAAAAAAACCGCCATTAAAAAATGCTTCACATTCATGGTGGAAAAATAGAAGTCTGCGCGCAGGAGGCCTTAGGCTCTGTTCACACGGCGTATTTTGCTTGGCGGGTCCTGCCGCAAAATCCACCGCGGAATTATTCCTGATGTCAGCAGTAAGATTCCTACTCCCATTCACTTCAATGGGAGATTTGGGCGGAATCCTCCCAAAGATCGGGCAAGACGCTTCTTTTGTTTGCTAGCTGAAAAAAATCAGCTGATGGGAAAAAGAAGCATTCACCACCCATTGAAATTAATGTGATGCGGAATTTTGAGGCGGAATCCGGTGCAAAAATTCCGCCATGTGAATAGGGCCGTAGAGTCATTTTATTGACTGCGGCCCCGGCACATATCAAAATGTTGTTACAAAAAATGTACAAAGGCAGGTATTTGTGCCACAAATAATGAAACAGAATTTTTCACCAAAGGGTCCTGAAGGTTTTATCTCCTTTGCAAATAGAAATCTCCAATCCCAGAAAAATCCGGTGCTTCGGTGAAGCTTGGCATAAACGGGTGCTATATCTGGTGCCAGAAATTGGTGCACTCTACAGACTCCTCTGCTGCTTTGATGTGGTCCTTAAAAAAAATAAAAATCCTCCCTTGCAAAAGTAAACATGACCCGGTTGTGGACTGACACACCTTGTGTACATCATGCAAAATAAAAATGACTTCAACAATTCGGCTTCTCTCTAAATAATTATAGGCAGCGTTTCTTAAAAATACAAACTCTGCCCTATATCCCTGAGTAAACATTGCCGGAGCAATTCCCCGAACCAGCATCAGGCTCTGAGAAGAAAGCGCCGCGGGCAGTAGAGGGCAGGTATACAGATCGTTCCCTGATACATATAGTGAGCTGCTCACATTAACCATAAATGCTTCATGCAAGTGCCGGCATGAAGAATCAATGGCATCAGGAATAGCTCTGACTTCCCCAAAATAAAAAAAAATCTAATTACTTACGTGTTGCTGGTAAAAAAAATCGTTATAAGAAATGTAGATGGAATCTTGTTTAACCTTCAGATTCCACAACACAAAGGGTGCAGTCTCATCCAAAGCCCTTCTGGCCTCTATTTCTGAGTTGTACTTGTGGCCCCATGAGGGTTGTATGAGATTAGAGAAAAAGGTTTGCTCTTTTGTCCCCAGAAACAGCACCACTCTTGTCCAGTGGTTGTCTCTGGTATTGCAGTTCAGCCCCATTTAGGTGAATTAACCTGCAATACCTGAAACAGCCAGTGAATAACAGTGGTGCTGTTTCTGAAAGAAAGAAAGCTTCCCCTTTTTCTATTCTAATTTCATCCCCTTTAATGACAACAACACCTCCCACTAACATTAGGACACATTAATTTACTGCTGAAAACCTGAAAAACTAGTATGATACTAAACTGCAAGTTATTAAAAAATAAACTTCATTACACTTAAAATGCCTCCTAGTGTACATGAAAAAAAGTTTAACACCTTATTTCTTATGAAGATAAACCTGCAGCTCCCCTGCCCCTGTGTCCATATGACAACACTTCCCGCTCTAGGTCTTCAGGGGGCATTATGTGGATTTAAATCCCTATCATTGACCACATATATACACACACATTACTTCCACTATTCAAGCTAGGTAAGGGCCTGTACACATCAGCGTTCGGTTCCATTGATGGGTTCTATCAGATCTTTCCATCGGAGGAACCAATCAACGGAAAGGCAAACGGAAACCATAGCTTCCGTTTGCATTACCAGCGATTTCAATGGTAATGCTTCCGTTGCTAATGGTTTCCATTTGTCTCCATTCCGACTGCGCTATTGATTCCGTAAAAAAAACAAAACCTTACGAAACGGAGACAAACGGAAACCATTAGCAATGGAAGCATTACGAGTGAAATCAATGGTAATGCAAATGGAAGCTATGGTTTCCGCTTGCCTTTCGGTTGATCGGTTCCTCCGATGGAAAGGTCTGACGGAAGCGATCAATGGAAACTGAACACTGATGTGAACCCAGCCTAAGATGTGGATATTAAGTAGTATACTGAACCAGGGGCATAACTTAATGACTTGTTTTTTTGCGGGATGAGTTGTAGTTTTTCATGGCACCATTTACTGTACTATGTAATGAACTGGGAAAAATTTCTTTGTGGGGTGGAATAAGAAAAAAAAACTGATACCTCCATTGTTTTTTTGGGTTTAGTTTTTACAGCGCTCACGTGCGGTAAAAACGGCATGTTAACTGTATTATACGGGTCAATACGATTACGTTGATACCAAATTTATATAATTTCTCTTAGATTTTACTACTTTTACAAGGAAAGAACAAATTGTTAAAAATAAAATTTGTTTTGTGTCACCATATTCTGAGAGCCATAACTTTTTTATTTTTACATCGATTGATGGGGATGAGGGCTTGTTTTTTTGCGGGACAAGCTGTGGTTTTTATTCGTACCATTTTGGGTTACACAAGGCTTGTTGATCACTTTTTCTTAGATTTTTTTGTGGGAGATTAACCCCTTCCCGCTTTGGCCACTTTTGACCTTCCTGACAGAGCCTCATTTTTTAAATCTGACATATTTCATTTTATGTGGTAATAACTTCGGAATGCTTTCACCTATCCAAGCGATCCTGAGACTGTCTTCTCGTGACACATTGGACTTTATGTTACTGGCAAAATTTGCTTGATACATTCAGTATTTAATCGTGAAAGATACCAAAATTTAGTGAAAAATTTTTCACATTAGCAATTTTCTAAAATTAAACGTATCTGCTTGTAAGATAGGCAGTTATACAACACAAAATTGTTGCTAATTAACATCCCCCATATGTCTACTTTAGATCGGCATCGTTTTTTGAACATTCTTTTATTTTTCTAGGACGTTACAAGGCTTTGAACTTTTGCAGCAATTTTGTACATTTTCAAGAAAATTTCAAAAGGCTATTTTTACAGGGGGCAGTTCAGTTGTGAAGTGGCTTTGAGGGCTTTATATATTAGAAACGAATAAGTCACCCCATTTTAAAAACGTCACCCCTCAATGTATTCAAAACAGCATTTAGAAAGTTTCTTAACCCTTTAGACGTTTCACAGTAATTAAAGCAAGTAGAGGTGAAATTTATAAATTTCCTTTTTTTGTTGTTGCAGAAATTCATTTTTAATAAAAAAATTTTGTAACACAGAAGGTTTTACCAGAGAAATGCAACTCAATATTTATATCCCAGAGTCTGCAGTTTTTAGAAATATCCCGCATGTGGCTCTAGTGTGGTAATGGACTGAAGCACCGGCCTCAGAAGCAAAGGAGAACCTAGTGAATCTTGGGGCCTCCTTTTTATTAGAAAATATTTTAGGCCCCGTATCAGGTTTGAAGGGCTCTTGCGGAGCCAAAACAGTGGAAATCCCCCAAAAGTGACCCCTCAAGGAAATTATCTAGGGGTATAGTGAGCATTTTGACCCCACAGGTTTATTGCAGAAATTATTGGAAGTAGGCCGTCAAAATGAAAATCTACATTCAAGAAAATGTAGGTTTAGCTAATTTTTTTCTCTTTTCCACAAGGACTAAAGGAGAAACAGCACCACCAAATTTGTAAAGCAATTTCTCCCGATTAAAACAACACCCCACATGTGGTCATAAACGGATGTTTGGACACTCGGCAGGGCTTAGAAGGGAAAGAGCGCCATTTGGCTTTTGGAGCTCAATTTTAGCAGGAATGGTTTGCGGAGGGCATGTCACATTTGCAAAGCCCCCGAAGGGACAAAACAGTGGAAACTTCCCACAAGTGACCTCATTTTGGAAACTACACCCTTAAGGAATTTATCTATGGGTGTAGTGAGCATTTTGACCATACAGGGGTTTTATAGATTTTATTAGAATTGGGCAGTAAAAATAAAAAAATCCTTTTTCTTCCATGAGACTTTAGCGCAAAATTTTTCATTTTCTCAATAAATAAAAGAAAAAAAGAACCACAAAGTTTGTAAAGCAATTTCTTCTGAGTACGGCAATACTCGATATGTGGTCATAAACTGCTGTTTGGCCACACAGTAGTGCTCAGAAGGGAAGTAGTGCCATTTGGCTTTTGGAGTACAGATTTTGTTGGATTGGTTTCTGGTTGCTATGTCGCATTTGCAAAGCCCCTGTGGGACTAAAACAGTGTAAATCCCCCCACAAGTGACCCAATTTTGGAACCTACACCCCTCAAGGTATTCACCTAGCGAGCATTTTAACCCCGCAGGTATTTTGCAGAAATTAGTGTGCACTCGATGTTGCAGAGTGAAAATAGATTTTTTTTCCATAGATATGCCAATATGTGGTGCCCAGCTTGTGCCACCATAACAAGACAGCTCTTTAATTATTATGTTGTGTTTCCCGGTTTTAGAAACACCCTACATGTGGCCCTATTCTTTTGCCTGGACTATCGACAGGGCACAGGAGTTGAGTACCATGCGGAATTGAGGCCTAATTTGGCAACTTACACAGTATTGGTTCACAATTGCAGAGGCTCTGATGTGAAATAATAAAAGAAACCCCTGAGAAGTGACCCCATTTTGGAAACTACACCCCTCAAGGCATTTATTAAGGGGTGTAGTGAGAATTTTCACCCCACAGCCCTTTTCCATAAATGATTGCGCTGCGGATGGTGCAAAGTAAAAATAAAAATTTTTCCCTAGATGTGACATTTCAGTGGAAATATGTTTTGCCCAGCTTGTGTCACTAGAGACACACATCCAAAAACTCGTTAAAAGGGTTCTACCAGGTACGGCGATGCCATATATGTGGAAGTAAACAGATTTTTGGGCACGCTGTAGGGCTCAGAAGGGAAGGAGCACCATGTAGCTTTTGGAGCGTGGATTTTGCTTGGTAGTAGTTTTGTTTGGAGTTTTACTGGTGTTTCAGTTTATAATGTGGGGCAGATGTAAGTGGGCAGAGTACATCAGGGGCATAGTCAGGGGGTATAATAATGGGGTAAACAATAAAATAATCCATAAATATTTGTTACGCTGTGAAGCAATCCTTTCTGCACCCGCTGGTGTCGCACTGACAAATGGTGTCTTTACTTATCTCCCATTTGGCCCACACTCCGCACCTTTGCAGTTTGAGGAATTTTGCTGGGAAGTGTTGTCCTGGTATAAGACGAGCGCCCTCGCTTCCAGCAGATATATTTGAGTCCTACCCTTCCTGGTTCCCTAATTTTAGTGCCTTGATAATTCGCCTCTTGAAACAGAAGAAATGTTCCCCTCGGGCCGGCACAACTGCATATTTTTCTTTCCTGACATATTGGTGCCTTAATTAATTTAATTTTTTCACAGACGTAGTGGTATGAGGGCTGTTTTTTTTTTGCAGGACGAGCTGTAGTTATTATTGGTACCATTTTGGGGTACATGCAACTTTTTGATCACTTGTTATCCTGTTTTTTGGGAGGCAAGGTAACAGCAATTCTGCCATAGTTTTTTTTATACAGCGTTCACCACGCGTTATAAATTACATGTTACCTTCATTCTGCGGGTTAGTACGATTCCAGCGATACCTAATTTAAAGCACTTTTTTATGTTTTACAACTTTTTGCAAATATAATTTTTCTGTCGCCAAGGTGTAAGAGCCATAACTTTTTAATTTTTTCGTCGATGGAGCTGTCTGAGGGCTTGTTTTTTGTGAGACGAGTAATAGTTTTTATTGGTACCATTTTTGGATACATGCGACTTTTTGATCACTTTTCATTTAAATTTTTGGAAGACAAAGTGACCAAAAAAAAGGCAATTCTGGCATTATTTTTTAGGTTGTTTTTTACGGCGTTCACTGCGTGGGACAAATAACATAATATTTTTATGGTCCAGGTCATTACGGATGCTGCGAAACCAAATATGCAAGGCTTTATTATTTTTTACAGTGATAAATAACTTGATAAGGGAAAAAGGGCGATAGTGTTTTATGTTATTACTTGAAACTTTTATTTTTTACAACTTTTTTACTATTTTTACTTTAACACCTTTTTTTTTACACTTTTCCTTAGTTCCACTAGGGGACTTGAAGGTCCAACTGTTCGATTGATGTTCTAATACATTGCACTACCTATGTAGTGCAATGTATTAGAACTGTCAGTTATTCACTGACAGCAATCCGATCAGGCTCCAACTCCGGTCAGGGCCTAATCGGTTTCCGTAATGGCAGACAGGAGGCCTGTTGCCATAGTAGCAGTTGACAACCTTGCCATTGCATGGCAGGCTGACGATTTGCTACACACCACTTTGATGCAGCGATCGCATTGGATCGAGGTAGAGGGTTGAAATTTGATGGGATTTAATGGGGTCATAAAATCTACAAGTTAACGTAAAAAAAACCACCCCCACCCCCTTGGCGGAGATATTTAACGTTATAGTTATCTTCAATATCCGCTATCGGTGTTAGCATAACCCAAAATGTACCGCTCGGGTAAAATCCTAAATGTGTGTGGGCTCATGTGTGTGAGCTTGGGAATGTCACAATCAAGGTGACTTTAAATTGCGTATTATTACGATCGGCCTCGGCGATACAAAATGGACCTTGTCTATGATTGTAACGTAATTTCATGTGTACACATTTTGGTAGTCGCTTGTGAATTTCAGAGAGCGCTAATTCGGAGAGTAATTTTCATTTTTGTACATTTCTATTGTCACATCACAAAATGCATTTGACCGAAACGGAAAGGATCATCATAAGAGGGTATGGCGAAGAAAAAATAAGATCCACACCAAATTGTGTTTGATTTGGCACGGACTTTCGTCTTGGGATGATATTTACTCACATGTGATCTTTGCAGTCTGTGATTGGTTGCAGCGGTCACATGGGATAAAATGTCATGCAAGGAGGATGGCAGCATTTAGACCGGATGCGGGGGAGTGACGTGTCACTATGGGAGACCAGGGCGTTAACTGGTAGATTTTATGACCCCATTAAATCCATCCAAATTTCAACCCTCTACCTCGAGACGTTCAAAAGTTATGAGGGTTTATTTATTTCCTTTTGGGGAAAATCTTGTATATATAAAAAAAACTTTATTTAGGCTTCGTACACATCTGCGTCAGGACTCCGTTCATGGATTCCGTTGGATCTTTTCATCAGGGGAACCCATGAACGGAATCCAAACTGAAGCAAACGGAAACCATAAGGCTTTGCATCATCATTTATTTCAATGGTGATGGATCCGGTGCAAATGGAAACCATTGGTTTGCGATCATGGGTTGCCGTGATGGAAAGCTCAGACGGAACCCATGAACGGAGTCCCGACGCAGATGTGAATGAAGCCTTAACTGTATTTTACCTTTCTATTAGTATATAAGTCCCGTGGGGACTTGAATGTACCCTCGGAGAGGACTTGAACAAGCGATCACTTGCACAATATACTGCAATATTAATGTATTGCAGTATATCGAAGACTTCATTAAGTATCCAGGCCACCATGACATCCATCGGCACCATGTGATCGCATCCCGGGGAAGCCGATGTTCCATCGGAGGAACCCAACCACTCTATCGGCTTAGATGTCACGGTCGATACGGACAGCGTTATCTAAAGAGTTAAACGAGTGGGATTGTAGTAACCTACGATCCCGCTCGTTGCACTGAAGTATCGGCTGTAACTTACAGCCGACACGCGCATCTTATGGAGCGGTCTCAGCCCGTGAGTCCGCTCCATACTTTCCCTCCCAGCCTCCGGTGTCGGGAAGAGGTGAATGTATATATCATGAAAAGCTATGTTTATATTTAACGGATGCCTGTGACGGATGTACAGATGTGTCCTCCCTTAACTTATCTTCTCCAAACCTGACATATCCCGAGATCTATGTTGCGAGATATTTAAAAAATGTAAAAGAAAACATATACCTCTGATGGATGTTATCTGTCACCCAAAGGCTCCCATGTTAAAAAAAAGTATACTGTGCTGTGGATTTTTTCAGGATCCCGATGTATGGAATAGCGTAGTCTAATACACTTATTCCATAACTTTCTTTTTTTATTGAAGTTTACCGGTCAGACGCAGGCCAAAAGGACACACTTTTGGCCTCAGTCAGATTAATGGAGCCCTATGGAGATGTTTAGTGTCTACGCTGGGAGCTTTCCTGGCGTACACATTAAACGTATATCACAAACATGATGTGAACAGGGTCTAAGTATAGCACTATCTAATTAATTAGTCAAAAACTAAAGAGAGAACTCTGGAATTTTCATAACGTAGTTTAGGAGCCAATAAACACAGATTGGCCGCTCCCAAGCCCCGGGCCATTGTGAGATTCACCTTCCTAGCTTTGAAGTTTCGGCCCTCATGAAAGGAAACAATTTCATTTAATTACGCTAGTGACAAGAGCGGCTCTTAGTTGAGGCAATGATTTAAGAGTCTGGGACAAGTAAAGGAGGCAGAATCATAATGTGTTCAGCAATGTCAATTTTTTTTTCCTCCCTCTCTGCTAAACTGACCAGCAGGACGCAGGGGACTATGAGGATCTCCAGTCCTGTCATCAGTGCTCCTTTATTAAGCCTTGCCATAGACAGGGCTTAACAGTAGAGAACAGATAAAGGAAATACAAAAATGTTTAATAACATTGTTAAAAATATATCTAAACCCCCCTAAAAGCTAAAAATAAAAACCCTGTTCCCATTTTTTGCATAAAATAATGTAAGCGATAAAAAAAGTAAACAGGATAGGCATTGCCGTGTTCGTAAAAGTCTGAACTATTAAAATATCACGTTATTTAACCCACCAGGTGAACGCCGTAGGAAAAAAAGAAATCACAATGCCATAATTGCTGTTTTTTGGTAACCTCGCTTTCCCCCAAAAATGTAACTCCAAAATGGTATTGACCCAGCCTGTTTGAACCTTAATGACCAGGCCAGATTTTTCAAATCTGGTATGTCTGACTTTGCCATAGAATAAGGGTACACGATAACGACAATTACGGCTGAAATTACGGAGCTGTTTTCAGGAGAAAACAAGCTCCTGCATTTCAGACGTAATTGCGCGTACTCGCGTTTTGCGAGGCGTCAATTACGGACGTAATTTGGAGCTGTTCTTCATTGAAGTCAATGAAAAACGGCTTAAATTACGTCCCAAGAAGTGTCCTGCACTTCTTTGACGACGCTGTTATTTTACGCGCCGTCTTTTGACAGCGACGCGTAAAATTACAGGTCGTCGGCACAGTAAGTCGGCAAACCCATTGAAATGAATGGGCAGATGTTTGCCGATGTATTTGGGCCGTGTTTTCAGGCGTAATTCGAGGCGTAAAATGCCTAGTTTACGCCTGAAAATGGGTCGTGTGAACCCAGCCTAACTCTGTAATAGTTTTGCATATCCAAGTAATTCTGACATTGTTTTTTCGTCACATGTTAGACTTTATTTAGGTGGTAAAAGTAGACTGATACGATTTCCGTAAACGATTAAAAAAATACAAAAATGTATGCAATTTTGTAAAAGTTTTAATTTTTCCCTATTTTGAACTGCAATATGTCATACATACTGTACAATTTTTTAAAAATATATATATTTCCATCTCTTTACTCTATTTTGGCAGAACATTTGAAAAAATAGATAAATTTTTTAGCAATTTAGGAGACTTACAAATTTATTAATGATTTTATACATTTTGAAGTACATTTGGTTTTCCTGCATTAAAGAGGCTCTGTCACCACATTATAAGTGCCCTATCTTCTACATAAGGAGATGGGCGCTATAATGTAGGTGACAGTAATGCTTTTTATTTAAAAAAACGATCTTTTTTCACAACGTTAGGAGTGATTTTGGTTTATGCTAATGAGTTGCTTAATGCCCAAGTGGGCGTATTTTTACTTTTGACCAAGTGGGCGTTGTACAGAGGAGTGTATGACGCTGACCAATCGGCATCATGCACTTCTCTCCATTCATTTAGACAGCAGAATCGCGTTCTTACTAGAACACGATCTGCAGCCACATACACAGCGATTCTGCTTGATTAACGTTAATCCAGTGTCCTGAGAATGAATACACATGAAATCCAGCCTGGACGTCATGTGTATTCAGAATCCTGATACTTCTGAATCTTTTCTGTGAGATTTACAGCAAGGGAAACGAAATCTCGTTTACCTCCGTAATCTCGCGAGATTTTGTATCCTTTGCTGGAATCTCACAGAAAAGATTCAGAAGTGTCAGGATTCTGAATACACATGACGTCCAGGCTGGATGGTCATGTGTATTCATTATCAGGACACTGGATTAATGTTAATCAAGCAGAATCACTGAGTATGTGGCTGCAGATCATGTTCTAGTAAGAACGCGATTCTGCTGTCTAAATGAATGGAGAGGAGTGCATGATGCCGATTGGTCAGCGTCATACACTCCTCTGTACAACGCCCACTTGGTCGAAAGTAAAAATACGCCCACTTGGGCATTAAGCAACTCATTAGCATAAACCAAAATCGCTCCTAACGTTGTGAAAATAGATTGTTTTTTTTAAAATAAAAAGCATTACTGTCACCTACATTACAGCGCCCATCTCCTTATGTAGGAGATAGGACACTTATAATGTGGTGACAGAGCCTCTTTAAGCCAAGTTTTCACAGGCTCATAGGTGTCATACTGTTGGAAACCCCCATAAATCACCACATTTTGAAAACTACACCCCTTAAGGTATTCATTAAGGGTTGTTGTAAGTATTTTGACCCCACAGTTCTTTTGTAATTCATGCAAAGCAGACGAAAAAAAAAGAATTGTACTTTTTTCACAAGTGTGTCATTTTAAAGACAGATTTCATTGTAAAGCGATGAAAATGAAGAAACACATCCCAAAATCGATTGCGTTTTTCTCCTGTCTTCAAAAATACCCCCATTGTGGCCCTAATGCGCTGCCTGGACACACCACAGGGCCCAAAAGGAAGGGAGCACCCAGTGGCTTTCAAGACACATATTTTGCATGAAAATGTTTTAGGCCCCACTGCACATTTGGAGAGGTTTTGAGCTGCCAGAACGATAGAAACCCCCCATAAATGACTCCATTTAGAAAACTAGACTCCTTAAGGTATTTATCTAGGGGTGTAGTGAGCATTTAGACCCTACCCTGAATTTATGCAAAGCAAGTGTGAAAAATTCAAATTTGTTTTTTTTCCCCCCACAAATGTGTCACATTCATGAATAGTTTTTTTGTACAAAGCAAAGTAAACAGAGGAAATGCACACCACATTTTATTGCGCTGGTACTTCTGTGCTAAAAAAAAACCCCAATGAGGCCCTAATCTGCTGTTTCGATACACGACGGGCTTTCATGGCATCATTCTAGCTGGAATAATTTACTGGCACCATTTCATGTTTGCCGAGTCTTTGAGGGGCTAGGGCAAAAGAAAAGCAACTCAAGTAATTGATAAAAAAAACAACCCTCAAGATATTCATCTAGGGGTATAATGAGAATTTTAATTTTGATTGGAATCCAAATTATAAGTGGCCAATATGGTAATGAGGAATGGGGTGAAAATTAAGTAGAGAGTGAATCAGAAAATAAAAGCAATGCAAATGTCTGACGGGACAAAACGAGAGTAGAAATAACATAAAAAATTTAATAATCTAGTGACGAATGGTATATGCGAAAACATTCGTGCATACAGAGGCCTGGTTTGTCTGGGCAAGTATCACACCGGTAGCCCGTGTCTCTTCTTGTTCCATTTTTGAAAACCACCCGGCATCTCTTTTGGGGACGTCTCTTATTAGCAGTTGGGATGGAAAATGCTGTCCCGAAATTACTCTGCTGGCCTCGCTTGAGATTCTTGCCGTGGTCTCTCCACCCTGGTCTCCAAAAATAAAAAATGTTATGACCTTTTCCTGGTAGTTCAGATAAGGCCCCTGGTTTCCTGCTTTCCTGTATATGGTAAATGAATTATACAGCGCCATTTGCACAAGATGGATGGCCAATTTTTTTGTACCAGACCCATGACTTTCTAACTGCACTATATGGGATGCAGCATTTGGTCGGCAAGGTCCACCCCTCCCATATGTATATTGTACTGCTGTATGCAGAGCGGTTTAGTAATGGTAGCATTCGTCCCTCGCACAGAAACAGGGCTCCTTTCATCAGCATGGATGGAGGTTAACATGAGGACATCTTTTTTTTATCCTTGTACTTAACGATCATTATGTCCTCATGACAAAAAGCCTGACTTTCATTGGCCTTTAATTTTAGGTTCACCAGCGCCATTGGAAGGCCTTTCTTGTTGCGTCTAATCATACCGTAAGGAACCGTTTGTTTTTTTAAATAAAATTTTAGGGGAACATTTGTATAGAAATTGTCAACATACAAGTGGTACCCCTTGTCTAGTAGAGGGTAAATTAGGTCCCAGACGATTCGTCCACTTATATTGAGCATGGAGGGGGGGGGGGGGCATTCAGGAGGGTTAATTTGGGTATCTTTTCCCTCATATAACCTAAAACGGTGTGTGTAGCCAGTGCTGCTTTCGCAGATTTTATAGACTTTCATGCCATATCTGGCTCTATAACCAGCAAGACACTGCCGGAATTTTAATCTCCCCTTGAATAGAACCAAGTATTTATGAACGATAAGATTCATTTCTGGGGTATCTGCCTCTGCAAATTTTAAATTAAAATTGCTAATAAGAGGCCTTATTTTATATAGCCGATCATAGCTGGGGTCACTTTCTGGTGGACATTGGGAATTGTCCATGTAGTGAATGAAACGCATTATGGCCTCAAAACGTTTGCGTTTCATCACTGCACGATACATGGGGGTATCGTACAGGACATCAGTCAACCTATATGACCTTATAGTGGGCTTTTTTACAATGCTCATACTTAAAAGAAGGTCCCAAAATTTTAGCATTTCTGCCTTGTCGACTGGATACCAGATGTTGGACCTGGTATAAAAAGACATGGGGTTACTTGCCATAAATTGTTGGGAATACAAATTGGTTTGTATAACCATTAAGTCTTCTGAAAAGAAGAACTTAAAAAAAATCTGCCGCGCTATATCCGGTGGTATCTGGCTCACTAGCTCTTGTGCTAGACTGACTTTCGCTCAGCCTGCCCCGCATTGCTTCTGGTTCATCGCTGTCACTCGATGACGACACCAACACATTATCGCAAAGGCTTCCTCAGCTGTATACAACCGCTGAGACATTGTATATATATCTATAATATATATAGTCTATATAACGGAGACTAACTTATAACTATATAATACTATAACCAACGTATTTTTTGTTTATATATCTTTTTTATATATATATATATATTATTTTTTTTTATATGAAACCCTAATAACGTAACCCTTACTAGCACTACCTAAAGCCCTACACCTAGCTAACGCAAATTAGTGCCCAACCCTAACGCTACCTAACTCCCTACACCTAGCGCTACCTAAAACTCTATATATAATCAAATGATTTTATTTGTGTCACACAAAATGACAGGAGAGGTATATGGATGGGTGGGATCACAGGGGCAGATATGAAGGGGTTAAAAATTTTTTTTTTAACTTGACTGAAGGACAGGCTAATGCAGCTCTGTTCTCCTCACAACCTCTGACAGCAGTGAGGTGATCAGAGCCGTGTACCGGCTTTTTCTCCTGCCTTTGTTACATTGACAGCTGTGATTGGTCTGTCATCAGTGACTGACCAATCACAGCGATCGCCAGGCTGGACCACGTTGATTGGTCCCCCGGCCGCTGACTGTGACGATCAGCTGTCGGCACAGTTCTGTCACCGTTTACACACGGTGACAGTTTGAAGCAAGGAGACGAAAATGAAAGTCATGGTGCGCGATCTAGCAGCCGACAATGACGTTTATTTTCTTCATAGGTCCTTAAACCCTTAACGCTCCATGACCTACTATTAGGTCATGCTAACTAGAGCGTTCGCGCTCAGTGACCTAATAGTATGTCATGGAGTAAATGTGGCGCCATTTTCCGCCGGCGCGTTCACAAGCTGTGACAGCTGCTGTTTCCGACAGCAGACTATCACAGCTCAATGTGCAGGGACCGATCACGGAGGTCCCCTGCCGATTAACCCCTTAGAAGCCCCGTTCAATAGCGATCGTGGTTTCTTAAGAGTTAAGCCACAATCGACGGCCTGATCCATGATAGCGGGCGGCGATGGCTACTATGGCAACCAGAATCCTAACAATGGACTCTGGCTACGCCATCGACGGAAGCCTAGTGGGTCCTGACGAAGTCAGGACCCACTATGCTTGCTGTCAGTGAGTAGCTGACATCTCTAATACACTGCACTACGCATGTAGTGCAGTGTATTAGAATAGCGATCAGGGCCTCCTGCCCTCAAGTCCCCTAGTGGGACAAAGTAATAAAGTGTAAAAAAGTAAAAAAAAGTTGTGCAAAAATAAGAAAATAAAAGTTTTCAAAGTGATAAAAATAAAAATCCCCCTTTTTCCCTTATCAGTCCTTTATTATTAATAAATATAAATAAACAAATAAACTATACATAATTGGTATCGCTGCGTCCGTAACGGCCTGAACTACAAAATTATATCGTTATTTATCCCGCTCGGTGAACGCCGTAAAAGAAAATAATAATAAACCATACCAGAATCACAATTGTTTGGTCACCTCACCTCGCAAAAAATGGAATAAAAAAAGAGATAAAAAAGTCGCATGTACCTAAAAACAGTCCTGATCGAAACTACAGTTCGTTACGCAAAAAACATGTCCTTGCACGGCTTTCTTCATGGGAAAATAAAAACGTTCTGGCTCTTAGAATAAGGTAACACAAAAAGTAAATGATTTTTTACAAAAAGTATTTTACTGTGCAAACGCCATAAGACATAAAAAAAACTATAAACATCTGATATCGACGTAATCGTATCGCCCCGCAGAATAAAGTGAATATGTAAATTATAGCGCACGGTGAACGCTGTAAACATAAATAAATAAAAAACAATAGTAGAATTGCTGTGTTTTAGTCACCACGCCTCTTAAAAACAGAATCAAAAAGTCGCATGCACCCCATGAATACTACAATGGATTCCTCAAGGGGTCTAGTTTCCAAAATAGGGTCACTTTTCGGGGGTTTCCACTGTTTTGGCATCACAAGACCTCTTCAAACCGAACATGGTGCCTAATAAATTAAATTAAATAAATTTCACCTCTACTTTGCTCTAAATTCCTGTGAAACACCTAAAGGGTTCATAAACTTTCTAAATGCTGTTGTGAATACTTTGAGGGGTCTAGTTTCTAAAATAGGGTGTTTGATGGGGGTGTCTAATATATGGGCCCCTCAAAGCAACTTCAGAACTGAACTGGAACCTAAAAAAATAAATAAAAAATGAGGCAATTCTTCGCTTCTTACATTATACTGATAATTAGCAGTGCCCACCCCGAGATGACCCCAGTTTTGACCGTTTGTATAAACGGAGACCTCTATTAGACCGTTTCAGTGCCCGATTTGCCCAAGCATACACCCCCGAGAAGTGTATTTCTATTGATGAGTCCTTGGTACATTTTAAAGGGAGGGTTCAATTCCGCCAGTACCTGCCGAGTAAGAGGGCAAAGTATGGCGTGAAGATGTATAAGCTGTGCGAGAGTGCATCAGGGTATACCTACAAATTTAGGATATATGAAGGGAAGGACACCAGTATTCAGCCCCCAGATTGCCCCCCCCCCCTTTACTGGGATTTAATGCAAAAATTGTGTGGGATTTGGTGCCCCCACTGCTGGACCAGGGTTACCGCCTCTACCTGGATAATTTTTATACCAGCGTCCCACTCTTCAACTGCCTCGCTTCCAGAAGTACTACGGCATGCGGCACTGCTAGAAGAAATCTGAGAGGCCTGCCTAAGACTCTACTTGGGCAAATACTCAGAAGGGGTGAGAGCAGGGCACAATCTAGCAGCAACATATTGTGTGTCAAGTACAAGAGAGATGTCACACCAGTACCCATGTACCTGTACGAGGTACCAGTATAGAGACCCCCAAACCAGACTGCATCCTGGACTACAATAGGTACATGGGAGGAGTGGACTTGTCAGATCAAGTCCTGAAGCCCTACGCGGTGTGGTATAAGAAGCTGGCCGTGCACATCATACAGATGGCATTGTACAATGTGTACGTGCTACGTCGATGTACAGGCCAGAGGGGAACTTTCCTGAAATTTCAAGAGGTGGTTATCAAGAACCTAATCTTTAGGGACCAAGAAGGGGGCACCCAGTACTTCTGGAAGCTAGGCCACACGTATCGTACCAGGGCAACACTTTCCAGGAGAAGTTCCCCAAACTGTCAAGAAGGCAAAAAGTCAAAAGGTGCGCAAAGACTGTTATAAGAGGGGGATAAGAAAGGACACAATATATCAATGTGACACGTGTCCCAAAAAACCAGGGTTCAGTATTGAAAGAGTGCATTAAAATTTATCATACATCCCTTGACTTTTAATCTACCCCAGTTTTACTTACCCTGATGCACTCCGCACAGCTTATCCCCCTCATCTTTCCCTTCTGAGCCCTGCTGTGTGCCCAGGCAGCTGATAACAGCCACATGTAGGGTATTGCCATATCCGTGAGAACCCACATTACAGTTTATGGGGTGTATGTCTCCGGTCAAAATGCTCACTACACCTCTAGATGAATGCCTTAAGAGGTGTAGTTTTTAAAACGGGGTCACTTCTCAGGGGTTTCAACTGTACTAGTACCTCAGGGGCTTCTGCATACATGACTTCGCACCAGAAAATCCCCAGTAGGCCAAATGGTGGTCCTTTCATTCTGAGCGCTCCCATGGGCCCAAACGTCAGTTTATTACCACAAATGGGGTATTGCCGCACTCAGGACAAATTGGGCAACAAAATTGGGTATTTTATTCCTTGTGAAAGTAAGACATTTTGGGCCAAAACTACATCTTATTGGAAAAAATTTCATTTTTTTTTTTAATTCCCAGCCCAATTCAATCAAATTCTGTGAAAAAACTGTGGGGTCTAAATGGTCACAACAACCATAAATGAATTCCTTGAGGGGTGTAGTTTCCAAAATGGGGTCACTTCTGGTGGGTTTCCATTGCTTTGATACCTCTGGGGCTCTACAAATGCGACATGGCACCCGAAAACCAATCCAGCAAAATCTGCACTCCAAAGAACACAAAGCGCTCCTTCCCTTCTGAGGCCTCGCATGGGCCCAAACGGTAGTTTATCACCACAAATGAGGTATTGCCGCACTCAGGAGAAATTGGGCAACAAAATTAGGTATTTTGTTCCCTGTGAAAATAAGAAATTTTGATCAAAAATGACATCTTATTGGAAAAAATTTCATTTTTTTAATTTCACAGCCCAATTCAAATAGGTGCTGTGAAAAAACTGTGGGGTCAAAATGGTAACAACAACCATACATGAATTCCTTGAGGGGTGTAGTTTCCAAAATCGGGTCACTTTTGGGGGATTCCTACTGTTTTGGCACCTCAACACCTCTCCAAACCTGGCATACTTCCTAAAATATATTCTAATAAAAAAAAAGAGGCCCCAAAATGCACTAGGTCCTTCTTTGTTTCTGGGGCTTGTGTTTTGGTCCACGAGCGCACTAGAGCCACATGTGGGACATTTCTAAAAACTGCAGAATCTGGACAATATATATTTAGTAGTGTTTCTCTGGTAAAACCTTCTGTGTTACAGAAAAAAATAAAAAATTTAAATTCAGCAAGAAAAATGAAATTTGCAAATTTCACCTCCACTTTGCTTTAATTCCAGTGAAATGCCTAAAGGGTTAAAAAAAACTTTATAAATGCTGTTTTGAATACTTTGAGGGATTCTAGGTTTTAAAATGGGGTGTTTTTTGGGGGTTTCTAATTCATAGGCCCCTCAAAGCCACTTCAGAACTGAACAGGTACCTTAAAAAAAAAGGCTTTTGAAATTTTCTTAAAAATATGAGAAATTGCTGTTTATGTTCTAAGCCTTGTAACGCTCAAGAAAAATAAGAGAATGTTCAAAAAATGATGCAAATCTAAAGTAGACATATGGGAAATGTGAACTAGTAACTATTTTGGGTGGTATAACCATCTGTTTTACAAGCAGATGCGTTTAAATTCAGAAAAATTCTATTTTTTCTAAATTTTCTCAAAATTGTGCAATTATTCACAAATAAACACTGAATATATCGACCAAATTTTGCCACTAACATAAAGCCCAATGTGTCACGAGAAAACAGTCTCAGAATCGCTTGGATAGGTTTAAGCATTCCCAAGTTATTACCACATAAAGTGAAATATGTCAGATTTGAAAAATGGGCTCTGAGCCATAAGGCCCAAACTAGGCTGCCTCCTTAAAGAGGCTCTGTCTCCAGATTTTGCAACCCCTATCTGCTATTGCAGCAGATCGGCGCTGCAATGTAGATAACAGTAACGTTTTTATTTGTAAAAAACGAGCATTTTTGGCCAAGTTATGGCCAATTTTGTATTTATGCAAATGAGGCTTGCTAAAGTCCAACTGGGCGTGTTTAAAGTAAAAGTCCAACTGGGCGTGTATTATGTGTGTTACATCGGGGCGTTTTTACTTCTTTTACTAGCTGGGCGTTCTGATGAGAAGTATCATCCACTTCTCTTCAGAACGCCCAGCTTCTCGAGAGATCACGCTGTGTCGTCACTCACTTCCTGCCCCAGGTCCTGCATCGTGTCGGACGAGCAAGGACACATCGGCACCAGAGGCTACAGTTGATTCTGCAGCAGCATCGGCGTTTGCAGGTAAGTCGATGTAGCTACTTACCTGCAAACGCTGATGCTGCTGCAGAATCAACTGTAGCCTCTGGTGCCGATGTGGCCGACACGATGCAGGACCTGGGGCAGGAAGTGAGTGACGTCACAGCGTGATCTCTTGAGAACACGCTGTGTGTCTGCACTGCCAGAAGCTGGGTGTTAACAAACAGAAGTGGATGATGCTGATTCGTCAGCATCATACACTCCCATTCCTAACGCCCAGCTAGTAAAAGAAGTAAAAACGCCCCGATGTACACACATAATACACGCCCAGTTGTACTTTTACTGTAAACACACCCAGTTGGACTTTTGCAAGTCTCATTTGCATAAATACAAAAATGGTCATAACTTGGCCAAAAATGCTCGTTTTTTAAAAATAAAAACGTTACTGTAATCTACATTGCAGAGCCGATCTGCTGCAATAGCAGATAGGGGTTGCAAAATCTTGTGACAGAGCCTCTTTAAGGGGCTAAGGCGTTAAGAGAAAAAAAAATACAGCTTGCCCCCGCAAAAAAAACTGACTCTCACTCCACTCCAGCGACAGAAAACGAAAAGAAGTTACGGGTCTCAGAATATACACGTAGCAACACACACATTTTTTTTTTTAGTAGTAAAAGTTAAAAAAAATATATAAATTTGGTGTTGCCGTAATATTTTTGACCCGCAGAATAAAGTTAACATGTCATTTGTACCGTACAATGAATGTCGTAAAAACAAAGCCCTAAAAATTATGGTAGAATTTGCGTCTTTTTTTCAATTCCACGCGACAAAATAATTTGTAAAACTTTCTCAGTACAGTATATGGTACATTAAATAGTACCAATAAAAAATACAACTTGTCCCGCAAAAAACAAGCCCTCATACAGCTATCTCGACAAAAAAAACAAAGTTCTGGCTCTTAGAATGGTATAGTGGGAAAAACTAAACAATGAAAATGTACTATATCTCCATGGGTTTTAAGAGGGTTTTCACCCAAAATCGAAAAATGCCCAAATACTACTAAATTAGAGCAGTAACCGAAGTTTGGTAATTGTATTTATTTTGCTTCCAGAGATATCGGCATTTCTCATTTTTGCAAGAACAGGAAGTCAAACCATTATGGCCACGGTTACTGCAGGGCATGCATATAATTACATGCTGGCTATTCAAATAAATGGCCGTCCATATAATGCATGTACATCCCAGGTCCGCCATAGGCTCTAATAGGGTATATGGACATGGGTTGCCCTTTAAGGATGTTTACTTACTAATTTATATATTATTACACAGATTTCCTTTCTTAGCCTAAATTTATTGGGAATTTCATTCCTTTTATCTCATATGTAATTGCTCTATATAATTTATTGCTGTGCAGTCGTCCAGGGTGACTATCTAGTTGCCAAGTTTAGACAGTTCTGGCACCTATATAACTTACACATCCCCTTTCCTGATATCTTTTTACTTCGAAGTGCAGCTGTGTATTATGGAGCTAAGAAACAAGTCGACAAAAAGGTCTAAAAAGAAATGAACATGGGAACATTGTAGAATGGTATTTATCATCCTCCACATCTGCACTCTTTGTAGTGTCTGCCCTCAAAGTAATGATGCAATTTGCCCACCGGGTCTTAGTAGAGATAAAATCACTGAATTGTACAGAGGAGTAAAAGTGGATCAAAGGCGAGAACATGATGACCAAGTCAAGTAACCGTATATCTTCAGCAACGGGGGATTAGATGTCCTACTCTCAGGCTAAAACACGATATAAAAGCAAGATGACCTGGAACAAAAATGCTGTTAATCAAATGAATTAAAAAAAAAAAAATCTATTGCCTTAAAGGGGTTATCCAATTTCAGAAAATTAAGGCTGTTCATTGTACAATGCATTCGGAAAGTCTTCAGAACCTTTACATTTTTTCACATTTTGTTATGTTGATCCCTGTGCTAAAATGAAAAAAAAAAAAAATGCAAGTATTCCCTATCATTCTGCACTCAATACCGCATAATGACGCAGTGAAAACAGAACGTTAGTAATCTTTGCTAAATTATTGAAAAGGAAAAACGAATCTATTGCATTGACATAAGTATTCAGACGCTTTACTCAGTACTTAGGTGAAGCACCTTTGGCAGTGATAACAGCCTCCAGTCTTCTTGGGTTTGATGCCACAAGGTTTGCAAACCTGGATTTGGGGATTTTCTCCAATTATTCTCTGCAGATCCTCTCAAGCTCTGTCAGGTTGGTGGGGATCATCGGTGGACAGCCATTTTCAGGTCTCCACAGATTTGATTGGGTTCAAGTCAGGGCTTTGGCTGGGCCACTCGTGGACGTTCACAGAGTTGTCCCTAAGCCTCTCCTGTGTTGTCTTGGCTGTTTGCTTAGGGTCATTGTCTTGTTGGAAGATGAACCTTCAACCCAGTCTGTGGTCCAGAGCACTCTGGATCAGGTTTTCATTAAGAATATTTCTGTACTTCGCTCCATTCATCTTTCCATTACTGTGACCAACCTCCCTGTCCCAGCCGCGGAAAAACATCCCCACAGAATGATGCTGCCACCACCATGCTTCACTGTAGGGATAGTATTGGGCAGATGATGAGCAGTGCCTGGTTTCCTCCAGACATGACACTTAGAATTGAGGCCAAAAAGTTCAATCTTGTTTTCATCAGACCACAGAATCTTGTTTCTCACCGCCTGAGAGTCCTTTAGGTGCTTTATTGCAATCTCCAGGCGGGCTTTCATGTGACTTACTGAGGAGAAGCTTCTTTCTGGCCATTCTGCCATAAAGCCCAGATTGGTTGAGTTCTGCAGTGATGGTTGACCTTCTGGAAGTTTCTCCCATCTGCGCACAGAATCTTTGGAGCTCATCCAAAGTGACCATTGGGTTCTTGGTCATCTCTCTTACCAAGGTCCTTCTCCCCCAGATTACTTAGTTTGGTGGGGCGGCCTGGTTGTTCCAAACTTCCTCCATTTAAGAATTATGGAGGCCACCGTGCTCTTGGGAACTTTCAGTGCAGCAGAATATTTTGTACCCTTCTCCAGATCTGTGCCTCCACACAATCCTGTCTCTGAGCTCTACAGGCAGCTCTTTCCTCCTCATGGCTTGGTATTTGCTCTGATATCCATTGTCAGCTGTGAGACCTTATATAGGCAGGGGTGTTTCCAAATCATGTCCAATCAAATGAATTTACCACAGGTGGACTCCAATCAAGGTGTAGAAACATTTCAGAGATGATCTAGCAAAACGGGAGGCCCCCAGAGCTAAATTTCAAGTGTCATAGTAAAGGGTCTGAATACTTATATCCATGCGACAGTTTTTCATTTTTAATAAATTCTGTATTTACTTACTGTCATTATGGGGTATTGAGTGCAGAATAATGGGAAAAACAAGATTTTTTTTATTTTAGCACAAAGGCTCAACATAAAATGTGAAAAAAGTTAAAGGGTTTGAAGACTTTCCGAAGGCATTGAATTCGGAATGTTCCAATATACATTCTGTACCAATTTTCCAGATCTTTGCTTGCTCTCATTCAATGGGAACCACAATTGTTTACTTCCAGTGGATAAAAATCAGTCCTGGTCATGTGACATGTCACACAGGGGAACAATTCTTTACAACAGTGGTCCCCATTGTTGCCGCAGACCAATACCGGGCTGTGGATCATTTGCTACCAGGCCACGGGCAGATACGCTGCGTAAAGTTACACTGCGTATCCGCCCTGGTGGCCGCAGGGAATTCTGGGTGAAAAACCGCACCAAACTGTGGTGCAATTTTTCGCCCGGAATGTCCGCTGCGAAAAACTGCAGCTTTTAACCATCCTCCTGGGATGACATTTCAACCTATGCGACTGCCGCTACAGCCTGTGATTGGCTGCAGTGGTCACATGGGATGAAACGTCAGCCCAGGAGGCCGGCCTGGAGGAAGAAACAGACTTCTGGGGACCGCTGCTTTACAAGACCCCGCTTTAATAACTGTACTGTAAGGGGCCCTGCACCTGCGTGATTATCTCAGGACCAGGACAGATTCTTATCGACTATGGCAAATGTTCTTATTGAATGACTGCAAGCAGAGATTTTGAAAAACACGAGGAATTAATATAGAAAGTATATGCAAAAATGGTATAACCTTGTGTTATATAAAGAATGACTTTATTTGCTGAAACTTTAAAACTTTTTTGAAAGTTGACAACATGAGAACGACTGGACAGTAAAGGAAACTAAATCCCCTTTAAAAGCCTATTCGCACCTAAATATTAAAAAGTAATAAACCAATTTTAAAGGGGTTGTCCGGAATTAGAAAACATGACTGCTTTCTTCCAAAAACAGTGCCACACCTGTTCATGGGTTGTGTCTAGTATTGCAGCTTAGCTGAACCGTTAATAGGGGTCGAGTTACAATATCACATGGACAGGTGTGGTGCTGCTTTTGGAAGAAAGAAGCCAAGTATTTCTAATACTGATCAACCCCTTTATCTCTGTTTATGTCAGGATCCTTTTCTCAATAGGACTGACAAATGAACACTGTCTTATTTTCTGTCCTGTTGAACAAATGGATCCTGACGCATCCTTTTTTCAGTACAATGCGGGTCTATAGCAACAGGATAGGTATACTGTTGCATCATCCTGTTTGACATCCATTACTCAGATAAAGTTAAAGGGGTTTAACATAATCATTATTTATCACCTATCAACAGGATGTGATAAATATCTGATCGGTGAGGGTCTGACCGCTGGGACTCCAACCAATTTACAAGCTTACCTTGCCGTGGAGCGGTAGTGCACATGCTTGGCCAACACTCTGTTCGTTTCTATGGGGCTGCCGAGTGCTAACTTCGGCAGCCCCATAGAAATAAATGGAGAAGTGGCCGAGCATGCGCACTACCGCTACATTCCTATGGGGCCCCCAGGAACAGCAATGTAAGCCAGTACTTGTGATTGGTGGGGGTCCCAGCGGTCGGACCACCACCGATCAGATATTTATCACCTATCCTGTGGATAGATGATAAATAATGATTATGTGAAACCCCTTTAAGTAAAAACCAGTTTGATAAAGGGTCTTCACCAAACACAGCACTGTTAGGGCCCTTTTGCACTGGCCAATTATCGGGCAAACGAGCATTCACAGAACGCTCGTTCCAGATAATTGCCTGGTGTAAACAGGGCAACGATCAGCCTAAAATATTATTGTTGTTGGCGGGACATCTCTCTGAAAACAGGGAGATGCGCTGCCGACATGATAGAAATGTATAGGGACGTGCGATCGGAGTAACGAGCGCTTGTCCCCATACATAGCTCCTTGTGAAAAGAGCAAACAAGGGCCGATCAACGACCTGTCTCACTGATCGGAGCTCGTTTACACGGCCCACGTTGGCCCGTGTTAAAGTACCCTTACTATATACTCAGTGACATTTATCCTGGTGTTTTCTTGTTTAGTCATTGGAAGTCTGCTTTTATCACCAGCACAAATCTTCTCCTGTTCAGATAGTTGTTTATACGTATCAGTGTAGATAAAATGTATCACCGGATTGTCTAGACTACAATTGTGACAAACTCTCAGCTTTGAGAAGTGTTCGGTCTGTACAGGAACTGCTTTTTCAAAGGGGCTGTATTTATTTATTTTTTCTAAAAACAGCGTCACATGCCAGACAACAGGCTGTGTCTGGTATTGCAGCTCAACAATACACTACATCAGTACTGTCTGGATTAGATCCAGGTTTAGCTTTCCTGTTATATATTAAAAAAAAAAAAAGGCAGACTGTACTGTACTCAGAGCAGTAAGACAACACCCGGATAATGGGCTGAGCTCCGGCGCAGTTACCATCCTTTCATTTCAGTATAAAGCTGAATATCTCTGAACACAAGCATAAATATTTAGACACGTTAATTAAACTGAACTTTTTGGCATCACACTTAAATCTAAGGCCATAAGACATGTCCTATCTTTGCCCGTTTTCCCAGATCCCTCAATAGACTCAAGTCTGTGAGGTATCTGTGAAAACGGGTCCCACACGGGTGCAAATTAGTAGTGAAAAACAGCCGCTTTTGACAGCTGATTTGACGCCCGGTCGTCTGAATAAAACCTAAGAGGGTTTTTGAGGTAAAGCATATCTGTACATGTACAGTAAAATGCCTTTAATCCAGCATCAATGGGAATGTTAGGTGTTGGATTATCAGATATTTTGACCTGTTGTACGTTCATTTAAAAAAAACAAAAAAAAGTTACTTGTGAGGGTTGAGACTCCTCATGAAGCCGGCCCAAATAAGATGTTGAAAGGGTTTTCCCATCCAAGACAAAAATTTAAAGCCACAGGACTTCCACAGACTAAATGGAGAAGTGGCAGAGCAAATGCATGACCATCTCATCATTCAGATTGCGGTAAGAAGCAGAGGCCAGTTGGACTGGGGTTAGTGGGTATGCCATAAACACAACGGGAACCGACACTAAAAATGTACACAGACTTAAAGCAATGACCTCGTTTATGCGTTTCAAGCGGAAAACTCAAGTGTTAAACTTTATTTTTTAATTAGAGGAATTTCCTAATCGGTTTTCTCTGCTCAGTCTTCTGCTTCTAGTTTTGTGAAATTCCAAATTATATTGCAGTTCTGTGCAAGAAACAAGTTCCAGGTAATCAGGCATACATTTTTTTGTTTTAACCATATCTGCATACTAAAAGAAGGAGTATGCGTCTTCTCTTTAAGATCCACTTTAAAAAACATAAAATAAAATGCAAAAAATGCATCTACAGGAAGCACAATGTGTGAATAAGGCCTTGTGGGGTTTTAGGTGTAATCACAGTAGAAGTTTCACTTAAAGGCAATGTACACCTTTGAAAGTGTGTTGTTGTTTTTTTTTCTTTTAAATATATATATATATATATATATATATATATATATATATATATATATATATATATATATATATATATATATATATATATATATATATGAGAAAATGTCTATCAGTGTGTTTGGTGCAACTTTCTAATTACTTTTTATTAACAATTATTTTTACTTTTTGAGATACAGCTGCTTTGTATCCTGTATACAGAGCAGCTGTAACTAGTGCTGAAACCTGTATCCGTCAGATACAGGACTCAGCACTAGATACAACTGCTCTGTATACAGGATACAAAGCAGCTGTATCTAAAAAGTAACAATTATTTAAAAAAAAAAAAAGTAATTACAAAGTTGCAGAATCCATTGCGGTTGCACCATGAAAATGCCACAAATAGGCAAGATGTATTATTCCAAAATTTCAGAATGCCCATAAACATGAGCCGTAAGAGAAATAGGAAAAAATGTGATCAATCTTGGGCTGATCATCATACAACACAAGCTCGCCATGACCTATAACATCTATTATTTTACAAAACATAAAATAAAACTGTACATACATAGACATATAATAGATGATCACTGTTCATTGTCTCCTGAAACCTCATCATATAATGATCACCTCGCCCTTACTGCTGAGCCCAGGACTGTCAATTTAGGGTGACATCTCTGACTTATGCAGTGAATATCTCCCGGAGATTAAGTCCTTTTAATCCTTGCTGACGTTTGTCTCACATTTGACATATTTATGAATAAATGTCACAGCCAACTCCTATGCCAGATTATACTGATCAATAAAGATTGGGCGGTCATTTTATGGGACAATTATTCGCACAGTGCATTATGGATCATTACATTTCACTGCTGTACTCTGGTGTCTGTATAAGTCAGTCCCGCCATGTATAACTATCCATCAGGATTACTGTCAATAAGTTCTTATATGCTTAAAGGGGTACTCCCACAATTGACATTTATCACCTCTCCACATGTCTATGGGGCTGATGGAAACCGCCTCAGTCAGTCTCCTATAGTTTGAATGGAGTGGCAGCACTGATCTTGTAGTTATTTTTTTTTAATTCCCTAGGACGGCCATATTGAAAATACACACTTTCTTCTTGTACGTTGTATTTGCTTTATGGCAACTGTTAATGAACGGGAATCAATAGACAGATAAATGTCGTAGATTATTGCAGCCCCTTCCCCCAAAAAGTGACTAGGAAGATGCATACAAAATCTTTATCTGTGTGTATAATGTTAAAGGGGTTTTAAAGAGGCTCTGTCACCAGATTATCAAATCCCTATCTCCTATTGCATGTGATCAGCGCTGCAATGTAGATAACAGTAACGTTTTTTTTTGTTTTTTTAAATACGATCATTTTTGGCCAAGTTATGAGCTATTTTATATTTATGCAAATGAGCCTTTCTAATGGACAACTGGGTGTGTTTTCTCTTATTTCCAACTGGGCGTGTTTTCTCTTATTTTCAACTGGGCGAGTATTGTGTTTTTAGCAACTGGGCGTGTTTACTTCTTTCACTGCACAATCACACTGTGCTGTGGATCATGCTGGGCTGGAACAATGAGAAGTGCAGGACACTGATTAGTCACTGATTGGTCAGCGTCATACACTCCTCTGCACAACACCCAGCTGGTAAAAAGTAAAAACACGCCCAGTTGTCCATTGAGAAACTCATTAGCATAAATCTAAACTAGCTCATAACTTGCTCAAAAATGATCGTTTTTCAAAATAAAAACCACTGCTGTTATCTACATTACAGCGCCAATCAGATTATGTAGAAGATAGGGCTCTTATAAACTGGTGACAGAGCCTCTTTAACATAATCAATATTTATCACATATCTACAGGATACGTGATAAATATCTGATCAGTGGGGGTCCGACTGCCGGGACACCCACTAATCCCGAGAATGAGCTTACCTTGCCGTCCCTGTGAGCCCCATACGAATGGAGCGGTACTGCAGTGCTCAGTCACTGCTCCTTTAATCTCTATGGGGCTGCCAAGAACTATCTTGCAAACACTTATTTTCTATCATTGCCCTGTGTAAACATGTTGGTCGATCGCATCTTTTCTGCAGCCAAAAAAATGATCATTTGTTGGCAGCACATCTCCCCATGTAAACAGGAAACGTGCGGCTGACAAGACGTAAGCTGTATGGGGAGGAACGATCGTATTAACAATATTCACCCCTATACTCACGATCATTGTTCATGTAAATTGAGCAAACGAGAGCAGATCGACATGTTATTGTGGTCCGACCGGTGCTCGTGTAAAAGAGCCCATACTTTCCTGCCCTATCTAGGCCTCCAGCAGTGCAACAGATACAATAAATTCCCCCACTCTCTAATGAAAATTTGTTTATTTTGCTCATTCTGTCTCCATCTATACTGCAAAGCTGACAAGTGAACTACTGAACCAAGGTAGCATCAGCCTGTTGTGACTGCTCAAGTGGCCAGCCTGAAAACTGGAATATTCCAAGATATTTTTTTATCCGAAAAAAAAAACCCCAAAACATTATTTTCTGATGATACATTCCCTTTAACCAGAACTGAACAGAGCATAATCAGTTATCTTCTAAAACTAGTAATAGGTTACTGCGGTAATTTCTCTCCTGCAGTTAAAAGTACTATAAGAACTATTAGGCTGGATTCACACGAGCACATTACGTCCGTAATGGACGGACGTATTTCGACCGCAAGTCCCGGACCGAACACACTGCAGGGAGCCGGGCTCCTAGCATCAAAGTTATGTACGACGCTAGGAGTCCCTGCCTCTCGGTGGAACTAGTCCCGTACTGAAAACATGATTATAGTGCAGGACAGTTGTCCTGCAGCGAGGCAGGGACTCCTAGCATCGTACATAAGTATGATGCTAGGAGCACGGCTCCCTGCAGTGTGTTCGGTCCGGGACTTGCGGCTGAAATACATTCCGTCCATTACGGACGTAACATGCTCGTGTGAATCCAGCCTTAGAGTCCCAGAGCTAAAACACTTAAAAGCGAACTGCCATTCACTACTATGGGAGTTACGCAAACAGCTTAGCTCAGTGAGATACGCTGTTTCCGTAACTCGGCCATGTAATCATTTAGTGGCCGGGAGAGCACAAAAAGGGTGGGACCCGCATCTATCTGACATTTATGACATATCCTGTAGACATGTCATAAATGTCCTTCATGGGAAAATCTGAGGGGGATGTCCACCTCCGACAGCCCAACACCCCCCCAAAACGCGACCGGGGGGGCGCCGATCGTTGTCATGGCAACCCTGAGGCCTAAGGAAGGCCCCCATATCTGCCTCTGCTAAGCCATACCTTCAACAGCGCTTAGCAGAAGCCTGTAAAAATAACAATATACTGAAATACATTTGTATTGTAATGGCGATCTAACGATTGCTGGTTCAAGTCCCCTAGGGGGACTAATAAAATGTGTAAAAAAAAGGTAAGATACATTTTCAGGAGTGTAAAGAAAATAAAAAAAATATTAAAAGTTTAAAAAAAAACGCTTTTCCCATTTCTCCCCAAGCATAATATAAAAGAATTGGTATTGCTGCGTCCGTAAAAGTCAGAATTATAGCAATATACCATTATTTAACTCGTACGGAGAACGACATAAAAAAATAAATATAAAACACCAGAACCGTTGTTTTTTGATCACCTTAGCGCAAAAAAAAAAAATTAAGTGCAACATGATCAAAAAATCCTATGTGCCAAAAAATGGTGCCAATAAAAACTACAGCTCGTCCTGCAACAAATAAGCCTTCACACCGCACAATCGATGAAAAAATATAAAAGTTACAGCTCTCCGAATGTGTATTTTTTTTTTTAACAAATCGTTTTTTCTTTGTAAAAGTAGTAAAATATGAAATTATTTTTTCCTATTTTCTGTTGTCAAAAACCTTGGTTCATCTTATAGTCCAAAAAATACGGTAATTGCCCAACCCTAGTATGGGCCTCAATCACATCACTGTCAGCCTGACTCTCCTGAGGTGACAAGGATGACCATCTCCCTACCACAAAAGGTGAGCATCGTGTTTAGTACTGGGATCCTAATGTTGGAAGTGTCAGGCACCCACGTAATTATGTGTCTGTATTATGCCAAATATGTTATTCCACGGAAATATTTAGCCGTCCTTATTTTTTGGCTCTACCCTACCCCGCCTAAAATAAAACATTTTGTACATGGAAAGTTTGTGCTGTTTACAGGTCCCATATACTGGCTAACAATGGAGAAGACCAGCTAGAATATATATAAGGATTATATAGTGTTATAAACTTTTTTGTTTAAAGCCATGATATGAAATATTTAAGGGAAATTTTTGCCCATTTTCTCCTAAAATCCAAAACTAAGAAAATGAAAAGATATGCCACAAAAAAAAAAAATTTGGCCAAAATATAAAACAAAACAAAAACTATTCACCCTCAGAACAGAGAGTTCCAAAAGGTGACATTTTGCTATAGACATTCAGGCATCATTTTTTTTTTTCATTCTTAACATATTGGGGGAGATTTACTATGTAAAATGCACGTGGTGTAGGCCAAATTTATAAAGTGTTTTAGACTTTTGCACTTTCCTCAAGTTTTAAAAAGAGTCTTGAAAAAGTGCAACTATAGTCCCCTGGTTTGATATATAGAAACTAAATGGGGACTGTTTAACTGGGATAGCAAATGCATTCTTGCACACACTATCCCCTATAGATATACCAGCAGTATTTATGGGGGGGGGGGGGGGTATAGTCTGTGCATAAATGCATTTATTGTCCCAGGGGCTCATCTCACAAATATCACTAATAAGCCCATATATAGAAAGTGATGGTGGTTGTGGTGGTTTATGGGCTAATCTCTATGCAAAGTAAAAATGGTGGTAGTTCTTTCACTTTACTTTGTAAATGCATAGAGATCAGGTCACATACAGTAATAGCACCATCTGTTTCTATAGGTGATAAAGAAGTGTAAAACATATAATTAAGGTGGCCGCCGTTGCTTTCTGGTGCCGTCAGTCAGCTGGCGCCGGGAGTAGTTACTCAATATAGCAGAGATCCAGACTAAAAATATGTCATGAAGCTCCTGGGGCAGTTTTTGTGCGGCGGAGGAGGTTTATACTCTGCAGTTATTGAGTCAGCAGAGCGTTGGCGACTTTTATGCACTATGCGCATCAGCACTAGGTGACTCCGCTCTGTAACTTAAGGGGGTTTTGTGAGTTTTTTCTTAAAAATTGGCCACGGTAGGAGAGGTGCAATGAAATAAAAAATAAAAAAAAAGAGCCATTACTCAACTCACGGATCCCTGTCATTCCAGCGTCGCCGCTTCCGTTCCTCCCCGCCACTGTGTATTGACATAGCTGCAGCAATGATGTGCTTGTATACCCACACGATCGCTGCAGCCAATCACTGGTCTCAGTGGGTATACGGCACAGGAGCGCTGAGGCCAGTGCTTGGCTGCAGCGATCACGGGGTATACGGGCATGTCATCGCTGCGGCTATGTCAATAAACAGCGACGGCGAGAAACGGAGCGGTGGCACTGGAACGACGGAGATCTGTGAGGTAAGTAATGGTTCTTTTTTTTTTGCATCCCTCCTACATTGGCCAATTTTTTAAATAGCTCGGAAAACCCCTTTAAAATAAGTTAAATGGCTACAAAATAATAAACCCGTTATTTCTCTTCTACAGACTCAGATCTAATTACATAAATGAAATTACCTTGAAAGGACATTCCATTCAAAGGGGTTGATTGACATTTGGAAAACCGGTCAAATTGAAAAAAAAAATTTGATTTATTTATTTGAACAGGTTTTCCCTATTTAAGAGAATTATCCATAGATTGCAACCCCTTACAAAATGAATAAAAAGCAAAAAAGAAAACCAGAGAGTGGGTCAAACATCTACACAACAGATAGTGGAGCCAAAACTACCCTACTATTTTAGATCCTGATAAAACAGAGAGCTATAAGTAAACTTCAGCATGACTCACTGAAGGAAAAACACAGAAGGAAATGTAAGTATACGTGGAAATTCCATGTATAGAAGGATGTCTCCAGCTGGGAGGACATTGTATGGACTGTTTATCTGATCTTTAAGGTACAATGTTTTTCGCCCAAATGTAGCCAAAACAAGAGGAAAACACACCCTGTATATGATATTTGAAGTCCAATGTTGAGTCAATGATCTGGATAATCTCTCGGCATCCAAGGCCACGTACATATGTACAATTCCAAAAATCAAATACACTTAGGACCTATAGGGTGTTGGGTTTTATTATTGACCCAGACCAACAAAGCTTCAATCCAAATGAATTGTCCAGGTCATCAAGCGTTCTGCAAACACACGCATCTTGAGTTGGACCTTGAAACTTCGGTCCTTTCCTGGAAATCAGGCACTGAAGCCGTTTCTGAGATGTCAAGTATTAAAGAAGTCCAAATCAATGGGTTCACACAATAGCAGCTCTGGTTTATATGCTCTATTAGGGCATTCAGATGACATAGAGGGTAAGTCTATTAGCCGGACTGGAGAATCGATAAGAAAGAATGGCTCCCGTTAAGGGGGACTCATCTCGGCCATGGATTATATGGTTTCCCGATGCGCCCTTGTGTTGCTGGCCACATCTTCTCCTGGCATTATCAGCTGATCTCTGGGCTTTTCGGGAGCTAGATTCATAGCGATCACACCTGTACTTCGCTTAAAGGTTTATTAAGATGAGAGGATTCTGCTGGACTGAATATTGTGTAGGAAATATGAAGCGGAAAGCAAATGGAGAAGAAGACAGGTCACCATGTATAGTAATACCTAGGAACTATTACGACACAGCTGTCATTTTTTTTCATCAGAGAAATCACAGAAAAAAATCACAATATAATCTAACCTTCAATTAATATATTGGGATAAAAAAGGGAAGATGATTATCCCTCCAAATAATGATGCAAAAAATAATAAGGGTAAGGGGAGAGGTTTTTTTTCTTTTGCTCATATAGTTGTGAGAACAAGAAAGAAAACTGACCCTGGTATACCCTATCAGGTCACTGTTCCTAGTTGGAGTAACGCCCCTACTCAAGGGACAACTCCAACCTGTACCGTAGATACCCTATTAATGGCCTAGCCGATTCTTTATCATGGATATCAGGTGCAGAGGTGGGCCCTAGAAAAGGAAATGCACAAATAGAAAAAGCAAAAATGTACAAAAACGTCAAACGGTGCACAACAATGGGTAGGCAAAAATGACGAAAAAATAATGATACCCAGCAAGAAGATATACTCATACAAAAACAAACCACAACCACCAGACGGAGGTTGTGAGTGATGAAAAATAAATCAGTACGTCTATAGAGTTGGCTCTGATTGACTTAAAATGATAGACGTAATAAACTGCGTTCCAATGCATTTCCCCTGAAAATTGGCAGGTTCATCAGTGAACAAAACTAGTAGTCAAAAAGAAATAGTCAAAAAAGAAATACATGTAACATAATGCAACTGAGCTGGATGTAAAAAGTCCTGCTGGGTCAAGATTATCAGAATGTACAACGGCAAGTAAAACCAATGTATCTAGACATACGGATTTCTTTTCCATCATTCCATCATTCACAACCTCCGTCAGGTGGTTGCGATACGTTTTTCTATGAGTATATATTTTTGCTGGGTATCATTTTTTTCTTCTTCATTTGTGCCTACCCATTGTTGTGCTCATTTTGAAGTTTTTGCACATTTTTGCTTTTTATATTTGTGCATTTGCCTATCTAGCTCCCAATTTTGTACCTGATATCCACTATAAAGAATCGGCTAGGCCATTAATAGAGTATCTAGGGTACAGGTTGGAGTCATCTCTTGAGTAGGGGCGTTAAGGCTCACCCACACGCTCCTGAACTGTCACGTTTTTTCCGGCCAGAATTTCAGCCAGAAAAAATGCAGCAGAATACAGCAGAAGCATAGTGGATGAGATTTAACAAATCTCATCCACACGCTGCGTAAAATTTCCGAGCCAAAATTGACCTGCGGTGCGTATTTTTCGGACTACAGCATGTCAATTCCTGCTACGGAAAGCGTGCAGAATTGCTGCGTTTTTCAGAGTACATGTCTCCATCTCCTAACATTAGGAAAAACGCATTTTCTGGTGGAAAAACCGCAGGAAAGGTGCGTTTTTGCTGCAGCGGGAAGTCTTTGACTTTCAACTGAATCACTGCAGAAATTTTCTGCAGCAATTCCGTTATGTGTGGACAAGCCTTAATTCCGACTAGGAAGGGTGACCCAATAGGGTATACTAGGGTCAGTTGTTATAGTTGTCGGCTCTCGTAAACAGGGAGATGCGCTGCCGACATGATAGAAATGTATGTCGTCTCCATACTAGCTCCTTGTGAAAAGAGCAAACGAGCGCCGATCAACAAGTAGTCTCATTGATCGGCGCTCGTTGTGCCGGCCAAAATGGGCTGATGTAAAAAATACCTTTAGGTCAAGGAACAGCTCACACCGCTGTCAATGGGTAAGTGCACTTAATGTACCTATAGGATTCTTACAGTACTGGCGTCATAAATAATGACCTTTACAATGTTATGCACGGCTTCAGAGAGAGGTACAAAACAAAGCGGTTGGAGAGGCATGAGATCTGGAGCAATCCCAGGCAGCAGGTAGGAAAGATTATCTTATGAACCCAAAAAGTGACTGCAAACTGTGAGACTAAAAGAAGGCAACAAGTCTGACTGCAATACTTCATACAACTACAGCTTCCTAAGGAGGGATTGTGAGGCGGCACAAGGAAGAGTATACAGAGCAAGGCTCTACACTAATCATTGAGAAAGTGGGACAGCAATATAACTGTGCGCCCTCTGCTGGAGGATTTTTTATGTAATATTTTATAAAACATTTTTGTTAACAAGAAATAAAATATTAAAACAAAATTATTTTTCTACTGTGAATTAGGTTAGGTTCATATATTCCAATGAGACACTGTTTATGTAAAAAGAGGTCAATAGTATAAGGCTACATTCACACGTAGTGAAATTGCTGTGTATTTTCCATCCCTTTTTGTGGATGGAAAATCCACAGGGTATTACAGTAGTAGAAAAGTGGATGAGATTTGAATAAATCTCATCCAAATGTTGCAGAAAATCTCCGAGCAGTAACTCACCTGCGGTGCGGATATTTCAATCTGCAACATGTCAATTTATGCTGCGGAATGGTTGCGTATTTGTTGTGAATTTTCCCCATTGAGTTCAATAACGGAAAAGCTGCGAATCCGCAGCAAAATTTGCAAGTAGGAAGATAAAAAAGTAAAAAAAATAAATAAATCATACTCACCTCCCCTGGTTTCCCATAGCGATGCCTCACTGCTCCCCCGACTGGTCTCTGTGCTGTCGGCCTCCTGGGAAAAAGGATTGTCCCATGTGACTGCTGCAGCCAATCACAGACTCCAATGGTCACATGAACCGTCATGCCAGGAGGACGGCAGCGCCAAGACCAGCCGAAGGGGGTCAGGGACGTGTCGCTATGGTGGAATAGGGGAGGTGAGTATGATAATTTTTTTAAATTCCATTTTCTGCTTCCGCAGGGGCAGATCCGACTGGAAATCTGCACTAAATTAAACACAATCAGGTGCAGACTATCAACCGGAATTCCCCGCGGAATGTGGGTCAGATTTGCAACAGAATTATCCGACGTGAATCCAACCCGTGTGAACAAACCCGTATGGAGAAAGACAATTTCAGCTCACATATGAAGAGCAGATATCCTCTAAAAATACAAATCCTCTGGGTTTCCTCTTCTTTCAAATTGTTTAACATTCTATTCAACCATTTTTTAGTTGTATCTGATTCTAAGAAATGTGAGTGACAAAGCCCCCATTACAGGAACTGTAACCCAGCTTTACCAGACCCCGATGTAAGGGGTAAAGTAGCAGACAACAGGAGAGGCTGCATTTACCAGCTCAGCGTGATCCTTTATAGAACAGTTGGGAGGAAAAAAACCTAAATTTAAAGTTCACATAAAACATAACAGGAAGAGCAGATGTCGGCAGAGATAGACACGAGCGGCCGCCAGAATATGTGCATAGGAATGCGAGTGGAAATCGATCAAAGGTTTCCTGCACTTTAGACTTAGAATTTCAATAAGACTCGGATACTACATAAATATAACATCACGGAGCTCCTGCTGCAAAACAACGAACGAACGCACTGATAGGACGAGAAGAGAACGGCAGACATTCTGGACATTATATATGGGATGATGCTTTTATAATGGTATTAGAAATACCATTATAAAAGCATGAGGACCCAGGCTGAGAGCCTTTATACAGGTCACTGAATTATTCCTACTCTCAGCTGCTGCAGAACCTCGTTTTGGAAGGAAAGTGGGAGGTCAATGATTGCATAACATGAGACTCAAAATATTATGCGGTAGCGGTGTTGTGTATTATAGTGCAAAACATAGTGTGGCCCAACAAGCCAGCACAAATTTGCCCCTGCCAGTGCCAGACAAAATGCCCCCCCATATTGCCAGTTACATACAAACCCAAGCAACTAGAAGTCTAATAAAGCTGGGTGATGGTCCCTGGCAGCGCTGTAAAGGTGGCCATATTGGTTGACACCCAAGACATGGCTGAAACCATTGACAACTATCTATTCATGCAGCTGCTGTTGGCAAAACACACACCCTGGTCAACATGACCGAGACAAAGATGGAACAGTCCGCATTTTACTTTACCTTCAACCATGAGTGTAGGCTCTTTTCCTCCTCCATGTGCCAGCATCTCCTTGCGATAGCGCTCTCCCATCGCCCTAAAGACGAGATATATCCTGTTACTGACACCTGCATGTTTAGGAACACATGTTGTGACAATCGTGCCTTTCCTGACGGAGATTTTGTTCTAGACGTAACTGATGCACAAAATTATATGTCACCCTATACTACAATTTTCAATAGATTTTACGGCATACATGGTGGTATGTCCTCAAAGGTAAAAATTTGAAGCAACTTTGCAAATGGTCTTGATTAAAAACGTCCTACCGTTTTTTGGAGACAGCTCCTGTACAGACCTGTGTCTCAATGGTTCCCATGTGTAATCTAATCCGGGAGTCACGTGGTATTTTATTCCATCAGCCCCCCTCCCCCTTTGTATAAATTAATAAGAAGGTGCAGATGGAAGACAGTAAAGGCCCTTTTACACTGGCCAATTATCGGGCAAACGAGCGTTATTAAGCCCTAATGCACACGACTGTGTGTACCGTCTGAGTTTCGCCTGTGATTCGTGGAAAGATAGGACATGTTCTATCTTTGCACGGATCGGAGAGTCGGGTCAGTTTTCACAGACCCCGATTCACCTACTAAAGTGAATAGGTCCGTAAAAACTATCGGGTGCCACTTGGGTGCCATTTAAAACGGAGTGAAAAGTGAAAGGAAACCCTTACCGGTCAAATGGATTTTTCATGAAGCACTGTTTCCACACCATGGAGGCAATGGCACGGGACATCAAGTAGGAGTAGTATTTGGCACCATATCCCGCCAGATGACTAAATCTCAGTTGCCAGGCCTGCATCAAAACAAACGGGGAAAGGAAGCTGTAAATTTCAAGTGGACACAATATTATGTCATATTTCAGAATGAATGGGGCTGAGCTGAAATACTAGGCACGTTTCTGTGTAAAAAAAAAATGCAGACTTTATAAAACCCCTATAAAAGGCCAATTTCTTGAGAAAGTGGCACATTATATAGTCACATTAGATGCTTAATTGTAGTTGGAATAACTGTAAAGAGTGCTGTAAGGGCATGCAAGTGATGGCCCAGATTGGACAAGTCAGTGACTGACAGGGTACTGCCCACATGCCATTTTCAGAGGGCAGAGCACCACCGAACTCCGCGTTGGAACTTCTATATAAGCGCTGGATGATCCAATGCACCGTACTGGCGCTTTTACCACCGGTCATGTGACCATGTCAGCGCCTGCAATTCATTGGTAGTCAGCGGTTACCACCACCTATCCCCTACGTCATTGGGCTAATTACACCCCCAGTGATTGGCGCGTCACAACAGCATGTGACCTAAATATATTCCCTTCCTTGTGGTCTCCCATTAATGCGCTGTGTAGTCAAGAAGCATTTTAATGTAGAGGAGATTATTAGGAGAAAAAAAAAAAAAAAGCTTTCGTGACCTCATTTACTAGAAACTGAGCAACGGAGTTCTGTAGTCACGTGACTGTTAATGAAAACGGAGGAACGCTGCATTTGACCTATGCAGCGTCCATCTATTAGTCGTCCTCATTTGTCACTTAAAATAGTAAAAAACTTTTTTTACCCAGAAAACCCCTTTAATTTATATTTTTTTTTCTAGATTATTTTTTACATTTTTCTTTTACTCCAACTTGAACATGCGATCCTAGGATCAATTCCACAATACATATGCATTTTGCATCCTCCTATAAAGCCCTACTATGAGGACCAACATGACAGAGCTTAGGGCCTTCCTGTATGTCATATGTCAGAAAGGAGTTAATGGCGAACTCAGGGAAGTTGCCACGAGTCGGCAAGCGGTGGCCCCAGCTTCCTCCTCAGGAGAAACTTGCGCGAGCGTCTACTCACCACAGCCGGATCCCGTAGGGTGTGTGCGCACACTCGTGCCCGCTCTTAAAGGGGCAGCGCGCGCACCGGACCTCGTTCTTGAACCTTGATCCGTGTGTACTCTGGACTATAAGAGGGGTCCAGACCCCTAGTTCTATGCCTGAGCTTTGTTGTGTATTCCTAGTCTGTCTTGCATATGGCCCCCTAGTGTTTCCTGCTCCCAGTGTTCCTGTTCGTGTATCCTATACTTGTATCCTGATCTAGTGCCGTGCTGTATTCCACGCCTGTCCTGCTTCTCCGCATCTGAAGTCCACCTGCTACCAATTTCCTGCCAAACCTGCCTTGCTACTGTCCGAGCTGCCACAGGTACCCAATACGAACTATAGAACTTGACCTGCGTCCTGTTGGCCAGCTGCCATATCGCCAAGACGGTACGGCCCAGTGGGTCCACGAACCCAACGTGACAGATAGCTAGAAGCCAATCAATTGTTCCACCAATAGCTATATTCTATCTATGGCCAATCTTACCGGTTGCTATATAGAAATGTTTAGTAATCTTACAGGGGTTGTCTGTAATTAGAAAAAGGATCTGCTTTTCCAGAAACAGCGCCACCATTGTCCATGGGTTGTGTCTAGTATTACGACTAATCTGAATGGGGCTGAGCTGCAACACCAGAAATGACCCATTGACAAAAGTGGCGCTGTGCTCTGGGAAAAGGGAATTTTTATAATCTCATACAACCTTTTTAATAGAGCACTTTAATCGTAGTGGGTGTGTGACACTTAGAACACTGCCTGTAAGCAATGCTAATGTTCTGGCTGTTGACAGATCTTGATTTATTCTGTACAAACTAGGCCACTACATTTCTAGAGGAAAATGAATGCCAAAGGCAAAATCTGCACCATCTGTCTTTTAGCTGAGGGTTACATTACAGGTAATACTGGCTTATGCGAGTCAAGATTCCATTACTCTATGCAACACCAAGCAGATGTAACAAGTCAAGGAAGAGGGATTAAGACGTTCCAGCCATTTAATAAGATCACTTGCTTGGGGCTTGATATGTGCCATGTGCAGATCATGTCGTTGCCTGTTCTCAGTAGCTATAGCTAATCACAATGTGAGATATGATGTCAATCTGAGACGATTACCTTGTCAAGACAAATGCCACTGTTTCACCTTAAAGAGGTACTGCTTAATTGACCAAAAAAATCACGTTCCGGTTTTGTAATGTACGCTGAAATGTTAACATTTCCTCTAAATTCCAATTACATAGTGGCAAAATTCTAATTTGATGATGCTTTGCAGGGGAGGCGTACTTCTCCCAGCTTTGGCGTGTCTTTACAATGGGAATGTTATTCCCAATTTCTGCATTTTTTAGTAGCATTGTTACTTTCTTCGCCCCAGTCCGTCCACTACAGCAGTAAAAAAGAATTACATGCAAGTTGCACGACAGCAAACACAATGGTTGATATCAAATCTGTCACATGTTCCAGCTTCAAATATTTCTGGCATATTGATTAGATATCTCTTAAATGTTCATATGGGGGGTTCTCTCAAAGAGATCAAGGTACTATACATTCTCACACACTGGGGAATAAATACTGCAGCTGCATCCCCCACCTCCCCGTTCTACTTACTTTTACAGTAAAAGGATTGGGGGTTTTCTGGACTGGTGGGAATCCCAGAGGCCGACTATTCTCTTACTTTCAAATAGAGATTGATGTACTATACAGTCCAACACACTGGGAAATAGATACTGCAGATGCACCCACAACCCAGTTCTATTTACTTTAAAACGAAAGCCCAGTTCACACAGAGTTCTTTGGCGCTGATTTTGAGGCGGAAACTGCGTCACAATCCGCGCAAAAAAATGGCCGAAAATGTCCCCCATTGATTTCAATGGGAGGCAGAGGCATTTTTTCCTGGGCGGCATTTAAATCAATAGGAGCTAGAAAAAACCTGCGGTGCTCGTTTCCGAGCATTTTTCACAGTGTTTTTTGCATTAGCTTGGTTGTGGGTGAAAAACGTGGCAAAAAAGAGCAGGCAGGTCAAAATAATTTTTTCTGCCTAAAAGGATTTTTGGTGACGGAGAAGGTTTCTGAACATTTACAGTCTACAGGCAGGGAAACGGGGTCAGAAAGTGATGAATGAGAAATTTTACAAGGTATTTATATATTCACATCTACTACTAATTTATGTAAACACAATTCTGATCCATTTCGACTCCGTACATAAACCACATTAAAATAGATCCCAGATCTGCTGGACATAATTCAATAATACCGCAAATATTGCTTTTATTCCTCCATTCAATTCAATACTAGAATATGTATTATGCAGAACATAAGCAAAACAAGCACACGCCATCTCTTGGCAGAATAATCTATTCTGTCATCACCATGTTACACCTGACACCCTCAAATCCGCTCTCCTTAAAAACAGTCTCTTTTCCATTCACAACAATATAATTATTTTTATTACATGTCCTGAGGGTGTTTTTATAAGTAGGTAAAGTCTCAATCCTCATAGAATTCTAGTCCTGTCAATTACTTGTACTTTGAAGCACGGAGCAGTGAATGTGGTTACCTGGTCAATGACATTAATTAGCATTTCTTAGAGAATTTTCCAAGATGTTACTGTAATACCAAATGTGAAGCTATAATTAAAATTCTAGAAGGCAGTAGCGAGGTAGAAATTTTTTTTTTCTGATCAGAAGATGGAACTGTGGCGCCCGGCGGAATGACGCAATCCCTTCACTGTTTTAGCAGAAACACTGCCACTCTTGTCCATAGTCCACGTCTGGTATTGCAGGCTGATCTGCAATACCAGACATAGATCCTGGACGCCACAGCCCCTTTGCTCTTGCGCATGGTGGGGGGTCCCAGCAGTCAAACCATCACCATTCACACATTGATGGCGTAACCTAGGGTTAGGCCATCAATGTTATAACTTGAAAAAACTGCTTTTATATATTGTATTTACAAACATTATATACATTTTTGTTGGGAAGTTACACTGTGAATGTTTGCATGGATCATATGTTGAAATTGGAAAAATAAAAAAATTATTATTATCATAATTTCACGACACTCTGTCACGAGATGTCTATTCTATCTGTGTCTATGTATGGACCAGAGTACATGCAACTTTTTGATCACTTTTTATCACATTATTTTGAAGGCACAGGATGAACAGAAAACACCATTGTTTGTTTTTTTTACGGCGTTCACTGCGCAGGTTAAATAATGTAATTGTTTTATAGTTGTGGTCGTTACAGACGCGGCAATACCAAATATGTGCAACTTTTTTTTGTTTGTTTTTTCGTAATAAAACACTTTGCAAGGGGAAAAAGTTTTTTTTAATTAATTAATTTATTATAAACATTTTTGGCCTAACAGGCAAAAAGTGGGGGGGGCCCAAACGGCCGCCGGGTGCTTATACTGCCATCATGGCTCCTCCAGGAGTTGAATCCCCAGCCAGAGCGCTGCCGATACTCTTACCGGGGATTCTGCTTCTAGATGGTGCCCCTGTCTAGGAGGCGGCGTAACTCCCGCTGTAGCAGCCACTACAAGGCCGCGTTGTGAGGAAGCTCCCTACTGTGCCATTTACTAGGCTACAGACTCCCAGACAGAGTAGTAGTAGCGCTCTGCCCGGAACTCCGGCTCTGGGGTTGCCCCTGACATCATTGTTCATATATGGACAGTGATGCCTGGAAGAGAGGAGTGCGAGGCAGAGCGCTAGAAGCGGCTCTTCTCCATGACTCCGTCTCTAGGGAAGCCCCTAACATCACTGTCGATATATGGACAGTGATGTCAGGAGCAGAGCAGTGTCCCAGGCAGATTGCTAGTAGCGCTCTGCCCGAGACTATGGCTCTGGGGTTGCCCCGACATCACTGTCCATATATGGACAGTGACGTCAGGGGCTCCTCCTGAAGCGGAATCCCTGGCCAGAGCGTCGGCAATGCTCTGGTTGGGGTTTCCAATCCTAGAGGGAGCCCCAAAGGCACTACCTACAGGGAGGGGGGCTGTGTGGCACTAACAGGGAGAGGGGCTGTGTGGCACAACCTGGGAGGAGGGCTGTGTGGCACTACCTGGGAGGGGGGCTGTGTGGCACTACCTGGGAGGGGGGCTGTGTGGCACTTTACTGCCGCCATGATTTCCCCCACAAAATTCTGTGTAGCCCATGGGCCCACCTAAACCTGGAGCCGGTCCTGCTAACAGGCATTCACCTGGGGCCTTTGTTAGGTCCCTGGCTGCCATAAAAATCATCGGCACCCCGCGATCATATCGCGGATGTGCCGATGGAGTGAGAGAGGGAGCCTGCTCCCTCTAAAACCACTGAGATGCGGTGGCCGCTATTAACCGCCCCATCTAAGGGGTTAAACTATGCTGATTTTGATCCAGTCCGTTCGAGCAGGTCGGCTCCAAGCCCTCAGCTACCTCCGGTCGTTGAGATCAGGGAGGTTTTACTGCTCCTGGCAGCGCTGTTTTATTGTGATGCAGCACCATAAAAAAGCATATGCATCAGAATAAAGCCCGTTAGTGAGTGCCATAAAAACACCTATGAGCCGTCACTAACTATGTAAAGTCTGTTGTGTTTTCTGCTGTAACTTTTTCAGAACTTTTTCAGAAACTAGGTGGGAAAAAGTAAGTACACCCTTCTTACTTCCACAATCAATGAGTAATTAAAAGCCAGATGTTACTGATCAAATTCACAAGATTAATCGTTAAAGAGGATCTGTCACCGCATTATAAGTGGCCTATATTGTACATAATGTGATCGGCGCTGTAATGTAGATTACAGAAGTTTTTTTTATTTAGAAAAACGATCATTTTTGACGGAGTTATGACCTATATTAGCTTTATGCTAATGAGTTTCTTAATGAACAACTGGGCGTGTTTTACTTTTTGGCCAAGTGGGCGTTGTACAGAGGAGTGTATGACGCTGACCAATCAGTGACCATTCAGCGTCATGCACTTCTATCCATTCATTTACACAGCACATAGCGATATAGCTATATCGCTATGTGCAGCCACATAAGCACACTATAACATTACTGCAGCGTCCCGACTATGAATATATATTACCTCCAGCCAGGACGTGATGTGTATATAGAATCCTGACCACTTCTCTGCATGTCTCTGTGATGACGCTGTAAGCTGTCATTTACAGCGAGATGTCGCTGTGTTGTGCTGTAGTCTCACACAGGCGCTACAGAAGTGGTCAGGATTCTGAATACACATCACGTCCTGGCTGGAGGGAATATATATTCATAGTCGGGACGCTGCAGTAACGTTAATGTGTATGTGGCTGCACATAGCGATATAGCTATATCGCTATGTGCTGTGTAAACGAATGAATAGAAGTGTATGACGCTGATTGGTCAGCGTCATACACTCCTTGTGCCTACTTGGCCAAAAAGGTAAAACGCTCAGTTGTCCATTGAGAAAGTCATTAGCATAAAGCTAAAATAGGTCATAACTACGTCAAAAATGATAGTTTTTCTAAATAAAAAAACACTGCTGTAATCTACATTACAGCGCCGATCACATCATGTACAATATAGGCCACTTATAATGTGGTGACAGATCCTCTTTAAGTGGTGCTACCTCTACAACGGTCTATACACACGGTGCGTTCAAATATCGATCAATTTCCTTCAATTTCATGCCAACAAGCCACTTTTTTCTTCGCTCTATGTGAATAGACCCCTAGGCCATCTTCACAAAGCATATTTTCCGTATTTTGGGGTGTAAAATGCTCATATTACAGATGAAGTACGCCAGCAAACAACTTCTGATTGAGTTTAACATGTCTTAACTCTGCTGATTTAAAAAAAAAAAAAAACAACACTTTGTAAAAGAAAAGTGACATGTCACTTCTTGAAGCATTTTACAAGCTGATTTTTACCATTTCCCTTTGAACTTTACTGGAAAAAAATGCTTAGAAAAATTTGCCTCAAACTACACTTTACAAAACCGTGCAAAAATTAATAAGCACTTTGAAAATCAGCTCCAAAAATTCCTGGATTCAGAGGCAGTCTTCTCTTGAAAGACTCAGATTTTTCAGCCTAAACATATGCCGTATGAACATGGCCTTAGGGTGCTACATCACGTAACCTACAGGCCACATTAGCACATTACATGTCTGTTCATGATTGGAAAAGACTGAATAAGTATGGCTTTCATGGAAGGGTGACTAGGAGAAAGCCCCTTCTCTTCTAAATATGCCACCAAGACTGGCAAAATTGCAACTTAACCAACCACAAATATTCTGGAATTAAATCCTTTGGACTGATAAGACCAAGGTGGAGATGTTTGGTCATCACGCACAGCGCCATGTTTGTTGAAAACCAAATCATCACTAACTACTCATACCAGCTGTCAAGCATGGTGCGGGAGGAATGACAATTCAGGCTTATTTTGCAGGCACAAGACCGGGGTATCCTTCCAGTCATTGAGAAAACCATGAACTCCACTTAAAGGGTCTGTCCCACCACAACAACTTATCACCTATCCAAAAGATAGGTGATAAGTGTTTGATCGTCTCTGGGACCCCTACCGATCAAGAGAACGGGGGGTCCTGAATTCCCTTATGAACAGAGCGCCCTGCCGCGCCATTCGTTCAGAGGACAGCGCTCGGCTATCTCCGGCAGTCCCATAAAGAATGAATGGGGCGGCAGGGCGCATGCGTGCGGATAGCTGATAAGTTGTTGTGGTGGGACAATCCCTTTAATACAAGAATATTCTCTAGACAATTGAGAGGCCACTTGACTATTAGCTTCAACTGGGCTGAAATTGGGTTATGCAGTAGAGCAATGATCCCAAGCACACAAGCAAATCGACATCTGAACGGCTAGGGAAGAAAAAGAATCAAGGTTTTGGAATAAGTCCAGACCTTAACCCCATTGACATACTGCGGCAGGATCTCAATAGAGCTGTGTATATACATATTCCCTCAAACATCAGTGAACTAAGGCAATATTGAAGGAACAGTGGGCCAAACATTTTTCCAAAATGATGTCATATAGAAAATGTTTACTTCAAGTTATTGTTATTGAAGGTGGTTGGGCAAGTTATCAAATTATAGGGTGAAAACACACCTGGTTTCTAAATGTTGGTTTACTTTTTTTTTTTTTTATATGACTACATACAGACATGTCCACCTTTACCTTTACTTGAATTTGGTTATGGACTCCCAATGAGTCACAAAACAAATTCAATTTAATATCGCGACTTGCTAGCAAAGCCAATGACAGAACGTAACTAACATCACAATCTTGCTCTTCTATCTCTATCTATCAGATATATAGAAACTTCAGCAACATGGAGACTATACAACAGTAATGAGAAGTGTAGCTGAGAATCCAGCACTCGGGTGACATTGAAATCTTACCAGCAGCTGCAGAACGTGTGTCTCTCACTCACCTCCTGCGCCTTCTATGGGCAGTGTGTCTGTGTCTCGGTCTACCTGCTCCCTCCTCCTCCCTTTCCCCACTCCATAGACTTTTATGGGCAGCATGTCTCTGTCTTACTACTTGCTCTCCCCTCTTCATAGACTTCTATGGGCAGGATGTAAAGAGATACACCCCCACATCCTGCAGTTTGTTTCCTCTGCTCTGTAACCAGAGTCAAATTTTGCTTGACGACAGGGGGTGAACAGCAAATTACAGGAAGGGAGACATCTAGGGGATTTTATCATGTGATCGCTAAATCGCTCATGCAATACACTGCAATACTTATGTGTTGCCTTTTGAAGTACTCTCCTATTAAGCCTGGTCTCTGGCAGGGCTTAATAATCAGGCACAAAGGCAGACCTGTAGGCCATCACTAGGCCTTTAGCTGGCATGGCAACCGCTCGGCACCATGCAATCTCGTCGCAGGGGCTGATTGGGGGATAGAGGGAGTCCCCTCCCTCTAAGCGAAGCGCTTAGATGCCGCAGTCACTACTGGCCGCAGAATCTGAGGGGTAAAACGGCTGAGATCGGAGTTACCTCCGATCCTCGCCATTGCAGGCGGGTGTTAGCGGAGAGCTGGCACCCATCTCATATGATGCAGGCAAAAGAGGTGAAGTTAGCAGTCCTCCATCTGGACTTTACTTTAAATATCATCCATATAAATTTGGATTTACTATGACAACACAATCTTTGTGTGTTCGTCAATATTTTTCAAGAATTGTCCTTTTAAGATGACACAGTAAAAGTTATATTTTATTTAAAAAAAACTCTGGATCTATCATATAATGCAGGCTCAGCTCCTGAGACATCGCCTTATTGTTAGAGCGCACGTCGCTCTAAGGGGTTAATTATGACAATGGAGAAAGCGGATTATATTGTCATGGTGTAATGACAGGGTAGGGAGACAGACAGGTGAGCCCTAATCTACCCGCCACTCAGTCCCTGCCTACTTGCAACGACCCGTCCTAAGCGACGGGGTACAACTGGGCGACGGTCCCTACGCTCAGTAAGTGCAAGACAGACAAACAGACAAGGGTACACAGAAGCTAGGGAAACGGGGCAGCTGCCCACGGAGACACCGTGAGCAACCAGAGTAGTGAACGAGCCGAGTCAAACCAGGAGAGAACGAGGTACAAAACACTGAGCAGGAGAGTGGTCAGAAAGCCAAGGTCAATAACAAGCAGAGGATGAGTAGTATAAGCAGCAGCAGCAAGCCAGGAAACAAGCATAGAAGAATCACAGGCAAAGGAGGAACAGGAAAGGCAGGTATAAATAGACAGTGGGCGGGAGCTAGCTCCGTCTGGCCAGGCTGTGATAGGCTCTCCCACTCCTAAGCCTGCCATCCTGAGTGGTGGAAGATGGAGTCAGTCTGACAGACATAGGAGCAGGTGCAGACTGATTGCCCACGGGCGTCGACACAGAAGCTGTGTCTGGCAAATCCTTTAGGCTGTGTTCACACTGAGTTTTTTGCAGGAGGAAAATTCCTCCTGCAAAAACTGCTCCAGTAGGTTTTTGCACAGTGGTTTGACAAAAACTCGTCAAAACACTCGTCGAGGTTTTTTTTCCTCTTTCTGACTCATTGAAATGGGGTTTTGGAGGCGGAAACCGCCTCAAGATGGGTCATGTTGCTTCTTTTTACCACGACAAGTTTTTTTTACTCGTGGTAAAAAAACTCGTCTGCCTCCTATTGAAATCAATGGGAGGCATTTTCGGGCGGTTTTTGAGGAGTTTTTGGGTGCGGTTTCTGCCCCAAAAAACTCGTAAAAAAACTCAGTGTGAACAGGGCCTTACACATGGCATATCGTAGCGCTAGGAATCGTAAAGTGCTGCAGAATATGCTGCCGCTATATAAAGATTATTATTAAAATCTTACAAGATCGAGCGTGAGAGAGAGAAGCTCCATCTGCCTCTTTTGCATTCTTGATAATATCCGTGCTCTTCCCACATGGCATACGTCTACAGGCTGTGATCATTAGGTTTAGCGGCCCTTTAAGGCTTTCAGTGCTGGTTAGGGAAAAAGAAACCTCAACGACCAAAGTTTCAGAAACACCCGGCCAAATAATTTGTCTCTTTGCTGGAAAATGTGTTTGATTTGGAGCACTTAAATAAACCAAGCGAGAGACCATTCTCATATTGTTAACAGAGTAAAAGAAAAGATTAAAGGTCCGGTTCACAGCACTTGACTGTTTGTATGAAGCTGTCACTGATACATATAGAACGGTGCGCAATGTAAATATTTACAGCCTATTTACTCAGGGGAAGTGGAGAGGAATTTAGCATCCGATTAACCACTCAGGGGGTTCTAGACATAAGCCAGGTGTTAGCGCAATAATTCATACGTTCTACTATTGTGACTTGCTGGAGGGATTTACTAAAAACCCAGCAGTTCATCAAATGCATTACACAAAGATCAACACATCATAACAAAACCAGAACGTCTGGGGAGATAGACAAAGTGTGACGTAGACTTGTACCGTAGGCGCGTTAAACAAACAGGAGGCATTAGCTGCTGTATAAAGTGTAAGGTTTACACAACATACAAGGGCAGATGCAACTCAACACACAAATCGTTTTTTAGCTGGGAGTGAGGACCACCCTCCCCGTTTTTCAGGCATCGGTCCAGGCGGTATCCAGCGGGAGGACCTGCAGAACCAGCCCTTCAATGACTGATAGGAGCTTGCGTTTAGTTGAGAGTAGAGGAGGCTTGGCAGATTATGTAGAGGATTTTTTTTTTATATATATACTTTGTGTATCAAGTCCTTGTAAGTTCCAATATGTCTGCTTGCTGTCAGTGAATATAAACATTAATTGTTCACATTCGGAGGCTGAAAATCTGTCCTGACTGTCGCTGCTCACAAGGGTGCTTGTATCAGACTTCCCTTCAGCTTTGTGAGCAGGACATGATTGTAATCTGTTTTATAAGCCGCTGAATAATAAAGAATTTTCCACTTAGCGATTCCAAGCAAACATTTTGAAAACCGGGATGCATTGATTCAGAAAGTTTATTAGGAAGTCGTATAACATTTCATTATACAGTGACGATGCAATATTTACATAAAACCCCTTTAGGATATGTTCAAACTGGTCGGAAACACTACGGAAAAGTCTGCAGCTTGTCCGACCCAGAATACGCAGGGAAAGCCAGTCTAATATTCGCACCAAATGGTGTTTTCATTTGGTGCGTATATTCAGCCGGATTGACCACTGCGGAAATAGGCCACCAGAGGAAAAGGCTTTTACTCACCTTGTCTAGCATTGCCATAGCAACACGTCCCTGCTCTTCCAGCTGCTCTGTATCCAGGCACCCCTCTATGATGATATTTCATTACACGTGACCACTGAAGCCTGTGATTGGCTGTAGGGCTCACATGTGATGAAACCGCATAACAAGGGGCAGCCTGGACACAGAACAGCTGAAAGAGAAGGGACACGTTAATATAGCAGTGCTGTGAGGGGCTTTATTTATTTTTTTTAACCTGGGGAATTTGCTGCAAATACGTAGCGTAATTGCAGTAAATCCTGCAGACAATGGCATTTGTTGCGGAACTTCACTTTCCCACTGAACTCAATAGGAATATTCTGCAACAAATGGTCAGCATAAATTGACATGCTGCAGATTTATAATCCGCATCGTAGCCCAATTTATGTACTTAGTCTGTGCAGGTTTTCTCTGCAGTGTGGATGAGATGAGATTTATTAAAATCGTATCCACTCTGCTGCTACTGTAACACGCTGAAGATTTTCCACCCGCAAAACCTGCAGCAAATACACTTTGTGTGAACAGACCCTTAAAAAGGATAGAGACACATGATTACATACTCACTGTATGAGGTATATATGGCAATCCATAGAATGATTCCTGGGTTTCCCTTATAATGTCTGTTGTTGAGCCCTTTAAGGGGTGTTTTGCATGGTAAATTTGATCCAACATAGAGTAAAAGACCTGAAATACAGAAACCAAAGAGGCTACTGGTCAGTACGAAGTAAATACAGATATTATATGGGTGGGGCATAAATGCATGCAGGGTCGTTTCAATGTAAGTCCAACTACTTTTGCTTTGAGAAAGTCTGTGCAATTTTATCAATTATGCCAGAGTATAGTGCTGGACTACTGAAATTGGATTCTGGCCAGTTCTTCATGAAATGTGACATTTTCATTTTCAATATGTCTCAAATCTGTCAAAGGTCCAGCATTGACTGACTTTTCCTCTAGCAAAGTTGTTGTTTTTTTAATACATGTCAACCATACCCACTCCATTACTGGCTGCAAAGAGCTAGAGAGGTCTGTATTTACTAACCTGGAGCTGCATATCTGAAGCTGCGCAAACTTTTTTCGATTCACAGAGACGAGATACCATGGGCTTAGACAAAGGCTATAATAGAAAATCTATTTTAGACAATAAGTACTAAGATGCTGTAGGAGTAAAAATGTAGTAACAGGCTTTAACAACTTCTGTCCAATGCATTTTGGGCTGCTTTAAAGAGCCTTTGTCATCACATTATAAGTGGCCTATATTGTACATGATGTGATCGGCGCTGTAATGTAGAGAACAGCAGTGTTTTTTATTTAGAAAAACGATCATTTTTGACGGAGTTACGACCTATTTTAGATTTATGCTAATGACTTTCTTAAAGGACAACTGGGCGTGTTTTACTTTTTGACCAAGTGGGCGTTGTGGAGAGAAGTGTATGACCAATCAGTGACTAATCAGTGACCAGTCAGCGTTACACACTTCTCCCCATTCATTTACACAGCAGATAGCGTTCTTATTACATCACTATGTGCAGCCACAATAACACACAGTAACGTTACTGCAGTGTCCTGACAATGAATATACATTACCTCCAGCCAGGACGTGATGTGTATTCAGAATCCTGACACTTCTGTAGCGTTTCTGTCAGATTTACAGCAAAGTAAACATAATCTCGTTTTAAATGACAGGTTACAGCGTAATCTCGCGAGATTACGTTTGCATTGCTGTAAATCTCACGGAAACGCTACAGAAGTGTCAGGATTCTGAATAGACATCACGTCCTGGCTGGAGGTAATGTATATTCACTGTCAGGACACTGCAGTACGTTATAGTGTGTTTATGTAGCTGCACATAGCGATATAGCTATATCGCTATGTGCTGTGTAAATGAATGGAGAGAAGTGTATGACGCTGATTGGTCACTGATTGGTCAGCGTCATACACTTCTCTCCACAACGCCCACTAGGTCAAAAAGTAAAACACTCCCAGTTGTCCATTGAGACACTCATTAGCATAAAGCTAAAATAGGTCGTAACTCCGTCAAAAATGATACTTTTTCTAAATAAAAAACACTGCTGTGATCTACATTACAGCGCCGATCACATCATGTACAAGATAGGGCACTTATAATGTGGTGACAGAGCCTCTTTAACCCCTTAGTGACCACTAATACGCCTTTTCACGTCATTTACTACTGGGCTTTAGGCTAGGCTGACGCCTTTTCACGTCAGCCTAGTCTAAGTCCTGCACGGGTCTCCCGTGCAGGCAGGAGCCGGGGCTCTGCTGTCTGATGACAGCTGAGCTCCTGCTCCAACGCCCGCGATCGAAGTTTACTTCGATCGCGGCCGTTTAACCCGTTAAATGCCGCCGTCAATAGCGACCGCGGCATTTAACTTTGTTTACAGAGGGAGTGCGCTCCCTCTCTCACCCATCGGCGGCCCGCGAATGAAATCGCGGGTCTCCGATGGGGTGTCATGGCAGCCGGGGGACTGATAAAAGCCCCCAGGTCTGCCCTGGACATATGCCTGTTAGGACGCGCCGGAGGCACGTCCTAACAGATTGCCTGTCAGATTTACACTGACAGGCAATAATGCTCTGGTATACGAAGTATACCAGAGCATTATAGCAGCGATCGGAACATCGCACAGTAAAGTCCCCTAGTGGGACTAATAAAATAAGTCATCAAAGTGAAATAAAGATTATTAATAAAAAGTACAGTAAAAAAATAAATAAAACCATTTTTTTCCATAAAATGTGGTTTTATTTAGTAAAAGTGTAAAAAAAAAAAAAAAGTACACATATGTGGTATCGCCGCGACCGTAATCACTCCATTAATAAAGTTAATATGTCATTTAAACCGCAAAGTGAACACCGTAAAAAAAAAACGCCAAAAACTATGGCGAAATTGCAATTTTTTTCCATTGCCCCCCAAAAAAGTCATAATAAAAATGAATCAATAAGTCCCATGTACCCCAAAACAGTACCATTCAAAACTACGTCTTGTCCCGCAGAAAACAAGCCCAAAAAATCACTACATTGATGGAAAAATAAAAAAATTACGGCTCTTGGAAAGCGACGATGCAAAAACAAATAATTTTAGTTCAAAAGTGTTTTTATTGTGCAAAAGTCGTAAAACATAAAAAAACCTCCACATATGTGGTATCGCCGTAATCGTACCGACCCATAGAATAAAGGTAACATGTTAATTACGTCGCACAGTGAACGGCGTCAATTTAAAAACGCATAGAACAATGGCGGAATTTCAGTTTTTTTTTATAATCCCCCCCAAAAAGGTTAATAAAAGTTAATATAAAAATTATATGTACCCAAAAATGGTGCCATTAAAAAGCACAACTAATCCCGCAAAAAACAAGTCCTCATACAGCTATGTAGACGAAAAAATAAAAACGTTATAGCTCTTTGAATGCGACTATAGAAAAACGAATAAAATAGCTTGGTCATTAAGGCCTAAAATGGGCTGGTCACTAAGGGGTTAACTGTACCCCAGGTTTAAGCACACTTCACTACCACTTCAGTTTTCTTCTAGGTGTGCCCCATCAGCTTTTAACTCTGAGATCTCAGGATAAAACTGCTAGAAGAGAAAATGAATGCCTCTCAGGACACACACAAAATTGTTTTGGTTTTTTCACTCTCTTTGTGATATGAGGAAAAAAAAGCATCAAGGAAGAATTAACTATTAAGGTGCTAGTATTACTTACATTAACCCCTTCAGGACTGAGCCTGTTTTGGCCTTGTGGACGCAGCTGATTTTTTTAAAATCTGACATGTGTCACTTTATGTGGTAATAACTTGGGAATGCTTTTACTTATCCAAGCGATTCTGAGACTGTTTTCTCGTGACACATTGTACTGTATGTTAGTGGAAAAATTTGATCAATAAGTTCAGTATTTGTTTGTTAAAACCAACAAACTTTAGAGAAAATTTGCAAAAATTAGCATTTTTCTAAATTTAAATGTATCTGCTTGTAAAACAGATAGCAATACCACACAAAATAGTTACTAGTTTACATTTCCCATATGTCTACTTTATGTTGGCATCGTTATTTGAACATTTTTTTTTACAATTCTTAGAACTTTTGCAGCAATTTCTCACATTTTCAAGAAAATTTCCAAAACCTATTTTTATAGGTACCAGTTCAGTTCTGAAGTGGCTTTGAGGGCCTTATATATTAGAAACCCCCATAAGTCATCCAATTTTAAAAACTGCACCCCTCAAAGTATTCAAAACAGCATTTAGAAAATGTCTTAACCCTTTAGACGAAATGAGCTTGTGAAACACAGGAATTAAAGCAAAGTAGAGGGGAAATTTACAAATTTCTTTTTTTGTCGGAAAATCCATTTTACTCCATTTTTTTCTCTAACACAGAAGTCACCAGAGAAACACAACTCAATATTTATTGCCCAGATTCTGCAGTTTTTAGAAATATCCCACATGTGGCCCCAGTGTGCTAATTGACTGAAGCACCGGCCTCAGAAGCAAAGGAGCACCTAGAGGATTTTAAGGCCTCCTTTTTATTAGAATATATTTTAAGCACCATGTCAGGTTTGAAGAGGTCTTGTGGTGCCAAAACAATGGAAACACCCCAAAAAGACACCATTTGGCAAACTACACCTCTCAATAGCTGAATTTGTTGAATTTGGTGGAATTCGTCCGTAAAAATTAAAATCTAAATTTTTTACAATAAAACTTAGAAATTATAAATTTTTACAAGGAATAAAGAAGAAAATGCACCCCAAGCTTTGTAAAGCAATTTCTCCTGATTACGGCAACACCCCATATGTGGTATTAAACGGCTGTTTGGACACACGGCAGAGCTCAGAAGGGAAGGAGCGCTATTTGGCTTTTGGAGCTCAAGTTTGCTGGATTGTTTTTTTTATGTCATGCGACATTTGCAAAGCCCCTGAGTGGACACCCCCCAGAAGTGACCCCATTTGGGAAACTACAGCCCTAAAAAGAATAGATCTAGGGGTAGTGAGCATTTTGATCCCATAGGTTTTTTGCTGAATTTAGTGTAATTAGGCTGTGAAAACTTCTATTTTTTTTTATTCTTTTTATGGCGTTCACCGTGCACTATAAATTACATATTTAATTTATTCTGTGGGTCGATGCGATTACGGCGATACCATATGTATATAGAATTTTTATGTTTTACGGTGTTTGCAGGATAAAATCACGGTTTTAAATAAATTATTTCGTTTTTGTGTCACCATATTCTAAGAGCCACACCTTTTTTATTTTTCCATCAAGAAAGTTGTGTGAGGGCTTGTTTTTTGCGTGAGCAAACTGTAGATTTTATTGGTACCATTTCTGGGTACAGGCGACTTTTTGAGCCCTATTTATGCAATTTTTTGGGAGCTGAAGTGACTAAAAATAGCGATATAAATCCGGTATAGTTTTTTTATTATTTTTTTTTTAAGGACGGTCACCGTGCGGGATAAATGACATTATATTTTTATAGTTCAGGCCGTTACGGACGTGGCAATACCAATTTTGCATAGTTTTTTTTTTCTAATAATAAAGGAAATAAGGGAAAAAGGGCGATTTTAAAATGTTATTATTTTGAAATGTTACTTTTGTACATTTTTTTGTAACTTTTTGTAACTTTTTTTAGTCCCACTAGGGACTTGAAGATCCAACTGTTGGATCGTTGTTATAATAACCTGCAATACTTATGTTTTGCAGGGTATTATACCTGTCAGTTTTACACGGATAGGAGGCATATCTCTGGCAGGACCTAATCGCCTTCCATAGATGGCAGACCGGAAGCCTTTGTTAGGCTTCCGGTTGCCATAGCAACAATCGGCCCATGCAATCGAGCCGCGTTGTGCCAATGTTGCTATAACAACTTAAATGCGGCGGTCGCTATTGATCGCCGCATTTAAAGGGTTAATCGGCGGGGATCACGGCTGTGATCAGACCCAATGTTTTCCCCCAGTACTAAGGCTGCTAGTAGTGGGTGATGCCGGGCTGCAGGGAGTGCCTGTGCGCTCCGTTAGGAGCACACATAGATTAACGGGCTGCAGCCCATTAATCTACGTGGGGTGGTCGGGAAGGGGTTAAGTTATATTACTTTTTTGCAGCTATTGCTGTTTTAATGTTATGTCAGACGCTTTAATTGGTGTGGATCCAAGCACTGAGACACCCACCGATTGCTAATATAAAGTGGCAGATGCGCTCGAATGAGCGCTGTGCCACTACGATTCTGATCGGCTTTCCTCGGAAAGCCGAGTGAGCGGTGTACAGACTCATAGACTTTCAATTGAGCCCGTACACAGCTCCGAGGAAAGTTCATCAGAAACAAAGCGGCACAGTGCTCACCCGAGGGCCTCTGCCGCTTCTTTTTAGCATTCGGTGGGACCTCATTGCTCGGATCCCCGCCGATCAAAACATCTTATAAGTCAATGGGTGTCCCACTGCTGTATATTACGTCAGTGAAGGAACCATCTCTAACCTGTGGCTCTCCAGCTGCTGTGAACCTGCAACTTTCAGCATTCCAGGACAGCATCAGGCATGCTGGGAGTTGTAGTTTTGCAACAGCTGGAGAGTCACAGGTTGGATCTATAGCACGTTACTCAGAAAGAATCATTCAACAAAAGTCTGCATACAAAATAACTAACTGTATTAATAGACATCCACCCCCCGGAGTTCACCTGTCCAGTCTGGTAGTGCCTGGCAAACTGGTTCACAACCCTGTAATCACTAGCAAAGTACTCCATAAGAATAGAAGGGACCTCAGCAAAGTCTGTAGCACATCTGGTGCCTAGAAAAGAGCAGAAGTGGAAGAAAAAAAATAAAACAATGTCAATTATTTATTTCAACTATATCATTTACACACAGATCAGAGGCAGCTACATGCTCATAAACAGAAAAAAAGCCTCAAAATATACATGATCACTATCAGGAGTGTTTTGAGCGTCTTCTTTATTGTAGCAATCTCTGTTGGTTATTTTGCGCCACTATTGCAAAAAGGGTTGCTGGCCTCCTCTCCTGCTTGGACTACTCTCAATTAGGCAGAGTGGAGAGTTACTGGAAAAAGCAGCTCTCACTCTATCGGCCTCAACATAACCATGTATTACATGAATGCAGTTGTGGCAATGTGCAGCTTTCCCCAACAATATATCAGTTCATCAACAGCTGCCGGGTGTCTGATGGGACAACTGTTTCAAATTATAAAATACTGGCTGCCTGCAGCCGCCACTAGGGGGCACTTAGAAGCTTACTGAAGACTGGTAACTTATTGAATTCAATGGGAAATGTCTAAGTCTATTGCTTTTTGATGGCCAGAATAGCGCCATCTGCTGTGCTATCTTATTCAGTAAACAAACGAAAACCTGACTGGTCCATTTTAAGTCAATGGGTCATTAACCCCTTAGTGACCACAAACGCCTTTTTACGTCGGTCACTAAGGTGCCTTAGGCTAGGCTGACGCCTTTTCACGTTCGCCTAGCCTAAGTCCTGCACGGGTCTCCCGTGCAGCCTGGAGCCGGGGCTCTGCTGTCTGATGACAGCTGAGCTCCTGCTCCAACGCCCGCGATCGAAGTTTACTTCGATCGCGGCCGTTTAACCCGTTAAATGCCGCCGTCAATAGCGACCGCGGCATTTCACTTTGTTTACAGAGGGAGTGCGCTCCCTCTGTCACCCATCGGCGCGGGTCTCCGATGGGCTGTCAGGGCTGCCGGGGGCTTGATAAAAGCCCCCAGGTCTGCCCTGGACATATGCCTGTTAGGACGCGCCGGAGGCACGTCCTAACAGATTGCCTGTCAGATTTACACTGACAGGCAATAATGCTCTGGTATACGAAGTATACCAAAGCATTATAGCAGCGATCGGATGATCGCACAGTAAAGTCCCCTAGTGGGACTAATAAAATAAGTCATCAAAGTGAAATAAAGATTATTCATAAAAAGTACAGTAAAAAAAATAAATAAAACCATTTTTTTCCATAAAAAGTGGTTTTATTTAGTAAAAGTGTAAAAAAAAAAAAAAAGTACACATATGTGGTATCGCCGCGACTCCATTAATAAAGTTAATATGTAATTTAAACCGCAAGGTGAACACCGTAAAAAAAAAGCAAAAAAAAAATGGCGAAATTGCAATTTTTTTCCATTGCCCCCCAAAAAAGTCATAATAAAAATGAAGCAATAATTCCCATGCACCCCAAAACAATACCATTCAAAACTACGTCTTGTCCCGCAGAAAACAAGCCCAAAAAATCACTACATTGATGGAAAAATAAAATAATTACGGCTCTTGCAAAGCGATGATGCAAAAACAAATAATTTTAGTTCAAAAGTGTTTATATTGTGCAAAAGTCGTAAAACATAAAAAAACCTCTACATATGTGGTATCGCCGTAATCGTACCGACCCATAGAATAAAGGTAACATGTTATTTACGTCGCATAGTGAACGGCGTCAATTTAAAAACGCATAGAACAATGGCGGAATTTCAGGTTTTTTTTATAATCCCCCCAAAAAGGTTAATAAAAGTTAATCTAAAAATTATATGTACCCTAAAATGGTGCTATTAAAAAGTACAACTAATCCCGCAAAAAACAAGTCCTCATACAGCTATGTAGACGAAAAAATAAAAACGTTAGAGCTCTTTGAATGCGACTATAGAAAAACGAATAAAATAGCTTGGTCATTAGGGCCTAAAATGGGCTGGTCACTAAGGGGTTAAAATGGATCATGACAAATCATCAAACGATGTGAGCAAAGTTTTCTGGAACTCTGGATCACGGTACTATATGTAGAACCGAGGTTATTTTTCACGGATGCATTTTCCATTTGATTTCAATGCTGAACGACTGAGCATATAGCGGTTTAGATAACATGAAAACACAAGCATATGCTTCAAAACTGCAGCTTCCTATTCACACAAGTGACAACTGACCGCTGAGGTTGAAAAAACCAAGCAATGAACTCTAATGCAAAGCGTGATTGCGGTCTTATACCTATGAGGCTGTCGCTTCCATACATGTACTCATTTCTTAAAAATCCACTTTAAAAAGCCCAAAAGACACAGAATTAAAGTGGAAAATATGACATCTCTCAATGTAATAAACGGAAGTAAAGATAGAGCCATCCCAAGTTCAATCATATTTGGTAAAACAGAAAGTCTAAAAATATTTGCACAGCTGTAAGGAAGTAGACTCAAACACAGCTGTTCACACCTTTCACAAACATTAGCAGGGCACTGCAAAACTGGCCCGACATGAAAAGCTGAAATCGGTCATTGTGCTATATGGCAGCTTCCACCGTTCCACTACAGACAACCCGCCATCAGGATGAATGTTTGTGCAGAATGAGATCAGGCCGTCTCTGCCCTGTCCAAAGCTTCAAACCCACAGAACTGACAACTGTGATCATCCTTAGCACACCTAAATTTGTAACTCCCCTCAAAATAAAGAAAAACTCCCCCCCTAATACTTTATAAGTTTCCACTGGTTTAGGGCCTGTTCGCGCCTAAGTTGAAGGCTCTGTTAGGGGCCTCCTTTGCAGACCTGATGAAACCCATCAAAGTCAATAGGTTCCGATGGGCGCCTTCTGGTATTTTGGTTGCTCTGCTCCTCTGACGGGGCAGAACAATGAAAAGACCAACGCAGGTGTAAACAGGGCCTTACCTGTGGAGTCACAGCTATATCTCCCAACCCACCAAACACATGCACACTCGGCTGAGAGTGAATTTGCCATCAACAAGTAGAGGGCGATAAGCTGATGCCAGTCACTTATGGCGGCAGGTTATCTCCCATGAAAACAAAGAATCGGGCATGTTGAAATCCAACATGTCCAATTCTTCTTTCCCCCCCGATACGTGCCATAGGAGAAAAGTCGGGACACAGCCATACACATTAGCTGTCCGGCCGACGTTCCTCTAATATGTATGGGCACCTAAAGCCTATCTGTATTCCCCACAGTTTTATCTTTAGTAACATCTAACTCACTTATTACTGGTCACACATCGCTCCTTACACTAATCCAAAAGCAGTGGAGAGAATTGACTGACCGAACAGTTCACATGTTTCATCATAGCTTAAAAAAAAGGCTCAAGAATCCGTATTCAGTCCCCACGTATCTGGAGCATTAATAATCTTGCATCTTTCTAATATCCATCAGATGCATAAATACAATAGTTTTTGCCTAATGGGTGGAAAACCTGTGGGGGGACCTAGGCACCAACAACCCAGAAAGGCAGCCACATTGGATCCAGCCGAAAGCCCTCATTTATTGATTGGAGCAGTATTATTTGGAATCTGACTGGACGTGTCATTTTGGCACCTTATGGCAATATTATTTGTACGCAATAAGATTGTATTATTTGGGCATTTTAAAAGGTATCCAAGGAGACCTTGTTTCTAGTTGGGGGGGGGGGGATTCCTCTATTTTCTTTTACTGTATGTTATTTCAAGTATGTGCATTGATGACGGGTTAGGCCCCATGCACACGACCGTGCCCGCAATCACGGCCCGCGATTGCAGGCACGGCCGCTGACTGACAGCCGCATTTTCGGGCTGTGCTCCCATACAAAGTATGGGAGCACGGCCCGCAAAGTAAGAAAGAACGGACATGTTCCATAATTCCCGGAACATTTCCACGGCACTGACACCCTTCCGTAGTGCTACGGAAAGGTGTCAGTGTTCAATGAAAGCGAATGGCTCCGTTTTTGCGGACCGCAATTGCGGTCCGCAAAAACGGAGGTTTTTTGCTGTCGTGCGCATGGGGCCTTAATAATTTGAAATGATGTAAATATTTCGGATTGTGTCTCAAGAAAGTAACCGGACACTAGTTGGTGAAGGAAATATGGCGGGAGGGATTTTTAATGTGGAAAATACGTTGAAAATACAGTTCATGTGTATCGCTGCACATCCACGTACTATTGTACTATTCTGCATTGGTTGGATCCGATCATTTAATACCACGACATGTCTGTTTACTGTCGGATCATTATTACTTAGTATTATGTCTATAGCCGCCTTCACTCAGCCCTTTACGTAGCTATCCACTATAATGTGTATAAATAATGTTCACTGTGCAGTAAAGGAGCATTTAAAGGCTATGTAAAGCTTTGAAAGCATTTTTTTTAAATTAATAAATGTTTTAGTTTATTCGGAACAAGTTTTGCATCGGGTTTTATTAAAGAAAAATGTTTACTTTATGAGATATAGCTTCTATGTATCCTGGTTACATAGAAGCTGTATAGTGCGGTCAAAGACGAATCCGTCAAAACAGCGGGACTGACGGCTTTGGTGCGCACGATTATCGATCAATCTAAGACCCAGCTATTATTGATCACATCTAAGTTCATGAACTTAGATGTGATTGATAAGGGCTAGATCACCACTCACTGAAGCCGTCAGTCCCGCCGACATGACGGATTCGGCTTTGACCACAAGTTACAACTTCTATGTATCCAGGATATGCCACTCTTTACTACGGGCTGTGTCTCGTACTGCAGCTCATCAACGTTGAAGTGAATGGGGCTGAGCTGCAATATAAGACAAAGCCTAGGGATGGGTGTAGCGCTGTTTCAAGGAAAAAAATACTTTTTCCTATTCGTGGACGACCCCTTTAAGGTCACATTCAAGAATTTCTGCTTTGAACAGATGGTCCACCTCTGTGATCTTCTGCTCAGTATCAGAATAAAATTAAAAAGGTTATTATTTTTCTACTTCTAATTCATATTCACCATGTTGTTTTCATGTGAAAGAACATCTGCCTCAAAGATGAAACTGCACAAACAATCCCAATGAACCATGAGCCCTTATACACAGTTTGTGATGACAACACAGAACACAAATATGCAGAGTAAGAGGCATTATGAGAGTGGAGCGGATGAAGGGGAGAGCATTGGATCACTCAGTATTAACCAAACCAAAACGACAACCAACTTTGAGACAATTATCCAATACTTTCATTGTTAGGCTGTGTTCACACGACCTATTTTCAGGCGTAAACGAGGCGTATTATGCCTCGATTTACGCCTGAAAATACGGCTCCAATACGTCGGCAAACATCTGCCCATTCATTTGAATGGGTTTGCCAACGTACTGTGCGGACGACCTGTAATTTACGCGTCGTCGTTTGACAGCTGTCAAAAGACGACGCGTAAAATTACAGCCTCGTCAAAAGAAGAAGTGCAGGACACTTCTTGGGACATTTTTGGAGCCGTTTTCTCATAGACTCTATTGAAAACAGCTCCAAAAACGGCCGAAAAAACGCAGCGAAAACGGCGCGAAAAACGTGAGTTGCTCAAAAAACGTCTGAAAATCAGGTGCTGTTTTCCCTTGAAAATAGCTCCGTATTTTCAGACGTTTTTGGCTCAGCGTGTGAACATACCCTTAATGGTGCTGACCCCTTTGGACAATTATTTTTTGTTAAAAGTGGGCCACAATGATAAGCTGAGAAGCTGTCGCACTGGTGTGGAACCTAGCAATAAGTATTCAATTGCCCAACAGCGCCATCATAGGTAAAAAGAAGCATTACATTGTTCCCATTTAAATAAATGGGCTGTCCATATAATGCACAGACATGTCTGGTCCTCCAGACCAAGAGACTCTCTCTATAGCTATATATAAAGGTCCATAGAAGGGCATCCCCTCTATTAACGCAGAATTTCCTAGAAAATTTGTTTTCTGAAACAGACAGCCCTATAAGTTCTCTACAAATAATTTAAGTCTCTGTGGACCAATAAAGGATCTATCTCTAGCACATTTTTTTCTCTAATTTTATAAAATAACGTCAGCACTCCTGGTCCTTAAACCTGTGCTACTCTGCTAGACACCCAGGAGAGGAGACAAAAGCGGTTTTCATTGCTTCTGTCTCCTCTGAGCGCTGGGCACAACATAGAGGCAGCAGTCGGGTCATGTGACTAATCATGTGATTGCCAGAATGCCAATGCTGGGAAAAAACGGCTGGGTCTAAAAACACTAAGCACAGCCTTAAAGGGGTTGTCCAACGAAAAGAAAAACTGTTATTTTGCATTTGTAAAATAAAGAAACATTCTAATATAATATACTTTCTTTTTTAAATCTGCACGGATTGCAGGTTTTCAGTCCCCATTTTTTTGTGCTTTGAGTCAACGGCAGTCAATGGAGTCGATACTGGGGTGACAAAACGTATAAAATAATATAAAAACCAAAGCAAAAACTATCAATAACTGCTTCAAAACTGCTCTGTGTGAACAAGGCCTAAAGGAAATGTGTATAAGTCCAGACTGCACTTACCAGTCACGTGTTGGTAGCGTGTCCTCCCCAACATAGAATGCATAGCATGTCCCATTTCATGGAACAGATTCTCCATCATACCCGGGGTTAGCAGCGTTGGCGAGTTCTTTGTGGATTGGGGGAAATTCAACATTAGAACTACCACAGGTAGCTGATAATCTCCGTCTTCTTTAAGTCTACCCCCACGTATCGTGAAATGGCAGTCCTGTTGTAGCCCGACAAAACAAATCATAAATACATAATACTGCTGCTGTCATTAGAAATCTGTCAAGTTTATTGAAATTGAATAAAGGATGGCAGAGCTAAACCGAAGTACAAGACCAACAATCACATATTATACCCTGACAGGTGGCGGTTCCACCTCTGAGATCTGAGAAAAAAAAGGTCTATGATCCTCAGGATAGGCCATCAATATCTCATCGGTCGTGGTCCGACTCCCGGCACCCCCATCGATCAGCTGTTTTGAAGGGGCCACAGTGCTTGTACGAGTGAGACCTGAAGGGGCTTCTGACAATAGACATTTATAGCTTATCGCTAGAACAGGCCTGGACAAATCCTAGCTAAGTCTTAGAGCCAGCTCCAATGTGTTGTAGGGCGGGTCCATGAAACCTAGTTGGGGAGCAATTGCCACAATGTGCTCTCTCTGCCCGGGACAAACGGTGTCTGGCCAGAACTGGCCAGAGACATGGAGCTGGATGCTGTCACTGACAGAATGCAGCTCCATGCATTCAGCACTGGGTGGAAACATCCAGCAGGTGAACGAAAAAAGGGCAGGAGGCAAAAACCTTGTCACCAGGGCAAATTAGCTAGTTGCCGAAGCGATAGGCTTGTATCGAGTCCTGCGCTAGAATATGCCATCAATGTCTGATTACATTTCAGCTGGCATCAATGTCTAAAACATGGCTTCTCTCTGACACAGTGTTACTGCCGATCAGGCACTGTAACACGGGGTTGTCGTTTCTGCACAGCTTCAATTTGCTTTGCTTTACCTAGAACTGCGGCACCTTAGTTATAGGGTTTGGTGGTGATCCTAGAGGTCAGACCTCTATCAGGCATTGATGGCATATCCTAGCGATTGAATGGCATTAACATCTATTGTTACATCCTTTTAACTAAGGTCACCTCAGAATCGACAGGTTTTGTGTGGCTTTCACATGACTTACCTGAGGAGGTTTTTCTGCGCGTTGAAAAAAGTCACAATAAATATAACCCAAAAGACCTTCAGTTTCATGTACAACGGCCTAGCAGAAGGAAAAAAAACAAGAGTAAGGAATTGTCTTGAGAAAAGAATCTGAATCTGTCGGTGAGGTGCTACTACACCACAAATGGAGGCCAATAGAAGCCATGTAAGCACTTGTAAGTAGTCATGTAGGCACTAAAAGGGGGGGGGGGGGTCCCTCTACGTGGTTCATATGACTGTTAGAAGAATTACCAGTTTTCGGACGTCCTCTGACCACACCTCTCCTTTCTCCGGCTGCTCAGAATACAGAGAAATGCCAAGAAGCTGGCTGAAAAGTGAATTTAATCCTTCCATGCAGGCACCAAGGGAGAAAAATGGAGAGTACAAACTGGGCTCTATATTATACCTAAAAGAAACATAAAAATAAAAACAGAATGTTTATAGAATCTAGGAACAGGAGCACGGCATTTAGTAATCATCTTCAATAATATTTCCATCTGTGCCAATACAAAAACAATATAGTAACTTTATCCGACTCAATACCAATGCCAACGAAGGTGGTGACTAGCCAATCTAAAGACTTCCACAGGATTTCTGAACGCAGTCCTACCGTTTTACAAAAGAATCAGGGAAAGATTTGCAAGTTCCTATTTTTTATTGTTCAAATTCAGTTGCCCAAATGTGCAGGCTATATATTATGTACGAGCTGCACCTATAGCTTAGAGCACACACCCTAGAAGTTGCGCACACAAAGCCCTACAGGCTTCCCACAACAGGCGCACCCCCCTGTAATCGTTCCCCTAGAGGCTACCCACACCGAGCACACCCACAGAAGCTGCCCACACTGAGGGCACCCCCTAGAGACTGCCCACACCGAGCATACGCACAGAAGCTGCCCACACTGAGCACACCCCCCCTAGAAACTGCCCACACCGAGCGCACCCACAGAGGCTACATACACTTTGCACACCTACAGAGGCTGTGTATACACAGAGTGCATCCATAGAGGCTGTATATACACAGAGTGCATCCATAGAGGCTGTATATACACAGAGTGCATCCATAGACTGTATATACACAGAGCGCATTCATAGAGGCTGTATATACACAGAGCGCATCCATAGAAACCGTATATACGCAGATCCCGTTCATAGTGGCTGTATATACACAGAGTGCATCCATAGAGACTGTATATACACAGAGTGCATCCATAGAGGCTGTATATACACGGAGCGCATCCATAGAGGCTGTATATACACAGAGTGCATCCATAGAGGCTGTATATACAGAGTGCATCCATAGTGGCTGTATATACACAGAGCGCATCCATAGAGGCTGTATATGCACAGAGCGCATCCATAGAGGCTGTATATACACAGAGCGCATCCATAGAGACTGTATATACACAGAGTGCATCCATCGAGGCTGTATATACACAGAGTGCATCCATAGTGGCTGTATATACACAGAGCGCATCCATAGAGGCTGTATATACACAGAGCGCATCCATAGAGACTGTATATACACGGAGCGCATCCATAGAGGCTGTATATACACAGAGTGCATCCATAGTGGCTGTATATACACAGAGCGCATCCATAGAGGCTGTATATACACAGAGCGCATCCATAGAGACTGTATATACACAGAGCGCATCCATAGAGGCTGTATATACACAGAGCACATCTATGACCTCTGAAATCCTACCGCTATAAGACAACAGACAAATATATAAGATATTGCATTAATACTGATCAAGAACTCCAGAATGTTAGAAAACCCTAAAGTTTTGCTGGATGAAAAAAATTATTTCCAGGTCATTTCTTTTAGCGTGAAATGTTGTTACTGTGATCGTTCCAGCAGAATATCCCATCCATCGCATCACTTCAAAAGTGTTTTCTCTCTCACTGAGCTAATGTGACTCATGTGCCTTTCATTAAGTTGCCATTGGAAGGCCAACTCTCAGTCCCCGTAATAGAAGGATCTCGCCGATTGTCATAAAAATTACAGCCGGCCTGTTACATAAGCTTCTGGTTGGCAAAAATTTTTTTTTTAAAGAAACCACAAGATGTTTGACATCTGCTTCTTGCAAATCTTGTTCTTTTCAGCTGCTGCCAGGAAAATAGATCTATTCACCCCTCCCGATCTTGTGAGTGCAGAAGTCGACAATCACAAAAGGTCAAGCAAACTTAAAAGGCAAACATATGAATTTAGTCAACGCCGGTTTTATATAATGGGGGGAGGGGTTGAGGAGAATCTGGGTTACTACTCAAGCTGTTTGGTAAAACGTAAAAGCAAGAAGAATGAAATACGGGCAACATCTGTGTGGGAAAAACTTTAATGTTGGGAAATTCATTTTATGGTAGAAACTGAGACTTCAATTATCTCTGCTCGACATGTTAACATGGAAATGACACACTAGTTTAACGCTTGGCGGCAGGGCCGGCATCTTCACATAGCAGAGGAAGCGCTTGTTGACACTTGTGAGGCGGTGGCCTATCAGGACTTGTATGAGAACAGAAAAATAGTCTGTTCCCCCTGAAACAGTGCCACCCTTGTCTATAGGCTGTGTCTGGTATTGCAGCTCAGCCTTATTCAAGTAAATGGCCTTAGCGGAGAACATGCCTCAAAAACCAGACTATTAGTTACTGGATAATTTCTGCTGTGGTTTTTCTAGGCTAAAAAAATTCTGACATGTGAATATGGTCTTCGTGCATCAGTTGTGGTGCATGACTAGAGATCGTCCTATGTAAGGTGGGTTGGGACTGCCATCATTATCCTGTAGGAAATGAGTCCAATGATAATGCTGCTGTTCATACAAATTATATAGCTGTAGACCGAACAACTCTCCAGCTCTATCTTCCTCCATCTCTACTATTCGGGATCCCCAACACATCTTGCTCATCTCCTAGACATGGCATGTCAAAGTCCAAATTCTTAATTCCCGCCAGATTTCATACAACTCTGACAAAAGCACTGCTACAATAATTATGGCCATCTACTCTTTTCTGAATAGAAAATCTTCAGTATTGCCTGTTCAAAGGAACATTCCCGTAAAACTGATACCTAGTGCAGGACCAATAGGAGTGGTGCATGACACAGGGGTTCAAAAAAGACCAAGGAGAGAATGTCTGTGTCATGCCCCGCCCCCTCAGTCCATGCATTAGCATAAAACAGTGTAAACAGTGTGTTTACTTCAAGGGGCTGTCCAGAATTAGAAAACAAAGGGTCATTTCTTTTTCTCCAGAAACAGCCTCACTCTTTTCATGTGCTGTGATGACTATAGACTGTACATTCTTACTATCAAAATCACTTATCTTGCAAGTCGGAGCTTCTTGGCTTCAGGGAATTACAATTTCCCACCCTTTCCCTATGAATTAGTAGAACGCATAAAGGTAGAATGAACGTTTAATTCCCTGTGCTGCTCTATTACCAGGTCGCTCCTGCAATTCTTTAAAATATTAGTATAGGTCCATCACATGTGAACCTATAACTTTAAAGAAAGCCACTATGAAAGTTCAAGGCTCAGGCTGGAGTCCATTAGGAACCTTGTGAATTCTCCACACCAAAGCTCATGATCTACAAAGAGAATAAATTTTCACATTAAATTTTACTCCCCTTTTCAAAGTGGTTGTGTAGTTTGGACGATGTTTGAGATCGCATTTATCAGCTCGCCATTTATTTTCCGCAGACATTCCACTGCAACAAATAGGATTGGAGATAACTCTCATCCTGGTCGCTTAACCCCTTAGGTGCATTTAAGTTAGTTAGCCCACTATGAACTCATCCCACAAAAAAAAACCCTCGTAGTTTTAAAAAATAAAAAAAAAACACTGCATCCTTAGGCTAGGTTGACATCTGTGTTCGTTTTCTCCGTTGTTCTTCTCTGTTATAGGAGCAGAATGATAAAAACAGAGGTGCCGGATCCGTTGCACGACGGACACCAACGGCGCCCAGCGGAACCCATTGACTTTAATGGGTTCCTGTCATGATTTCTGTCGTTTTGACAGAGAAAACAGTCGTCCTTGTGCTGTCCATTTTATTTTTTCACACACCTATAGACATCAATGGGGGAGTCTGGTCCGCAAAAACATACCAGAATAGGACATGTTGGAACGGACAGACGTTTCAAGAAAAAAAACGGATGTGTAAATAGCCCCATTAACTTGTAAGGGTCAGTGTGCTGTCAGTTGTTAAATACGGACAGCACACGTACAGGAAATACGTTGATGTGAATAAGGCCTAAGGGGCTCAAGCACAAATCAGTTAATTTTCTCAGTGTGCTATCCGTTTTTCGAATGGATAGCACACTGATCCTTTCATTTGTAAGCAGCCATTAACACATTTGATTTTTTTTTTGGTCCGATCTGCAAAACTCAAGGCAGGTCCCTGTAGGTTTTTGTGGATAGGTCTCGACCATTCTACTGTATAGGTCTCGACCATTCTACTGTATAGGTCTCGACCATTCTACTGTATAGGTCCATTAAAAAAAACAGACCACAGTTTTTTGCGACTTCGTTGCCAGGTGACGCCTGGGTGGACAGATTTTCCCATCATGGATATTGAGAAGCTCATTACTATGGGGCATGACCGTCCCGGGTTATGGGAGACTCGGTCAGACTGGTACGGAAAAGATGCAGATAGCAAAATAAATATTAGCGAAACATTGGGAACGAGGGAACCACGCACAGTGGCATAAAATTGGTAAGTAAATGCCCTCATTGACTTTTGCTGCCATGTTCTTGTGATGCTAATGCAACTCATAAATTGATTGTCTATACTTAGAATAGGCCATCAATATCTGATTGGTGGGGGTCCGAATCGACACACCTACGCCGATCAGCTGTTTTGAAGGGGCCACAGCGCTCGTGCAAGCACTGCTTCTCCTTCATTCCTTACCTACTCCATACTCTGAATTGCCGACACACTTGTAACGGTGCAATACTGTGAACCTCCGCTACAAGTGTGTTGGTAATTCATAGTACTAAGCAGGTAAAAGGAATGAAGGGGAAGCAGGGTGTTTCCTGTGGGTTGGGGCCAGTTGATGACAATTTTAACTCCTTCCCTTTTTATTTTTTGCGAACCGTGAACTATGGAAGGCATACAGATGCAATTAATCCGCAAAATATGTACATACGGACCAATGCTGAGCAAAAACAGAAACAATGCAGATGTTAAAGTGAACACTTAGATACATTTTTTTGTGGTCGTATAAGCCCTAAGGTGTGTAATCCGTGTATTTTTATTGGTTGTTACTTTTTTTAATTTCCATTAGCCACCAATATAAATGTGTATGCACACTTTATGAAAAATTACACTGACACAAAATTGCATGACGGTGGCGGTGCGTATAATGTGCCAGGTGGCTTATTTCAGAAAATATATAGGTATGGGGGTTTAGTATAATTGTTTATTTTGTAATTTAGGTTTTAATTATAAGTGTGAAAATTGTCCTGACTGCCAGAGGTGAAAAATGTCCAAAAATTCCTTGAAATTAAAGGTTTAATGGTCCAAATGACGAAGAAAAACGATATAAAAATGACTACTGTGAACAGCCTCCGGTTATAACCGTAGCGGAGGGGGAAGACAGAGAAGCAATATCCTTTCTATAACTCACAGGTGAAAACACCACATCACCAGGAGATTTCCATTACCTTTGCTGCTTTCCAAATACTAGTTGGAACATATTTTCGTGTATGGCCCTGAGCTTTCCCAAGACGAAGCAATTACTGTATCGCTGCTATGACTGCGCTGTCGCTGACCTTGCCTGTCTGCTTCCAGATTTTCTTGAACATGCACTTACAGGATTAGAGGCTTGAAGCTAGAATAGTTAGTGAAAATGACATGCGGAGAAGAATCAGAGCTGTGTAACTCCTCCATGACTCATGTTCTCATTATAGGTTACTCATTGTGCCCCAGGTACCAGATAACTGCAACAGGAGGGGGAAGCGGACTAAATATAGTAGAGAGATCTATCCTTTATATGGCACCATTGCCTTCTTTGGCTCTATACAATGTGGTACAAAGCTGGTGAGAGCATGTACATAATAGACAGGCGGTGCTTGCTCAGGACCCACCTCTATGAGTAAGAACGGAGACCTTCTCTGTAAGAGGGGCTCCAGGTCTGGCAAACACTAGCCATTTATCTATTACATGGGCAGCCCTTCATCTGAACGGCCATCATGTAATGCTACAGAATTGTCTGGCTGGCTTCCCCCGGTTGATCGCCATAGTGGCTCCGATCTGATGAGGCTATCACTTTAAGCAGTTGTGTGTCCACTATTAGGTTGTGAAAGTGATAAGTGCCAGAATAACTACAGAAAGAAAGTTAAAGAGGCTCTGTCACCACATTATACATAATGTGATCGGCGCTGTAATGTAGATTACAGAGTTATGACCCATATTAGCTTTATGCTAATGAGTTTCTCAATGGACAACTGGGTGTGTTTTACTATATGGCCAAGTGGGCGTTGTGGAGAGAAGTGTATGACGCTGACCAATCAGTGACCAATCAGCGTTATACACTTCTCTCCATTTTTATTTACTCTGCACATAGCAATATAGCTATATCGCTATGTGCAGTCACATAAACACACTATAACGCTACTCATGTGTCATGACAATGAATATACATTACCTCCAGCCAGGACGGGATGTGTATTCATTCTCCTGACCACTTCTGTAGCATCTGTGTGAGACTACAGCACAGCACAGCGAGATCTTGCTGTGAATGACAGCTTATAGCGTAATCTCGCGAGACTACGCCTGCTGTGCTGTAAATCACAGAGACGCTACAGAAGTGGTCAGGAGAATGAATAGATAAGACGTCCTGACTGGAGGTAATGTATATTCATTGTCATGACACATGAGTAACGTTATAGTGTGTTTATGTGGCTGCACATAGCGATATAGCTATATCCCCATGTGCTGTGTAAATGAATGGAGTGAAGTGTATGACGCTGATTGGTCACTGATTGGTCAGCGTCATGCACTTCTCTCCACAATGCCCACTTGGTCAAAAAGTAAAACACGCCCAGTTGTCCATTAAGAAAGTCATTAGCATAAAGCTAATGTAGGTCATAACTCTGTCAAAAATGATCGTTTTTCTAAATAAAAAACACTGCTGTTATCTACATTATAGCGCCGATCACATCATGTACAATATAGGCCACTTATAATGCGGTGACAGAGCCTCTTTAAGAAGAAAGAGCTGAGTTTTTAAGTTGGGTTTACAAATAAGGATGGTATCGAATGACCTGGTAGGGAATGTGGAGGAAGGAAGAGGTAGAGTAGAAGCTCTTATGGAGAGCGTGATGTACTAAGTAAACGAAAAAAAGAGAGTCATGAGCAGAGGTTGCAATTTAAGGTGGGATCTGGTGATTAAGAGCAGGTTTCCAGTTTCACGTAAAAGAATAAAACTTTCTACAACACTGTGTGTTTTCATTTCTCATAGTTTCTAAGATCTCTGTTTGCTGTCATTGAATGGGAATGTTCTCGTTTACATACATTCCATTCTTCGTAAAGACCCAACGCAGACTGCTGAGAGTTTGCTATAATTGTATACATAAGCAGTCCTCTGAGCTAAACAACCTGTACTCCAGATTAGCTACACTTTTGAAATGTATCAAACGTTTGACAAACTTCTAACATGTCATAGTGACATGTCAGAAGTTTGGATGGGTGGGGGTCCGAGCACTGAGACTCCCACCAATCACTAGAACAAAGCAGCTGAAGCCCTCGTGTGAGCGGTCAGCCGCTTCGTTTCTGTTTGGCTTTTTCCGGAAATAAATGTATCGGAGTACGGACTCAATAGAAAGTCTATGAGCCCGTACTCCGATACATGAGCTTTCTGGAAAAAGCCGAACAGACACGAAGCGGCTGAGCGCTCACACGAGTGCTTCAGCAGCTTAGTTCTAGCGATTGGTGGGTGGGTCTTAGTGCTCGGACCCCCACCAATCTAAACTTCTGACATGTCACTATGACATGTCAGAAGTTTGTCAAACGTTTAGCTGCACTTTAACTACACTGACACATTGTAGCAAATGATCAGGACAGGGGAGCGATTTGTAATGCTGATCTTTTTATCTCACAGAGGATTGCCTAGACTGGATACAAAAGTTTTCAAACCTCTGGGTGTAAAGAATTTCCATTCACTTACAGAAATAAAATATGTACAGAGGCGCCAGGTTGGAGAGAGTTTAGTATGTTAGTTTTGACACATAAATGCTCATCAAACACAGATATAAGGCTATGTTCACTTTAGCATTGTGTCTTCCGTTCATAACGGTAGCCAGAATGCTCTGCCATATCCGTTGTATGTCAGATTCCACCGGCGCCAGACCGACCCCATTGAAAATGTTTTGATGGGAAGAATAGTGCTGAATGCAGTGCTATACTTCTTGTCAAATTAGCCTATGCTGAGAACGAAGTCTCTGACGGCAGTGTGAACATAGACTAAACACACACCCAGATAGTTATGCCTCAGAAAAATGTATGCAGGATGAGCCGACAAGTAATATTTATAGCAAATAACGAATTCTGTTTGCAACTTGGATTAAAAACAAGATATACACTTTGTAACAAACTGGAAATCCATTTCTAATAAAGATATAAGTGGTTGTCCCAGCATAAAATGTTATTGCAATATAATTCAGCATTAATACTTACTCAGTTTTGTCATTTATCTTGTAACTAAAATGCCCCAGTTGTGAGATATTCCCTTTACTCTATTATAATGGCGCCCCCTGGTGTTCAATCTGTATACTAATGTTCATGTCCTCCTGAGATGAATGAGACCTGCTCAGTTCCACTCAACTATCACCAGCCAACAGAAAATGCCTCCTCTGCTAGTCAGTAAAGAAGTCGTTTTTGGTTCATTATTTGTTCTCTTGTGTAGGCATGGTCGTATGCATCACACTTGTGGTCTTTTGATTCCCTTATCTATAGCATGCCTTTCTGTGTTACCTTTTACAGATTTTTGATCTTGTTCCATTCTGAGTATACTTCATTTGTCATAGCCTCAGTGTTCTCCACATCTATGCATTTTAATTGTTTGTCCTATTTTAGGTCCTGATGGCCAATATGTTTTTATGTGTATTTCAATAAAGTATTGTGATCATTATAAGGTACAAATGTGTACTTGTTGTTCTATTCTTTCCTTTTTTGGATGTGTGACAGGTCCACATGTACAGTTATAGGTATTCATCAAAGAAGTAGAGAAGAAGCTTTTATTCAGTTACAGCTTGTAGTGTGAATGGAGACTTATTCAGTAAGAAACACACAAGAAAGCCAGCAGTTTGCTTAGATGAAGAGAGAGCCGGCATACAGCACTGCTTACATACAGCGTTGAGCTCTCTGCTCTCCTGCTCATCCTCTCAAAGTGTGTAAGCTGCAGGCTCTCCCTCTTCTTCACTTATATTGGGCTGGGCTCTACCTCTAAAAACATGTAATGGGGGCAATTGTAAAGCTTCTCCTAGAGAGGAGGCAGAAGCAGTGAAACAGAACAATCAGCCTATACAAGCTATGACAGGGAGGGGGAGGAGCTGCAGCAGAAAGGACACGCCCCTGAGCCGCCAGCCTGAAGAAAATCTAGCAGAGCAATTGAATGGGGTAGGGCTGGGCAATTAATCTAAAAAACAAAACTCGATCGAAATTCAGTGCAATTAACCAACGTCATCTTGCGCATTTCGGTTTCTTCAATTATTATTTTTTTTTATCCCCGGTTTCAACTGTATCTGTGTCCTCAGGACATAGATACAGATGAGTCCAATGGTAGAACAGGGAGCCGTAAGGTCACTGCTCTACCATTCACTATGTATCGCTGGAGGCTCACGGCTTGGTGCAGACAGGCGCGAGGCAGTGATGTCATTGCGCCTGTCCGCGCCGAACCACACAGAACGGAGGAGCAGAGGGATCTCCTCCACTCGTCGTTTGAACGGGGTTAGGTGAGTATGTATTTTATTAGGCACTATTGGTGCTGTGTCTGGGCAGCTATGAGGGCATTATACTGTGTGGGGCTGCTATGGGGGCATTATACTGTGTGGAGGGCAGTTATAGGGGCATTATACTGTGTGGAGGGCAGTTATAGGGGCATTATACTGTGTGGGGCTCCTATGGGGCATTATACTATGTGGGGGCTGCTATGGGGGCATTATACTGTGTGGTGGCAGCTATGGGGGCATTATACTGTGTGGAGGGCAGTTATAGGGGCATTATAATGTGTGGGGCTGCTATGGGGCATTATACTATGTGGGGGCTGCTATGGGGGCATTATACTGTGTGGTGGCAGCTATGGGGGCATTATACTGTGTGGAGGGCAGTTATAGGGGCATTATACTGTGTGGGGGCTGCTATGGGGCATTATACTGTGTGGGGGCTGCTATGGGGGCATTATACTGTGTGGTGGCATCTATGGGGCATTATTCTGTGTGGGGGCAGTGTCAGGGGGTATATTATATACAGTAGTATACAGCATGCTCAGGGGATAAATATTAATTCAACGGCGTAGCATGCAAAAATGGGCGTGGCCTAAATAATCATTCATTAATCATAATGGAGGTTACATGTTCAATTAATCGTGATTTTGATTTAGGTCATAATCGCCCAGCCCTACAATGGGGAGATCTCTAGATCCATGTAAGATACAGGGCTGGTTCTGGCTTTGTTAGAAAGAGATTGTCATGCACAAATTATTCTGTTGATTTTCTTTTTTTCCATTATTTCTGGGACAACCCTTTTAACACTTCTTTATCCATATTGTGAGATGTACTGGAACATCGTCATTTTACACTATATTTGCTGCCAGTTATTTTATTAGCATGTTAAAGGGGTCGGCCACTCCCTAAAACATACCTGCCTTAAATAAAAACTTATAAGACTTACTCATACAAAGTGTCATAAAGTAATGCTTCCCCTGCCCGATAGGTAACATGTGCTGTGGGCGCATATAAACAATAACAGCGGCAGTTGCGTGACGTATCAGGTGACCTCTGCGTCCATAACATTGCCTGCTTGGGGAGATATAAACAAGCGCCAATTTAGGTATCGTATGTTTAAAGTATGAGGAAAACTTTGACCGCCATTGTTTATATGAGCCCTTCCCGCAGTGCATGTTACAGATCGGACAGGAAAGCATAATGTAATGACACATTGTATAAGTCAGTCTGATAAATGTTCATATTTAAGCACATGGCCGGTATGCTATAGAAAGTGGCGATCACCATTAGACCAGCTTTTGCCAGTGAGTGCACTGCAGATTATGTTGGTGCTATACAAATAATGGAAAATAAAAATACTTAAGTAGTTACTATGTGACACTACTCCTATCAATACTTCTATTCCCATTATTTTTGCTCAATTATCCTAGTCCGTTTATTTTTCACTATATTTCTATACTGAAATACTGGCGCCCTCTGCTGTTCGAAACCAAGTACAATGAAAAAAGATGCCAATGGAATCCAGATTCCTTCCGGTACATCAGTTCAGAAGAAGAAAAGCAGATGTTATCAAGTGCTTGATGTCAATCACAAGAATTTCATTATTTCAACATAACGTTGCTGAAGCCTCAAAAAGTGCACGTCACCATTTTTTTTATCATCACCAACGCCGTCTTATTGTGCGTGTGTGACTCTGGTAAGTGCTCAATTAAATCATTTACATTTTTTAGGGGTCCTGTTACGTATTGGCCGCAATTTGGCTGAAGTGCTGCAAAAAAAAACACGGATATACCGCAAATTGGCACGGTCTTATTACTTGTGAATATCCACAGTTTTAGCAGGTAAACTGCAAACACCACACGGGCATTAACAAGCATTTGAAAAACGCATGTTAATGTTGTATTTGGCCGCAATGTGGCTGAATGGCGGTCGCTATGTGCGGTCTTACCCTAATGCTGTTTTTTAGGAAATATAGAGGTGCAAATAATATTATCAGATGCACTACAGCAAAAACAGCAGCCCCAGTTACATGGGAAAATACAGCCTAAGGGCCTGCTCACATCACCGTTTATTTCCGTTCCGGGGTTCCGTCTGAGGTTTCCTTCGGCTGAACCCCGCAACGGAAAGTGAAAGCACAGCTTCCGTTTCAGTCACCATTGATATCAATGGCGACGGAAACATCGCTAATGGTTTCTGTTCGTCACCATTCCAGCAGGTTTCCGGTTTTCCGAATCGAGTAGACTGCGCTATTGATTCCATCGGAAAACCGGAAACCTGCCGGAATGGTGACGAACGGAAACAATTAGCGATGTTTCCGTCACCATTGAGATCAATGGTGACTGAAACGGAAGCTGTGCTTTCACTTTCACTATCCGTTGCAGGGTTCACCCGACGGAAACCTCCGACGGAACCCCAAAACGGAAAGCGAACGGTGATGTGAACAGGCCCTTATTCTTAACATTTTAGAGCTTACAATACCCAGCGGCTCAAAACACAGAAAAGGAGAAGAGCTTATAGCCAGGAATATATATAAAAAGTAGACATTTTATTAACATATATAGACAAACAGTTTTTAAAACAATCTCCCCCTGAGGAAGCAATTTGACAGCGAAACGCGCGTTGGGGCTTTTGTGCTGGAGCATTTATCGGACTTCAACTACATTATATTATGGGTGAGCTATTGTCTACTTATCTCTGTACTAACACCTGACTAAGATGGTTTGAACCCTGTTCACTGTTCTAGACTCAACATAGATTTGGTACATCCTTTTCAACTTTTCACTTACTTTCCATATAGGAATCTTACATTTTGAACATATGACAGGATGTGATCTGTGGTAGTATAGCTAACCCAGTCTGTATATTAGCAATGTTGATAATCGCTCCCTAACCTTTTTACTAGGGTCTTGTCCTTGTATTATATTATACACAATTTCATTGTTTTAAAAACTGTCTATATATGTTAATAAAATTTCTACTTTTTATATATATTCCTGGCTATAAGCTCTTCTCCTTTTCTGTGTTTTGATACATTTTATGGAGCTGCCTATTTGATTACATATGGGGGGTCAGTTTTTGAACCGTACCTACCCAGCAGTACTAATGCTATTTGGAGTGCATATATTGAATACCCAGCGGCTGTCGCCATACAGGGCACCAGGCAATGACATGATTCATTCATTGACCAACCGTAGATTTACTAGATTTATGTTGGGCGTGAAGTGGTTAAAACAAAAACAATTCTATAAACAATGCTGTTAATAAGCCCTTCCCGCCGAATCCACTCTTCGTTTTTCCCTCCCTGCCTTCTTAAAGCCATAACTATTTTATATTTCCATCAACACAGCTGTATAACGAAGGGCTGGACGAGTTGTAGTATTTAACCATTTATTGTACCATATGATATACTGAAAAACTAGAAAAATTATTCTTTGTGGGGTGGATGGAAAAAAATATGATTGAAGGAACAGGGGGAGTAGGAAAAGTAGTGTGTTTCATAGATGTAAAAAATAAAAAATACTTTATTATTAAATTGTTATTAAAAACAATGTTGGATGTAATTTACGTTGCGCCAAAGTCCCCTAGATTGGCACAATATGACAAATTATGTCTAAATTAAATTGCTCCAATTCTATAGTAGTATATTGATATAGACGACTGACCTCTCAGTGTTGGTGAGAAAACAGTCAATTGCAAGCAAAAAATTATTATTAACGTTCCTCCAACGGGCTGTAGATAAAGCCCAGCGATGGGGAAACCCCTACATCAATCTTGCTGCAATGGGTTCAATGTACATGCATATAACTGCATAGATTGCATGCACAAATATCCTGTGTGAGCAGACACGACACAGCAGAGTCGAAACCGCAGCGTGCCAGCAACTACACAGGAGTAGGAAAGGAACAAGCCACAACAAGTGACAGCACTGTTGAATTGCCTAGATAGTGACCTGTGAATGATGTATCAGCAAATACTAAGTGGAGTTCTAAAACCGGAGTTGAAAAGAGGAGTTGAAGCCCCAGTAAGTACTCTTCTTTTTCTTTGACAATTGTTCGCTGTTTTGGTGTAACTTGGATAATGGATAGCAAGATTGGAGGTTTTCTTCAGTGCACAGTTTGTCATATGTATACACGACTGGAGCCGGAGTTCCAGGGTGAATATCTCTGTGGCAGATGTGAGCATGTTGTTCACCTGGAAGCTCGTATTAGAGATCTGGAGGAGCAGAATGCAACACTGAGGAGGATAGACAATTTTGAGCGGAGCTTGCTGCTCACAGAGCATGCAGTTAGTGGGGTAGGTCTGGAGGGTGAAGACATGGGTGAGCAGGATCAGGTAAGTAGCTGGGTTAATGTAGTTAGGGGCAGTAGAAAGGGGTCAAAGACAAGGAAGGCCGATCCGGTTTCTGGCATTCCAAGCAAAATTGCCAGGTTGGGTGATGATGCGAGGGTGTCAGTCTCAGAAAAGGCAGCCCTAGTGGATACTGATCTCCCTAACAGCCGGGAGAACAGCCCAGCTAGTAGTCGGCGGGATGGTAATGCAGGCAAGCCAAGACAATTGATAGTTGTAGGGGATTCTATAATCAGGAAGACGGATAGAATAATTTGTCGCCAAGACCGCCTCAACCGAATGGTTTGCTGTCTCCCTGGTGCCAGGGTTCGGCATGTGGTGGAACGGGTGGACAAATTGCTGGGAGGGGCTGGTGATGATCCAGCTGTCGTGGTCCATGTCGGTACCAACGACAGAATAAATGGTAGGTGGAGGAGCCTTAAGAATAATTTTAAAGAACTAGGCTACAAGCTGAAGGGAAGGACCTCCAAGGTTGTATTCTCAGGAATACTGCCTGTGCCATGCGCATCACAGGAAAGACAGCGGGAGCTTAGGGAGTTAAATGCATGGCTGAAGTCTTGGTGTAGAGGAGAAGGATTTGGGTTCCTAGAGCACTGGGCTGACTTTTCATTGGGGTACAAACTGTATTCTGCAGATGATTTGCACCTAAATGGAAGGGGGTCCGCTGTGCTGGGGGAGAGAATTCTAGCTGGGGTGGCGGAGTATTTAAACTAGGGCTGAGGAGGGAGGTCAATGTAGAAAAAAAAGGGGTAGCCAGGTTAGAGAGGGGTCAGACTATATTGGTGGGGGGAGAAACAGAATGTGGGGAGAGGACTAGACAACAAGATAAGGAGATCCTTTCGTTACAAAACATCAGTGTAAATAAAAAGGACCGATTAATGTCAAATCACATTTCTGATAATAAAAGTGAAAAACTGACAGGCAAGTTAAAGTGTATGTTCACAAATGCCAGAAGTCTAGCAAGCAAAATGGGGGAGCTGGAGGCCTTGATACTGGAAGAAAATATAGATATAGTTGGTGTTGCTGAAACATGGCTGGACTCTTCACATGACTGGGCTGTAAATCTACAGGGTTTTACACTTTTTCGTAAAGACAGGACAAATAGGAAAGGTGGTGGTGTATGTCTGTATGTGAGAAATGATATGAAGGCGAGCGTGAAAGAGACAATAGTGGGTGAATATTGTGAGGAGGTTGAAACCTTGTGGGTGGAACTAGAAAGGGAGGTAAACACTGAAAAAATTACTTTTGGTGTAATCTATAGACCCCCCAATATAACTGAGGAGATGGAAGGTCAGATATATAAACAGATGGAGCGGGCTGCACAGGCGGGTACTGTAGTGATAATGGGAGATTTTAATTTCCGGGATATTAATTGGTGTCATGGTTCGGCTTCAACTGCAAAGGGGAGACATTTCCTCAACCTGTTGCAGGAAAATTTTATGGGCCAGTTTGTGGAAGACCCGACTAGAAGTGAAGCTCTGTTGGATCTGGTCATTTCTAATAATGCAGATCTTGTTGGGAATGTCAATGTTCGTGAAAACCTCGGTAACAGTGATCATAATATAGTTACATTTTACCTATACTGTAAAAAACAAACGCAGGCTGGGAGGGCAAAAACATTTAATTTTAAGAAAGCCAATTTCCCCAGGATGAGGGCTGCAATTCAGGATATAGACTGGGAAGAACTAATGTCAAATAATGGAACAAATGATAAATGGGAGATTTTCACATCTACTTTGAGTTATTATAGTGCAAAATTTATTCCTACAGGTAATAAGTATAAACGACTCAAATTAAACCCCACATGGCTTACACCTTCTGTGAAAGGGGCAATACATGACAAAAAAAGGGCATTTAAAAAATACAAATCTGAGGGTACAGCTGTAGCCTTTGTAAAATATAAAGAGCTTAATAAAATCTGTAAAAATGTAATAAAATTAGCAAAAATACAAAATGAAAGGCAGGTGGCCAAGGATAGTAAAACAAATCCTAAAAAATTCTTCAAGCATATAAATGCAAAAAAGCCAAGGTCTGAACATGTAGGACCCCTAGATAATGGTAATGGGGAGTTGATCACAGGGGATCAAGAGAAGGCAGAGTTACTAAATGGGTTCTTCCGCTCTGTATATACAACAGAAGAAAGAGCAGCTGATGTAGCCGGTGCCAGTGCTGTTAATATATCAGTTGATATACTGAATTGGATGAATGTAGAGATGGTCCAAGCTAAATTAAATAAAATAAATGTGCACAAGGCTCCGGGACCAGATGGGTTACACCCTAGAATTCTTAAAGAGCTTAGTTCAGTTATTTCTGTCCCCCTTTTCATAATATTCAGAGAATCTCTAGTGACTGGTATAGTGCCAAGGGACTGGCGCAGGGCAAATGTGGTGCCTATTTTCAAAAAGGGCTCTAGGTCTTCCCCGGGTAATTATAGACCAGTAAGCTTAACATCCATCGTGGGGAAAATGTTTGAGGGGCTATTGAGGGACTATATACAGGATTATGTGACAATAAATAGCATTATAAGTGACAGCCAGCACGGTTTTACTAAGGACAGAAGCTGTCAAACCAACCTAATCTGTTTTTATGAAGAGGTGAGCAGAAGTCTAGACAGAGGGGCCGCTGTGGATTTAGTGTTTTTGGACTTTGCAAAGGCATTTGACACTGTCCCCCATAGACGCCTAATGGGTAAATTAAGGACTATAGGTTTAGAAAATATAGTTTGTAATTGGATTGAGAATTGGCTCAAGGACCGTATCCAGAGGGTTGTGGTCAATGATTCCTTCTCTGAATGGTCCCCGGTTATAAGTGGTGTACCCCAGGGTTCAGTGCTGGGACCACTATTATTCAACTTATTTATTAATGATATAGAGGATGGGATTAATAGCACTATTTCTATTTTTGCAGATGACACCAAGCTATGTAATATAGTTCAGACTATGGAAGATGTTCATGAATTACAGGCAGATTTAAACAAACTAAGTGTTTGGGCATCCACTTGGCAAATGAAGTTTAACGTAGATAAATGTAAAGTTATGCATCTTGGTACCAACAACCTGCATGCATCATATGTCCTAGGGGGCGCTACACTGGCGGATTCACTTGTTGAGAAGGATCTGGGTGTACTTGTAAATCATAAACTCAATAACAGCATGCAGTGTCAATCAGCTGCTTCAAAGGCCAGCAGGATATTGTCGTGTATTAAAAGAGGCATGGACTCGCGGGACAGGGATGTAATATTACCACTTTACAAAGCATTAGTGAGGCCTCATCTAGAATATGCAGTTCAGTTCTGGGCTCCAGTTCATAGAAAGGATGCCCTGGAGTTGGAAAAAATACAAAGAAGAGCAACGAAGCTAATAAGGGGCATGGAGAATTTAAGTTATGAGGAAAGATTGAAAGAATTAAACCTATTTAGCCTTGAAAAAAGACGACTAAGGGGGGACATGATTAACTTATATAAATATATTAATGGCACATACAAAAAATATGGTGAAATCCTGTTCCTTGTAAAACCCCCTCAAAAAACAAGGGGGCACTCCCTCCGTCTGGAGAAAAAAAGGTTCAAGCTGCAGAGGCGACAAGGCTTCTTTACAGTGAGAACTGTGAATTTATGGAATAGCCTACCGCAGGAGCTGGTCACAGCAGGGACAGTAGATGGCTTTAAAAAAGGGTTAGATAATTTCCTAGAACAAAAAAATATTAGCTCCTATGTGTAGAAATTTTTCCTTCCCTTTTCCCTTCCCTTGGTTGAACTTGATGGACATGTGTCTTTTTTCAGCCGTACTAACTATGTAACTATGTAACTATGTAACTGTCAGGCAGTCAATGACTTGCGAATCACAGCTTGTGTGTTATCATGTATGTGTATCTCAGCATAGCAGAGTTGAAACTGCTATGCTGTGACAGCTCTGCAAGGGGGAGTAACAGATCGGCCGTGCTCCCGGACGGGCGGCCACACAGGCAGTGTGCCTGAACAACGAGCACCAGTGCCTTGCAGGGGTGAGTACTCTGCCTGTCAGGCAGTTAGTATACTGAAGCACAGTTTCTTTATTATTTATTATGTAAGTTGAGCTGCCAGGTCATTCACACACACGTGGTGAGGGCTGGGGGAAGGAGAGCCGCTATCAGCTGTCTGTGTACGGACTTTACTCACACACAGCTCGGCTCCGTTCCCCTGTGCAGAGCAAACTAAGTCAGCTGCCCAGCGTGCAGCCTCGGCAGGCCATTGTCCCTAACTAAAGCAGATATTCTGCAGGGTAGATGGTGAATAGAACTGCTAGTAGGCAGTACGGAGCAATATTAAGCATCCAACATTGACAGTGGTATTAAAAGAACACCCGACGCGCGTTTCGCCGGTACTTCCCCTGGAAGAAGCCGGAAGTGCTTAATATTGCTCCGTACTGCCTACTAGCAGTTCTATTCACCATCTACCCTGCAGAATATCTGCTTTAGTTAGGGACAATGGCCTGCCGAGGCTGCACGCTGGGCAGCTGACTTAGTTTGCTCTGCACAGGGGAACGGAGCCGAGCTGTGTGTGAGTAAAGTCCGTACACAGACAGCTGATAGCGGCTCTCCTTCCCCCAGCCCTCACCACGTGTGTGTGAATGACCTGGCAGCTCAACTTACATAATAAATAATAAAGAAACTGTGCTTCAGTATACTAACTGCCTGACAGGCAGAGTACTCACCCCTGCAAGGCACTGGTGCTCGTTGTTCAGGCACACTGCCTGTGTGGCCGCCCGTCCGGGAGCACGGCCGATCTGTTACTCCCCCTTGCAGAGCTGTCACAGCATAGCAGTTTCAACTCTGCTATGCTGAGATACACATACATGATAACACACAAGCTGTGATTCGCAAGTCATTGACTGCCTGACAGGGCAGAGTATTTGCTGATACATCATTCACAGGTCACTATCTAGGCAATTCAACAGTGCTGTCACTTGTTGTGGCTTGTTCCTTTCCTACTCCTGTGTAGTTGCTGGCACGCTGCGGTTTCGACTCTGCTGTGTCGTGTCTGCTCACACAGGATATTTGTGCATGCAATCTATGCAGTTATATGCATGTACATTGAACCCATTGCAGCAAGATTGATGTAGGGGTTTCCCCATCGCTGGGCTTTATCTACAGCCCGTTGGAGGAACCTTAATAATAATTTTTTGCTTGCAATTGACTGTTTTCTCACCAACACTGAGAGGTCAGTCGTCTATATCAATATACTACTATAGAATTGGAGCAATTTAATTTAGACATAATTTGTCATATTGTGCCAATCTAGGGGACTTTGGCGCAACGTAAATTACATCCAACATTGTTTTTAATAACAATTTAATAATAAAGTATTTTTTATTTTTTACATCTATGAAACACACTACTTTTCCTACTCCCCCTGTTCCTTCAATCATATATTGACAATCGGTGGTGTACACCTAGTGTGAGTTACTCCGACATATATTATATATAAATTGTACGGGGGTAATACCCATCCAAATATATAATGGATGGAAAAAAAACCTGATTTCTCCATTGTTTTTGGGTTTCATTTTTACGTCTTTCTCCGTGCGGTAAAAACGACATGTTATGGTTCTGCTCACATCTGCATTAGAGGCCTCCGTCACCAATTATATAAAAAAATAGCGGAGCATGCTGCGCTATTTTGTCCCGTAACACGATGGACACCATGGCGGAAACCCATAGAACCTATTTTAGCCCATTTATTGTGGCACCAGCTGTAGTATTTAACCATTCATTGTACTATATGATGTACTAAAAACCAAGAAAAAAATATTCACACCATTTCGTGGTGCATTCGACTTTTTGATCACTTATTAGATATTCTTGGAGGGAGCTTAAAGAGGCTCTGTCACCAGATTTTGCAACCCCTATCTGCTATTGCAGCAGATAGGCGCTGCAATGTAGATTACAGTAACGTTTTTATTTTTAAAAAACGAGCATTTTTGGCCAAGTTATGACCATTTTTGTAGTTATGCAAATGAGGCTTGCAAAAGTCCAAGTGGGCGTGTTTAAAAGTAAAAGTCCAAGTGGGCGTGTATTATGTGCGTACATCGGGGCGTTTTTAATACTTTTACTAGCTGGGCGTTCTGATGAGAAGTATCATCCACTTCTCTTCAGAAAGCCCAGCTTCTGCCAGATCACGCTGTGACGTCACTTACAGGTCCTGCATCGTGTCGGACGAGCGGGGACACATCGGTACCAGAGGCTTCAGTTGATTCTGCAGCAGCATCAGCGTTTGCAGGTAAGTAGCTACATCGACTTACCTGCAAACGCTGATGCTGCTGCAGAATCAACTGAAGCCTCTGGTGCCGATGTGGCCGTCACGATGCAGGACCTGTGAGTGACGTCACAGATCTGCACTGTCAGAAGCTGGGCGTTCTGAAGAGAAGAGGATGTTACTTCTCTTCACAGCGCCCAGCTAGTGAAAGTATTAAAAACGCCCCGATGTACGCACATAATACACACCCACTTGGACTTGTACTTTTAAACACACCCACTTGGACTTTTGCAAGCCTCATTTGCATAACTACAAAAATGGTCATAACTTGGCCAAAAATGCTCGTTTTTTAAAAATAAAAACGTTACTCGTATCTACATTGCAGCGCCTATCTGCTGCAATAGCAGATAGGGGTTGCAAAATCTGGTGACAGAGCCTCTTTAAGTGTAATGAGTGTGTAGTTAAAAATAGTTTATTTGTAGATCTAATACAGTTTTGTGCTCCCTTCTTTTGAAGCGAGAGACTTGCATAAGTCCAACTTACTTTTCTGCACGTAAAACACCAGCATAAAAAGGGGGATCCCATGGCATCAATTCCTAATGGAAAAACATATCACATGCAGACATATTAGGAATAGATATTTATTGCAGATTAATAATCAAAATTTCTGAACAAAAAGAAACAATGGTGCAAAAAACTCCATATTCACAGCGTGCATCTTTTTTGGGCACAAAATAGTGGTGTAAAAAAAGATGTGTCTGACATGTCTAGTGATTTGCGTCACATTTATCATACAATGTGCAACACTGTAATAAATTTGGCATAGTTTCTGCCAGTCTATTTTAGTTTTAACATTTTTAGGACAGTATTAATAAATCTGTCACAGTGTGTTTTTAAATCGAAATTTACAGTAAAATCTAAATCATTTGGCATACAAGTGGCAACTAATGTGCCAGTTTATTAGAAATACTTAGAGGGGTTGTCTGGGCACGGGGCGGTTTTTCATACTGATGACCTATCCGCAGGATACGTCATCAGTATATGATCGGTGGGGGTCAGTATATGATCGGTTCCAGCTGCCTCCAGCACCGTAAGTTATGCAGTGGTTGGTGCCGGAAGCAGATGGCTCCGACCACTGTATAGTGGCCGTGCTGCAGTACTGCGGCTCTGCTCCTATACACTTGAATAGGAGCAGAGCTGCCATGATGCAGCACGGCCGCTAAAGAATGATCGGAGCCATCTGCTTCCGGAACCGGCCACTGGAAAACTTCCAGTGCCGGAGGCAGCTGATCAGTGTGGGGTCTGGGTGTCGGTACCCCACCAATCATATATCGATGACTTATCCTGCGGATAGGTCATTGGTATAAAAAACCGCCATATGCCCAGACAACCCCTTTTAGCATCATAAGTTCGTACGTAGATAATTGACAATACTCCTGAATCCTTACATGCAGTAAATGTGTGCGCTCTTTCTATTGTAAGCTCATGTGTTTGTGCTCCAGACTTCTGCTGCATTCAGTTTCTGGGGCAGGAAGTTGCTGTCTAAGGCTATGTTCACACGGAGTATTTTGGGGGAGGAATATCTGCCTCAAAATTCCGTTTGGAACTTTGAGGCAGATATTCCTCTCCCTGCACGCCGATTTTCGCGGCGATTATCGCGCCGTTTTTCGCCCGCGGCCATTGAGCGCCGCGGGCATAAAACAGCGAGAAATACGCTTTCTCCTGCCTCCCATTGAAGTCAATGGGAGGTTAGAGGCGGAAGCGCCCGAAGATAGGGCATGTCGCTTCTTTTTCCCGCGAGGCAGTTTTACTGCTCGCGGGAAAAAGACGCCGACGCCTCCCATTGAAATCAATGGGAGGCGTTCTCGGGCCGTTTTTGCTGAGTTTTGCGACGCGGTTTCCGCGTCAAAAAACTCGGCAAAATACCCCGTGTGAACATAGCCTAACAACTACCATTGTCAGCCATTCAGGTCCTTTTGGGGCTTCTTTTTCTGTCACCCAGTCACACAGAGTGATCCTCCCTCTCAGTTCTCCCTGTCACAGTGAGTAGCCTTCCTCTCATGCCTCTCTCTATGCAGAGACATGATAATCTATGGCTGTAAAGCAATCGCTCTCCAAGTGCTGCAAAATTACAACTCCCACCAAGCTGTTTAGGAATTGTACAACAGCTAGAGAGACACAAGTTGGAGATTCAGGGAGCAAATGTTTATTTATCCATCAGTGATGTCTCAGACTGTGGTGGCCCCGTGAACGTCAGGTTATTGTGTCGCCGGGTAAATAGGGGGTAGTTTGCAAAACACATTATTGTAAAGGTGTACCACAAAATAGATTATTTTATTATTGCTTTATATATTTTTGGAAGACCCCTTTAATTTATAGTCTCCTACTACTTAGGTATGAAACGTAATCACTACAGCTGGAAGTTAGGGACATAACAGCATGAAAGGACTGGTACAACATGGACTTAACAACAAACATGTCATTGCAAACTTCAGAGTGAAGAAAGAATAAAATCCTCCTTACCGGATTCATGGGGTTCAGCTTCATTTTCATTCCGAGCATCATTTCAAAATCTTTCAATGTTCTGAGGAAAAAAAATGCAATAGGTCCACATAGAACAAATAATGTAAAATATGTAGCACAACAGGTCATAGTTTAGCAACCTACAAGTATTGTGTTTGGATGATGTAATACCCAACAAAAAGATAGTGTAATGAGGAAATCCAGCAGATCTTGAGTCTACGGAGCATAAAACGAAGAGCGGTATCAATCAATGAATATCTTATATTGTGGGGGATGCAGCCCTACTCTTCTATGTATATGCCACACAGCCCTCCTGTATATGAGGCCACACAGCCCTCCTGTATAGGATGCCACACAGCCCCGATATAGATGATGCCACACAGCCCGACATTAATGCCCTACATACTCACCGATGCAGCGCTGTTTTCTTCAGGTAAGGTCTCTCGTCTTCACGGGATCTGCGAAGGCGATGCGATGACACTCCCCGAAGCAGCGTGTTTTCACGCGTGGTCTCTCGTCTTCACGGGATCTTCGCAGAACCCGTGAAGACTAGCGACCCCACCAGAAGAAGACAGCGCTGCATCTGTGAGTGTGTCATCGAGCCGCCGATAGCCAGAAAGGGAACTAGTAGTTCCCTTGCCAATCCCCATGTCACAAATCCGTTTTTATCGGTTGTTACATGTATTGACAGCCGTTAAAAACGGATCCATTGACTTCTATGCGGGGGCCTACTGGCCGTGAAAATGGACAAAAATAGGACACTTCCTATTTTTTGACGGCCATTATTCACAGGCTGTTAAAAAAACGCCTGTGTGAATACACCCATAGAACATCATTGCTCAGAAAACGGTTTTGTGACGGCCGTCACACGGCCGTTTTTCACTGTCGTGTGAATAAGGCCTAAGCTAGCCATGGAAAAAAACAGTGGACTTCAGAAGTCAGTTACAGCACTGCAGGAGCCACTCTGAGTTATTTAGTGGCCTTTGCGTCAACAGAAAAACAGCCGAGGGATCCAACATTCTGTGCCGACTAATTCCTACTATATCTATACAGCAGTCGGAGCTTTATTTTTCTGATATATAGCTCCAATTCCCCTGCAGACACAGTTAAAGGGGCTGTCTGGTCTGGACAAGCCCTTCCTGCGTGATCGGTCCTCCCCACAATGAGGCCAGTAACTCACCGTTCTTGTAGCTTGCTGGATAACTTTTCAAGAAACAACATCACGGTTTCTGTCAATAACATTAGTGAGAATGTTAGAAAAGTAGTACCGGCTCAGAGTATCATATATTGCTGATAAACATTTGATTTCTTATCACGTCCATCTTAAAAAGCAACTCCACCCAAAATGAGTCCTGGTGGAAGTTAGTGAATATCATATCTTATTTTTTCTCTTCAAATCTCTGTTTTTGATCCAGTGGCAAAAATAAATGTTAGAGAAATGTTTTGGGTGGAGGTCGATTTTAATTATACAAACTGAACTGGACAGCCAGTTGGTTGAGCTACAAGGTAATATAGTTGGGCGAAAATCTCGTACTTTTCTAACCAAACAGCAGATTTCTGGCATGTGAATTGCAGACCTGTAGGCACTACCTGTGCTACCGTATGGCACCTCTATAAAGCACACCATATTCTCCCGTAGAAGCAATGCTTTTAAATGAGAATACTTATGTAATATGGTATGCAATGGGGCCTACCATTTTTTTTTGCATACAGAATAGATGAGCTCTGGTACAGTATGGGCCCATAGTAGCTTACGGGCGCCGAATTACAGATCTGTAATATGGCAGGTGTTCATGAGGTATTAATCGAATGGTTTAGATATACTAGTCATATGATACAAGATGATAAGCATTTCCAAACATCTTAGCCACATGCGCCAACTGGTTGTCAGGAGATGAGCAGCATCTTGGCATAAAGGAAATAATTGAAATGTGACTACGGTATATGCATTCAGTTTCACACTTGTTCACTCTTCACCCTAAGTAACTATATTACTGGATAGTCTTTGTGTCAAAAAAATAAAATAAAAACTTAAAGGGGGTAACCGGGACTTTTATATTGATGGCTTATCCGCACGATAGGCGATCAATATCAGATCGGTGAGGTCACCGCTGTTGATCAGCAGATTGAAAGGTACTCTGCACTCCTCTTTGTTGTTTACCAGACACAGCTCTGTACATTTGGTTGCAGCTGTGTCTGGTATTGCACCTCAGTGACTTTCAAGTCAGCTGCAATACCAGGCACAGCCAACACTAAATGTACATAGCTGTGTCTGGTAACAACTAAGAGGTCGCAGTGCTCACCGGCCCGTTCAATCAGCTGATCAGCATGGGTGCCGGGAGCACGACCCCCACCAATCTGATATTGATGGCCTATCCTGAAGATAGGCCATCAATATAAAGTCGTAAAAAACCCCTTTAACTTACTTTGCACTAGGAGCCTTTTGATTACTTCCATTTAGTAAAAGTTTTGCACTACTTATCACTAGCTTAAACAAATCTTAGGCATATACTGTGCTGCTGAAGAATGTGATTATTTTAACTATGACTGCGACTCCCAGCAGGTGTTCTTCGGTTGACCGTGGTGCAGCTTTGACGACTCATCTTCCTGCCCCCAGACCCGTCTTTCCTTCATGATGGAACTAGGTTCAGTCATTTGTTGTTTCACTAGTGCTGTTATATTTTATCTTATAGTCGACTACGCTATTGATTCCGGCAAAACGACGGAACCCTTGCACCACTGAGACAAACTGAAACCATTGGGACTGGATCCGTCACCATTGAAATCAATGGTGATGGAAACCGAAACCTTTGGTTTCCGTTTGTGTCAGTCAGGGTCCCGTTCTGACGGAAAGCTCAGACGGAGCGGGACCCTGGCGCATATGAAAACGAAGCCTTATCTTGTCCTTTCTTCCAATAAACTGCTTATTTATCTTATAACAGACTTGGCTTTGTTGCATCCATTTGTTCATTTGTCTCATTTAGAAGCCCTTCTCTTACAGAACTGAAGAACATTTTCCACGATATTTGCACATTTTGTCATACACGGTTGAAAAGGTTTATGCAGTGATGTGGCAGTAATCATGGCGTATCACCATTGCAATTGAACAGAACAACAACGTTGAGTTTATATAATGTCGAAAAACGTAAGCTTTCTATCACACAAATCTCAGCATTTTACCTGGAGTTTTTGCCATGGTCCCAAGCAATGCTCTGTGTGCAAATGTTGGATATCCCACGAGCTGAGCCAACGCATTTCTACTACCGAGCAATTCATCCAAACACATCATCTGTCTGCTGTTAGGATAAAGGAAGATCTTGAAAGCTGCTTCCCGTACCTAAACAAAAATATAAAAAAATAAAAATAAGCTACAGCTAGATTGGAATAAGTTTTATAACTTTTTTTTGTGATCCAAAAAGTTTTTATTCTTACAAATTTTCAACAAAGACTTCCGAACCCCACCCAAATCCCCCCGCTCATAAACAAAAGTCCTACGAATATGCAACATCTCTAATTGAAGGGTCATTTACTTTAACAAGAAAAATTTGGAATGGCTACAGAAATGTAAATCTCGAGGTAAAGATGCTAACCTCCTGTTAAGGCATCATTCAGATGGCTGTGTTCGGTCCGTGATATACAAACTGTACTTAATATGACCGCAACATGTGAACACAGTCTTACAAGTGTCCTAATAACCCTGAACTGGAGGATGTAATTGCACCCACTAAACAATCTCCCTAAGTGTCTATGAGGGGGGGTTGGAAAATACCTTGCCACCTCCGCATAGCCCTCTCAGCTGTTTACTTCAAATCCTCTTCGCCAATAAGTTTACAAGACACAATTGGGTCCATGGTTCAGACCTGATGGGTATTTTGCATATGCCCTGATCTAAAAAGAACGTGTCCGGGTGACAGTTTCCGTTTACTGTATATTTAATTGAAAAGCTTCACTGTGCAAACCACATACACCTGCAAATCACTTACCAGATCATCTGGACAGTCTGCTTGTAATCCACTAATCTGTATGTACTTCCCGTCCCAGGAAAAATGGGAGCGGATATGATCTGGTATAACACTCATATCAATTCTATTCGGTAGGTTGGATCCCATCAGGAAGTCATTACTTAAATCTGCAATCACAACATTTAGGTTGACGGCCTTCTGACGCTGCATTGAAACAAAAATTACTCTTTAGACACAGATATTAGACTTGGACCAAAATTTACACTCCCAGGGAACCCTACACCCTCAAAGAAACTTGGCGTAGGGCCAGGTAGAGCATTCTTTAATCTTTATTCTGGCCAAGATTTGTTGACTGCTTTGTCTGCGGCCTCTGCCAAGCATCTTTCAGCAGGCTCAAATCATTTTGCCTTCCATACTGAAAAAGCTCTTTGTAGTGCTTCTCCGCTTTGTTTAACACAGGGGAACCCAAAGCACAGGAACCCGATCTATGCCATCCATATGCCCTAATGTACAGTCGGGTCAAGAAGTATTTGGACAATGACAATTTTTAGAATTTAGCCTCTTAGTCATAGTGACATGTCAGAAGTTTTGATCGGTGAGGGTCCGAGCATTGAGACCCCCACTGATCACTAAAACAAAGCGGCAAAAGCGCTGAGCCGCTTCATTTCTGATCGGCTTTTCTCGGAAAGCCGAGCAGTTGGTGTACGGGCTCAAAGACTTTCTATTGAGCCTGTACACCAATTGAAAAACCTTTGAATATGTTTTTTTTTTAACCAGAGTTTTTTTTGTGCAACATTGTAATTAGTTTTTATTAAAAATAATTTTTACTTTTTCAGGTACAACTTCTATGTATCCTGTATAGCTGTATCGTGCTCTGAACCCTGAATCGGTCAGGTCAGCGGGAGCGACTGCTTCGGTGACAGCGGGTCCTTCGTGTCTCTGACTTATGTCTTATGAACTTAGATGTGATCGATAACAGGTGGATCCTGCGTACCCGCTGTCACTGAAGCCGTCAGTCCCGCTGATCTGACGGATTCGCATTTCAGTGCAGGATACAGCTATTATGTATCCAGGATACATAGAAGCTGTACCTGAAAATTTTAAAATTATTTTTAATAAAAATAAATTACAAAGTTGCACAAAATACACCGTTTTAGTTAAAAAAATAAAATAAAAAAAAGTCTTCAAAGGTGTACATATCCTTTAGTTAGAGCCATATTTTTATGTTGTTCCTCCATTTTCAAAAGCTCAAATGTAATTTGACAAAGTAACAATTATAAATATAAGGATTATTGTTTAATACTTTGATGTGGTCAATGACTGGCTGAAGCCTGAAAGCCATGCACACCAAATGGCAACCTTGACATTCGTGGTCTTTACTGCAGCCGCCTTCAGCTGCTGCTTGTTTGTGGGACTTTCTGCCTTCAGCGTTGTCTTCAGTAAGTGCAAAGCTCATTTAGGTTGACTGACTCGACCAGTATTAAATGTTCAATTTTTTTGCCATAAGAAGCTCTTGGGTTGCTTTAGAGGTATGTTATGGGTCAGTATCCATTTATACTGTGAAGCCCCGTCCTATCAGTTTTGCAGCATTTGACTAAATTTGAGCAGATAGGTCTGGAGGGTCAATGGCCAGGGAATGTTGACCAGCAGACACGTTGGCATACCAACAACGAGGCACCAATACAGGCGCCAAGAGGATGGTGGTAACCCCCTCGGCCTTGATCTCCCCCGAGCAGCCAGGGAAGAAGGGGTAGGGATAAATCAGGTTGAATTGGTGCCATGGAACCACTAGAGCGTCGACCACACATGCTTCTGTATCTCAAACTCGAGATATGGATAAGGAAATGTTGCGGTTGAACCTGGACACCTTCAAGTCCACATACGGACTGCGCCACCTGGAGCAGATCTGGTCGAAAACCTCTTGATGAAGAGACCCGTTCGCAACTGAGGAAATTCGTGACCCAATGGTCAACCCCTGAGATGTGCACTGGTGTAAGGGCAGGAAGGTGGAGCTCTGCCCACTCCAGGATCCTCGAGGTTTCTGTCATTGCTGCTGAACTCGAACCAGACAGAAGTGTTGTCCATTATTGGAAACAAATGGAGATTGCCCTCAAATACAGCAAGTTGGTGAGAAGGGGGGATTCCTGTTGGGAACACAGGCCCTGAGCCGTGAGGTTCCGAAATGTCGTCCCCCCCCCCCAACCTCGGAGACTCACTTTTGTTGAAAGGACCTGGCATTGCAGTGCAAGAAAGGAGTTGCCCTGTGGGATGGTAGGGGATTAGAGAAAGCAGCTGAGAACCTTGGTCATGCTTCAGAAATGATCCCATCCAAACGCATCCTAATCAGTCGGGAACCTGCGAAGGGGAGAGCAGTCAGGGACCGCTTTAATGCCATGTTAGTGGACCAGCATTTAAGCAAGGCAGGAACAATAGAAGCAGAGGCGTCCTGGATGCAAAATGCAAAGAGCCATCATACAAGTATTTAGTTGCACTAGACAGCAAATGGGAGAGGTCCACTAACTCTTCTTGAGCTGCCCCACAGAGAATACTGTGACGGAATTGGCGAACCCATTCAGTGGTGGTTCCGCTAACCTAAGCTGTAGCAAAAAAATGTGGCGGTTCAGAAAATCGCCGAATGAGGCTGCATCCACCATGCAATTAGAAGTAGTCTTGGCTAGGTGAGGGACAGGAGGGCACAACCATCCGCGATTTTGCCCATATGGAGTCCAAAGATGGCAGACCTGGGGGCCAATGGGCTGTCGGAGGGGGCCACCCCCTCTTTCTAACGCCTAAGATGCTGCGGTTTGCGATTGATCACGACATCGAAGGGGTGATCTTTGATTCCGCCCATTGCAGTGGTGTCGAATGTATTACACAGCTGATACCCACTGACTATGGCGCGTGCTCAGCCCGTGAGCACGCTCCATACTTCCCTTTAACGTTTATCAGGTACATTTACGTGATAATGTGTTAAGGGGTTAATGGAATATTTTTGTTAAACTCCTTGAATTAAAGCTGAATGCCTACACTTCAATCACATCTTGATTGCTTTGCTTCAAATCCATTGTGGTGATGTACAGAGGCTAAATGATGGAAATTGTATCACTGTCCAAATACTTCTGGATCGGACTGTATATGTGATCCTTTTATCTCCAAGGAGAAGGGCTTATGCAAATATATTCGATCAAAAAATGCCATACATACTAGAAAGATACACAATAAACCTATTTATTTTCTCCTTCTAGAATGAACTGACCTTTTCTTCATTCATGTGAATTCCACTGATTTCAAAATCAATCAAAAACAATTCAGCCACCCGTCTGTAAAATAAAAAAAGGACAAGTGATTACATGTAACCAGGATTAAAGGAATATTCCAATCAGAATATGCCACAAATGCCTGATATGTGTGGGTCCCATCTCTGGGGCCTCACTTGTTGGGAGAATGAAGGCCCCATAACACATGTTCGTCAGCTGTCAGTGGATGTTTTTCGCCACTGAAATCTATAGGAAGGTGATCACCCATGTGTGGGACTGTCTTCATTGAAGTCTATGGAAGTTATGAAAAGAGCCAAAAGCAGCTTAAATGTGCTGGCTAGTCCATTAAAGGGAACCTGTCAGAAAACTCTTTTCAATGGCTCTCTACTCTCAGTAAAAAGGCAGTAGGGTCAAAGCTCTCATTTAAAATGGCAGTGCCCCTTTAATAACCGTTTTACCCTACTTGAAAGTGAGAAGTCTTGTTATGTTACTTTTTCAACCCATATTATAAGCAATCAGAAAGACAGTGATCACTAAATTTACATTGCAGACACAGCCCAGTAGAAGTTTTCTTAGGCTTCGTTCACATCTGCGTCGGGGTTTCCGTTCATGGGTTTCGTCTGACCTCTCCGTCAGGGGAACCCATGAACGGCAACCAAACTGAAACAAACGAAAACCATAGCTTTCCGTTAGCATTGACATTGATTTCAATAGTAATGCTTCCGTTGCGAATGGTTTCAGTTTGTCTCCGTTCAGTAAGGTTTTTTTGGAAACTCAGTAGCTGGTATTGGTATAAGCAATGTGCTGGAATGTTATGGTTATTTATTTGATATACCACTTTTTATTTTGTTTGTTTTTTTCCCAATAGTCTTTTTTTTTTTAACCTGGAATTTTGTTGTAAAGAAGTCCACCCCACAAGCTCTACAGGTAACAGCCTTTTTTAACCTACAGGCCTCCTTCACACACCTCTTCTTCAACGGTTTAAAACGCATGTGTCAACAACATGCGTTTTTAATGACGGTTTTTATGGTGCCATTTTGTACAGATGTTTTTTATTGTGTCATTGTACAGGTGTATTTCTTAGCATTTTTAAAGTTCTATAGCGAAACCTATGGAAAAAAAAACCAATACTTAACCTTTTCACGCGCTGCTCCGCAATAGTACGTCCTGCAGAGGGGTTGCTTCCTGCATCAGGACGTACAGTTGCGAAGTAGTTCCCGGAGCACACCGTCCTAACGAACAGTGTCCAGGAACAGGGAGGTCAGCTGTCCCCGACAGCTGACACTCCAGTCTTGCCGGTCAGCGGACCATCGCCGCTGATTTCGGCAATTAACCCCATAAATGCGGCGAGAGATTGCGTTCGCCACATTTAAGTGGTTTGAAGTACATCGGCAGCCCCCACGAAGTGATTGTGGGGGCTGCCGATGCTTGTCGTGGCAATCGGAGGTCCTCCGGTCGGTCCTCCAATGCTTCCTGTCAGTGTGACTGTCACGTCACAATGACAGTTAGAACACATTACACTACGTGTGTAGTGTAATGTATTCCAGCAGCGATCAAAGCTGCAAGTCTAAGTGTCCCCTAGTGGGACAAGTGAAAAAAGTAAAAAAAAGTAATAAAAATATTTTAAAAAAAAGTGTAAAAAGAAAAGTTATAAGTTATATAAACAAACAATGCATTTTTTTCCTATAAGACTTTCATTATAGGAAAAAAATGAACACGTTAAAAAAAGTACACATATCTGGTATCACCGCGTAGTGTTATTTTTCGCGCACGATGAACACCCCAAAAAAAATAATCAATAAAAAACTACACCAGAATCGCTATTTTTTGGTCACCACCCCTCCCAAAATAGAGAATAAAAAGTGATCAAAAAGTTGCATGTACCCGAAAATAGTACCGATAAAAACTACAACCCGTCCCGCAAAAAACAAGCCCTTACACAGTTTTTTTGACTGAAAAATAAAAAAGTTACAGCTCTCAGAATATGGTGACACAGAAAATAAATTATTTTATAAAAAAGTGATTTTATTGTGCAAACGCTGCAAAACATAAAAAAACCTATATACACATATGTTATCACCGTAATCGTATCGACCCGCAGAATAAAGTAAAATTGTCATTTATAGTGCACAGTAAACGCCGCAAAAAATAAACTAAAAAACATTGTCAGAATTGCTGATTTTTGGTCACCCGGCTTGCAAAAGAATTGAATAAAAAGTGATCCAAAAAATCGCATGTACCCAAAAATGGTATCAATGAAAAGTACAGATTGTCCCGCAACAAATAAGCCCTCACACGGCTCCGGTGGTGAAAAAATGGAAATTCTGGCTCTCAGGATATGGCGATGCAAAATGTGCAGTATTCCAAAAGCGGATAAGATCCGACACCATTTATCAGTGCGACACCGGCCACATATCTATGAATTATTCTTTATTTACCGCATTATTATACCCTCTTATTATGCCCTGATGTACTCCGCACAGATTACATATGCCACCACATTATAAACTAAAATACCAGCGAAACCCAAAACAGAAAAACTATCAAGCAACATCTGCGCTCCAAAAGCAAAATTGCGTCCCTCCCTTCTCAGCCCTGCAGCGTGCCCAAACAGCAGTTTGCGCCCACATATATGGCATCGCCAAAAATGGCATATCAGTGGAAAATTGCCATATTCACACCATCCGCTGTGCATTAACCCCTTTGCGCACTATGACTTAATAGCACGTCATGGTGCGGGGGTTGATGTATGGAGCGTGCTCACGTTCTGAGCCCGCTGCATACGCTGCGGGTGTCAGCTCTGTATTACAGCTGACACCCGGGACTAACGGACAGGAACAGCGATCGTGCGGTTACAGAAGCCTGTAGAGATAAAAATATGCTGCAATACTAATGTATCCAATGATCGCTGGTACAAGTCCCCTAAGGGAACTAATAAAATGTGTAGAAGAATTAAAGTTATTAGTAGTGAGAAAGAAAAAAGTTTAAAGTTAAAAAAGAAAAACCTTTTCCCATTTTTCTTCTAAAGTAATGTAAAAAAATAAACAAAATTGGTATCGCTACGTTCGTAAAAGGCCAAACTATTACAATATACCATTATTTAACTCGCACGGTGAACACCGTAAAAACTTAAATAATTAAAACCGCCAAAATCGCGGTAGTTTTCGTTTCTACCGCACGGCAAAAGCTGTAAAAACGAAAACCCCAAAAAATGGAATCAAAAGAAAAAAGTTATGGCTCTTGGAAGGCGTGGAGTGAAAAACGAAAATAAGAAAGCAAAAAAATGGATCAGTCCTGAAAGGGTTAATTCATTTTGAATAAAAAAAACGTATGACCCCATGTGGGGTATTTCCGTACGCGGGAGAATTTGCTTTACAAAAATTGGTTGTTTATTTCTCCTTTTATGCCTTGTGAAAATGAGAAAATTCAACATTTTAGTGGAAAAAAATAGTGATATTAATTTTCTCCGCCTAATTCTAACAAATTCTGCAAAAGACATGTGGAGTCTAAATGCTCACTATACCCCTAGAAAAATTCCTTGAGGGGTGTTTCCAAAATGGGGTAACTTGGGGGGTTTCCACTGTTTTAGTCCGTCCAGGGCGTTGCAAAGGCGGCATGGCACCGAAAAACAATCCAGCAAAATCCGTGCTCCAAAATCCAAATGGCGCTACTTCCCTTCTGAGCGCTGCCATGGGTCCAATCAGCAGTTTATTACCACATGTGGGGTATTGCTGTAATCAGGAGAAAATGCTTTACAAATGTTGTGGTTCTTTTTTTCCTTTATTCCTTGTAAAAATTTAAAATTTCTATGCTTTTTTAGAAAAAAAGTTGATTTTCATTTTCACTGCCCAATTCCACTAAATTCTGCAAAATACCTGTGTTGTCAAAATGCTAACTATACCCCTAGATAAATTCCTTGAGAGGTGTAGTTTCCAAAATGGGGTCACTTTTGGGGGGTTTCCCCTGTTTTGGTCTCTCCAGGGCGTTGCAAACGCGACATGGCACCGAAAACCAATCCAGCAAAATCCGTGCTCCAAAATCCAAATGGCACTCCTTCCCTTCTGAGCCCTGCTGTGGGTCCAATCAGCAGTTTATTACCACATATGGTGTATTGTCGTAATCAGGAGACATTGCTTTACAAATGTTGGGGTGATTTTCTTCATTATTCCTCGTAAATATTACAAATTTCTATGTTTTTTCAGAAAAAAAAGTAGATTTCAATTTTTACAGACTAATTCCAATAAATTTAGCGAAAAACCTGTGTGGTCAAAATGCTAACAATACCCCTAGATAAATTCCTTGATAGGTGTAGTTTCCAAAATGGGGCCATTTTTAGAGGGTTTCCCCTATTTTGGTCCCTCCAGGGTGTTGCAAAACGCGACATGGAACCGAAAACCAATCCAGCAAAACCTGTGCTCCAAAATCCAAATGGCGGTTTCCACTGTTTTGGCACCACAAGACCTCTTCAAACCTGACAAGGTGCCTAAAATATATTAAAAAAAAAAGGAGGCCCAAAATCCACTTTCTAAAAACTGCAGAATCTGGGCAATAAATATTGAGTTGCATTTCTCTGGTAAAACCTTCTGTTACACAAAAAAAATGTATTAGAAATGAATTTCGGCAAAAAAAATAGAATTTGTAAATTTCACCTCTACTTTGCTTTAATTCCTGTGAAACACCTAAAGGGTTAAAACACTTTGTAAATGCTAAAATGTGAGAAATTGCTGCTAAAGTTCTAAGCCTTGTAACGTCCTAGAAAAATAAAAGGACATTCAAAAAACGATGCCAATCTAAAGTAGACATATGGGAAATGTTAACTAGTAACTATTTTGTGTGGTATTACTATCTGTTTTACAAGCAGATACGTTTAAATTTAGAAAAATGCTAATATTTGCAAATTTTTTCTAAATTGTGTTGTTTTTCAGAAATAAATACCAAAATTATCGACAAAATGTTTTCACTAACATAAAGTACAACATGTCACGAGAAAACAATCTCAGAATCGCTTGGATAGGTAAAAGCATTCCAACGTTATTACCACATAAAGTAACACGTCAGATTTGAAAAAAATCGGCTGTGTCCTGAAGGCCAAAACAGGCTGGGTCCTAATAGTATGCAGCTTTTTAAAAAAAACAAAAAACTAAAAACGCAACTGGCCCCTAAAAAAACGCCTTAAACCAAAATGCTCATATTTTACAATAGGCTTTAACCCCTTCCCTCTTTGGCCACTTTTGACCTTCCTGACAGAGCCACATTTTTCAAATCTGACATGTTTCACTTTATGTGGTAATAACTTTTGAATGCTTTTACCTATCCAAGCGATTCTGAGATTGTTTTCTCGTGACACATTGGACTTTATGTTACTGGCAAACTTTGCTCGATACATTTAGTATTTAATTGTGAAAAACACCAAAATTTATTGAGAAATTGAAAAAATTAGCATTTTTCGAAATTTAAATGTATCTGCTTGTAAAACAGATAGTAATAACACCCAAAAAAGTTACTAGTTAACATTTCCCACGTGTCTATTTTATGTTGGCATCATTTTTTAAACGTTCTTTTCTTTTTCTAGGACGTTACAAGGCTTAGAACTTTAGCAGCAATTTCTCACATTTTCAAAAGGAAATTTTTGCAGGGACCAGTTCAGTTGTGAAGTGGCTTTGAGGGCCTTATATATCAGAAACCCCCAATAAATCACCCCATTTTAAAAACTTCACCCCTAAAAGTATTCAAAACAGCATTTAGAAAGCTCCTTAACCCTTTAGACGTTTCACAGGAATCAAAGCAAAGTAGAGGTGAAATTGACAAATGTAATTTTTTTTTTGCAGAAATTCATTTTGAATCAATTTTTTTTTTGTAACACAGAAACTATTACCAGAGAAACACAACTCAATATTTATTGCCCAGATTCTGAAGATTTAGGAAATATCCCACATGTGGCCCTAGTGTGCTAATGGACTGAAGCACCGGCCTCAGAAGCAAAGGATCAACTAGTGGATTTTGAGGCCTCCTTTTTATTAGAATATATTTTAGGCACCATTTCAAGTTTGAAGGGCTCTTGCGGTGCCAAAACAGTGGAAATCCTCCAAAAGTGACCACATTTGGGAAACTACACCCTTCAAGGAAATTATCTAGGGGTATAGTGAGCATTTTGACCCCACAGGTGTTTCATAGATTTTATTAGAATTGGGCAGTGAAAATAAAAACAATCCTTTTTCTCCAATAAGACGTAGCTTTAGCTCAATATTTTTCATTTTATGAACAAATAAAGGCCAAAAAGAACCCCAACATTTGTAAAGCAGTTTCTCCAGAGTATGGCAATACCCCGTATGTGGTCATAAACTGCTGTTTTGGCACACAGTAGGGATTAGAAAGAAATAATGAGCGCTATTTGGCTTTTGGAGTGCAGATTTTGCTGGATTGGTTTCTGGGCGCTACGTCGCATTTGCAAAGCCCCTGTGGGACCAAAACAGTGGAAACCCCCCAGAAGTGACCCCATTTTGGAAACTACACCCCTCAATGCATTTACCTAGGGGTGTAGTAAGCATGTTAACCCTGCAGGTGTTTTGCAGAAATTAGTGTGCACTCGATGTTGCAGAGTGAAAATGGGATTTTTTCCATAGATATGCCAATATATGGTGCCCAGCTTGTGCCACCCTAACAAGACAGCCCTATAATTATTATGCTGTATTTCCCGGTTTTAGAATCACCCTACATGTGGCCCTAATCTTTTGCCAGGACATTCGACCAGGCTCAGGAGTAAAAGATTACCATGTAAAATTGAGCCCTAATTTGGCGATTTACAAAGTATTGCTTTACAATTGCAAAGGCTCTGATGTGAAATAATAAAAGAAACTCCTGAGAAGACCCCATTTTGGAAACTACACCCCTCAAGGCATTTATTAAAGGGAGTAGTGAGAATTTTCACCCTACAGAACTTTTCCATAAATGATTGGGCTGCGGATGGTGCAAAGTAAAAATTGTTATTTTTCCCCAGATATGCCATCTCAGTAGCAAATATGTTGTGCCCAGCTTGTGCCACTGGGGAGACACACCCCAAAAATTGTTAAAAGGGTTCTCCAGGCTATGACGGTGCCATATATGTGGAAGTAAACTGCTGTTTGGGCACGCTGTAGGGCTCAGAAGGGAGGGAGCGCCATTTGGCTTTTGGAGCGTGGATTTTGCTTGGTAGTAGTTTTGTTTGAGTATTGCTGGTGTTTTCAATTATAATGTGGGGGTACATGTAAGCTGGGCAGAGTATATCAGGCGCATAGTCAGGTGGTATAATAATGGGGTAAAAAAAACAATAAAATAATCCATAGATGTTTGTTACGCTGTGACACAATCCTTTCTGCACAGGCCGGTGTCGCACTGATAAATGTCCTTTCTTATCCCCCTTTTGGTCTACATTCTGCACCTTTGCAGTTTGGGGAATTTTGCTGGGAAAGTGTTGTCCTGGTATAATACGGGCGCCCTCGATTAGAGCAGATATGTTTTGGCTCACCCCTTCCTGGTGCCCTAATTGTAGGGCCTTGATAAATCACCTCTTGAAACAGAAGAAACGTTCCCCTCGAGCCTGCGTAACTGCATATTTTTTATTTCCTGACTTATTGGAGCCTTAACTAATTTTTTTTTCTCATAGACGTAGTGGTATAAGGGCTGTTTTTTGTGGGACGAGTTGTAGTTATTATTGGTACCATTTTGGAGTACATGCAACTTTTTAATCACTTTTTATCCTATTTTTTGGGAGGTGAGGTGACCAAAAACCAGCAATTCTGGCATAGTTATTTTTTTTTTTCTATACAGTGTTCACCATGCGTTATAAATTACATGTTACCTTTATTCTGTGGGTCAGTACTATTCCGGCGATACCTAATTTATAGCACTTTTTTATGTTTTACAACTTTTTGCACAATAAAATTACTTTTGTAAAAAGAATGTATTGTTTCTGTCGCCATGTTGTGAGAACCATAACTTTTTCCTTGACGGAGCTGTATGAGGGCTTGTTTTTTGCGAGACAAGCTATAGTTTTTATAGTTACCATTTTTGGATACATGTGACTTTTTGATCTCTTTTTATATAAATTTTTGTAGGGCAAATTGACCAAAAAACAGAAATTCTGGGATTATTTTTTACGCCGTTCACCACGTGGAATAAATATCATAATATTTTTATAGTTCATCCCGTTACGGACGCGGTGATACCAAATATGTATGGTTTATTTATTTTTTTTCAATTATAAAGGACTTGATAAGTTAAAAAGGGCGATTGTGTTTTATTTTATTACATTTTTTCAACTTTTTTTTCACTTTTCTTTAGTCCCACTAGGGGACTTGAAGGTCCAACTGTCAGATTTTTTTTCTAATACATTGCACTACTAGTGCAATGTATTAGATCTTTCAGTCATTCACTGACAGCAAGCTGATCAGGCTTTGCCTCTGGGCGGGGCCTAATCGGCTTCCGTAATGGCAGTGCAGGAGGCCATTGTTAGGCCTCCTGTTGCCATAGCAGTAGTCGGCAGCACTGCGATTGCAGGACAGAGCTGCCGATCTGCAGCCAACCACTAAGATGCAGCGATCGCTTTCGATGGCTGCATCTAAGGCGTTAATTGCAGGGATCGGAGCTAGCTCCTGTTCCTGCCATTACAGGTGGATGTCAGCTGTAACATACAGCTGACATCCCCCGCTGATGACGCCGGCTCATCTCCTGAGCCAGCGCCATCTTGCCTACGGCTACGGAAGCCTTTTAGGTCCTGCCTCTGGGAAGGCACGGAAGGTTTCTGTACTAGGCAGCCCAGGAGGCCATTATTAGGCCTCCAGTTGCCATTGCAGCCACCGGCACCCCGGTAATTACATTGCTGGGGTGCCGATGAGCTGCAAACATTTAAAATGCAGCGATCGCTTTTGACCGCTACATTTAAGGGGTTAATGGCGGGGATCGAAGCTAACTTCGATCCCCGCCATTACAGGAGAGTGTCAGCTGTAAGATACAGCTGACATCCGGGGATGACGGCACAGACTCCGCTTCTGAGCCGGTGCCATCCATTTGTCATAAGTATACGACAATTTGCGGGAAGCACTGGCATTCCATGACGTATACTTACGACAAATGTCGGGAAGGGGTTAAAGAAACGCCACCACGACTGTCAGCGACTACACAACATGCATCTACCAGAGGAATTCCTCCACAATATACTTGTCACCACAAGCGTTTTTGCAAATATAAAAATAGAGACTATCATACCTGGTTTCCGGGTCCAGAGAATCCATAACAGATTTGTTTTCTAGAAGTTTTCTTAAACTTTCACACAATTCAACATTTGTGTTTAACCTATAAAATAAATATCATAGATCTATAAACATCAGAATGAAACTGAAAACTAGAGACTTTATAACATTGTATGTAATGAAAAGGATTTCCCTGGATGTCATTGGTCTATGAAAGCTGCGATGGATTACACCAGTCACTGCCACGTCACAAATTTTAGTGAACGTCAAGACTACTACATACATGTATTGTGATTGGTTGTATGACACATAAAGGGGCTTAACATAGTAAGATTCTTAAAGAAACAACCCAGTTTATCACGCCCCCCCCCCCTTTGCAAATCTAGTGTAATGTAGTCATGTGTATTTACTTACCTGGTGCTGCATTTAACGGGACGCCGCTCCATTCTGGGCCGTCGTAGGGTCAAGTGATCTGTACTCTGAGAACCCAAATTATACAGCGCATACTGTAGAAACCGGAGGTCAGTCCCTAATAAAAGTCTATGAAACTCACATGGAGGCGCTCATAGACTTGCATTCAGAGTCTGACTTCTGGTCCCTACAGTAAACTCTGTAAAATACAGGGAGTCAGACTGAAGATCACATGACCCAACGGCGGCCTAGCAGCATTCAAGTCACTACATATGTCTACATTGCATTTGCAAACAGGTGTGGGAGGGGGGGTAGCGGGTTGGAAAAAGAAAAACCTGGGGTTTTATTAATACTTTACATTAAAATAGACAGCCACGCAGGTGCACTCAAGATCTGAAGGACCAGTCAGGTCATCTAAATCTAGGTAACCACAAAATATTCAGTGCATTAAAAATGTATTCACCCCATCAAGAACAAAGAGATAATGGGGCAGATTAGCTAATCAAAATGCGGCAACATTTTGGTTCAAATTCAGCCAGAATTGCCGTGCGTCACATTTATAAAATGCTTTAGACATTTTTTTGCAACTCATGAGACAAGCGGGCGTGTCTTAACAGGAAGCGGGGCATGGCTTAATATGCACTAAATTGCATTACAATTTTGGCGCAAAAAAAAAATAAACCAACCAAGAGAAAGTATAAAGTTAGACAGAAGCTTCTAAAGTTGCCACAAATGTATCATCGAGCATAAGACGCTGTGATTTGGAGCATCTACTCTAATTCTAAAGTGTGTAAATTTAGGGCAGATTTTTACTGGATGCCTCTTATGGAATGGTGCTATTCCATACAGCAGAGAAAAAAGTTTTCCCAATGGATATTGGCCCAATGAAGGCCTAAAGAACACTCTTTTGGCCTTTTTCAGGTGAACAAGGGCCTATGGGTTCGTTTAAGGTATGCTCCGAGAGGGACATACAGTAAACGTACACTGCAAACACATTGTGTAAAGGGCCCTAATCCCGCTTATCAGCCAATGGAGGATCTGAACAGTAACAATGCCTATGGCCTGCTAGGGGTATGTTGTATCAAGACTAGGGATGTCACGATACCAGAATTTGGACTTCGATACCGATACTTCATGTAGTATTGCGATTTCGATACCAATTCAATACTTTGCCAACAGTAATAACAAAAAAAAAAGTTCTTCCATTTTCTGATGTGAGGCGCAAGGTGCGATGATGAATTTAACCTCCACGTGCCTCACATTAATAGTAATTAACCCCATCATGTTTCTCAGTCATAATGGGTTAAAGAGGCTCTGTCACCACATTATAAGTGCCCTATCTCCTACATAAGGAGATGGGCGCTATAATGTAGGTGACAGTAATGCTTTTTATTTAAAAAAACGATCTTTTTTCACAACGTTAGGAGCGATTTTGGTTTATGCTAATGAGTGTCTTAATGCCCAAGTGGGCGTATTTTTACTTTCGACCAAGTGGGCGTTGTACAGAGGAGTGCATGACGCTGACCAATCGGCATCATGCACTCCTCTCCATTCATTTACACTGCACTAGCGATATAGATATATCACTATGTGCAGCTACATACACAAGCCCTAACATTACTACAGTGTCCTGATAATGAATACACATGAAATCCAGCCTGGACGTCATGTGTACTCAGAATCCTGACACTTCTGAATCTTTCTTGTGAGATTCCAGCAACGGATACGAAATCTCACGAGATTACGGAATTAAACGAGATTTTGTTTCCGTTGCTGGAATCTCACAGAAAAGAGTCAGAAGTGTCAGGATTCTGAGTACACATGACGTCCAGGCTGGATGGTCATGTGTATTCATTATCAGGACACTATAGTAATGTTAGGGCTTGTGTATGAGGCTGCACATAGTGATATAACTATATCGCTAGTGCAGTGTAAATGAATGGAGAGGAGTGCATGATGCCGATTGGTCAGCGTCATGCACTCCTCTGTACAACGCCCACTTGGTCGAAAGTAAAAATACGCCCACTTGGGCATTAAGAAAGCTCATTAGCATAAACCAAAATCGCTCCTAACGTTGTGAAAAAAGATCGTTTTTTTAAATAAAAAGCATTACGGTCACCTACATTACAGCGCCCATCTCCTTATATAGGAGACAGGGCACTTATAATGTGGTGACAGATGATGATGGGGTTAATTACTATTAATGTGAGGCTCATGGAGGTTAAATTCATCACACCTCGTGCCCCACAATAAGTGATAGAAAGAAGTTTTTATTTAATTTTTTTACAGCGTACACATCATAAATGATGCAAAAAAATTGTTGTGCAGGTTATTACGGCCACGCCAATACCGAATATGTGTATATTTTATGTATTGAGACTTATTTTAATGTTTATTGTAAAAAAGGCGAATGTGTATTTTTTTTTTATTTAAAGAGACTCTGTCACCACATTATAAGTGCCCTATCTCCTACATAATCTGATCAGCGCTGTAATGTAGATAACAACAGTGGTTTTTATTTTGAAAAACGATCATTTTTGAGCAAGTTATGAGCAATTTTAGATTTATGCTAATTAGTTTCTTAATTCTCGCAGAATTCACGGGAATAACGGCGGAGATGAGAGGCCCTCAGGTCTGCCCCTAGTTATGCAAGAGACATGGCCTAGCAGATGCCTGTCCGTTTTACACAGACCGGCACTAATACACTGCAATACAAAAGTATTGCAGTGTATTATAAATGCTATCGGAGGATCGCAAAGTGAAGTCCCCTATTGGGACTAGTAAAAAAGTAGAAAAACCCACTTTTTCCCCTTACAAACTGCTTTATTATTAAAAAGACAAAATAAAAAAAAAAAGTTACACATGTTTGGTATCGCCGCGTCCGTAACAACCCCAACTATAAAGTTATTATATTATTTAACCCGCACGGTGAACGTCGTAAAAAATAAAATAAAAAATAATGCAAAAATTGCTGTTTTCTTTTAATCCTGCCTTACAAAAAATGTGATAAAAAGTGATCAAAAAGCTGCATCTACTACAAAATGGTACCAATAAAAACCCTCATACAACTGCATTGGCGAAACATTAAAAAAAAGTTATGGCTCTTCAAATATGGAGACACAAAAACAAATGATTAAAAAAAAAAAAGTGTTTTTACGTGTAAAAATAGTAAAACATACAAACTCAATATCAATTTGGTATCGTTGCAATCAAAACAACGTGCTGAATAAAGTTATTGTGTTATTTATACCACACGGTAAACGGTGTACATTTAGATCGCAAATAAGTGTGTCAAAATTGCTGTTTTTTTTCTATTACCCTCAAAAAAGTTAATGAAAGTTAATCAAAAAATAACATGTCCCCCAAAATGGTGAAATTAAAATATACAACTTGTCCCGCAAGAAACAAGATCTTATACAGCTGTCGACGCAAAAATAAAAAAGTTATAGATCTTTCAATGAGATGATGGAAAAACGTAAAAAATAGCTTGGTCATTAAAGAGGTTGTCCGAGATACCATCATATTTTCAAAAACCCCTTTAACCCCTTCAGGACACAGCCTGTTTTGGCCTTGTGGACGCAGGTGATTTTTTCAAATCTGACATATGTTACTTTATGTGGTAATAGCTTTGGAATGCTTTTACCTTTCCAAGCGATTCTGAGATTGTTTTCTCGTGACATATTGTATTTTACGCCTGTGAAAAAATTTGGTCGATAAATGCAGAATTTATTTGTAAAAAACACCAAAATGTAGAGAAAATTTGCAAAAAATTGCATTTTTCTAAATTTGAATGTATCTGCTTGCAAAACAGATATTAATATCACACAAAATAGTTACTAGTTCACATTTCCCATATGTCTACTTTATATTTGCATCGTTTTTTGTACATCCTTTTATTTTTCTAGGACGTTACAAGGCTTAGAACTTTAGCAACAATTTCTCACATTTTCAAGAAATTTCCAAAAGCAAAGCAAGAAAGCAAAGTAAGGTATCTGAGTAGATCGTACCACAGGTACAATCAATCTCATAATAGTGTAAATATGAAACAGAGTAAGAGATGAGTACTGCCAGTTACATAAGCCATGCAGGTATGGAAAGTCACTGGATCATATGAACCACATGGGTTAGTAACGTTACTTGTTGTGCCCTATAGAACTCACTCGTTTTTTATACCTATACCTACATTCTGGGAAGATCTGTGTGCTTCACTGAGGCTTAGATATTTTGTACCTAATGATTGACGCCCTGTATATATGCAAATATGGCTTATGTAACTGGCAGTACTCATCTCTTACTCTGTTTCATATCTACACTATTATGAGATCGATTGTACCTGTGGTACGATCTACTCAGATACCTTACTTTGCTTTCTTGCTTTGCGTCATACATTGCTATCTGACTTCTGCCTTAGAACAGTTCACACAGCCTCCTCTGCTGGAAGTTTTTTCTTCCTTTCTTTCTTTGTGCTATATAATAGTGGTTTCCTATTGTCCTCCTACGCCATTAGAGGTATACAGTTGTCCGATTTGTAGTCTACCTTTTAATCTATATGTAATCTGTATTGTCTAATAACATTTATTTTTCTATGCCCTTGGCAAATCATATTCTAATAGTACATGACTCCTTAGTCTCTGTGTTTTTCCACATAGATGTAGATATAGAACATGGCATCCCATCCTCTACCCACACAGTCACATCATCTACATAGACAGCAGAACATGACCCACACACAGGTAACGTACTTCTCCACCATGGTACCTATGTTCCGGCAAGCTTCCTCAGCTGCTTCTCTGAATGAAGGGTCAGGATGGGCGACCTTCACAAAATCAGCCTGCAATTTGGAATAAAAGATGATCATACATATTATGAGATGATAATAAGTATATAGCCGGTCAAGAACAACAGGTAAGGCTAGGGCGGCACGGCAACTTCAAATTGCATGTGATTCACAATTGTATTAAAGTTACATGTGGAAAAAGTTACAATTTCTGCGCTAGTCGCACGTGACCTTCTTTCCCCATAGGGAATAATAAGACGTTGCATACATGTTCCCATGCAGCTCAAGTCATAAAGGCGTTTTCCAGGGGTAAAAACGTTTTTATTTGTTTGGAGTAAAATGAATAGGTATCCAATAAACTCACTTCACAGTTTTCGTACCGCTAAAAGTCTGAGGCAAGTGGCGTCATTGCGCAATGAAAAGTTTTGAAATTGTCTACGATAATTTGTATTTTAATTCCTCGCCATCATGGGTATTCCCATCTTACACATTTATGCCATCTGCATAGGATTCTAGGCAGGCTCAGAGGCAACTTTTTCCATTGAAATCTATGTAGATAGTGCCCCCCAAACAGAGTATATTGTGCCCCCCCAGAGTATATAATGCCCCCACATTGTCTGTCGTGTGGCTCTCCATGCTAATTTCAATGGGCAAATGGTGGTCATCGGACCCCATTTCTCCTGAAAGTTGAGGGCCTGATAGTTGGGACCCCAACTATCAGACATACATGGAGCATGCTGTGGATATGACATAGATGTGTAAGATGGGAATACCCCCTTTAAGATCTCTGCTTCCTGTCCGTGAATAGGATGTTTTTGTTTACGTCTAGATGCTGAAAACCTGTCCTGATCCTGTCCTCTTCTATAAGGAGCCTAGTCAGGAGGACATGATGAGAATGGGTCCCCCCCGCTCTAAATGTAAATAAGAATGTTTCTGTTCATTGACATCACATCCAGAGGTCATATCACTGCACACAGGGCTAGAACCACAAGTCACTGTGGTCACGTGACTGCTGGATGTGCCGCCAGTATGGATGTGTCAACCTGAGCCCTATTGTTTTTGAGTTCCCAGGTAGGGGCACAGGGAGGAACCAAGTCATTATTTTTAATATATTAGTAAAGCGGGTCATTTATGCAGAAACCTTAAAAAACAAACAATTCCCAGGAAACCCTCTTTAGGCCTAGTTCACACAGAGTTTTTTTAGCGCTGATTTTGCCACGGGGACCGTGTCAGAATCAGCAGCAAAAAAAGTCCAAAATTGCCTCCCATTGAAATAAATGGGAGGCAGAAAAAGCGTTTTTCGCTGCTTTTTTGCCCGCGGTCCTCAACGGCCGGGGGTGAAAACCGTGGCCAGAAAGTGCAGGCAGGAATGATTTGTTTCTGCCTGCAAAATACAGTGTGAACTAGGCCTTAACACAGTACAAGGACAAAGAATCGCTTTGTGTTTTTGTTCTCACCAAGTCTGCAACTTTACACAGCTCATCGCTCAGTTGGTCAAACATCTTCACCGTCTCTGCACTTGGACATGTAGTACACACTTTGTCCACTAGGGACTCTGTATTCCTCAGGGCATTATCCTGAACGATCTGAAATCCCTCTGGAGAACTTAGCTCAGGAACTCCAAACAGGCCCTAAAGGATAATGAAAAACAAGCAACATAGATGTGAATACAAGAAAGCTATGCCCCTGGGTGTAAAATCGTACAAAACAATCTGAAAGGAAGAATGGCAAGTGTCCTGACGTTATTCGCTATTGCACTCCTCCTATTTAGGCTTCCTTCATGTCTGTGTTAGGCTGGGTTCACACGAGCATGTTACGTCCGTAATGGACGGAACGTATTTCGGCCGCAAGTCCCGGACCGAACACACTGCAGGGAGCCGGGCTCCTAGAATCATAGTTATGTACGATGCTAGGAGTCCCTGCCTCTCCGTGGAACTACTGTCCCGTACTGTAATCATGTTTTCAGTACGGGACAGTAGTTCCACGGAGAGGCAGGGACTCCTAGCGTCGTACATAACTGTGAAGCTAGGAGCCCGGCTCCCTGCACTGTGTTCGGTCCGGGACTTGCGGCCGAAATACGTTCCGTCCTTTACGGACCGAACATGCTCGTGTGAACCCAGCCTAAGGCTGGGTTCACACGACCGATTTTCAGACATAAACGAGGCGTATTATGCCTCGTTTTACGTCTGAAAATAGGGCTACAATACGTCGGCAAACATCTGCCCATTCATTTGAATGGGTTTGCCGACGTACTGTGCAGACGAGCTGTAATTTACGCGTCGTCGTTTGACAGTTCTCAAACGACGACACGTAAAATGACTGCCTCGGCAAAGAAGTGCAGGACACTTCTTTGCAACATAATTTGAGCCGTTCTTCATTGAAGTCAATGAAGAGCAGCTCAAGATTTACGAGCGTCAAAGACGCCTCGCATAATGCGAGGAGCTTTTACGTCTGAAACGACGCAGCTGTTTTCTCCTGAAAACAGTCTGTCTTTTCAGACGTAAAAGCCTGCTACCGTGTGCACATACCCTTAGGGTTTACCGTTGTTCTGCTCCGTTATAGGAGCAAAACATGAAAAACTGGAAGTGCAGGATCCATCGCATGACAGACACAAGAGTCACTTGGCAAAATCCACTGACTATTGGATTCTGCTAGGTTTCTGTCACGCTGTGCGTTGTTTTAGTGGAAAAAATGCGCAGCACGCTGCACTATTTTATCTGGTATTTTGGACCAGATCTGGAACGGAGGCTCCAACGCAGATGTGAACAGAGCCATTCCACCACACCAGTCATCTGGTATATATGTGATATATAATCTACATTAGCCATAAATATTGTGATATAGGCAGTAATATCTAGGAAGAGTAGCAAATGCCATTTAATCTGTTAGTGACCGCCCCATAGTGTTTTTACGGCGGCCACTAACAGGCTTTATTCCGATGCATAGGCCTTTTTACAGCGCTGCATCAGAATAAATAAACAGAGCAGATGCCTGTCCGTTTTACACGGACAGGCATAATACATTGCCATACAGAAGTATTGCAGTGTATTATAAATGTGATTGTATAATCGCATAGTGAAGTCCCCTAGTGGGACTAGTAAAAAAAAAAAAAAAAAAAAAAAAAGTTTCATAAAAAGTGAAAAAAAAAATGAAAACCCACTATTCCCCCTTACAAACTGCTTTATTATTCAAAAACAAAATAAAGTAAAAAGTTCCACATATTTGGTGTCGCCGCGTCCGTAACGACCCCGCCTATAAAGCTATTAAATTTTTTTTAACCCGCACAGTGAACGTCGTAAAAACTAAAATAAAAAAGCATGGAAAAATTGCTGTTTTCTGTGAATCCTGCCTTAAAAAAAATGGGATAAAAAGTGATCAAAAAGTCGCATCTACTCCATAATGGTACAGATAAAAACTACAAGTCTTCCCGCAAAAAAAAGCCCTCATACAACCTCATCGGTGAAAAAATAAAAACGTTACGGCTCTTCAAATATGGAGACACAAAAAACAAATCATTTTGAAAAAAAAGCGTTTTTACTGTGTAAAAGTAGTAAAACATACAAAATCTATACAAATTTAGTATCGTTGCAATCGTAACAACCCGCTGAATAAAGTTATTGTGTTATTTATACCACATGGTAAACGGCATAAATTTAGGACGCAAAAAAGTATTGCTGGTTTTTTTCTATTCCCCCCAAAAAAAGTTAATAAAAGTTAATCAATAAATTATATGTAACCCAAAATGGTGCTATTAAAAATGACAACTTGTCCCGCAAAAAACAAGACCTTATACAGCTATGTCGACGCAAAAATAAAAAAGTTATAGCTTTTGGAATGCGATGATGGATAAACATAAAAAATGGCTTTGTCATTGAGGTCTAAAATAGGCTGGTCATTAAGGGGTTAATATGGCAACCTAACCACAGCCAAATTAAAGCGTACCTAACTTTTCACAATAAGCTGTGTGCACATAAGGAATAACAGGATTTCTGGCAATTAGATTTCTTGTATTCTGCATTATTTTGCAGTTTTCTCCTCTGCGGGATCTATCTCTAATTCTGTTGTCTCTGAGCTAGTGGGCAGAGCCTAACTGCTATCATGTCTTTTATACACAGCACACACAGAAGAGGAGAATCCTGCTCTCCTATCTCTATCACATATATAGAAGCTGCAGCATGGAGGAGATTATACAGCAGTAATGGAATGAAATAGGGATGGGAAAGGGGAAAAGATGTGGTCTAATGTGAAATTAATAAATAACCTTTATTGATTAACATTAAAATTTATAAAAGTTCATTGGTGCAAACTGGTATGTGTGAGTGACCCCCAAACTCACATACCATTAACCCGAAATATGGTGTAAATTGAGTGAGATCACTAATATATTTTAAAGCGATTCCACCAACGCTAATGTTCCATTAGAGTGCAATAATCGCTGCACTACAATGGGAATTAGAATTCAAAATAAACGAATGGAATCAAGTTGACAGTGTCAACTGATTAAACTGGTCCGTGCTGGACAAGTGAGCTCATATAATGATTGCTGCACTGTGGTATTGACAGGCAGCTGGGTGGACTAAAATAGCCCTACACTGACTAAATGGGTATGCATGAAGTGAACCACATGCACACCCTGCGTTTTTGCTGCGTTATTGATAGACAGCAATCAACACTCAAAGATTGAGTGGTTGAGTGATTTCACTTAGTGTTAGATACAATGTTTGTCACCATTGTTTAATTGTGGTGCACACTTAGCTGAACTGTGAATAGGAACCGTTGATGGTTATTTTTATTATATGTATTGAATTTGTAACCCTCCGTTTTTGTGGCTCCAGATGGAATAAAGTGAAGTCCAAATACCGGTTCAAATAATATGTCAGCTAAGATTATAGGCTGTGCTGGAACGTAGTTGTTACTGTTATTGCTGCGCTGTTGGACCAGCAAGCAGCTAATTGAAGTCAGAGTGAGCCCTACAGTGACTAGATGAGCAGTGGTGATCGAACCACATGCACATCTAACGTTACTCCAACGTTTATTATAGGCAGTTAATTATCGAGTGCGCCTTCACATCGCTGTCTGCCTGGGGAGCAGCGATGTAGAGAGCGATTGTGATATGCGCCACCACCGCTGGAGAACCCAGAAGCGGTGAGCTACATTCGCTCACTGAATCGTGTCAGTTGCCAGAGCGATTATTAAATAAGTCCTCTCCACTGACTCAGTATGAAGGCTGAGTGAATGGGTATGATGGTGAGAGCTCTGGTGCCGAGACCCCACAGCCTCGCTACACCTCACCTGAGGTCTAAGCCCGTGGGTGAGGATTCACACCGGGAAGATCGTACAGGGGTTACTGGTCGACTGACCATATGATAGCGGGAGGTGGGAGAGATATGCCCCGGCTTTTCAGAGTAGGGCAGCAAGACACGCTGTAATTAATATAGCGCACTGAAGTAGCTGACAGTTGTCAGCTGTCAGCCGTGTTGTATAGCGTGGTCTGTTATGAGCTGAACAGAAGCAGCTCTGATTAATTGTAAGCACCAATGAATAGTGGATATAGCACCCGACGCGCGTTTCGCCAGAATTCTGGCTTCTTCCAGGGGTGGGAGGCCGCCATTAAAACGCCCTATAAATAGGGTCCATGTTAATTGACGGACTCAGGAACCAATCAGGGACCTAGGTCTCGATTGGTATAGTTTCAATGAAGTTCTCAAAATGAAAATCGCTAATAATTGCAAATATCATCACTAGGACACCAAAACCATCATGATACGACCAAAAACAGAGAATTATATATGCACAAAGAGATGTATATATATGAAGTAACAAAATAAAATGAAATAAAATGAGATAAATAATACGTAAATCCCGTAGTTGTAGTGATGGAGTAATCATACAGCAAAGGAGTTGAAAATTGTTATATGTGTAATAAATACACAAAAACACTTACAAATGTTAATGAAAGGATGTAAATATGATATAGAGGGTATATATTAATGTGGACATTTAACCGGTGTTTTAAAGAAAACATCCAAAGCCAAAGTTTTCATTGAGTCCAAAAGGACTTACTGTTTTCATATTAAAAATCCATTCGCTTTCCTTTTGCAAGAGTGCCTGATCTAAGTTGCCTCTTCTGATGCCCAAATGTATTACACACAGGGCCCAGCCTTTAAGAGTTGTCCAGTTGGAATTATGTACATTCCCAAAATGTCTGGCTATTGGGGTTGGGTTAAATGGCTTATTTTTAGTTCTGCAATCTTGCTCATTTTTTGCAAAATTAATTATCGAGTTGATGTGTTCACGAATCCGTATACGCAGCTCCACCTTCCAGCTTTTTAAGACAAGGGCAGCAGAACTAAAGAACAGGCTATCATGCAGGAATTACAGTAAAAGGAACATCAAGAAAGCCTACAATTGGGCACTGAGGACCAATCGGGAAACTCTATTGACCCCCAAAATAAGGGTCAATACAGAACGATCCCAACCACGATTTGTCACTGATTATAATGACAGTTGGGATGAAATGACACTCATTCTAAACCGTCACTGGAACATTTTACTTAGTGACCCAGTACTCAATAGTCTACTCACCAGCAGGGTCTCCTTGGGATACAGGAAATGTAAAACCATTTCAAATATCTTGGTTCAGAGCCATTTCTCTAGAAAAAGTAAGAATATTTCAGTACTCAATCCTGGTTTCCATCCTTGCAGAATGTGTAGAGCTTGTCGGGTACTAGTGGACAAGAGAGAGTTTGTGGATGCCTTTGGTATCCTCCATCGGATCTCTGACCACATAAGATGTTCCACCCCTGGAGTGATTTACTGCCTTGAATGCCCATGTGGTCTCAAATATATTGGGAAAACCAAAAGAGAGCTGCGTATACGGATTCGTGAACACATCAACTCGATAATTAATTTTGCAAAAAATGAGCAAGATTGCAGAACTAAAAATAAGCCATTTAACCCAACCCCAATAGCCAGACATTTTGGGAATGTACATAATTCCAACTGGACAACTCTTAAAGGCTGGGCCCTGTGTGTAATACATTTGGGCATCAGAAGAGGCAACTTAGATCAGGCACTCTTGCAAAAGGAAAGCGAATGGATTTTTAATATGAAAACAGTAAGTCCTTTTGGACTCAATGAAAACTTTGGCTTTGGATGTTTTCTTTAAAACACCGGTTAAATGTCCACATTAATATATACCCTCTATATCATATTTACATCCTTTCATTAACATTTGTAAGTGTTTTTGTGTATTTATTACACATATAACAATTTTCAACTCCTTTGCTGTATGATTACTCCATCACTACAACTACGGGATTTACGTATTATTTATCTCATTTTATTTCATTTTATTTTGTTACTTCATATATATACATCTCTTTGTGCATATATAATTCTCTGTTTTTGGTCGTATCATGATGGTTTTGGTGTCCTAGTGATGATATTTGCAATTATTAGCGATTTTCATTTTGAGAACTTCATTGAAACTATACCAATCGAGACCTAGGTCCCTGATTGGTTCCTGAGTCCGTCAATTAACATGGACCCTATTTATAGGGCGTTTTAATGGCGGCCTCCCACCCCTGGAAGAAGCCAGAATTCTGGCGAAACGCGCGTCGGGTGCTATATCCACTATTCATTGGTGCTTACAATTAATCAGAGCTGCTTCTGTTCAGCTCATAACAGACCACGCTATACAACACGGCTGACAGCTGACAACTGTCAGCTACTTCAGTGCGCTATATTAATTACAGCGTGTCTTGCTGCCCTACTCTGAAAAGCCGGGGCATATCTCTCCCACCTCCCGCTATCATATGGTCAGTCGACCAGTAACCCCTGTACGATCTTCCCGGTGTGAATCCTCACCCACGGGCTTAGACCTCAGGTGAGGTGTAGCGAGGCTGTGGGGTCTCGGCACCAGAGCTCTCACCATCATACCCATTCACTCAGCCTTCATACTGAGTCAGTGGAGAGGACTTATTTAATAATCGCTCTGGCAACTGACACGATTCAGTGAGCGAATGTAGCTCACCGCTTCTGGGTTCTCCAGCGGTGGTGGCGCATATCACAATCGCTCTCTACATCGCTGCTCCCCAGGCAGACAGCGATGTGAAGGCGCACTCGATAATTAACTGCCTATAATAAACGTTGGAGTAACGTTAGATGTGCATGTGGTTCGATCACCACTGCTCATCTAGTCACTGTAGGGCTCACTCTGACTTCAATTAGCTGCTTGCTGGTCCAACAGCGCAGCAATAACAGTAACAACTACGTTCCAGCACAGCCTATAATCTTAGCTGACATATTATTTGAACCGGTATTTGGACTTCACTTTATTCCATCTGGAGCCACAAAAACGGAGGGTTACAAATTCAATACATATAATAAAAATAACCATCAACGGTTCCTATTCACAGTTCAGCTAAGTGTGCACCACAATTAAACAATGGTGACAAACATTGTATCTAACACTAAGTGAAATCACTCAACCACTCAATCTTTGAGTGTTGATTGCTGTCTATCAATAACGCAGCAAAAACGCAGGGTGTGCATGTGGTTCACTTCATGCATACCCATTTAGTCAGTGTAGGGCTATTTTAGTCCACCCAGCTGCCTGTCAATACCACAGTGCAGCAATCATTATATGAGCTCACTTGTCCAGCACGGACCAGTTTAATCAGTTGACACTGTCAACTTGATTCCATTCGTTTATTTTGAATTCTAATTCCCATTGTAGTGCAGCGATTATTGCACTCTAATGGAACATTAGCGTTGGTGGAATCGCTTTAAAATATATTAGTGATCTCACTCAATTTACACCATATTTCGGGTTAATGGTATGTGAGTTTGGGGGTCACTCACACATACCAGTTTGCACCAATGAACTTTTATAAATTTTAATGTTAATCAATAAAGGTTATTTATTAATTTCACATTAGACCACATCTTTTCCCCTTTCCCATCCCTATTTCATTCTAGCTCCAACCGGTGGTGTACACCAATGTGGTCCCCTGACCCAATTTCCCAGTGAGACAGGTGATCTTCACCAGTTGCTACAGCAGTAATGGGAAGTGTAGCTGAGAATCCAGCACTGGGGTGACATAGAAATCTTGCTGCAGAAGTGTCTCTGCGAGTCTCTCTGCCTCATATTCTGCTTCCTCCTCCCTTCTCCATAGACTATTATAGGCAGCATGTCACCTTATTCCTCAGTGATTTGATAGCCCGTCTTGTCTTGAGGAGACGGATATAGCAGTAAATTCAAGGTAAGTGAACAGTTGGAAAGGGGAGGATGAGAGAGAGGCATTTTTCTCTAATAAGATATATTACAAAGTTTCTTATATTGACTTGTACTATTGACTTATGGAAAGTTTGTAGACAAGTTAGTAACTATTTAAGTCAATTAGCCTTCGTCAAGGCTTCATAACAAATTTTGCTCACAGTAAAATAGCGGGTTAACGCTACCTTAGAGCAATAGACGTAAAGAGGTTCTCCAAATCGAATAGTTATTTGATACAAGGCCATGACATACTTATACTTCGTGATATCCGTCGTAATTCAGTCCCTGGGAGGTCATCACGGGCACCAAGAATAAATCTTGGGACCAAGTGAACGTGCCAAATATGAGAACGTACTTATTTCAAATAACTATTAGTCAGTCAATACCCCGGTTCTCACGATCGGTGGGGATCCCAGCGATGATAAAATGATCACGTGTCCTGTGGATTGGTGAAAATGTAAGATTTTGGGAATATCTCTTTAATGGCCATAATGCCCACTTGGCCTGATGGATATCCCTTTATTAGATGGAGTATAAAGTACAAATTACAGTCACGATAAACTTTCATAGTCTGTCTACCGCCAACCAAAAACGTCTTGTCCCCACTGTTGGCGCAAAGGATCAGGTGTCAGCTCAGTGATTGGTCTATAATGATCTATATGTCAATGCTTCCCTATGGAGAGCTGTTATTACAGGGTGCAACCCCCCATTCATTCTGTTCTATAGATGTTAGTGGTGGGGGGCTGCCATTATTATGGGTGCAGCCCGGATAACCTCTCTCACCGTGTTCTTGCCGAACACGTCCAACCTCCGCTGCTGCTTCACATTGAAAGCGGCACCGACAGGAGACCAGCCGGTGCTGACCGAGCGATACGTGGGGAGCTCCCCGGCCTTTAGGCGCAGGGAGCACAGGAGCCGCCGCAGGGACAGCATGGCGAGGAGCAGAGGACACCGGCTGCAATACACATGTACACAACCTCCGGCAGCACTGTGACCCCGGAACCCAGCTGCAGCAGGGCAGGGACTAGAGAACGTAGCGTCACACAACAAGGTGCTGATTGGTTCAACTGTTTAAGTGACAGCGACTGAAACCAGTGAGAAATGAGAAATACAGTAAAGGGGCTGCGCTTTGTAAAGACACGAAAATCGTTCGGTTTTGTGCAGCCTCTGGTTATCCAGATAGCCCTGGTATGATGGGAGATGTAGTTTTCCACCAGCTGCTGTTTTATCTGAAGCATGTTGTTATATAACAATATACATTTATTCAGAAAATCCCTATTTTATTGTAGTGACAGTTTGGGGGGGGGGGGGGGGGGGGAGATTAATCGAAACTGGTGAAAGGGAAAAGTGAAGCAGTTGCTCATAGCAACCAATCAAATTGCTCCTTTCATTTTCAATTGGCATCTGAAAAATGAGCGCTTGATCAGAGTGGTTGCCATGGGCAACTGCTACACTTTTGTGGTTTTAACGTATGAAAAAATGTTTATGTTAAGCCACGCCTCTAATCCCTGTCCATACACACCCAGTTTCCTTTGTGCTCAGACACAGCGATGATACCTCCTAAGGTGCCACACACAGTATCGTGCCCCCAACAGTGGCGTTGCTAGCACTGGGCTTTTGGGGCCCAAACCCCGGATTTTTGGCCCGGATCCCCGGACGACTGACACATAATGGTGTAGCTATAGGGATCGCAGCAGTCAATTGCGACCGGGCCCCAAAGCCAGGGGGGCCCACACTATGTCTATAGAAAGTTACTATTGTTACTGGGTCCCATATAATAAAATACATGGGCCCCCGTTACTATAGTTATAACAATATACTTAAAGAGGCTCTATCACCAGATTCTCAAATCCCTATCTCCTATTGCATGTGATCGGCGCTGCAATGTAGATAACAGTAACGTTTTTTGTTTTTTTAAAAACGTTCATTTTTGGCCAAGTTAGGAGCTATTTTATATATATGCAAATGAGCTTTGAAATGGACAATTGGGCGTTTTTTTTTTCGTTATGTCCAACTGGGCGTGTATTGTGTTTTTAACTGGGCGTGTTTACGTGTATGACGCTGACCAATCAGTGACCAGTCAGCATCATACACTCATCTCCATTCATTTACACAGCAGCGATGTGCAGCCACATACACAGAGATTAACGTTAATCAAGTGTCCTGATAATGAATACACATGATCATCCAGCCTGGACGTCATGTGTATTCAGAATCCTGACACTTCTGACTCTTTTCTTTGAGATTTCCAGCAAGGGAAACGAAATCTCGTTTACCTCCGTAATCTCGCGAGATTACGCGTGGCTTGCTGGAATCTCACAGAAAATATTCAGAAGTGTCAGGATTCTGAATACACATGACGTCCAGGCTGGATTTCATGTGTATTCATTATCAGGACACTTGATTAACGTTGATCTCTGTTTATGTGGCTGCACATCGCTGCTGTGTAAATCAATGGAGAGGAGTGTATGATGCTGACTGGTCACTGATTGGTCAGCGTCATACACGTAAACACGCCCAGTTAAAAACACAATACACGCCCAGTTGGACATAACGAAAAAAAACCGCCCAATTGTCCATTTCAAACCTCATTTGCATATATATAAAATAGCTCATAACTTGGCCAAAAATGAACGTTTTTAAAAAAAACAAAACGTTACTGTTATCTACATTGCAGCGCCGATCACATGCAATAGGAGATAGGGATTTGAGAATCTGGTGACAGAGCCTCTTTAAGTATATTGTTATAACTATAGTAACAGGGGCCCAGTAGAAAGAAGTCGGCACCACTCTCAATCTTCACAGCATGGAACAGGCAGATAGATGCAAGTGGAGTCAGGGTTTCCTCATTTAAGCAAACTTCGGGCGGTGCTCAGCATAAAAACAGACGGTCTTGTAGTATAATATAGATGAAATAAATGAAAAAGCGGCACTCACCCGTTTGCAAATCTTCTTAACTTTATTGTGTCACCTTGGCGAGGGTAAAAAGCATTACAGCGAGGACAGCTAGTTGTAGGTTACAGCCTGTTTCGCGCTGGAGATCGCGCTTCTTCTGACCTCAGAAGAAGCGCGATCTCCAGCGCGAAACAGGCTGTAATCTACTACTAGCTGTCCACCCTGTAATGCTTTTTACCCTCGCCAAGGTGACACAATAAAGTTAAGAAGATTTGCAAACGGGTGAGTGCCGCATTTTCATTTCTTTCATCTATATATATAAAATAGCTCATAACTTGGCCAAAAATGAACGTTTTAAAAAAAACAACAAACGTTACTGTTATCTACATTGCAGCGCCGATCACATGCAATAGGAGATAGGGATTTGAGAATCTGGTGACAGAGCCCCTTTAACCTCCTCCTTCCCGAGCACAGCTGTCTTCCCGTGTCATGACGTCACGCTGGATGGTGTCAGGACCTCCGCTGCGCACAGAGCCGAAGAGGAGCGTAAGTATAACGCTACTGTCTGCTGGGGCCCTGTATTTAAGCCTACCTTGTAGTAGGCTTAGATACAGGGCCCATCATACAGGATCACACATGGGCCCTGTATCTAAGATTATCATGTGGTAGGCTTAGATACAGGGCCCAGTAGGCAGGGTCACACATGGATCATTTATTTAAGAATACCATGTGGTAGGCTTAGATACAGCGCCCAGCAGACAGGAACTCACATGGGCCCTGTATCTAAGCCTACCAGACGGTAGGCTTAGATACAGGGCCCAGTAGGTAGGGTCACACATGGGCCATGTCAGTGGCGTAACTACCGCTGTAGCAGCCGTAGTGTCTGCTACGGGGCCCGCGGTATGAGGGGGCACGTGCCGCCCGCCGACACGGCCCCCCCCTCATGCCCGGTGGCGGGCCCCGGTGCTAGCGACACCCACATTAATTTGTATCTGCGTCCTCAGGACACAGATACAAATGAATATTATAGGCTGCAGGCCACGTTAGGCCTGCAGCCTATAAGGCGCTGGGAAGAATCCCTGCGCAGGGTGGCATGATGACATCAACGCATCATGCTGGTCTGCGCATGCGTCCCGCCCGGAGCATGTGCAGCGCTCCGTCCATCAAAGGAACGGGGCAAGGTAAGTACAATATATTTATTTTTTGGTGGGGCTGTGTTGCAATATACAGAGGCGGAGCACTGTGGCATTATATAATTATATACAAGGGGGGGCAGGGTGTCATTATATACAAGGGGGGGAGCAGGGTGGCATTATATACAAGGGGGGAGCAGGGTGACACAATATACAAGGGGGGGAGCTGGTTGGCATTATATACAAGGGGAAGAGCAGGGTGGCATTATATACAAGTGGGGAGCAGGGTGGCATTATATACAAGGGGGGGCAGGGTGGCACTATATACAAGGGGGGCTTGGTGGCAGTATATACAAGGGGGGAGCAGGGTGGCAGTATATACAAGGGGGGGCAGGGTGGCACTATATACAAGGGGGGAGCAGGGTGGCACTATATACAAGGGGGCTGTGAGGCACTATATACAAGGGGGCTGTGGCACTATCTACTAGGGGGGCTATATGGCACTTTACAAGGGACGAGGGCCGTGTGGCGCAATCTACAGTGGTCTTTGAGTGGCACAATCTACAGGGGGCTGTGTGTGGCGCAATCTACAGGGCTCTGTGTCTGGCGCTATCTACAGGGGGCTGTGTGGCACGATCTAAAAGGGGGGCTGTGTGGCACTATACAAGGGGGGCTGTGTGGCACTATATACAAGGGGACAGCTGTGTGGCATTATATACAAGGGGGGCTGTGTGGCACTACTAAGGGGGTCGGTGTGGCACTATCTCCTAGGGGGGTTGTATGGCACTATTTACAAGGTGGAGGGCTGTGGCACTATCTACAGGGGGCTGTGTGTGGCGCAATGTACAGGGGTCTGTGTGGCAGAATCCTACAGGGGGGGCTGCGTGGCACTATATACAAGGGAGCAGGCTTTGTGGCACTATATACAGGGGGAGCTGTATGGCACTATCTACGGGGGGCTTTATGTCGATATCTACAGGGGGAGGTGGGGGCGCTAGCTACAAATGGGGTGTGACTGTCTACAGAGGGGCTGTATAGTACTGTCTACAGGGGGACTGTATGGCATAATCTACAGGGGGCAGTATCTCCAGGGGAGCACTATCTATAAGGGGTGCTGCGTGTGGCAAAATGTTTGCTATGGGGACCAGTGCAATCAAATGTTTGCTATGGGGACCAGTCTTTCCTAGTTACGCCCCTGGCCCTGTATCTAATCCCATCATGTGGTAGGCTTAGATACAGAGCCCAACAGACAGGATCACACCATGTGTTATCCTGTCTGCTGAGCCCTGTATCTAAGCCTGCCACATGTTAGGCTTTGATACAGGGCCTCAGCAGACAGTAATCTGTGATCCTGTCTAATGGGTCCTGTATCTAAGCCCAGGGCCACCATCAGGGCAGTACTAGGGGTACTGCTGTCAGGGGCCTGTAACAAATCGAACTGAAAGGGGGCCCACCAGCAGCTGCTGCTGCCGACTTCTGACGCTCATTACAGCCTCTCCGCCCTCTCGGCTTGCCTGTGGTAGAAAAAACAGGCCCCCGCAATGGGGCCCATTCTTTTCACCAAAGTAAAGTCTATAGCCGCTGGGGTTGCGGGCAGTGCCCCCTATTGTAGGTACTGCTGTCCGCCGCCTCTTGTCCACCTGCTTGTCATGGGGGCCCGGCTGCCAGCAATTTTTTTTTTGACCTGCCCTTACTTTTTTGTGGCGTTTTTCGCGGCCATTGAGGACCTCAGGTAAAAAACGCAGTGAACAACGCTTTTTATGCCTCCCATTGATTTCAATGGGAGGTCAGAAGCAGAACGGCAGCAAGAAAGAACATCCCACTTTTTCTCCCCGCGAGTGGCTAAAAGCCGCCCTGGAAAAATAACGCCTTTCAGACTTTTTTGACGGTGATTTCGATGCAGTTTCCACATCAAAATCAGTGGCAAAAAACTCTGTGTGAATTGGGCCTTATTATTAGAGTAGGAACACGCTAGTCGTGAACACCGCTAATTTCATTGTGGAAAATCTGCAGCGTATTACAGTAGCAGCCGTGTGAATGAGATTTGAACAAATGTCATCAACACTCAGCAGAAAAAATCTGCCCAAAAACAAAACGGCATAAATTGACCTGCAGTGTTTTTTTTTAAGCCGCAGCGTGTCAATTCATGCTGCGGAATCGTTGCTCCTCTGTTACGGGTTTTCCACATTGAATTCAATGGAGAAGTAAAACCCGCAACAAAGTGCTATGTGTTGCAACTTTTGCAGCAAAAATCACAAATTAAAGAAAAAACTGTATTTTTTTTATTTCAAATGAAAAAAAAATGTTTACACTTACCCCAGCCATAGTCTAGGTGACACGTCTCTCTCTTCTGAGCGCAGCCCGGCCTCCTGGGGTGACGCTGTCGTCCATGTGGACGCTGCAGCCTTTGATTTGCTGCCGCAGTACATGGGATGAAACGTCATGACATGCCGCTCGACAAACTGCACCACTATTTGGTGCGGTTATACTGGCGGAATTCCCTGCGGCTACCAGGGCGGATACGCTGTGTAGTTTTACGCAGCGTATCCGCCTAGTGTGTTCCTATCCTCATGATGTGCTCCTGAAGTTGCTGTCCATCTATAAATAGGCAGTTGCTTCAGTAGAATTTCTCATTGTAATTTGTTTTTTTCTAGATGTCTTTTTTCCCCCCGTTCCTCTTGGTTAAACATATTGAAATAAATTGGCGCAAAATGACCAGCTTTAAAAAATACCAAACTTTTGTGTTACATAGTTACATAGTTACATAGTTAGTATGGCTGAAAAAAGACACATGTCCATCAAGTTCAACCAAGGGACGGGAAAAGGGAAGGAAAAATTTCTACACATAGGAGCTAATATTTTTTTTGTTCTAGGAAATTATCTAACCCTTTTTTAAAGCCATCTATTGTCCCTGCTGTGACCAGCTCCTGCGGTAGGCTATTCCATAGATTCACAGTTCTCACGGTAAAGAAGCCTTGTCGCCTCTGCAGCTTGAACCTTTTTTTCTCCAGACGGAGGGAGTGCCCCCTTGTTTTTTGAGGGGGTTTTACAAGGAACAGGATTTCACCATATTTTTTGTATGTGCCATTAATATATTTATATAAGTTAATCATGTCCCCCCTTAGTCGTCTTTTTTCAAGGCTAAATAGGTTTAATTCTTTCAATCTTTCCTCATAACTTAAATTCTCCATGCCCCTAATTAGCTTCGTTGCTCTTCTTTGTATTTTTTCCAACTCCAGGGCATCCTTTCTATGAACTGGAGCCCAGAACTGAACTGCATATTCTAGATGAGGCCTCACTAATGCTTTGTAAAGTGGCAATATTACATCCCTGTCCCTTGAGTCAATGCCTCTTTTAATACACGACAATATCCTGCTGGCCTTTGAAGCAGCTGATTGACACTGCATGCTGTTATTGAGTTTATGATTTACAAGTACACCCAGATCCTTCTCAACAAGTGAATCCGCCAGTGTAGCTCCCCCTAGGACATATGATGCATGCAGGTTGTTGGTACCCAGATGCATAACTTTACATTTATCTACATTAAACTTCATCTGCCAAGTGGACGCCCAAACACTTAGTTTGTTTAAATCTGCCTGCAATTCATGCACATCTTCCATAGACTGAACTATATTACATAGCTTGGTGTCATCTGCAAAAATAGAAATAGTGCTATTAATCCCATCTTCTATATCATTAATAAATAAGTTGAATAATAGTGGTCCCAGCACTGAACCCTGGGGTACACCACTTATAACTGGGGACCATTCAGAGTAGGAATCATTGACCACAACCCTCTGGATACGGTCCTTGAGCCAATTCTCAATCCAATTACAAACTATATTTTCTAAACCTATAGTCCTTAATTTACCCATTAGGCGTCTATGGGGGACAGTGTCAAATGCCTTTGCAAAGTCCAAAAACACTAAATCCACAGCGGCCCCTCTGTCTAGACTTCTGCTCACCTCTTCATAGAAACAGATTAGGTTAGTTTGACAACTTCTGTCCTTAGTAAAACCGTGCTGGCTGTCACTTATAATGCTATTTATTGTCACATAATCCTGTATATAGTCCCTCAATAGCCCCTCAAACATTTTCCCCACGATGGATGTTAAGCTTACTGGTCTATAATTACCCGGGGAAGGCCTAGAGCCCTTTTTGAAAATAGGCACCACATTTGCGCTGCGCCAGTCCCTTGGCACTATACCAGTCACTAGAGATTCTCTGAATATTATGAAAAGGGGGACAGAAATAACTGAACTAAGCTCTTTAAGAATTCTAGGGTGTAACCCATCTGGTCCCGGGGCCTTGTGCACATTTATTTTATTTAATTTAGCTTGGACCATATCTACATTCATCCAATTCAGTATATCAACTGATATATTAACAGCACTGGCACCGGCTACATCGGCTGCTCTTTCTTCTGTTGTATATACAGAGCTAAAGAACCCATTTAGTAACTCTGCCTTCTCTTGATCCCCTGTGATCAACTCCCCATTACCATTATCTAGGGGTCCTACATGTTCAGACCTTGGCTTTTTAGCATTTATATACTTGAAGAATTTTTTGGGATTTGTTTTACTATCCTTGGCCACCTGCCTTTCATTTTGTATTTTTGCTAATTTTATTAAATTTTTACAGATTTTATTAAGCTCTTTATATTTTACAAAGGCTACAGCTGTACCCTCAGTTTTGTATTTTTTAAATGCCCTTTTTTTGTCGTGTATTGCCCCTTTCACAGAAGGTGTAAGCCATGTGGGCTTTAATTTGAGTCGTTTATACTTGTTACCTACAGGAATAAATTTTGCACTTTAATAACTCAAAGTAGATGTGAAAATCTCCCATTTATCATTTGTTCCATTATTTGACATTAGTTCTTCCCAGTCCATATCCTGAATTGCAGCCCTCATCCTGGGGAAATTGGCTTTCTTAAAATTAAATGTTTTTGCCCTCCCAACCTGCGTTTGTTTTTTATAGTATAGGTAAAATGTAACTATATTATGATCACTGTTACCGAGGTTTTCACGAACATTGACATTCCCAACAAGATCTGCATTATTAGAAATGACCAGATCCAACAGAGCTTCACCTCTAGTCGGGTCTTCCACAAACTGGCCCATAAAATTTTCCTGCAACAGGTTGAGGAAATGTCTCCCCTTTGCAGTTGAAGCCAAACCATGACACCAATTAATATCCCGGAAATTAAAATCTCCCATTATCACTACAGTACCCGCCTGTGCAGCCCGCTCCATCTGTTTATATAGCTGACCTTCCATCTCCTCAGTTATATTGGGGGGTCTATAGATTACACCAAAAGTAATTTTTTCAGTGTTTACCTCCCTTTCTAGTTCCACCCACAAGGTTTCAACCTCCTCACAATCTTCACCCACTATTGTCTCTTTCACACTCGCCTTCATATCATTTCTCACATACAGACATACACCACCGCCTTTCCTTTTTGTCCTGTCTTTCCGAAAAAGTGTAAAACCCTGTAGATTTACAGCCCAGTCATGTGAAGAGTCCAGCCATGTTTCAGCAACACCAACTATATCTATATTTTCTTCCAGTATCAAGGCCTCCAGCTCCCCCATTTTGCTTGCTAGACTTCTGGCATTTGTGAACATACACTTTAACTTGCCTGTCAGTTTTTCACTTTAATTATCAGAAATGTGATTTGACATTAATCGGGCCTTTTTATTTACACTGATGTTTTGTAACGAAAGGATCTCCTTATCTTGTTGTCTAGTCCTCTCCCCACATTCTGTTTCTCCCCCCACCAATATAGTCTGACCCCTCTCTAACCTGGCTACCCCTTTTTTTTTCTACATTGACCTCCCTCCTCAGCCCTAGTTTAAATACTCCGCCACCCCAGCTAGAATTCTCTCCCCCAGCACAGCGGACCCCCTTCCATTTAGGTGCAAATCATCTGCAGAATACAGTTTGTACCCCAATGAAAAGTCAGCCCAGTGCTCTAGGAACCCAAATCCTTCTCCTCTACACCAAGACTTCAGCCATGCATTTAACTCCCTGAGCTCCCTCTGTCTTTCCTGTGATGCGCATGGCACAGGCAGTATTCCTGAGAATACTACTTTGGAGGTCCTTCCCTTCAGCTTGTATCCTAGTTCTTTAAAATTATTCTTAAGGCTCCTCCACCTACCATTTATTCTGTCGTTGGTACCGACATGGACCACGACAGCTGGATCATCACCAGCCCCTCCCAGCAATTTGTCCACCCGTTCTACCACATGCCGAACCCTGGCACCAGGAAGACAGCAAACCATTCGGTTGAGGTGGTCTTGGCGACAAATTATTCTATCCGTCTTCCTGATTATAGAATCCCCTACAACTATCAATTGTCTTGGCTTACCTGCATTACCATCCCACCGACTACTAGATGGGCTGTTCTCCCGGCTGTTAGAGAGATCAGTATCCACTAGGGCTGCCATTTCTGAGACTGACACCCTCGCATCATCACCCAACTTGGCAATTTTGCCTGGAATGTCAGAAACCGGATCGGCCTTCCTTTTCTTTGACCCCTTTCTACTGCCCCTAACTACATTAACCCAGCTACTTACCTGATCCTGCTCACCCATGTCTTCACCCTCCAGTTCTAACCCACTAACTGCATGCTCCGTGAGCAGCAAGCTCAGCTCAAGATTGTCTATCCTCCTCAGTGTTGCATTCTGCTCCTCCAGATCTCTAATGCGAGCTTCCAGGTGACCAACATGCTCACATCTGCCACCCTGGAACTCCGGCTCCAGTCGTGCATACATATGGCAAACTGTGCACTGAAGAAAACCTCCAATCTTGCTGGCCATTATCCAAGTTACAAAAAAAAAACAGCGAACAGGTGTTAATCAAAAAGAAAAAGTAGAAGAGTACTTACTGGGGCTTTAACTCCTCTTTTCAACTCCGGTTTTTGGAACTCCACTTGATCTACAACCCACTTGTTTTTTCAAGCCACAGTGTTAGGCAACTTTTGTGTTCACATCTGCATTGGAGACTCCATAAGGGGACTCTGTTGCAGATCCGGCCAAGAATATCGGATACAATATTGCAGCATGCTGCCCTATTGTATTTGTTAAAACCACAGACACCCCAACGGAAACCCGACAAAACCCATTAAAGTCAATGGGTTTCGTTGTCGGCCAGTGTTATCCGTTGTGTAAGAGAACCAGCGCTTCTTATTTTGCCGTTGTTCTGCTCCTCTGACGGAGCAGAATAACAAAAAGCTGAACGCAGGTGTGAACCAAGCCTTACATGTTGGGCATTTTGAGTAAAATAAAGCTTCTCATACAGGAGCAGCTTGTACAGAGCGGCGGTCAAGTATGTGCCCACTACTCCATTCAATGTCTATGAGAATGACGGATGCAGCCCATACACTTTGAATGAGGTAGCAGCGCGTATGCTTGACCGCCGCTGAATTTATTGTCCTCCTCTATGCGGGGCGTGGGCTCAGACAATTTGGCTGTATGGGGCCCTGAAATTCCTGATGGCAGCCCTGTCTAAGTCTACTACTAGTCTTAGATACAGGGCCCCAGCAGACAGTATTCTTATACCGTAAGGCAGGCATAATGATGTCACTGCATGACGCCTGTCTGCGCCAAGCTGCTCACGGCAGGCGAATGGTAGCACAGGGAGCTGATGACTCCATTCTCCACCATCGTATTCAACTGTATCTGCGTCCTGAGGGTGTAGATAAAGTTTAAAACGGGATATGCCGCTGGCCTCCCGGTACAGCGGGACATTGCCCGAAATCCAGGAGTGTTCCGTTGAAATAGTTGGGAGACATGGTTTTAATAATGTTTAAATAGAAGGAAATATAATTTACTTTGCTCTAGAAAATGACCAGTTCAGTTAAAGGATATTTTTTATCAAAACTTTTTGCAAAATTGCTTAATTTTGTATTTAGTTGTATAAATGAATGCCACAGTTAACAAAACCTTTACCAGTTCAGGACCGGGCTACTTTGATCCTTCAGGACCAGACACCGTGTAGCCATTTTTAGCACGCGTTAGTTAAACGGATATAACTTTTTTATTTGTTGGGCTAGCGACGTGTTTTATGCGATGCAAGGTTCTTTTTTTATCATTTTTATACACATTCTTTTTGCTATTTTAGAATTTTTAGGCTTAAAGTTTGAAAATAATAGTAAAAAAAATAAGCTTTTTTACATTTTAGCTATTTTCTTTCTGGTAATAACATAGTTTTACCCTAAAATAGACCTTTTATTTGTGATCATCCTTGTGTACCGTAAATTTTAATATATTACATGTCTATTTTAGGGTAATTGGCTCAGGGCTAGCGTTACGACAATGATTGGCGGGTGGAATGTTTTTTTGGGGTGGCTAATTTATGTGTATTTATTATAAAAAAAATTTGCACTTTATTTTACTTACATTTTTTTATTATTATGGTCTGTCCCTCAAAGGTCAGAAAAGACCTTTAGGGGACTTTATTTTTTTTTAACTTTCTTCTTTTAGACCATGTTTTTCCACTGTTACAGGGGAAATCAGCCCTCTCATAGTGACTATTGTCACTAATAGGGCTGTGCTGGGTCTAAGTAAGACCCAGCAGCAGCCTGCCACTAATGGCATCCTGGCGATCATGCGACCAGTCACATGATCACCAGGGTCAATAGAGGCAGCAGCACTGCTGCTGCCTCTATTCATATACACAGCGCTCATTGAACGCTGTGTAAAAGAGATCAGAGAAGACAGAAGCAGCGAAAGCTGCTTCGATCTTCTCCTCAGGGTCCCCGGCAGTCCCTCACTGCCGGAGACCCGACATTCAGCTGCCCGATCGCTCGGGCAGCAAGCTAAAACCCGCTCTGTAAATAGTCTATGGCGCGGGTTTTTAAGGACCCCGACCGCTGGCCGTAAATAGACAGACAGCGGTCGGAAACCGGTTAAAGCTGCTACAACTTTACAATATAAACCTGTGCTTAAAGGGAATGTGTCGCTAGAAAAATATATATATTGTTTTTAGTTAAACTGTTAGTATATAAATGATTACACATTGTTCTAATTTTTTCACAAGTCAGGAAATATTATAAATTAGATTCTAATTTATAGCATTTCCATGTGCTGGTCACTAGAGGGAGCAATTCCCAAAATTGCAGCATTGGCATGTGGTAAAGCAACCTCATTGCTTTATGCTGCAAAATTGGAGAAGACACACTCGCTCTAGCGTCCTCAAACAATCCCCCCTCCTTTATCCTAGCTAGTGCCAGGAGAAAGGAGGGGGTTAAATGTTCACACCTCCTACTCTGTGTGCCGTAATTTTTTGAGCGAGTGCACCGTGTAGGAGGATTAGATACAGTGGTAATCAGACAGTATAACACGAACATACACACACATCACATACACAAACATAACTTACCTGCTCCTGCCGCTGCCTCCGCTCCGTCTGCTCCTAGTCCTTGCTTCTGAAAATATGGACGGAAGCCCCGACCGGAAGTAGTCATCTTACTGTCCGGCCACGGCTTCCGGTCCACATGAAAATGGCGCCGGATGTCGCTCGACCGAAGACCTTCCTTTTGGACTGTGTGGGAGCGGCGCATGCACCGTTCCCACACAGACGACGTACACTATAGTAAATGGAACGTCTCCCGTTTGCATTCACTATTGGGATATATGGGCCGTATTCCATCTCTGTATGTGTCGTTAATCGACACATACAGAGATGATAAAAAAAATGGCAGCCCTCATAGAGAAGTAAAAGTTAGGAAAAAAGAAAAAAGTACAACACAAAAACACAAATAAATAACATTTATTTTAATAATATACAAAAAGCAAAAACATATAAAAAAATTTTTTTTGTGACACCTGTCCTTTAAAGGGGTTTTCCAGCTAAATGTCTGATATATACAGGTCCCAGCTCTGGGTCCCACACCTATCTTAAGAACAGGGGTCATCTCATCCTTGTGTTTCCTGGTAAGGCAGCTGCCGCATCCAGGCAGAGAATGAATAGAGAGGTGGCCCCACATGTGCATGGCTTACTTAATTCTCTTTCAGGGGAGTTACAGAGACAGCCAAGGGCAAGCATGCTCGTCTGTTTCCGAACGCCAACTTAACAAAATGCTTGGACCCCCACCTCAGACATTTATGGCATATTACATATTACAAGTTATGCCAATAATGTATTAGATAGAAGCAACCCTTTAAGTTCTGCTTACCCCACCCAATCTTAATATACGCTGGGATGGTGGCACTTGAAAACGATTGCAGCGGCATTGATGAAGGTGGTGTTCAGATAATGCATCATGGGACTACTGCGTCCTTAGCTTTGCCTGGTTGCGCATGTGCAGAATTATACTGTGTTGGGCACTATCTACAGGGGGCACGCTGGTGTGCACTAACTACAGGGGCTCTGAAAAAACACCCACTTTTGCATTTTTAGGAGTATTATTACACCAATATTTCCTATCATCTAGGTAAAAAACTAGGATAGTACCTGCTGGCCCAGATTACCCGACGCTCCCAATTGCAAGTGCTGTCCATGCCTTTCCTTAATGTGTTACTCTATGATCCAAAAGGTGTGTAGCATGCCAAGTTCCTCTTCATTCTTTGGAGGCGTTTTTTTCTGGTACCAATATTAGTACACCATTCCTCTTCTACCTACAACAAATGACCCATTCTTTTCCCAAAAAATGGGAAAGAATGAGGGGCACAATGCCAATTCGAACTGGAAAACATTCTTTGTCTTAACGTGTGACAAACTTGTATGTATTCTGGACTATCAGGCTATAAAAAATGAATTTAACAACATGTGTGCAAGCCTTCAGTGCATGCACACATGGTGTTAACAAAAAATCCGGCCTCCTCCTACCCCTTCAGCTGGCCATTCCATCTCCAGAATTGGTGCATTTTTAGGAGTATTATTACATCAATATTTCCTAACATCTAGTTTAAAGATAGGATAGTACGTGCTGGCCCAGAATATCCAACGCTCCCGATCGTAAGTGCTGTCCATACCTTTCCTAAATGTGTTACTCCACAATCCAACAAGTGTGTAGCGCGCCTGTAAAGGATCTGCCAGGCACTACGTGTGTGGATACTCCCAGGATTAATCAGTCGACACCTGAGGCCAGACCTCTTAGACTGACACCGGATCCCACCAATCAGGGTGGCAGGCTCAGGAGTGGGAGAACCTATCGCGGCCTGGTCAGTCGGAGTTAGCTCCGCCCCCTGTCCATTTATACCTGCCGTTTTCTCTTCCTCATTGCTTGTTATTCTTCCTGGATTCCTGGCCCCACTGCTGCCTTGCTCCAGCCTGCTTCTGCCGTGCTTCTGCCTTGCTTCAGTTCCCGCTTATCCTGCTTCGCTCTGCCCCTGGCTTGCTTCCTGCTCCGTGCTCTGCGTTTGTATACTCCACTACATCCTGATCCTGACTGGCTCGTTCACCACTCCATTTCCTCACGGTGTTCCGTGGGTTACTGCCCCTTCCCTTGCTTGTTCCCGGTTTGTATCCCCTTGCACTTAGTCAGCGTAGGGACAGCCGCCAAGTTGTACCCCGTCGCCTAGGGCGGGTCGTTGCAAGTAGGCAGGGACAGGGCGGTGGGTAGATTAGGGCTCACTTGTTCCCTTCACCTCCTTCCTGCCATAACAGCGCCAAGTTCCTCTTCATCCCTTGGAGGCGCGTTCTTCTGGTGCCAATATTAGTACACCATTCCTCTTCTACCTACAACAAATGACCTATTCTTTGCCCACAATATGGGTAAGAATGAGGGGCACAACGCCAATTCGAACTGGAAAACATTCTTTGTCTTAACGTGTGACAAACTTGTATGTATTCTGGACTATCAGGCTATAAAAAAATGAATTTAACAACATGTGTGCAAGCCTTCAGTGCATGCACACATGGTGTTAAAAAAAATCCGGCCTCCTCCTACCCCTTCAGCCAGCCATTCCATCTCCAGAATTGGTGCCTTTTTAGGAGTATTATTACACCATTATTTCGTAACATCTAGTTTAAAGATAGGATAGTACCGGCTGGCCCAGAATATCCAATGCTCCCGATCGCAAGTGCTGTCCATACCTTTCCTAAATGTGTTACTCCATGATCCAACAGGTGTGTAGCGCGCCAAGTTCCTCTTCATCCCTTGGAGGCGCGTTCTTCTGGTACCAATATTAGTACACTATTCCTCTTCTACCTACAACAAATGATCCATTCTTTGCCCACAATATGGGAAAGAATGAGGGGCACAAAGCCAATTCAAACTGGAAAACATTCTTTGTCTTAACGTGTGACAAACTTGTATGTATTCTGGACTATCAGGCTATAAAAAATGAATTTAACAACATGTGTGCAAGCCTTCAGTGCATACACACATGGTGTTAAAAAAAATACGGCCTCCTCCTACCCCTTCAGCCGGCCATTACATCTCCAGAATTGGTGCATTTTTAGGAGTATTATTACACCAATATTTCCGAACATCTAGTTTAAAGATAGGATAGTACCTGCTGGCCCAGAATGTCCAACGCTCCCGATCGCAAGTGCTGTCCATACCTTTCCTAAATGTGTTACTCCACGATCCAACAGGTGTGTAGCGCGCCAAATTCCTCTTCATCCCTTGGAGGCGCGTTCTTCTGGTGCCAATATTAGTACACCATTCCTCTTCTACCTACAACAAATGACCCATTCTTTGCCCACAATATGGGAAAGAATGAGGGGCACAACGCCAATTCGAACTGGAAAACATTCTTTGTCTTAACGTGTGACAAACTTGTATGTATTCTGGACTATCAGGCTATAAAAAATGAATTTAACAACATGTGTGCAAGCATTCAGTGCATGCACACATGGTTTTAAAAAAAATCCGGCCTCCTCCTACCCCTTCAGCCGGCCATTCCATCTCCAGAATTGGTGCATTTTTAGGAGTATTATTACACCAATATTTCCTAACATCTAGTTTAAAGATAGGATAGTACCTGCTGGCCCAGAATGTCCAACGCTCCCGATCGCAAGTGCTGTCCATACCTTTCCTAAATGTGTTACTCCACGATCATACAGGTGTGTAGCGCGCCAAGTACCTCTTCATCCCTTGGAGGCGCGTTCTTCTGGTACCAATATTAGTACACTATTCCTCTTCTACCTACAACAAATGACCCATTCTTTGCCCACAATATGGGAAAGAATGAGGGGCACAAAGCCAATTCAAACTGGAAAACATTCTTTGTCTTAACGTGTGACAAACTTGTATGTATTCTGGAATATCAGGCTATAAAAAATGAATTTAACAACATGTGTGCAAGCCTTCAGTGCATGCATACATGGTGTTAAAAAAAATCCGGCCTCCTCCTACCCCTTCAGCCGGCCATTCCATCTCCAGCATTGGTGCATTTTTAGGAGTATTATTACACCAATATTTCCTAACATCTAGTTTAAAGATAGGATAGTACGTGCTGGCCCAGAATATCAAACGTTCCCGATCGCAAGTTCTGTCCATACCTTTCCAAAATGTGTTACTCCACAATCCAACATGTGTGTAGCGCGCCAAGTTCCTCTTCATCCCTTGGAGGCGCGTTCTTCTGGTACCAATATTAGTACACCATTCCTCTTCTACCTACAACAAATGACCCATTCTTTGCCCACAATATGGAAAAGAATGAGGGGCACAACGCCAATTCGAACTGGAAAACATTAATTGTCTTAACGTGTGACAAACTTGTATGTATTCTGGACTATCAGGCTATAAAAAATGAATTTAACAACATGTGTGCAAGCATTCTGTTATGGCAGGAAGGAGGGGAAGGGAACAAGTGAGCCCTAATCTACCCACCGCCCTGTCCCTGCCTACTTGCAAGGACCCGCCCTAGGCGACGGGGTACAACTAGGCGGCGGTCCCTACGCTGACTAAGTACAAGGGAATACAAACAGGGAACAAGCAAGGGAAGGGGCAGTAGCCCACGGAACACCGTGAGGAAACCAGAGTGGTGAACGAGCCAGTCAGGACCAGGATGACACGAAGTACACGAACGCAGAGCAAGGAGCAGGAAGCAAGCCGGGGGCAGAGCGAAGCAGGATAAGCGGAAGCTGTAGCAAGGCTGAAGCAAGGCAGAAGCAGGCTGGAGCAAGGCAGTAGCAAGGCCAGGAAACCAGGAAGAATCACAAGCAATGAGGAAGAGAAAACGGCAGGTATAAATGGACAGGGGGCGGAGCTAAATCCGACTGACCACGCCGCGATAGGCTCTCCCACTCCTGAGCCTGCCACCCTGATTGGTGGGAGCCGGAGTCAGTCTAAGAGGTCCGGCCTCAGGTGTCGATTGATTAATCCTGGGAGTATCCACAGACGTAGTGCCTGGCAGATCCTTTACAGTACTCCCCCTTTTATGAGGGGCCACCGGACCCTTACTAAGAGGACCTGGTTTAGTGGGGAAGAGAAGGTGGAACCTCCTGACCAATACCCCAGCGTGAACATCTCGAGCAGGTACCCAAGTCCTCTCCTCCGGCCCGTATCCTCTCAAATGGACCAGGTACTGGAGGGAGCCCTGGATCATCCTACTGTCCACAATCTTGGCCACCTCGAATTCCACCCCCTCAGGGGTGAGAACGGGAACAGGAGATTTCCTCGAGGGGGACCAGGACGGGGAGCAGCGTTTAAGGAGGGAGGCATGAAAGACGTCGTGTATGCGAAAGGATTGGGGAAGCTCCAGACGGAAGGATACAGGGTTGAGGACTTCAATGACCTTATAAGGCCCAATAAATCGGGGAGCAAACTTCCTGGACAGGACCTTAAGGCGCAAGTTCCTAGACGACAACCATACCAGATCCCCGACGACAAACCGGGGGTTAGCAGAACGTCTTCTATCAGCCTGAATCTTTTGTACGCTCTGGGGCGCCTCTAGGTTCTTCTGAACCTGGGCCCAGACTGTGCACAGTTCCCGATGAACGTCCTCTACCTCGGGATTATTGGAACTACCAAGAGAAATGGAGGAGAATCGTATATTAAACCCGAAATTACAGAAAAACGGGGAGACCCCTGACGAGTTACTGACCCGGTTATTCAGGGAAAATTCGGCGAGGGGAATGAATGAGACCCAATCAAATTGACAGTCAGAGATGAAACACCTTAAATATTGTTCCAGGGATTGATTAGTCCTCTCCGTTTGGCCATTAGTTTCGGGATGGAAGGCGGAGGAGAAGGACAGATCAATCTCCAACTTTTTACAAAAGGCTCTCCAAAATAAAGAAACAAATTGTACCCCTCTGTCAGACACGATATTGACTGGGACCCCATGGAGACACAGAATGTGTTTAACAAACAAAGAAGCTATCGTCTTGGCGTTAGGTTGTTTCTTAAGGGGCACAAAGTGGCACATCTTGCTGAAGCGGTCTACTACCACCCACACCACCGACTTGCCTTGAGATGGAGGCAAATCGGTGATAAAATCCATGGAGATATGGGTCCAAGGTCTCTGGGGAATGGGCAAAGGACGTAGTAAGCCCGCAGGTCGGGACCTAGGGGTCTTGGACCTAGCACAAACCTCACAAGCGGCGACGTAAGCCCTAACGTCTTTACGCAACCCAGGCCACCAATAGTTTCTGGTAATGAGGTGTTTGGTACCCAAGATGCCACTATGACCAGATAGTGCGGAGTTATGGTTTTCCCTAAGTACCCTTAGCCGGTATTGCAGGGGGACAAACGGCTTGTCCCCAGGGAGGTTCCCGGGAGCTGAACCTTGATCAGCCGCAATGTCAGAGACTAAATCAGAATCAGTGGCAGAAACGATTATACCAGGGGGTAAAATACAAGCAGGATCCTTCTCCGAAGGAGGATTGGCCATGAAACTACGTGACAGTGCATCAGCCTTAATATTTTTGGACCCAGCCCTATAGGTAACCAAGAAGTTAAATCTGGTAAAAAATAGCACCCATCGAGCTTGTCTCGGATTAAGCCTCCAGGCAGATTCTAGGAAAACCAGATTCTTGTGGTCAGTAAGGACCGTTACCTGGTGTCTGGCCCCCTCCAGGAAGTGACGCCACTCTTCAAAAGCCCATTTAATGGCTAAAAGTTCGCGGTTGCCAATATCATAGTTACTCTCCGTGGGCGAAAACTTCCTAGAGAAGTAAGCACAGGGGCGGAGATGGGTGAGGGACCTGGTACCCTGGGACAAGACGGCCCCCACTCCCACCTCGGACGCGTCAACCTCCACGATAAATGGCTCCCTTTGGTTGGGCTGAACCAGCACGGGGGCCGAGATAAAGCACTTCTTGAGGGTCTCAAAAGCCTGGACGGCCTCAGGAGGCCAGTGGAGGACATCAGCACCCTTGCGAGTGAGGTCCGTAAGAGGCTTAGCGACGACCGAGAAGTTGGCAATAAATCTCCTGTAATAGTTAGCAAACCCCAAAAAACACTGTAGCGCCTTCAGGGAGGCAGGTTGGACCCATTCCGCCACAGCCTGAACCTTGGCAGGGTCCATGCGGAATTCATGAGGAGTGAGGATTTGACCCAAAAATGGTATCTCCTGTACCCCAAACACACATTTTTCGGTTTTCGCAAACAGATTATTTTCCCGGAGGACCTGGAGCACCTTCCTGACATGCTCCACGTGGGAGGACCAGTCCTTGGAAAACACCAGTATGTCATCAAGGTACACTACAAGAAAATTTCCCAGGTAATCTCTCAGAATTTCATTAATAAAATTCTGGAAGACAGCAGGGGCATTACACAACCCAAAGGGCATGACCAGGTATTCGAAAAGACCTTCGGGCGTGTTGAACGCAGTCTTCCACTCATCCCCCTCTTTGATGCGGATAAGGTTATACGCCCCCCGTAGATCAAACTTAGAGAACCATTGGGCCCCCTGAACCTGATTAAAAAGATGCGGAATCAAAGGAAGGGGATACTGGTTCCTTACTGTGACCTTATTCAGGTTACGATAGTCAATGCACGGCCTAAGACCACCATCCTACTTCCCCACGAAGAAGAAGCCAGCACCTACAGGAGAAGTCGAGGGGCAAATGAAACCCTTGGCCAGGAATTCTTGGATATATTCCCTCATGGCTTCACGTTCAGGACATGAAAGATTAAATATCCTACCCTTAGGAAGCTTAGCACCTGGTACCAAATCGATGGCGCAATCGTAATCTCTATGAGGGGGCAACACCTCGGAGGCCTCCTTAGAGAAAACATCAGCGAAGTCCTGAACAAACTCAGGTAGCGTGTTTACCTCCTCACGGGGAGAAATAGAGTTAACCGAAAGACATGACGTCAGGCATTCACTACCCCATTTGGTGAGATCCCCAGTATTCCAATCAAACGTGGGATTATGCAACTGCAACCAGGGAAGACCTAATACCAGATCGGACGATAATCCCTGCATCAACAGTACAGAGCACTGCTCCAAATGCAGGAGTATGCTGAGTAAAATAACCATTAGCAAGAGGAGTGGAGTCGATACCCACTACCGGGACAGGATAAGGCAAATCAATAAAAGGCATTTTTAGAGACATAGCAAATTCCACAGACATGATATTAGCAGATGAGCCTGAATCCACGAAGGCACTGCCGGTGGCAGACCGACCAGCAAACGAGACCTGAAAGGGAAGCAAAATTTTATTGCGTTTCATATTAACGGGAAATACCTGTGCGCCCAAGTGACCTCCCCGATGATCACTTAGGCGCGGAAGTTTTCCGGCTGCTTATTCTTGCGCCTGGGACAGGTGTTCAGTTGATGCTTGTCATCCCTACAATAGAAGCAGAGACCATTCTTCCTGCGGAACTCTCTACGTTGTCGAGAAAACACAGAGGCCCCGAGTTGCATAGGTACCTCCGAGTCTTCCGTGGAAGAGCGAGGAGACGGGACCTCGGGGGGAATCGAAGGGAAATCAGAGGGGAAAAAACTGAAACGTTCAAGCTGTCGTTCCCTGAGACCTCGGTCAAGTCGTACTGCTAATGGCCATAACCTGGTCTATCGAGTCAGAAGGGGGGTAGCTAACAAGCAGATCCTTCAGGGCGTTAGATAAGCCTAACCTAAACTGGCACCTTAGGGCAGGGTCATTCCACCGAGAAGCTACGCACCACTTTCTAAAGTCAGAACAGTATTCCTCAACAGGTCTCCTACCCTGACGTAAGGTCACCAGCTGACTCTCGGCTAAGGCAGTCCTGTCAGTCTCGTCGTAAATGAGTCCGAGGGCAGAGAAAAAACGATCAACGGAGGAAAGTTCAGGGGCGTCAGGAGCCAAGGAGAAGGCCCACTCTTGGGGCCCTTCCTGGAGTCGGGATATAATGATTCCCACCCGCTGGTTCTCGGAACCTGAGGAGTGAGGTTTTAGACGGAAGTAAAGTCTGCAACTCTCCCGAAAGGAGAGAAAAGTCTTACGGTCCCCTGAGAACCGGTCAGGTAGCTTGAGGTCAGGTTCTAGAGGTGAGGCGAGGGGTACTACTATGGCAGCGTCAGGCTGGTTGACCCTCTGAGCCAGGGCCTGGACCTGTAGGGAAAGGCCCTGCATCTGCTGGGTCAGGGTCTCAAGGGGGTCCATGATAGCGTAGAAGAAAGGGTAGACTAGGTATGGGCTTGTGATTATGTTATGGCAGGAAGGAGGGGAAGGGAACAAGTGAGCCCTAATCTACCCACCGCCCTGTCCCTGCCTACTTGCAACGACCCGCCCTAGGCGACGGGGTACACCTGGCCGGCGGTCCCTACGCTGACTAAGTGCAAGGGAATGCAAACAGGGACCAAGCAAGGGAAGGGGCAGTAGCCCACGGAACACCGTGAGGAAACCAGAGTGGTGAACGAGCCAGTCAGGACCAGGATGACACGAAGTACACGAACGCAGAGCAAGGAGCAGGAAGCAAGCCGGGGGCAGAGCGAAGCAGGATAAGCGGAAGCTGTAGCAAGGCTGAAGCAAGGCAGAAGCAGGCTGGAGCAAGGCAGTAGCAAGGCCAGGAAACCAGGAAGAATCACAAGCAATGAGGAAGAGAAAACGGCAGGTATAAATGGACAGGGGGCGGAGCTAACTCCGACTGACCAGGCCGTGATAGGCTCTCCCACTCCTGAGCCTGCCACCCTGATTGGTGGGAGCCGGAGTCAGTCTAAGAGTTCCGGCCTCAGGTGTCGATTGATTAATCCTGGGAGTATCCACAGACGTAGTGCCTGGCAGATCCTTTACACATTCAGTGCATGCACACATGGTATTAAAAAAAATCCGGCCTCCTCCTACCCCTTCAGCCGGCCATTCCATCTCCAGAATTGGTGCATTTTTAGGAGTATTATTACACCAATATTGCCTAACATCTAGTTTAAAGATAGGATAGTACCTGCTGGCCCAGAATGTCCAACGCTCCCGATCGCAAGTGCTGTCCATATCTTTCCTAAATGTGTTGCTCCACAATCCAACATGTGTGTAGCGCGCCAAGTTCCTCTTCATCCCTTGGAGGCGCGTTCTTCTGGTACCAATATTAGTACACCATTCCTTGTCTACCTAAAACAAATGACCCATTCTTTGCCCACAATATGGAAAAGAATGAGGGGCACAACGCCAATTCGAACTGGAAAACATTCTTTGTCTTAACGTGTGACAAACTTGTATGTATTCTGGACTATCAGGCTATAAAAAATGAATTTAACAACATGTGTGCAAGCATTCAGTGCATGCACACATGGTATTAAAAAAAATCCGGCCTCCTCCTACCCCTTCAGCCGGCCATTCCATCTCCAGAATTGGTGCATTTTTAGGAGTATTATTACACCAATATTTCCTAACATCTAGTTTAAAGATAGGATAGTACCTGCTGGCCCAGAATGTCCAACGCTCCCGATCGCAAGTGCTGTCCATACCTTTCCTAAATGTGTTACTCCACGATCCAACAGGTGTGTAGCGCGCCAAGTTCCTCTTCATCCCTTGGAGGCCCGTTCTTCTGGTACCAATATTAGTACACTATTCCTCTTCTACCTACAACAAATGACCCATTCTTTGCCCACAATATGGGAAAGAATGAGGGGCACAAAGCCAATTCAAACTGGAAAACATTCTTTGTCTTAACGTGTGACAAACTTGTATGTATTCTGGAATATCAGGCTATAAAAAATGAATTTAACAACATGTGTGCAAGCCTTCAGTGAATGCACACATGGTGTTAAAAAAATATCCAACCTCCTCCTACCCCTATAGCCGGCCATTCCATCTCCAGAATTGATGCATTTTTAGAAGTATTATTACACCAATAATTCCTAACATCTAGTTTTAAGATAGGATAGTACCTGCTGGCCCAGAATGTCCAACACTCCCGATCGCAAGTGCTGTCCATACCTTTCCTCAATGTGTTACTCCACGATCCAACAGGTGTGTAGCGCGCCAAGTTCCTCTTCATCCCTTGGAGGCGCGTTCTTCTGGTGCCAATATTAGTACACCATTCCTCTTCTACCTACAACAAATGACCTATTCTTTGCCCACAATATGGGAAAGAATGAGGGGCACGACGCCAATTCGAACTGGAAAACATTCTTTGTCTTAACGTGTGACAAACTTGTATGTATTCTGGACTATCAGGCTATAAAAAATGAATTTAACAACATGTGTGCAAGCCTTCAGTGCATGCACACATGGTGTTAAAAAACAATCCGGCCTCCTCCTACCCGTTCAGCCGGCCATTCCATCTCCAGAATTGGTGCATTTTTAGGAGTATTATTACACCAATATTTCCTAACATCTAGTTTAAAGATAGGATAGTACCTGCTGGCCCAGAATATCCAACGCTCCCGATCGCAAGTGCTGTCCATACCTTTCCTAAATGTGTTACTCCACAATCCAACATGTGTGTAGCTCGCCAAGTTCCTCTTCATCCCTTGTAGGCGCGTTCTTCAGGTACCAATATTAGTACACCATTCCTCTTCTACCTACAACAAATGACCCATACTTTGCCCACAATATGGAAAAGAATGAGGGGCACAACGCCAATTCGAACTGGAAAACATTAATTGTCTTAACGTGTGACAAACTTGTATGTATTCTGGACTGTCAGGCTATAAAAAATGAATTTAACAACATGTGTGCAAGCATTCCGTGCATGCACACATGGTATTAAAAAAAATCCGGCCTCCTCCTACCCCTTCAGCCGGCCATTCCATTTTCAGAATTGGTGCGTTTTTAGGAGTATTTTTTACACCAATATTACCTAATATCTAGTTTAAAGATAGGATAGTACCTGCTGGCCCAGAATGTCCAACGCTCCCGATCGCAAGTGCTGTCCATACCTTTCCTAAATGTGTTACTCCACGATCCAACAGGTGTGTAGCGCGCCAAGTTCCTATTCATCCCTTGGAGGCGCGTTCTTCTGGTACCAATATTAGTACACCATTCCTTTTCTACCTACAACAAATGACCCATTCTTTGCCCACAATATGGGCAAGAATGAGGGGCACAACGCCAATTCGAACTGGAAAACATTCTTTGTCTTAACGTGTGACAAACTTATATGTATTCTGGACTATCAGGCTATAAAAAATGAATTTAACAACATGTGTGCAAGCCTTCAGTGCATGCACACATGGTGTTAAAAAAAATCCGGCCTCCTCCTACCCCTTCAGCCGGCCATTCCATCTCCAGATTTGGTGCAGTTTTAGGAGTATTATTACACCAATATTTCCTAACATCTAGTTTAAAGATAGGATAGTACCTGCTGGCCCAGAATGTCCAACGCTCCCGATCGCAAGTGCTGTCCATACCTTTCCTAAATGTGTTACTCCACGATCCAACAGGTGTGTAGCGCGCCAAGTTCCTATTCATCCCTTGGAGGCGCGTTCTTCTGGTACCAATATTAGTACACCATTCCTTTTCTACCTACAACAAATGACCCATTCTTTGCCCACAATATGGGCAAGAATGAGGGGCACAACGCCAATTCGAACTGGAAAACATTCTTTGTCTTAACGTGTGACAAACTTATATGTATTCTGGACTATCAGGCTATAAAAAATGAATTTAACAACATGTGTGCAAGCCTTCAGTGCATGCACACATGGTGTTAAAAAAAATCCGGCCTCCTCCTACCCCTTCAGCCGGCCATTCCATCTCCAGATTTGGTGCAGTTTTAGGAGTATTATTACACCAATATTTCCTAACATCTAGTTTAAAGATAGGATAGTACCTGCTGGCCCAGAATGTCCAACGCTCCCGATCGCAAGTGCTGTCCATACCTTTCCTAAATGTGTTACTCCACGATCCAACAGGTGTGTAGCGCGCCAAGTTCCTCTTCATCCCTTGGAGGCGCGTTCTTCTGGTGCCAATATTAGTACACCATTCCTCTTCTACCTACAACAAATGACCCATACTTTGCCCACAATATGGAAAAGAATGAGGGGCACAACGCCAATTCGAACTGGAAAACATTAATTGTCTTAACGTGTGACAAACTTGTATGTATTCTGGACTGTCAGGCTATAAAAAATGAATTTAACAACATGTGTGCAAGCATTCCGTGCATGCACACATGGTATTAAAAAAAATCCGGCCTCCTCCTACCCCTTCAGCCGGCCATTCCATTTTCAGAATTGGTGCGTTTTTAGGAGTATTTTTTACACCAATATTACCTAATATCTAGTTTAAAGATAGGATAGTACCTGCTGGCCCAGAATGTCCAACGCTCCCGATCGCAAGTGCTGTCCATACCTTTCCTAAATGTGTTACACCACGATTCAACATGTGTGTAGCGCGCCAAGTTCCTCTTCATCCCTTGGAGGCGCGTTCTTCTGGTACCAATATTAGTACACCATTCCTCTTCTACCTACAACAAATGACCCATTCTTTGCCCACAATATGGGAAAGAATGAGGGGCACAACGCCAATTCGAACTAGAAAACATTCTTTGTCTTAACGTGTGACAAACTTATATGTATTCTGGTCTATCAGGCTATAAAAAATGAATTTAACAACATGTGTGCAAGCCTTCAATGCATGCACACATGGTGTTAAAAAAAATCCGGCCTCCTCCTACCCCTTCAGCCGGCCATTCCATCTCCAGATTTGGTGCAGTTTTAGGAGTATTATTACACCAATATTTCCTAACATCTAGTTTAAAGATAGGATAGTACCTGCTGGCCCAGAATGTCCAACGCTCCCGATCGCAAGTGCTGTCCATACCTTTCCTAAATGTGTTACTCCACGATCCAACAGGTGTGTAGCGCGCCAAGTTCCTATTCATCCCTTGGAGGCGCGTTCTTCTGGTACCAATATTAGTACACCATTCCTTTTCTACCTACAACAAATGACCCATTCTTTGCCCACAATATGGGCAAGAATGAGGGGCACAACGCCAATTCGAACTGGAAAACATTCTTTGCCTTAACGTGTGACAAACTTATATGTATTCTGGACTATCAGGCTATAAAAAATGAATTTAACAACATGTGTGCAAGCCTTCAGTGCATGCACACATGGTGTTAAAAAAAATCCGGCCTCCTCCTACCCCTTCAGCCGGCCATTCCATCTCCAGATTTGGTGCAGTTTTAGGAGTATTATTACACCAATATTTCCTAACATCTAGTTTAAAGATAGGATAGTACCTGCTGGCCCAGAATGTCCAACGCTCCCGATCGCAAGTGCTGTCCATACCTTTCCTAAATGTGTTACTCCACGATCCAACAGGTGTGTAGCGCGCCAAGTTCCTCTTCATCCCTTGGAGGCGCGTTCTTCTGGTGCCAATATTAGTACACCATTCCTCTTCTACCTACAACAAATGACCTATTCTTTGCCCACAATATGGGAAAGAATGAGGGGCACAACACCAATTCGAACTGGAAACATTCTTTGTCTTAACGTGTGACAAACTTGTATGTATTCTGGACTATCAGGCTGTAATAAATGAATTTAACAACATGTGTGCAAGCCTTAAGTGCATGTACACATGGTGTTAAAAAAACAATCCGGCCTCCTCCTACCCCTTCAGCCGGCCATTCCATCTCCAGATTTGGTGCAGTTTTAGGAGTATTATTACACCAATATTTCCTAACATCTAGTTTAAAGATAGGATAGTACCTGCTGGCCCAGAATGTCCAACACTCCCGATCGCAAGTGCTGTCCATACCTTTCCTAAATGTGTTACTCCACAATCCAACATGTGTGTAGCGCGCCAAGTTCCTCTTCATCCCTTGGAGGCGGGTTCTTCTGGTACCAATATTAGTACACCATTCCTCTTCTACCTACAACAAATGACCTATTCTTTGCCCACAATATGGGAAAGAATGAGGGGCACAACACCAATTCGAACTGGAAAACATTCTTTGTCTTAACGTGTGACAAACTTGTATGTATTCTGGACTATCAGGCTATAAAAAATGAATTTAACAACATGTGTGCAAGCCTTCAGTACATGCACACATGGTGTTAAAAAAAATCCGGCCTCCTCCTACCCCTTCAGCCGGCCATTCCATCTCCAGAATTGGTGCATTTTTAGGAGTATTATTACACCATTATTTCGTAACATCTAGTTTAAAGATAGGATAGTACCGGCTGGCCCAGAATATCCAACGCTCCCGATCGCAAGTGCTGTCCATACCTTTCCTAAATGTGTTACTCCACAATCCAACATGTGTGTAGCGCGCCAAATTCCTCTTCATCGCTTGGAGGCGCGTTCTTCTGGTACCAATATTAGTACACCATTCCTCTTCTACCTAAAACAAATGACCCATTCTTTGCCCACAATATGGAAAAGAATGAGGGGCACAACGCCAATTCGAACTAGAAAACATTCATTGTCTTAACGTGTGACAAACTTGTATGTATTCTGGACTATCAGGCTGTAAAAAATTAATTTAACAACATGTGTGCAAGATTTAAGTGCATGCACACATGGTGTTAAAAAAAATCCGGCCTCCTCCTACCCCATCAGCCGACCATTCCATTTTCAGAATTGGTGCGTTTTTAGGAGTATTTTTTACACCAATATTTCCTAACATCTAGTTTAAAGATAGGATAGTACCTGCTGGCCCAGAATGTCCAACGCTCCCGATCGCAAGTGCTGTCCATACCTTTCCTAAATGTGTTACACCACGATCCAACATGTGTGTAGCGCGCCAAGTTCCTCTTCATCCCTTGGAGGCGCGTTCTTCTGGTACCAATATTAGTACACCATTCCTCTTCTACCTACAACAAATAACCCATTCTTTGCCCACAATATGGGAAAGAATGAGGGGCACCACGCCAATTCGAACTGGAAAACATTCTTTGTCTTAACGTGTGACAAACTTATATGTATTCTGGACTATCAGGCTATAAAAAATGAATTTAACAACATGTGTGCAAGCCTTCAGTGCATGCACACATGGTGTTAAAAAAAAATCCGGCCTCCTCCTACCCCTTCAGCCGGCCATTCCATCTCCAGATTTGGTGCAGTTTTAGGAGTATTATTACACCAATATTTCCTAACATCTAGTTTAAAGATAGGATAGTACCTGCTGGCCCAGAATGTCCAACGCTCCCGATCGCAAGTGCTGTCCATACCTTTCCTAAATGTGTTACTCCACGATCCAACAGGTGTGTAGCGCGCCAAGTTCCTCTTCATCCCTTGGAGGCGCGTTCTTCTGGTGCAAATATTAGTACACCATTCCTCTTCTACCTACAACAAATGACCTATTCTTTGCCCACAATATGGGAAAGAATGAGGGGCACAACGCCAATTCGAACTAGAAAACATTCATTGTCTTAACGTGTGACAAGCTTGTATGTATTCTGGACTATCAGGCTGTAAAAAATGAATTTAACAACATGTGTGCAAGACTTAAGTGCATGCACACATGGTGTTAAAAAAAAATCTGGCCTCCTCCTACCCCTTCAGCCGGCCATTCCATCTCCAGATTTGGTGCAGTTTTAGGAATATTTTTACACCAATATTTCCTAACATCTAGTTTAAAGATAGGATAGTACCTGCTGGCCCAGAATATCCAACGCTCCCGATCGCAAGTGCTGTCCATACCTTTCCTAAATGTGTTACTCCACAATCCAACATGTGTGTAGCGTGCCAAATTCCTCTTCATCCCTTGGAGGCGCGTTCTTCTGGTACCAATATTAGTACACCATTCCTCTTCTACCTACAACAAATGACCCATTCTTTGCCCACAATATGGAAAAGAATGAGGGGCACAACGCCAATTCGAACTAGAAAACATTCATTGTCTTAACGTGTGACAAACTTGTATGTATTCTGGACTATCAGGCTGTAAAAAATGAATTTAACAACATGTGTGCAAGACTTAAGTGCATGCACACATGGTGTTAAAAAAAAATCCGGCCTCCTCCTACCCCATCAGACGACCATTCCATTTTCAGAATTGGTGCGTTTTTAGGAGTATTTTTTACACCAATATTTCCTAACATCTAGTTTAAAGATAGGATAGTACCTGCTGGCCCAGAATGTCCAACGCTCCCGATCGCAAGTGCTGTCCATACATTTCCTAAATGTGTTACACCACGATCCAACATGTGTGTAGCGCGCCAAGTTCCTCTTCATCCCTTGGAGGCGTGTTCTTCTGGTACCAATATTGATAGACCATTCCTCTTCTACGTACAACAAATGACGCATTCTTTGCCCACAATATGGGAAAGAATGAGGGGCACAACGCCAATTCGAACTGGAAAACATTCTTTGTCTTAACGTGTGACAAACTTATATGTATTCTGGACTATCAGGCTATAAAAAATGAATTTAACAACATGTGTGCAAGCCTTCAGTGCATGCACACATGGTGTTAAAAAAAAATCCGGCCTCCTCCTACCCCTTCAGCCGGCCATTCCATCTCCAGATTTGGTGCAGTTTTAGGAGTATTATTACACCAATATTTCCTAACATCTAGTTTAAAGATAGGATAGTACCTGCTGGCCCAGAATGTCCAACGCTCCCGATCGCAAGTGCTGTCCATACCTTTCCTAAATGTGTTACTCCACGATCCAACAGGTGTGTAGCGCGCCAAGTTCCTCTTCATCCCTTGGAGGCGCGTTCTTCTGGTGCAAATATTAGTACACCATTCCTCTTCTACCTACAACAAATGACCTATTCTTTGCCCACAATATGGGAAAGAATGAGGGGCACAACGCCAATTCGAACTAGAAAACATTCATTGTCTTAACGTGTGACAAGCTTGTATGTATTCTGGACTATCAGGCTGTAAAAAATGAATTTAACAACATGTGTGCAAGACTTAAGTGCATGCACACATGGTGTTAAAAAAAAATCTGGCCTCCTCCTACCCCTTCAGCCGGCCATTCCATCTCCAGATTTGGTGCAGTTTTAGGAATATTATTACACCAATATTTCCTAACATCTAGTTTAAAGATAGGATAGTACCTGCTGGCCCAGAATATCCAACGCTCCCGATCGCAAGTGCTGTCCATACCTTTCCTAAATGTGTTACTCCACAATCCAACATGTGTGTAGCGTGCCAAATTCCTCTTCATCCCTTGGAGGCGCGTTCTTCTGGTACCAATATTAGTACACCATTCCTCTTCTACCTACAACAAATGACCCATTCTTTGCCCACAATATGGAAAAGAATGAGGGGCACAACGCCAATTCGAACTAGAAAACATTCATTGTCTTAACGTGTGACAAACTTGTATGTATTCTGGACTATCAGGCTGTAAAAAATGAATTTAACAACATGTGTGCAAGACTTAAGTGCATGCACACATGGTGTTAAAAAAAAATCCGGCCTCCTCCTACCCCATCAGACGACCATTCCATTTTCAGAATTGGTGCGTTTTTAGGAGTATTTTTTACACCAATATTTCCTAACATCTAGTTTAAAGATAGGATAGTACCTGCTGGCCCAGAATGTCCAACGCTCCCGATCGCAAGTGCTGTCCATACATTTCCTAAATGTGTTACACCACGATCCAACATGTGTGTAGCGCGCCAAGTTCCTCTTCATCCCTTGGAGGCGTGTTCTTCTGGTACCAATATTGATAGACCATTCCTCTTCTACGTACAACAAATGACGCATTCTTTGCCCACAATATGGGAAAGAATGAGGGGCACAACGCCAATTCGAACTGGAAAACATTCTTTGTCTTAACGTGTGACAAACTTATATGTATTCTGGACTATCAGGCTATAAAAAATGAATTTAACAACATGTGTGCAAGCCTTCAGTGCATGCACACATGGTGTTAAAAAAAAATCCGGCCTCCTCCTACCCCTTCAGCCGGCCATTCCATCTCCAGATTTGGTGCAGTTTTAGGAGTATTATTACACCAATATTTCCTAACATCTAGTTTAAAGATAGGATAGTACCTGCTGGCCCAGAATGTCCAACGCTCCCGATCGCAAGTGCTGTCCATACCTTTCCTAAATGTGTTACTCCACGATCCAACAGGTGTGTAGCGCGCCAAGTTCCTCTTCATCCCTTGGAGGCGCGTTCTTCTGGTGCAAATATTAGTACACCATTCCTCTTCTACCTACAACAAATGACCTATTCTTTGCCCACAATATGGGAAAGAATGAGGGGCACAACGCCAATTCGAACTAGAAAACATTCATTGTCTTAACGTGTGACAAGCTTGTATGTATTCTGGACTATCAGGCTGTAAAAAATGAATTTAACAACATGTGTGCAAGACTTAAGTGCATGCACACATGGTGTTAAAAAAAAATCCGGCCTCCTCCTACCCCTTCAGCCGGCCATTCCATCTCCAGATTTGGTGCAGTTTTAGGAATATTATTACACCAATATTTCCTAACATCTAGTTTAAAGATAGGATAGTACCTGCTGGCCCAGAATATCCAACGCTCCCGATCGCAAGTGCTGTCCATACCTTTCCTAAATGTGTTACTCCACAATCCAACATGTGTGTAGCGTGCCAAATTCCTCTTCATCCCTTGGAGGCGCGTTCTTCTGGTACCAATATTAGTACACCATTCCTCTTCTACCTACAACAAATGACCCATTCTTTGCCCACAATATGGAAAAGAATGAGGGGCACAACGCCAATTCGAACTAGAAAACATTCATTGTCTTAACGTGTGACAAACTTGTATGTATTCTGGACTATCAGGCTGTAAAAAATGAATTTAACAACATGTGTGCAAGACTTAAGTGCATGCACACATGGTGTTAAAAAAAAATCCGGCCTCCTCCTACCCCATCAGACGACCATTCTATTTTCAGAATTGGTGCGTTTTTAGGAGTATTTTTTACACCAATATTTCCTAACATCTAGTTTAAAGATAGGATAGTACCTGCTGGCCCAGAATGTCCAACGCTCCCGATCGCAAGTGCTGTCCATACCTTTCCTAAATGTGTTACACCACGATCCAACATGTGTGTAGCGCGCCAAGTTCCTCTTCATCCCTTGGAGGCGTGTTCTTCTGGTACCAATATTGATAGACCATTCCTCTTCTACGTACAACAAATGACCCATTCTTTGCCCACAATATGGGAAAGAATGAGGGGCACAACGCCAATTCGAACTGGAAAACATTCTTTGTCTTAACGTGTGACAAACTTATATGTATTCTGGACTATCAGGCTATAAAAAATGAATTTAACAACATGTGTGCAAGCCTTCAGTGCATGCACACATGGTGTTAAAAAAAAATCCGGCCTCCTCCTACCCCTTCAGCCGGCCATTCCATCTCCAGATTTGGTGCAGTTTTAGGAATATTATTACACCAATATTTCCTAACATCTAGTTTAAAGATAGGATAGTACCTGCTGGCCCAGAATGTCCAACGCTCCCGATCGCAAGTGCTGTCCATACCTTTCCTAAATGTGTTACTCGACGATCCAACAGGTGTGTAGCGCGCCAAGTTCCTATTCATCCCTTGGAGGCGCGTTCTTCTGGTACCAATATTAGTACACCATTCCTCTTCTACCTACAACAAATGACCCATTCTTTGCCCACAATATGGGAAAGAATGAGGGGCACAACGCCAATTCGAACTGGAAAACATTCTTTGTCTTAACGTGTGACAAACTTATATGTATTCTGGACTATCAGGCTATAAAAAATGAATTTAACAACATGTGTGCAAGCCTTCAGTGCATGCACACATGGTGTTAAAAAAAAATCCGGCCTCCTCCTACCCCTTCAGCCGGCCATTCCATCTCCAGATTTGGTGCAGTTTTAGGAATATTATTACACCAATATTTCCTAACATCTAGTTTAAAGATAGGATAGTACCTGCTGGCCCAGAATGTCCAACGCTCCCGATCGCAAGTGCTGTCCATACCTTTCCTAAATGTGTTACTCCACGATCCAACAGGTGTGTAGCGCGCCAAGTTCCTATTCATCCCTTGGAGGCGCGTTCTTCTGGTACCAATATTAGTACACCATTCCTCTTCTACATACAACAAATGACCCATTCTTTGCCCACAATATGGGAAAGAATGAGGGGCACAACGCCAATTCGAACTGGAAAACATTCTTTATCTTAACGTGTGACAAACTCGTATGTATTCTGGACTATCAGGCTGTAAAAAATGAATTTAACAACATGTGTGCAAGACTTAAGTGCATGCACACATGGTTTTTTAAAAAAAATCCGGCCTCCTCCTACCCGTTCAGCCGGCCATTCCATCTCCAGAATTGGTGCGTTTTTAGGAGTATTATTACACCAATATTTCCTAACATCTAGTTTAAAGATAGGATAGTACCTGCTGGCCCAGAATGTCCAACGCTCCCGATCGCAAGTGCTGTCCATACCTTTCCTAAATGTGTTACACCACGATCCAACATGTGTGTAGCGCGCCAAGTTCCTCTTCATCCCTTGGAGGCGTGTTCTTCTGGTACCAATATTAGTAGACCATTCCTCTTCTACCTACAACAAATGACCCATTCTTTGCCCACAATATGGGAAAGAATGAGGGGCACAACGCCAATTCGAACTGGAAAACATTCTTTGTCTTAACGTGTGACAAACTTATATGTATTCTGGACTATCAGGCTATAAAAAATGAATTTAACAACATGTGTGCAAGCCTTCAGTGCATGCACACATGGTGTTAAAAAAAAATCCGGCCTCCTCCTACCCCTTCAGCCGGCCATTCCATCTCCAGATTTGGTGCAGTTTTAGGAATATTATTACACCAATATTTCCTAACATCTAGTTTAAAGATAGGATAGTACCTGCTAGCCCAGAATGTCCAACGCTCCCGATCGCAAGTGCTGTCCATACCTTTCCTAAATGTGTTACTCCACGATCCAACAGGTGTGTAGCGCGCCAAGTTCCTATTCATCCCTTGGAGGCGCGTTCTTCTGGTACCAATATTAGTACACCATTCCTCTTCTACCTACAACAAATGACCCATTCTTTGCACACAATATGGGAAAGAATGAGGGGCACAACGCCAATTCGAACTGGAAAACATTCTTTATCTTAACGTGTGACAAACTCGTATGTATTCTGGACTATCAGGCTGTAAAAAATGAATTTAACAACATGTGTGCAAGACTTAAGTGCATGCACACATGGTGTTAAAAAAAATCCGGCCTCCTCCTACCCGTTCAGCCGGCCATTCCATCTCCAGAATTGGTGCGTTTTTAGGAGTATTATTACACCAATATTTCCTAACATCTAGTTTAAAGATAGGATAGTACCTGCTGGCCCAGAATGTCCAACGCTCCCGATCGCAAGTGCTGTCCATACCTTTCCTAAATGTGTTACTCCACGATCCAACAGGTGTGTAGCGCGCCAAGTTCCTATTCATCCCTTGGAGGCGCGTTCTTCTGGTACCAATATTAGTACACCATTCCTCTTCTACCTACAACAAATGACCCATTCTTTGCCCACAATATGGGAAAGAATGAGGGGCACAACGCCAATTCGAACTGGAAAACATTCTTTGTCTTAACGTGTGACAAACTCGTATGTATTCTGGACTATCAGGCTATAAAAAATGAATTTAACAACATGTGTGCAAGACTTAAGTGCATGCACACATGGTGTTAAAAAAAATCCGGCCTCCTCCTACCCCTTCAGCCGGCCATTCCATCTCCAGATTTGGTGCAGTTTTAGGAGTATTATTACACCAATATTTCCTAACATCTAGTTTAAAGATAGGATAGTACCTGCTGGCCCAGAATGTCCAACGCTCCCGATCGCAAGTGCTGTCCATACCTTTCCTAAATGTGTTACTCCACGATCCAACAGGTGTGTAGCGCGCCAAGTTCCTCTTCATCCCTTGGAGGCGTGTTCTTCTGGTGCAAATATTAGTACACCATTCCTCTTCTACCTACAACAAATGACCTATTCTTTGCCCACAATATGGGAAAGAATGAGGGGCACAACACCAATTCGAACTGGAAACATTCTTTGTCTTAACGTGTGACAAACTTGTATGTATTCTGGACTATCAGGCTATAAAAAATGAATTTAACAACATGTGTGCAAGCCTTCAGTGCTTGGACACATGGTGTTAAAAAAGATCCGGCCTCCTCCTACCCCTTCAGACGGCAATTCCATCTCCAGAATTGGTGCATTTTTAGTAGTATTATTACACCAATATTTCCTAACATCTAGTTTAAAGATAGGATAGTACCTGCTGGCCCAGAATATCCAACGCTCCCGATCGCAAGTGCTGTCCATACCTTTCCAAATTGTGTTACTCCACAATCCAACATGTGTGTAGCGCGCCAAGTTCCTCTTCATCCCTTGGAGGCGCGTTCTTCTGGTACCAATATTAGTACACCATTCCTCTTCTACCTACAACAAATAACCCATTCTTTGCCCACAATATGGAAAAGAATGAGGGGCACAACGCCAATTCGCACAGGAAAACATTCATTGTCTTAACGTGTGACAAACTTGTATGTATTTTGGACTATCAGGCTGTAATAAATGAATTTAACAACATGTGTGCAAGCCTTAAGTGCATGTACACATGGTGTTAAAAAAAAATCCGGCCTCCTCCTACCCCTTCAGCCGGCCATTCCATCTCCAGATTTGGTGCAGTTTTAGGAGTATTATTACACCAATATTTCCTAACATCTAGTTTAAAGATAGGATAGTACCTGCTGGCCCAGAATGTCCAACGCTCCCGATCGCAAGTGCTGTCCATACCTTTCCTAAATGTGTTACTCCACAATCCAACATGTGTGTAGCGCGCCAAGTTCCTCTTCATCCCTTGGAGGCGGGTTCTTCTGGTACCAATATTAGTACACCATTCCTCTTCTACCTACAAAAAATGACCTATTCTTTGCCCACAATATGGGAAAGAATGAGGGGCACAACACCAATTCGAACTGGAAAACATTCTTTGTCTTAACGTGTGACAAACTTGTATGTATTCTGGACTATCAGGCTATAAAAAATGAATTTAACAACATGTGTGCAAGCCTTCAGTACATGCACACATGGTGTTAAAAAAAATCCGGCCTCCTCCTACCCCTTCAGCCGGCCATTCCATCTCCAGAATTGGTGCATTTTTAGGAGTATTATTACACCATTATTTCGTAACATCTAGTTTAAAGATAGGATAGTACCGGCTGGCCCAGAATATCCAACGCTCCCGATCGCAAGTGCTGTCCATACCTTTCCTAAATGTGTTACTCCACAATCCAACATGTGTGTAGCGCGCCAAATTCCTCTTCATCGCTTGGAGGCGCGTTCTTCTGGTTCCAATATTAGTACACCATTCCTCTTCTACCTAAAACAAATGACCCATTCTTTGCCCACAATATGGAAAAGAATGAGGGGCACAACGCCAATTCGAACTAGAAAACATTCATTGTCTTAACGTGTGACAAACTTGTATGTATTCTGGACTATCAGGCTGTAAAAAATTAATTTAACAACATGTGTGCAAGACTTAAGTGCATGCACACATGGTGTTAAAAAAAATCCGGCCTCCTCCTACCCCATCAGCCGACCATTCCATTTTCAGAATTGGTGCGTTTTTAGGAGTATTTTTTACACCAATATTTCCTAACATCTAGTTTAAAGATAGGATAGTACCTGCTGGCCCAGAATGTCCAACGCTCCCGATCGCAAGTGCTGTCCATACCTTTCCTAAATGTGTTACACCACGATCCAACATGTGTGTAGCGCGCCAAGTTCCTCTTCATCCCTTGGAGGCGCGTTCTTCTGGTACCAATATTAGTACACCATTCCTCTTCTACCTACAACAAATGACCCATTCTTTGCCCACAATATGGGAAAGAATGAGGGGCACAACGCCAATTCGAACTGGAAAACATTCTTTATCTTAACGTGTGACAAACTCGTATGTATTCTGGACTATCAGGCTGTAAAAAATGAATTTAACAACATGTGTGCAAGACTTAAGTGCATGCACACATGGTGTTAAAAAAAATCCGGCCTCCTCCTACCCGTTCAGCCGGCCATTCCATCTCCAGAATTGGTGCGTTTTTAGGAGTATTATTACACCAATATTTCCTAACATCTAGTTTAAAGATAGGATAGTACCTGCTGGCCCAGAATGTCCAACACTCCCGATCACAAGTGCTGTCCATACCTTTCCTAAATGTGTTACTCCACAATCCAACATGTGTGTATCTCACCAAGTTCCTCTTCATCCCTTGGAGGCGCGTTCTTCTGGTACCAATATTAGTACACCATTCCTCTTCTACCTACAAAAAATGACCTATTCTTTGCCCACAATATGGGAAAGAATGAGGGGCACAACACCAATTCGAACTGGAAAACATTCTTTGTCTTAACGTGTGACAAACTTGTATGTATTCTGGACTATCAGGCTATAAAAAATGAATTTAACAACATGTGTGCAAGCCTTCAGTGCATGCACACATGGTGTTAAAAAAAATCCGGCCTCCTCCTACCCCTTCAGCCGGCCATTCCATCTCCAGAATTGGTGCATTTTTAGGAGTATTATTACACCATTATTTCGTAACGTCTAGTTTAAAGATAGGATAGTACCGGCTGGCCCAGAATGTCCAACGCTCCCGATCGCAAGTGCTGTCCATACCTTTCCTAAATGTGTTACTCCACAATCCAACATGTGTGTATCTCACCAAGTTCCTCTTCATCCCTTGGAGGCGCGTTCTTCTGGTACCAATATTAGTACACCATTCCTCTTCTACCTACAACAAATGACCCATTTTTTTGCCCACAATATGGAAAAGAATGAGGGGCACAACGCCAATTCGAACTAGAAAACATTCATTGTCTTAACGTGTGAAAAACTTGTATGTATTCTGAACTATCAGGCTGTAAAAAATGAATTTAACAACATGTGTGCAAGACTTAAGTGCATGCACACATGGTGTTAAAAAAAATCCGGCCTCCTCCTACCCCATCAGCCGGCCATTCCATTTTCAGAATTGGTCAGTTTTTAGGAGTATTTTTTACACCAATATTTCCTAACATCTAGTTTAAATATAGGATAGTACCTACTGGGCCAGAATGTCCAACGCTCCCGATCGCAAGTGCTGTCCATACCTTTCCTAAATGTGTTACTCCATGATCCAACATGTGTGTAGCGCGCCAAGTTCCTCTTCATCCCTTGGAGGCGCGTTCTACTGGTGCCAATATTAGTACACCATTTCTCTTCTACCTACAACAAATGACCCATTCTTTGCCCACAATATGGGAAAGAATGAGGGGCACAACGCCAATTCGAACTGGAAAACATTCTTTGTCTTAACGTGTGACAAACTTGTATGTATTCTGGACTATCAGGCTATAAAAAATGAATTTAACAACATGTGTGCAAGCCTTCAGTGCATGCACACATGGTGTTAAAAAAAATCCAGCCTCCTCCTACCCCTTCAGCCGGCCATTCCATCTCCAGATTTGGTGCAGTTTTAGGAGTATTATTACACCAATATTTCCTAACATCTAGTTTAAAGATAGGATAGTACCTGCTGGCCCAGAATGTCCAACGCTCCCGATCGCAAGTGCTGTCCATACATTTCCTAAATGTGTTACTCCACGATCCAACAGGTGTGTAGCGCGCCAAGTTCCTCTTCATCCCTTGGAGGCGCGTTCTTCTGGTGCCAATATTAGTACACCATTCCTCTTCTACCTACAACAAATGACCCATTCTTTGCCCACAATATTGGAAAGAATGAGGGGCACAATGCCAATTCGAACTGGAAAACATTCTTTGTCTTAACGAGTGACAAACTTGTATGTATTCTGGACTATCAGGCTATAAAAAATGAATTTAACAACATGTGTGCAAGCCTTCAGTGCATGCACACATGGTGTTAAAAAAAAATCCGGCCTCCTCCTACCCCTTCAGCCGGCTATTCCATCTGCAGAATTGGTGCATTTTTAGGAGTATTATTACACCAATATTTCCTAACATCTAGTTTAAAGATAGGATAGTACCTGCTGGTCCAGAATATCCAACGCTCCCGATCGCAAGTGCTGTCCATACCTTTCCAAAATGTGTTACTCCACAATCCAACATGTGTGTAGCTCGCCAAGTTCCTCTTTATCCCTTGGAGGCGCTTTCTTCTCGTACCAATATTAGTACACCATTCCTCTTCTACCTACAACAAATGACCCATTCTTTGCCCACAATATGGGAAAGAATGAGGGGCACAACTCCAATTCGAACTGGAAAACATTCTTTGTCTTTACGTGTGACAAACTTGTATGTATTCTGGACTATCAGGCTATAAAAAATGAATTTAACAACATGTGTGCAAGCATTCAGTGCATGCACACATGGTATTAAAAAAAATCCGGCCTGCTCCTACCCCTTCAGCCGGCCATTCCATCTCCAGAATTGGTGCATTTTTAGGAGTATTATTACACAAATATTTCCTAACATCTAGTTTAAAGATAGGATAGTACCTGCTGGCCCAGAATATCCAACGCTCCCGATCGCAAGTGCTGTCCATACCTTTCCTAAATGTGTTACTCCACGATCCAACATGTGTGTAGCGCGCCAAGTTCCTCTTCATCCCTTGGAGGCGCGTTCTTCTGGTACCAATATTAGTACACCATTCCTCTTCTACCTACAACAAATGACCCATTCTTTGCCCACAATATGGGAAAGAATGAGGGGCACAACGCCAATTCGAACTGGAAAACATTCTTTGTCTTAACGAGTGACAAACTTGTATGTATTCTGGACTATCAGGTTAAAAAAATGAATTTAACAACATGTGTGCAAGCCTTCAGTGCATGCACACATGGTGTTAAAAAAAAATCCGGCCTCCTCCTACCCATTCAGCCGGCCATTCCATCTCCAGAATTGGTGCATTTTTAGGAGTATTATTACACCAATATTTCCTAACATCTAGTTTAAAGATAGGATAGTACCTGCTGGCCCAGAATATCCAACGCTCTCGATCGCAAGTGCTGTCCATACCTTTCCAAAATGTGTTACTCCACAATCCAACATGTGTGTAGCTCGCCAAGTTCCTCTTTATCCCTTGGAGGCGCGTTCTTCTTGTACCAATATTAGTACACCATTCCTCTTCTACCTACAACAAATGACCCATTCTTTGCCCACAATATGTGAAAGAATGAGGGGCACAACTCCTATTCGAACTGGAAAACATTCTTTGTCTTAACGTGTGACAAACTTGTATGTATTCTGGACTATCAGGCTATAAAAAATGAATTTAACAACATGTGTGCAAGCATTCAGTGCATGCACACATGGTATTAAAAAAAATCCGGCCTCCTCCTACCCCTTCAGCCGGCCATTCCATCTCCAGAATTGGTGCATTTTTAGGAGTATTATTACACCAATATTTCCTAACATCTAGTTTAAAGATAGGATAGTACCTGCTGGCCCAGAATGTCCAACGCTCCCGATCGCAAGTGCTGTCCATACCTTTCCTAAATGTGTTACTCCAAGATCCAACAGGTGTGTAGCGCGCCAAGTTCCTCTTCATCCCTTGGAGGCGCGTTCTTCTGGTGCAAATATTAGTACACCATTCCTCTTCTACCTACAACAAATGACCTATTCTTTGCCCACAATATGGGAAAGAATGAGGGGCACAACGCCAATTCGAACTGGAAACATCCAAGTGTTACTCCAAGATCCAACAGGTGTGTAGCGCGCCAAGTTCCTCTTCATCCATTGGAGGCGCATTCTTCTGGTGCCAATATTAGTACACCATTCCTCTTCTACCTACAACAAATGACCTATTCTTTGCCCACAATATGGAAAAGAATAAGGGGCACAACGCCAATTCGAACTGGAAACATTCTTTGTCTTAACATGTGACAAACTTGTATGTATTCTGGACTATCAGGCTATAAAAAATGAATTTAACAACATGTGTGCAAGCCTTCAGTGCATGGACACATGGTGTTAAAAAAAATACGGCCTCCTCCTACCCATTCAGCCGGCCATTCCATCTCCAGAATTGGTGCATTTTTAGGAGTATTAGTACACCAATATTTCCTAACATCTAGTTTAAAGATAGGATAGTACCTGCTGGCCCAGAATGTCCAACGCTCCCGATCGCAAGTGCTGTCCATACCTTTCCTAAATGTGTTACTCCACGATCCAACAGGTGTGTAGCGCGCCAAATTCCTCTTCATCCCTTGGAGGCGCGTTCTTCTGGTGCCAATATTAGTACACCATTCCTCTTCTACCTACAACAAATGACCCATTCTTTGCCCACAATATGGGAAAGAATGAGGGGCACAACGCCAATTCGAACTGGAAAACATTCTTTGTCTTAACGTGTGACAAACTTGTATGTATTCTGGACTATCAGGCTATAAAAAATGAATTTAACAACATGTGTGCAAGCATTCAGTGCATGCACACATGGTTTTAAAAAAAATCCGGCCTCCTCCTACCCCTTCAGCCGGCCATTCCATCTCCAGAATTGGTGCATTTTTAGGAGTATTATTACACCAATATTTCCTAACATCTAGTTTAAAGATAGGATAGTACCTGCTGGCCCAGAATGTCCAACGCTCCCGATCGCAAGTGCTGTCCATACCTTTCCTAAATGTGTTACTCCACGATCATACAGGTGTGTAGCGCGCCAAGTACCTCTTCATCCCTTGGATGCGCGTTCTTCTGGTACCAATATTAGTACACTATTCCTCTTCTACCTACAACAAATGACCCATTCTTTGCCCACAATATGGGAAAGAATGAGGGGCACAAAGCCAATTCAAACTGGAAAACATTCTTTGTCTTAACGTGTGACAAACTTGTATGTATTCTGGAATATCAGGCTATAAAAAATGAATTTAACAACATGTGTGCAAGCCTTCAGTGCATGCATACATGGTGTTAAAAAAAATCCGGCCTCCTCCTACCCCTTCAGCCAGCCATTCCATCTCCAGCATTGGTGCATTTTTAGGAGTATTATTACACCAATATTTCCTAACATCTAGTTTAAAGATAGGATAGTACGTGCTGGCCCAGAATATCAAACGCTCCCGATCGCAAGTTCTGTCCATACCTTTCCAAAATGTGTTACTCCACAATCCAACATGTGTGTAGCGCGCCAAGTTCCTCTTCATCCCTTGGAGGCGCGTTCTTCTGGTACCAATATTAGTACACCATTCCTCTTCTACCTACTACAAATGACCCATTCCTTGCCCACAATATGGGAAAGAATGAGGGGCACAACGCCAATTCGAACTGGAAAACATTCTTTGTCTTAACATGTGACAAACTTGTATGTATTCTGGACTATCAGGCTATAAAAAATGAATTTAACAACATGTGTGCAAGCATTCAGTGCATGCACACATGGTTTTAAAAAAAATCCGGCCTCCTCCTACCCCTTCAGCCGGCCATTCCATCTCCAGAATTGGTGCATTTTTAGGAGTATTATTACACCAATATTTCCTAACATCTAGTTTAAAGATAGGATAGTACCTGCTGGCCCAGAATGTCCAACGCTCCCGATCGCAAGTGCTGTCCATACCTTTCCTAAATGTGTTACTCCACGATCATACAGGTGTGTAGCGCGCCAAGTACCTCTTCATCCCTTGGATGCGCGTTCTTCTGGTAACAATATTAGTACACCATTCCTCTTCTACCTACAACAAATGACCCATTCTTTGCCCACAATATGGGAAAGAATGAGGGGCACAACGCCAATTCGAACTGGAAAACATTCTTTGTCTTAACGAGTGACAAACTTGTATGTATTCTGGACTATCAGGTTAAAAAAATGAATTTAACAACATGTGTGCAAGCCTTCAGTGCATGCACACATGGTGTTAAAAAAAAATCCGGCCTCCTCCTACCCATTCAGCCGGCCATTCCATCTCCAGAATTGGTGCATTTTTAGGAGTATTATTACACCAATATTTCCTAACATCTAGTTTAAAGATAGGATAGTACCTGCTGGCCCAGAATATCCAACGCTCTCGATCGCAAGTGCTGTCCATACCTTTCCAAAATGTGTTACTCCACAATCCAACATGTGTGTAGCTCGCCAAGTTCCTCTTTATCCCTTGGAGGTGCGTTCTTCTTGTACCAATATTAGTACACCATTCCTCTTCTACCTACAACAAATGACCCATTCTTTGCCCACAATATGTGAAAGAATGAGGGGCACAACTCCTATTCGAACTGGAAAACATTCTTTGTCTTAACGTGTGACAAACTTGTATGTATTCTGGACTATCAGGCTATAAAAAATGAATTTAACAACATGTGTGCAAGCATTCAGTGCATGCACACATGGTATTAAAAAAAATCCGGCCTCCTCCTACCCCTTCAGCCGGCCATTCCATCTCCAGAATTGGTGCATTTTTAGGAGTATTATTACACCAATATTTCCTAACATCTAGTTTAAAGATAGGATAGTACCTGCTGGCCCAGAATGTCCAACGCTCCCGATCGCAAGTGCTGTCCATACCTTTCCTAAATGTGTTACTCCAAGATCCAACAGGTGTGTAGCGCGCCAAGTTCCTCTTCATCCCTTGGAGGAGCGTTCTTCTGGTGCAAATATTAGTACACCATTCCTCTTCTACCTACAACAAATGACCTATTCTTTGCCCACAATATGGGAAAGAATGAGGGGCACAACGCCAATTCGAACTGGAAACATCCAAGTGTTACTCCAAGATCCAACAGGTGTGTAGCGCGCCAAGTTCCTCTTCATCCATTGGAGGCGCATTCTTCTGGTGCCAATATTAGTACACCATTCCTCTTCTACCTACAACAAATGACCTATTCTTTGCCCACAATATGGAAAAGAATAAGGGGCACAACGCCAATTCGAACTGGAAACATTCTTTGTCTTAACATGTGACAAACTTGTATGTATTCTGGACTATCAGGCTATAAAAAATGAATTTAACAACATGTGTGCAAGCCTTCAGTGCATGGACACATGGTGTTAAAAAAAATCCGGCCTCCTCCTACCCATTCAGCCGGCCATTCCATCTCCAGAATTGGTGCATTTTTAGGAGTATTATTACACCAATATTTCCTAACATCTAGTTTAAAGATAGGATAGTACCTGCTGGCCCAGAATGTCCAACGCTCCCGATCGCAAGTGCTGTCCATACCTTTCCTAAATGTGTTACTCCACGATCCAACAGGTGTGTAGCGCGCCAAATTCCTCTTCATCCCTTGGAGGCGCGTTCTTCTGGTGCCAATATTAGTACACCATTCCTCTTCTACCTACAACAAATGACCCATTCTTTGCCCACAATATGGGAAAGAATGAGGGGCACAACGCCAATTCGAACTGGAAAACATTCTTTGTCTTAACGTGTGACAAACTTGTATGTATTCTGGACTATCAGGCTATAAAAAATGAATTTAACAACATGTGTGCAAGCATTCAGTGCATGCACACATGGTTTTAAAAAAAATCCGGCCTCCTCCTACCCCTTCAGCCGGCCATTCCATCTCCAGAATTGGTGCATTTTTAGGAGTATTATTACACCAATATTTCCTAACATCTAGTTTAAAGATAGGATAGTACCTGCTGGCCCAGAATGTCCAACGCTCCCGATCGCAAGTGCTGTCCATACCTTTCCTAAATGTGTTACTCCACGATCATACAGGTGTGTAGCGCGCCAAGTACCTCTTCATCCCTTGGATGCGCGTTCTTCTGGTACCAATATTAGTACACTATTCCTCTTCTACCTACAACAAATGACCCATTCTTTGCCCACAATATGGGAAAGAATGAGGGGCACAAAGCCAATTCAAACTGGAAAACATTCTTTGTCTTAACGTGTGACAAACTTGTATGTATTCTGGAATATCAGGCTATAAAAAATGAATTTAACAACATGTGTGCAAGCCTTCAGTGCATGCATACATGGTGTTAAAAAAAATCCGGCCTCCTCCTACCCCTTCAGCCAGCCATTCCATCTCCAGCATTGGTGCATTTTTAGGAGTATTATTACACCAATATTTCCTAACATCTAGTTTAAAGATAGGATAGTACGTGCTGGCCCAGAATATCAAACGCTCCCGATCGCAAGTTCTGTCCATACCTTTCCAAAATGTGTTACTCCACAATCCAACATGTGTGTAGCGCGCCAAGTTCCTCTTCATCCCTTGGAGGCGCGTACTTCTGGTACCAATATTAGTACACCATTCCTCTTCTACCTACAACAAATGACCCATTCCTTGCCCACAATATGGGAAAGAATGAGGGGCACAACGCCAATTCGAACTGGAAAACATTCTTTGTCTTAACATGTGACAAACTTGTATGTATTCTGGACTATCAGGCTATAAAAAATGAATTTAACAACATGTGTGCAAGCATTCAGTGCATGCACACATGGTTTTAAAAAAAATCCGGCCTCCTCCTACCCCTTCAGCCGGCCATTCCATCTCCAGAATTGGTGCATTTTTAGGAGTATTATTACACCAATATTTCCTAACATCTAGTTTAAAGATAGGATAGTACCTGCTGGCCCAGAATGTCCAACGCTCCCGATCGCAAGTGCTGTCCATACCTTTCCTAAATGTGTTACTCCACGATCATACAGGTGTGTAGCGCGCCAAGTACCTCTTCATCCCTTGGAGGCGCGTTCTTCTGGTACCAATATTAGTACACTATTCCTCTTCTACCTACAACAAATGACCCATTCTTTGCCCACAATATGGGAAAGAATGAGGGGCACAAAGCCAATTCAAACTGGAAAACATTCTTTGTCTTAACGTGTGACAAACTTGTATGTATTCTGGAATATCAGGCTATAAAAAATGAATTTAACAACATGTGTGCAAGCCTTCAGTGCATGCATACATGGTGTTAAAAAAAATCCGGCCTCCTCCTACCCCTTCAGCCGGCCATTCCATCTCCAGCATTGGTGCATTTTTAGGAGTATTATTACACCAATATTTCCTAACATCTAGTTTAAAGATAGGATAGTACGTGCTGGCCCAGAATATCAAACGTTCCCGATCGCAAGTTCTGTCCATACCTTTCCAAAATGTGTTACTCCACAATCCAACATGTGTGTAGCGCGCCAAGTTCCTCTTCATCCCTTGGAGGCGCGTTCTTCTGGTACCAATATTAGTACACCATTCCTCTTCTACCTACAACAAATGACCCATTCTTTGCCCACAATATGGAAAAGAATGAGGGGCACAACGCCAATTCGAACTGGAAAACATTAATTGTCTTAACGTGTGACAAACTTGTATGTATTCTGGACTATCAGGCTATAAAAAATGAATTTAACAACATGTGTGCAAGCATTCTGTTATGGCAGGAAGGAGGGGAAGGGAACAAGTGAGCCCTAATCTACCCACCGCCCTGTCCCTGCCTACTTGCAAGGACCCGCCCTAGGCGACGGGGTACAACTAGGCGGCGGTCCCTACGCTGACTAAGTACAAGGGAATACAAACAGGGAACAAGCAAGGGAAGGGGCAGTAGCCCACGGAACACCGTGAGGAAACCAGAGTGGTGAACGAGCCAGTCAGGACCAGGATGACACGAAGTACACGAACGCAGAGCAAGGAGCAGGAAGCAAGCCGGGGGCAGAGCGAAGCAGGATAAGCGGAAGCTGTAGCAAGGCTGAAGCAAGGCAGAAGCAGGCTGGAGCAAGGCAGTAGCAAGGCCAGGAAACCAGGAAGAATCACAAGCAATGAGGAAGAGAAAACGGCAGGTATAAATGGACAGGGGGCGGAGCTAACTCCGACTGACCACGCCGCGATAGGCTCTCCCACTCCTGAGCCTGCCACCCTGATTGGTGGGAGCCGGAGTCAGTCTAAGAGGTCCGGCCTCAGGTGTCGATTGATTAATCCTGGGAGTATCCACAGACGTAGTGCCTGGCAGATCCTTTACAGTACTCCCCCTTTTATGAGGGGCCACCGGACCCTTACTAAGAGGACCTGGTTTAGTGGGGAAGAGAAGGTGGAACCTCCTGACCAATACCCCAGCGTGAACATCTCGAGCAGGTACCCAAGTCCTCTCCTCCGGCCCGTATCCTCTCAAATGGACCAGGTACTGGAGGGAGCCCTGGATCATCCTACTGTCCACAATCTTGGCCACCTCGAATTCCACCCCCTCAGGGGTGAGAACGGGAACAGGAGATTTCCTCGAGGGGGACCAGGACGGGGAGCAGCGTTTAAGGAGGGAGGCATGAAAGACGTCGTGTATGCGAAAGGATTGGGGAAGCTCCAGACGGAAGGATACAGGGTTGAGGACTTCAATGACCTTATAAGGCCCAATAAATCGGGGAGCAAACTTCCTGGACAGGACCTTAAGGCGCAAGTTCCTAGACGACAACCACACCAGATCCCCGACGACAAACCGGGGGTTAGCAGAACGTCTTCTATCAGCCTGAATCTTTTGTACGCTCTGGGGCGCCTCTAGGTTCTTCTGAACCTGGGCCCAGACTGTGCACAGTTCCCGATGAACGTCCTCTACCTCGGGATTATTGGAACTACCAAGAGAAATGGAGGAGAACCGTATATTAAACCCGAAATTACAGAAAAACGGGGAGACCCCTGACGAGTTACTGACCCGGTTATTCAGGGAAAATTCGGCGAGGGGAATGAATGAGACCCAATCAAATTGACAGTCAGAGATGAAACACCTTAAATATTGTTCCAGGGATTGATTAGTCCTCTCCGTTTGGCCATTAGTTTCGGGATGGAAGGCGGAGGAGAAGGACAGATCAATCTCCAACTTTTTACAAAAGGCTCTCCAAAATAAAGAAACAAATTGTACCCCTCTGTCAGACACGATATTGACTGGGACCCCATGGAGACACAGAATGTGTTTAACAAACAAAGAAGCTATCGTCTTGGCGTTAGGTTGTTTCTTAAGGGGCACAAAGTGGCACATCTTGCTGAAGCGGTCTACTACCACCCACACCACCGACTTGCCTTGAGATGGAGGCAAATCGGTGATAAAATCCATGGAGATATGGGTCCAAGGTCTCTGGGGAATGGGCAAAGGACGTAGTAAGCCCGCAGGTCGGGACCTAGGGGTCTTGGACCTAGCACAAACCTCACAAGCGGCGACGTAAGCCCTAACGTCTTTAGGCAACCCAGGCCACCAATAGTTTCTGGTAATGAGGTGTTTGGTACCCAAGATGCCACTATGACCAGATAGTGCGGAGTCATGGTTTTCCCTAAGTACCCTTAGCCGGTATTGCAGGGGGACAAACGGCTTGTCCCCAGGGAGGTTCCCGGGAGCTGAACCTTGATCAGCCGCAATGTCAGAGACTAAATCAGAATCAGTGGCAGAAACGATTATACCAGGGGGTAAAATACAAGCAGGATCCTTCTCCGAAGGAGGATTGGCCATGAAACTACGTGACAGTGCATCAGCCTTAATATTTTTGGACCCAGCCCTATAGGTAACCAAGAAGTTAAATCTGGTAAAAAATAGCACCCATCGAGCTTGTCTCGGATTAAGCCTCCAGGCAGATTCTAGGAAAACCAGATTCTTGTGGTCAGTAAGGACCGTTACCTGGTGTCTGGCCCCCTCCAGGAAGTGACGCCACTCTTCAAAAGCCCATTTAATGGCTAAAAGTTCGCGGTTGCCAATATCATAGTTACTCTCCGTGGGCGAAAACTTCCTAGAGAAGTAAGCACAGGGGCGGAGATGGGTGAGGGACCTGGTACCCTGGGACAAGACGGCCCCCACTCCCACCTCGGACGCGTCAACCTCCACGATAAATGGCTCCCTTTGGTTGGGCTGAACCAGCACGGGGGCCGAGATAAAGCACTTCTTGAGGGTCTCAAAAGCCTGGACGGCCTCAGGAGGCCAGTGGAGGACATCAGCACCCTTGCGAGTGAGGTCCGTAAGAGGCTTAGCGACGACCGAGAAGTTGGCAATAAATCTCCTGTAATAGTTAGCAAACCCCAAAAAACACTGTAGCGCCTTCAGGGAGGCAGGTTGGACCCATTCCGCCACAGCCTGAACCTTGGCAGGGTCCATGCGGAATTCATGAGGAGTGAGGATTTGACCCAAAAATGGTATCTCCTGTACCCCAAACACACATTTTTCGGTTTTCGCAAACAGATTATTTTCCCGGAGGACCTGGAGCACCTTCCTGACATGCTCCACGTGGGAGGACCAGTCCTTGGAAAACACCAGTATGTCATCAAGGTACACTACAAGAAAATTTCCCAGGTAATCTCTCAGAATTTCATTAATAAAATTCTGGAAGACAGCAGGGGCATTACACAACCCAAAGGGCATGACCAGGTATTCGAAAAGACCTTCGGGCGTGTTGAACGCAGTCTTCCACTCATCCCCCTCTTTGATGCGGATAAGGTTATACGCCCCCCGTAGATCAAACTTAGAGAACCATTGGGCCCCCTGAACCTGATTAAAAAGATGCGGAATCAAAGGAAGGGGATACTGGTTCCTTACTGTGACCTTATTCAGGTTACGATAGTCAATGCACGGCCTAAGACCACCATCCTACTTCCCCACGAAGAAGAAGCCAGCACCTACAGGAGAAGTCGAGGGGCAAATGAAACCCTTGGCCAGGAATTCTTGGATATATTCCCTCATGGCTTCACGTTCAGGACATGAAAGATTAAATATCCTACCCTTAGGAAGCTTAGCACCTGGTACCAAATCGATGGCGCAATCGTAATCTCTATGAGGGGGCAACACCTCGGAGGCCTCCTTAGAGAAAACATCAGCGAAGTCCTGAACAAACTCAGGTAGCGTGTTTACCTCCTCACGGGGAGAAATAGAGTTAACCGAAAGACATGACGTCAGGCATTCACTACCCCATTTGGTGAGATCCCCAGTATTCCAATCAAACGTGGGATTATGCAACTGCAACCAGGGAAGACCTAATACCAGATCGGACGATAATCCCTGCATCAACAGTACAGAGCACTGCTCCAAATGCAGGAGTATGCTGAGTAAAATAACCATTAGCAAGAGGAGTGGAGTCGATACCCACTACCGGGACAGGATAAGGCAAATCAATAAAAGGCATTTTTAGAGACATAGCAAATTCCACAGACATGATATTAGCAGATGAGCCTGAATCCACGAAGGCACTGCCGGTGGCAGACCGACCAGCAAACGAGACCTGAAAGGGAAGCAAAATTTTATTGCGTTTCATATTAACGGGAAATACCTGTGCGCCCAAGTGACCTCCCCGATGATCACTTAGGCGCGGAAGTTTTCCGGCTGCTTATTCTTGCGCCTGGGACAGGTGTTCAGTTGATGCTTGTCATCCCTACAATAGAAGCAGAGACCATTCTTCCTGCGGAACTCTCTACGTTGTCGAGAAAACACAGAGGCCCCGAGTTGCATAGGTACCTCCGAGTCTTCCGTGGAAGAGCGAGGAGACGGGACCTCGGGGGGAATCGCAGGGAAGTCAGAGGGGAAAACACTGAAACGTTCAAGCTGTCGTTCCCTGAGACCTCGGTCAAGTCGTACTGCTAAGGCCATAACCTGGTCTATCGAGTCAGAAGGGGGGTAGCTAACAAGCAGATCCTTCAGGGCGTTAGATAAGCCTAACCTAAACTGGCACCTTAGGGCAGGGTCATTCCACCGAGAAGCTACGCACCACTTTCTAAAGTCAGAACAGTATTCCTCAACAGGTCTCCTACCCTGACGTAAGGTCACCAGCTGACTCTCGGCTAAGGCAGTCCTGTCAGTCTCGTCGTAAATGAGTCCGAGGGCAGAGAAAAAACGATCAACGGAGGAAAGTTCAGGGGCGTCAGGAGCCAAGGAGAAGGCCCACTCTTGGGGCCCTTCCTGGAGTCGGGATATAATGATTCCCACCCGCTGGTTCTCGGAACCTGAGGAGTGAGGTTTTAGACGGAAGTAAAGTCTGCAACTCTCCCGAAAGGAGAGAAAAGTCTTACGGTCCCCTGAGAACCGGTCAGGTAGCTTGAGGTCAGGTTCTAGAGGTGAGGCGAGGGGTACTACTATGGCAGCGTCAGGCTGGTTGACCCTCTGAGCCAGGGCCTGGACCTGTAGGGAAAGGCCCTGCATCTGCTGGGTCAGGGTCTCAAGGGGGTCCATGATAGCGTAGAAGAAAGGGTAGACTAGGTATGGGCTTGTGATTATGTTATGGCAGGAAGGAGGGGAAGGGAACAAGTGAGCCCTAATCTACCCACCGCCCTGTCCCTGCCTACTTGCAAGGACCCGCCCTAGGCGACGGGGTACACCTGGCCGGCGGTCCCTACGCTGACTAAGTGCAAGGGAATGCAAACAGGGACCAAGCAAGGGAAGGGGCAGTAGCCCACGGAACACCGTGAGGAAACCAGAGTGGTGAACGAGCCAGTCAGGACCAGGATGACACGAAGTACACGAACGCAGAGCAAGGAGCAGGAAGCAAGCCGGGGGCAGAGCGAAGCAGGATAAGCGGAAGCTGTAGCAAGGCTGAAGCAAGGCAGAAGCAGGCTGGAGCAAGGCAGTAGCAAGGCCAGGAAACCAGGAAGAATCACAAGCAATGAGGAAGAGAAAACGGCAGGTATAAATGGACAGGGGGCGGAGCTAACTCCGACTGACCAGGCCGTGATAGGCTCTCCCACTCCTGAGCCTGCCACCCTGATTGGTGGGAGCCGGAGTCAGTCTAAGAGTTCCGGCCTCAGGTGTCGATTGATTAATCCTGGGAGTATCCACAGACGTAGTGCCTGGCAGATCCTTTACACATTCAGTGCATGCACACATGGTATTAAAAAAAATCCGGCCTCCTCCTACCCCTTCAGCCGGCCATTCCATCTCCAGAATTGGTGCATTTTTAGGAGTATTATTACACCAATATTGCCTAACATCTAGTTTAAAGATAGGATAGTACCTGCTGGCCCAGAATGTCCAACGCTCCCGATCGCAAGTGCTGTCCATATCTTTCCTAAATGTGTTGCTCCACAATCCAACATGTGTGTAGCGCGCCAAGTTCCTCTTCATCCCTTGGAGGCGCGTTCTTCTGGTACCAATATTAGTACACCATTCCTTGTCTACCTAAAACAAATGACCCATTCTTTGCCCACAATATGGAAAAGAATGAGGGGCACAACGCCAATTCGAACTGGAAAACATTCTTTGTCTTAACGTGTGACAAACTTGTATGTATTCTGGACTATCAGGCTATAAAAAATGAATTTAACAACATGTGTGCAAGCATTCAGTGCATGCACACATGGTATTAAAAAAAATTCGGCCTCCTCCTACCCCTTCAGCCGGCCATTCCATCTCCAGAATTGGTGCATTTTTAGGAGTATTATTACACCAATATTTCCTAACATCTAGTTTAAAGATAGGATAGTACCTGCTGGCCCAGAATGTCCAACGCTCCCGATCGCAAGTGCTGTCCATACCTTTCCTAAATGTGTTACTCCACGATCCAACAGGTGTGTAGCGCGCCAAGTTCCTCTTCATCCCTTGGAGGCGCGTTCTTCTGGTACCAATATTAGTACACCATTCCTCTTCTACCTACAACAAATGACCCATACTTTGCCCACAATATGGAAAAGAATGAGGGGCACAACGCCAATTCGAACTGGAAAACATTAATTGTCTTAACGTGTGACAAACTTGTATGTATTCTGGACTGTCAGGCTATAAAAAATGAATTTAACAACATGTGTGCAAGCATTCCGTGCATGCACACATGGTATTAAAAAAAATCCGGCCTCCTCCTACCCCTTCAGCCGGCCATTCCATTTTCAGAATTGGTGCGTTTTTAGGAGTATTTTTTACACCAATATTACCTAATATCTAGTTTAAAGATAGGATAGTACCTGCTGGCCCAGAATGTCCAACGCTCCCGATCGCAAGTGCTGTCCATACCTTTCCTAAATGTGTTACACCACGATCCAACATGTGTGTAGCGCGCCAAGTTCCTCTTCATCCCTTGGAGGCGCGTTCTTCTGGTACCAATATTAGTACACCATTCCTCTTCTACCTACAACAAATGACCCATTCTTTGCCCACAATATGGGAAAGAATGAGGGGCACAACGCCAATTCGAACTAGAAAACATTCTTTGTCTTAACGTGTGACAAACTTATATGTATTCTGGTCTATCAGGCTATAAAAAATGAATTTAACAACATGTGTGCAAGCCTTCAATGCATGCACACATGGTGTTAAAAAAAATCCGGCCTCCTCCTACCCCTTCAGCCGGCCATTCCATCTCCAGATTTGGTGCAGTTTTAGGAGTATTATTACACCAATATTTCCTAACATCTAGTTTAAAGATAGGATAGTACCTGCTGGCCCAGAATGTCCAACGCTCCCGATCGCAAGTGCTGTCCATACCTTTCCTAAATGTGTAGCGCGCCAAGTTCCTATTCATCCCTTGGAGGCGCGTTCTTTTGGTACCAATATTAGTACACCATTCCTTTTCTACCTACAACAAATGACCCATTCTTTGCCCACAATATGGGCAAGAATGAGGGGCACAACGCCAATTCGAACTGGAAAACATTCTTTGTCTTAACGTGTGACAAACTTATATGTATTCTGGACTATCAGGCTATAAAAAATGAATTTAACAACATGTGTGCAAGCCTTCAGTGCATGCACACATGGTGTTAAAAAAAATCCGGCCTCCTCCTACCCCTTCAGCCGGCCATTCCATCTCCAGATTTGGTGCAGTTTTAGGAGTATTATTACACCAATATTTCCTAACATCTAGTTTAAAGATAGGATAGTACCTGCTGGCCCAGAATGTCCAACGCTCCCGATCGCAAGTGCTGTCCATACCTTTCCTAAATGTGTTACTCCACGATCCAACAGGTGTGTAGCGCGCCAAGTTCCTCTTCATCCCTTGGAGGCGCGTTCTTCTGGTGCCAATATTAGTACACCATTCCTCTTCTACCTACAACAAATGACCCATACTTTGCCCACAATATGGAAAAGAATGAGGGGCACAACGCCAATTCGAACTGGAAAACATTAATTGTCTTAACGTGTGACAAACTTATATGTATTCTGGACTGTCAGGCTATAAAAAATGAATTTAACAACATGTGTGCAAGCATTCCGTGCATGCACACATGGTATTAAAAAAAATCCGGCCTCCTCCTACCCCTTCAGCCGGCCATTCCATTTTCAGAATTGGTGCGTTTTTAGGAGTATTTTTTACACCAATATTACCTAATATCTAGTTTAAAGATAGGATAGTACCTGCTGGCCCAGAATGTCCAACGCTCCCGATCGCAAGTGCTGTCCATACCTTTCCTAAATGTGTTACACCACGATCCAACATGTGTGTAGCGCGCCAAGTTCCTCTTCATCCCTTGGAGGCGCGTTCTTCTGGTACCAATATTAGTACACCATTCCTCTTCTACCTACAACAAATGACCCATTCTTTGCCCACAATATGGGAAAGAATGAGGGGCACAACGCCAATTCGAACTAGAAAACATTCTTTGTCTTAACGTGTGACAAACTTATATGTATTCTGGTCTATCAGGCTATAAAAAATGAATTTAACAACATGTGTGCAAGCCTTCAATGCATGCACACATGGTGTTAAAAAAAATCCGGCCTCCTCCTACCCCTTCAGCCGGCCATTCCATCTCCAGATTTGGTGCAGTTTTAGGAGTATTATTACACCAATATTTCCTAACATCTAGTTTAAAGATAGGATAGTACCTGCTGGCCCAGAATGTCCAACACTCCCGATCGCAAGTGCTGTCCATACCTTTCCTAAATGTGTTACACCACGATCCAACATGTGTGTAGCGCGCCAAGTTCCTCTTCATCCCTTGGAGGCGCGTTCTTCTGGTACCAATATTAGTACACCATTCCTCTTCTACCTACAACAAATGACCCATTCTTTGCCCACAATATGGGAAAGAATGAGGGGCACAACGCCAATTCGAACTAGAAAACATTCTTTGTCTTAACGTGTGACAAACTTGTATGTATTCTGGACTATCAGGCTGTAATAAATGAATTTAACAACATGTGTGCAAGCCTTAAGTGCATGTACACATGGTGTTAAAAAAACAATCCGGCCTCCTCCTACCCCTTCAGCCGGCCATTCCATCTCCAGATTTGGTGCAGTTTTAGGAGTATTATTACACCAATATTTCCTAACATCTAGTTTAAAGATAGGATAGTACCTGCTGGCCCAGAATGTCCAACACTCCCGATCGCAAGTGCTGTCCATACCTTTCCTAAATGTGTTACTCCACAATCCAACATGTGTGTAGCGCGCCAAGTTCCTCTTCATCCCTTGGAGGCGGGTTCTTCTGGTACCAATATTAGTACACCATTCCTCTTTTACCTACAACAAATGACCTATTCTTTGCCCACAATATGGGAAAGAATGAGGGGCACAACACCAATTCGAACTGGAAAACATTCTTTGTCTTAACGTGTGACAAACTTGTATGTATTCTGGACTATCAGGCTATAAAAAATGAATTTAACAACATGTGTGCAAGCCTTCAGTACATGCACACATGGTGTTAAAAAAAATCCGGCCTCCTCCTAACCCTTCAGCCGGCCATTCCATCTCCAGAATTGGTGCATTTTTAGGAGTATTATTACACCATTATTTCGTAACATCTAGTTTAAAGATAGGATAGTACCGGCTGGCCCAGAATATCCAACGCTCCCGATCGCAAGTGCTGTCCATACCTTTCCTAAATGTGTTACTCCACAATCCAACATGTGTGTAGCGCGCCAAATTCCTCTTCATCGCTTGGAGGCGCGTTCTTCTGGTACCAATATTAGTACACCATTCCTCTTCTACCTAAAACAAATGACCCATTCTTTGCCCACAATATGGAAAAGAATGAGGGGCACAACGCCAATTCGAACTAGAAAACATTCATTGTCTTAACGTGTGACAAACTTGTATGTATTCTGGACTATCAGGCTGTAAAAAATAAATTTAACAACATGTGTGCAAGATTTAAGTGCATGCACACATGGTGTTAAAAAAAATCCGGCCTCCTCCTACCCCATCAGCCGACCATTCCATTTTCAGAATTGGTGCGTTTTTAGGAGTATTTTTTACACCAATATTTCCTAACATCTAGTTTAAAGATAGGATAGTACCTGCTGGCCCAGAATGTCCAACGCTCCCGATCGCAAGTGCTGTCCATACCTTTCCTAAATGTGTTACACCACGATCCAACATGTGTGTAGCGCGCCAAGTTCCTCTTCATCCCTTGGAGGCGCGTTCTTCTGGTACCAATATTAGTACACCATTCCTCTTCTACCTACAACAAATAACCCATTCTTTGCCCACAATATGGGAAAGAATGAGGGGCACCACGCCAATTCGAACTGGAAAACATTCTTTGTCTTAACGTGTGACAAACTTATATGTATTCTGGACTATCAGGCTATAAAAAATGAATTTAACAACATGTGTGCAAGCCTTCAGTGCATGCACACATGGTGTTAAAAAAAAATCCGGCCTCCTCCTACCCCTTCAGCCGGCCATTCCATCTCCAGATTTGGTGCAGTTTTAGGAGTATTATTACACCAATATTTCCTAACATCTAGTTTAAAGATAGGATAGTACCTGCTGGCCCAGAATGTCCAACGCTCCCGATCGCAAGTGCTGTCCATACCTTTCCTAAATGTGTTACTCCACGATCCAACAGGTGTGTAGCGCGCCAAGTTCCTCTTCATCCCTTGGAGGCGCGTTCTTCTGGTGCAAATATTAGTACACCATTCCTCTTCTACCTACAACAAATGACCTATTCTTTGCCCACAATATGGGAAAGAATGAGGGGCACAACGCCAATTCGAACTAGAAAACATTCATTGTCTTAACGTGTGACAAACTTGTATGTATTCTGGACTATCAGGCTGTAAAAAATGAATTTAACAACATGTGTGCAAGACTTAAGTGCATGCACACATGGTGTTAAAAAAAAATCCGGCCTCCTCCTACCCCTTCAGCCGGCCATTCCATCTCCAGATTTGGTGCAGTTTTAGGAGTATTATTACACCAATATTTCCTAACATCTAGTTTAAAGATAGGATAGTACCTGCTGGCCCAGAATGTCCAACGCTCCCGATCGCAAGTGCTGTCCATACCTTTCCTAAATGTGTTACACCACGATCCAACATGTGTGTAGCGCGCCAAGTTCCTCTTCATCCCTTGGAGGCGCGTTCTTCTGGTACCAATATTAGTACACCATTCCTCTTCTACCTACAACAAATGACCCATACTTTGCCCACAATATGGAAAAGAATGAGGGGCACAACGCCAATTCGAACTGGAAAACATTAATTGTCTTAACGTGTGACAAACTTGTATGTATTCTGGACTGTCAGGCTATAAAAAATGAATTTAACAACATGTGTGCAAGCATTCCGTGCATGCACACATGGTATTAAAAAAAATCCGGCCTCCTCCTACCCCTTCAGCCGGCCATTCCATTTTCAGAATTGGTGCGTTTTTAGGAGTATTTTTTACACCAATATTACCTAATATCTAGTTTAAAGATAGGATAGTACCTGCTGGCCCAGAATGTCCAACGCTCCCGATCGCAAGTGCTGTCCATACCTTTCCTAAATGTGTTACACCACGATCCAACATGTGTGTAGCGCGCCAAGTTCCTCTTCATCCCTTGGAGGCGCGTTCTTCTGGTACCAATATTAGTACACCATTCCTCTTCTACCTACAACAAATGACCCATTCTTTGCCCACAATATGGGAAAGAATGAGGGGCACAACGCCAATTCGAACTAGAAAACATTCTTTGTCTTAACGTGTGACAAACTTATATGTATTCTGGTCTATCAGGCTATAAAAAATGAATTTAACAACATGTGTGCAAGCCTTCAATGCATGCACACATGGTGTTAAAAAAAATCCGGCCTCCTCCTACCCCTTCAGCCGGCCATTCCATCTCCAGATTTGGTGCAGTTTTAGGAGTATTATTACACCAATATTTCCTAACATCTAGTTTAAAGATAGGATAGTACCTGCTGGCCCAGAATGTCCAACGCTCCCGATCGCAAGTGCTGTCCATACCTTTCCTAAATGTGTAGCGCGCCAAGTTCCTATTCATCCCTTGGAGGCGCGTTCTTTTGGTACCAATATTAGTACACCATTCCTTTTCTACCTACAACAAATGACCCATTCTTTGCCCACAATATGGGCAAGAATGAGGGGCACAACGCCAATTCGAACTGGAAAACATTCTTTGTCTTAACGTGTGACAAACTTATATGTATTCTGGACTATCAGGCTATAAAAAATGAATTTAACAACATGTGTGCAAGCCTTCAGTGCATGCACACATGGTGTTAAAAAAAATCCGGCCTCCTCCTACCCCTTCAGCCGGCCATTCCATCTCCAGATTTGGTGCAGTTTTAGGAGTATTATTACACCAATATTTCCTAACATCTAGTTTAAAGATAGGATAGTACCTGCTGGCCCAGAATGTCCAACGCTCCCGATCGCAAGTGCTGTCCATACCTTTCCTAAATGTGTTACTCCACGATCCAACAGGTGTGTAGCGCGCCAAGTTCCTCTTCATCCCTTGGAGGCGCGTTCTTCTGGTGCCAATATTAGTACACCATTCCTCTTCTACCTACAACAAATGACCCATACTTTGCCCACAATATGGAAAAGAATGAGGGGCACAACGCCAATTCGAACTGGAAAACATTAATTGTCTTAACGTGTGACAAACTTATATGTATTCTGGACTGTCAGGCTATAAAAAATGAATTTAACAACATGTGTGCAAGCATTCCGTGCATGCACACATGGTATTAAAAAAAATCCGGCCTCCTCCTACCCCTTCAGCCGGCCATTCCATTTTCAGAATTGGTGCGTTTTTAGGAGTATTTTTTACACCAATATTACCTAATATCTAGTTTAAAGATAGGATAGTACCTGCTGGCCCAGAATGTCCAACGCTCCCGATCGCAAGTGCTGTCCATACCTTTCCTAAATGTGTTACACCACGATCCAACATGTGTGTAGCGCGCCAAGTTCCTCTTCATCCCTTGGAGGCGCGTTCTTCTGGTACCAATATTAGTACACCATTCCTCTTCTACCTACAACAAATGACCCATTCTTTGCCCACAATATGGGAAAGAATGAGGGGCACAACGCCAATTCGAACTAGAAAACATTCTTTGTCTTAACGTGTGACAAACTTATATGTATTCTGGTCTATCAGGCTATAAAAAATGAATTTAACAACATGTGTGCAAGCCTTCAATGCATGCACACATGGTGTTAAAAAAAATCCGGCCTCCTCCTACCCCTTCAGCCGGCCATTCCATCTCCAGATTTGGTGCAGTTTTAGGAGTATTATTACACCAATATTTCCTAACATCTAGTTTAAAGATAGGATAGTACCTGCTGGCCCAGAATGTCCAACGCTCCCGATCGCAAGTGCTGTCCATACCTTTCCTAAATGTGTTACTCCACGATCCAACAGGTGTGTAGCGCGCCAAGTTCCTCTTCATCCCTTGGAGGCGCGTTCTTCTGGTGCCAATATTAGTACACCATTCCTCTTCTACCTACAACAAATGACCTATTCTTTGCCCACAATATGGGAAAGAATGAGGGGCACAACACCAATTCGAACTGGAAACATTCTTTGTCTTAACGTGTGACAAACTTGTATGTATTCTGGACTATCAGGCTGTAATAAATGAATTTAACAACATGTGTGCAAGCCTTAAGTGCATGTACACATGGTGTTAAAAAAACAATCCGGCCTCCTCCTACCCCTTCAGCCGGCCATTCCATCTCCAGATTTGGTGCAGTTTTAGGAGTATTATTACACCAATATTTCCTAACATCTAGTTTAAAGATAGGATAGTACCTGCTGGCCCAGAATGTCCAACACTCCCGATCGCAAGTGCTGTCCATACCTTTCCTAAATGTGTTACTCCACAATCCAACATGTGTGTAGCGCGCCAAATTCCTCTTCATCGCTTGGAGGCGCGTTCTTCTGGTACCAATATTAGTACACCATTCCTCTTCTACCTAAAACAAATGACCCATTCTTTGCCCACAATATGGAAAAGAATGAGGGGCACAACGCCAATTCGAACTAGAAAACATTCATTGTCTTAACGTGTGACAAACTTGTATGTATTCTGGACTATCAGGCTGTAAAAAATAAATTTAACAACATGTGTGCAAGATTTAAGTGCATGCACACATGGTGTTAAAAAAAATCCGGCCTCCTCCTACCCCATCAGCCGACCATTCCATTTTCAGAATTGGTGCGTTTTTAGGAGTATTTTTTACACCAATATTTCCTAACATCTAGTTTAAAGATAGGATAGTACCTGCTGGCCCAGAATGTCCAACGCTCCCGATCGCAAGTGCTGTCCATACCTTTCCTAAATGTGTTACACCACGATCCAACATGTGTGTAGCGCGCCAAGTTCCTCTTCATCCCTTGGAGGCGCGTTCTTCTGGTACCAATATTAGTACACCATTCCTCTTCTACCTACAACAAATAACCCATTCTTTGCCCACAATATGGGAAAGAATGAGGGGCACCACGCCAATTCGAACTGGAAAACATTCTTTGTCTTAACGTGTGACAAACTTATATGTATTCTGGACTATCAGGCTATAAAAAATGAATTTAACAACATGTGTGCAAGCCTTCAGTGCATGCACACATGGTGTTAAAAAAAAATCCGGCCTCCTCCTACCCCTTCAGCCGGCCATTCCATCTCCAGATTTGGTGCAGTTTTAGGAGTATTATTACACCAATATTTCCTAACATCTAGTTTAAAGATAGGATAGTACCTGCTGGCCCAGAATGTCCAACGCTCCCGATCGCAAGTGCTGTCCATACCTTTCCTAAATGTGTTACTCCACGATCCAACAGGTGTGTAGCGCGCCAAGTTCCTCTTCATCCCTTGGAGGCGCGTTCTTCTGGTGCAAATATTAGTACACCATTCCTCTTCTACCTACAACAAATGACCTATTCTTTGCCCACAATATGGGAAAGAATGAGGGGCACAACGCCAATTCGAACTAGAAAACATTCATTGTCTTAACGTGTGACAAACTTGTATGTATTCTGGACTATCAGGCTGTAAAAAATGAATTTAACAACATGTGTGCAAGACTTAAGTGCATGCACACATGGTGTTAAAAAAAAATCCGGCCTCCTCCTACCCCTTCAGCCGGCCATTCCATCTCCAGATTTGGTGCAGTTTTAGGAATATTATTACACCAATATTTCCTAACATCTAGTTTAAAGATAGGATAGTACCTGCTGGCCCAGAATATCCAACGCTCCCGATCGCAAGTGCTGTCCATACCTTTCCTAAATGTGTTACTCCACAATCCAACATGTGTGTAGCGTGCCAAATTCCTCTTCATCCCTTGGAGGCGCGTTCTTCTGGTACCAATATTAGTACACCATTCCTCTTCAACCTACAACAAATGACCCATTCTTTGCCCACAATATGGAAAAGAATGAGGGGCACAAAGCCAATTCAAACTGGAAAACATTCTTTGTCTTAACGTGTGACAAACTTGTATGTATTCTGGAATATCAGGCTATAAAAAATGAATTTAACAACATGTGTGCAAGCCTTCAGTGCATGCATACATGGTGTTAAAAAAAATCCGGCCTCCTCCTACCCCTTCAGCCAGCCATTCCATCTCCAGCATTGGTGCATTTTTAGGAGTATTATTACACCAATATTTCCTAACATCTAGTTTAAAGATAGGATAGTACGTGCTGGCCCAGAATATCAAACGCTCCCGATCGCAAGTTCTGTCCATACCTTTCCAAAATGTGTTACTCCACAATCCAACATGTGTGTAGCGCGCCAAGTTCCTCTTCATCCCTTGGAGGCGCGTTCTTCTGGTACCAATATTAGTACACCATTCCTCTTCTACCTACAACAAATGACCCATTCCTTGCCCACAATATGGGAAAGAATGAGGGGCACAACGCCAATTCGAACTGGAAAACATTCTTTGTCTTAACGTGTGACAAACTTGTATGTATTCTGGACTATCAGGCTATAAAAAATGAATTTAACAACATGTGTGCAAGCATTCAGTGCATGCACACATGGTTTTAAAAAAAATCCGGCCTCCTCCTACCCCTTCAGCCGGCCATTCCATCTCCAGAATTGGTGCATTTTTAGGAGTATTATTACACCAATATTTCCTAACATCTAGTTTAAAGATAGGATAGTACCTGCTGGCCCAGAATGTCCAACGCTCCCGATCGCAAGTGCTGTCCATACCTTTCCTAAATGTGTTACTCCACGATCATACAGGTGTGTAGCGCGCCAAGTACCTCTTCATCCCTTGGAGGCGCGTTCTTCTGGTACCAATATTAGTACACTATTCCTCTTCTACCTACAACAAATGACCCATTCTTTGCCCACAATATGGGAAAGAATGAGGGGCACAAAGCCAATTCAAACTGGAAAACATTCTTTGTCTTAACGTGTGACAAACTTGTATGTATTCTGGAATATCAGGCTATAAAAAATGAATTTAACAACATGTGTGCAAGCCTTCAGTGCATGCATACATGGTGTTAAAAAAAATCCGGCCTCCTCCTACCCCTTCAGCCGGCCATTCCATCTCCAGCATTGGTGCATTTTTAGGAGTATTATTACACCAATATTTCCTAACATCTAGTTTAAAGATAGGATAGTACGTGCTGGCCCAGAATATCAAACGTTCCCGATCGCAAGTTCTGTCCATACCTTTCCAAAATGTGTTACTCCACAATCCAACATGTGTGTAGCGCGCCAAGTTCCTCTTCATCCCTTGGAGGCGCGTTCTTCTGGTACCAATATTAGTACACCATTCCTCTTCTACCTACAACAAATGACCCATTCTTTGCCCACAATATGGAAAAGAATGAGGGGCACAACGCCAATTCGAACTGGAAAACATTAATTGTCTTAACGTGTGACAAACTTGTATGTATTCTGGACTATCAGGCTATAAAAAATGAATTTAACAACATGTGTGCAAGCATTCTGTTATGGCAGGAAGGAGGGGAAGGGAACAAGTGAGTCCTAATCTACCCACCGCCCTGTCCCTGCCTACTTGCAAGGACCCGCCCTAGGCGACGGGGTACAACTAGGCGGCGGTCCCTACGCTGACTAAGTACAAGGGAATACAAACAGGGAACAAGCAAGGGAAGGGGCAGTAGCCCACGGAACACCGTGAGGAAACCAGAGTGGTGAACGAGCCAGTCAGGACCAGGATGACACGAAGTACACGAACGCAGAGCAAGGAGCAGGAAGCAAGCCGGGGGCAGAGCGAAGCAGGATAAGCGGAAGCTGTAGCAAGGCTGAAGCAAGGCAGAAGCAGGCTGGAGCAAGGCAGTAGCAAGGCCAGGAAACCAGGAAGAATCACAAGCAATGAGGAAGAGAAAACGGCAGGTATAAATGGACAGGGGGCGGAGCTAACTCCGACTGACCACGCCGCGATAGGCTCTCCCACTCCTGAGCCTGCCACCCTGATTGGTGGGAGCCGGAGTCAGTCTAAGAGGTCCGGCCTCAGGTGTCGATTGATTAATCCTGGGAGTATCCACAGACGTAGTGCCTGGCAGATCCTTTACAGTACTCCCCCTTTTATGAGGGGCCACCGGACCCTTACTAAGAGGACCTGGTTTAGTGGGGAAGAGAAGGTGGAACCTCCTGACCAATACCCCAGCGTGAACATCTCGAGCAGGTACCCAAGTCCTCTCCTCCGGCCCGTATCCTCTCAAATGGACCAGGTACTGGAGGGAGCCCTGGATCATCCTACTGTCCACAATCTTGGCCACCTCGAATTCCACCCCCTCAGGGGTGAGAACGGGAACAGGAGATTCCCTCGAGGGGGACCAGGACGGGGAGCAGCGTTTAAGGAGGGAGGCATGAAAGACGTCGTGTATGCGAAAGGATTGGGGAAGCTCCAGACGGAAGGATACAGGGTTGAGGACTTCAATGACCTTATAAGGCCCAATAAATCGGGGAGCAAACTTCCTGGACAGGACCTTAAGGCGCAAGTTCCTAGACGACAACCACACCAGATCCCCGACGACAAACCGGGGGTTAGCAGAACGTCTTCTATCAGCCTGAATCTTTTGTACGCTCTGGGGCGCCTCTAGGTTCTTCTGAACCTGGGCCCAGACTGTGCACAGTTCCCGATGAACGTCCTCTACCTCGGGATTATTGGAACTACCAAGAGAAATGGAGGAGAACCGTATATTAAACCCGAAATTACAGAAAAACGGGGAGACCCCTGACGAGTTACTGACCCGGTTATTCAGGGAAAATTCGGCGAGGGGAATGAATGAGACCCAATCAAATTGACAGTCAGAGATGAAACACCTTAAATATTGTTCCAGGGATTGATTAGTCCTCTCCGTTTGGCCATTAGTTTCGGGATGGAAGGCGGAGGAGAAGGACAGATCAATCTCCAACTTTTTACAAAAGGCTCTCCAAAATAAAGAAACAAATTGTACCCCTCTGTCAGACACGATATTGACTGGGACCCCATGGAGACACAGAATGTGTTTAACAAACAAAGAAGCTATCGTCTTGGCGTTAGGTTGTTTCTTAAGGGGCACAAAGTGGCACATCTTGCTGAAGCGGTCTACTACCACCCACACCACCGACTTGCCTTGAGATGGAGGCAAATCGGTGATAAAATCCATGGAGATATGGGTCCAAGGTCTCTGGGGAATGGGCAAAGGACGTAGTAAGCCCGCAGGTCGGGACCTAGGGGTCTTGGACCTAGCACAAACCTCACAAGCGGCGACGTAAGCCCTAACGTCTTTAGGCAACCCAGGCCACCAATAGTTTCTGGTAATGAGGTGTTTGGTACCCAAGATGCCACTATGACCAGATAGTGCGGAGTCATGGTTTTCCCTAAGTACCCTTAGCCGGTATTGCAGGGGGACAAACGGCTTGTCCCCAGGGAGGTTCCTGGGAGCTGAACCTTGATCAGCCGCAATGTCAGAGACTAAATCAGAATCAGTGGCAGAAACGATTATACCAGGGGGTAAAATACAAGCAGGATCCTTCTCCGAAGGAGGATTGGCCATGAAACTACGTGACAGTGCATCAGCCTTAATATTTTTGGACCCAGCCCTATAGGTAACCAAGAAGTTAAATCTGGTAAAAAATAGCACCCATCGAGCTTGTCTCGGATTAAGCCTCCAGGCAGATTCTAGGAAAACCAGATTCTTGTGGTCAGTAAGGACCGTTACCTGGTGTCTGGCCCCCTCCAGGAAGTGACGCCACTCTTCAAAAGCCCATTTAATGGCTAAAAGTTCGCGGTTGCCAATATCATAGTTACTCTCCGTGGGCGAAAACTTCCTAGAGAAGTAAGCACAGGGGCGGAGATGGGTGAGGGACCTGGTACCCTGGGACAAGACGGCCCCCACTCCCACCTCGGACGCGTCAACCTCCACGATAAATGGCTCCCTTTGGTTGGGCTGAACCAGCACGGGGGCCGAGATAAAGCACTTCTTGAGGGTCTCAAAAGCCTGGACGGCCTCAGGAGGCCAGTGGAGGACATCAGCACCCTTGCGAGTGAGGTCCGTAAGAGGCTTAGCGACGACCGAGAAGTTGGCAATAAATCTCCTGTAATAGTTAGCAAACCCCAAAAAACACTGTAGCGCCTTCAGGGAGGCAGGTTGGACCCATTCCGCCACAGCCTGAACCTTGGCAGGGTCCATGCGGAATTCATGAGGAGTGAGGATTTGACCCAAAAATGGTATCTCCTGTACCCCAAACACACATTTTTCGGTTTTCGCAAACAGATTATTTTCCCGGAGGACCTGGAGCACCTTCCTGACATGCTCCACGTGGGAGGACCAGTCCTTGGAAAACACCAGTATGTCATCAAGGTACACTACAAGAAAATTTCCCAGGTAATCTCTCAGAATTTCATTAATAAAATTCTGGAAGACAGCAGGGGCATTACACAACCCAAAGGGCATGACCAGGTATTCGAAAAGACCTTCGGGCGTGTTGAACGCAGTCTTCCACTCATCCCCCTCTTTGATGCGGATAAGGTTATACGCCCCCCGTAGATCAAACTTAGAGAACCATTGGGCCCCCTGAACCTGATTAAAAAGATGCGGAATCAAAGGAAGGGGATACTGGTTCCTTACTGTGACCTTATTCAGGTTACGATAGTCAATGCACGGCCTAAGACCACCATCCTACTTCCCCACGAAGAAGAAGCCAGCACCTACAGGAGAAGTCGAGGGGCAAATGAAACCCTTGGCCAGGAATTCTTGGATATATTCCCTCATGGCTTCACGTTCAGGACATGAAAGATTAAATATCCTACCCTTAGGAAGCTTAGCACCTGGTACCAAATCGATGGCGCAATCGTAATCTCTATGAGGGGGCAACACCTCGGAGGCCTCCTTAGAGAAAACATCAGCGAAGTCCTGAACAAACTCAGGTAGCGTGTTTACCTCCTCACGGGGAGAAATAGAGTTAACCGAAAGACATGACGTCAGGCATTCACTACCCCATTTGGTGAGATCCCCAGTATTCCAATCAAACGTGGGATTATGCAACTGCAACCAGGGAAGACCTAATACCAGATCGGACGATAATCCCTGCATCAACAGTACAGAGCACTGCTCCAAATGCAGGAGTATGCTGAGTAAAATAACCATTAGCAAGAGGAGTGGAGTCGATACCCACTACCGGGACAGGATAAGGCAAATCAATAAAAGGCATTTTTAGAGACATAGCAAATTCCACAGACATGATATTAGCAGATGAGCCTGAATCCACGAAGGCACTGCCGGTGGCAGACCGACCAGCAAACGAGACCTGAAAGGGAAGCAAAATTTTATTGCGTTTCATATTAACGGGAAATACCTGTGCGCCCAAGTGACCTCCCCGATGATCACTTAGGCGCGGAAGTTTTCCGGCTGCTTATTCTTGCGCCTGGGACAGGTGTTCAGTTGATGCTTGTCATCCCTACAATAGAAGCAGAGACCATTCTTCCTGCGGAACTCTCTACGTTGTCGAGAAAACACAGAGGCCCCGAGTTGCATAGGTACCTCCGAGTCTTCCGTGGAAGAGCGAGGAGACGGGACCTCGGGGGGAATCGCAGGGAAGTCAGAGGGGAAAACACTGAAACGTTCAAGCTGTCGTTCCCTGAGACCTCGGTCAAGTCGTACTGCTAAGGCCATAACCTGGTCTATCGAGTCAGAAGGGGGGTAGCTAACAAGCAGATCCTTCAGGGCGTTAGATAAGCCTAACCTAAACTGGCACCTTAGGGCAGGGTCATTCCACCGAGAAGCTACGCACCACTTTCTAAAGTCAGAACAGTATTCCTCAACAGGTCTCCTACCCTGACGTAAGGTCACCAGCTGACTCTCGGCTAAGGCAGTCCTGTCAGTCTCGTCGTAAATGAGTCCGAGGGCAGAGAAAAAACGATCAACGGAGGAAAGTTCAGGGGCGTCAGGAGCCAAGGAGAAGGCCCACTCTTGGGGCCCTTCCTGGAGTCGGGATATAATGATTCCCACCCGCTGGTTCTCGGAACCTGAGGAGTGAGGTTTTAGACGGAAGTAAAGTCTGCAACTCTCCCGAAAGGAGAGAAAAGTCTTACGGTCCCCTGAGAACCGGTCAGGTAGCTTGAGGTCAGGTTCTAGAGGTGAGGCGAGGGGTACTACTATGGCAGCGTCAGGCTGGTTGACCCTCTGAGCCAGGGCCTGGACCTGTAGGGAAAGGCCCTGCATCTGCTGGGTCAGGGTCTCAAGGGGGTCCATGATAGCGTAGAAGAAAGGGTAGACTAGGTATGGGCTTGTGATTATGTTATGGCAGGAAGGAGGGGAAGGGAACAAGTGAGCCCTAATCTACCCACCGCCCTGTCCCTGCCTACTTGCAACGACCCGCCCTAGGCGACGGGGTACACCTGGCCGGCGGTCCCTACGCTGACTAAGTGCAAGGGAATGCAAACAGGGACCAAGCAAGGGAAGGGGCAGTAGCCCACGGAACACCGTGAGGAAACCAGAGTGGTGAACGAGCCAGTCAGGACCAGGATGACACGAAGTACACGAACGCAGAGCAAGGAGCAGGAAGCAAGCCGGGGGCAGAGCGAAGCAGGATAAGCGGAAGCTGTAGCAAGGCTGAAGCAAGGCAGAAGCAGGCTGGAGCAAGGCAGTAGCAAGGCCAGGAAACCAGGAAGAATCACAAGCAATGAGGAAGAGAAAACGGCAGGTATAAATGGACAGGGGGCGGAGCTAACTCCGACTGACCAGGCCGTGATAGGCTCTCCCACTCCTGAGCTTGCCACCCTGATTGGTGGGAGCCGGAGTCAGTCTAAGAGTTCCGGCCTCAGGTGTCGATTGATTAATCCTGGGAGTATCCACAGACGTAGTGCCTGGCAGATCCTTTACACATTCAGTGCATGCACACATGGTATTAAAAAAAATCCGGCCTCCTCCTACCCCTTCAGCCGGCCATTCCATCTCCAGAATTGGTGCATTTTTAGGAGTATTATTACACCAATATTGCCTAACATCTAGTTTAAAGATAGGATAGTACCTGCTGGCCCAGAATGCCCAACGCTCCCGATCGCAAGTGCTGTCCATATCTTTCCTAAATGTGTTGCTCCACAATCCAACATGTGTGTAGCGCGCCAAGTTCCTCTTCATCCCTTGGAGGCGCGTTCTTCTGGTACCAATATTAGTACACCATTCCTTGTCTACCTAAAACAAATGACCCATTCTTTGCCCACAATATGGAAAAGAATGAGGGGCACAACGCCAATTCGAACTGGAAAACATTCTTTGTCTTAACGTGTGACAAACTTGTATGTATTCTGGACTATCAGGCTATAAAAAATGAATTTAACAACATGTGTGCAAGCATTCAGTGCATGCACACATGGTATTAAAAAAAATCCGGCCTCCTCCTACCCCTTCAGCCGGCCATTCCATCTCCAGAATTGGTGCATTTTTAGGAGTATTATTACACCAATATTTCCTAACATCTAGTTTAAAGATAGGATAGTACCTGCTGGCCCAGAATGTCCAACGCTCCCGATCGCAAGTGCTGTCCATACCTTTCCTAAATGTGTTACTCCACGATCCAACAGGTGTGTAGCGCGCCAAGTTCCTCTTCATCCCTTGGAGGCCCGTTCTTCTGGTACCAATATTAGTACACTATTCCTCTTCTACCTACAACAAATGACCCATTCTTTGCCCACAATATGGGAAAGAATGAGGGGCACAAAGCCAATTCAAACTGGAAAACATTCTTTGTCTTAACGTGTGACAAACTTGTATGTATTCTGGAATATCAGGCTATAAAAAATGAATTTAACAACATGTGTGCAAGCCTTCAGTGAATGCACACATGGTGTTAAAAAAATATCCAACCTCCTCCTACCCCTATAGCCGGCCATTCCATCTCCAGAATTGATGCATTTTTAGAAGTATTATTACACCAATAATTCCTAACATCTAGTTTTAAGATAGGATAGTACCTGCTGGCCCAGAATGTCCAACACTCCCGATCGCAAGTGCTGTCCATACCTTTCCTCAATGTGTTACTCCACGATCCAACAGGTGTGTAGCGCGCCAAGTTCCTCTTCATCCCTTGGAGGCGCGTTCTTCTGGTGCCAATATTAGTACACCATTCCTCTTCTACCTACAACAAATGACCTATTCTTTGCCCACAATATGGGAAAGAATGAGGGGCACGACGCCAATTCGAACTGGAAAACATTCTTTGTCTTAACGTGTGACAAACTTGTATGTATTCTGGACTATCAGGCTATAAAAAATGAATTTAACAACATGTGTGCAAGCCTTCAGTGCATGCACACATGGTGTTAAAAAACAATCCGGCCTCCTCCTACCCGTTCAGCCGGCCATTCCATCTCCAGAATTGGTGCATTTTTAGGAGTATTATTACACCAATATTTCCTAACATCTAGTTTAAAGATAGGATAGTACCTGCTGGCCCAGAATATCCAACGCTCCCGATCGCAAGTGCTGTCCATACCTTTCCTAAATGTGTTACTCCACAATCCAACATGTGTGTAGCTCGCCAAGTTCCTCTTCATCCCTTGTAGGCGCGTTCTTCTGGTACCAATATTAGTACACCATTCCTCTTCTACCTACAACAAATGACCCATACTTTGCCCACAATATGGAAAAGAATGAGGGGCACAACGCCAATTCGAACTGGAAAACATTAATTGTCTTAACGTGTGACAAACTTGTATGTATTCTGGACTGTCAGGCTATAAAAAATGAATTTAACAACATGTGTGCAAGCATTCCGTGCATGCACACATGGTATTAAAAAAAATCCGGCCTCCTCCTACCCCTTCAGCCGGCCATTCCATTTTCAGAATTGGTGCGTTTTTAGGAGTATTTTTTACACCAATATTACCTAATATCTAGTTTAAAGATAGGATAGTACCTGCTGGCCCAGAATGTCCAACGCTCCCGATCGCAAGTGCTGTCCATACCTTTCCTAAATGTGTTACACCACGATCCAACATGTGTGTAGCGCGCCAAGTTCCTCTTCATCCCTTGGAGGCGCGTTCTTCTGGTACCAATATTAGTACACCATTCCTCTTCTACCTACAACAAATGACCCATTCTTTGCCCACAATATGGGAAAGAATGAGGGGCACAACGCCAATTCGAACTAGAAAACATTCTTTGTCTTAACGTGTGACAAACTTATATGTATTCTGGTCTATCAGGCTATAAAAAATGAATTTAACAACATGTGTGCAAGCCTTCAATGCATGCACACATGGTGTTAAAAAAAATCCGGCCTCCTCCTACCCCTTCAGCCGGCCATTCCATCTCCAGATTTGGTGCAGTTTTAGGAGTATTATTACACCAATATTTCCTAACATCTAGTTTAAAGATAGGATAGTACCTGCTGGCCCAGAATGTCCAACGCTCCCGATCGCAAGTGCTGTCCATACCTTTCCTAAATGTGTTACTCCACGATCCAACAGGTGTGTAGCGCGCCAAGTTCCTATTCATCCCTTGGAGGCGCGTTCTTCTGGTACCAATATTAGTACACCATTCCTTTTCTACCTACAACAAATGACCCATTCTTTGCCCACAATATGGGCAAGAATGAGGGGCACAACGCCAATTCGAACTGGAAAACATTCTTTGTCTTAACGTGTGACAAACTTATATGTATTCTGGACTATCAGGCTATAAAAAATGAATTTAACAACATGTGTGCAAGCCTTCAGTGCATGCACACATGGTGTTAAAAAAAATCCGGCCTCCTCCTACCCCTTCAGCCGGCCATTCCATCTCCAGATTTGGTGCAGTTTTAGGAGTATTATTACACCAATATTTCCTAACATCTAGTTTAAAGATAGGATAGTACCTGCTGGCCCAGAATGTCCAACGCTCCCGATCGCAAGTGCTGTCCATACCTTTCCTAAATGTGTTACTCCACGATCCAACAGGTGTGTAGCGCGCCAAGTTCCTCTTCATCCCTTGGAGGCGCCTTCTTCTGGTGCCAATATTAGTACACCATTCCTCTTCTACCTACAACAAATGACCCATACTTTGCCCACAATATGGAAAAGAATGAGGGGCACAACGCCAATTCGAACTGGAAAACATTAATTGTCTTAACGTGTGACAAACTTGTATGTATTCTGGACTGTCAGGCTATAAAAAATGAATTTAACAACATGTGTGCAAGCATTCCGTGCATGCACACATGGTATTAAAAAAAATCCGGCCTCCTCCTACCCCTTCAGCCGGCCATTCCATTTTCAGAATTGGTGCGTTTTTAGGAGTATTTTTTACACCAATATTACCTAATATCTAGTTTAAAGATAGGATAGTACCTGCTGGCCCAGAATGTCCAACGCTCCCGATCGCAAGTGCTGTCCATACCTTTCCTAAATGTGTTACACCACGATCCAACATGTGTGTAGCGCGCCAAGTTCCTCTTCATCCCTTGGAGGCGCGTTCTTCTGGTACCAATATTAGTACACCATTCCTCTTCTACCTACAACAAATGACCCATTCTTTGCCCACAATATGGGAAAGAATGAGGGGCACAACGCCAATTCGAACTAGAAAACATTCTTTGTCTTAACGTGTGACAAACTTATATGTATTCTGGTCTATCAGGCTATAAAAAATGAATTTAACAACATGTGTGCAAGCCTTCAATGCATGCACACATGGTGTTAAAAAAAATCCGGCCTCCTCCTACCCCTTCAGCCGGCCATTCCATCTCCAGATTTGGTGCAGTTTTAGGAGTATTATTACACCAATATTTCCTAACATCTAGTTTAAAGATAGGATAGTACCTGCTGGCCCAGAATGTCCAACGCTCCCAATCGCAAGTGCTGTCCATACCTTTCCTAAATGTGTTACTCCACGATCCAACAGGTGTGTAGCGCGCCAAGTTCCTATTCATCCCTTGGAGGCACGTTCTTCTGGTACCAATATTAGTACACCATTCCTTTTCTACCTACAACAAATGACCCATTCTTTGCCCACAATATGTGCAAGAATGAGGGGCACAACGCCAATTCGAACTGGAAAACATTCTTTGCCTTAACGTGTGACAAACTTATATGTATTCTGGACTATCAGGCTATAAAAAATGAATTTAACAACATGTGTGCAAGCCTTCAGTGCATGCACACATGGTGTTAAAAAAAATCCGGCCTCCTCCTACCCCTTCAGCCGGCCATTCCATCTCCAGATTTGGTGCAGTTTTAGGAGTATTATTACACCAATATTTCCTAACATCTAGTTTAAAGATAGGATAGTACCTGCTGGCCCAGAATGTCCAACGCTCCCGATCGCAAGTGCTGTCCATACCTTTCCTAAATGTGTTACTCCACGATCCAACAGGTGTGTAGCGCGCCAAGTTCCTCTTCATCCCTTGGAGGCGCGTTCTTCTGGTGCCAATATTAGTACACCATTCCTCTTCTACCTACAACAAATGACCTATTCTTTGCCCACAATATGGGAAAGAATGAGGGGCACAACACCAATTCGAACTGGAAACATTCTTTGTCTTAACGTGTGACAAACTTGTATGTATTCTGGACTATCAGGCTGTAATAAATGAATTTAACAACATGTGTGCAAGCCTTAAGTGCATGTACACATGGTGTTAAAAAAACAATCCGGCCTCCTCCTACCCCTTCAGCCGGCCATTCCATCTCCAGATTTGGTGCAGTTTTAGGAGTATTATTACACCAATATTTCCTAACATCTAGTTTAAAGATAGGATAGTACCTGCTGGCCCAGAATGTCCAACACTCCCGATCGCAAGTGCTGTCCATACCTTTCCTAAATGTGTTACTCCACAATCCAACATGTGTGTAGCGCGCCAAGTTCCTCTTCATCCCTTGGAGGCGGGTTCTTCTGGTACCAATATTAGTACACCATTCCTCTTCTACCTACAACAAATGACCTATTCTTTGCCCACAATATGGGAAAGAATGAGGGGCACAACACCAATTCGAACTGGAAAACATTCTTTGTCTTAACGTGTGACAAACTTGTATGTATTCTGGACTATCAGGCTATAAAAAATGAATTTAACAACATGTGTGCAAGCCTTCAGTACATGCACACATGGTGTTAAAAAAAATCCGGCCTCCTCCTACCCCTTCAGCCGGCCATTCCATCTCCAGAATTGGTGCATTTTTAGGAGTATTATTACACCATTATTTCGTAACATCTAGTTTAAAGATAGGATAGTACCGGCTGGCCCAGAATATCCAACGCTCCCGATCGCAAGTGCTGTCCATACCTTTCCTAAATGTGTTACTCCACAATCCAACATGTGTGTAGCGCGCCAAATTCCTCTTCATCGCTTGGAGGCGCGTTCTTCTGGTACCAATATTAGTACACCATTCCTCTTCTACCTAAAACAAATGACCCATTCTTTGCCCACAATATGGAAAAGAATGAGGGGCACAACGCCAATTCGAACTAGAAAACATTCATTGTCTTAACGTGTGACAAACTTGTATGTATTCTGGACTATCAGGCTGTAAAAAATGAATTTAACAACATGTGTGCAAGACTTAAGTGCATGCACACATGGTGTTAAAAAAAAATCCGGCCTCCTCCTACCCCATCAGACGACCATTCCATTTTCAGAATTGGTGCGTTTTTAGGAGTATTTTTTACACCAATATTTCCAAACATCTAGTTTAAAGATAGGATAGTACCTGCTGGCCCAGAATGTCCAACGCTCCCGATCGCAAGTGCTGTCCATACCTTTCCTAAATGTGTTACACCACGATCCAACATGTGTGTAGCGCGCCAAGTTCCTCTTCATCCCTTGGAGGCGTGTTCTTCTGGTACCAATATTGATAGACCATTCCTCTTCTACGTACAACAAATGACCCATTCTTTGCCCACAATATGGGAAAGAATGAGGGGCACAACGCCAATTCGAACTGGAAAACATTCTTTGTCTTAACGTGTGACAAACTTATATGTATTCTGGACTATCAGGCTATAAAAAATGAATTTAACAACATGTGTGCAAGCCTTCAGTGCATGCACACATGGTGTTAAAAAAAAATCCGGCCTCCTCCTACCCCTTCAGCCGGCCATTCCATCTCCAGAATTGGTGCATTTTTAGTAGTATTATTACACCAATATTTCCTAACATCTAGTTTAAAGATAGGATAGTACCTGCTGGCCCAGAATATCCAACGCTCCCGATCGCAAGTGCTGTCCATACCTTTCCAAATTGTGTTACTCCACAATCCAACATGTGTGTAGCGCGCCAAGTTCCTCTTCATCCCTTGGAGGCGCGTTCTTCTGGTACCAATATTAGTACACCATTCCTCTTCTACCTACAACAAATAACCCATTCTTTGCCCACAATATGGAAAAGAATGAGGGGCACAACGCCAATTCGCACAGGAAAACATTCATTGTCTTAACGTGTGACAAACTTGTATGTATTTTGGACTATCAGGCTGTAATAAATGAATTTAACAACATGTGTGCAAGCCTTAAGTGCATGTACACATGGTGTTAAAAAAAAATCCGGCCTCCTCCTACCCCTTCAGCCGGCCATTCCATCTCCAGATTTGGTGCAGTTTTAGGAGTATTATTACACCAATATTTCCTAACATCTAGTTTAAAGATAGGATAGTACCTGCTGGCCCAGAATGTCCAACGCTCCCGATCGCAAGTGCTGTCCATACCTTTCCTAAATGTGTTACTCCACGATCATACAGGTGTGTAGCGCGCCAAGTTCCTATCCATCCCTTGGAGGCGCGTTCTTCTGGTACCAATATTAGTACACCATTCCTCTTCTACCTACAACAAATGACCCATTCTTTGCCCACAATATGGGAAAGAATGAGGGGCACAACGCCAATTCGAACTGGAAAACATTCTTTGTCTTAACGTGTGACAAACTTATATGTATTCTGGACTATCAGGCTATAAAAAATGAATTTAACAACATGTGTGCAAGCCTTCAGTGCATGCACACATGGTGTTAAAAAAAAATCCGGCCTCCTCCTACCCCTTCAGCCGGCCATTCCATCTCCAGATTTGGTGCAGTTTTAGGAATATTATTACACCAATATTTCCTAACATCTAGTTTAAAGATAGGATAGTACCTGCTGGCCCAGAATGTCCAACGCTCCCGATCGCAAGTGCTGTCCATACCTTTCCTAAATGTGTTACTCCACGATCCAACAGGTGTGTAGCGCGCCAAGTTCCTATTCATCCCTTGGAGGCGCGTTCTTCTGGTACCAATATTAGTACACCATTCCTCTTCTACATACAACAAATGACCCATTCTTTGCCCACAATATGGGAAAGAATGAGGGGCACAACGCCAATTCGAACTGGAAAACATTCTTTATCTTAACGTGTGACAAACTCGTATGTATTCTGGACTATCAGGCTGTAAAAAATGAATTTAACAACATGTGTGCAAGACTTAAGTGCATGCACACATGGTTTTTAAAAAAAAATCCGGCCTCCTCCTACCCGTTCAGCCGGCCATTCCATCTCCAGAATTGGTGCGTTTTTAGGAGTATTATTACACCAATATTTCCTAACATCTAGTTTAAAGATAGGATAGTACCTGCTGGCCCAGAATGTCCAACGCTCCCGATCGCAAGTGCTGTCCATACCTTTCCTAAATGTGTTACACCACGATCCAACATGTGTGTAGCGCGCCAAGTTCCTCTTCATCCCTTGGAGGCGTGTTCTTCTGGTACCAATATTAGTAGACCATTCCTCTTCTACCTACAACAAATGACCCATTCTTTGCCCACAATATGGGAAAGAATGAGGGGCACAACGCCAATTCGAACTGGAAAACATTCTTTGTCTTAACGTGTGACAAACTTATATGTATTCTGGACTATCAGGCTATAAAAAATGAATTTAACAACATGTGTGCAAGCCTTCAGTGCATGCACACATGGTGTTAAAAAAAAATCCGGCCTCCTCCTACCCCTTCAGCCGGCCATTCCATCTCCAGATTTGGTGCAGTTTTAGGAATATTATTACACCAATATTTCCTAACATCTAGTTTAAAGATAGGATAGTACCTGCTGGCCCAGAATGTCCAACGCTCCCGATCGCAAGTGCTGTCCATACCTTTCCTAAATGTGTTACTCCACGATCCAACAGGTGTGTAGCGCGCCAAGTTCCTATTCATCCCTTGGAGGTGCGTTCTTCTGGTACCAATATTAGTACACCATTCCTCTTCTACCTACAACAAATGACCCATTCTTTGCACACAATATGGGAAAGAATGAGGGGCACAACGCCAATTCGAACTGGAAAACATTCTTTATCTTAACGTGTGACAAACTCGTATGTATTCTGGACTATCAGGCTGTAAAAAATGAATTTAACAACATGTGTGCAAGACTTAAGTGCATGCACACATGGTGTTAAAAAAAATCCGGCCTCCTCCTACCCGTTCAGCCGGCCATTCCATCTCCAGAATTGGTGCGTTTTTAGGAGTATTATTACACCAATATTTCCTAACATCTAGTTTAAAGATAGGATAGTACCTGCTGGCCCAGAATGTCCAACGCTCCCGATCGCAAGTGCTGTCCATACCTTTCCTAAATGTGTTACTCCACGATCCAACAGGTGTGTAGCGCGCCAAGTTCCTCTTCATCCCTTGGAGGCGTGTTCTTCTGGTGCAAATATTAGTACACCATTCCTCTTCTACCTACAACAAATGACCTATTCTTTGCCCACAATATGGGAAAGAATGAGGGGCACAACACCAATTCGAACTGGAAACATTCTTTGTCTTAACGTGTGACAAACTTGTATGTATTCTGGACTATCAGGCTATAAAAAATGAATTTAACAACATGTGTGCAAGCCTTCAGTGCTTGGACACATGGTGTTAAAAAAGATCCGGCCTCCTCCTACCCCTTCAGACGGCAATTCCATCTCCAGAATTGGTGCATTTTTAGTAGTATTATTACACCAATATTTCCTAACATCTAGTTTAAAGATAGGATAGTACCTGCTGGCCCAGAATATCCAACGCTCCCGATCGCAAGTGCTGTCCATACCTTTCCAAATTGTGTTACTCCACTATCCAACATGTGTGTAGCGCGCCAAGTTCCTCTTCATCCCTTGGAGGCGCGTTCTTCTGGTACCAATATTAGTACACCATTCCTCTTCTACCTACAACAAATAACCCATTCTTTGCCCACAATATGGAAAAGAATGAGGGGCACAACGCCAATTCGCACAGGAAAACATTCAATGTCTTAACGTGTGACAAACTTGTATGTATTTTGGACTATCAGGCTGTAATAAATGAATTTAACAACATGTGTGCAAGCCTTAAGTGCATGTACACATGGTGTTAAAAAAAAATCCGGCCTCCTCCTACCCCTTCAGCCGGCCATTCCATCTCCAGATTTGGTGCAGTTTTAGGAGTATTATTACACCAATATTTCCTAACATCTAGTTTAAAGATAGGATAGTACCTGCTGGCCCAGAATGTCCAACGCTCCCGATCGCAAGTGCTGTCCATACCTTTCCTAAATGTGTTACTCCACGATCCAACAGGTGTGTAGCGCGCCAAGTTCCTCTTCATCCCTTGGAGGCGTGTTCTTCTGGTGCAAATATTAGTACACCATTCCTCTTCTACCTACAACAAATGACCTATTCTTTGCCCACAATATGGGAAAGAATGAGGGGCACAACACCAATTCGAACTGGAAACATTCTTTGTCTTAACGTGTGACAAACTTGTATGTATTCTGGACTATCAGGCTATAAAAAATGAATTTAACAACATGTGTGCAAGCCTTCAGTGCTTGGACACATGGTGTTAAAAAAGATCCGGCCTCCTCCTACCCCTTCAGACGGCAATTCCATCTCCAGAATTGGTGCATTTTTAGTAGTATTATTACACCAATATTTCCTAACATCTAGTTTAAAGATAGGATAGTACCTGCTGGCCCAGAATATCCAACGCTCCCGATCGCAAGTGCTGTCCATACCTTTCCAAATTGTGTTACTCCACTATCCAACATGTGTGTAGCGCGCCAAGTTCCTCTTCATCCCTTGGAGGCGCGTTCTTCTGGTACCAATATTAGTACACCATTCCTCTTCTACCTACAACAAATAACCCATTCTTTGCCCACAATATGGAAAAGAATGAGGGGCACAACGCCAATTCGCACAGGAAAACATTCAATGTCTTAACGTGTGACAAACTTGTATGTATTTTGGACTATCAGGCTGTAATAAATGAATTTAACAACATGTGTGCAAGCCTTAAGTGCATGTACACATGGTGTTAAAAAAAAATCCGGCCTCCTCCTACCCCTTCAGCCGGCCATTCCATCTCCAGATTTGGTGCAGTTTTAGGAGTATTATTACACCAATATTTCCTAACATCTAGTTTAAAGATAGGATAGTACCTGCTGGCCCAGAATGTCCAACGCTCCCGATCGCAAGTGCTGTCCATACCTTTCCTAAATGTGTTACTCCACAATCCAACATGTGTGTAGCGCGCCAAGTTCCTCTTCATCCCTTGGAGGCGGGTTCTTCTGGTACCAATATTAGTACACCATTCCTCTTCTACCTACAACAAATGACCTATTCTTTGCCCACAATATGGGAAAGAATGAGGGGCACAACACCAATTCGAACTGGAAAACATTCTTTGTCTTAACGTGTGACAAACTTGTATGTATTCTGGACTATCAGGCTATAAAAAATGAATTTAACAACATGTGTGCAAGCCTTCAGTACATTCACACATGGTGTTAAAAAAAATCCGGCCTCCTCCTACCCCTTCAGCCGGCCATTCCATCTCCAGAATTGGTGCATTTTTAGGAGTATTATTACACCATTATTTCGTAACATCTAGTTTAAAGATAGGATAGTACCGGCTGGCCCAGAATATCCAACGCTCCCGATCGCAAGTGCTGTCCATACCTTTCCTAAATGTGTTACTCCACAATCCAACATGTGTGTAGCGCGCCAAATTCCTCTTCATCGCTTGGAGGCGCGTTCTTCTGGTACCAATATTAGTACACCATTCCTCTTCTACCTAAAACAAATGACCCATTCTTTGCCCACAATATGGAAAAGAATGAGGGGCACAACGCCAATTCGAACTAGAAAACATTCATTGTCTTAACGTGTGACAAACTTGTATGTATTCTGGACTATCAGGCTGTAAAAAATTAATTTAACAACATGTGTGCAAGACTTAAGTGCATGCACACATGGTGTTAAAAAAAATCCGGCCTCCTCCTACCCCATCAGCCGACCATTCCATTTTCAGAATTGGTGCGTTTTTAGGAGTATTTTTTACACCAATATTTCCTAACATCTAGTTTAAAGATAGGATAGTACCTGCTGGCCCAGAATGTCCAACGCTCCCGATCGCAAGTGCTGTCCATACCTTTCCTAAATGTGTTACACCACGATCCAACATGTGTGTAGCGCGCCAAGTTCCTCTTCATCCCTTGGAGGCGCGTTCTTCTGGTACCAATATTAGTACACCATTCCTCTTCTACCTACAACAAATGACCCATTCTTTGCCCACAATATGGGAAAGAATGAGGGGCACAACGCCAATTCGAACTGGAAAACATTCTTTATCTTAACGTGTGACAAACTCGTATGTATTCTGGACTATCAGGCTGTAAAAAATGAATTTAACAACATGTGTGCAAGACTTAAGTGCATGCACACATGGTGTTAAAAAAAATCCGGCCTCCTCCTACCCGTTCAGCCAGCCATTCCATCTCCAGAATTGGTGCGTTTTTAGGAGTATTATTACACCAATATTTCCTAACATCTAGTTTAAAGATTGGATAGTACCTGCTGGCCCAGAATGTCCAACACTCCCGATCGCAAGTGCTGTCCATACCTTTCCTAAATGTGTTACTCCACAATCCAACATGTGTGTATCTCACCAAGTTCCTCTTCATCCCTTGGAGGCGCGTTCTTCTGGTACCAATATTAGTACACCATTCCTCTTCTACCTACAAAAAATGACCTATTCTTTGCCCACAATATGGGAAAGAATGAGGGGCACAACACCAATTCGAACTGGAAAACATTCTTTGTCTTAACGTGTGACAAACTTGTATGTATTCTGGACTATCAGGCTATAAAAAATGAATTTAACAACATGTGTGCAAGCCTTCAGTGCATGCACACATGGTGTTAAAAAAAATCCGGCCTCCTCCTACCCCTTCAGCCGGCCATTCCATCTCCAGAATTGGTGCATTTTTAGGAGTATTATTACACCATTATTTCGTAACGTCTAGTTTAAAGATAGGATAGTACCGGCTGGCCCAGAATGTCCAACGCTCCCGATCGCAAGTGCTGTCCATACCTTTCCTAAATGTGTTACTCCACAATCCAACATGTGTGTATCTCACCAAGTTCCTCTTCATCCCTTGGAGGCGCGTTCTTCTGGTACCAATATTAGTACACCATTCCTCTTCTACCTAAAACAAATGACCCATTCTTTGCCCACAATATGGAAAAGAATGAGGGGCACAACGCCAATTCGAACTAGAAAACATTCATTGTCTTAACGTGTGACAAACTTGTATGTATTCTGGACTATCAGGCTGTAAAAAATTAATTTAACAACATGTGTGCAAGACTTAAGTGCATGCACACATGGTGTTAAAAAAAATCCGGCCTCCTCCTACCCCATCAGCCGACCATTCCATTTTCAGAATTGGTGCGTTTTTAGGAGTATTTTTTACACCAATATTTCCTAACATCTAGTTTAAAGATAGGATAGTACCTGCTGGCCCAGAATGTCCAACGCTCCCGATCGCAAGTGCTGTCCATACCTTTCCTAAATGTGTTACACCACGATCCAACATGTGTGTAGCGCGCCAAGTTCCTCTTCATCCCTTGGAGGCGCGTTCTTCTGGTACCAATATTAGTACACCATTCCTCTTCTACCTACAACAAATGACCCATTCTTTGCCCACAATATGGGAAAGAATGAGGGGCACAACGCCAATTCGAACTGGAAAACATTCTTTATCTTAACGTGTGACAAACTCGTATGTTTTCTGGACTATCAGGCTGTAAAAAATGAATTTAACAACATGTGTGCAAGACTTAAGTGCATGCACACATGGTGTTAAAAAAAATCCGGCCTCCTCCTACCCGTTCAGCCAGCCATTCCATCTCCAGAATTGGTGCGTTTTTAGGAGTATTATTACACCAATATTTCCTAACATCTAGTTTAAAGATAGGATAGTACCTGCTGGCCCAGAATGTCCAACACTCCCGATCGCAAGTGCTGTCCATACCTTTCCTAAATGTGTTACTCCACAATCCAACATGTGTGTATCTCACCAAGTTCCTCTTCATCCCTTGGAGGCGCGTTTTTCTGGTACCAATATTAGTACACCATTCCTCTTCTACCTACAAAAAATGACCTATTCTTTGCCCACAATATGGGAAAGAATGAGGGGCACAACACCAATTCGAACTGGAAAACATTCTTTGTCTTAACGTGTGACAAACTTGTATGTATTCTGGACTATCAGGCTATAAAAAATGAATTTAACAACATGTGTGCAAGCCTTCAGTGCATGCACACATGGTGTTAAAAAAAATCCGGCCTCCTCCTACCCCTTCAGCCGGCCATTCCATCTCCAGAATTGGTGCATTTTTAGGAGTATTATTACACCATTATTTCGTAACGTCTAGTTTAAAGATAGGATAGTACCGGCTGGCCCAGAATGTCCAACGCTCCCGATCGCAAGTGCTGTCCATACCTTTCCTAAATGTGTTACTCCACAATCCAACATGTGTGTATCTCACCAAGTTCCTCTTCATCCCTTGGAGGCGCGTTCTTCTGGTACCAATATTAGTACACCATTCCTCTTCTACCTACAACAAATGACCCATTTTTTTGCCCACAATATGGAAAAGAATGAGGGGCACAACGCCAATTCGAACTAGAAAACATTCATTGTCTTAACGTGTGAAAAACTTGTATGTATTCTGAACTATCAGGCTGTAAAAAATGAATTTAACAACATGTGTGCAAGACTTAAGTGCATGCACACATGGTGTTAAAAAAAATCCGGCCTCCTCCTACCCCATCAGCCGGCCATTCCATTTTCAGAATTGGTCAGTTTTTAGGAGTATTTTTTACACCAATATTTCCTAACATCTAGTTTAAATATAGGATAGTACCTACTGGGCCAGAATGTCCAACGCTCCCGATCGCAAGTGCTGTCCATACCTTTCCTAAATGTGTTACTCCATGATCCAACATGTGTGTAGCGCGCCAAGTTCCTCTTCATCCCTTGGAGGCGCGTTCTACTGGTGCCAATATTAGTACACCATTTCTCTTCTACCTACAACAAATGACCCATTCTTTGCCCACAATATGGGAAAGAATGAGGGGCACAACGCCAATTCGAACTGGAAAACATTCTTTGTCTTAACGTGTGACAAACTTGTATGTATTCTGGACTATCAGGCTATAAAAAATGAATTTAACAACATGTGTGCAAGCCTTCAGTGCATGCACACATGGTGTTAAAAAAAATCCAGCCTCCTCCTACCCCTTCAGCCGGCCATTCCATCTCCAGATTTGGTGCAGTTTTAGGAGTATTATTACACCAATATTTCCTAACATCTAGTTTAAAGATAGGATAGTACCTGCTGGCCCAGAATGTCCAACGCTCCCGATCGCAAGTGCTGTCCATACATTTCCTAAATGTGTTACTCCACGATCCAACAGGTGTGTAGCGTGCCAAGTTCCTCTTCATCCCTTGGAGGCGCGTTCTTCTGGTGCCAATATTAGTACACCATTCCTCTTCTACCTACAACAAATGACCCATTCTTTGCCCACAATATTGGAAAGAATGAGGGGCACAATGCCAATTCGAACTGGAAAACATTCTTTGTCTTAACGAGTGACAAACTTGTATGTATTCTGGACTATCAGGCTATAAAAAATGAATTTAACAACATGTGTGCAAGCCTTCAGTGCATGCACACATGGTGTTAAAAAAAAATCCGGCCTCCTCCTACCCCTTCAGCCGGCCATTCCATCTGCAGAATTGGTGCATTTTTAGGAGTATTATTACACCAATATTTCCTAACATCTAGTTTAAAGATAGGATAGTACCTGCTGGTCCAGAATATCCAACGCTCCCGATCGCAAGTGCTGTCCATACCTTTCCAAAATGTGTTACTCCACAATCCAACATGTGTGTAGCTCGCCAAGTTCCTCTTTATCCCTTGGAGGCGCTTTCTTCTGGTACCAATATTAGTACACCATTCCTCTTCTACCTACAACAAATGACCCATTCTTTGCCCACAATATGGGAAAGAATGAGGGGCACAACTCCAATTCGAACTGGAAAACATTCTTTGTCTTTACGTGTGACAAACTTGTATGTATTCTGGACTATCAGGCTATAAAAAATGAATTTAACAACATGTGTGCAAGCATTCAGTGCATGCACACATGGTATTAAAAAAAATCCGGCCTGCTCCTACCCCTTCAGCCGGCCATTCCATCTCCAGAATTGGTGCATTTTTAGGAGTATTATTACACAAATATTTCCTAACATCTAGTTTAAAGATAGGATAGTACCTGCTGGCCCAGAATATCCAACGCTCCCGATCGCAAGTGCTGTCCATACCTTTCCTAAATGTGTTACTCCACGATCCAACATGTGTGTAGCGCGCCAAGTTCCTCTTCATCCCTTGGAGGCGCGTTCTTCTGGTACCAATATTAGTACACCATTCCTCTTCTACCTACAACAAATGACCCATTCTTTGCCCACAATATGGGAAAGAATGAGGGGCACAACGCCAATTCGAACTGGAAAACATTCTTTGTCTTAACGAGTGACAAACTTGTATGTATTCTGGACTATCAGGCTATAAAAAATGAATTTAACAACATGTGTGCAAGACTTAAGTGCATGCACACATGGTGTTAAAAAAAATCCGGCCTCCTCCTACCCCTTCAGCCGGCCATTCCATCTCCAGATTTGGTGCAGTTTTAGGAGTATTATTACACCAATATTTCCTAACATCTAGTTTAAAGATAGGATAGTACCTGCTGGCCCAGAATGTCCAACGCTCCCGATCGCAAGTGCTGTCCATACCTTTCCTAAATGTGTTACTCCACGATCCAACAGGTGTGTAGCGCGCCAAGTTCCTCTTCATCCCTTGGAGGCGTGTTCTTCTGGTGCAAATATTAGTACACCATTCCTCTTCTACCTACAACAAATGACCTATTCTTTGCCCACAATATGGGAAAGAATGAGGGGCACAACACCAATTCGAACTGGAAACATTCTTTGTCTTAACGTGTGACAAACTTGTATGTATTCTGGACTATCAGGCTATAAAAAATAAATTTAACAACATGTGTGCAAGCCTTCAGTGCTTGGACACATGGTGTTAAAAAAGATCCGGCCTCCTCCTACCCCTTCAGACGGCAATTCCATCTCCAGAATTGGTGCATTTTTAGTAGTATTATTACACCAATATTTCCTAACATCTAGTTTAAAGATAGGATAGTACCTGCTGGCCCAGAATATCCAACGCTCCCGATCGCAAGTGCTGTCCATACCTTTCCAAATTGTGTTACTCCACAATCCAACATGTGTGTAGCGCGCCAAGTTCCTCTTCATCCCTTGGAGGCGTGTTCTTCTGGTACCAATATTAGTACACCATTCCTCTTCTACCTACAACAAATAACCCATTCTTTGCCCACAATATGGAAAAGAATGAGGGGCACAACGCCAATTCGCACAGGAAAACATTCATTGTCTTAACGTGTGACAAACTTGTATGTATTTTGGACTATCAGGCTGTAATAAATGAATTTAACAACATGTGTGCAAGCCTTAAGTGCATGTACACATGGTGTTAAAAAAAAATCCGGCCTCCTCCTACCCCTTCAGCCGGCCATTCCATCTCCAGATTTGGTGCAGTTTTAGGAGTATTATTACACCAATATTTCCTAACATCTAGTTTAAAGATAGGATAGTACCTGCTGGCCCAGAATGTCCAACGCTCCCGATCGCAAGTGCTGTCCATACCTTTCCTAAATGTGTTACTCCACAATCCAACATGTGTGTAGCGCGCCAAGTTCCTCTTCATCCCTTGGAGGCGGGTTCTTCTGGTACCAATATTAGTACACCATTCCTCTTCTACCTACAACAAATGACCTATTCTTTGCCCACAATATGGGAAAGAATGAGGGGCACAACACCAATTCGAACTGGAAAACATTCTTTGTCTTAACGTGTGACAAACTTGTATGTATTCTGGACTATCAGGCTATAAAAAATGAATTTAACAACATGTGTGCAAGCCTTCAGTACATGCACACATGGTGTTAAAAAAAATCCGGCCTCCTCCTACCCCTTCAGCCGGCCATTCCATCTCCAGAATTGGTGCATTTTTAGGAGTATTATTACACCATTATTTCGTAACATCTAGTTTAAAGATAGGATAGTACCGGCTGGCCCAGAATATCCAACGCTCCCGATCGCAAGTGCTGTCCATACCTTTCCTAAATGTGTTACTCCACAATCCAACATGTGTGTAGCGCGCCAAATTCCTCTTCATCGCTTGGAGGCGCGTTCTTCTGGTACCAATATTAGTACACCATTCCTCTTCTACCTAAAACAAATGACCCATTCTTTGCCCACAATATGGAAAAGAATGAGGGGCACAACGCCAATTCGAACTAGAAAACATTCATTGTCTTAACGTGTGACAAACTTGTATGTATTCTGGACTATCAGGCTGTAAAAAATTAATTTAACAACATGTGTGCAAGACTTAAGTGCATGCACACATGGTGTTAAAAAAAATCCGGCCTCCTCCTACCCCATCAGCCGACCATTCCATTTTCAGAATTGGTGCGTTTTTAGGAGTATTTTTTACACCAATATTTCCTAACATCTAGTTTAAAGATAGGATAGTACCTGCTGGCCCAGAATGTCCAACGCTCCCGATCGCAAGTGCTGTCCATACCTTTCCTAAATGTGTTACACCACGATCCAACATGTGTGTAGCGCGCCAAGTTCCTCTTCATCACTTGGAGGCGCGTTCTTCTGGTACCAATATTAGTACACCATTCCTCTTCTACCTACAACAAATGACCCATTCTTTGCCCACAATATGGGAAAGAATGAGGGGCACAACGCCAATTCGAACTGGAAAACATTCTTTATCTTAACGTGTGACAAACTCGTATGTATTCTGGACTATCAGGCTGTAAAAAATGAATTTAACAACATGTGTGCAAGACTTAAGTGCATGCACACATGGTGTTAAAAAAAATCCGGCCTCCTCCTACCCGTTCAGCCGGCCATTCCATCTCCAGAATTGGTGCGTTTATAGGAGTATTATTACACCAATATTTCCTAACATCTAGTTTAAAGATAGGATAGTACCTGCTGGCCCAGAATGTCCAACACTCCCGATCGCAAGTGCTGTCCATACCTTTCCTAAATGTGTTACTCCACAATCCAACATGTGTGTATCTCACCAAGTTCCTCTTCATCCCTTGGAGGCGCGTTCTTCTGGTACCAATATTAGTACACCATTCCTCTTCTACCTACAAAAAATGACCTATTCTTTGCCCACAATATGGGAAAGAATGAGGGGCACAACACCAATTCGAACTGGAAAACATTCTTTGTCTTAACGTGTGACAAACTTGTATGTATTCTGGACTATCAGGCTATAAAAAATGAATTTAACAACATGTGTGCAAGCCTTCAGTGCATGCACACATGGTGTTAAAAAAAATCCGGCCTCCTCCTACCCCTTCAGCCGGCCATTCCATCTCCAGAATTGGTGCATTTTTAGGAGTATTATTACACCATTATTTCGTAACGTCTAGTTTAAAGATAGGATAGTACCGGCTGGCCCAGAATGTCCAACGCTCCCGATCGCAAGTGCTGTCCATACCTTTCCTAAATGTGTTACTCCACAATCCAACATGTGTGTATCTCACCAAGTTCCTCTTCATCCCTTGGAGGCGCGTTCTTCTGGTACCAATATTAGTACACCATTCCTCTTCTACCTACAACAAATGACCCATTTTTTTGCCCACAATATGGAAAAGAATGAGGGGCACAACGCCAATTCGAACTAGAAAACATTCATTGTCTTAACGTGTGAAAAACTTGTATGTATTCTGAACTATCAGGCTGTAAAAAATGAATTTAACAACATGTGTGCAAGACTTAAGTGCATGCACACATGGTGTTAAAAAAAATCCGGCCTCCTCCTACCCCATCAGCCGGCCATTCCATTTTCAGAATTGGTCAGTTTTTAGGAGTATTTTTTACACCAATATTTCCTAACATCTAGTTTAAATATAGGATAGTACCTACTGGGCCAGAATGTCCAACGCTCCCGATCGCAAGTGCTGTCCATACCTTTCCTAAATGTGTTACTCCATGATCCAACATGTGTGTAGCGCGCCAAGTTCCTCTTCATCCCTCGGAGGCGCGTTCTACTGGTGCCAATATTAGTACACCATTTCTCTTCTACCTACAACAAATGACCCATTCTTTGCCCACAATATTGGAAAGAATGAGGGGCACAATGCCAATTCGAACTGGAAAACATTCTTTGTCTTAACGTGTGACAAACTTGTATGTATTCTGGACTATCAGGCTATAAAAAATGAAGTTAACAACATGTGTGCAAGCCTTCAGTGCATGCACACATGGTGTTAAAAAAAATCCAGCCTCCTCCTACCCCTTCAGCCGGCCATTCCATCTCCAGATTTGGTGCAGTTTTAGGAGTATTATTACACCAATATTTCCTAACATCTAGTTTAAAGATAGGATAGTACCTGCTGGCCCAGAATGTCCAACGCTCCCGATCGCAAGTGCTGTCCATACATTTCCTAAATGTGTTACTCCACGATCCAACAGGTGTGTAGCGCGCCAAGTTCCTCTTCATCCCTTGGAGGCGCGTTCTTCTGGTGCCAATATTAGTACACCATTCCTCTTCTACCTACAACAAATGACCCATTCTTTGCCCACAATATTGGAAAGAATGAGGGGCACAATGCCAATTCGAACTGGAAAACATTCTTTGTCTTAACGAGTGACAAACTTGTATGTATTCTGGACTATCAGGCTATAAAAAATGAATTTAACAACATGTGTGCAAGCCTTCAGTGCATGCACACATGGTGTTAAAAAAAAATCCGGCCTCCTCCTACCCCTTCAGCCGGCCATTCCATCTGCAGAATTGGTGCATTTTTAGGAGTATTATTACACCAATATTTCCTAACATCTAGTTTAAAGATAGGATAGTACCTGCTGGTCCAGAATATCCAACGCTCCCGATCGCAAGTGCTGTCCATACCTTTCCAAAATGTGTTACTCCACAATCCAACATGTGTGTAGCTCGCCAAGTTCCTCTTTATCCCTTGGAGGCGCTTTCTTCTGGTACCAATATTAGTACACCATTCCTCTTCTACCTACAACAAATGACCCATTCTTTGCCCACAATATGGGAAAGAATGAGGGGCACAACGCCAATTCGAATTGGAAAACATTCTTTGTCTTAACGTGTGACAAACTTGTATGTATTGTGGACTATCAGGCTATAAAAAATTTATTTAACATGTTTGCAAGCCTTCAGTTCATGCACACATGGTGTTTAAAAAAATCCGGCCTCCTCCTACCCCTTCAACCGGCCATTCCATCTCCAGAATTGGTGCATTCTTAGTAGTATTATTACACCAATATTTCCTAACATCTAGTTTAAAGATAGGATAGTACCTGCTGGCCCAGAATGTCCAACGCTCCCGATCGCAAGTGCTGTCCATACCTTTCCTAAATGTGTTACTCCACGATCCAACAGGTGTGTAGCACGCCAAGTTCCTCTACATCCCTTGGAGACGCGTTCTTCTGGTACCAATATTAGTACACCATTACTCTTCTACCTACAAGAAATGACCCATTCTTTGCCCACAATATGGGAAAGAATGAGGGGCACAACGCCAATTCGAACTGGAAAACATTCTTTGTCTTAACATGTGACAAACTTGTATGTATTCTGGACTATCAGGCTATAAAAAATTAATTTAACAACATGTGTGCAAGCCTTCAGTTCATGCACGCATGGTGTTAAAAAAAATCCGGCCTCCTCCTACCCCTTCAGCCGGCCATTCCATCTCCAGAATTGGTGCATTTTTAGGAGTATTATTACACCAATATTTCCTAACATCTAGTTTAAAGATATGATAGTACCTGCTGGCCCAGAATGTCCAACGCTCCCGATCGCAAGTGCTGTCCATACCTTTCCTATATGTGTTACTCCACGATCCAACATGTGTGTAGCGTGCCAAGTTTCTCTTCATCCCTTGGAGGCGCATTCTTCTGGTACCAATATTAGTACACCATTCCGCTTCTACCTACAACAAATGACCCATTCTTTGCCCACAATATGGGAAAGAATGAGGGGCACAACGCCAATTCGAACTGGAAAACATTCTTTGTCTTAACATATGACAAACTTGTATGTATTCTGGACTATCAGGCTATAAAAAATGAATTTAACAACATGTGTGCAAGCCTTCAGTTTATGCACACATGGTATTAAAAAAAATCCAGCCTCCTCCTACCCCTTCAGCCGGCCATTCCATCTCCAGAATTGGTGCATATTTAGTAGTATTATTACACCAATATTTCCTAACATCTAGTTTAAAGATAGGATAGTACCTACTGGGCCAGAATGTCCAATGCTCCCGATCGCAAGTGCTGTCCATACCTTTCCTAAATGTGTTACTCCACGATCCAACATGTGTGTAGCGCGCCAAGTTCCTCTTCATCCCTTGGAGGCGCGTTCTACTGGTGCCAATATTAGTACACCATTTCTCTTCTACCTACAACAAATGACCCATTCTTTGACCACAATATGGGAAAGAATGAGGGGCACAACGCCATTTCGAACTGGAAAACATTCTTTGTCTTAACATGTGACAAACTTGTATGTATTGTGGACTATCAGGCTATAAAAAATTTATTTAACATGTTTGCAAGCCTTCAGTTCATGCACACATGGTGTTTAAAAAAATCCGGCCTCCTCCTACCCCTTCAACCGGCCATTCCATCTCCAGAATTGGTGCATTCTTAGTAGTATTATTACACCAATATTTCCTAACATCTAGTTTAAAGATAGGATAGTACCTGCTGGCCCAGAATGTCCAACGCTCCTGATCGCAAGTGCTGTCCATACCTTTCCTAAATGTGTTACTCCACGATCCAACAGGTGTGTAGCACGCCAAGTTCCTCTTCATCCCTTGGAGACGCGTTCTTCTGGTACCAATATTAGTACACCATTCCTCTTCTACCTACAAGAAATGACCCATTCTTTGCCCACAATATGGGAAAGAATGAGGGGCACAACGCCAATTCGAACTGGAAAACATTCTTTGTCTTAACATGTGACAAACTTGTATGTATTCTGGACTATCAGGCTATAAAAAATGAATTTAACAACATGTGTGCAAGCCTTCAGTTCATGCACGCATGGTGTTAAAAAAAATCCGGCCTCCTCCTACCCCTTCAGCCGGCCATTCCATCTCCAGAATTGGTGCATTTTTAGGAGTATTATTACACCAATATTTCCTAACATCTAGTTTAAAGTTAGGATAGTACCTGCTGGCCCAGAATATCCAATGCTCCAGATAGCAAGTGCTGTCCATACCTTTCCTACATGTGTTACTCCACGATCCAACAGGTGTTTATCGCGCCAAGTTCCTCTTCATCCCTTGGAGGCGCGTTCTTCTGGTACCAATATTAGTACACCATTCCTCTTCTACCTACAACAAATGACCCATTCTTTGCCCACAATATGGGAAAGAATGAGGGGTACAACGCCAATTCGAACTGGAAAACATTCTTTGTCTTAAAATGTGACAAACTTGTATGTATTCTGGACTATCAGGCTATAAAAAATGAATTTAACAACATGTGTGCAAGCCTTCAGTTCATGCACGCATGGTGTTAAAAAAAATCCGGCCTCCTCCTACCCCATCAGCCGGCAATTCCATTTTCAGAATTGGTGCGTTTTTAGGAGTATTTTTTACACCAATATTTCCTAACATCTAGTTTAAAGATAGGATAGTACCTGCTGGCCCAGAATGTCCAACGCTCCCGATCGCAAGTGCTGTCCATACCTTTCCTAAATGTGTTACACCACGATCCAACATGTGTGTAGCGCGCCAAGTTCCTCTTCATCCCTTGGAGGCGCGTTCTTCTGGTACCAATATTAGTACACCATTCCTCTTCTACCTACAACAAATGACCCATTCTTTGCCCACAATATGGGAAAGAATGAGGGGCACAACGCCAATTCGAACTGGAAAACATTCTTTGTCTTAACGTGTGACAAACTCGTATGTATTCTGGACTATCAGGCTATAAAAAATGAATTTAACAACATGTGTGCAAGCCTTCAGTGCATGGACACATGGTGTTAAAAAAAATCCGGCCTCCTCCTACCCCTTCAGCCGGCCATTCCATCTCCAGAATTGGTGCATTTTTAGGAGTATTATTACACCAATATTTCCTAACTTCTAGTTTAAAGATAGGATAGTACCTGCTGGCCCAGAATATCCAACGCTCCCGATCGCAAGTGCTGTCAATACCTTTCCAAATTGTGTTACTCCACAATCCAACATGTGTGTAGCACGCCAAGTTCCTCTTCATCCCTTGGAGGCGCGTTCTTCTGGTACCAATATTAGTACACCATTCCTCTTCTACCTACAACAAATAACCCATTCTTTGCCCACAATATGGAAAAGAATGAGGGGCACAACGCCAATTCGCACAGGAAAACATTCATTGTCTTAACGTGTGACAAACTTGTATGTATTCTGGACTATCAGGCTGTAAAAAATGAATTTAACAACATGTGTGCAAGCCTTAAGTGCATGTACACATGGTGTTAAAAAAAAATCCGGCCTCCTCCTACCCCTTCAGCCGGCCATTCCATCTCCAGATTTGGTGCAGTTTTAGGAGTATTATTACACCAATATTTCCTAACATCTAGTTTAAAGATAGGATAGTACCTGCTGGCCCAGAATGTCCAACGCTCCCGATCGCAAGTGCTGTCCATACCTTTCCTTTATGTGTTACTCCACAATCCAACATGTGTGTAGCGCGCCAAGTTCCTCTTCATCCCTTGGAGGCGTGTTCTTCTGGTACCAATATTAGTACACCATTCCTCTTATACCTACAACAAATGACCTATTCTTTGCCCACAATATGGGAAAGAATGAGGGGCACAACACCAATTCGAACTGGAAAACATTCTTTGTCTTAACGTGTGACAAACTTGTATGTATTCTGGACTATCAGGCTATAAAAAATGAATTTAACAACATGTGTGCAAGCCTTCAGTGCATGCACACATGGTGTTAAAAAAAATCCGGCCTCCTCCAACCCCTTCAGCCGGCCATTCCATCTCCAGAATTGGTGCATTTTTAGGAGTATTATTACACCAATATTTCCTAACATCTAGTTTAAAGGTAGGATAGTACCTGCTGGCCCAGAACATCCAACGCTCCCGATTGCAAGTGCTGTCCATACCTTTCCTACATGTGTTACTCCACGATCCAACAGGTGTTTATCGCTCCAAGTTCCTCTTCATCCACTGGAGGCTCGTTCTTCTGGTACCAATAATAGTACACCATTCCTCTTCTACCTACAACAAATGACCCATTCTTTGCCCACAATATGGGAAAGAATGAGGGGCACAACGCCAATTCGAACTGGAAAACATTCTTTGTCTTAACGTGTGACAAACTTGTATGTATTGTGGACTATCAGGCTATAAAAAATTTATTTAACATGTTTGCAAGCCTTCAGTTCATGCACACATGGTGTTTAAAAAAATCCGGCCTCCTCCTACCCCTTCAACCGGCCATTCCATCTCCAGAATTGGTGCATTCTTAGTAGTATTATTACACCAATATTTCCTAACATCTAGTTTAAAGATAGGATAGTACCTGCTGGCCCAGAATGTCCAACGCTCCCGATCGCAAGTGCTGTCCATACCTTTCCTAAATGTGTTACTCCACGATCCAACAGGTGTGTAGCACGCCAAGTTCCTCTTCATCCCTTGGAGACGCGTTCTTCTGGTACCAATATTAGTACACCATTCCTCTTCTACCTACAAGAAATGACCCATTCTTTGCCCACAATATGGGAAAGAATGAGGGGCACAACGCCAATTCGAACTGGAAAACATTCTTTGTCTTAACATGTGACAAACTTGTATGTATTCTGGACTATCAGGCTATAAAAAATGAATTTAACAACATGTGTGCAAGCCTTCAGTTCATGCACGCATGGTGTTAAAAAAAATCCGGCCTCCTCCTACCCCTTCAGCCGGCCATTCCATCTCCAGAATTGGTGCATTTTTAGGAGTATTATTACACCAATAATTCCTAACATCTAGTTTAAAGATATGATAGTACCTGCTGGCCCAGAATGTCCAACGCTCCCGATCGCAAGTGCTGTCCATACCTTTCCTATATGTGTTACTCCACGATCCAACATGTGTGTAGCGTGCCAAGTTTCTCTTCATCCCTTGGAGGCGCATTCTTCTGGTACCAATATTAGTACACCATTCCGCTTCTACCTACAACAAATGACCCATTCTTTGCCCACAATATGGGAAAGAATGAGGGGCACAACGCCAATTCGAACTGGAAAACATTCTTTGTCTTAACATGTGACAAACTTGTATGTATTCTGGACTATCAGGCTATAAAAAATGAATTTAACAACATGTGTGCAAGCCTTCAGTTCATGCACGCATGGTGTTAAAAAAAATCCGGCCTCCTCCTACCCCTTCAGCCGGCCATTCCATCGCCAGAATTGGTGCATTTTTAGGAGTATTATTACACCAATATTTCCTAACATCTAGTTTAAAGTTAGGATAGTACCTGCTGGCCCAGAATATCCAACGCTCCAGATCGCAAGTGCTGTCCATACCTTTCCTACATGTGTTACTCCACGATCCAACAGGTGTTTATCGCGCCAAGTTCCTCTTCATCCCTTGGAGGCGCGTTCTTCTGGTACCAATATTAGTACACCATTCCTCTTCTACCTACAACAAATGACCCATTCTTTGCCCACAATATGGGAAAGAATGAGGGGCACAACGCCAATTCGAACTGGAAAACATTCTTTGTCTTAACATGTGACAAACTTGTATGTATTCTGGACTATCAGGCTATAAAAAATGAATTTAACAACATTTGTGCAAGCCTTCAGTTCATGCACGCATGGTGTTAAAAAAAATCCGGCCTCCTACCCCATCAGCCGGCCATTCCATTTTCAGAATTGGTGCGTTTTTAGGAGTATTTTTTACACCAATATTTCCTAACATCTAGTTTAAAGATAGGATAGTACCTGCTGGCCCAGAATGTCCAACGCTCCCGATCGCAAGTGCTGTCCATACCTTTCCTAAATGTGTTACACCACGATCCAACATGTGTGTAGCGCGCCAAGTTCTTCTTCATCCCTTGGAGGCGCGTTCTTCTGGTACCAATATTAGTACACCATTCCTCTTCTACCTACAACAAATGACCCATTCTTTGCCCACAATATGGGAAAGAATGAGGGGCACAACGCCAATTCGAACTGGAAAACATTCTTTGTCTTAACGTGTGACAAACTCGTATGTATTCTGGACTATCAGGCTGTAAAAAATGAATTTAACAACATGTGTGCAAGACTTAAGTGCATGCACACATGGTGTTAAAAAAAATCCGGCCTCCTCCTACCCCTTCAGCCGGCCAATCCATCTCCAGATTTGGTGCAGTTTTAGGAGTATTATTACACCAATATTTCCTAACATCTAGTTTAAAGATAGGATACTACCTGCTGGCCCAGAATGTCCAACGCTCCCGATCGCAAGTGCTGTCCATACCTTTCCTAAATGTGTTACTCCACGATCCAACAGGTGTGTAGCGCGCCAAGTTCCTCTTCATCCCTTGGAGGCGCGTTCTTCTGGTGCCAATATTAGTACACCATTCCTCTTCTACCTACAACAAATGACCTATTCTTTGCCCACAATATGGGAAAGAATGAGGGGCACAACGCCAATTCGAACTGGAAAACATTCTTTGTCTTAACATGTGACAAACTTGTATGTATTCTGGACTATCAGGCTATAAAAAATGAATTTAACAACATGTGTGCAAGCCTTCAGTGCATGCACACATGGTGTTAAAAAAAATCCGGCCTCCTCCTACCCCTTCAGCCGGCCATTCCATCTCCAGAATTGGTGCATTTTTAGGAGTATTATTACACCATTATTTCGTAACATCTAGTTTAAAGATAGGATAGTACCGGCTGGCCCAGAATATCCAACGCTCCCGATCGCAAGTGCTGTCCATACCTTTCCTAAATGTGTTACTCCACAATCCAACATGTGTGTAGCGCGCCAAATTCCTCTTCATCCCTTGGAGGCGCGTTCTTCTGGTACCAATATTAGTACACCATTCCTCTTCTACGTACAACAAATGACCCATTCTTTGCCCACAATATGGAAAAGAATGAGGGGCACAACGCCAATTCGAACTAGAAAACATTCATTGTCTTAACGTGTGACAAACTTGTATGTATTCTGGACTATCAGGCTATAAAAAATGAATTTAACAACATGTGTGCAAGCCTTCAGTGCATGCACACATGGTGTTAAAAAAAATCCAGCCTCCTCCTACCCCTTCAGCCGGCCATTCCATCTACAGATTTGGTGCAGTTTTAGGAGTATTATTACACCAATATTTCCTAACATCTAGTTTAAAGATAGGATAGTACCTGCTGGCCCAGAATGTCCAACGCTCCCGATCGCAAGTGCTGTCCATACATTTCCTAAATGTGTTACTCCACGATCGAACAGGTGTGTAGCGTGCCAAGTTCCTCTTCATCCCTTGGAGGCGCGTTCTTCTGGTGCCAATATTAGTACACCATTCCTCTTCTACCTACAACAAATGACCTATACTTTGCCCACAATATGGGAAAGAATGAGGGGCACAACGCCAATTCGAACTGGCAAAAATTCTTTGTCTTAACGTGTGACAAACTTGTATGTATTCTGGACTATCAGGCTATAAAAAATGAATTTAACAACATGTGTGCAAGCATTCAGTGCATGCACACATGGTATTAAAAAAAATCCGGCCTCCTCCTACCCCTTCAGCCGGCCATTCCATCTCCAGAATTGGTGCATTTTTAGGAGTATTATTACACCAATATTTCCTAACATCTAGTTTAAAGATAGGATAGTACCTGCTGGCCCAGAATATCCAATGCTCCCGATCGCAAGTGCTGTCCATACCTTTCCTAAATGTGTTACTCCACGATCCAACATGTGTGTAGCGCGCCAAGTTCCTCTTCATCCCTTGGAGGCGCGTTCTTCTGGTACCAATATTAGTACACCATTCCTCTTCTACCTACAACAAATGACCGATTCTTTGCCCACAATATGGGAAAGAATGAGGGGCACAACGCCAACTCGAACTGGAAAACATTCTTTGTCTTAACGAGTGACAAACTTGTATGTATTCTGGACTATCAGGCTAAAAAAATTAATTTAACAACATGTGTGCAAGCCTTCAGTGCATGCACACATGGTGTTAAAAAAAATCCGGCCTCCTCCTACCCCTTCAGCCGGCCATTCCATCTCCAGAATTGGTGCATTTTCTAGGAGTATTATTATACCAATATTTCCTAACATCTAGTTTAAAGATAGGATAGTACCTGCTGGCCCAGAATATCCAACGCTCTCGATCGCAAGTGCTGTCCATACCTTTCCTAAATGTGTTACTCCACGATCCAACAGGTGTGTAGCGCTCCAAGTTCCTCTTCATCCCTTGGAGGCGCGTTCTTCTGGTACCAATATTAGTACACCATTCCTCTTCTACCTACAACAAATGACCCATTCTTTGCCCACAATATGGGAAAGAATGAGGGGCACAACGCCAATTCGAACTGGAAAACATTCTTTGTCTTAACGTGTGACAAACTTGTATGTATTCTGGACTATCAGGCTATAAAAAATGAATTTAACAACATGTGTGCAAGCCTTCAGTGCATGCACACATGGTGTTAAAAAAAATCCGGCCTCCTCCTACCCCTTCAGCCGGCCATTCCATCTCCAGAATTGGTGCATTTTTAGAAGTATTATTACACCAATATTTCCTAACATCTAGTTTAAAGGTAGGATAGTACCTGCTGGCCCAGAATATCCAACGCTCCCGATTGCAAGTGCTGTCCATACCTTTCCTACATGTGTTACTCCACGATCCAACAGGTGTTTATCGCTCAAAGTTCCTCTTCATCCCTTGGAGGCTCGTTCTTCTGGTACCAATATTAGTACACCATTCCTCTTCTACCTACAACAAATGACCCATTCTTTGCCCACAATATGGGAAAGAATGAGGGGCACAACGCCAATTCGAACTGGAAAACATTCTTTGTCTTAACGTGTGACAAACTTGTATGTATTGTGGACTATCAGGCTATAAAAAATTTATTTAACATGTTTGCAAGCCTTCAGTTCATGCACACATGGTGTTTAAAAAAATCCGGCCTCCTCCTACCCCTTCAGCCGGCCATTCCATCTCCAGAATTGGTGCATTCTTAGTAGTATTATTACACCAATATTTCCTAACATCTAGTTTAAAGATAGGATAGTACCTGCTGGCCCAGAATGTCCAACGCTCCCGATCGCAAGTGCTGTCCATACCTTTCCTAAATATGTTACTCCACGATCCAACAGGTGTGTAGCACGCCAAGTTCCTCTTCATCCCTTGGAGACGCGTTCTTCTGGTACCAATATTAGTACACCATTCCTCTTCTACCTACAAGAAATGACCCATTCTTTGCCCACAATATGGGAAAGAATGAGGGGCACAACGCCAATTCGAACTGGAAAACATTCTTTGTCTTAACATGTGACAAACTTGTATGTATTCTGGACTATCAGGCTATAAAAAATAAATTTAACAACATGTGTGCAAGCCTTCAGTTCATGCACGCATGGTGTTAAAAAAAATCCGGCCTCCTCCTACCCCTTCAGCCGGCCATTCCATCTCCAGAATTGGTGCATTTTTAGGAGTATTATTACACCAATATTTCCTAACATCTAGTTTAAAGATATGATAGTACCTGCTGGCCCAGAATGTCCAACGCTCCCGATCGCAAGTGCTGTCCATACCTTTCCTAAATGTGTTACTCCACGATCCAACATGTGTGTAGCGCGCCAAGTTCCTCTTCATCGCTTGGAGGCGCGTTCTACTGGTGCCAATATTAGTACACCATTTCTCTTCTACCTACAACAAATGACTCATTCTTTGCCCACAATATGGGAAAGAATGAGGGGCACAACGCCAATTCGAACTGGAAAACATTCTTTGTCTTAATGTGTGACAAACTTGTATGTATTCTGGACTATCAGGCTATAAAAAATGAATTTAACAACATGTGTGCAAGCCTTCAGTGCATGCACACATGGTGTTAAAAAAAATCCAGCCTCCTCCTACCCCTTCAGCCGGCCATTCCATCTCCAGATTTGGTGCAGTTTTAGGAGTATTATTACACCAATATTTCCTAACATCTAGTTTAAAGATAGGATAGTACCTGCTGGCCCAGAATATCCAACGCTCCCAATCGCAAGTGCTGTCCATACCTTTCCTATATGTGTTACTCCACGATCCAACAGGTGTTTATCGCGCCAAGTTCCTCTTCATCCCTTGGAGGCGCGTTCTTCTGGTACCAATATTAGTACACCATTCCTCTTCTACCTACAACAAATGACCCATTCTTTGACCACAATATGGGAAAGAATGAGGGGCACAACGCCAATTCGAACTGGAAAACATTCTTTGTCTTAACATGTGACAAACTTGTATGTATTCTGGACTATCAGGCTATAAAAAATGAATTTAACAACATGTGTGCAAGCCTTCAGTTCATGCACGCATGGTGTTAAAAAAAATCCAGCCTCCTCCTACCCCTTCAGCCGGCCAATCCATCTCCAGATTTGGTGCAGTTTTAGGAGTATTATTACACCAATATTTCCTAACATCTAGTTTAAAGATAGGATACTACCTGCTGGCCCAGAATGTCCAACGCTCCCGATCGCAAGTGCTGTCCATACCTTTCCTAAATGTGTTACTCCACAATCCAACAGGTGTGTAGCGCGCCAAGTTCCTCTTCATCCCTTGGAGGCGCGTTCTTCTGGTGCCAATATTAGTACACCATTCCTCTTCTACCTACAACAAATGACCTATTCTTTGCCCACAATATGGGAAACAATGAGGGGCACAACGCCAATTCGAACTGGAAACATTCTTTGTCTTAACGTGTGACAAACTTGTATGTATTCTGGACTATCAGGCTATAAAAAATGAATTTAACAACATGTGTGCAAGCCTTCAGTGCATGGACACATGGTGTTAAAAAAAATCCGGCCTCCTCCTACCCCTTCAGCCGGCCATTCCATCTCCAGAATTGGTGCATTTTTAGGAGTATTATTACACCATTATTTCGTAACATCTAGTTTAAAGATAGGATAGTACCGGCTGGCCCAGAATATGCAACGCTCCCGATCGCAAGTGCTGTCCATATCTTTCCTAAATGTGTTACTCCACAATCCAACATGTGTGTAGCGCGCCAAATTCCTCTTCATCCCTTGGAGGCGCGTTCTTCTGGTACCAATATTAGTACACCATTCCTCTTCTACGTACAACAAATGACCCATTCTTTGCCCACAATATGGAAAAGAATGAGGGGCACAACGCCAATTCGAACTAGAAAACATTCATTGTCTTAACGTGTGACAAACTTGTATGTATTCTGGAATATCAGGCTGTAAAAAATGAATTTAACAACATGTGTGCAAGACTTAAGTGCATGCACACATGGTGTTAAAAAAAATCCGGCCTCCTCCTACCCCTTCAGCCGGCCATTCCATCTCCAGATTTGGTGCAGTTTTAGGAGTATTATTACACCAATATTTCCTAACATCTAGTTTAAAGATAGGATAGTACCTGCTGGCCCAGAATGTCCAAGGCTCCCGATCGCAAGTGCTGTCCATACCTTTCCTAAATGTGTTACTCCACGATCCAGCAGGTGTGTAGCGCGCCAAGTTCCTATTCATCCCTTGGAGGCGCGTTCTTCTGGTACCAATATTAGTACACCATTCCTCTTCTACCTACAACAAATGACCCATTCTTTGCCCACAATATGGGAAAGAATGAGGGGCACAACGCCAATTCGAACTGGAAAACATTCTTTGTCTTAACGTGTGACAAACTTATATGTATTCTGGACTATCAGGCTATAAAAAATGAATTTAACAACATGTGTGCAAGCCTTCAGTGCATGCACACATGGTGTTAAAAAAAAATCTGGCCTCCTCCTACCCCTTCAGCCGGCCATTCCATCTCCAGATTTGGTGCAGTTTTAGGAGTATTATTACACCAATATTTCCTAACATCTAGTTTAAAGATAGGATAGTACCTGCTGGCCCAGAATGTCCAACGCTCCCGATCGCAAGTGCTGTCCATACCTTTCCTAAATGTGTTACTCCACAATCCAACATGTGTGTAGCGCGCCAAGTTCCTCTTCATCCCTTGGTGGCGCGTTCTTCTGGTACCAATATTAGTACACCATTCCTCTTCTACCTACAACAAATTACCCATTCTTTGCCCACAATATGGAAAAGAATGAGGGGCACAACGCCAATTCGAACTAGAAAACATTCATTGTCTTAACGTGTGAAAAACTTGCATGTATTCTGGACTATCAGGCTGTAAAAAATGAATTTAACAACATGTGTGCAAGACTTAAGTGCATGCACACATGGTGTTAAAAAAAATCCGGCATCCTCCTACCCCATCAGCCGGCCATTCCATTTTCCGAATTGGTGCGTTTTTAGGAGTATTTTTTACACCAATATTTCCTAACATCTAGTTTAAAGATAGGATAGTACCTGCTGGCCCAGAATGTCCAACGCTCCCGATCGCAAGTGCTGTCCATACCTTTCCTAAATGTGTTACACCACGATCCAACATGTGTGTAGCGCGCCAAGTAACTCTTCATCCCTTGGAGGCGCGTTCTTCTGGTACCAATATTAGTACACCATTCCTCTTCTACCTACAACAAATGACCCATTCTTTGCCCACAATATGGGAAAGAATGAGGGGCACAACGCCAATTCGAACTGGAAAACATTTTTTGTCTTAACGTGTGACAAACTCGTATGTATTCTGGACTATCAGGCTGTAAAAAATGAATTTAACAACATGTGTGCAAGACTTAAGTGCATGCACACATGGTGTTAAAAAAAATCCGGCCTCCTCCTACCCCTTCAGCCGGCCATTCCATCTCCAGATTTGGTGCAGTTTTAGGAGTATTATTACACCAATATTTCCTAACATCTAGTTTAAAGATAGGATACTACCTGCTGGCCCAGAATGTCCAACGCTCCCGATCGCAAGTGCTGTCCATACCTTTCCTAAATGTGTTACTCCAAGATCCAACAGGTGTGTAGCGCGCCAAGTTCCTCTTCATCCCTTGGAGGCGCGTTCTTCTGGTGCCAATATTAGTACACCATTCCTCTTCTACCTACAACAAATGACCTATTCTTTGCCCACAATATGGGAAAGAATGAGGGGCACAACGCCAATTCGAACTGGAAACATTCTTTGTCTTAACGTGTGACAAACTTGTATGTATTCTGGACTATCAGGCAATAAAAAATTTATTTAACATGTTTGCAAGCCTTCAGTTCATGCACACATGGTGTTTAAAAAAATCCGGCCTCCTCCTACCCCTTCAACCGGCCATTCCATCTCCAGAATTGGTGCATTCTTAGTAGTATTATTACACCAATATTTCCTAACATCTAGTTTAAAGATAGGATAGTACCTGCTGGCCCAGAATGTCCAACGCTCCCGATCGCAAGTGCTGTCCATACCTTTCCTAAATATGTTACTCCACGATCCAACAGGTGTGTAGCGCGCCAAGTTCCTCTTCATCACTTGGAGGCGCGTTCTACTGGTGCCAATATTAGTACACCATTTCTCTTCTACCTACAACAAATGACCCATTCTTTGCCCACAATATGGGAAAGAATGAGGGGCACAACGCCAATTCGAACTGGAAAACATTCTTTGTCTTAATGTGTGACAAACTTGTATGTATTCTGGACTATCAGGCTATAAAAAATGAATTTAACAACATGTGTGCAAGCCTTCAGTGCATACACACATGGTGTTAAAAAAAATCCGGCCTCCTCCTACCCCTTCAGCCGGCCATTCCATCTCCAGATTTGGTGCAGTTTTAGGAGTATTATTACACCAATATTTCCTAACATCTAGTTTAAAGATAGGATAGTACCTGCTGGCCCAGAATATCCAACGCTCCCAATCGCAAGTGCTGTCCATACCTTTCCTACATGTGTTACTCCACGATCCAACAGGTGTTTATCGCGCCAAGTTCCTCTTCATCCCTTGGAGGCGCGTTCTTCTGGTACCAATATTAGTACACCATTCCTCTTCTACCTACAACAAATGACCCATTCTTTGACCACAATATGGGAAAGAATGAGGGGCACAACGCCAATTCGAACTGGAAAACATTCTTTGTCTTAACATGTGACAAACTTGTATGTATTCTGGACTATCAGGCTATAAAAAATGAATTTAACAACATGTGTGCAAGCCTTCAGTTCATGCACGCATGGTGTTAAAAAAAATCCAGCCTCCTCCTACCCCTTCAGCCAGCCAATCCATCTCCAGATTTGGTGCAGTTTTAGGAGTATTATTACACCAATATTTCCTAACATCTAGTTTAAAGATAGGATACTACCTGCTGGCCCAGAATGTCCAACGCTCCCGATCGCAAGTGCTGTCCATACCTTTCCTAAATGTGTTACTCCACGATCCAACAGGTGTGTAGCGCGCCAAGTTCCTCTTCATCCCTTGGAGGCGCGTTCTTCTGGTGCCAATATTAGTACACCATTCCTCTTCTACCTACAACAAATGACCTATTCTTTGCCCACAATATGGGAAAGAATGAGGGGCACAACACCAATTCTAACTGGAAAACATTCTTTGTCTTAACGTGTGACAAACTTGTATGTATTCTGGACTATCAGGCTATAAAAAATGAATTTAACAACATGTGTGCAAGCCTTCAGTGCATGCACACATGGTGTTAAAAAAAATCAGGCCTCCTCCTACCCCTTCAGCCGGCCATTCCATCTCCAGAATTGGTGCATTTTTAGGAGTATTATTACACCATTATTTCGTAATGTCTAGTTTAAAGATAGGATAGTACCGGCTGGCCCAGAATGTCCAACGCTCCCGATCGCAAGTGCTGTCCATACCTTTCCTAAATGTGTTACTCCACAATCCAACATGTGTGTAGCACGCCAAGTTCCTCTTCATCCCTTGGAGGTGCGTTCTTCTGGTACCAATATTAGTACACCATTCCTCTTCTACCTACAACAAATGACCCATTCTTTGCCCACAATATGGAAAAGAATGAGGGGCACAACGCCAATTCGAACTAGAAAACATTCATTGTCTTAACGTGTGAAAAACTTGCATGTATTCTGGACTATCAGGCTGTAAAAAATGAATTTAACAACATGTGTGCAAGACTTAAGTGCATGCACACATGGTGTTAAAAAAAATCCGGCATCCTCCTACCCCATCAGCCGGCCATTCCATTTTCAGAATTGGTGCGTTTTTAGGAGTATTTTTTACACCAATATTTCCTAACATCTAGTTTAAAGATAGGATAGTACCTGCTGGCCCAGAATGTCCAACGCTCCCGATTGCAAGTGCTGTCCATACCTTTCCTAAATGTGTTACACCACGATCCAACATGTGTGTAGCGCGCCAAGTAACTCTTCATCCCTTGGAGGCGCGTTCTTCTGGTACCAATATTAGTACACCATTCCTCTTCTACCTACAACAAATGACCCATTCTTTGCCCACAATATGGGAAAGAATGAGGGGCACAACGCCAATTCGAACTGGAAAACATTCTTTGTCTTAACGTGTGACAAACTCCTATGTATTCTGGACTATCAGGCTGTAAAAAATGAATTTAACAACATGTGTGCAAGACTTAAGTGCATGCACACATGGTGTTAAAAAAAATCCGGCCTCCTCCTACCCCTTCAGCCGGCCATTCCATCTCCAGATTTGGTGCAGTTTTAGGAGTATTATTACACCAATATTTCCTAACATCTAGTTTAAAGATAGGATAGTACCTGCTGGCCCAGAATATCCAACGCTCCCAATCGCAAGTGCTGTCCATACCTTTCCTACATGTGTTACTCCACGATCCAACAGGTGTTTATCGCGCCAAGTTCCTCTTCATCCCTTGGAGGCGCGTTCTTCTGGTACCAATATTAGTACACCATTCCTCTTCTACCTACAACAAATGACCCATTCTTTGACCACAATATGGGAAAGAATGAGGGGCACAACGCCAATTCGAACTGGAAAACATTCTTTGTCTTAACATGTGACAAACTTGTATGTATTCTGGACTATCAGGCTATAAAAAATGAATTTAACAACATGTGTGCAAGCCTTCAGTTCATGCACGCATGGTGTTAAAAAAAATCCGGCCTCCTCCTACCCCTTCAGCCGGCCATTCCATCTCCAGAATTGGTGCATTTTTAGGAGTATTATTACACCAATAATTCCTAACATCTAGTTTAAAGATATGATAGTACCTGCTGGCCCAGAATGTCCAACGCTCCCGATCGCAAGTGCTGTCCATACCTTTCCTAAATGTGTTACTCCTTGATCCAACATGTGTGTAGCGCGCCAAGTAACTCTTCATCCCTTGGAGGCGCGTTCTTCTGGTACCAATATTAGTACACCATTCCTCTTCTACCTACAACAAATGACCCATTATTTGCCCACAATATGGGAAAGAATGAGGGGCACAACGCCAATTCGAACTGGAAAACATTCTTTGTCTTAACGTGTGACAAACTCCTATGTATTCTGGACTATCAGGCTGTAAAAAATGAATTTAACAACATGTGTGCAAGACTTAAGTGCATGCACACATGGTGTTAAAAAAAATCCGGCCTCCTCCTACCCCTTCAGCCGGCCATTCCATCTCCAGATTTGGTGCAGTTTTAGGAGTATTATTACACCAATATTTCCTAACATCTAGTTTAAAGATAGGATAGTACCTGCTGGCCCAGAATGTCCAACGCTCCCGATCGCAAGTGCTGTCCATACATTTCCTAAATGTGTTACTCCACGATCGAACAGGTGTGTAGCGCGCCAAGTTCCTCTTCATCCCTTGGAGGTGCGTTCTTCTGGTGCCAATATTAGTACACCATTCCTCTTCTACCTGCAACAAATGACCTATACTTTGCCCACAATATGGGAAAGAATGAGGGGCACAACGCCAATTCGAACTGGCAAAAATTCTTTGTCTTAACGTGTGACAAACTTGTATGTATTCTGGACTATCAGGCTATAAAAAATGAATTTAACAACATGTGTGCAAGCCTTCAGTGCATGCACACATGGTGTTAAAAAAAATCCGGCCTCCTCCTACCCCTTCAGCCGGCCATTCCATCTCCAGATTTGGTGCAGTTTTAGAAGTATTATTACACCAATATTTCCTAATATCTAGTTTAAAGATAGGATAGTACCTGCTGGTCCAGAATGTCCAACGCTCCCGATCGCAAGTGCTGTCCATACATTTCCTAAATGTGTTACTCCACGATCGAACAGGTGTGTAGCACGCCAAGTTCCTCTTCATCCCTTGGAGGCGCGTTCTTCTGGTGCCAATATTAGTACACCATTCCTCTTCTACCTACAACAAATGACCTATACTTTGCCCACAATATTTGAAAGAATGAGGGGCACAACGCCAATTCGAACTGGCAAAAATTCTTTGTCTTAACGTGTGACAAACTTGTATGTATTCTGGACTATCAGGCTATAAAAAATGAATTTAACAACATGTGTGCAAGCCTTCAGTGCATGCACACATGGTGTTAAAAAAAATCCGGCCTCCTCCTACCCCTTCAGCCGGCCATTCCATCTCCAGATTTGGTGCAGTTTTAGGAGTATTATTACACCAATATTTCCTAACATCTAGTTTAAAGATAGGATAGTACCTGCTGGCCCAGAATATCCAACGCTCCCGATCGCAAGTGCTGTCCATACCTTTCCAAATTGTGTTACTCCACAATCCAACATGTGTGTAGCGCGCCAAGTTCCTCTTCATACCTTGGAGGCGCGTTCTTCTGGTACCAATATTAGTACACCATTCCTCTTCTACCTACAACAAATGACCCATTCTTTGCCCACAATATGGAAAAGAATGAGGGGCACAACGTCAATTCGAACAGGAAGACATTCATTGTCTTAACGTATGACAAACTTGTATGTATTCTGGACTATCAGGTTATAAAAAATGAATTTAACAACATGTGTGCAAGCCTTCAGTGCATGCACACATGGTGTTAAAAAAAAATCCGGCCTCCTCCTACCCCTTCAGCCGGCCTTTCCATCTCCAGAATTGGTGCATTTTTAAGAGTATTATTACACCAATATTTCCTAACATCTAGTTTAAAGATAGGATAGTACCTGCTGGCCCAGAATATCCAACGCTCCCGATCGCAAGTGCTGTCCATACCTTTCCAAAATGTGTTACTCCACAATCCAACATGTGTGTAGCTCGCCAAGTTCCTCTTTATCCCTTGGAGGCGCTTTCTTCTGGTACCAATATTAGTACACCATTCCTCTTCTACCTACAACAAATGACCCATTCTTTGCCCACAATATGGGAAAGAATGAGGGGCACAACGCCAATTCGAACTGGAAACATTCTTTGTCTTAACGTGTGACAAACTTGTATGTATTCTGGACTATCAGGCTATAAAAAATGAATTTAACGACATGTGTGCAAGCCTTCAGTGCATGGACACATGGTGTTAAAAAAAATCCGGCCTCCTCCTACCTCTTCAGCCGGCCATTCCATCTCCAGAATTGTTGCGTTTTTAGGAGTATTTTTACACCAATATTTCCTAACATCTAGTTTAAGGATAGGATAGTACCTACTGGGCCAGAATGTCCAACGCTCCCAATCGCAAGTGCTGTCCATACCTTTCCTAAATGTGTTACTCCACGATCCAACATGTGTGTAGCGCGCCAAGTTCCTCTTCATCCCTTGGAGGCGCGTTCTACTGGTGCCAATATTAGTACACCATTTCTCTTCTACCTACAACAAATGACCCATTCTTTGCCCACAATATGGGAAAGAATGAGGGGCACAACGCCAATTCGAACTGGAAAACATTCTTTGTCTTAACGTGTGACAAACTTGTATGTATTCTGGACTATCAGGCTATAAAAAATGAATTTAACAACATGTGTGCAAGCCTTCAGTGCATGCACACATGGTGTTAAAAAAAATCCGGCCTCCTCCTACCCCTTCAGCCGGCCATTCCATCTCCAGATTTGGTGCAGTTTTAGGAGTATTATTACACCAATATTTCCTAACATCTAGTTTAAAGATAGGATAGTACCTGCTGGCCCAGAATATCCAACGCTCCCGATCGCAAGTGCTGTCCATACCTTTCCAAAATGTGTTACTCCACAATCCAACATGTGTGTAGCTCGCCAAGTTCCTCTTTATCCCTTGGAGGCGCTTTCTTCTGGTACCAATATTAGTACACCATTCCTCTTCTACCTACAACAAATGACCCATTCTTTGCCCACAATATGGGAAAGAATGAGGGGCACAACGCCAATTCGAACTGGAAACATTCTTTGTCTTAACGTGTGACAAACTTGTATGTATTCTGGACTATCAGGCTATAAAAAATGAATTTAACGACATGTGTGCAAGCCTTCAGTGCATGGACACATGGTGTTAAAAAAAATCCGGCCTCCTCCTACCTCTTCAGCCGGCCATTCCATCTCCAGAATTGTTGCGTTTTTAGGAGTATTTTTACACCAATATTTCCTAACATCTAGTTTAAGGATAGGATAGTACCTACTGGGCCAGAATGTCCAACGCTCCCAATCGCAAGTGCTGTCCATACCTTTCCTAAATGTGTTACTCCACGATCCAACATGTGTGTAGCGCGCCAAGTTCCTCTTCATCCCTTGGAGGCGCGTTCTACTGGTGCCAATATTAGTACACCATTTCTCTTCTACCTACAACAAATGACCCATTCTTTGCCCACAATATGGGAAAGAATGAGGGGCACAACGCCAATTCGAACTGGAAAACATTCTTTGTCTTAACGTGTGACAAACTTGTATGTATTCTGGACTATCAGGCTATAAAAAATGAATTTAACAACATGTGTGCAAGCCTTCAGTGCATGCACACATGGTGTTAAAAAAAATCCAGCCTCCTCCTACCCCTTCAGCCGGCCATTCCATCTCCAGATTTGGTGCAGTTTTAGGAGTATTATTACACCAATATTTCCTAACATCTAGTTTAAAGATAGGATAGTACCTGCTGGCCCAGAATGTCCAACGCTCCCGATCGCAAGTGCTGTCCATACCTTTCCAAAATGTGTTACTCCACAATCCAACATGTGTGTAGCTCGCCAAGTTCCTCTTTATCCCTTGGAGGCGCTTTCTTCTGGTACCAATATTAGTACACCATTCCTCTTCTACCTACAACAAATGACCCATTCTTTGCCCACAATATGGGAAAGAATGAGGGGCACAACGCCAATTCGAACTGGAAACATTCTTTGTCTTAACGTGTGACAAACTTGTATGTATTCTGGACTATCAGGCTATAAAAAATGAATTTAACGACATGTGTGCAAGCCTTCAGTGCATGGACACATGGTGTTAAAAAAAATCCGGCCTCCTCCTACCTCTTCAGCCGGCCATTCCATCTCCAGAATTGTTGCGTTTTTAGGAGTATTTTTACACCAATATTTCCTAACATCTAGTTTAAGGATAGGATAGTACCTACTGGGCCAGAATGTCCAACGCTCCCAATCGCAAGTGCTGTCCATACATTTCCTAAATGTGTTACTCCACGATCGAACAGGTGTGTAGCGCGCCAAGTTCCTCTTCATCCCTTGGAGGTGCGTTCTTCTGGTGCCAATATTAGTACACCATTCCTCTTCTACCTACAACAAATGACCTATACTTTGCCCACAATATGGGAAAGAATGAGGGGCACAACGCCAATTCGAACTGGCAAAAATTCTTTGTCTTAACGTGTGACAAACTTCTATGTATTCTGGACTATCAGGCTATAAAAAATGAATTTAACAACATGTGTGCAAGCCTTCAGTGCATGCACACATGGTGTTAAAAAAAATCCGGCCTCCTCCTACCCCTTCAGCCGGCCATTCCATCTCCAGAATTGGTGCATTTTTAGGAGTATTATTACACCAATATTTCCTAACATCTAGTTTAAAGATAGGATAGTACCTGTTGGCCCAGAATATCCAACGCTCCCGATCGCAAGTGCTGTCCATACCTTTCCAAATTGTGTTACTCCACAATCCAAAATGTGTGTAGCGCGCCAAGTTCCTCTTCATCCCTTGGAGGCGCGTTCTTCTGGTACCAATATTAGTACACCATTCCTCTTCTACCTACAACAAATGACCCATTCTTTGCCCACAATATGGGAAAGAATGAGGGGCACAACGCCAATTCGAACTGGAAAACATTCTTTGTCTTAACGTGTGACAAACCTGTATGTATTCTGGACTATCAGGCTATAAAAAATGAATTTAACAACATGTGTGCAAGCCTTCAGTGCATGCACACATGGTGTTAAAAAAAATCCAGCCTCCTCCTACCCCTTCAGCCGGCCATTCCATCTCCAGATTTGGTGCAGTTTTAGAAGTATTATTACACCAATATTTCCTAACATCTAGTTTAAAGATAGGATAGTACCTGCTGGTCCAGAATGTCCAACGCTCCCGATCGCAAGTGCTGTCCATACATTTCCTAAATGTGTTACTCCACGATCGAACAGGTGTGTAGCACGCCAAGTTCCTCTTCATCCCTTGGAGGCGCGTTCTTCTGGTGCCAATATTAGTACACCATTCCTCTTCTACCTACAACAAATGACCTATACTTTGCCCACAATATTTGAAAGAATGAGGGGCACAACGCCAATTCGAACTGGCAAAAATTCTTTGTCTTAACGTGTGACAAACTTGTATGTATTCTGGACTATCAGGCTATAAAAAATGAATTTAACAACATGTGTGCAAGCCTTCAGTGCATGCACACATGGTGTTAAAAAAAATCCGGCCTCCTCCTACCCCTTCAGCCGGCCATTCCATCTCCAGATTTGGTGCAGTTTTAGGAGTATTATTACACCAATATTTCCTAACATCTAGTTTAAAGATAGGATAGTACCTGCTGGCCCAGAATATCCAACGCTCCCGATCGCAAGTGCTGTCCATACCTTTCCAAATTGTGTTACTCCACAATCCAACATGTGTGTAGCGCGCCAAGTTCCTCTTCATACCTTGGAGGCGCGTTCTTCTGGTACCAATATTAGTACACCATTCCTCTTCTACCTACAACAAATGACCCATTCTTTGCCCACAATATGGAAAAGAATGAGGGGCACAACGTCAATTCGAACAGGAAGACATTCATTGTCTTAACGTGTGACAAACTTGTATGTATTCTGGACTATCAGGTTATAAAAAATGAATTTAACAACATGTGTGCAAGCCTTCAGTGCATGCACACATGGTGTTAAAAAAAAATCCGGCCTCCTCCTACCCCTTCAGCCGGCCTTTCCATCTCCAGAATTGGTGCATTTTTAAGAGTATTATTACACCAATATTTCCTAACATCTAGTTTAAAGATAGGATAGTACCTGCTGGCCCAGAATATCCAACGCTCCCGATCGCAAGTGCTGTCCATACCTTTCCAAAATGTGTTACTCCACAATCCAACATGTGTGTAGCTCGCCAAGTTCCTCTTTATCCCTTGGAGGCGCTTTCTTCTGGTACCAATATTAGTACACCATTCCTCTTCTACCTACAACAAATGACCCATTCTTTGCCCACAATATGGGAAAGAATGAGGGGCACAACTCCAATTCGAACTGGAAAACATTCTTTGTCTTTACGTGTGACAAACTTGTATGTATTCTGTACTATCAGGCTATAAAAAATGAATTTAACAACATGTGTGCAAGCATTCAGTGCATGCACACATGGTATTAAAAAAAATCCGGCCTCCTCCTACCCCTTCAGCCGGCCATTCCATCTCCAGAATTGGTGCATTTTTAGGAGTATTATTACACCAATATTTCCTAACATCTAGTTTAAAGATAGGATAGTACCTGCTGGCCCAGAATATCCAATGCTCCCGATCGCAAGTGCTGTCCATACCTTTCCTAAATGTGTTACTCCACGATCCAACATGTGAGTAGCGCGCCAAGTTCCTCTTCATCCCTTGGAGGCGCGTTCTTCTGGTACCAATATTAGTACACCATTCCTCTTCTACCTACAACAAATGACCGATTCTTTGCCCACAATATGGGAAAGAATGAGGGGCACAACGCCAATTCGAACTGGAAAACATTCTTTGTCTTAACGAGTGACAAACTTGTATGTATTCTGGACTATCAGGCTAAAAAAATGAATTTAACAACATGTGTGCAAGCCTTCAGTGCATGCACACATGGTGTTAAAAAAAAATCCGGCCTCCTCCTACCCCTTCAGCCGGCCAATCCATCTCCAGAATTGGTGCATTTTTAGGAGTATTATTACACCAATATTTCCTAACATCTAGTTTAAAGATAGGATAGTACCTGCTGGCCCAGAATATCCAACGCTCCCGATCGCAAGTGCTGTCCACACCTTTCCTAAATGTGTTACTCCACAATCCAACATGTGTGTAGCGCGCCAAGTTCCTCTTCATCCCTTGGAGGCGCGTTCTGCTGGTACAAATATTAGTACACCATTCCTCTTCTACCTACAACAAATGACCCATTCTTTGCCCACAATATGGAAAAGAATGAGGGGCACAATGCCAATTCGAACTGGAAAACATTCATTGTCTTAACGTGTGACAAACTTGTATGTATTCTGGACTATCTGGTTGTAAAAAATGAATTTAACAACATGTGTGCAAGACTTAAGTGCATGCAAACATAGTGTTACAAAAAATCCGGCCTCCTCCTACCCGTTCAGCCGGCCATTCCATCTCCAGATTTGTTGCAGTTTTAGGAGTATTATTACACCAATATTTCCTAACATCTAGTTTAAAGATAGGATAGTACCTGCTGGCCCAGAATGTCCAACGCTCTCGATCGCAAGTGCTGTCCATACCTTTCCTAAATGTGTTACTCCATGATCCAACAGGTGTGTAGCGCGCCAAGTTCCTCTTCATCCCTTGGAGGCGCGTTCTTCTGGTACCAATATTAGTACACCATTCTTCTTCTACCTACAACAAATGACCCATTCTTTGCCCACAATATGGGAAAGAATGAGGGGCACAACGCCAATTCGAACTGGAAAACATTCTTTGTCTTAATGTGTGACAAACTTGTATGTATTCTGGACTATCAGGCTATAAAAAATGAATTTAACAACATGTGTGCAAGCCTTCATTGCATGCACACATGGTGTTAAAAAAAATCCGGCCTCTTCCTACCCGTTCAGCCGGCCATTCCATCTCCAGAATTGGTGCATTTTTAGGAGTATTATTACACCAATATTTCCTATCATCTAGGTTAAAAATAGGATAGTACCTGCTGGCCCAGAATATCCAACGCTCCCGATCGCAAGTGCTGTCCATACCTTTCCTAAATGTGTTACTCCACGATCCAACATGTGTGTAGCGCGCCAAGTTCCTCTTCATCCCTTGGAGGCGCGTTCTGCTGGTACAAATATTAGTACACATTCCTCTTCTACCTACAACAAATGACCCATTCTTTGCCCACAATATGGGAAAGAATGAGGGGCACAACGCCAATTTGAACTGGAAAACATTTTTTGTCTTAACGTGTGACAAACTTGTATGTATTCTGGACTATCAGGCTATAAAAAATGAATTTAACAAAATGTGTGCAAGCCCACAGTGCATGCACACATGGTGTTAAAAAAAATCTGGCCTCCTCCTTCCCCTTCAGCCGGCCATTCCATCTCCAGAATTGGTGCATTTTTAGGAGTATTATTACACCAATATTTCCTAACATCTAGTTTAAAGATAGGATAGTACCTGCTGGCCCAGAATATCCAACGCTCCCGATCGCAAGTGCTGTCCATATCTTTCCAAATTGTGTTACTCCACAATCCAACATGTTTGTAGCGCGCCAATTTCCTCTTCATCCCTTGGAGGCGCGTTCTTCTGGTACCAATATTAGTACACCATTCCTCTTCTACCTACAACAAATAACCCATACTTTGCCCACAATATGGGAAAGAATGAGGGGCACAACGCCAATTTCGAACTGGAAAACATTCATTGTCTTAACATATGACAAACTTGTATGTATTCTGGACTATCAGGCTGTAAAAAATGAATTTAACAACATGTGTGCAAGCATTCAGTGCATGCACACATGGTATTAAAAAAAATCCGGCCTCCTCCTACCCCTTCAGCCGGCCATTCCATCTCCAGAATTGGTGCATTTTTAGGAGTATTATTACACCAATATTTCCTAACATCTAGTTTAAAGATAGGATAGTACCTGCTGGCCCAGAATATTCAACGCTCTTGATCGCAAGTGCTGTCCATACCTTTCCAAAATGTGTTACTCCACAATCCAACATGTGTGTAGCTCGCCAAGTTCCTCTTCATCCCTTGGAGGCGCGTTCTTCTGGTACCAGTATTAGTACACCATTCCTCTTCTACCTACAACAAATGACCCATTCTTTGCCCACAATATGGGAAAGAATGAGGGGCACAACACCAATTCGAACTGGAAAACATTCTTTGTCTTTACGTGTGACAAACTTGTATGTATTCTGGACTATCAGGCTATAAAAAATGAATTTAACAACATGTGTGCAAGCATTCAGTGCATGCACACATGGTATTAAAAAAAATCCGGCCTCCTCCTACCCCTTCAGCCGGCCATTCCATCTCCAGAATTGGTGCATTTTTAGGAGTATTATTACACCAATATTTCCTAACATCTAGTTTAAAGATAGGATAGTACCTGCTGGCCCAGAATATTCAACGCTCTTGATCGCAAGTGCTGTCCATACCTTTCCTAAATGTGTTTCTCCACGATCCAACATGTGTGTAGCGCGCCAAGTTCCTCTTCATCCCTTGGAGGCGCGTTCTTCTGGTACCAATATTAGTACACCATTCCTCTTCTACCTACAAGAAATGACCCATTCTTTGCCCACAATATGGGAAAGAATGAGGGGCACAACGCCAATTCGAACTGGAAAACATTCTTTGTCTTAACGAGTGACAAACTTGTATGTATTCTGGACTATCAGGCTAAAAAAATGAATTTAACAACACGTGTGCAAGCCTTCAGTGCATGCACACATGGTGTTAAAAAAAAAATCCGGCCTCCTCCTACCCCTTCAGCCGGCCATTCCATCTCCAGAATTGGTGCATTTTTAGGAGTATTATTACACCAATATTTCCTAACATCTAGTTTAAAGATAGGATAGTACCTGCTGGCCCAGAATATCCAACGCTCTCGATCGCAAGTGCTGTCCATACCTTTCCAAAATGTGTCACTCCACAATCCAACATGTGTGTAGCTCGCCAAGTTCCTCTTCATCCCTTGGAGGCGCGTTCTGCTGGTACAAATATTAGTACACCATTCCTCTTCTACCTAAAACAAATGACCCATTCTTTGCCCACAATATGGGAAAGAATGAGGGGCACAACGCCAATTCGAACTGGAAAACATTCTTTGTCTTAACGAGTGACAAACTTGTATGTATTCTGGACTATCAGGCTAAAAAAATAAATTCAACAACATGTGTGCAAGCCTTCAGTGCATGCACACATGGTGTTAAAAAAAATCCGGCCTCCTCCTACCCCTTCAGCCGGCCATTCCATCTCCAGAATTGGTGCATTTTTAGGAGTATTATTACACCAATATTTCCTAACATCTAGTTTAAAGATAGGATAGTACCTGATGGCCCAGAATGTCCAACGCTCCCGATCGCAAATGCTGTTCATACCTTTCCTAAATGTGTTACTCCACGATCCAACAGGTGTGTAGCGCTCCAAGTTCCTCTTCATCCCTTGGAGGCGCGATCTTCTGGTACCAATATTAGTAGACTATTCCTCTTCTACCTACAACAAATGACCCATTCTTTGCCCACAATATGGGAAAGAATGAGGGGCACAACGCCAATTCGAACTGGAAAACATTCTTTGTCTTAACGTGTGACAAACTTATATGTATTCTGGACTATCAGGCTATAAAAAATTAATTTAACAACATGTGTGCAAGCCTTCAGTGCATGCACACATGGTGTTAAAAAAAAATCCGGCCTCCTCCTACCCCTTCAGCCGGCCATTCCATCTCCAGATTTGGTGCAGTTTTAGGAGTATTATTACACCAATATTTCCTAACATCTAGTTTAAAGATAGGATAGTACCTGCTGGCCCAGAATGTCCAAGGCTCCCGATCGCAAGTGCTGTCCATACCTTTCCTAAATGTGTTACTCCACGATCCAACAGGTGTGTAGCGCGCCAAGTTCCTATTCATCCCTTGGAGGCGCGTTCTTCTGGTACCAATATTAGTACACCATTCCTCTTCTACCTACAACAAATGACCCATTCTTTGCCCACAATATGGGAAAGAATGAGGGGCACAACGCCAATTCGAACTGGAAAACATTCTTTGTCTTAACGTGTGACAAACTTATATGTATTCTGGACTATCAGGCTATAAAAAATAAATTTAACAACATGTGTGCAAGCCTTCAGTGCATGCACACATGGTGTTAAAAAAATATCTGGCCTCCTCCTACCCCTTCAGCCGGCCATTCCATCTCCAGATTTGGTGCAGTTTTAGGAGTATTATTACACCAATATTTCCTAACATCTAGTTTAAAGATAGGATACTACCTGCTGGCCCAGAATGTCCAACGCTCCCGTTCGCAAGTGCTGTCCATACCTTTCCTAAATGTGTTACTCCACGATCCAACAGGTGTGTAGCGCTCCAAGTTCCTCTTCATCCCTTGGAGGCGCGTTTTTCTGGTACCAATATTAGTACACTATTCCTCTTCTACCTACAACAAATGACCCATTCTTTGCCCACAATATGGGAAAGAATGAGGGGCACAACGCCAATTCGAACTGGAAAACATTCATTGTCTTAACGTGTGACAAACTTGTATGTATTCTGGACTATCAGGCTTTAAAAAATGAATTTAACAACATGTGTGCAAGCCTTCAGTGCATGCACACATGGTGTTAAAAAAAAATCCGGCCTCCTCCTACCCCTTCAGCCGGCCAATCCATCTCCAGAATTGGTGCATTTTTAGGAGTATTATTACACCAATATTTCCTAACATCTAGTTTAAAGATAGGATAGTACCTGCTGGCCCAGAATATCCAACGCTCCCGATCGCAAGTGCTGTCCACACCTTTCCTAAATGTGTTACTCCACAATCCAACATGTGTGTAGCGCGCCAAGTTCCTCTTCATCCCTTGGAGGCGCGTTCTGCTGGTACAAATATTAGTACACCATTCCTCTTCTACCTACAACAAATGACCCATTCTTTGCCCACAATATGGAAAAGAATGAGGGGCACAATGCCAATTCGAACTGGAAAACATTCATTGTCTTAACGTGTGACAAACTTGTATGTATTCTGGACTATCTGGTTGTAAAAAATGAATTTAACAACATGTGTGCAAGACTTAAGTGCATGCAAACATAGTGTTACAAAAAATCCGGCCTCCTCCTACCCGTTCAGCCGGCCATTCCATCTCCAGATTTGTTGCAGTTTTAGGAGTATTATTACACCAATATTTCCTAACATCTAGTTTAAAGATAGGATAGTACCTGCTGGCCCAGAATGTCCAAGGCTCCCGATCGCAAGTGCTGTCCATACCTTTCCTAAATGTGTTACTCCACGATCCAACAGGTGTGTAGCGCGCCAAGTTCCTATTCATCCCTTGGAGGCGCGTTCTTCTGGTACCAATATTAGTACACCATTCCTCTTCTACCTACAACAAATGACCCATTCTTTGCCCACAATATGGGAAAGAATGAGGGGCACAACGCCAATTCGAACTGGAAAACATTCTTTGTCTTAACGTGTGACAAACTTATATGTATTCTGGACTATCAGGCTATAAAAAATAAATTTAACAACATGTGTGCAAGCCTTCAGTGCATGCACACATGGTGTTAAAAAAATATCTGGCCTCCTCCTACCCCTTCAGCCGGCCATTCCATCTCCAGATTTGGTGCAGTTTTAGGAGTATTATTACACCAATATTTCCTAACATCTAGTTTAAAGATAGGATACTACCTGCTGGCCCAGAATGTCCAACGCTCCCGTTCGCAAGTGCTGTCCATACCTTTCCTAAATGTGTTACTCCACGATCCAACAGGTGTGTAGCGCTCCAAGTTCCTCTTCATCCCTTGGAGGCGCGTTTTTCTGGTACCAATATTAGTACACTATTCCTCTTCTACCTACAACAAATGACCCATTCTTTGCCCACAATATGGGAAAGAATGAGGGGCACAACGCCAATTCGAACTGGAAAACATTCATTGTCTTAACGTGTGACAAACTTGTATGTATTCTGGACTATCAGGCTTTAAAAAATGAATTTAACAACATGTGTGCAAGCCTTCAGTGCATGCACACATGGTGTTAAAAAAAAATCCGGCCTCCTCCTACCCCTTCAGCCGGCCAATCCATCTCCAGAATTGGTGCATTTTTAGGAGTATTATTACACCAATATTTCCTAACATCTAGTTTAAAGATAGGATAGTACCTGCTGGCCCAGAATATCCAACGCTCCCGATCGCAAGTGCTGTCCACACCTTTCCTAAATGTGTTACTCCACAATCCAAAATGTGTGTAGCGCGCCAAGTTCCTCTTCATCCCTTGGAGGCGCGTTCTGCTGGTACAAATATTAGTACACCATTCCTCTTCTACCTACAACAAATGACCCATTCTTTGCCCACAATATGGAAAAGAATGAGGGGCACAATGCCAATTCGAACTGGAAAACATTCATTGTCTTAACGTGTGACAAACTTGTATGTATTCTGGACTATCTGGTTGTAAAAAATGAATTTAACAACATGTGTGCAAGACTTAAGTGCATGCAAACATAGTGTTACAAAAAATCCGGCCTCCTCCTACCCGTTCAGCCGGCCATTCCATCTCCAGATTTGTTGCAGTTTTAGGAGTATTATTACACCAATATTTCCTAACATCTAGTTTAAAGATAGGATAGTACCTGCTGGCCCAGAATGTCCAACGCTCCCGATCGCAAGTGCTGTCCATACCTTTCCTAAATGTGTTACTCCATGATCCAACAGGTGTGTAGCGCGCCAAGTTCCTCTTCATCCCTTGGAGGCGCGTTCTTCTGGTACCAATATTAGTACACCATTCCTCTTCTACCTACAACAAATGACCCATTCTTTGCCCACAATATGGGAAAGAATGAGGGGCACAACGCCAATTCGAACTGGAAAACATTCTTTGTCTTAACGTGTGACAAACTTATATGTATTCTGGACTATCAGGCTATAAAAAATTAATTTAACAACATGTGTGCAAGCCTTCAGTGCATGCACACATGGTGTTAAAAAAAAATCCGGCCTCCTCCTACCCCTTCAGCCGGCCATTCCATCTCCAGATTTGGTGCAGTTTTAGGAGTATTATTACACCAATATTTCCTAACATCTAGTTTAAAGATAGGATAGTACCTGCTGGCCCAGAATGTCCAAGGCTCCCGATCGCAAGTGCTGTCCATACCTTTCCTAAATGTGTTACTCCACGATCCAACAGGTGTGTAGCGCGCCAAGTTCCTATTCATCCCTTGGAGGCGCGTTCTTCTGGTACCAATATTAGTACACCATTCCTCTTCTACCTACAACAAATGACCCATTCTTTGCCCACAATATGGGAAAGAATGAGGGGCACAACGCCAATTCGAACTGGAAAACATTCTTTGTCTTAACGTGTGACAAACTTATATGTATTCTGGACTATCAGGCTATAAAAAATAAATTTAACAACATGTGTGCAAGCCTTCAGTGCATGCACACATGGTGTTAAAAAAATATCTGGCCTCCTCCTACCCCTTCAGCCGGCCATTCCATCTCCAGATTTGGTGCAGTTTTAGGAGTATTATTACACCAATATTTCCTAACATCTAGTTTAAAGATAGGATACTACCTGCTGGCCCAGAATGTCCAACGCTCCCGTTCGCAAGTGCTGTCCATACCTTTCCTAAATGTGTTACTCCACGATCCAACAGGTGTGTAGCGCTCCAAGTTCCTCTTCATCCCTTGGAGGCGTGTTTTTCTGGTACCAATATTAGTACACTATTCCTCTTCTACCTACAACAAATGACCCATTCTTTGCCCACAATATGGGAAAGAATGAGGGGCACAACGCCAATTCGAACTGGAAAACATTCATTGTCTTAACGTGTGACAAACTTGTATGTATTCTGGACTATCAGGCTTTAAAAAATGAATTTAACAACATGTGTGCAAGCCTTCAGTGCATGCACACATGGTGTTAAAAAAAAATCCGGCCTCCTCCTACCCCTTCAGCCGGCCAATCCATCTCCAGAATTGGTGCATTTTTAGGAGTATTATTACACCAATATTTCCTAACATCTAGTTTAAAGATAGGATAGTACCTGCTGGCCCAGAATATCCAACGCTCCCGATCGCAAGTGCTGTCCACACCTTTCCTAAATGTGTTACTCCACAATCCAAAATGTGTGTAGCGCGCCAAGTTCCTCTTCATCCCTTGGAGGCGCGTTCTGCTGGTACAAATATTAGTACACCATTCCTCTTCTACCTACAACAAATGACCCATTCTTTGCCCACAATATGGAAAAGAATGAGGGGCACAATGCCAATTCGAACTGGAAAACATTCATTGTCTTAACGTGTGACAAACTTGTATGTATTCTGGACTATCTGGTTGTAAAAAATGAATTTAACAACATGTGTGCAAGACTTAAGTGCATGCAAACATAGTGTTACAAAAAATCCGGCCTCCTCCTACCCGTTCAGCCGGCCATTCCATCTCCAGATTTGTTGCAGTTTTAGGAGTATTATTACACCAATATTTCCTAACATCTAGTTTAAAGATAGGATAGTACCTGCTGGCCCAGAATGTCCAACGCTCCCGATCGCAAGTGCTGTCCATACCTTTCCTAAATGTGTTACTCCATGATCCAACAGGTGTGTAGCGCGCCAAGTTCCTCTTCATCCCTTGGAGGCGCGTTCTTCTGGTACCAATATTAGTACACCATTCCTCTTCTACCTACAACAAATGACCCATTCTTTGCCCACAATATGGGAAAGAATGAGGGGCACAACGCCAATTCGAACTGGAAAACATTCTTTGTCTTAATGTGTGACAAACTTGTATGTATTCTGGACTATCAGGCTATAAAAAATGAATTTAACAACATGTGTGCAAGCCTTCATTGCATGCACACATGGTGTTAAAAAAAATCCGGCCTCTTCCTACCCGTTCAGCCGGCCATTCCATCTCCAGAATTGGTGCATTTTTAGGAGTATTATTACACCAATATTTCCTATCATCTAGGTTAAAAATAGGATAGTACCTGCTGGCCCAGAATATCCAACGCTCCCGATCGCAAGTGCTGTCCATACCTTTCCTAAATGTGTTACTCCACGATCCAACATGTGTGTAGCGCGCCAAGTTCCTCTTCATCCCTTGGAGGCGCGTTCTGCTGGTACAAATATTAGTACACATTCCTCTTCTACCTACAACAAATGACCCATTCTTTGCCCACAATATGGGAAAGAATGAGGGGCACAACGCCAATTTGAACTGGAAAAAATTTTTTGTCTTAACGTGTGACAAACTTGTATGTATTCTGGACTATCAGGCTATAAAAAATGAATTTAACAAAATGTGTGCAAGCCCACAGTGCATGCACACATGGTGTTAAAAAAAATCTGGCCTCCTCCTTCCCCTTCAGCCGGCCATTCCATCTCCAGAATTGGTGCATTTTTAGGAGTATTATTACACCAATATTTCCTAACATCTAGTTTAAAGATAGGATAGTACCTGCTGGCCCAGAATATCCAACGCTCCCGATCGCAAGTGCTGTCCATATCTTTCCAAATTGTGTTACTCCACAATCCAACATGTTTGTAGCGCGCCAATTTCCTCTTCATCCCTTGGAGGCGCGTTCTTCTGGTACCAATATTAGTACACCATTCCTCTTCTACCTACAACAAATAACCCATACTTTGCCCACAATATGGGAAAGAATGAGGGGCACAACGCCAATTTCGAACTGGAAAACATTCATTGTCTTAACATGTGACAAACTTGTATGTATTCTGGACTATCAGGCTGTAAAAAATGAATTTAACAACATGTGTGCAAGCCTTAAGTGCATGCATACATGGTGTTAAAAAAAAAACAGCCTCCTCCTACCCCTTCAGCCGGCCATTCCATCTCCAGATTTGGTGCAGTTTTAGGAGTATTATTACACCAATATTTCCTAACATCTAGTTTAAAGATAGGATAGTACCTGCTGGCCCAGAATATCCAACGCTCCCGATCGCAAGTGCTGTCCATACCTTTCCAAAATGTGTTACTCCACAATCCAACATGTGTGTAGCTCGCCAAGTTCCTCTTTATCCCTTGGAGGCGCTTTCTTCTGGTACCAATATTAGTACACCATTCCTCTTCTACCTACAACAAATGACCCATTCTTTGCCCACAATATGGGAAAGAATGAGGGGCACAACTCCAATTCGAACTGGAAAACATTCTTTGTCTTTACGTGTGACAAACTTGTATGTATTCTGGACTATCAGGCTATAAAAAATGAATTTAACAACATGTGTGCAAGCATTCAGTGCATGCACACATGGTATTAAAAAAAATCCGGCCTCCTCCTACCCCTTCAGCCGGCCATTCCATCTCCAGAATTGGTGCATTTTTAGGAGTATTATTACACCAATATTTCCTAACATCTAGTTTAAAGATAGGATAGTACCTGCTGGCCCAGAATATTCAACGCTCTTGATCGCAAGTGCTGTCCATACCTTTCCAAAATGTGTTACTCCACAATCCAACATGTGTGTAGCTCGCCAAGTTCCTCTTCATCCCTTGGAGGCGCGTTCTTCTGGTACCAATATTAGTACACCATTCCTCTTCTACCTACAACAAATGACCCATTCTTTGCCCACAATATGGGAAAGAATGAGGGGCACAACACCAATTCGAACTGGAAAACATTCTTTGTCTTTACGTGTGACAAACTTGTATGTATTCTGGACTATCAGGCTATAAAAAATGAATTTAACAACATGTGTGCAAGCATTCAGTGCATGCACACATGGTATTAAAAAAAATCCGGCCTCCTCCTACCACTTCAGCCGGCCATTCCATCTCCAGAATTGGTGCATTTTTAGGAGTATTATTACACCAATATTTCCTAACATCTAGTTTAAAGATAGGATAGTACCTGCTGGCCCAGAATATTCAACGCTCTTGATCGCAAGTGCTGTCCATACCTTTCCTAAATGTGTTTCTCCACGATCCAACATGTGTGTAGCGCGCCAAGTTCCTCTTCATCCCTTGGAGGCGCGTTCTTCTGGTACCAATATTAGTACACCATTCCTCTTCTACCTACAAGAAATGACCCATTCTTTGCCCACAATATGGGAAAGAATGAGGGGCACAACGCCAATTCGAACTGGAAAACATTCTTTGTCTTAACGAGTGACAAACTTGTATGTATTCTGGACTATCAGGCTAAAAAAATGAATTTAACAACACGTGTGCAAGCCTTCAGTGCATGCACACATGGTGTTAAAAAAAAAATCCGGCCTCCTCCTACCCCTTCAGCCGGCCATTCCATCTCCAGAATTGGTGCATTTTTAGGAGTATTATTACACCAATATTTCCTAACATCTAGTTTAAAGATAGGATAGTACCTGCTGGCCCAGAATATTCAACGCTCTTGATCGCAAGTGCTGTCCATACCTTTCCAAAATGTGTTACTCCACAATCCAACATGTGTGTAGCTCGCCAAGTTCCTCTTCATCCCTTGGAGGCGCGTTCTTCTGGTACCAATATTAGTACACCATTCCTCTTCTACCTACAACAAATGACCCATTCTTTGCCCACAATATGGGAAAGAATGAGGGGCACAACACCAATTCGAACTGGAAAACATTCTTTGTCTTTACGTGTGACAAACTTGTATGTATTCTGGACTATCAGGCTATAAAAAATGAATTTAACAACATGTGTGCAAGCATTCAGTGCATGCACACATGGTATTAAAAAAAATCCGGCCTCCTCCTACCCCTTCAGCCGGCCATTCCATCTCCAGAATTGGTGCATTTTTAGGAGTATTATTACACCAATATTTCCTAACATCTAGTTTAAAGATAGGATAGTACCTGCTGGCCCAGAATATTCAACGCTCTTGATCGCAAGTGCTGTCCATACCTTTCCTAAATGTGTTTCTCCACGATCCAACATGTGTGTAGCGCGCCAAGTTCCTCTTCATCCCTTGGAGGCGCGTTCTTCTGGTACCAATATTAGTACACCATTCCTCTTCTACCTACAAGAAATGACCCATTCTTTGCCCACAATATGGGAAAGAATGAGGGGCACAACGCCAATTCGAACTGGAAAACATTCTTTGTCTTAACGAGTGACAAACTTGTATGTATTCTGGACTATCAGGCTAAAAAAATGAATTTAACAACACGTGTGCAAGCCTTCAGTGCATGCACACATGGTGTTAAAAAAAAATACGGCCTCCTCCTACCCCTTCAGCCGGCCATTCCATCTCCAGAATTGGTGCATTTTTAGGAGTATTATTACACCAATATTTCCTAACATCTAGTTTAAAGATAGGATAGTACCTGCTGGCCCAGAATATCCAACGCTCTCGATCGCAAGTGCTGTCCATACCTTTCCAAAATGTGTCACTCCACAATCCAACATGTGTGTAGCTCGCCAAGTTCCTCTTTATCCCTTGGAGGCGCGTTCTTCTGGTACCAATATTAGTACACCATTCCTCTTCTACCTACAACAAATGACCCATTCTTTGCCCACAATATGTGAAAGAATGAGGGGCACAACTCCAATTCGAACTGGAAAACATTCTTTGTCTTAACGTGTGACAAACTTGTATGTATTCTGGACTATCAGGCTATAAAAAATGAATTTAACAACATGTGTGCAAGCATTCAGTGCATGCACACATGGTATTAAAAAAAATCCGGCCTCCTCCTACCCCTTCAGCCGGCCATTCCATCTCCAGAATTGGTGCATTTTTAGGAGTATTATTACACCAATATTTCCTAACATCTAGTTTAAAGATAGAATAGTACCTGCTGGCCCAGAATGTCCAACGCTCCCGATCGCAAGTGCTGTTCATACCTTTCCTAAATGTGTTTCTCCACGATCCAACAGGTGTGTAGCGCTCCAAGTTCCTCTTCATCCCTTGGAGGCGCGTTCTTCTGGTACCAATATTAGTACACTATTCCTCTTCTACCTACAACAAATGACGCATTCTTTGCCCACAATATGGGAAAGAATGAGGGGCACAAAGCCTATTCAAACTGGAAAACATTCTTTGTCTTAACATGTGACAAACTTGTATTTATTCTGGAATATCAGGCTATAAAAAATGAATATAACAACATGTGTGCAAGCCTTCAGTGCATGCACACATGGTGTTAAAAAAATCCGGCCTCCTCCTACTCCTTCAGCCGGCCATTCCATCTCCAGAATTGGTGCATTTTTAGGAGTATTATTACACCATTATTTCCTAACATCTAGTTTAAAGATAGGACAGTACCTGCTGGCCCAGAATATCCAACGCTCCCGTTTGCAAGTGCTGTCCATACCTTTCGTAAATGTGTTACTCCACAATCCAACATGTGTGTAGCGCGCCAAGTTCCTCTTCATCCCTTTGGAGGCGCGTTCTTCTGGTACCAATATTAGTACACCATTCCTCTTCTACCTACAACAAATGACCCATTCTTTGCCCACAATATGGGAAAGAATGAGGGGCACAACGCCAATTCGAACTGGAAAACATTCTTTGTCTTAACGTGTGACAAACTTGTATGTATTCTGGACTATCAGGCTATAAAAAATGAATTTAACAACATGTGTGCAAGCCTTCAGTGCATGCACACATGGTGTTAAAAAAAATCCGGCCTCCTCCTACCCCTTCAGCCGGCCATTCCATCTCCAGAATTGGTGCATTTTTAGGAGTATTATTACACCAATATTTCCTAACATCTAGTTTAAAGATAGGATAGTACCTGCTGGCCCAGAATATCCAACGCTCCCGATCGCAAGTGCTGTCCATACCTTTCCTAAATGTGTTACTCCACAATCCAACATGTGTGTAGCACGCCAAGTTCCTCTTCATCCCTTGGAGGCGCGTTCTTCTGGTACCAATATTAGTACACCATTCCTCTTCTACCTAGAACAAATGACCCATTCTTTGCCCACAATATGGAAAAGAATGAGGGGCACAACGCCAATTCGAACTGTTAAACATTCATTGTCTTAACGTGTGACAAACTTGTATGTATTCTGGACTATCAGGCTTTAAAAAATGAATTTAACAACATGTGTGCAAGCCTTCAGTGCATGCACACATGGTGTTAAAAAAAAATTCGGCCTCCTCCTACCCCTTCAGCCGGCCAATCCATCTCCAGAATTGGTGCATTTTTAGGAGTATTATTACACCAATATTTCCTAACATCTAGTTTAAAGATAGGATAGTACCTGCTGGCCCAGAATATCCAACGCTCCCGATCGCAAGTGCTGTCCACACCTTTCCTAAATGTGTTACTCCACAATCCAAAATGTGTGTAGCTCGCCAAGTTCCTCTTCATCCCTTGGAGGCGCGTTCTGCTGGTACAAATATTAGTACACCATTCCTCTTCTACCTAAAACAAATGACCCATTCTTTGCCCACAATATGGGAAAGAATGAGGGGCACAACGCCAATTCGAACTGGAAAACATTCTTTGTCTTAACGAGTGACAAACTTGTATGTATTCTGGACTATCAGGCTAAAAAAATAAATTCAACAACATGTGTGCAAGCCTTCAGTGCATGCACACATGGTGTTAAAAAAAATCCGGCCTCCTCCTACCCCTTCAGCCGGCCATTCCATCTCCAGAATTGGTGCATTTTTAGGAGTATTATTACACCAATATTTCCTAACATCTAGTTTAAAGAAAGGATAGTACCTGATGGCCCAGAATGTCCAACGCTCCCGATCGCAAATGCTGTTCATACCTTTCCTAAATGTGTTACTCCACGATCCAACAGGTGTGTAGCGCTCCAAGTTCCTCTTCATCCCTTGGAGGCGCGATCTTCTGGTACCAATATTAGTACACTATTCCTCTTCTACCTACAACAAATGACCCATTCTTTGCCCACAATATGGGAAAGAATGAGGGGCACAACGCCAATTCGAACTGGAAAACATTCTTTGTCTTAACGTGTGACAAACTTATATGTATTCTGGACTATCAGGCTATAAAAAATGAATTTAACAACATGTGTGCAAGCCTTCAGTGCATGCACACATGGTGTTAAAAAAAAATCCGGCCTCCTCCTACCCCTTCAGCCGGCCATTCCATCTCCAGATTTGGTGCAGTTTTAGGAGTATTATTACACCAATATTTCCTAACATCTAGTTTAAAGATAGGATAGTACCTGCTGGCCCAGAATGTCCAAGGCTCCCGATCGCAAGTGCTGTCCATACCTTTCCTAAATGTGTTACTCCACGATCCAACAGGTGTGTAGCGCGCCAAGTTCCTCTTCATCCCTCAGAGGCGCGTTCTTCTGGTGCCAATATTAGTACACCATTCCTCTTCTACCTACAACAAATGACCTATTCTTTGCCCACAATATGGGAAAGAATGAGGGGCACAACGCCAATTCGAACTGGAAACATTCTTTGTCTTAACGTGTGACAAACTTGTATGTATTCTGGACTATCAGGCTATAAAAAATGAATTTAACGACATGTGTGCAAGCCTTCAGTGCATGGACACATGGTGTTAAAAAAAATCCGGCCTCCTCCTACCTCTTCAGCCGGCCATTCCATCTCCAGAATTGGTGCGTTTTTAGGAGTATTTTTACACCAATATTTCCTAACATCTAGTTTAAAGATAGGATAGTACCTACTGGGCCAGAATGTCCAACGCTCCCGATCGCAAGTGCTGTCCATACCTTTCCTAAATGTGTTACTCCACGATCCAACATGTGTGTAGCGCGCCAAGTTCCTCTTCATCCCTTGGAGGCGCATTCTACTGGTGCCAATATTAGTACACCATTTCTCTTCTACCTACAACAAATGACCCATTCTTTGCCCACAATATGGGAAAGAATGAGGGGCACAACGCCAATTCGAACTGGAAAACATTCTTTGTCTTAACGTGTGACAAACTTGTATGTATTCTGGACTATCAGGCTATAAAAAATGAATTTAACAACATGTGTGCAAGCCTTCAGTGCATGCCCACATGGTGTTAAAAAAAATCCAGCCTCCTCCTACCCCTTCAGCCGGCCATTCCATCTCCAGATTTGGTGCAGTTTTAGGAGTATTATTACACCAATATTTCCTAACATCTAGTTTAAAGATAGGATAGTACCTGCTGGCCCAGAATGTCCAACGCTCCCGATCGCAAGTGCTGTCCATACATTTCCTAAATGTGTTACTCCACGATCGAACAGGTGTGTAGCGCGCCAAGTTCCTCTTCATCCCTTGGAGGCGCGTTCTTCTGGTGCCAATATTAGTACACCATTCCTTTTCTACCTACAACAAATGACCTATACTTTGCCCACAATATGGGAAAGAATGAGGGGCACAACGCCAATTCGAACTGTTAAACATTCATTGTCTTAACGTGTGACAAACTTGTATGTATTCTGGACTATCAGGTTATAAAAAATGAATTTAACAACATGTGTGCAAGCCTTCAGTGCATGCACACATGGTGTTAAAAAAAAATCCGGCCTCCTCCTACCCCTTCAGCCGGCCTTTCCATTTCCAGAAGTGGTGCATTTTTAGGAGTATTATTACACCAATATTTCCTAACATCTAGTTTAAAGATAGGATAGTACCTGCTGGCCCAGAATATCCAACGCTCCCGATCGCAAGTGCTGTCCATACCTTTCCAAAATGTGTTACTCCACAATCCAACATGTGTGTAGCTCGCCAAGTTCCTCTTTATCCCTTGGAGGCGCTTTCTTCTGGTACCAATATTAGTACACCATTCCTCTTCTACCTACAACAAATGACCCATTCTTTGCCCACAATATGGGAAAGAATGAGGGGCACAACACCAATTCGAACTGGAAAACATTCTTTGTCTTAACGTGTGACAAACTTGTATGTATTCTGGACTATCAGGCTATAAAAAATGAATTTAACAACATGTTTGCAAGCCTTCAGTGCATGCACACATGGTGTTAAAAAAAATCCAGCCTCCTCCTACCGCTTCAGCCGGCCATTCCATCTCCAGATTTGGTGCAGTTTTAGGAGTATTATTACACCAATATTTCCTAACATCTAGTTTAAAGATAGGATAGTACCTGCTGGTCCAGAATGTCCAACGCTCCCGATCGCAAGTGCTGTCCATACATTTCCTAAATGTGTCACTCCACGATCGAACAGGTGTGTAGCACGCCAAGTTCCTCTTCATCCCTTGGAGGCGCTTTCTTCTGGTACCAATATTAGTACACCATTCCTCTTCTACCTACAACAAATGAGCTATACTTTGCCCACAATATTTGAAAGAATGAGGGGCACAACGCCAATTCGAACTGGCAAAAATTATTTGTCTTAACGTGTGACAAACTTGTATGTATTCTGGACTATCAGGCTATAAAAAATGAATTTAACAACATGTGTGCAAGCCTTCAGTGCATGCACACATGGTGTTAAAAAAAATCCGGCCTCCTCCTACCCCTTCAGCCGGCCATTCCATCTCCAGAATTGGTGCATTTTTAGGAGTATTATTACACCATTATTTCCTAACATCTAGTTTAAAGATAGGACAGTACCTGCTGGCCCAGAATATCCAACGCTCCCGTTCGCAAGTGCTGTCCATACCTTTCGTAAATGTGTTACTCCACAATCCAACATGTGTGTAGCGCGCCAAGTTCCTCTTCATCCCTTTGGAGGCGCGTTCTTCTGGTACAAATATTAGTACACCATTCCTCTTCTACCTACAACAAATGACCCATTCTTTGCCCACAATATGGGAAAGAATGAGGGGCACAACGCCAATTCGAACTGGAAAACATTCTTTGTCTTAACGTGTGACAAACTTGTATGTATTCTGGACTATCAGGCTATAAAAAATGAATTTAACAACATGTGTGCAAGCATTCAGTGCATGCACACATGGTATTAAAAAAAAATCCGGCCTCCTCCTACCCCTTCAGCCGGCCATTCCATCTCCAGAATTGGTGCATTTTTAGGAGTATTATTACACCAATATTTCCTAACATCTAGTTTAAAGATAGAATAGTACCTGCTGGCCCAGAATGTCCAACGCTCCCGATCGCAAGTGCTGTTCATACCTTTCCTAAATGTGTTTCTCCACGATCCAACAGGTGTGTAGCGCTCCAAGTTCCTCTTCATCCCTTGGAGGCGCGTTCTTCTGGTACCAATATTAGTACACTATTCCTCTTCTACCTACAACAAATGACGCATTCTTTGCCCACAATATGGGAAAGAATGAGGGGCACAAAGCCTATTCAAACTGGAAAACATTCTTTGTCTTAACATGTGACAAACTTGTATTTATTCTGGAATATCAGGCTATAAAAAATGAATATAACAACATGTGTGCAAGCCTTCAGTGCATGCACACATGGTGTTAAAAAAATCCGGCCTCCTCCTACTCCTTCAGCCGGCCATTCCATCTCCAGAATTGGTGCATTTTTAGGAGTATTATTACACCATTATTTCCTAACATCTAGTTTAAAGATAGGACAGTACCTGCTGGCCCAGAATATCCAACGCTCCCGTTTGCAAGTGCTGTCCATACCTTTCGTAAATGTGTTACTCCACAATCCAACATGTGTGTAGCGCGCCAAGTTCCTCTTCATCCCTTTGGAGGCGCGTTCTTCTGGTACCAATATTAGTACACCATTCCTCTTCTACCTACAACAAATGACCCATTCTTTGCCCACAATATGGGAAAGAATGAGGGGCACAACGCCAATTCGAACTGGAAAACATTCTTTGTCTTAACGTGTGACAAACTTGTATGTATTCTGGACTATCAGGCTATAAAAAATGAATTTAACAACATGTGTGCAAGCCTTCAGTGCATGCACACATGGTGTTAAAAAAAATCCGGCCTCCTCCTACCCCTTCAGCCGGCCATTCCATCTCCAGAATTGGTGCATTTTTAGGAGTATTATTACACCAATATTTCCTAACATCTAGTTTAAAGATAGGATAGTACCTGCTGGCCCAGAATATCCAACGCTCCCGATCGCAAGTGCTGTCCATACCTTTCCTAAATGTGTTACTCCACAATCCAACATGTGTGTAGCACGCCAAGTTCCTCTTCATCCCTTGGAGGCGCGTTCTTCTGGTACCAATATTAGTACACCATTCCTCTTCTACCTAGAACAAATGACCCATTCTTTGCCCACAATATGGAAAAGAATGAGGGGCACAACGCCAATTCGAACTGTTAAACATTCATTGTCTTAACGTGTGACAAACTTGTATGTATTCTGGACTATCAGGCTTTAAAAAATGAATTTAACAACATGTGTGCAAGCCTTCAGTGCATGCACACATGGTGTTAAAAAAAAATTCGGCCTCCTCCTACCCCTTCAGCCGGCCAATCCATCTCCAGAATTGGTGCATTTTTAGGAGTATTATTACACCAATATTTCCTAACATCTAGTTTAAAGATAGGATAGTACCTGCTGGCCCAGAATATCCAACGCTCCCGATCGCAAGTGCTGTCCACACCTTTCCTAAATGTGTTACTCCACAATCCAAAATGTGTGTAGCTCGCCAAGTTCCTCTTCATCCCTTGGAGGCGCGTTCTGCTGGTACAAATATTAGTACACCATTCCTCTTCTACCTAAAACAAATGACCCATTCTTTGCCCACAATATGGGAAAGAATGAGGGGCACAACGCCAATTCGAACTGGAAAACATTCTTTGTCTTAACGAGTGACAAACTTGTATGTATTCTGGACTATCAGGCTAAAAAAATAAATTCAACAACATGTGTGCAAGCCTTCAGTGCATGCACACATGGTGTTAAAAAAAATCCGGCCTCCTCCTACCCCTTCAGCCGGCCATTCCATCTCCAGAATTGGTGCATTTTTAGGAGTATTATTACACCAATATTTCCTAACATCTAGTTTAAAGAAAGGATAGTACCTGATGGCCCAGAATGTCCAACGCTCCCGATCGCAAATGCTGTTCATACCTTTCCTAAATGTGTTACTCCACGATCCAACAGGTGTGTAGCGCTCCAAGTTCCTCTTCATCCCTTGGAGGCGCGATCTTCTGGTACCAATATTAGTACACTATTCCTCTTCTACCTACAACAAATGACCCATTCTTTGCCCACAATATGGGAAAGAATGAGGGGCACAACGCCAATTCGAACTGGAAAACATTCTTTGTCTTAACGTGTGACAAACTTATATGTATTCTGGACTATCAGGCTATAAAAAATGAATTTAACAACATGTGTGCAAGCCTTCAGTGCATGCACACATGGTGTTAAAAAAAAATCCGGCCTCCTCCTACCCCTTCAGCCGGCCATTCCATCTCCAGATTTGGTGCAGTTTTAGGAGTATTATTACACCAATATTTCCTAACATCTAGTTTAAAGATAGGATAGTACCTGCTGGCCCAGAATGTCCAAGGCTCCCGATCGCAAGTGCTGTCCATACCTTTCCTAAATGTGTTACTCCACGATCCAACAGGTGTGTAGCGCGCCAAGTTCCTCTTCATCCCTCAGAGGCGCGTTCTTCTGGTGCCAATATTAGTACACCATTCCTCTTCTACCTACAACAAATGACCTATTCTTTGCCCACAATATGGGAAAGAATGAGGGGCACAACGCCAATTCGAACTGGAAACATTCTTTGTCTTAACGTGTGACAAACTTGTATGTATTCTGGACTATCAGGCTATAAAAAATGAATTTAACGACATGTGTGCAAGCCTTCAGTGCATGGACACATGGTGTTAAAAAAAATCCGGCCTCCTCCTACCTCTTCAGCCGGCCATTCCATCTCCAGAATTGGTGCGTTTTTAGGAGTATTTTTACACCAATATTTCCTAACATCTAGTTTAAAGATAGGATAGTACCTACTGGGCCAGAATGTCCAACGCTCCCGATCGCAAGTGCTGTCCATACCTTTCCTAAATGTGTTACTCCACGATCCAACATGTGTGTAGCGCGCCAAGTTCCTCTTCATCCCTTGGAGGCGCATTCTACTGGTGCCAATATTAGTACACCATTTCTCTTCTACCTACAACAAATGACCCATTCTTTGCCCACAATATGGGAAAGAATGAGGGGCACAACGCCAATTCGAACTGGAAAACATTCTTTGTCTTAACGTGTGACAAACTTGTATGTATTCTGGACTATCAGGCTATAAAAAATGAATTTAACAACATGTGTGCAAGCCTTCAGTGCATGCCCACATGGTGTTAAAAAAAATCCAGCCTCCTCCTACCCCTTCAGCCGGCCATTCCATCTCCAGATTTGGTGCAGTTTTAGGAGTATTATTACACCAATATTTCCTAACATCTAGTTTAAAGATAGGATAGTACCTGCTGGCCCAGAATGTCCAACGCTCCCGATCGCAAGTGCTGTCCATACATTTCCTAAATGTGTTACTCCACGATCGAACAGGTGTGTAGCGCGCCAAGTTCCTCTTCATCCCTTGGAGGCGCGTTCTTCTGGTGCCAATATTAGTACACCATTCCTTTTCTACCTACAACAAATGACCTATACTTTGCCCACAATATGGGAAAGAATGAGGGGCACAACGCCAATTCGAACTGTTAAACATTCATTGTCTTAACGTGTGACAAACTTGTATGTATTCTGGACTATCAGGTTATAAAAAATGAATTTAACAACATGTGTGCAAGCCTTCAGTGCATGCACACATGGTGTTAAAAAAAAATCCGGCCTCCTCCTACCCCTTCAGCCGGCCTTTCCATTTCCAGAAGTGGTGCATTTTTAGGAGTATTATTACACCAATATTTCCTAACATCTAGTTTAAAGATAGGATAGTACCTGCTGGCCCAGAATATCCAACGCTCCCGATCGCAAGTGCTGTCCATACCTTTCCAAAATGTGTTACTCCACAATCCAACATGTGTGTAGCTCGCCAAGTTCCTCTTTATCCCTTGGAGGCGCTTTCTTCTGGTACCAATATTAGTACACCATTCCTCTTCTACCTACAACAAATGACCCATTCTTTGCCCACAATATGGGAAAGAATGAGGGGCACAACACCAATTCGAACTGGAAAACATTCTTTGTCTTAACGTGTGACAAACTTGTATGTATTCTGGACTATCAGGCTATAAAAAATGAATTTAACAACATGTTTGCAAGCCTTCAGTGCATGCACACATGGTGTTAAAAAAAATCCAGCCTCCTCCTACCGCTTCAGCCGGCCATTCCATCTCCAGATTTGGTGCAGTTTTAGGAGTATTATTACACCAATATTTCCTAACATCTAGTTTAAAGATAGGATAGTACCTGCTGGTCCAGAATGTCCAACGCTCCCGATCGCAAGTGCTGTCCATACATTTCCTAAATGTGTCACTCCACGATCGAACAGGTGTGTAGCACGCCAAGTTCCTCTTCATCCCTTGGAGGCGCTTTCTTCTGGTACCAATATTAGTACACCATTCCTCTTCTACCTACAACAAATGAGCTATACTTTGCCCACAATATTTGAAAGAATGAGGGGCACAACGCCAATTCGAACTGGCAAAAATTATTTGTCTTAACGTGTGACAAACTTGTATGTATTCTGGACTATCAGGCTATAAAAAATGAATTTAACAACATGTGTGCAAGCCTTCAGTGCATGCACACATGGTGTTAAAAAAAATCCGGCCTCCTCCTACCCCTTCAGCCGGCCATTCCATCTCCAGAATTGGTGCATTTTTAGGAGTATTATTACACCATTATTTCCTAACATCTAGTTTAAAGATAGGACAGTACCTGCTGGCCCAGAATATCCAACGCTCCCGTTCGCAAGTGCTGTCCATACCTTTCGTAAATGTGTTACTCCACAATCCAACATGTGTGTAGCGCGCCAAGTTCCTCTTCATCCCTTTGGAGGCGCGTTCTTCTGGTACAAATATTAGTACACCATTCCTCTTCTACCTACAACAAATGACCCATTCTTTGCCCACAATATGGGAAAGAATGAGGGGCACAACGCCAATTCGAACTGGAAAACATTCTTTGTCTTAACGTGTGACAAACTTGTATGTATTCTGGACTATCAGGCTATAAAAAATGAATTTAACAACATGTGTGCAAGCATTCAGTGCATGCACACATGGTATTAAAAAAAAATCCGGCCTCCTCCTACCCCTTCAGCCGGCCATTCCATCTCCAGAATTGGTGCATTTTTAGGAGTATTATTACACCAATATTTCCTAACATCTAGTTTAAAGATAGGATAGTACCTGCTGGCCCAGAATATCCAATGCTCCCGATCGTAAGTGCTGTCCATACCTTTCCTAAATGTGTTACTCCACGATCCAACATGTGTGTAGCGCGCCAAGTTCCTCTTCATCCCTTGGAGGCGCGTTCTTCTGGTACCAATATTAGTACACCATTCCTCTTCTACCTACAACAAATGACCGATTCTTTGCCCACAATATGGGAAAGAATGAGGGGCACAACGCCAATTCGAACTGGAAAACATTCTTTGTCTTAACGAGTGACAAACTTGTATGTATTCTGGACTATCAGGCTAAAAAAATGAATTTAACAACATGTGTGCAAGCCTTCAGTGCATGCACACATGGTGTTAAAAAAAAATCCGGCCTCCTCCTACCCCTTCAGCCGGCCATTCCATCTCCAGAATTGGTGCATTTTTAGGAGTATTATTACACCAATATTTCCTAACATCTAGTTTAAAGATAGGATAGTACCTGCTGGCCCAGAATATCCAACGCTCTCGATCGCAAGTGCTGTCCATACCTTTCCTAAATGTGTTACTCCACGATCCAACAGGTGTGTAGCGCTCCAAGTTCCTCTTCATCCCTTGGAGGCGCGTTTTTCTGGTACCAATATTAGTACACTATTCCTCTTCTACCTACAACAAATGACCCATTCTTTGCCCACAATATGGGAAAGAATGAGGGGCACAAAGCCAATTCAAACTGGAAAACATTCTTTGTCTTAACATGTGACAAACTTGTATTTATTCTGGAATATCAGGCTATAAAAAATGAATATAACAACATGTGTGCAAGCCTTCAGTGCATGCATACATGGTGTTAAAAAAAATCCGGCCTCCTCCTACCCCTTCAGCCGGCCATTCCATCTCCAGAATTGGTGCATTTTTAGGAGTATTATTACACCATTATTTCCTAACATCTAGTTTAAAGATAGGACAGTACCTGCTGGCCCAGAATATCCAACGCTCTCGATCGCAAGTGCTGTCCATACCTTTCCTAAATGTGTTACTCCACGATCCAACAGGTGTGTAGCGCTCCAAGTTCCTCTTCATCCCTTGGAGGCGCGTTTTTCTTGTACCAATATTAGTACACTATTCCTCTTCTACCTACAACAAATGACCCATTCTTTGCCCACAATATGGGAAAGAATGAGGGGCACAAAGCCAATTCAAACTGGAAAACATTCTTTGTCTTAACATGTGACAAACTTGTATTTATTCTGGAATATCAGGCTATAAAAAATGAATATAACAACATGTGTGCAAGCCTTCAGTGCATGCATACATGGTGTTAAAAAAAATCCGGCCTCCTCCTACCCCTTCAGCCGGCCATTCCATCTCCAGAATTGGTGCATTTTTAGGAGTATTATTACACCATTATTTCCTAACATCTAGTTTAAAGATAGGACAGTACCTGCTGGCCCAGAATATCCAACGCTCCCGATCGCAAGTGCTGTCCACATCTTTCCTAAATGTGTTACTCCACAATCCAACATGTGTGTAGCGCGCCAAGTTCCTCTTCATCCCTTGGAGGCGCGTTCTGCTGGTACAAATATTAGTACACCATTCCACTTCTACCTACAACAAATGACCCATTCTTTGCCCACAATATGGAAAAGAATGAGGGGCACAACGCCAATTCCAACTGGAAAACATTCATTGTCTTAACGTGTGACAAACTTGTATGTATTCTGGACTATCTGGTTGTAAAAAATGAATTTAACAACATGTGTGCAAGACTTAAGTGCATGCAAACATAGTGTTAAAAAAAATCCGGCCTCCTCCTACCCGTTCAGCCGGCCATTCCATCTCCAGATTTGTTGCAGTTTTAGGAGTATTATTACACCAATATTTCCTAACATCTAGTTTAAAGATAGGATAGTACCTGCTGGCCCAGAATGTCCAACGCTCCCGATCGCAAGTGCTGTCCATACCTTTCCTAAATGTGTTACTCCACGATCCAACAGGTGTGTAGCGCGCCAAGTTCCTCTTCATCCCTTGGAGGCGCGTTCTGCTGGTACAAATATTAGTACACCATTCCTCTTCTACCTACAACAAATGACCCATTCTTTGCCCACAATATGGGAAAGAATGAGGGGCACAACGCCAATTTGAACTGGAAAACATTCTTTGTCTTAACGTGTGACAAACTTGTATGTATTCTGGACTATCAGGCTATAAAAAATGAATTTAACAAAATGTGTGCAAGCCTTCAGTGCATGCACACATGGTGTTAAAAAAAATCTGGCCTCCTCCTTCCCCTTCAGCCGGCCATTCCATCTCCAGAATTGGTGCATTTTTAGGAGTATTATTACACCAATATTTCCTAACATCTAGTTTAAAGATAGGATAGTACCTGCTGGCCCAGAATATCCAACGCTCCCGATCGCAAGTGCTGTCCATACCTTTCCAAAATGTGTTACTCCACAATCCAACATGTGTGTAGCTCGCCAAGTTCCTCTTTATCCCTTGGAGGCGCGTTCTTCTGGTACCAATATTAGTACACCATTCCTCTTCTACCTACAACAAATGACCCATTCTTTGCCCACAATATGTGAAAGAATGAGGGGCACAACTCCAATTCGAACTGGAAAACATTCTTTGTCTTAAAGTGTGACAAACTTGTATGTATTCTGGACTATCAGGCTGTAAAAAATGAATTTAACAACATGTGTGCAAGCCTTCAGTGCATGTATACATGGTATTAAAAAAAATCCGGCCTCCTCCTACCCCTTCAGCCGGCCATTCCATCTCCAGATTTGGTGCAGTTTTAGGAGTATTATTACACCAATATTTCCTAACATCTAGTTTAAAGATAGGATAGTACCTGCTGGCCCAGAATATCCAACGCTCCCGATCGCAAGTGCTGTCCTTATCTTTCCAAATTGTGTTACTCCACAATCCAACATGTGTGTAGCGCGCCAATTTCCTCTTCATCCCTTGGAGGCGCGTTCTTCTAGTACCAATATTAGTACACCATTCCTCTTCTACCTACAACAAATAACCCATTCTTTGCCCACAATATGGGAAAGAATGAGGGGCACAACGCCAATTCGAACTGGAAAACATTCATTGTCTTAACATGTGACAAACTTGTATGTATTCTGGACTATCAGGCTGTAAAAAATGAATTTAACAACATGTGTGCAAGCCTTAAGTGCATGCATACATGGTGTTAAAAAAAAACCAGCCTCCTCCTACCCCTTCAGCCGGCCATTCCATCTCCAGATTTGGTGCAGTTTTAGGAGTATTATTACACCAATATTTCCTAACATCTAGTTTAAAGATAGGATAGTACCTGCTGGCCCAGAATATCCAACGCTCCCGATCTCAAGTGCTGTCCATACCTTTCCAAAATGTGTTACTCCACAATCAAACATGTGTGTAGCTCGCCAAGTTCCTCTTTATCCCTTGGAGGCGCTTTCTTCTGGTACCAATATTAGTACACCATTCCTCTTCTACCTACAACAAATGACCCATTCTTTGCCCACAATATGGGAAAGAATGAGGGGCACAACTCCAATTCGAACTGGAAAACATTCTTTGTCTTTACGTGTGACAAACTTGTATGTATTCTGGACTATCAGGCTATAAAAAATGAATTTAACAACATGTGTGCAAGCATTCAGTGCATGCACACATGGTATTAAAAAAAATCCGGCCTCCTCCTACCCCTTCAGCCGGCCATTCCATCTCCAGAATTGGTGCATTTTTAGGAGTATTATTACACCAATATTTCCTAACATCTAGTTTAAAGATAGGATAGTACCTGCTGGCCCAGAATATCCAACGCTCTCGATCGCAAGTGCTGTCCATACCTTTCCTAAATGTGTTTCTCCACGATCCAACATGTGTGTAGCGCGCCAAGTTCCTCTTCATCCCTTGGAGGCGCGTTCTTCTGGTACCAATATTAGTACACCATTCCTCTTCTACCTACAACAAATGACCCATTCTTTGCCCACAATATGGGAAAGAATGAGGGGCACAACACCAATTCGAACTGGAAAACATTTTTTGTCTTAACGAGTGACAAACTTGTATGTATTCTGGACTATCAGGCTATAAAAAATGAATTTAACAACATGTGTGCAAGCATTCAGTGCATGCACACATGGTATTAAAAAAAATCCGGCCTCCTCCTACCCCTTCAGCCGGCCATTCCATCTCCAGAATTGGTGCATTTTTAGGAGTATTATTACACCAATATTTCCTAACATCTAGTTTAAAGATAGGATAGTACCTGCTGGCCCAGAATGTCCAACGCTCCCGATTGCAAGTGCTGTTCATACCTTTCCTAAATGTGTTTCTCCACGATCCAACAGGTGTGTAGCGCACCAAGTTCCTCTTCATCCCTTGGAGGCGCGTTCTTCTGGTACCAATATTAGTACACTATTCCTCTTCTACCTACAACAAATGACCCATTCTTTGCCCACAATATGGGAAAGAATGAGGGGCACAAAGCCAATTCAAACTGGAAATCATTCTTTGTCTTAACATGTGACAAACTTGTATTTATTCTGGAATATCAGGCTATAAAAAAATGAATATAACAACATGTGTGCAAGCCTTCAGTGCATGCACACATGGTGTTAAAAAAAATCCGGCCTCCTCCTACCCCTTCAGCCGGCCATTCCATCTCCAGAATTGGTGCATTTTTAGGAGTATTATTACACCATTATTTCCTAACATCTAGTTTAAAGATAGGACAGTACCTGCTGGCCCAGAATATCCAACGCTCCCGTTCGCAAGTGCTGTCCATACCTTTCGTAAATGTGTTACTCCACAATCCAACATGTGTGTAGCGCGCCAAGTTCCTCTTCATCCCTTTGGAGGCGCGTTCTTCTGGTACCAATATTAGTACACCATTCCTCTTCTACCTACAACAAATGACCCATTCTTTGCCCACAATATGGGAAAGAATGAGGGGCACAACGCCAATTCGAACTGGAAAATATTCTTTGTCTTAACGTGTGACAAACTTGTATGTATTCTGGACTATCAGGCTTTAAAAAATGAATTTAACAACATGTGTGCAAGCCTTCAGTGCATGCACACATGGTGTTAAAAAAAAAATCCGGCCTCCTCCTACCCCTTCAGCCGGCCATTCCATCTCCAGAATTGGTGCATTTTTAGGAGTATTATTACACCAATATTTCCTAACATCTAGTTTAAAGATAGGATAGTACCTGCTGGCCCAGAATATCCAATGCTCCCGATCGCAAGTGCTGTCCATACCTTTCCTAAATGTGTTACTCCACGATCCAACATGTGTGTAGCGCGCCAAGTTCCTCTTCATCCCTTAGAGGCGCGTTCTTCTGGTACCAATATTAGTACACCATTCCTCTTCTACCTACAACAAATGACCGATTCTTTGCCCACAATATGGGAAAGAATGAGGGGCACAACGCCAATTCGAACTGGAAAACATTCTTTGTCTTAACGAGTGACAAACTTGTATGTATTCTGGACTATCAGGCTAAAAAAATGAATTTAACAACATGTGTGCAAGCCTTCAGTGCATGCACACATGGTGTTAAAAAAAAATCCGGCCTCCTCCTACCCCTTCAGCCGGCCATTCCATCTCCAGAATTGGTGCATTTTTAGGAGTATTATTACACCAATATTTCCTAACATCTAGTTTAAAGATAGGATAGTACCTGCTGGCCCAGAATATCCAACGCTCTCGATCGCAAGTGCTGTCCATACCTTTCCTAAATGTGTTACTCCACGATCCAACAGGTGTGTAGCGCTCCAAGTTCCTCTTCATCCCTTGGAGGCGCGTTTTTCTTGTACCAATATTAGTACACTATTCCTCTTCTACCTACAACAAATGACCCATTCTTTGCCCACAATATGGGAAAGAATGAGGGGCACAAAGCCAATTCAAACTGGAAAACATTCTTTGTCTTAACATGTGACAAACTTGTATTTATTCTGGAATATCAGGCTATAAAAAATGAATATAACAACATGTGTGCAAGCCTTCAGTGCATGCATACATGGTGTTAAAAAAAATCCGGCCTCCTCCTACCCCTTCAGCCGGCCATTCCATCTCCAGAATTGGTGCATTTTTAGGAGTATTATTACACCATTATTTCCTAACATCTAGTTTAAAGATAGGACAGTACCTGCTGGCCCAGAATATCCAACGCTCCCGTTCGCAAGTGCTGTCCATACCTTTCGTAAATGTGTTACTCCACAATCCAACATGTGTGTAGCGCGCCAAGTTCCTCTTCATCCCTTTGGAGGCACGTTCTTCTGGTACCAATATTAGTACACCATTCCTCTTCTACCTACAACAAATGACCCATTCTTTGCCCACAATATGGGAAAGAATGAGGGGCACAACGCCAATTCGAACTGGAAAACATTCTTTGTCTTAACGTGTGACAAACTTGTATGTATTCTGGACTATCAGGCTTTAAAAAATGAATTTAACAACATGTGTGCAAGCCTTCAGTGCATGTACACATGGTGTTAAAAAAAAATCCGGCCTCCTCCTACCCCTTCAGCCGGCCAATCCATCTCCAGAATTGGTGCATTTTTAGGAGTATTATTACACCAATATTTCCTAACATCTAGTTTAAAGATAGGATAGTACCTGCTGGCCCAGAATATCCAACGCTCCCGATCGCAAGTGCTGTCCACATCTTTCCTAAATGTGTTACTCCACAATCCAACATGTGTGCAGCGCGCCAAGTTCCTCTTCATCCCTTGGAGGCGCGTTTTTCTTGTACCAATATTAGTACACTATTCCTCTTCTACCTACAACAAATGACCCATTCTTTGCCCACAATATGGGAAAGAATGAGGGGCACAAAGCCAATTCAAACTGGAAAACATTCTTTGTCTTAACATGTGACAAACTTGTATTTATTCTGGAATATCAGGCTATAAAAAATGAATATAACAACATGTGTGCAAGCCTTCAGTGCATGCATACATGGTGTTAAAAAAAATCCGGCCTCCTCCTACCCCTTCAGCCGGCCATTCCATCTCCAGAATTGGTGCATTTTTAGGAGTATTATTACACCATTATTTCCTAACATCTAGTTTAAAGATAGGACAGTACCTGCTGGCCCAGAATATCCAACGCTCCCGTTCGCAAGTGCTGTCCATACCTTTCGTAAATGTGTTACTCCACAATCCAACATGTGTGTAGCGCGCCAAGTTCCTCTTCATCCCTTTGGAGGCGCGTTCTTCTGGTACCAATATTAGTACACCATTCCTCTTCTACCTACAACAAATGACCCATTCTTTGCCCACAATATGGGAAAGAATGAGGGGCACAACGCCAAATCGAACTGGAAAACATTCTTTGTCTTAACGTGTGACAAACTTGTATGTATTCTGGACTATCAGGCTTTAAAAAATGAATTTAACAACATGTGTGCAAGCCTTCAGTGCATGTACACATGGTGTTAAAAAAAAATCCGGCCTCCTCCTACCCCTTCAGCCGGCCAATCCATCTCCAGAATTGGTGCATTTTTAGGAGTATTATTACACCAATATTTCCTAACATCTAGTTTAAAGATAGGATAGTACCTGCTGGCCCAGAATATCCAACGCTCCCGATCGCAAGTGCTGTCCACATCTTTCCTAAATGTGTTACTCCACAATCCAACATGTGTGTAGCGCGCCAAGTTCCTCTTCATCCCTTGGAGGCGCGTTCTGCTGGTACAAATATTAGTACACCATTCCTCTTCTACCTACAACAAATGACCCATTCTTTGCCCACAATATGGAAAAGAATGAGGGGCACAACGCCAATTCCAACTAGAAAAAAATTCATTGTCTTAACGTGTGACAAACTTGTATGTATTCTGGACTATCTGGTTGTAAAAAATGAATTTAACAACATGTGTGCAAGACTTAAGTGCATGCAAACATAGTGTTAAAAAAAATCCGGCCTCCTCCTACCCCTTCAGCCGGCCATTCCATCTCCAGAATTGGTGCAGTTTTAGGAGTATTATTACACCAATATTTCCTAACATCTAGTTTAAAGATAGGATAGTACCTGCTGGCCCAGAATATCCAACGCTCCCGATCGCAAGTGCTGTCCATACCTTTCCAAAATGTGTTACTCCACAATCCAACATGTGTGTAGCTCGCCAAGTTCCTCTTTATCCCTTGGAGGCGCGTTCTTCTGGTACCAATATTAGTACACCATTCCTCTTCTACCTACAACAAATAACCCATTCTTTGCCCACAATATGGGAAAGAATGAGGGGCACAACGCCAATTCGAACTGGAAAACATTCATTGTCTTAACATGTGACAAACTTGTATGTATTCTGGACTATCAGGCTGTAAAAAATGAATTTAACAACATGTGTGCAAGCCTTAAGTGCATGCATACATGGTGTTAAAAAAAAAACCAGCCTCCTCCTACCCCTTCAGCCGGCCATTCCATCTCCAGAATTGGTGCATTTTTAGGAGTATTATTACACCAATATTTCCTAACATCTAGTTTAAAGATAGGATAGTACCTGCTGGCCCAGAATGTCCAACGCTCTCGATCGCAAGTGCTGTTCATACCTTTCCTAAATGTGTTTCTCCACGATCCAACATGTGTGTAGCGTGCCAAGTTCCTCTTCATCCCTTGGAGGCGCGTTCTTCTGGTACCAATATTAGTACACCATTCCTCTTCTACCTACAACAAATGACCGATTCTTTGCCCACAATATGGGAAAGAATGAGGGGCACAACGCCAATTCGAACTGGAAAACATTCTTTGTCTTAACGAGTGACAAACTTGTATGTATTCTGGACTATCAGGCTAAAAATATGAATTTAACAACATGTGTGCAAGCCTTCAGTGCATGCACACATGGTGTTAAAAAAAAATCCGGCCTCCTCCTACCCCTTCAGCCGGCCATTCCATCTCCAGAATTGGTGCATTTTTAGGAGTATTATTACACCAATATTTCCTAACATCTAGTTTAAAGATAGGATAGTACCTGCTGGCCCAGAATATCCAACGCTCTCGATCGCAAGTGCTGTCCATACCTTTCCTAAATGTGTTACTCCACGATCCAACAGGTGTGTAGCGCTCCAAGTTCCTCTTCATCCCTTGGAGGCGCGTTTTTCTGGTACCAATATTAGTACACTATTCCTCTTCTACCTACAACAAATGACCCATTCTTTGCCCACAATATGGGAAAGAATGAGGGGCACAACGCCAATTCGAACTGGAAAACATTCTTTGTCTTAACGTGTGACAAACTTGTATGTATTCTGGACTATCAGGCTATAAAAAATGAATTTAACAACATGTGTGCAAGCATTCAGTGCATGCACACATGGTATTAAAAAAAAATCCGGCCTCCTCCTACCCCTTCAGCCGGCCATTCCATCTCCAGAATTGGTGCATTTTTAGGAGTATTATTACACCAATATTTCCTAACATCTAGTTTAAAGATAGGATAGTACCTGCTGGCCCAGAATATCCAATGCTCCCGATCGCAAGTGCTGTCCATACCTTTCCTAAATGTGTTACTCCACGATCCAACATGTGTGTAGCGCGCCAAGTTCCTCTTCATCCCTTGGAGGCGCGTTCTTCTGGTACCAATATTAGTACACCATTCCTCTTCTACCTACAACAAATGACCGATTCTTTGCCCACAATATGGGAAAGAATGAGGGGCACAACGCCAATTCGAACTGGAAAACATTCTTTGTCTTAACGAGTGACAAACTTGTATGTATTCTGGACTATCAGGCTAAAAAAATGAATTTAACAACATGTGTGCAAGCCTTCAGTGCATGCACACATGGTGTTAAAAAAAAATCCGGCCTCCTCCTACCCCTTCAGCCGGCCATTCCATCTCCAGAATTGGTGCATTTTTAGGAGTATTATTACACCAATATTTCCTAACATCTAGTTTAAAGATAGGATAGTACCTGCTGGCCCAGAATATCCAACGCTCTCGATCGCAAGTGCTGTCCATACCTTTCCTAAATGTGTTACTCCACGATCCAACAGGTGTGTAGCGCTCCAAGTTCCTCTTCATCCCTTGGAGGCGCGTTTTTCTGGTACCAATATTAGTACACTATTCCTCTTCTACCTACAACAAATGACCCATTCTTTGCCCACAATATGGGAAAGAATGAGGGGCACAAAGCCAATTCAAACTGGAAAACATTCTTTGTCTTAACATGTGACAAACTTGTATTTATTCTGGAATATCAGGCTATAAAAAATGAATATAACAACATGTGTGCAAGTCTTCAGTGCATGCATACATGGTGTTAAAAAAAATCCGGCCTCCTCCTACCCCTTCAGCCGGCCATTCCATCTCCAGAATTGGTGCATTTTTAGGAGTATTATTACACCATTATTTCCTAACATCTAGTTTAAAGATAGGACAGTACCTGCTGGCCCAGAATATCCAACGCTCTCGATCGCAAGTGCTGTCCATACCTTTCCTAAATGTGTTACTCCACGATCCAACAGGTGTGTAGCGCTCCAAGTTCCTCTTCATCCCTTGGAGGCGCGTTTTTCTGGTACCAATATTAGTACACTATTCCTCTTCTACCTACAACAAATGACCCATTCTTTGCCCACAATATGGGAAAGAATGAGGGGCACAAAGCCAATTCAAACTGGAAAACATTCTTTGTCTTAACATGTGACAAACTTGTATTTATTCTGGAATATCAGGCTATAAAAAATGAATATAACAACATGTGTGCAAGCCTTCAGTGCATGCATACATGGTGTTAAAAAAAATCCGGCCTCCTCCTACCCCTTCAGCCGGCCATTCCATCTCCAGAATTGGTGCATTTTTAGGAGTATTATTACACCATTATTTCCTAACATCTAGTTTAAAGATAGGACAGTACCTGCTGGCCCAGAATATCCAACGCTCCCGTTCGCAAGTGCTGTCCATACCTTTCGTAAATGTGTTACTCCACAATCCAACATGTGTGTAGCGCGCCAAGTTCCTCTTCATCCCTTTGGAGGCGCGTTCTTCTGGTACCAATATTAGTACACCATTCCTCTTCTACCTACAACAAATGACCCATTCTTTGCCCACAATATGGGAAAGAATGAGGGGCACAACGCCAATTCGAACTGGAAAACATTCTTTGTCTTAACGTGTGACAAACTTGTATGTATTCTGGACTATCAGGCTTTAAAAAATGAATTTAACAACATGTGTGCAAGCCTTCAGTGCATGTACACATGGTGTTAAAAAAAAATCCGGCGTCCTCCTACCCCTTCAGCCGGCCAATCCATCTCCAGAATTGGTGCATTTTTAGGAGTATTATTACACCAATATTGCCTAACATCTAGTTTAAAGATAGGATAGTACCTGCTGGCCCAGAATGTCCAACGCTCCCGATCGCAAGTGCTGTCCATATCTTTCCTAAATGTGTTGCTCCACAATCCAACATGTGTGTAGCGCGCCAAGTTCCTCTTCATCCCTTGGAGGCGCGTTCTTCTGGTACCAATATTAGTACACCATTCCTTGTCTACCTAAAACAAATGACCCATTCTTTGCCCACAATATGGAAAAGAATGAGGGGCACAACGCCAATTCGAACTGGAAAACATTCTTTGTCTTAACGTGTGACAAACTTGTATGTATTCTGGACTATCAGGCTATAAAAAATGAATTTAACAACATGTGTGCAAGCATTCAGTGCATGCACACATGGTATTAAAAAAAATCCGGCCTCCTCCTACCCCTTCAGCCGGCCATTCCATCTCCAGAATTGGTGCATTTTTAGGAGTATTATTACACCAATATTTCCTAACATCTAGTTTAAAGATAGGATAGTACCTGCTGGCCCAGAATGTCCAACGCTCCCGATCGCAAGTGCTGTCCATACCTTTCCTAAATGTGTTACTCCACGATCCAACAGGTGTGTAGCGCGCCAAGTTCCTCTTCATCCCTTGGAGGCCCGTTCTTCTGGTACCAATATTAGTACACTATTCCTCTTCTACCTACAACAAATGACCCATTCTTTGCCCACAATATGGGAAAGAATGAGGGGCACAAAGCCAATTCAAACTGGAAAACATTCTTTGTCTTAACGTGTGACAAACTTGTATGTATTCTGGAATATCAGGCTATAAAAAATGAATTTAACAACATGTGTGCAAGCCTTCAGTGAATGCACACATGGTGTTAAAAAAATATCCAACCTCCTCCTACCCCTATAGCCGGCCATTCCATCTCCAGAATTGATGCATTTTTAGAAGTATTATTACACCAATAATTCCTAACATCTAGTTTTAAGATAGGATAGTACCTGCTGGCCCAGAATGTCCAACACTCCCGATCGCAAGTGCTGTCCATACCTTTCCTCAATGTGTTACTCCACGATCCAACAGGTGTGTAGCGCGCCAAGTTCCTCTTCATCCCTTGGAGGCGCGTTCTTCTGGTGCCAATATTAGTACACCATTCCTCTTCTACCTACAACAAATGACCTATTCTTTGCCCACAATATGGGAAAGAATGAGGGGCACGACGCCAATTCGAACTGGAAAACATTCTTTGTCTTAACGTGTGACAAACTTGTATGTATTCTGGACTATCAGGCTATAAAAAATGAATTTAACAACATGTGTGCAAGCCTTCAGTGCATGCACACATGGTGTTAAAAAACAATCCGGCCTCCTCCTACCCGTTCAGCCGGCCATTCCATCTCCAGAATTGGTGCATTTTTAGGAGTATTATTACACCAATATTTCCTAACATCTAGTTTAAAGATAGGATAGTACCTGCTGGCCCAGAATATCCAACGCTCCCGATCGCAAGTGCTGTCCATACCTTTCCTAAATGTGTTACTCCACAATCCAACATGTGTGTAGCTCGCCAAGTTCCTCTTCATCCCTTGTAGGCGCGTTCTTCAGGTACCAATATTAGTACACCATTCCTCTTCTACCTACAACAAATGACCCATACTTTGCCCACAATATGGAAAAGAATGAGGGGCACAACGCCAATTCGAACTGGAAAACATTAATTGTCTTAACGTGTGACAAACTTGTATGTATTCTGGACTGTCAGGCTATAAAAAATGAATTTAACAACATGTGTGCAAGCATTCCGTGCATGCACACATGGTATTAAAAAAAATCCGGCCTCCTCCTACCCCTTCAGCCGGCCATTCCATTTTCAGAATTGGTGCGTTTTTAGGAGTATTTTTTACACCAATATTACCTAATATCTAGTTTAAAGATAGGATAGTACCTGCTGGCCCAGAATGTCCAACGCTCCCGATCGCAAGTGCTGTCCATACCTTTCCTAAATGTGTTACTCCACGATCCAACAGGTGTGTAGCGCGCCAAGTTCCTATTCATCCCTTGGAGGCGCGTTCTTCTGGTACCAATATTAGTACACCATTCCTTTTCTACCTACAACAAATGACCCATTCTTTGCCCACAATATGGGCAAGAATGAGGGGCACAACGCCAATTCGAACTGGAAAACATTCTTTGTCTTAACGTGTGACAAACTTATATGTATTCTGGACTATCAGGCTATAAAAAATGAATTTAACAACATGTGTGCAAGCCTTCAGTGCATGCACACATGGTGTTAAAAAAAATCCGGCCTCCTCCTACCCCTTCAGCCGGCCATTCCATCTCCAGATTTGGTGCAGTTTTAGGAGTATTATTACACCAATATTTCCTAACATCTAGTTTAAAGATAGGATAGTACCTGCTGGCCCAGAATGTCCAACGCTCCCGATCGCAAGTGCTGTCCATACCTTTCCTAAATGTGTTACTCCACGATCCAACAGGTGTGTAGCGCGCCAAGTTCCTATTCATCCCTTGGAGGCGCGTTCTTCTGGTACCAATATTAGTACACCATTCCTTTTCTACCTACAACAAATGACCCATTCTTTGCCCACAATATGGGCAAGAATGAGGGGCACAACGCCAATTCGAACTGGAAAACATTCTTTGTCTTAACGTGTGACAAACTTATATGTATTCTGGACTATCAGGCTATAAAAAATGAATTTAACAACATGTGTGCAAGCCTTCAGTGCATGCACACATGGTGTTAAAAAAAATCCGGCCTCCTCCTACCCCTTCAGCCGGCCATTCCATCTCCAGATTTGGTGCAGTTTTAGGAGTATTATTACACCAATATTTCCTAACATCTAGTTTAAAGATAGGATAGTACCTGCTGGCCCAGAATGTCCAACGCTCCCGATCGCAAGTGCTGTCCATACCTTTCCTAAATGTGTTACTCCACGATCCAACAGGTGTGTAGCGCGCCAAGTTCCTCTTCATCCCTTGGAGGCGCGTTCTTCTGGTGCCAATATTAGTACACCATTCCTCTTCTACCTACAACAAATGACCCATACTTTGCCCACAATATGGAAAAGAATGAGGGGCACAACGCCAATTCGAACTGGAAAACATTAATTGTCTTAACGTGTGACAAACTTGTATGTATTCTGGACTGTCAGGCTATAAAAAATGAATTTAACAACATGTGTGCAAGCATTCCGTGCATGCACACATGGTATTAAAAAAAATCCGGCCTCCTCCTACCCCTTCAGCCGGCCATTCCATTTTCAGAATTGGTGCGTTTTTAGGAGTATTTTTTACACCAATATTACCTAATATCTAGTTTAAAGATAGGATAGTACCTGCTGGCCCAGAATGTCCAACGCTCCCGATCGCAAGTGCTGTCCATACCTTTCCTAAATGTGTTACACCACGATTCAACATGTGTGTAGCGCGCCAAGTTCCTCTTCATCCCTTGGAGGCGCGTTCTTCTGGTACCAATATTAGTACACCATTCCTCTTCTACCTACAACAAATGACCCATTCTTTGCCCACAATATGGGAAAGAATGAGGGGCACAACGCCAATTCGAACTAGAAAACATTCTTTGTCTTAACGTGTGACAAACTTATATGTATTCTGGTCTATCAGGCTATAAAAAATGAATTTAACAACATGTGTGCAAGCCTTCAATGCATGCACACATGGTGTTAAAAAAAATCCGGCCTCCTCCTACCCCTTCAGCCGGCCATTCCATCTCCAGATTTGGTGCAGTTTTAGGAGTATTATTACACCAATATTTCCTAACATCTAGTTTAAAGATAGGATAGTACCTGCTGGCCCAGAATGTCCAACGCTCCCGATCGCAAGTGCTGTCCATACCTTTCCTAAATGTGTTACTCCACGATCCAACAGGTGTGTAGCGCGCCAAGTTCCTATTCATCCCTTGGAGGCGCGTTCTTCTGGTACCAATATTAGTACACCATTCCTTTTCTACCTACAACAAATGACCCATTCTTTGCCCACAATATGGGCAAGAATGAGGGGCACAACGCCAATTCGAACTGGAAAACATTCTTTGCCTTAACGTGTGACAAACTTATATGTATTCTGGACTATCAGGCTATAAAAAATGAATTTAACAACATGTGTGCAAGCCTTCAGTGCATGCACACATGGTGTTAAAAAAAATCCGGCCTCCTCCTACCCCTTCAGCCGGCCATTCCATCTCCAGATTTGGTGCAGTTTTAGGAGTATTATTACACCAATATTTCCTAACATCTAGTTTAAAGATAGGATAGTACCTGCTGGCCCAGAATGTCCAACGCTCCCGATCGCAAGTGCTGTCCATACCTTTCCTAAATGTGTTACTCCACGATCCAACAGGTGTGTAGCGCGCCAAGTTCCTCTTCATCCCTTGGAGGCGCGTTCTTCTGGTGCCAATATTAGTACACCATTCCTCTTCTACCTACAACAAATGACCTATTCTTTGCCCACAATATGGGAAAGAATGAGGGGCACAACACCAATTCGAACTGGAAACATTCTTTGTCTTAACGTGTGACAAACTTGTATGTATTCTGGACTATCAGGCTGTAATAAATGAATTTAACAACATGTGTGCAAGCCTTAAGTGCATGTACACATGGTGTTAAAAAAACAATCCGGCCTCCTCCTACCCCTTCAGCCGGCCATTCCATCTCCAGATTTGGTGCAGTTTTAGGAGTATTATTACACCAATATTTCCTAACATCTAGTTTAAAGATAGGATAGTACCTGCTGGCCCAGAATGTCCAACACTCCCGATCGCAAGTGCTGTCCATACCTTTCCTAAATGTGTTACTCCACAATCCAACATGTGTGTAGCGTGCCAAGTTCCTCTTCATCCCTTGGAGGCGGGTTCTTCTGGTACCAATATTAGTACACCATTCCTCTTCTACCTACAACAAATGACCTATTCTTTGCCCACAATATGGGAAAGAATGAGGGGCACAACACCAATTCGAACTGGAAAACATTCTTTGTCTTAACGTGTGACAAACTTGTATGTATTCTGGACTATCAGGCTATAAAAAATGAATTTAACAACATGTGTGCAAGCCTTCAGTACATGCACACATGGTGTTAAAAAAAATCCGGCCTCCTCCTACCCCTTCAGCCGGCCATTCCATCTCCAGAATTGGTGCATTTTTAGGAGTATTATTACACCATTATTTCGTAACATCTAGTTTAAAGATAGGATAGTACCGGCTGGCCCAGAATATCCAACGCTCCCGATCGCAAGTGCTGTCCATACCTTTCCTAAATGTGTTACTCCACAATCCAACATGTGTGTAGCGCGCCAAATTCCTCTTCATCGCTTGGAGGCGCGTTCTTCTGGTACCAATATTAGTACACCATTCCTCTTCTACCTAAAACAAATGACCCATTCTTTGCCCACAATATGGAAAAGAATGAGGGGCACAACGCCAATTCGAACTAGAAAACATTCATTGTCTTAACGTGTGACAAACTTGTATGTATTCTGGACTATCAGGCTGTAAAAAATTAATTTAACAACATGTGTGCAAGATTTAAGTGCATGCACACATGGTGTTAAAAAAAATCCGGCCTCCTCCTACCCCATCAGCCGACCATTCCATTTTCAGAATTGGTGCGTTTTTAGGAGTATTTTTTACACCAATATTTCCTAACATCTAGTTTAAAGATAGGATAGTACCTGCTGGCCCAGAATGTCCAACGCTCCCGATCGCAAGTGCTGTCCATACCTTTCCTAAATGTGTTACACCACGATCCAACATGTGTGTAGCGCGCCAAGTTCCTCTTCATCCCTTGGAGGCGCGTTCTTCTGGTACCAATATTAGTACACCATTCCTCTTCTACCTACAACAAATAACCCATTCTTTGCCCACAATATGGGAAAGAATGAGGGGCACCACGCCAATTCGAACTGGAAAACATTCTTTGTCTTAACGTGTGACAAACTTATATGTATTCTGGACTATCAGGCTATAAAAAATGAATTTAACAACATGTGTGCAAGCCTTCAGTGCATGCACACATGGTGTTAAAAAAAAATCCGGCCTCCTCCTACCCCTTCAGCCGGCCATTCCATCTCCAGATTTGGTGCAGTTTTAGGAGTATTATTACACCAATATTTCCTAACATCTAGTTTAAAGATAGGATAGTACCTGCTGGCCCAGAATGTCCAACGCTCCCGATCGCAAGTGCTGTCCATACCTTTCCTAAATGTGTTACTCCACGATCCAACAGGTGTGTAGCGCGCCAAGTTCCTCTTCATCCCTTGGAGGCGCGTTCTTCTGGTGCAAATATTAGTACACCATTCCTCTTCTACCTACAACAAATGACCTATTCTTTGCCCACAATATGGGAAAGAATGAGGGGCACAACGCCAATTCGAACTAGAAAACATTCATTGTCTTAACGTGTGACAAGCTTGTATGTATTCTGGACTATCAGGCTGTAAAAAATGAATTTAACAACATGTGTGCAAGACTTAAGTGCATGCACACATGGTGTTAAAAAAAAATCTGGCCTCCTCCTACCCCTTCAGCCGGCCATTCCATCTCCAGATTTGGTGCAGTTTTAGGAATATTATTACACCAATATTTCCTAACATCTAGTTTAAAGATAGGATAGTACCTGCTGGCCCAGAATATCCAACGCTCCCGATCGCAAGTGCTGTCCATACCTTTCCTAAATGTGTTACTCCACAATCCAACATGTGTGTAGCGTGCCAAATTCCTCTTCATCCCTTGGAGGCGCGTTCTTCTGGTACCAATATTAGTACACCATTCCTCTTCTACCTACAACAAATGACCCATTCTTTGCCCACAATATGGAAAAGAATGAGGGGCACAACGCCAATTCGAACTAGAAAACATTCATTGTCTTAACGTGTGACAAACTTGTATGTATTCTGGACTATCAGGCTGTAAAAAATGAATTTAACAACATGTGTGCAAGACTTAAGTGCATGCACACATGGTGTTAAAAAAAAATCCGGCCTCCTCCTACCCCATCAGACGACCATTCCATTTTCAGAATTGGTGCGTTTTTAGGAGTATTTTTTACACCAATATTTCCTAACATCTAGTTTAAAGATAGGATAGTACCTGCTGGCCCAGAATGTCCAACGCTCCCGATCGCAAGTGCTGTCCATACATTTCCTAAATGTGTTACACCACGATCCAACATGTGTGTAGCGCGCCAAGTTCCTCTTCATCCCTTGGAGGCGTGTTCTTCTGGTACCAATATTGATAGACCATTCCTCTTCTACGTACAACAAATGACGCATTCTTTGCCCACAATATGGGAAAGAATGAGGGGCACAACGCCAATTCGAACTGGAAAACATTCTTTGTCTTAACGTGTGACAAACTTATATGTATTCTGGACTATCAGGCTATAAAAAATGAATTTAACAACATGTGTGCAAGCCTTCAGTGCATGCACACATGGTGTTAAAAAAAAATCCGGCCTCCTCCTACCCCTTCAGCCGGCCATTCCATCTCCAGATTTGGTGCAGTTTTAGGAGTATTATTACACCAATATTTCCTAACATCTAGTTTAAAGATAGGATAGTACCTGCTGGCCCAGAATGTCCAACGCTCCCGATCGCAAGTGCTGTCCATACCTTTCCTAAATGTGTTACTCCACGATCCAACAGGTGTGTAGCGCGCCAAGTTCCTCTTCATCCCTTGGAGGCGCGTTCTTCTGGTGCAAATATTAGTACACCATTCCTCTTCTACCTACAACAAATGACCTATTCTTTGCCCACAATATGGGAAAGAATGAGGGGCACAACGCCAATTCGAACTAGAAAACATTCATTGTCTTAACGTGTGACAAGCTTGTATGTATTCTGGACTATCAGGCTGTAAAAAATGAATTTAACAACATGTGTGCAAGACTTAAGTGCATGCACACATGGTGTTAAAAAAAATCCGGCCTCCTCCTACCCCTTCAGCCGGCCATTCCATCTCCAGATTTGGTGCAGTTTTAGGAGTATTATTACACCAATATTTCCTAACATCTAGTTTAAAGATAGGATAGTACCTGCTGGCCCAGAATGTCCAACGCTCCCGATCGCAAGTGCTGTCCATACCTTTCCTAAATGTGTTACTCCACGATCCAACAGGTGTGTAGCGCGCCAAGTTCCTCTTCATCCCTTGGAGGCGCGTTCTTCTGGTGCCAATATTAGTACACCATTCCTCTTCTACCTACAACAAATGACCTATTCTTTGCCCACAATATGGGAAAGAATGAGGGGCACAACACCAATTCGAACTGGAAACATTCTTTGTCTTAACGTGTGACAAACTTGTATGTATTCTGGACTATCAGGCTGTAATAAATGAATTTAACAACATGTGTGCAAGCCTTAAGTGCATGTACACATGGTGTTAAAAAAACAATCCGGCCTCCTCCTACCCCTTCAGCCGGCCATTCCATCTCCAGATTTGGTGCAGTTTTAGGAGTATTATTACACCAATATTTCCTAACATCTAGTTTAAAGATAGGATAGTACCTGCTGGCCCAGAATGTCCAACACTCCCGATCGCAAGTGCTGTCCATACCTTTCCTAAATGTGTTACTCCACAATCCAACATGTGTGTAGCGCGCCAAGTTCCTCTTCATCCCTTGGAGGCGGGTTCTTCTGGTACCAATATTAGTACACCATTCCTCTTCTACCTACAACAAATGACCTATTCTTTGCCCACAATATGGGAAAGAATGAGGGGCACAACACCAATTCGAACTGGAAAACATTCTTTGTCTTAACGTGTGACAAACTTGTATGTATTCTGGACTATCAGGCTATAAAAAATGAATTTAACAACATGTGTGCAAGCCTTCAGTACATGCACACATGGTGTTAAAAAAAATCCGGCCTCCTCCTACCCCTTCAGCCGGCCATTCCATCTCCAGAATTGGTGCATTTTTAGGAGTATTATTACACCATTATTTCGTAACATCTAGTTTAAAGATAGGATAGTACCGGCTGGCCCAGAATATCCAACGCTCCCGATCGCAAGTGCTGTCCATACCTTTCCTAAATGTGTTACTCCACAATCCAACATGTGTGTAGCGCGCCAAATTCCTCTTCATCGCTTGGAGGCGCGTTCTTCTGGTACCAATATTAGTACACCATTCCTCTTCTACCTAAAACAAATGACCCATTCTTTGCCCACAATATGGAAAAGAATGAGGGGCACAACGCCAATTCGAACTAGAAAACATTCATTGTCTTAACGTGTGACAAACTTGTATGTATTCTGGACTATCAGGCTGTAAAAAATTAATTTAACAACATGTGTGCAAGATTTAAGTGCATGCACACATGGTGTTAAAAAAAATCCGGCCTCCTCCTACCCCATCAGCCGACCATTCCATTTTCAGAATTGGTGCGTTTTTAGGAGTATTTTTTACACCAATATTTCCTAACATCTAGTTTAAAGATAGGATAGTACCTGCTGGCCCAGAATGTCCAACGCTCCCGATCGCAAGTGCTGTCCATACCTTTCCTAAATGTGTTACACCACGATCCAACATGTGTGTAGCGCGCCAAGTTCCTCTTCATCCCTTGGAGGCGCGTTCTTCTGGTACCAATATTAGTACACCATTCCTCTTCTACCTACAACAAATAACCCATTCTTTGCCCACAATATGGGAAAGAATGAGGGGCACCACGCCAATTCGAACTGGAAAACATTCTTTGTCTTAACGTGTGACAAACTTATATGTATTCTGGACTATCAGGCTATAAAAAATGAATTTAACAACATGTGTGCAAGCCTTCAGTGCATGCACACATGGTGTTAAAAAAAAATCCGGCCTCCTCCTACCCCTTCAGCCGGCCATTCCATCTCCAGATTTGGTGCAGTTTTAGGAGTATTATTACACCAATATTTCCTAACATCTAGTTTAAAGATAGGATAGTACCTGCTGGCCCAGAATGTCCAACGCTCCCGATCGCAAGTGCTGTCCATACCTTTCCTAAATGTGTTACTCCACGATCCAACAGGTGTGTAGCGCGCCAAGTTCCTCTTCATCCCTTGGAGGCGCGTTCTTCTGGTGCAAATATTAGTACACCATTCCTCTTCTACCTACAACAAATGACCTATTCTTTGCCCACAATATGGGAAAGAATGAGGGGCACAACGCCAATTCGAACTAGAAAACATTCATTGTCTTAACGTGTGACAAGCTTGTATGTATTCTGGACTATCAGGCTGTAAAAAATGAATTTAACAACATGTGTGCAAGACTTAAGTGCATGCACACATGGTGTTAAAAAAAAATCTGGCCTCCTCCTACCCCTTCAGCCGGCCATTCCATCTCCAGATTTGGTGCAGTTTTAGGAATATTATTACACCAATATTTCCTAACATCTAGTTTAAAGATAGGATAGTACCTGCTGGCCCAGAATATCCAACGCTCCCGATCGCAAGTGCTGTCCATACCTTTCCTAAATGTGTTACTCCACAATCCAACATGTGTGTAGCGTGCCAAATTCCTCTTCATCCCTTGGAGGCGCGTTCTTCTGGTACCAATATTAGTACACCATTCCTCTTCTACCTACAACAAATGACCCATTCTTTGCCCACAATATGGAAAAGAATGAGGGGCACAACACCAATTCGAACTAGAAAACATTCATTGTCTTAACGTGTGACAAACTTGTATGTATTCTGGACTATCAGGCTGTAAAAAATGAATTTAACAACATGTGTGCAAGACTTAAGTGCATGCACACATGGTGTTAAAAAAAAATCCGGCCTCCTCCTACCCCATCAGACGACCATTCCATTTTCAGAATTGGTGCGTTTTTAGGAGTATTTTTTACACCAATATTTCCTAACATCTAGTTTAAAGATAGGATAGTACCTGCTGGCCCAGAATGTCCAACGCTCCCGATCGCAAGTGCTGTCCATACATTTCCTAAATGTGTTACACCACGATCCAACATGTGTGTAGCGCGCCAAGTTCCTCTTCATCCCTTGGAGGCGTGTTCTTCTGGTACCAATATTGATAGACCATTCCTCTTCTACGTACAACAAATGACGCATTCTTTGCCCACAATATGGGAAAGAATGAGGGGCACAACGCCAATTCGAACTGGAAAACATTCTTTGTCTTAACGTGTGACAAACTTATATGTATTCTGGACTATCAGGCTATAAAAAATGAATTTAACAACATGTGTGCAAGCCTTCAGTGCATGCACACATGGTGTTAAAAAAAAATCCGGCCTCCTCCTACCCCTTCAGCCGGCCATTCCATCTCCAGATTTGGTGCAGTTTTAGGAGTATTATTACACCAATATTTCCTAACATCTAGTTTAAAGATAGGATAGTACCTGCTGGCCCAGAATGTCCAACGCTCCCGATCGCAAGTGCTGTCCATACCTTTCCTAAATGTGTTACTCCACGATCCAACAGGTGTGTAGCGCGCCAAGTTCCTCTTCATCCCTTGGAGGCGCGTTCTTCTGGTGCAAATATTAGTACACCATTCCTCTTCTACCTACAACAAATGACCTATTCTTTGCCCACAATATGGGAAAGAATGAGGGGCACAACGCCAATTCGAACTAGAAAACATTCATTGTCTTAACGTGTGACAAGCTTGTATGTATTCTGGACTATCAGGCTGTAAAAAATGAATTTAACAACATGTGTGCAAGACTTAAGTGCATGCACACATGGTGTTAAAAAAAAATCCGGCCTCCTCCTACCCCTTCAGCCGGCCATTCCATCTCCAGATTTGGTGCAGTTTTAGGAATATTATTACACCAATATTTCCTAACATCTAGTTTAAAGATAGGATAGTACCTGCTGGCCCAGAATATCCAACGCTCCCGATCGCAAGTGCTGTCCATACCTTTCCTAAATGTGTTACTCCACAATCCAACATGTGTGTAGCGTGCCAAATTCCTCTTCATCCCTTGGAGGCGCGTTCTTCTGGTACCAATATTAGTACACCATTCCTCTTCTACCTACAACAAATGACCCATTCTTTGCCCACAATATGGAAAAGAATGAGGGGCACAACGCCAATTCGAACTAGAAAACATTCATTGTCTTAACGTGTGACAAACTTGTATGTATTCTGGACTATCAGGCTGTAAAAAATGAATTTAACAACATGTGTGCAAGACTTAAGTGCATGCACACATGGTGTTAAAAAAAAATCCGGCCTCCTCCTACCCCATCAGACGACCATTCTATTTTCAGAATTGGTGCGTTTTTAGGAGTATTTTTTACACCAATATTTCCTAACATCTAGTTTAAAGATAGGATAGTACCTGCTGGCCCAGAATGTCCAACGCTCCCGATCGCAAGTGCTGTCCATACCTTTCCTAAATGTGTTACACCACGATCCAACATGTGTGTAGCGCGCCAAGTTCCTCTTCATCCCTTGGAGGCGTGTTCTTCTGGTACCAATATTGATAGACCATTCCTCTTCTACGTACAACAAATGACCCATTCTTTGCCCACAATATGGGAAAGAATGAGGGGCACAACGCCAATTCGAACTGGAAAACATTCTTTGTCTTAACGTGTGACAAACTTATATGTATTCTGGACTATCAGGCTATAAAAAATGAATTTAACAACATGTGTGCAAGCCTTCAGTGCATGCACACATGGTGTTAAAAAAAAATCCGGCCTCCTCCTACCCCTTCAGCCGGCCATTCCATCTCCAGATTTGGTGCAGTTTTAGGAATATTATTACACCAATATTTCCTAACATCTAGTTTAAAGATAGGATAGTACCTGCTGGCCCAGAATGTCCAACGCTCCCGATCGCAAGTGCTGTCCATACCTTTCCTAAATGTGTTACTCGACGATCCAACAGGTGTGTAGCGCGCCAAGTTCCTATTCATCCCTTGGAGGCGCGTTCTTCTGGTACCAATATTAGTACACCATTCCTCTTCTACCTACAACAAATGACCCATTCTTTGCCCACAATATGGGAAAGAATGAGGGGCACAACGCCAATTCGAACTGGAAAACATTCTTTGTCTTAACGTGTGACAAACTTATATGTATTCTGGACTATCAGGCTATAAAAAATGAATTTAACAACATGTGTGCAAGCCTTCAGTGCATGCACACATGGTGTTAAAAAAAAATCCGGCCTCCTCCTACCCCTTCAGCCGGCCATTCCATCTCCAGATTTGGTGCAGTTTTAGGAATATTATTACACCAATATTTCCTAACATCTAGTTTAAAGATAGGATAGTACCTGCTGGCCCAGAATGTCCAACGCTCCCGATCGCAAGTGCTGTCCATACCTTTCCTAAATGTGTTACTCCACGATCCAACAGGTGTGTAGCGCGCCAAGTTCCTATTCATCCCTTGGAGGCGCGTTCTTCTGGTACCAATATTAGTACACCATTCCTCTTCTACATACAACAAATGACCCATTCTTTGCCCACAATATGGGAAAGAATGAGGGGCACAACGCCAATTCGAACTGGAAAACATTCTTTATCTTAACGTGTGACAAACTCGTATGTATTCTGGACTATCAGGCTGTAAAAAATGAATTTAACAACATGTGTGCAAGACTTAAGTGCATGCACACATGGTTTTTTAAAAAAAATCCGGCCTCCTCCTACCCGTTCAGCCGGCCATTCCATCTCCAGAATTGGTGCGTTTTTAGGAGTATTATTACACCAATATTTCCTAACATCTAGTTTAAAGATAGGATAGTACCTGCTGGCCCAGAATGTCCAACGCTCCCGATCGCAAGTGCTGTCCATACCTTTCCTAAATGTGTTACACCACGATCCAACATGTGTGTAGCGCGCCAAGTTCCTCTTCATCCCTTGGAGGCGTGTTCTTCTGGTACCAATATTAGTAGACCATTCCTCTTCTACCTACAACAAATGACCCATTCTTTGCCCACAATATGGGAAAGAATGAGGGGCACAACGCCAATTCGAACTGGAAAACATTCTTTGTCTTAACGTGTGACAAACTTATATGTATTCTGGACTATCAGGCTATAAAAAATGAATTTAACAACATGTGTGCAAGCCTTCAGTGCATGCACACATGGTGTTAAAAAAAAATCCGGCCTCCTCCTACCCCTTCAGCCGGCCATTCCATCTCCAGATTTGGTGCAGTTTTAGGAATATTATTACACCAATATTTCCTAACATCTAGTTTAAAGATAGGATAGTACCTGCTAGCCCAGAATGTCCAACGCTCCCGATCGCAAGTGCTGTCCATACCTTTCCTAAATGTGTTACTCCACGATCCAACAGGTGTGTAGCGCGCCAAGTTCCTATTCATCCCTTGGAGGCGCGTTCTTCTGGTACCAATATTAGTACACCATTCCTCTTCTACCTACAACAAATGACCCATTCTTTGCACACAATATGGGAAAGAATGAGGGGCACAACGCCAATTCGAACTGGAAAACATTCTTTATCTTAACGTGTGACAAACTCGTATGTATTCTGGACTATCAGGCTGTAAAAAATGAATTTAACAACATGTGTGCAAGACTTAAGTGCATGCACACATGGTGTTAAAAAAAATCCGGCCTCCTCCTACCCGTTCAGCCGGCCATTCCATCTCCAGAATTGGTGCGTTTTTAGGAGTATTATTACACCAATATTTCCTAACATCTAGTTTAAAGATAGGATAGTACCTGCTGGCCCAGAATGTCCAACGCTCCCGATCGCAAGTGCTGTCCATACCTTTCCTAAATGTGTTACTCCACGATCCAACAGGTGTGTAGCGCGCCAAGTTCCTATTCATCCCTTGGAGGCGCGTTCTTCTGGTACCAATATTAGTACACCATTCCTCTTCTACCTACAACAAATGACCCATTCTTTGCCCACAATATGGGAAAGAATGAGGGGCACAACGCCAATTCGAACTGGAAAACATTCTTTGTCTTAACGTGTGACAAACTCGTATGTATTCTGGACTATCAGGCTATAAAAAATGAATTTAACAACATGTGTGCAAGACTTAAGTGCATGCACACATGGTGTTAAAAAAAATCCGGCCTCCTCCTACCCCTTCAGCCGGCCATTCCATCTCCAGATTTGGTGCAGTTTTAGGAGTATTATTACACCAATATTTCCTAACATCTAGTTTAAAGATAGGATAGTACCTGCTGGCCCAGAATGTCCAACGCTCCCGATCGCAAGTGCTGTCCATACCTTTCCTAAATGTGTTACTCCACGATCCAACAGGTGTGTAGCGCGCCAAGTTCCTCTTCATCCCTTGGAGGCGTGTTCTTCTGGTGCAAATATTAGTACACCATTCCTCTTCTACCTACAACAAATGACCTATTCTTTGCCCACAATATGGGAAAGAATGAGGGGCACAACACCAATTCGAACTGGAAACATTCTTTGTCTTAACGTGTGACAAACTTGTATGTATTCTGGACTATCAGGCTATAAAAAATGAATTTAACAACATGTGTGCAAGCCTTCAGTGCTTGGACACATGGTGTTAAAAAAGATCCGGCCTCCTCCTACCCCTTCAGACGGCAATTCCATCTCCAGAATTGGTGCATTTTTAGTAGTATTATTACACCAATATTTCCTAACATCTAGTTTAAAGATAGGATAGTACCTGCTGGCCCAGAATATCCAACGCTCCCGATCGCAAGTGCTGTCCATACCTTTCCAAATTGTGTTACTCCACAATCCAACATGTGTGTAGCGCGCCAAGTTCCTCTTCATCCCTTGGAGGCGCGTTCTTCTGGTACCAATATTAGTACACCATTCCTCTTCTACCTACAACAAATAACCCATTCTTTGCCCACAATATGGAAAAGAATGAGGGGCACAACGCCAATTCGCACAGGAAAACATTCATTGTCTTAACGTGTGACAAACTTGTATGTATTTTGGACTATCAGGCTGTAATAAATGAATTTAACAACATGTGTGCAAGCCTTAAGTGCATGTACACATGGTGTTAAAAAAAAATCCGGCCTCCTCCTACCCCTTCAGCCGGCCATTCCATCTCCAGATTTGGTGCAGTTTTAGGAGTATTATTACACCAATATTTCCTAACATCTAGTTTAAAGATAGGATAGTACCTGCTGGCCCAGAATGTCCAACGCTCCCGATCGCAAGTGCTGTCCATACCTTTCCTAAATGTGTTACTCCACAATCCAACATGTGTGTAGCGCGCCAAGTTCCTCTTCATCCCTTGGAGGCGGGTTCTTCTGGTACCAATATTAGTACACCATTCCTCTTCTACCTACAAAAAATGACCTATTCTTTGCCCACAATATGGGAAAGAATGAGGGGCACAACACCAATTCGAACTGGAAAACATTCTTTGTCTTAACGTGTGACAAACTTGTATGTATTCTGGACTATCAGGCTATAAAAAATGAATTTAACAACATGTGTGCAAGCCTTCAGTACATGCACACATGGTGTTAAAAAAAATCCGGCCTCCTCCTACCCCTTCAGCCGGCCATTCCATCTCCAGAATTGGTGCATTTTTAGGAGTATTATTACACCATTATTTCGTAACATCTAGTTTAAAGATAGGATAGTACCGGCTGGCCCAGAATATCCAACGCTCCCGATCGCAAGTGCTGTCCATACCTTTCCTAAATGTGTTACTCCACAATCCAACATGTGTGTAGCGCGCCAAATTCCTCTTCATCGCTTGGAGGCGCGTTCTTCTGGTACCAATATTAGTACACCATTCCTCTTCTACCTAAAACAAATGACCCATTCTTTGCCCACAATATGGAAAAGAATGAGGGGCACAACGCCAATTCGAACTAGAAAACATTCATTGTCTTAACGTGTGACAAACTTGTATGTATTCTGGACTATCAGGCTGTAAAAAATTAATTTAACAACATGTGTGCAAGACTTAAGTGCATGCACACATGGTGTTAAAAAAAATCCGGCCTCCTCCTACCCCATCAGCCGACCATTCCATTTTCAGAATTGGTGCGTTTTTAGGAGTATTTTTTACACCAATATTTCCTAACATCTAGTTTAAAGATAGGATAGTACCTGCTGGCCCAGAATGTCCAACGCTCCCGATCGCAAGTGCTGTCCATACCTTTCCTAAATGTGTTACACCACGATCCAACATGTGTGTAGCGCGCCAAGTTCCTCTTCATCCCTTGGAGGCGCGTTCTTCTGGTACCAATATTAGTACACCATTCCTCTTCTACCTACAACAAATGACCCATTCTTTGCCCACAATATGGGAAAGAATGAGGGGCACAACGCCAATTCGAACTGGAAAACATTCTTTATCTTAACGTGTGACAAACTCGTATGTATTCTGGACTATCAGGCTGTAAAAAATGAATTTAACAACATGTGTGCAAGACTTAAGTGCATGCACACATGGTGTTAAAAAAAATCCGGCCTCCTCCTACCCGTTCAGCCGGCCATTCCATCTCCAGAATTGGTGCGTTTTTAGGAGTATTATTACACCAATATTTCCTAACATCTAGTTTAAAGATAGGATAGTACCTGCTGGCCCAGAATGTCCAACACTCCCGATCGCAAGTGCTGTCCATACCTTTCCTAAATGTGTTACTCCACAATCCAACATGTGTGTATCTCACCAAGTTCCTCTTCATCCCTTGGAGGCGCGTTCTTCTGGTACCAATATTAGTACACCATTCCTCTTCTACCTACAAAAAATGACCTATTCTTTGCCCACAATATGGGAAAGAATGAGGGGCACAACACCAATTCGAACTGGAAAACATTCTTTGTCTTAACGTGTGACAAACTTGTATGTATTCTGGACTATCAGGCTATAAAAAATGAATTTAACAACATGTGTGCAAGCCTTCAGTGCATGCACACATGGTGTTAAAAAAAATCCGGCCTCCTCCTACCCCTTCAGCCGGCCATTCCATCTCCAGAATTGGTGCATTTTTAGGAGTATTATTACACCATTATTTCGTAACGTCTAGTTTAAAGATAGGATAGTACCGGCTGGCCCAGAATGTCCAACGCTCCCGATCGCAAGTGCTGTCCATACCTTTCCTAAATGTGTTACTCCACAATCCAACATGTGTGTATCTCACCAAGTTCCTCTTCATCCCTTGGAGGCGCGTTCTTCTGGTACCAATATTAGTACACCATTCCTCTTCTACCTACAACAAATGACCCATTTTTTTGCCCACAATATGGAAAAGAATGAGGGGCACAACGCCAATTCGAACTAGAAAACATTCATTGTCTTAACGTGTGAAAAACTTGTATGTATTCTGAACTATCAGGCTGTAAAAAATGAATTTAACAACATGTGTGCAAGACTTAAGTGCATGCACACATGGTGTTAAAAAAAATCCGGCCTCCTCCTACCCCATCAGCCGGCCATTCCATTTTCAGAATTGGTCAGTTTTTAGGAGTATTTTTTACACCAATATTTCCTAACATCTAGTTTAAATATAGGATAGTACCTACTGGGCCAGAATGTCCAACGCTCCCGATCGCAAGTGCTGTCCATACCTTTCCTAAATGTGTTACTCCATGATCCAACATGTGTGTAGCGCGCCAAGTTCCTCTTCATCCCTTGGAGGCGCGTTCTACTGGTGCCAATATTAGTACACCATTTCTCTTCTACCTACAACAAATGACCCATTCTTTGCCCACAATATGGGAAAGAATGAGGGGCACAACGCCAATTCGAACTGGAAAACATTCTTTGTCTTAACGTGTGACAAACTTGTATGTATTCTGGACTATCAGGCTATAAAAAATGAATTTAACAACATGTGTGCAAGCCTTCAGTGCATGCACACATGGTGTTAAAAAAAATCCAGCCTCCTCCTACCCCTTCAGCCGGCCATTCCATCTCCAGATTTGGTGCAGTTTTAGGAGTATTATTACACCAATATTTCCTAACATCTAGTTTAAAGATAGGATAGTACCTGCTGGCCCAGAATGTCCAACGCTCCCGATCGCAAGTGCTGTCCATACATTTCCTAAATGTGTTACTCCACGATCCAACAGGTGTGTAGCGCGCCAAGTTCCTCTTCATCCCTTGGAGGCGCGTTCTTCTGGTGCCAATATTAGTACACCATTCCTCTTCTACCTACAACAAATGACCCATTCTTTGCCCACAATATTGGAAAGAATGAGGGGCACAATGCCAATTCGAACTGGAAAACATTCTTTGTCTTAACGAGTGACAAACTTGTATGTATTCTGGACTATCAGGCTATAAAAAATGAATTTAACAACATGTGTGCAAGCCTTCAGTGCATGCACACATGGTGTTAAAAAAAAATCCGGCCTCCTCCTACCCCTTCAGCCGGCTATTCCATCTGCAGAATTGGTGCATTTTTAGGAGTATTATTACACCAATATTTCCTAACATCTAGTTTAAAGATAGGATAGTACCTGCTGGTCCAGAATATCCAACGCTCCCGATCGCAAGTGCTGTCCATACCTTTCCAAAATGTGTTACTCCACAATCCAACATGTGTGTAGCTCGCCAAGTTCCTCTTTATCCCTTGGAGGCGCTTTCTTCTCGTACCAATATTAGTACACCATTCCTCTTCTACCTACAACAAATGACCCATTCTTTGCCCACAATATGGGAAAGAATGAGGGGCACAACTCCAATTCGAACTGGAAAACATTCTTTGTCTTTACGTGTGACAAACTTGTATGTATTCTGGACTATCAGGCTATAAAAAATGAATTTAACAACATGTGTGCAAGCATTCAGTGCATGCACACATGGTATTAAAAAAAATCCGGCCTGCTCCTACCCCTTCAGCCGGCCATTCCATCTCCAGAATTGGTGCATTTTTAGGAGTATTATTACACAAATATTTCCTAACATCTAGTTTAAAGATAGGATAGTACCTGCTGGCCCAGAATATCCAACGCTCCCGATCGCAAGTGCTGTCCATACCTTTCCTAAATGTGTTACTCCACGATCCAACATGTGTGTAGCGCGCCAAGTTCCTCTTCATCCCTTGGAGGCGCGTTCTTCTGGTACCAATATTAGTACACCATTCCTCTTCTACCTACAACAAATGACCCATTCTTTGCCCACAATATGGGAAAGAATGAGGGGCACAACGCCAATTCGAACTGGAAAACATTCTTTGTCTTAACGAGTGACAAACTTGTATGTATTCTGGACTATCAGGTTAAAAAAATGAATTTAACAACATGTGTGCAAGCCTTCAGTGCATGCACACATGGTGTTAAAAAAAAATCCGGCCTCCTCCTACCCATTCAGCCGGCCATTCCATCTCCAGAATTGGTGCATTTTTAGGAGTATTATTACACCAATATTTCCTAACATCTAGTTTAAAGATAGGATAGTACCTGCTGGCCCAGAATATCCAACGCTCTCGATCGCAAGTGCTGTCCATACCTTTCCAAAATGTGTTACTCCACAATCCAACATGTGTGTAGCTCGCCAAGTTCCTCTTTATCCCTTGGAGGCGCGTTCTTCTTGTACCAATATTAGTACACCATTCCTCTTCTACCTACAACAAATGACCCATTCTTTGCCCACAATATGTGAAAGAATGAGGGGCACAACTCCTATTCGAACTGGAAAACATTCTTTGTCTTAACGTGTGACAAACTTGTATGTATTCTGGACTATCAGGCTATAAAAAATGAATTTAACAACATGTGTGCAAGCATTCAGTGCATGCACACATGGTATTAAAAAAAATCCGGCCTCCTCCTACCCCTTCAGCCGGCCATTCCATCTCCAGAATTGGTGCATTTTTAGGAGTATTATTACACCAATATTTCCTAACATCTAGTTTAAAGATAGGATAGTACCTGCTGGCCCAGAATGTCCAACGCTCCCGATCGCAAGTGCTGTCCATACCTTTCCTAAATGTGTTACTCCAAGATCCAACAGGTGTGTAGCGCGCCAAGTTCCTCTTCATCCCTTGGAGGCGCGTTCTTCTGGTGCAAATATTAGTACACCATTCCTCTTCTACCTACAACAAATGACCTATTCTTTGCCCACAATATGGGAAAGAATGAGGGGCACAACGCCAATTCGAACTGGAAACATCCAAGTGTTACTCCAAGATCCAACAGGTGTGTAGCGCGCCAAGTTCCTCTTCATCCATTGGAGGCGCATTCTTCTGGTGCCAATATTAGTACACCATTCCTCTTCTACCTACAACAAATGACCTATTCTTTGCCCACAATATGGGAAAGAATGAGGGGCACAACGCCAATTCGAACTGGAAAACATTCTTTGTCTTAACGTGTGACAAACTTGTATGTATTCTGGACTATCAGGCTATAAAAAATGAATTTAACAACATGTGTGCAAGCATTCAGTGCATGCACACATGGTTTTAAAAAAAATCCGGCCTCCTCCTACCCCTTCAGCCGGCCATTCCATCTCCAGAATTGGTGCATTTTTAGGAGTATTATTACACCAATATTTCCTAACATCTAGTTTAAAGATAGGATAGTACCTGCTGGCCCAGAATGTCCAACGCTCCCGATCGCAAGTGCTGTCCATACCTTTCCTAAATGTGTTACTCCACGATCATACAGGTGTGTAGCGCGCCAAGTACCTCTTCATCCCTTGGATGCGCGTTCTTCTGGTACCAATATTAGTACACTATTCCTCTTCTACCTACAACAAATGACCCATTCTTTGCCCACAATATGGGAAAGAATGAGGGGCACAAAGCCAATTCAAACTGGAAAACATTCTTTGTCTTAACGTGTGACAAACTTGTATGTATTCTGGAATATCAGGCTATAAAAAATGAATTTAACAACATGTGTGCAAGCCTTCAGTGCATGCATACATGGTGTTAAAAAAAATCCGGCCTCCTCCTACCCCTTCAGCCAGCCATTCCATCTCCAGCATTGGTGCATTTTTAGGAGTATTATTACACCAATATTTCCTAACATCTAGTTTAAAGATAGGATAGTACGTGCTGGCCCAGAATATCAAACGCTCCCGATCGCAAGTTCTGTCCATACCTTTCCAAAATGTGTTACTCCACAATCCAACATGTGTGTAGCGCGCCAAGTTCCTCTTCATCCCTTGGAGGCGCGTTCTTCTGGTACCAATATTAGTACACCATTCCTCTTCTACCTACTACAAATGACCCATTCCTTGCCCACAATATGGGAAAGAATGAGGGGCACAACGCCAATTCGAACTGGAAAACATTCTTTGTCTTAACATGTGACAAACTTGTATGTATTCTGGACTATCAGGCTATAAAAAATGAATTTAACAACATGTGTGCAAGCATTCAGTGCATGCACACATGGTATTAAAAAAAATCCGGCCTCCTCCTACCCCTTCAGCCGGCCATTCCATCTCCAGAATTGGTGCATTTTTAGGAGTATTATTACACCAATATTTCCTAACATCTAGTTTAAAGATAGGATAGTACCTGCTGGCCCAGAATGTCCAACGCTCCCGATCGCAAGTGCTGTCCATACCTTTCCTAAATGTGTTACTCCAAGATCCAACAGGTGTGTAGCGCGCCAAGTTCCTCTTCATCCCTTGGAGGAGCGTTCTTCTGGTGCAAATATTAGTACACCATTCCTCTTCTACCTACAACAAATGACCTATTCTTTGCCCACAATATGGGAAAGAATGAGGGGCACAACGCCAATTCGAACTGGAAACATCCAAGTGTTACTCCAAGATCCAACAGGTGTGTAGCGCGCCAAGTTCCTCTTCATCCATTGGAGGCGCATTCTTCTGGTGCCAATATTAGTACACCATTCCTCTTCTACCTACAACAAATGACCTATTCTTTGCCCACAATATGGAAAAGAATAAGGGGCACAACGCCAATTCGAACTGGAAACATTCTTTGTCTTAACATGTGACAAACTTGTATGTATTCTGGACTATCAGGCTATAAAAAATGAATTTAACAACATGTGTGCAAGCCTTCAGTGCATGGACACATGGTGTTAAAAAAAATCCGGCCTCCTCCTACCCATTCAGCCGGCCATTCCATCTCCAGAATTGGTGCATTTTTAGGAGTATTATTACACCAATATTTCCTAACATCTAGTTTAAAGATAGGATAGTACCTGCTGGCCCAGAATGTCCAACGCTCCCGATCGCAAGTGCTGTCCATACCTTTCCTAAATGTGTTACTCCACGATCCAACAGGTGTGTAGCGCGCCAAATTCCTCTTCATCCCTTGGAGGCGCGTTCTTCTGGTGCCAATATTAGTACACCATTCCTCTTCTACCTACAACAAATGACCCATTCTTTGCCCACAATATGGGAAAGAATGAGGGGCACAACGCCAATTCGAACTGGAAAACATTCTTTGTCTTAACGTGTGACAAACTTGTATGTATTCTGGACTATCAGGCTATAAAAAATGAATTTAACAACATGTGTGCAAGCATTCAGTGCATGCACACATGGTTTTAAAAAAAATCCGGCCTCCTCCTACCCCTTCAGCCGGCCATTCCATCTCCAGAATTGGTGCATTTTTAGGAGTATTATTACACCAATATTTCCTAACATCTAGTTTAAAGATAGGATAGTACCTGCTGGCCCAGAATGTCCAACGCTCCCGATCGCAAGTGCTGTCCATACCTTTCCTAAATGTGTTACTCCACGATCATACAGGTGTGTAGCGCGCCAAGTACCTCTTCATCCCTTGGATGCGCGTTCTTCTGGTACCAATATTAGTACACTATTCCTCTTCTACCTACAACAAATGACCCATTCTTTGCCCACAATATGGGAAAGAATGAGGGGCACAAAGCCAATTCAAACTGGAAAACATTCTTTGTCTTAACGTGTGACAAACTTGTATGTATTCTGGAATATCAGGCTATAAAAAATGAATTTAACAACATGTGTGCAAGCCTTCAGTGCATGCATACATGGTGTTAAAAAAAATCCGGCCTCCTCCTACCCCTTCAGCCAGCCATTCCATCTCCAGCATTGGTGCATTTTTAGGAGTATTATTACACCAATATTTCCTAACATCTAGTTTAAAGATAGGATAGTACGTGCTGGCCCAGAATATCAAACGCTCCCGATCGCAAGTTCTGTCCATACCTTTCCAAAATGTGTTACTCCACAATCCAACATGTGTGTAGCGCGCCAAGTTCCTCTTCATCCCTTGGAGGCGCGTACTTCTGGTACCAATATTAGTACACCATTCCTCTTCTACCTACAACAAATGACCCATTCCTTGCCCACAATATGGGAAAGAATGAGGGGCACAACGCCAATTCGAACTGGAAAACATTCTTTGTCTTAACATGTGACAAACTTGTATGTATTCTGGACTATCAGGCTATAAAAAATGAATTTAACAACATGTGTGCAAGCATTCAGTGCATGCACACATGGTTTTAAAAAAAATCCGGCCTCCTCCTACCCCTTCAGCCGGCCATTCCATCTCCAGAATTGGTGCATTTTTAGGAGTATTATTACACCAATATTTCCTAACATCTAGTTTAAAGATAGGATAGTACCTGCTGGCCCAGAATGTCCAACGCTCCCGATCGCAAGTGCTGTCCATACCTTTCCTAAATGTGTTACTCCACGATCATACAGGTGTGTAGCGCGCCAAGTACCTCTTCATCCCTTGGAGGCGCGTTCTTCTGGTACCAATATTAGTACACTATTCCTCTTCTACCTACAACAAATGACCCATTCTTTGCCCACAATATGGGAAAGAATGAGGGGCACAAAGCCAATTCAAACTGGAAAACATTCTTTGTCTTAACGTGTGACAAACTTGTATGTATTCTGGAATATCAGGCTATAAAAAATGAATTTAACAACATGTGTGCAAGCCTTCAGTGCATGCATACATGGTGTTAAAAAAAATCCGGCCTCCTCCTACCCCTTCAGCCGGCCATTCCATCTCCAGCATTGGTGCATTTTTAGGAGTATTATTACACCAATATTTCCTAACATCTAGTTTAAAGATAGGATAGTACGTGCTGGCCCAGAATATCAAACGTTCCCGATCGCAAGTTCTGTCCATACCTTTCCAAAATGTGTTACTCCACAATCCAACATGTGTGTAGCGCGCCAAGTTCCTCTTCATCCCTTGGAGGCGCGTTCTTCTGGTACCAATATTAGTACACCATTCCTCTTCTACCTACAACAAATGACCCATTCTTTGCCCACAATATGGAAAAGAATGAGGGGCACAACGCCAATTCGAACTGGAAAACATTAATTGTCTTAACGTGTGACAAACTTGTATGTATTCTGGACTATCAGGCTATAAAAAATGAATTTAACAACATGTGTGCAAGCATTCTGTTATGGCAGGAAGGAGGGGAAGGGAACAAGTGAGCCCTAATCTACCCACCGCCCTGTCCCTGCCTACTTGCAAGGACCCGCCCTAGGCGACGGGGTACAACTAGGCGGCGGTCGCTACGCTGACTAAGTACAAGGGAATACAAACAGGGAACAAGCAAGGGAAGGGGCAGTAGCCCACGGAACACCGTGAGGAAACCAGAGTGGTGAACGAGCCAGTCAGGACCAGGATGACACGAAGTACACGAACGCAGAGCAAGGAGCAGGAAGCAAGCCGGGGGCAGAGCGAAGCAGGATAAGCGGAAGCTGTAGCAAGGCTGAAGCAAGGCAGAAGCAGGCTGGAGCAAGGCAGTAGCAAGGCCAGGAAACCAGGAAGAATCACAAGCAATGAGGAAGAGAAAACGGCAGGTATAAATGGACAGGGGGCGGAGCTAACTCCGACTGACCACGCCGCGATAGGCTCTCCCACTCCTGAGCCTGCCACCCTGATTGGTGGGAGCCGGAGTCAGTCTAAGAGGTCCGGCCTCAGGTGTCGATTGATTAATCCTGGGAGTATCCACAGACGTAGTGCCTGGCAGATCCTTTACAGTACTCCCCCTTTTATGAGGGGCCACCGGACCCTTACTAAGAGGACCTGGTTTAGTGGGGAAGAGAAGGTGGAACCTCCTGACCAATACCCCAGCGTGAACATCTCGAGCAGGTACCCAAGTCCTCTCCTCCGGCCCGTATCCTCTCAAATGGACCAGGTACTGGAGGGAGCCCTGGATCATCCTACTGTCCACAATCTTGGCCACCTCGAATTCCACCCCCTCAGGGGTGAGAACGGGAACAGGAGATTTCCTCGAGGGGGACCAGGACGGGGAGCAGCGTTTAAGGAGGGAGGCATGAAAGACGTCGTGTATGCGAAAGGATTGGGGAAGCTCCAGACGGAAGGATACAGGGTTGAGGACTTCAATGACCTTATAAGGCCCAATAAATCGGGGAGCAAACTTCCTGGACAGGACCTTAAGGCGCAAGTTCCTAGACGACAACCACACCAGATCCCCGACGACAAACCGGGGGTTAGCAGAACGTCTTCTATCAGCCTGAATCTTTTGTACGCTCTGGGGCGCCTCTAGGTTCTTCTGAACCTGGGCCCAGACTGTGCACAGTTCCCGATGAACGTCCTCTACCTCGGGATTATTGGAACTACCAAGAGAAATGGAGGAGAACCGTATATTAAACCCGAAATTACAGAAAAACGGGGAGACCCCTGACGAGTTACTGACCCGGTTATTCAGGGAAAATTCGGCGAGGGGAATGAATGAGACCCAATCAAATTGACAGTCAGAGATGAAACACCTTAAATATTGTTCCAGGGATTGATTAGTCCTCTCCGTTTGGCCATTAGTTTCGGGATGGAAGGCGGAGGAGAAGGACAGATCAATCTCCAACTTTTTACAAAAGGCTCTCCAAAATAAAGAAACAAATTGTACCCCTCTGTCAGACACGATATTGACTGGGACCCCATGGAGACACAGAATGTGTTTAACAAACAAAGAAGCTATCGTCTTGGCGTTAGGTTGTTTCTTAAGGGGCACAAAGTGGCACATCTTGCTGAAGCGGTCTACTACCACCCACACCACCGACTTGCCTTGAGATGGAGGCAAATCGGTGATAAAATCCATGGAGATATGGGTCCAAGGTCTCTGGGGAATGGGCAAAGGACGTAGTAAGCCCGCAGGTCGGGACCTAGGGGTCTTGGACCTAGCACAAACCTCACAAGCGGCGACGTAAGCCCTAACGTCTTTAGGCAACCCAGGCCACCAATAGTTTCTGGTAATGAGGTGTTTGGTACCCAAGATGCCACTATGACCAGATAGTGCGGAGTCATGGTTTTCCCTAAGTACCCTTAGCCGGTATTGCAGGGGGACAAACGGCTTGTCCCCAGGGAGGTTCCCGGGAGCTGAACCTTGATCAGCCGCAATGTCAGAGACTAAATCAGAATCAGTGGCAGAAACGATTATACCAGGGGGTAAAATACAAGCAGGATCCTTCTCCGAAGGAGGATTGGCCATGAAACTACGTGACAGTGCATCAGCCTTAATATTTTTGGACCCAGCCCTATAGGTAACCAAGAAGTTAAATCTGGTAAAAAATAGCACCCATCGAGCTTGTCTCGGATTAAGCCTCCAGGCAGATTCTAGGAAAACCAGATTCTTGTGGTCAGTAAGGACCGTTACCTGGTGTCTGGCCCCCTCCAGGAAGTGACGCCACTCTTCAAAAGCCCATTTAATGGCTAAAAGTTCGCGGTTGCCAATATCATAGTTACTCTCCGTGGGCGAAAACTTCCTAGAGAAGTAAGCACAGGGGCGGAGATGGGTGAGGGACCTGGTACCCTGGGACAAGACGGCCCCCACTCCCACCTCGGACGCGTCAACCTCCACGATAAATGGCTCCCTTTGGTTGGGCTGAACCAGCACGGGGGCCGAGATAAAGCACTTCTTGAGGGTCTCAAAAGCCTGGACGGCCTCAGGAGGCCAGTGGAGGACATCAGCACCCTTGCGAGTGAGGTCCGTAAGAGGCTTAGCGACGACCGAGAAGTTGGCAATAAATCTCCTGTAATAGTTAGCAAACCCCAAAAAACACTGTAGTGCCTTCAGGGAGGCAGGTTGGACCCATTCCGCCACAGCCTGAACCTTGGCAGGGTCCATGCGGAATTCATGAGGAGTGAGGATTTGACCCAAAAATGGTATCTCCTGTACCCCAAACACACATTTTTCGGTTTTCGCAAACAGATTATTTTCCCGGAGGACCTGGAGCACCTTCCTGACATGCTCCACGTGGGAGGACCAGTCCTTGGAAAACACCAGTATGTCATCAAGGTACACTACAAGAAAATTTCCCAGGTAATCTCTCAGAATTTCATTAATAAAATTCTGGAAGACAGCAGGGGCATTACACAACCCAAAGGGCATGACCAGGTATTCGAAAAGACCTTCGGGCGTGTTGAACGCAGTCTTCCACTCATCCCCCTCTTTGATGCGGATAAGGTTATACGCCCCCCGTAGATCAAACTTAGAGAACCATTGGGCCCCCTGAACCTGATTAAAAAGATGCGGAATCAAAGGAAGGGGATACTGGTTCCTTACTGTGACCTTATTCAGGTTACGATAGTCAATGCACGGCCTAAGACCACCATCCTACTTCCCCACGAAGAAGAAGCCAGCACCTACAGGAGAAGTCGAGGGGCAAATGAAACCCTTGGCCAGGAATTCTTGGATATATTCCCTCATGGCTTCACGTTCAGGACATGAAAGATTAAATATCCTACCCTTAGGAAGCTTAGCACCTGGTACCAAATCGATGGCGCAATCGTAATCTCTATGAGGGGGCAACACCTCGGAGGCCTCCTTAGAGAAAACATCAGCGAAGTCCTGAACAAACTCAGGTAGCGTGTTTACCTCCTCACGGGGAGAAATAGAGTTAACCGAAAGACATGACGTCAGGCATTCACTACCCCATTTGGTGAGATCCCCAGTATTCCAATCAAACGTGGGATTATGCAACTGCAACCAGGGAAGACCTAATACCAGATCGGACGATAATCCCTGCATCAACAGTACAGAGCACTGCTCCAAATGCAGGAGTATGCTGAGTAAAATAACCATTAGCAAGAGGAGTGGAGTCGATACCCACTACCGGGACAGGATAAGGCAAATCAATAAAAGGCATTTTTAGAGACATAGCAAATTCCACAGACATGATATTAGCAGATGAGCCTGAATCCACGAAGGCACTGCCGGTGGCAGACCGACCAGCAAACGAGACCTGAAAGGGAAGCAAAATTTTATTGCGTTTCATATTAACGGGAAATACCTGTGCGCCCAAGTGACCTCCCCGATGATCACTTAGGCGCGGAAGTTTTCCGGCTGCTTATTCTTGCGCCTGGGACAGGTGTTCAGTTGATGCTTGTCATCCCTACAATAGAAGCAGAGACCATTCTTCCTGCGGAACTCTCTACGTTGTCGAGAAAACACAGAGGCCCCGAGTTGCATAGGTACCTCCGAGTCTTCCGTGGAAGAGCGAGGAGACGGGACCTCGGGGGGAATCGCAGGGAAGTCAGAGGGGAAAACACTGAAACGTTCAAGCTGTCGTTCCCTGAGACCTCGGTCAAGTCGTACTGCTAAGGCCATAACCTGGTCTATCGAGTCAGAAGGGGGGTAGCTAACAAGCAGATCCTTCAGGGCGTTAGATAAGCCTAACCTAAACTGGCACCTTAGGGCAGGGTCATTCCACCGAGAAGCTACGCACCACTTTCTAAAGTCAGAACAGTATTCCTCAACAGGTCTCCTACCCTGACGTAAGGTCACCAGCTGACTCTCGGCTAAGGCAGTCCTGTCAGTCTCGTCGTAAATGAGTCCGAGGGCAGAGAAAAAACGATCAACGGAGGAAAGTTCAGGGGCGTCAGGAGCCAAGGAGAAGGCCCACTCTTGGGGCCCTTCCTGGAGTCGGGATATAATGATTCCCACCCGCTGGTTCTCGGAACCTGAGGAGTGAGGTTTTAGACGGAAGTAAAGTCTGCAACTCTCCCGAAAGGAGAGAAAAGTCTTACGGTCCCCTGAGAACCGGTCAGGTAGCTTGAGGTCAGGTTCTAGAGGTGAGGCGAGGGGTACTACTATGGCAGCGTCAGGCTGGTTGACCCTCTGAGCCAGGGCCTGGACCTGTAGGGAAAGGCCCTGCATCTGCTGGGTCAGGGTCTCAAGGGGGTCCATGATAGCGTAGAAGAAAGGGTAGACTAGGTATGGGCTTGTGATTATGTTATGGCAGGAAGGAGGGGAAGGGAACAAGTGAGCCCTAATCTACCCACCGCCCTGTCCCTGCCTACTTGCAAGGACCCGCCCTAGGCGACGGGGTACACCTGGCCGGCGGTCCCTACGCTGACTAAGTGCAAGGGAATGCAAACAGGGACCAAGCAAGGGAAGGGGCAGTAGCCCACGGAACACCGTGAGGAAACCAGAGTGGTGAACGAGCCAGTCAGGACCAGGATGACACGAAGTACACGAACGCAGAGCAAGGAGCAGGAAGCAAGCCGGGGGCAGAGCGAAGCAGGATAAGCGGAAGCTGTAGCAAGGCTGAAGCAAGGCAGAAGCAGGCTGGAGCAAGGCAGTAGCAAGGCCAGGAAACCAGGAAGAATCACAAGCAATGAGGAAGAGAAAACGGCAGGTATAAATGGACAGGGGGCGGAGCTAACTCCGACTGACCAGGCCGTGATAGGCTCTCCCACTCCTGAGCCTGCCACCCTGATTGGTGGGAGCCGGAGTCAGTCTAAGAGTTCCGGCCTCAGGTGTCGATTGATTAATCCTGGGAGTATCCACAGACGTAGTGCCTGGCAGATCCTTTACACATTCAGTGCATGCACACATGGTATTAAAAAAAATCCGGCCTCCTCCTACCCCTTCAGCCGGCCATTCCATCTCCAGAATTGGTGCATTTTTAGGAGTATTATTACACCAATATTGCCTAACATCTAGTTTAAAGATAGGATAGTACCTGCTGGCCCAGAATGTCCAACGCTCCCGATCGCAAGTGCTGTCCATATCTTTCCTAAATGTGTTGCTCCACAATCCAACATGTGTGTAGCGCGCCAAGTTCCTCTTCATCCCTTGGAGGCGCGTTCTTCTGGTACCAATATTAGTACACCATTCCTTGTCTACCTAAAACAAATGACCCATTCTTTGCCCACAATATGGAAAAGAATGAGGGGCACAACGCCAATTCGAACTGGAAAACATTCTTTGTCTTAACGTGTGACAAACTTGTATGTATTCTGGACTATCAGGCTATAAAAAATGAATTTAACAACATGTGTGCAAGCATTCAGTGCATGCACACATGGTATTAAAAAAAATTCGGCCTCCTCCTACCCCTTCAGCCGGCCATTCCATCTCCAGAATTGGTGCATTTTTAGGAGTATTATTACACCAATATTTCCTAACATCTAGTTTAAAGATAGGATAGTACCTGCTGGCCCAGAATGTCCAACGCTCCCGATCGCAAGTGCTGTCCATACCTTTCCTAAATGTGTTACTCCACGATCCAACAGGTGTGTAGCGCGCCAAGTTCCTCTTCATCCCTTGGAGGCGCGTTCTTCTGGTACCAATATTAGTACACCATTCCTCTTCTACCTACAACAAATGACCCATACTTTGCCCACAATATGGAAAAGAATGAGGGGCACAACGCCAATTCGAACTGGAAAACATTAATTGTCTTAACGTGTGACAAACTTGTATGTATTCTGGACTGTCAGGCTATAAAAAATGAATTTAACAACATGTGTGCAAGCATTCCGTGCATGCACACATGGTATTAAAAAAAATCCGGCCTCCTCCTACCCCTTCAGCCGGCCATTCCATTTTCAGAATTGGTGCGTTTTTAGGAGTATTTTTTACACCAATATTACCTAATATCTAGTTTAAAGATAGGATAGTACCTGCTGGCCCAGAATGTCCAACGCTCCCGATCGCAAGTGCTGTCCATACCTTTCCTAAATGTGTTACACCACGATCCAACATGTGTGTAGCGCGCCAAGTTCCTCTTCATCCCTTGGAGGCGCGTTCTTCTGGTACCAATATTAGTACACCATTCCTCTTCTACCTACAACAAATGACCCATTCTTTGCCCACAATATGGGAAAGAATGAGGGGCACAACGCCAATTCGAACTAGAAAACATTCTTTGTCTTAACGTGTGACAAACTTATATGTATTCTGGTCTATCAGGCTATAAAAAATGAATTTAACAACATGTGTGCAAGCCTTCAATGCATGCACACATGGTGTTAAAAAAAATCCGGCCTCCTCCTACCCCTTCAGCCGGCCATTCCATCTCCAGATTTGGTGCAGTTTTAGGAGTATTATTACACCAATATTTCCTAACATCTAGTTTAAAGATAGGATAGTACCTGCTGGCCCAGAATGTCCAACGCTCCCGATCGCAAGTGCTGTCCATACCTTTCCTAAATGTGTAGCGCGCCAAGTTCCTATTCATCCCTTGGAGGCGCGTTCTTTTGGTACCAATATTAGTACACCATTCCTTTTCTACCTACAACAAATGACCCATTCTTTGCCCACAATATGGGCAAGAATGAGGGGCACAACGCCAATTCGAACTGGAAAACATTCTTTGTCTTAACGTGTGACAAACTTATATGTATTCTGGACTATCAGGCTATAAAAAATGAATTTAACAACATGTGTGCAAGCCTTCAGTGCATGCACACATGGTGTTAAAAAAAATCCGGCCTCCTCCTACCCCTTCAGCCGGCCATTCCATCTCCAGATTTGGTGCAGTTTTAGGAGTATTATTACACCAATATTTCCTAACATCTAGTTTAAAGATAGGATAGTACCTGCTGGCCCAGAATGTCCAACGCTCCCGATCGCAAGTGCTGTCCATACCTTTCCTAAATGTGTTACTCCACGATCCAACAGGTGTGTAGCGCGCCAAGTTCCTCTTCATCCCTTGGAGGCGCGTTCTTCTGGTGCCAATATTAGTACACCATTCCTCTTCTACCTACAACAAATGACCCATACTTTGCCCACAATATGGAAAAGAATGAGGGGCACAACGCCAATTCGAACTGGAAAACATTAATTGTCTTAACGTGTGACAAACTTATATGTATTCTGGACTGTCAGGCTATAAAAAATGAATTTAACAACATGTGTGCAAGCATTCCGTGCATGCACACATGGTATTAAAAAAAATCCGGCCTCCTCCTACCCCTTCAGCCGGCCATTCCATTTTCAGAATTGGTGCGTTTTTAGGAGTATTTTTTACACCAATATTACCTAATATCTAGTTTAAAGATAGGATAGTACCTGCTGGCCCAGAATGTCCAACGCTCCCGATCGCAAGTGCTGTCCATACCTTTCCTAAATGTGTTACACCACGATCCAACATGTGTGTAGCGCGCCAAGTTCCTCTTCATCCCTTGGAGGCGCGTTCTTCTGGTACCAATATTAGTACACCATTCCTCTTCTACCTACAACAAATGACCCATTCTTTGCCCACAATATGGGAAAGAATGAGGGGCACAACGCCAATTCGAACTAGAAAACATTCTTTGTCTTAACGTGTGACAAACTTATATGTATTCTGGTCTATCAGGCTATAAAAAATGAATTTAACAACATGTGTGCAAGCCTTCAATGCATGCACACATGGTGTTAAAAAAAATCCGGCCTCCTCCTACCCCTTCAGCCGGCCATTCCATCTCCAGATTTGGTGCAGTTTTAGGAGTATTATTACACCAATATTTCCTAACATCTAGTTTAAAGATAGGATAGTACCTGCTGGCCCAGAATGTCCAACACTCCCGATCGCAAGTGCTGTCCATACCTTTCCTAAATGTGTTACACCACGATCCAACATGTGTGTAGCGCGCCAAGTTCCTCTTCATCCCTTGGAGGCGCGTTCTTCTGGTACCAATATTAGTACACCATTCCTCTTCTACCTACAACAAATGACCCATTCTTTGCCCACAATATGGGAAAGAATGAGGGGCACAACGCCAATTCGAACTAGAAAACATTCTTTGTCTTAACGTGTGACAAACTTGTATGTATTCTGGACTATCAGGCTGTAATAAATGAATTTAACAACATGTGTGCAAGCCTTAAGTGCATGTACACATGGTGTTAAAAAAACAATCCGGCCTCCTCCTACCCCTTCAGCCGGCCATTCCATCTCCAGATTTGGTGCAGTTTTAGGAGTATTATTACACCAATATTTCCTAACATCTAGTTTAAAGATAGGATAGTACCTGCTGGCCCAGAATGTCCAACACTCCCGATCGCAAGTGCTGTCCATACCTTTCCTAAATGTGTTACTCCACAATCCAACATGTGTGTAGCGCGCCAAGTTCCTCTTCATCCCTTGGAGGCGGGTTCTTCTGGTACCAATATTAGTACACCATTCCTCTTTTACCTACAACAAATGACCTATTCTTTGCCCACAATATGGGAAAGAATGAGGGGCACAACACCAATTCGAACTGGAAAACATTCTTTGTCTTAACGTGTGACAAACTTGTATGTATTCTGGACTATCAGGCTATAAAAAATGAATTTAACAACATGTGTGCAAGCCTTCAGTACATGCACACATGGTGTTAAAAAAAATCCGGCCTCCTCCTAACCCTTCAGCCGGCCATTCCATCTCCAGAATTGGTGCATTTTTAGGAGTATTATTACACCATTATTTCGTAACATCTAGTTTAAAGATAGGATAGTACCGGCTGGCCCAGAATATCCAACGCTCCCGATCGCAAGTGCTGTCCATACCTTTCCTAAATGTGTTACTCCACAATCCAACATGTGTGTAGCGCGCCAAATTCCTCTTCATCGCTTGGAGGCGCGTTCTTCTGGTACCAATATTAGTACACCATTCCTCTTCTACCTAAAACAAATGACCCATTCTTTGCCCACAATATGGAAAAGAATGAGGGGCACAACGCCAATTCGAACTAGAAAACATTCATTGTCTTAACGTGTGACAAACTTGTATGTATTCTGGACTATCAGGCTGTAAAAAATAAATTTAACAACATGTGTGCAAGATTTAAGTGCATGCACACATGGTGTTAAAAAAAATCCGGCCTCCTCCTACCCCATCAGCCGACCATTCCATTTTCAGAATTGGTGCGTTTTTAGGAGTATTTTTTACACCAATATTTCCTAACATCTAGTTTAAAGATAGGATAGTACCTGCTGGCCCAGAATGTCCAACGCTCCCGATCGCAAGTGCTGTCCATACCTTTCCTAAATGTGTTACACCACGATCCAACATGTGTGTAGCGCGCCAAGTTCCTCTTCATCCCTTGGAGGCGCGTTCTTCTGGTACCAATATTAGTACACCATTCCTCTTCTACCTACAACAAATAACCCATTCTTTGCCCACAATATGGGAAAGAATGAGGGGCACCACGCCAATTCGAACTGGAAAACATTCTTTGTCTTAACGTGTGACAAACTTATATGTATTCTGGACTATCAGGCTATAAAAAATGAATTTAACAACATGTGTGCAAGCCTTCAGTGCATGCACACATGGTGTTAAAAAAAAATCCGGCCTCCTCCTACCCCTTCAGCCGGCCATTCCATCTCCAGATTTGGTGCAGTTTTAGGAGTATTATTACACCAATATTTCCTAACATCTAGTTTAAAGATAGGATAGTACCTGCTGGCCCAGAATGTCCAACGCTCCCGATCGCAAGTGCTGTCCATACCTTTCCTAAATGTGTTACTCCACGATCCAACAGGTGTGTAGCGCGCCAAGTTCCTCTTCATCCCTTGGAGGCGCGTTCTTCTGGTGCAAATATTAGTACACCATTCCTCTTCTACCTACAACAAATGACCTATTCTTTGCCCACAATATGGGAAAGAATGAGGGGCACAACGCCAATTCGAACTAGAAAACATTCATTGTCTTAACGTGTGACAAACTTGTATGTATTCTGGACTATCAGGCTGTAAAAAATGAATTTAACAACATGTGTGCAAGACTTAAGTGCATGCACACATGGTGTTAAAAAAAAATCCGGCCTCCTCCTACCCCTTCAGCCGGCCATTCCATCTCCAGATTTGGTGCAGTTTTAGGAGTATTATTACACCAATATTTCCTAACATCTAGTTTAAAGATAGGATAGTACCTGCTGGCCCAGAATGTCCAACGCTCCCGATCGCAAGTGCTGTCCATACCTTTCCTAAATGTGTTACACCACGATCCAACATGTGTGTAGCGCGCCAAGTTCCTCTTCATCCCTTGGAGGCGCGTTCTTCTGGTACCAATATTAGTACACCATTCCTCTTCTACCTACAACAAATGACCCATACTTTGCCCACAATATGGAAAAGAATGAGGGGCACAACGCCAATTCGAACTGGAAAACATTAATTGTCTTAACGTGTGACAAACTTGTATGTATTCTGGACTGTCAGGCTATAAAAAATGAATTTAACAACATGTGTGCAAGCATTCCGTGCATGCACACATGGTATTAAAAAAAATCCGGCCTCCTCCTACCCCTTCAGCCGGCCATTCCATTTTCAGAATTGGTGCGTTTTTAGGAGTATTTTTTACACCAATATTACCTAATATCTAGTTTAAAGATAGGATAGTACCTGCTGGCCCAGAATGTCCAACGCTCCCGATCGCAAGTGCTGTCCATACCTTTCCTAAATGTGTTACACCACGATCCAACATGTGTGTAGCGCGCCAAGTTCCTCTTCATCCCTTGGAGGCGCGTTCTTCTGGTACCAATATTAGTACACCATTCCTCTTCTACCTACAACAAATGACCCATTCTTTGCCCACAATATGGGAAAGAATGAGGGGCACAACGCCAATTCGAACTAGAAAACATTCTTTGTCTTAACGTGTGACAAACTTATATGTATTCTGGTCTATCAGGCTATAAAAAATGAATTTAACAACATGTGTGCAAGCCTTCAATGCATGCACACATGGTGTTAAAAAAAATCCGGCCTCCTCCTACCCCTTCAGCCGGCCATTCCATCTCCAGATTTGGTGCAGTTTTAGGAGTATTATTACACCAATATTTCCTAACATCTAGTTTAAAGATAGGATAGTACCTGCTGGCCCAGAATGTCCAACGCTCCCGATCGCAAGTGCTGTCCATACCTTTCCTAAATGTGTAGCGCGCCAAGTTCCTATTCATCCCTTGGAGGCGCGTTCTTTTGGTACCAATATTAGTACACCATTCCTTTTCTACCTACAACAAATGACCCATTCTTTGCCCACAATATGGGCAAGAATGAGGGGCACAACGCCAATTCGAACTGGAAAACATTCTTTGTCTTAACGTGTGACAAACTTATATGTATTCTGGACTATCAGGCTATAAAAAATGAATTTAACAACATGTGTGCAAGCCTTCAGTGCATGCACACATGGTGTTAAAAAAAATCCGGCCTCCTCCTACCCCTTCAGCCGGCCATTCCATCTCCAGATTTGGTGCAGTTTTAGGAGTATTATTACACCAATATTTCCTAACATCTAGTTTAAAGATAGGATAGTACCTGCTGGCCCAGAATGTCCAACGCTCCCGATCGCAAGTGCTGTCCATACCTTTCCTAAATGTGTTACTCCACGATCCAACAGGTGTGTAGCGCGCCAAGTTCCTCTTCATCCCTTGGAGGCGCGTTCTTCTGGTGCCAATATTAGTACACCATTCCTCTTCTACCTACAACAAATGACCCATACTTTGCCCACAATATGGAAAAGAATGAGGGGCACAACGCCAATTCGAACTGGAAAACATTAATTGTCTTAACGTGTGACAAACTTATATGTATTCTGGACTGTCAGGCTATAAAAAATGAATTTAACAACATGTGTGCAAGCATTCCGTGCATGCACACATGGTATTAAAAAAAATCCGGCCTCCTCCTACCCCTTCAGCCGGCCATTCCATTTTCAGAATTGGTGCGTTTTTAGGAGTATTTTTTACACCAATATTACCTAATATCTAGTTTAAAGATAGGATAGTACCTGCTGGCCCAGAATGTCCAACGCTCCCGATCGCAAGTGCTGTCCATACCTTTCCTAAATGTGTTACACCACGATCCAACATGTGTGTAGCGCGCCAAGTTCCTCTTCATCCCTTGGAGGCGCGTTCTTCTGGTACCAATATTAGTACACCATTCCTCTTCTACCTACAACAAATGACCCATTCTTTGCCCACAATATGGGAAAGAATGAGGGGCACAACGCCAATTCGAACTAGAAAACATTCTTTGTCTTAACGTGTGACAAACTTATATGTATTCTGGTCTATCAGGCTATAAAAAATGAATTTAACAACATGTGTGCAAGCCTTCAATGCATGCACACATGGTGTTAAAAAAAATCCGGCCTCCTCCTACCCCTTCAGCCGGCCATTCCATCTCCAGATTTGGTGCAGTTTTAGGAGTATTATTACACCAATATTTCCTAACATCTAGTTTAAAGATAGGATAGTACCTGCTGGCCCAGAATGTCCAACGCTCCCGATCGCAAGTGCTGTCCATACCTTTCCTAAATGTGTTACTCCACGATCCAACAGGTGTGTAGCGCGCCAAGTTCCTCTTCATCCCTTGGAGGCGCGTTCTTCTGGTGCCAATATTAGTACACCATTCCTCTTCTACCTACAACAAATGACCTATTCTTTGCCCACAATATGGGAAAGAATGAGGGGCACAACACCAATTCGAACTGGAAACATTCTTTGTCTTAACGTGTGACAAACTTGTATGTATTCTGGACTATCAGGCTGTAATAAATGAATTTAACAACATGTGTGCAAGCCTTAAGTGCATGTACACATGGTGTTAAAAAAACAATCCGGCCTCCTCCTACCCCTTCAGCCGGCCATTCCATCTCCAGATTTGGTGCAGTTTTAGGAGTATTATTACACCAATATTTCCTAACATCTAGTTTAAAGATAGGATAGTACCTGCTGGCCCAGAATGTCCAACACTCCCGATCGCAAGTGCTGTCCATACCTTTCCTAAATGTGTTACTCCACAATCCAACATGTGTGTAGCGCGCCAAGTTCCTCTTCATCCCTTGGAGGCGGGTTCTTCTGGTACCAATATTAGTACACCATTCCTCTTTTACCTACAACAAATGACCTATTCTTTGCCCACAATATGGGAAAGAATGAGGGGCACAACACCAATTCGAACTGGAAAACATTCTTTGTCTTAACGTGTGACAAACTTGTATGTATTCTGGACTATCAGGCTATAAAAAATGAATTTAACAACATGTGTGCAAGCCTTCAGTACATGCACACATGGTGTTAAAAAAAATCCGGCCTCCTCCTAACCCTTCAGCCGGCCATTCCATCTCCAGAATTGGTGCATTTTTAGGAGTATTATTACACCATTATTTCGTAACATCTAGTTTAAAGATAGGATAGTACCGGCTGGCCCAGAATATCCAACGCTCCCGATCGCAAGTGCTGTCCATACCTTTCCTAAATGTGTTACTCCACAATCCAACATGTGTGTAGCGCGCCAAATTCCTCTTCATCGCTTGGAGGCGCGTTCTTCTGGTACCAATATTAGTACACCATTCCTCTTCTACCTAAAACAAATGACCCATTCTTTGCCCACAATATGGAAAAGAATGAGGGGCACAACGCCAATTCGAACTAGAAAACATTCATTGTCTTAACGTGTGACAAACTTGTATGTATTCTGGACTATCAGGCTGTAAAAAATAAATTTAACAACATGTGTGCAAGATTTAAGTGCATGCACACATGGTGTTAAAAAAAATCCGGCCTCCTCCTACCCCATCAGCCGACCATTCCATTTTCAGAATTGGTGCGTTTTTAGGAGTATTTTTTACACCAATATTTCCTAACATCTAGTTTAAAGATAGGATAGTACCTGCTGGCCCAGAATGTCCAACGCTCCCGATCGCAAGTGCTGTCCATACCTTTCCTAAATGTGTTACACCACGATCCAACATGTGTGTAGCGCGCCAAGTTCCTCTTCATCCCTTGGAGGCGCGTTCTTCTGGTACCAATATTAGTACACCATTCCTCTTCTACCTACAACAAATAACCCATTCTTTGCCCACAATATGGGAAAGAATGAGGGGCACCACGCCAATTCGAACTGGAAAACATTCTTTGTCTTAACGTGTGACAAACTTATATGTATTCTGGACTATCAGGCTATAAAAAATGAATTTAACAACATGTGTGCAAGCCTTCAGTGCATGCACACATGGTGTTAAAAAAAAATCCGGCCTCCTCCTACCCCTTCAGCCGGCCATTCCATCTCCAGATTTGGTGCAGTTTTAGGAGTATTATTACACCAATATTTCCTAACATCTAGTTTAAAGATAGGATAGTACCTGCTGGCCCAGAATGTCCAACGCTCCCGATCGCAAGTGCTGTCCATACCTTTCCTAAATGTGTTACTCCACGATCCAACAGGTGTGTAGCGCGCCAAGTTCCTCTTCATCCCTTGGAGGCGCGTTCTTCTGGTGCAAATATTAGTACACCATTCCTCTTCTACCTACAACAAATGACCTATTCTTTGCCCACAATATGGGAAAGAATGAGGGGCACAACGCCAATTCGAACTAGAAAACATTCATTGTCTTAACGTGTGACAAACTTGTATGTATTCTGGACTATCAGGCTGTAAAAAATGAATTTAACAACATGTGTGCAAGACTTAAGTGCATGCACACATGGTGTTAAAAAAAAATCCGGCCTCCTCCTACCCCTTCAGCCGGCCATTCCATCTCCAGATTTGGTGCAGTTTTAGGAATATTATTACACCAATATTTCCTAACATCTAGTTTAAAGATAGGATAGTACCTGCTGGCCCAGAATATCCAACGCTCCCGATCGCAAGTGCTGTCCATACCTTTCCTAAATGTGTTACTCCACAATCCAACATGTGTGTAGCGTGCCAAATTCCTCTTCATCCCTTGGAGGCGCGTTCTTCTGGTACCAATATTAGTACACCATTCCTCTTCAACCTACAACAAATGACCCATTCTTTGCCCACAATATGGAAAAGAATGAGGGGCACAAAGCCAATTCAAACTGGAAAACATTCTTTGTCTTAACGTGTGACAAACTTGTATGTATTCTGGAATATCAGGCTATAAAAAATGAATTTAACAACATGTGTGCAAGCCTTCAGTGCATGCATACATGGTGTTAAAAAAAATCCGGCCTCCTCCTACCCCTTCAGCCAGCCATTCCATCTCCAGCATTGGTGCATTTTTAGGAGTATTATTACACCAATATTTCCTAACATCTAGTTTAAAGATAGGATAGTACGTGCTGGCCCAGAATATCAAACGCTCCCGATCGCAAGTTCTGTCCATACCTTTCCAAAATGTGTTACTCCACAATCCAACATGTGTGTAGCGCGCCAAGTTCCTCTTCATCCCTTGGAGGCGCGTTCTTCTGGTACCAATATTAGTACACCATTCCTCTTCTACCTACAACAAATGACCCATTCCTTGCCCACAATATGGGAAAGAATGAGGGGCACAACGCCAATTCGAACTGGAAAACATTCTTTGTCTTAACGTGTGACAAACTTGTATGTATTCTGGACTATCAGGCTATAAAAAATGAATTTAACAACATGTGTGCAAGCATTCAGTGCATGCACACATGGTTTTAAAAAAAATCCGGCCTCCTCCTACCCCTTCAGCCGGCCATTCCATCTCCAGAATTGGTGCATTTTTAGGAGTATTATTACACCAATATTTCCTAACATCTAGTTTAAAGATAGGATAGTACCTGCTGGCCCAGAATGTCCAACGCTCCCGATCGCAAGTGCTGTCCATACCTTTCCTAAATGTGTTACTCCACGATCATACAGGTGTGTAGCGCGCCAAGTACCTCTTCATCCCTTGGAGGCGCGTTCTTCTGGTACCAATATTAGTACACTATTCCTCTTCTACCTACAACAAATGACCCATTCTTTGCCCACAATATGGGAAAGAATGAGGGGCACAAAGCCAATTCAAACTGGAAAACATTCTTTGTCTTAACGTGTGACAAACTTGTATGTATTCTGGAATATCAGGCTATAAAAAATGAATTTAACAACATGTGTGCAAGCCTTCAGTGCATGCATACATGGTGTTAAAAAAAATCCGGCCTCCTCCTACCCCTTCAGCCGGCCATTCCATCTCCAGCATTGGTGCATTTTTAGGAGTATTATTACACCAATATTTCCTAACATCTAGTTTAAAGATAGGATAGTACGTGCTGGCCCAGAATATCAAACGTTCCCGATCGCAAGTTCTGTCCATACCTTTCCAAAATGTGTTACTCCACAATCCAACATGTGTGTAGCGCGCCAAGTTCCTCTTCATCCCTTGGAGGCGCGTTCTTCTGGTACCAATATTAGTACACCATTCCTCTTCTACCTACAACAAATGACCCATTCTTTGCCCACAATATGGAAAAGAATGAGGGGCACAACGCCAATTCGAACTGGAAAACATTAATTGTCTTAACGTGTGACAAACTTGTATGTATTCTGGACTATCAGGCTATAAAAAATGAATTTAACAACATGTGTGCAAGCATTCTGTTATGGCAGGAAGGAGGGGAAGGGAACAAGTGAGTCCTAATCTACCCACCGCCCTGTCCCTGCCTACTTGCAAGGACCCGCCCTAGGCGACGGGGTACAACTAGGCGGCGGTCCCTACGCTGACTAAGTACAAGGGAATACAAACAGGGAACAAGCAAGGGAAGGGGCAGTAGCCCACGGAACACCGTGAGGAAACCAGAGTGGTGAACGAGCCAGTCAGGACCAGGATGACACGAAGTACACGAACGCAGAGCAAGGAGCAGGAAGCAAGCCGGGGGCAGAGCGAAGCAGGATAAGCGGAAGCTGTAGCAAGGCTGAAGCAAGGCAGAAGCAGGCTGGAGCAAGGCAGTAGCAAGGCCAGGAAACCAGGAAGAATCACAAGCAATGAGGAAGAGAAAACGGCAGGTATAAATGGACAGGGGGCGGAGCTAACTCCGACTGACCACGCCGCGATAGGCTCTCCCACTCCTGAGCCTGCCACCCTGATTGGTGGGAGCCGGAGTCAGTCTAAGAGGTCCGGCCTCAGGTGTCGATTGATTAATCCTGGGAGTATCCACAGACGTAGTGCCTGGCAGATCCTTTACAGTACTCCCCCTTTTATGAGGGGCCACCGGACCCTTACTAAGAGGACCTGGTTTAGTGGGGAAGAGAAGGTGGAACCTCCTGACCAATACCCCAGCGTGAACATCTCGAGCAGGTACCCAAGTCCTCTCCTCCGGCCCGTATCCTCTCAAATGGACCAGGTACTGGAGGGAGCCCTGGATCATCCTACTGTCCACAATCTTGGCCACCTCGAATTCCACCCCCTCAGGGGTGAGAACGGGAACAGGAGATTCCCTCGAGGGGGACCAGGACGGGGAGCAGCGTTTAAGGAGGGAGGCATGAAAGACGTCGTGTATGCGAAAGGATTGGGGAAGCTCCAGACGGAAGGATACAGGGTTGAGGACTTCAATGACCTTATAAGGCCCAATAAATCGGGGAGCAAACTTCCTGGACAGGACCTTAAGGCGCAAGTTCCTAGACGACAACCACACCAGATCCCCGACGACAAACCGGGGGTTAGCAGAACGTCTTCTATCAGCCTGAATCTTTTGTACGCTCTGGGGCGCCTCTAGGTTCTTCTGAACCTGGGCCCAGACTGTGCACAGTTCCCGATGAACGTCCTCTACCTCGGGATTATTGGAACTACCAAGAGAAATGGAGGAGAACCGTATATTAAACCCGAAATTACAGAAAAACGGGGAGACCCCTGACGAGTTACTGACCCGGTTATTCAGGGAAAATTCGGCGAGGGGAATGAATGAGACCCAATCAAATTGACAGTCAGAGATGAAACACCTTAAATATTGTTCCAGGGATTGATTAGTCCTCTCCGTTTGGCCATTAGTTTCGGGATGGAAGGCGGAGGAGAAGGACAGATCAATCTCCAACTTTTTACAAAAGGCTCTCCAAAATAAAGAAACAAATTGTACCCCTCTGTCAGACACGATATTGACTGGGACCCCATGGAGACACAGAATGTGTTTAACAAACAAAGAAGCTATCGTCTTGGCGTTAGGTTGTTTCTTAAGGGGCACAAAGTGGCACATCTTGCTGAAGCGGTCTACTACCACCCACACCACCGACTTGCCTTGAGATGGAGGCAAATCGGTGATAAAATCCATGGAGATATGGGTCCAAGGTCTCTGGGGAATGGGCAAAGGACGTAGTAAGCCCGCAGGTCGGGACCTAGGGGTCTTGGACCTAGCACAAACCTCACAAGCGGCGACGTAAGCCCTAACGTCTTTAGGCAACCCAGGCCACCAATAGTTTCTGGTAATGAGGTGTTTGGTACCCAAGATGCCACTATGACCAGATAGTGCGGAGTCATGGTTTTCCCTAAGTACCCTTAGCCGGTATTGCAGGGGGACAAACGGCTTGTCCCCAGGGAGGTTCCTGGGAGCTGAACCTTGATCAGCCGCAATGTCAGAGACTAAATCAGAATCAGTGGCAGAAACGATTATACCAGGGGGTAAAATACAAGCAGGATCCTTCTCCGAAGGAGGATTGGCCATGAAACTACGTGACAGTGCATCAGCCTTAATATTTTTGGACCCAGCCCTATAGGTAACCAAGAAGTTAAATCTGGTAAAAAATAGCACCCATCGAGCTTGTCTCGGATTAAGCCTCCAGGCAGATTCTAGGAAAACCAGATTCTTGTGGTCAGTAAGGACCGTTACCTGGTGTCTGGCCCCCTCCAGGAAGTGACGCCACTCTTCAAAAGCCCATTTAATGGCTAAAAGTTCGCGGTTGCCAATATCATAGTTACTCTCCGTGGGCGAAAACTTCCTAGAGAAGTAAGCACAGGGGCGGAGATGGGTGAGGGACCTGGTACCCTGGGACAAGACGGCCCCCACTCCCACCTCGGACGCGTCAACCTCCACGATAAATGGCTCCCTTTGGTTGGGCTGAACCAGCACGGGGGCCGAGATAAAGCACTTCTTGAGGGTCTCAAAAGCCTGGACGGCCTCAGGAGGCCAGTGGAGGACATCAGCACCCTTGCGAGTGAGGTCCGTAAGAGGCTTAGCGACGACCGAGAAGTTGGCAATAAATCTCCTGTAATAGTTAGCAAACCCCAAAAAACACTGTAGCGCCTTCAGGGAGGCAGGTTGGACCCATTCCGCCACAGCCTGAACCTTGGCAGGGTCCATGCGGAATTCATGAGGAGTGAGGATTTGACCCAAAAATGGTATCTCCTGTACCCCAAACACACATTTTTCGGTTTTCGCAAACAGATTATTTTCCCGGAGGACCTGGAGCACCTTCCTGACATGCTCCACGTGGGAGGACCAGTCCTTGGAAAACACCAGTATGTCATCAAGGTACACTACAAGAAAATTTCCCAGGTAATCTCTCAGAATTTCATTAATAAAATTCTGGAAGACAGCAGGGGCATTACACAACCCAAAGGGCATGACCAGGTATTCGAAAAGACCTTCGGGCGTGTTGAACGCAGTCTTCCACTCATCCCCCTCTTTGATGCGGATAAGGTTATACGCCCCCCGTAGATCAAACTTAGAGAACCATTGGGCCCCCTGAACCTGATTAAAAAGATGCGGAATCAAAGGAAGGGGATACTGGTTCCTTACTGTGACCTTATTCAGGTTACGATAGTCAATGCACGGCCTAAGACCACCATCCTACTTCCCCACGAAGAAGAAGCCAGCACCTACAGGAGAAGTCGAGGGGCAAATGAAACCCTTGGCCAGGAATTCTTGGATATATTCCCTCATGGCTTCACGTTCAGGACATGAAAGATTAAATATCCTACCCTTAGGAAGCTTAGCACCTGGTACCAAATCGATGGCGCAATCGTAATCTCTATGAGGGGGCAACACCTCGGAGGCCTCCTTAGAGAAAACATCAGCGAAGTCCTGAACAAACTCAGGTAGCGTGTTTACCTCCTCACGGGGAGAAATAGAGTTAACCGAAAGACATGACGTCAGGCATTCACTACCCCATTTGGTGAGATCCCCAGTATTCCAATCAAACGTGGGATTATGCAACTGCAACCAGGGAAGACCTAATACCAGATCGGACGATAATCCCTGCATCAACAGTACAGAGCACTGCTCCAAATGCAGGAGTATGCTGAGTAAAATAACCATTAGCAAGAGGAGTGGAGTCGATACCCACTACCGGGACAGGATAAGGCAAATCAATAAAAGGCATTTTTAGAGACATAGCAAATTCCACAGACATGATATTAGCAGATGAGCCTGAATCCACGAAGGCACTGCCGGTGGCAGACCGACCAGCAAACGAGACCTGAAAGGGAAGCAAAATTTTATTGCGTTTCATATTAACGGGAAATACCTGTGCGCCCAAGTGACCTCCCCGATGATCACTTAGGCGCGGAAGTTTTCCGGCTGCTTATTCTTGCGCCTGGGACAGGTGTTCAGTTGATGCTTGTCATCCCTACAATAGAAGCAGAGACCATTCTTCCTGCGGAACTCTCTACGTTGTCGAGAAAACACAGAGGCCCCGAGTTGCATAGGTACCTCCGAGTCTTCCGTGGAAGAGCGAGGAGACGGGACCTCGGGGGGAATCGCAGGGAAGTCAGAGGGGAAAACACTGAAACGTTCAAGCTGTCGTTCCCTGAGACCTCGGTCAAGTCGTACTGCTAAGGCCATAACCTGGTCTATCGAGTCAGAAGGGGGGTAGCTAACAAGCAGATCCTTCAGGGCGTTAGATAAGCCTAACCTAAACTGGCACCTTAGGGCAGGGTCATTCCACCGAGAAGCTACGCACCACTTTCTAAAGTCAGAACAGTATTCCTCAACAGGTCTCCTACCCTGACGTAAGGTCACCAGCTGACTCTCGGCTAAGGCAGTCCTGTCAGTCTCGTCGTAAATGAGTCCGAGGGCAGAGAAAAAACGATCAACGGAGGAAAGTTCAGGGGCGTCAGGAGCCAAGGAGAAGGCCCACTCTTGGGGCCCTTCCTGGAGTCGGGATATAATGATTCCCACCCGCTGGTTCTCGGAACCTGAGGAGTGAGGTTTTAGACGGAAGTAAAGTCTGCAACTCTCCCGAAAGGAGAGAAAAGTCTTACGGTCCCCTGAGAACCGGTCAGGTAGCTTGAGGTCAGGTTCTAGAGGTGAGGCGAGGGGTACTACTATGGCAGCGTCAGGCTGGTTGACCCTCTGAGCCAGGGCCTGGACCTGTAGGGAAAGGCCCTGCATCTGCTGGGTCAGGGTCTCAAGGGGGTCCATGATAGCGTAGAAGAAAGGGTAGACTAGGTATGGGCTTGTGATTATGTTATGGCAGGAAGGAGGGGAAGGGAACAAGTGAGCCCTAATCTACCCACCGCCCTGTCCCTGCCTACTTGCAACGACCCGCCCTAGGCGACGGGGTACACCTGGCCGGCGGTCCCTACGCTGACTAAGTGCAAGGGAATGCAAACAGGGACCAAGCAAGGGAAGGGGCAGTAGCCCACGGAACACCGTGAGGAAACCAGAGTGGTGAACGAGCCAGTCAGGACCAGGATGACACGAAGTACACGAACGCAGAGCAAGGAGCAGGAAGCAAGCCGGGGGCAGAGCGAAGCAGGATAAGCGGAAGCTGTAGCAAGGCTGAAGCAAGGCAGAAGCAGGCTGGAGCAAGGCAGTAGCAAGGCCAGGAAACCAGGAAGAATCACAAGCAATGAGGAAGAGAAAACGGCAGGTATAAATGGACAGGGGGCGGAGCTAACTCCGACTGACCAGGCCGTGATAGGCTCTCCCACTCCTGAGCTTGCCACCCTGATTGGTGGGAGCCGGAGTCAGTCTAAGAGTTCCGGCCTCAGGTGTCGATTGATTAATCCTGGGAGTATCCACAGACGTAGTGCCTGGCAGATCCTTTACACATTCAGTGCATGCACACATGGTATTAAAAAAAATCCGGCCTCCTCCTACCCCTTCAGCCGGCCATTCCATCTCCAGAATTGGTGCATTTTTAGGAGTATTATTACACCAATATTGCCTAACATCTAGTTTAAAGATAGGATAGTACCTGCTGGCCCAGAATGTCCAACGCTCCCGATCGCAAGTGCTGTCCATATCTTTCCTAAATGTGTTGCTCCACAATCCAACATGTGTGTAGCGCGCCAAGTTCCTCTTCATCCCTTGGAGGCGCGTTCTTCTGGTACCAATATTAGTACACCATTCCTTGTCTACCTAAAACAAATGACCCATTCTTTGCCCACAATATGGAAAAGAATGAGGGGCACAACGCCAATTCGAACTGGAAAACATTCTTTGTCTTAACGTGTGACAAACTTGTATGTATTCTGGACTATCAGGCTATAAAAAATGAATTTAACAACATGTGTGCAAGCATTCAGTGCATGCACACATGGTATTAAAAAAAATCCGGCCTCCTCCTACCCCTTCAGCCGGCCATTCCATCTCCAGAATTGGTGCATTTTTAGGAGTATTATTACACCAATATTTCCTAACATCTAGTTTAAAGATAGGATAGTACCTGCTGGCCCAGAATGTCCAACGCTCCCGATCGCAAGTGCTGTCCATACCTTTCCTAAATGTGTTACTCCACGATCCAACAGGTGTGTAGCGCGCCAAGTTCCTCTTCATCCCTTGGAGGCCCGTTCTTCTGGTACCAATATTAGTACACTATTCCTCTTCTACCTACAACAAATGACCCATTCTTTGCCCACAATATGGGAAAGAATGAGGGGCACAAAGCCAATTCAAACTGGAAAACATTCTTTGTCTTAACGTGTGACAAACTTGTATGTATTCTGGAATATCAGGCTATAAAAAATGAATTTAACAACATGTGTGCAAGCCTTCAGTGAATGCACACATGGTGTTAAAAAAATATCCAACCTCCTCCTACCCCTATAGCCGGCCATTCCATCTCCAGAATTGATGCATTTTTAGAAGTATTATTACACCAATAATTCCTAACATCTAGTTTTAAGATAGGATAGTACCTGCTGGCCCAGAATGTCCAACACTCCCGATCGCAAGTGCTGTCCATACCTTTCCTCAATGTGTTACTCCACGATCCAACAGGTGTGTAGCGCGCCAAGTTCCTCTTCATCCCTTGGAGGCGCGTTCTTCTGGTGCCAATATTAGTACACCATTCCTCTTCTACCTACAACAAATGACCTATTCTTTGCCCACAATATGGGAAAGAATGAGGGGCACGACGCCAATTCGAACTGGAAAACATTCTTTGTCTTAACGTGTGACAAACTTGTATGTATTCTGGACTATCAGGCTATAAAAAATGAATTTAACAACATGTGTGCAAGCCTTCAGTGCATGCACACATGGTGTTAAAAAACAATCCGGCCTCCTCCTACCCGTTCAGCCGGCCATTCCATCTCCAGAATTGGTGCATTTTTAGGAGTATTATTACACCAATATTTCCTAACATCTAGTTTAAAGATAGGATAGTACCTGCTGGCCCAGAATATCCAACGCTCCCGATCGCAAGTGCTGTCCATACCTTTCCTAAATGTGTTACTCCACAATCCAACATGTGTGTAGCTCGCCAAGTTCCTCTTCATCCCTTGTAGGCGCGTTCTTCTGGTACCAATATTAGTACACCATTCCTCTTCTACCTACAACAAATGACCCATACTTTGCCCACAATATGGAAAAGAATGAGGGGCACAACGCCAATTCGAACTGGAAAACATTAATTGTCTTAACGTGTGACAAACTTGTATGTATTCTGGACTGTCAGGCTATAAAAAATGAATTTAACAACATGTGTGCAAGCATTCCGTGCATGCACACATGGTATTAAAAAAAATCCGGCCTCCTCCTACCCCTTCAGCCGGCCATTCCATTTTCAGAATTGGTGCGTTTTTAGGAGTATTTTTTACACCAATATTACCTAATATCTAGTTTAAAGATAGGATAGTACCTGCTGGCCCAGAATGTCCAACGCTCCCGATCGCAAGTGCTGTCCATACCTTTCCTAAATGTGTTACACCACGATCCAACATGTGTGTAGCGCGCCAAGTTCCTCTTCATCCCTTGGAGGCGCGTTCTTCTGGTACCAATATTAGTACACCATTCCTCTTCTACCTACAACAAATGACCCATTCTTTGCCCACAATATGGGAAAGAATGAGGGGCACAACGCCAATTCGAACTAGAAAACATTCTTTGTCTTAACGTGTGACAAACTTATATGTATTCTGGTCTATAAGGCTATAAAAAATGAATTTAACAACATGTGTGCAAGCCTTCAATGCATGCACACATGGTGTTAAAAAAAATCCGGCCTCCTCCTACCCCTTCAGCCGGCCATTCCATCTCCAGATTTGGTGCAGTTTTAGGAGTATTATTACACCAATATTTCCTAACATCTAGTTTAAAGATAGGATAGTACCTGCTGGCCCAGAATGTCCAACGCTCCCGATCGCAAGTGCTGTCCATACCTTTCCTAAATGTGTTACTCCACGATCCAACAGGTGTGTAGCGCGCCAAGTTCCTATTCATCCCTTGGAGGCGCGTTCTTCTGGTACCAATATTAGTACACCATTCCTTTTCTACCTACAACAAATGACCCATTCTTTGCCCACAATATGGGCAAGAATGAGGGGCACAACGCCAATTCGAACTGGAAAACATTCTTTGTCTTAACGTGTGACAAACTTATATGTATTCTGGACTATCAGGCTATAAAAAATGAATTTAACAACATGTGTGCAAGCCTTCAGTGCATGCACACATGGTGTTAAAAAAAATCCGGCCTCCTCCTACCCCTTCAGCCGGCCATTCCATCTCCAGATTTGGTGCAGTTTTAGGAGTATTATTACACCAATATTTCCTAACATCTAGTTTAAAGATAGGATAGTACCTGCTGGCCCAGAATGTCCAACGCTCCCGATCGCAAGTGCTGTCCATACCTTTCCTAAATGTGTTACTCCACGATCCAACAGGTGTGTAGCGCGCCAAGTTCCTCTTCATCCCTTGGAGGCGCCTTCTTCTGGTGCCAATATTAGTACACCATTCCTCTTCTACCTACAACAAATGACCCATACTTTGCCCACAATATGGAAAAGAATGAGGGGCACAACGCCAATTCGAACTGGAAAACATTAATTGTCTTAACGTGTGACAAACTTGTATGTATTCTGGACTGTCAGGCTATAAAAAATGAATTTAACAACATGTGTGCAAGCATTCCGTGCATGCACACATGGTATTAAAAAAAATCCGGCCTCCTCCTACCCCTTCAGCCGGCCATTCCATTTTCAGAATTGGTGCGTTTTTAGGAGTATTTTTTACACCAATATTACCTAATATCTAGTTTAAAGATAGGATAGTACCTGCTGGCCCAGAATGTCCAACGCTCCCGATCGCAAGTGCTGTCCATACCTTTCCTAAATGTGTTGCACCACGATCCAACATGTGTGTAGCGCGCCAAGTTCCTCTTCATCCCTTGGAGGCGCGTTCTTCTGGTACCAATATTAGTACACCATTCCTCTTCTACCTACAACAAATGACCCATTCTTTGCCCACAATATGGGAAAGAATGAGGGGCACAACGCCAATTCGAACTAGAAAACATTCTTTGTCTTAACGTGTGACAAACTTATATGTATTCTGGTCTATCAGGCTATAAAAAATGAATTTAACAACATGTGTGCAAGCCTTCAATGCATGCACACATGGTGTTAAAAAAAATCCGGCCTCCTCCTACCCCTTCAGCCGGCCATTCCATCTCCAGATTTGGTGCAGTTTTAGGAGTATTATTACACCAATATTTCCTAACATCTAGTTTAAAGATAGGATAGTACCTGCTGGCCCAGAATGTCCAACGCTCCCAATCGCAAGTGCTGTCCATACCTTTCCTAAATGTGTTACTCCACGATCCAACAGGTGTGTAGCGCGCCAAGTTCCTATTCATCCCTTGGAGGCACGTTCTTCTGGTACCAATATTAGTACACCATTCCTTTTCTACCTACAACAAATGACCCATTCTTTGCCCACAATATGTGCAAGAATGAGGGGCACAACGCCAATTCGAACTGGAAAACATTCTTTGCCTTAACGTGTGACAAACTTATATGTATTCTGGACTATCAGGCTATAAAAAATGAATTTAACAACATGTGTGCAAGCCTTCAGTGCATGCACACATGGTGTTAAAAAAAATCCGGCCTCCTCCTACCCCTTCAGCCGGCCATTCCATCTCCAGATTTGGTGCAGTTTTAGGAGTATTATTACACCAATATTTCCTAACATCTAGTTTAAAGATAGGATAGTACCTGCTGGCCCAGAATGTCCAACGCTCCCGATCGCAAGTGCTGTCCATACCTTTCCTAAATGTGTTACTCCACGATCCAACAGGTGTGTAGCGCGCCAAGTTCCTCTTCATCCCTTGGAGGCGCGTTCTTCTGGTGCCAATATTAGTACACCATTCCTCTTCTACCTACAACAAATGACCTATTCTTTGCCCACAATATGGGAAAGAATGAGGGGCACAACACCAATTCGAACTGGAAACATTCTTTGTCTTAACGTGTGACAAACTTGTATGTATTCTGGACTATCAGGCTGTAATAAATGAATTTAACAACATGTGTGCAAGCCTTAAGTGCATGTACACATGGTGTTAAAAAAACAATCCGGCCTCCTCCTACCCCTTCAGCCGGCCATTCCATCTCCAGATTTGGTGCAGTTTTAGGAGTATTATTACACCAATATTTCCTAACATCTAGTTTAAAGATAGGATAGTACCTGCTGGCCCAGAATGTCCAACACTCCCGATCGCAAGTGCTGTCCATACCTTTCCTAAATGTGTTACTCCACAATCCAACATGTGTGTAGCGCGCCAAGTTCCTCTTCATCCCTTGGAGGCGGGTTCTTCTGGTACCAATATTAGTACACCATTCCTCTTCTACCTACAACAAATGACCTATTCTTTGCCCACAATATGGGAAAGAATGAGGGGCACAACACCAATTCGAACTGGAAAACATTCTTTGTCTTAACGTGTGACAAACTTGTATGTATTCTGGACTATCAGGCTATAAAAAATGAATTTAACAACATGTGTGCAAGCCTTCAGTACATGCACACATGGTGTTAAAAAAAATCCGGCCTCCTCCTACCCCTTCAGCCGGCCATTCCATCTCCAGAATTGGTGCATTTTTAGGAGTATTATTACACCATTATTTCGTAACATCTAGTTTAAAGATAGGATAGTACCGGCTGGCCCAGAATATCCAACGCTCCCGATCGCAAGTGCTGTCCATACCTTTCCTAAATGTGTTACTCCACAATCCAACATGTGTGTAGCGCGCCAAATTCCTCTTCATCGCTTGGAGGCGCGTTCTTCTGGTACCAATATTAGTACACCATTCCTCTTCTACCTAAAACAAATGACCCATTCTTTGCCCACAATATGGAAAAGAATGAGGGGCACAACGCCAATTCGAACTAGAAAACATTCATTGTCTTAACGTGTGACAAACTTGTATGTATTCTGGACTATCAGGCTGTAAAAAATGAATTTAACAACATGTGTGCAAGACTTAAGTGCATGCACACATGGTGTTAAAAAAAAATCCGGCCTCCTCCTACCCCATCAGACGACCATTCCATTTTCAGAATTGGTGCGTTTTTAGGAGTATTTTTTACACCAATATTTCCAAACATCTAGTTTAAAGATAGGATAGTACCTGCTGGCCCAGAATGTCCAACGCTCCCGATCGCAAGTGCTGTCCATACCTTTCCTAAATGTGTTACACCACGATCCAACATGTGTGTAGCGCGCCAAGTTCCTCTTCATCCCTTGGAGGCGTGTTCTTCTGGTACCAATATTGATAGACCATTCCTCTTCTACGTACAACAAATGACCCATTCTTTGCCCACAATATGGGAAAGAATGAGGGGCACAACGCCAATTCGAACTGGAAAACATTCTTTGTCTTAACGTGTGACAAACTTATATGTATTCTGGACTATCAGGCTATAAAAAATGAATTTAACAACATGTGTGCAAGCCTTCAGTGCATGCACACATGGTGTTAAAAAAAAATCCGGCCTCCTCCTACCCCTTCAGCCGGCCATTCCATCTCCAGAATTGGTGCATTTTTAGTAGTATTATTACACCAATATTTCCTAACATCTAGTTTAAAGATAGGATAGTACCTGCTGGCCCAGAATATCCAACGCTCCCGATCGCAAGTGCTGTCCATACCTTTCCAAATTGTGTTACTCCACAATCCAACATGTGTGTAGCGCGCCAAGTTCCTCTTCATCCCTTGGAGGCGCGTTCTTCTGGTACCAATATTAGTACACCATTCCTCTTCTACCTACAACAAATAACCCATTCTTTGCCCACAATATGGAAAAGAATGAGGGGCACAACGCCAATTCGCACAGGAAAACATTCATTGTCTTAACGTGTGACAAACTTGTATGTATTTTGGACTATCAGGCTGTAATAAATGAATTTAACAACATGTGTGCAAGCCTTAAGTGCATGTACACATGGTGTTAAAAAAAAATCCGGCCTCCTCCTACCCCTTCAGCCGGCCATTCCATCTCCAGATTTGGTGCAGTTTTAGGAGTATTATTACACCAATATTTCCTAACATCTAGTTTAAAGATAGGATAGTACCTGCTGGCCCAGAATGTCCAACGCTCCCGATCGCAAGTGCTGTCCATACCTTTCCTAAATGTGTTACTCCACGATCATACAGGTGTGTAGCGCGCCAAGTTCCTATCCATCCCTTGGAGGCGCGTTCTTCTGGTACCAATATTAGTACACCATTCCTCTTCTACCTACAACAAATGACCCATTCTTTGCCCACAATATGGGAAAGAATGAGGGGCACAACGCCAATTCGAACTGGAAAACATTCTTTGTCTTAACGTGTGACAAACTTATATGTATTCTGGACTATCAGGCTATAAAAAATGAATTTAACAACATGTGTGCAAGCCTTCAGTGCATGCACACATGGTGTTAAAAAAAAATCCGGCCTCCTCCTACCCCTTCAGCCGGCCATTCCATCTCCAGATTTGGTGCAGTTTTAGGAATATTATTACACCAATATTTCCTAACATCTAGTTTAAAGATAGGATAGTACCTGCTGGCCCAGAATGTCCAACGCTCCCGATCGCAAGTGCTGTCCATACCTTTCCTAAATGTGTTACTCCACGATCCAACAGGTGTGTAGCGCGCCAAGTTCCTATTCATCCCTTGGAGGCGCGTTCTTCTGGTACCAATATTAGTACACCATTCCTCTTCTACATACAACAAATGACCCATTCTTTGCCCACAATATGGGAAAGAATGAGGGGCACAACGCCAATTCGAACTGGAAAACATTCTTTATCTTAACGTGTGACAAACTCGTATGTATTCTGGACTATCAGGCTGTAAAAAATGAATTTAACAACATGTGTGCAAGACTTAAGTGCATGCACACATGGTTTTTAAAAAAAAATCCGGCCTCCTCCTACCCGTTCAGCCGGCCATTCCATCTCCAGAATTGGTGCGTTTTTAGGAGTATTATTACACCAATATTTCCTAACATCTAGTTTAAAGATAGGATAGTACCTGCTGGCCCAGAATGTCCAACGCTCCCGATCGCAAGTGCTGTCCATACCTTTCCTAAATGTGTTACACCACGATCCAACATGTGTGTAGCGCGCCAAGTTCCTCTTCATCCCTTGGAGGCGTGTTCTTCTGGTACCAATATTAGTAGACCATTCCTCTTCTACCTACAACAAATGACCCATTCTTTGCCCACAATATGGGAAAGAATGAGGGGCACAACGCCAATTCGAACTGGAAAACATTCTTTGTCTTAACGTGTGACAAACTTATATGTATTCTGGACTATCAGGCTATAAAAAATGAATTTAACAACATGTGTGCAAGCCTTCAGTGCATGCACACATGGTGTTAAAAAAAAATCCGGCCTCCTCCTACCCCTTCAGCCGGCCATTCCATCTCCAGATTTGGTGCAGTTTTAGGAATATTATTACACCAATATTTCCTAACATCTAGTTTAAAGATAGGATAGTACCTGCTGGCCCAGAATGTCCAACGCTCCCGATCGCAAGTGCTGTCCATACCTTTCCTAAATGTGTTACTCCACGATCCAACAGGTGTGTAGCGCGCCAAGTTCCTATTCATCCCTTGGAGGCGCGTTCTTCTGGTACCAATATTAGTACACCATTCCTCTTCTACCTACAACAAATGACCCATTCTTTGCACACAATATGGGAAAGAATGAGGGGCACAACGCCAATTCGAACTGGAAAACATTCTTTATCTTAACGTGTGACAAACTCGTATGTATTCTGGACTATCAGGCTGTAAAAAATGAATTTAACAACATGTGTGCAAGACTTAAGTGCATGCACACATGGTGTTAAAAAAAATCCGGCCTCCTCCTACCCGTTCAGCCGGCCATTCCATCTCCAGAATTGGTGCGTTTTTAGGAGTATTATTACACCAATATTTCCTAACATCTAGTTTAAAGATAGGATAGTACCTGCTGGCCCAGAATGTCCAACGCTCCCGATCGCAAGTGCTGTCCATACCTTTCCTAAATGTGTTACTCCACGATCCAACAGGTGTGTAGCGCGCCAAGTTCCTCTTCATCCCTTGGAGGCGCGTTCTTCTGGTACCAATATTAGTACACCATTCCTCTTCTACCTACAACAAATGACCCATTCTTTGCCCACAATATGGGAAAGAATGAGGGGCACAACGCCAATTCGAACTGGAAAACATTCTTTGTCTTAACGTGTGACAAACTCGTATGTATTCTGGACTATCAGGCTATAAAAAATGAATTTAACAACATGTGTGCAAGACTTAAGTGCATGCACACATGGTGTTAAAAAAAATCCGGCCTCCTCCTACCCCTTCAGCCGGCCATTCCATCTCCAGATTTGGTGCAGTTTTAGGAGTATTATTACACCAATATTTCCTAACATCTAGTTTAAAGATAGGATAGTACCTGCTGGCCCAGAATGTCCAACGCTCCCGATCGCAAGTGCTGTCCATACCTTTCCTAAATGTGTTACTCCACGATCCAACAGGTGTGTAGCGCGCCAAGTTCCTCTTCATCCCTTGGAGGCGTGTTCTTCTGGTGCAAATATTAGTACACCATTCCTCTTCTACCTACAACAAATGACCTATTCTTTGCCCACAATATGGGAAAGAATGAGGGGCACAACACCAATTCGAACTGGAAACATTCTTTGTCTTAACGTGTGACAAACTTGTATGTATTCTGGACTATCAGGCTATAAAAAATGAATTTAACAACATGTGTGCAAGCCTTCAGTGCTTGGACACATGGTGTTAAAAAAGATCCGGCCTCCTCCTACCCCTTCAGACCGCAATTCCATCTCCAGAATTGGTGCATTTTTAGTAGTATTATTACACCAATATTTCCTAACATCTAGTTTAAAGATAGGATAGTACCTGCTGGCCCAGAATATCCAACGCTCCCGATCGCAAGTGCTGTCCATACCTTTCCAAATTGTGTTACTCCACTATCCAACATGTGTGTAGCGCGCCAAGTTCCTCTTCATCCCTTGGAGGCGCGTTCTTCTGGTACCAATATTAGTACACCATTCCTCTTCTACCTACAACAAATAACCCATTCTTTGCCCACAATATGGAAAAGAATGAGGGGCACAACGCCAATTCGCACAGGAAAACATTCAATGTCTTAACGTGTGACAAACTTGTATGTATTTTGGACTATCAGGCTGTAATAAATGAATTTAACAACATGTGTGCAAGCCTTAAGTGCATGTACACATGGTGTTAAAAAAAAATCCGGCCTCCTCCTACCCCTTCAGCCGGCCATTCCATCTCCAGATTTGGTGCAGTTTTAGGAGTATTATTACACCAATATTTCCTAACATCTAGTTTAAAGATAGGATAGTACCTGCTGGCCCAGAATGTCCAACGCTCCCGATCGCAAGTGCTGTCCATACCTTTCCTAAATGTGTTACTCCACAATCCAACATGTGTGTAGCGCGCCAAGTTCCTCTTCATCCCTTGGAGGCGGGTTCTTCTGGTACCAATATTAGTACACCATTCCTCTTCTACCTACAACAAATGACCTATTCTTTGCCCACAATATGGGAAAGAATGAGGGGCACAACACCAATTCGAACTGGAAAACATTCTTTGTCTTAACGTGTGACAAACTTGTATGTATTCTGGACTATCAGGCTATAAAAAATGAATTTAACAACATGTGTGCAAGCCTTCAGTACATGCACACATGGTGTTAAAAAAAATCCGGCCTCCTCCTACCCCTTCAGCCGGCCATTCCATCTCCAGAATTGGTGCATTTTTAGGAGTATTATTACACCATTATTTCGTAACATCTAGTTTAAAGATAGGATAGTACCGGCTGGCCCAGAATATCCAACGCTCCCGATCGCAAGTGCTGTCCATACCTTTCCTAAATGTGTTACTCCACAATCCAACATGTGTGTAGCGCGCCAAATTCCTCTTCATCGCTTGGAGGCGCGTTCTTCTGGTACCAATATTAGTACACCATTCCTCTTCTACCTAAAACAAATGACCCATTCTTTGCCCACAATATGGAAAAGAATGAGGGGCACAACGCCAATTCGAACTAGAAAACATTCATTGTCTTAACGTGTGACAAACTTGTATGTATTCTGGACTATCAGGCTGTAAAAAATTAATTTAACAACATGTGTGCAAGACTTAAGTGCATGCACACATGGTGTTAAAAAAAATCCGGCCTCCTCCTACCCCATCAGCCGACCATTCCATTTTCAGAATTGGTGCGTTTTTAGGAGTATTTTTTACACCAATATTTCCTAACATCTAGTTTAAAGATAGGATAGTACCTGCTGGCCCAGAATGTCCAACGCTCCCGATCGCAAGTGCTGTCCATACCTTTCCTAAATGTGTTACACCACGATCCAACATGTGTGTAGCGCGCCAAGTTCCTCTTCATCCCTTGGAGGCGCGTTCTTCTGGTACCAATATTAGTACACCATTCCTCTTCTACCTACAACAAATGACCCATTCTTTGCCCACAATATGGGAAAGAATGAGGGGCACAACGCCAATTCGAACTGGAAAACATTCTTTATCTTAACGTGTGACAAACTCGTATGTATTCTGGACTATCAGGCTGTAAAAAATGAATTTAACAACATGTGTGCAAGACTTAAGTGCATGCACACATGGTGTTAAAAAAAATCCGGCCTCCTCCTACCCGTTCAGCCAGCCATTCCATCTCCAGAATTGGTGCGTTTTTAGGAGTATTATTACACCAATATTTCCTAACATCTAGTTTAAAGATTGGATAGTACCTGCTGGCCCAGAATGTCCAACACTCCCGATCGCAAGTGCTGTCCATACCTTTCCTAAATGTGTTACTCCACAATCCAACATGTGTGTATCTCACCAAGTTCCTCTTCATCCCTTGGAGGCGCGTTCTTCTGGTACCAATATTAGTACACCATTCCTCTTCTACCTACAAAAAATGACCTATTCTTTGCCCACAATATGGGAAAGAATGAGGGGCACAACACCAATTCGAACTGGAAAACATTCTTTGTCTTAACGTGTGACAAACTTGTATGTATTCTGGACTATCAGGCTATAAAAAATGAATTTAACAACATGTGTGCAAGCCTTCAGTGCATGCACACATGGTGTTAAAAAAAATCCGGCCTCCTCCTACCCCTTCAGCCGGCCATTCCATCTCCAGAATTGGTGCATTTTTAGGAGTATTATTACACCATTATTTCGTAACGTCTAGTTTAAAGATAGGATAGTACCGGCTGGCCCAGAATGTCCAACGCTCCCGATCGCAAGTGCTGTCCATACCTTTCCTAAATGTGTTACTCCACAATCCAACATGTGTGTATCTCACCAAGTTCCTCTTCATCCCTTGGAGGCGCGTTCTTCTGGTACCAATATTAGTACACCATTCCTCTTCTACCTAAAACAAATGACCCATTCTTTGCCCACAATATGGAAAAGAATGAGGGGCACAACGCCAATTCGAACTAGAAAACATTCATTGTCTTAACGTGTGACAAACTTGTATGTATTCTGGACTATCAGGCTGTAAAAAATTAATTTAACAACATGTGTGCAAGACTTAAGTGCATGCACACATGGTGTTAAAAAAAATCCGGCCTCCTCCTACCCCATCAGCCGACCATTCCATTTTCAGAATTGGTGCGTTTTTAGGAGTATTTTTTACACCAATATTTCCTAACATCTAGTTTAAAGATAGGATAGTACCTGCTGGCCCAGAATGTCCAACGCTCCCGATCGCAAGTGCTGTCCATACCTTTCCTAAATGTGTTACACCACGATCCAACATGTGTGTAGCGCGCCAAGTTCCTCTTCATCCCTTGGAGGCGCGTTCTTCTGGTACCAATATTAGTACACCATTCCTCTTCTACCTACAACAAATGACCCATTCTTTGCCCACAATATGGGAAAGAATGAGGGGCACAACGCCAATTCGAACTGGAAAACATTCTTTATCTTAACGTGTGACAAACTCGTATGTTTTCTGGACTATCAGGCTGTAAAAAATGAATTTAACAACATGTGTGCAAGACTTAAGTGCATGCACACATGGTGTTAAAAAAAATCCGGCCTCCTCCTACCCGTTCAGCCAGCCATTCCATCTCCAGAATTGGTGCGTTTTTAGGAGTATTATTACACCAATATTTCCTAACATCTAGTTTAAAGATAGGATAGTACCTGCTGGCCCAGAATGTCCAACACTCCCGATCGCAAGTGCTGTCCATACCTTTCCTAAATGTGTTACTCCACAATCCAACATGTGTGTATCTCACCAAGTTCCTCTTCATCCCTTGGAGGCGCGTTCTTCTGGTACCAATATTAGTACACCATTCCTCTTCTACCTACAAAAAATGACCTATTCTTTGCCCACAATATGGGAAAGAATGAGGGGCACAACACCAATTCGAACTGGAAAACATTCTTTGTCTTAACGTGTGACAAACTTGTATGTATTCTGGACTATCAGGCTATAAAAAATGAATTTAACAACATGTGTGCAAGCCTTCAGTGCATGCACACATGGTGTTAAAAAAAATCCGGCCTCCTCCTACCCCTTCAGCCGGCCATTCCATCTCCAGAATTGGTGCATTTTTAGGAGTATTATTACACCATTATTTCGTAACGTCTAGTTTAAAGATAGGATAGTACCGGCTGGCCCAGAATGTCCAACGCTCCCGATCGCAAGTGCTGTCCATACCTTTCCTAAATGTGTTACTCCACAATCCAACATGTGTGTATCTCACCAAGTTCCTCTTCATCCCTTGGAGGCGCGTTCTTCTGGTACCAATATTAGTACACCATTCCTCTTCTACCTACAACAAATGACCCATTTTTTTGCCCACAATATGGAAAAGAATGAGGGGCACAACGCCAATTCGAACTAGAAAACATTCATTGTCTTAACGTGTGAAAAACTTGTATGTATTCTGAACTATCAGGCTGTAAAAAATGAATTTAACAACATGTGTGCAAGACTTAAGTGCATGCACACATGGTGTTAAAAAAAATCCGGCCTCCTCCTACCCCATCAGCCGGCCATTCCATTTTCAGAATTGGTCAGTTTTTAGGAGTATTTTTTACACCAATATTTCCTAACATCTAGTTTAAATATAGGATAGTACCTACTGGGCCAGAATGTCCAACGCTCCCGATCGCAAGTGCTGTCCATACCTTTCCTAAATGTGTTACTCCATGATCCAACATGTGTGTAGCGCGCCAAGTTCCTCTTCATCCCTTGGAGGCGCGTTCTACTGGTGCCAATATTAGTACACCATTTCTCTTCTACCTACAACAAATGACCCATTCTTTGCCCACAATATGGGAAAGAATGAGGGGCACAACGCCAATTCGAACTGGAAAACATTCTTTGTCTTAACGTGTGACAAACTTGTATGTATTCTGGACTATCAGGCTATAAAAAATGAATTTAACAACATGTGTGCAAGCCTTCAGTGCATGCACACATGGTGTTAAAAAAAATCCAGCCTCCTCCTACCCCTTCAGCCGGCCATTCCATCTCCAGATTTGGTGCAGTTTTAGGAGTATTATTACACCAATATTTCCTAACATCTAGTTTAAAGATAGGATAGTACCTGCTGGCCCAGAATGTCCAACGCTCCCGATCGCAAGTGCTGTCCATACATTTCCTAAATGTGTTACTCCACGATCCAACAGGTGTGTAGCGCGCCAAGTTCCTCTTCATCCCTTGGAGGCGCGTTCTTCTGGTGCCAATATTAGTACACCATTCCTCTTCTACCTACAACAAATGACCCATTCTTTGCCCACAATATTGGAAAGAATGAGGGGCACAATGCCAATTCGAACTGGAAAACATTCTTTGTCTTAACGAGTGACAAACTTGTATGTATTCTGGACTATCAGGCTATAAAAAATGAATTTAACAACATGTGTGCAAGCCTTCAGTGCATGCACACATGGTGTTAAAAAAAAATCCGGCCTCCTCCTACCCCTTCAGCCGGCCATTCCATCTGCAGAATTGGTGCATTTTTAGGAGTATTATTACACCAATATTTCCTAACATCTAGTTTAAAGATAGGATAGTACCTGCTGGTCCAGAATATCCAACGCTCCCGATCGCAAGTGCTGTCCATACCTTTCCAAAATGTGTTACTCCACAATCCAACATGTGTGTAGCTCGCCAAGTTCCTCTTTATCCCTTGGAGGCGCTTTCTTCTGGTACCAATATTAGTACACCATTCCTCTTCTACCTACAACAAATGACCCATTCTTTGCCCACAATATGGGAAAGAATGAGGGGCACAACTCCAATTCGAACTGGAAAACATTCTTTGTCTTTACGTGTGACAAACTTGTATGTATTCTGGACTATCAGGCTATAAAAAATGAATTTAACAACATGTGTGCAAGCATTCAGTGCATGCACACATGGTATTAAAAAAAATCCGGCCTGCTCCTACCCCTTCAGCCGGCCATTCCATCTCCAGAATTGGTGCATTTTTAGGAGTATTATTACACAAATATTTCCTAACATCTAGTTTAAAGATAGGATAGTACCTGCTGGCCCAGAATATCCAACGCTCCCGATCGCAAGTGCTGTCCATACCTTTCCTAAATGTGTTACTCCACGATCCAACATGTGTGTAGCGCGCCAAGTTCCTCTTCATCCCTTGGAGGCGCGTTCTTCTGGTACCAATATTAGTACACCATTCCTCTTCTACCTACAACAAATGACCCATTCTTTGCCCACAATATGGGAAAGAATGAGGGGCACAACGCCAATTCGAACTGGAAAACATTCTTTGTCTTAACGAGTGACAAACTTGTATGTATTCTGGACTATCAGGCTATAAAAAATGAATTTAACAACATGTGTGCAAGACTTAAGTGCATGCACACATGGTGTTAAAAAAAATCCGGCCTCCTCCTACCCCTTCAGCCGGCCATTCCATCTCCAGATTTGGTGCAGTTTTAGGAGTATTATTACACCAATATTTCCTAACATCTAGTTTAAAGATAGGATAGTACCTGCTGGCCCAGAATGTCCAACGCTCCCGATCGCAAGTGCTGTCCATACCTTTCCTAAATGTGTTACTCCACGATCCAACAGGTGTGTAGCGCGCCAAGTTCCTCTTCATCCCTTGGAGGCGTGTTCTTCTGGTGCAAATATTAGTACACCATTCCTCTTCTACCTACAACAAATGACCTATTCTTTGCCCACAATATGGGAAAGAATGAGGGGCACAACACCAATTCGAACTGGAAACATTCTTTGTCTTAACGTGTGACAAACTTGTATGTATTCTGGACTATCAGGCTATAAAAAATAAATTTAACAACATGTGTGCAAGCCTTCAGTGCTTGGACACATGGTGTTAAAAAAGATCCGGCCTCCTCCTACCCCTTCAGACGGCAATTCCATCTCCAGAATTGGTGCATTTTTAGTAGTATTATTACACCAATATTTCCTAACATCTAGTTTAAAGATAGGATAGTACCTGCTGGCCCAGAATATCCAACGCTCCCGATCGCAAGTGCTGTCCATACCTTTCCAAATTGTGTTACTCCACAATCCAACATGTGTGTAGCGCGCCAAGTTCCTCTTCATCCCTTGGAGGCGTGTTCTTCTGGTACCAATATTAGTACACCATTCCTCTTCTACCTACAACAAATAACCCATTCTTTGCCCACAATATGGAAAAGAATGAGGGGCACAACGCCAATTCGCACAGGAAAACATTCATTGTCTTAACGTGTGACAAACTTGTATGTATTTTGGACTATCAGGCTGTAATAAATGAATTTAACAACATGTGTGCAAGCCTTAAGTGCATGTACACATGGTGTTAAAAAAAAATCCGGCCTCCTCCTACCCCTTCAGCCGGCCATTCCATCTCCAGATTTGGTGCAGTTTTAGGAGTATTATTACACCAATATTTCCTAACATCTAGTTTAAAGATAGGATAGTACCTGCTGGCCCAGAATGTCCAACGCTCCCGATCGCAAGTGCTGTCCATACCTTTCCTAAATGTGTTACTCCACAATCCAACATGTGTGTAGCGCGCCAAGTTCCTCTTCATCCCTTGGAGGCGGGTTCTTCTGGTACCAATATTAGTACACCATTCCTCTTCTACCTACAACAAATGACCTATTCTTTGCCCACAATATGGGAAAGAATGAGGGGCACAACACCAATTCGAACTGGAAAACATTCTTTGTCTTAACGTGTGACAAACTTGTATGTATTCTGGACTATCAGGCTATAAAAAATGAATTTAACAACATGTGTGCAAGCCTTCAGTACATGCACACATGGTGTTAAAAAAAATCCGGCCTCCTCCTACCCCTTCAGCCGGCCATTCCATCTCCAGAATTGGTGCATTTTTAGGAGTATTATTACACCATTATTTCGTAACATCTAGTTTAAAGATAGGATAGTACCGGCTGGCCCAGAATATCCAACGCTCCCGATCGCAAGTGCTGTCCATACCTTTCCTAAATGTGTTACTCCACAATCCAACATGTGTGTAGCGCGCCAAATTCCTCTTCATCGCTTGGAGGCGCGTTCTTCTGGTACCAATATTAGTACACCATTCCTCTTCTACCTAAAACAAATGACCCATTCTTTGCCCACAATATGGAAAAGAATGAGGGGCACAACGCCAATTCGAACTAGAAAACATTCATTGTCTTAACGTGTGACAAACTTGTATGTATTCTGGACTATCAGGCTGTAAAAAATTAATTTAACAACATGTGTGCAAGACTTAAGTGCATGCACACATGGTGTTAAAAAAAATCCGGCCTCCTCCTACCCCATCAGCCGACCATTCCATTTTCAGAATTGGTGCGTTTTTAGGAGTATTTTTTACACCAATATTTCCTAACATCTAGTTTAAAGATAGGATAGTACCTGCTGGCCCAGAATGTCCAACGCTCCCGATCGCAAGTGCTGTCCATACCTTTCCTAAATGTGTTACACCACGATCCAACATGTGTGTAGCGCGCCAAGTTCCTCTTCATCACTTGGAGGCGCGTTCTTCTGGTACCAATATTAGTACACCATTCCTCTTCTACCTACAACAAATGACCCATTCTTTGCCCACAATATGGGAAAGAATGAGGGGCACAACGCCAATTCGAACTGGAAAACATTCTTTATCTTAACGTGTGACAAACTCGTATGTATTCTGGACTATCAGGCTGTAAAAAATGAATTTAACAACATGTGTGCAAGACTTAAGTGCATGCACACATGGTGTTAAAAAAAATCCGGCCTCCTCCTACCCGTTCAGCCGGCCATTCCATCTCCAGAATTGGTGCGTTTATAGGAGTATTATTACACCAATATTTCCTAACATCTAGTTTAAAGATAGGATAGTACCTGCTGGCCCAGAATGTCCAACACTCCCGATCGCAAGTGCTGTCCATACCTTTCCTAAATGTGTTACTCCACAATCCAACATGTGTGTATCTCACCAAGTTCCTCTTCATCCCTTGGAGGCGCGTTCTTCTGGTACCAATATTAGTACACCATTCCTCTTCTACCTACAAAAAATGACCTATTCTTTGCCCACAATATGGGAAAGAATGAGGGGCACAACACCAATTCGAACTGGAAAACATTCTTTGTCTTAACGTGTGACAAACTTGTATGTATTCTGGACTATCAGGCTATAAAAAATGAATTTAACAACATGTGTGCAAGCCTTCAGTGCATGCACACATGGTGTTAAAAAAAATCCGGCCTCCTCCTACCCCTTCAGCCGGCCATTCCATCTCCAGAATTGGTGCATTTTTAGGAGTATTATTACACCATTATTTCGTAACGTCTAGTTTAAAGATAGGATAGTACCGGCTGGCCCAGAATGTCCAACGCTCCCGATCGCAAGTGCTGTCCATACCTTTCCTAAATGTGTTACTCCACAATCCAACATGTGTGTATCTCACCAAGTTCCTCTTCATCCCTTGGAGGCGCGTTCTTCTGGTACCAATATTAGTACACCATTCCTCTTCTACCTACAACAAATGACCCATTTTTTTGCCCACAATATGGAAAAGAATGAGGGGCACAACGCCAATTCGAACTAGAAAACATTCATTGTCTTAACGTGTGAAAAACTTGTATGTATTCTGAACTATCAGGCTGTAAAAAATGAATTTAACAACATGTGTGCAAGACTTAAGTGCATGCACACATGGTGTTAAAAAAAATCCGGCCTCCTCCTACCCCATCAGCCGGCCATTCCATTTTCAGAATTGGTCAGTTTTTAGGAGTATTTTTTACACCAATATTTCCTAACATCTAGTTTAAATATAGGATAGTACCTACTGGGCCAGAATGTCCAACGCTCCCGATCGCAAGTGCTGTCCATACCTTTCCTAAATGTGTTACTCCATGATCCAACATGTGTGTAGCGCGCCAAGTTCCTCTTCATCCCTCGGAGGCGCGTTCTACTGGTGCCAATATTAGTACACCATTTCTCTTCTACCTACAACAAATGACCCATTCTTTGCCCACAATATTGGAAAGAATGAGGGGCACAATGCCAATTCGAACTGGAAAACATTCTTTGTCTTAACGTGTGACAAACTTGTATGTATTCTGGACTATCAGGCTATAAAAAATGAAGTTAACAACATGTGTGCAAGCCTTCAGTGCATGCACACATGGTGTTAAAAAAAATCCAGCCTCCTCCTACCCCTTCAGCCGGCCATTCCATCTCCAGATTTGGTGCAGTTTTAGGAGTATTATTACACCAATATTTCCTAACATCTAGTTTAAAGATAGGATAGTACCTGCTGGCCCAGAATGTCCAACGCTCCCGATCGCAAGTGCTGTCCATACATTTCCTAAATGTGTTACTCCACGATCCAACAGGTGTTTATCGCTCCAAGTTCCTCTTCATCCATTGGAGGCTCGTTCTTCTGGTACCAATAATAGTACACCATTCCTCTTCTACCTACAACAAATGACCCATTCTTTGCCCACAATATGGGAAAGAATGAGGGGCACAACGCCAATTCGAACTGGAAAACATTCTTTGTCTTAACGTGTGACAAACTTGTATGTATTGTGGACTATCAGGCTATAAAAAATTTATTTAACATGTTTGCAAGCCTTCAGTTCATGCACACATGGTGTTTAAAAAAATCCGGCCTCCTCCTACCCCTTCAACCGGCCATTCCATCTCCAGAATTGGTGCATTCTTAGTAGTATTATTACACCAATATTTCCTAACATCTAGTTTAAAGATAGGATAGTACCTGCTGGCCCAGAATGTCCAACGCTCCCGATCGCAAGTGCTGTCCATACCTTTCCTAAATGTGTTACTCCACGATCCAACAGGTGTGTAGCACGCCAAGTTCCTCTTCATCCCTTGGAGACGCGTTCTTCTGGTACCAATATTAGTACACCATTCCTCTTCTACCTACAAGAAATGACCCATTCTTTGCCCACAATATGGGAAAGAATGAGGGGCACAACGCCAATTCGAACTGGAAAACATTCTTTGTCTTAACATGTGACAAACTTGTATGTATTCTGGACTATCAGGCTATAAAAAATGAATTTAACAACATGTGTGCAAGCCTTCAGTTCATGCACGCATGGTGTTAAAAAAAATCCGGCCTCCTCCTACCCCTTCAGCCGGCCATTCCATCTCCAGAATTGGTGCATTTTTAGGAGTATTATTACACCAATAATTCCTAACATCTAGTTTAAAGATATGATAGTACCTGCTGGCCCAGAATGTCCAACGCTCCCGATCGCAAGTGCTGTCCATACCTTTCCTATATGTGTTACTCCACGATCCAACATGTGTGTAGCGTGCCAAGTTTCTCTTCATCCCTTGGAGGCGCATTCTTCTGGTACCAATATTAGTACACCATTCCGCTTCTACCTACAACAAATGACCCATTCTTTGCCCACAATATGGGAAAGAATGAGGGGCACAACGCCAATTCGAACTGGAAAACATTCTTTGTCTTAACATGTGACAAACTTGTATGTATTCTGGACTATCAGGCTATAAAAAATGAATTTAACAACATGTGTGCAAGCCTTCAGTTCATGCACGCATGGTGTTAAAAAAAATCCGGCCTCCTCCTACCCCTTCAGCCGGCCATTCCATCGCCAGAATTGGTGCATTTTTAGGAGTATTATTACACCAATATTTCCTAACATCTAGTTTAAAGTTAGGATAGTACCTGCTGGCCCAGAATATCCAACGCACCAGATCGCAAGTGCTGTCCATACCTTTCCTACATGTGTTACTCCACGATCCAACAGGTGTTTATCGCGCCAAGTTCCTCTTCATCCCTTGGAGGCGCGTTCTTCTGGTACCAATATTAGTACACCATTCCTCTTCTACCTACAACAAATGACCCATTCTTTGCCCACAATATGGGAAAGAATGAGGGGCACAACGCCAATTCGAACTGGAAAACATTCTTTGTCTTAACATGTGACAAACTTGTATGTATTCTGGACTATCAGGCTATAAAAAATGAATTTAACAACATTTGTGCAAGCCTTCAGTTCATGCACGCATGGTGTTAAAAAAAATCCGGCCTCCTACCCCATCAGCCGGCCATTCCATTTTCAGAATTGGTGCGTTTTTAGGAGTATTTTTTACACCAATATTTCCTAACATCTAGTTTAAAGATAGGATAGTACCTGCTGGCCCAGAATGTCCAACGCTCCCGATCGCAAGTGCTGTCCATACCTTTCCTAAATGTGTTACACCACGATCCAACATGTGTGTAGCGCGCCAAGTTCTTCTTCATCCCTTGGAGGCGCGTTCTTCTGGTACCAATATTAGTACACCATTCCTCTTCTACCTACAACAAATGACCCATTCTTTGCCCACAATATGGGAAAGAATGAGGGGCACAACGCCAATTCGAACTGGAAAACATTCTTTGTCTTAACGTGTGACAAACTCGTATGTATTCTGGACTATCAGGCTGTAAAAAATGAATTTAACAACATGTGTGCAAGACTTAAGTGCATGCACACATGGTGTTAAAAAAAATCCGGCCTCCTCCTACCCCTTCAGCCGGCCAATCCATCTCCAGATTTGGTGCAGTTTTAGGAGTATTATTACACCAATATTTCCTAACATCTAGTTTAAAGATAGGATACTACCTGCTGGCCCAGAATGTCCAACGCTCCCGATCGCAAGTGCTGTCCATACCTTTCCTAAATGTGTTACTCCACGATCCAACAGGTGTGTAGCGCGCCAAGTTCCTCTTCATCCCTTGGAGGCGCGTTCTTCTGGTGCCAATATTAGTACACCATTCCTCTTCTACCTACAACAAATGACCTATTCTTTGCCCACAATATGGGAAAGAATGAGGGGCACAACGCCAATTCGAACTGGAAAACATTCTTTGTCTTAACATGTGACAAACTTGTATGTATTCTGGACTATCAGGCTATAAAAAATGAATTTAACAACATGTGTGCAAGCCTTCAGTGCATGCACACATGGTGTTAAAAAAAATCCGGCCTCCTCCTACCCCTTCAGCCGGCCATTCCATCACCAGAATTGGTGCATTTTTAGGAGTATTATTACACCATTATTTCGTAACATCTAGTTTAAAGATAGGATAGTACCGGCTGGCCCAGAATATCCAACGCTCCCGATCGCAAGTGCTGTCCATACCTTTCCTAAATGTGTTACTCCACAATCCAACATGTGTGTAGCGCGCCAAATTCCTCTTCATCCCTTGGAGGCGCGTTCTTCTGGTACCAATATTAGTACACCATTCCTCTTCTACGTACAACAAATGACCCATTCTTTGCCCACAATATGGAAAAGAATGAGGGGCACAACGCCAATTCGAACTAGAAAACATTCATTGTCTTAACGTGTGACAAACTTGTATGTATTCTGGACTATCAGGCTATAAAAAATGAATTTAACAACATGTGTGCAAGCCTTCAGTGCATGCACACATGGTGTTAAAAAAAATCCAGCCTCCTCCTACCCCTTCAGCCGGCCATTCCATCTACAGATTTGGTGCAGTTTTAGGAGTATTATTACACCAATATTTCCTAACATCTAGTTTAAAGATAGGATAGTACCTGCTGGCCCAGAATGTCCAACGCTCCCGATCGCAAGTGCTGTCCATACATTTCCTAAATGTGTTACTCCACGATCGAACAGGTGTGTAGCGTGCCAAGTTCCTCTTCATCCCTTGGAGGCGCGTTCTTCTGGTGCCAATATTAGTACACCATTCCTCTTCTACCTACAACAAATGACCTATACTTTGCCCACAATATGGGAAAGAATGAGGGGCACAACGCCAATTCGAACTGGCAAAAATTCTTTGTCTTAACGTGTGACAAACTTGTATGTATTCTGGACTATCAGGCTATAAAAAATGAATTTAACAACATGTGTGCAAGCATTCAGTGCATGCACACATGGTATTAAAAAAAATCCGGCCTCCTCCTACCCCTTCAGCCGGCCATTCCATCTCCAGAATTGGTGCATTTTTAGGAGTATTATTACACCAATATTTCCTAACATCTAGTTTAAAGATAGGATAGTACCTGCTGGCCCAGAATATCCAATGCTCCCGATCGCAAGTGCTGTCCATACCTTTCCTAAATGTGTTACTCCACGATCCAACATGTGTGTAGCGCGCCAAGTTCCTCTTCATCCCTTGGAGGCGTGTTCTTCTGGTACCAATATTAGTACACCATTCCTCTTCTACCTACAACAAATGACCGATTCTTTGCCCACAATATGGGAAAGAATGAGGGGCACAACGCCAACTCGAACTGGAAAACATTCTTTGTCTTAACGAGTGACAAACTTGTATGTATTCTGGACTATCAGGCTAAAAAAATTAATTTAACAACATGTGTGCAAGCCTTCAGTGCATGCACACATGGTGTTAAAAAAAATCCGGCCTCCTCCTACCCCTTCAGCCGGCCATTCCATCTCCAGAATTGGTGCATTTTTAGAAGTATTATTACACCAATATTTCCTAACATCTAGTTTAAAGGTAGGATAGTACCTGCTGGCCCAGAATATCCAACGCTCCCGATTGCAAGTGCTGTCCATACCTTTCCTACATGTGTTACTCCACGATCCAACAGGTGTTTATCGCTCAAAGTTCCTCTTCATCCCTTGGAGGCTCGTTCTTCTGGTACCAATATTAGTACACCATTCCTCTTCTACCTACAACAAATGACCCATTCTTTGCCCACAATATGGGAAAGAATGAGGGGCACAACGCCAATTCGAACTGGAAAACATTCTTTGTCTTAACGTGTGACAAACTTGTATGTATTGTGGACTATCAGGCTATAAAAAATTTATTTAACATGTTTGCAAGCCTTCAGTTCATGCACACATGGTGTTTAAAAAAATCCGGCCTCCTCCTACCCCTTCAGCCGGCCATTCCATCTCCAGAATTGGTGCATTCTTAGTAGTATTATTACACCAATATTTCCTAACATCTAGTTTAAAGATAGGATAGTACCTGCTGGCCCAGAATGTCCAACGCTCCCGATCGCAAGTGCTGTCCATACCTTTCCTAAATATGTTACTCCACGATCCAACAGGTGTGTAGCACGCCAAGTTCCTCTTCATCCCTTGGAGACGCGTTCTTCTGGTACCAATATTAGTACACCATTCCTCTTCTACCTACAAGAAATGACCCATTCTTTGCCCACAATATGGGAAAGAATGAGGGGCACAACGCCAATTCGAACTGGAAAACATTCTTTGTCTTAACATGTGACAAACTTGTATGTATTCTGGACTATCAGGCTATAAAAAATAAATTTAACAACATGTGTGCAAGCCTTCAGTTCATGCACGCATGGTGTTAAAAAAAATCCGGCCTCCTCCTACCCCTTCAGCCGGCCATTCCATCTCCAGAATTGGTGCATTTTTAGGAGTATTATTACACCAATATTTCCTAACATCTAGTTTAAAGATATGATAGTACCTGCTGGCCCAGAATGTCCAACGCTCCCGATCGCAAGTGCTGTCCATACCTTTCCTAAATGTGTTACTCCACGATCCAACATGTGTGTAGCGCGCCAAGTTCCTCTTCATCGCTTGGAGGCGCGTTCTACTGGTGCCAATATTAGTACACCATTTCTCTTCTACCTACAACAAATGACTCATTCTTTGCCCACAATATGGGAAAGAATGAGGGGCACAACGCCAATTCGAACTGGAAAACATTCTTTGTCTTAATGTGTGACAAACTTGTATGTATTCTGGACTATCAGGCTATAAAAAATGAATTTAACAACATGTGTGCAAGCCTTCAGTGCATGCACACATGGTGTTAAAAAAAATCCAGCCTCCTCCTACCCCTTCAGCCGGCCATTCCATCTCCAGATTTGGTGCAGTTTTAGGAGTATTATTACACCAATATTTCCTAACATCTAGTTTAAAGATAGGATAGTACCTGCTGGCCCAGAATATCCAACGCTCCCAATCGCAAGTGCTGTCCATACCTTTCCTATATGTGTTACTCCACGATCCAACAGGTGTTTATCGCGCCAAGTTCCTCTTCATCCCTTGGAGGCGCGTTCTTCTGGTACCAATATTAGTACACCATTCCTCTTCTACCTACAACAAATGACCCATTCTTTGACCACAATATGGGAAAGAATGAGGGGCACAACGCCAATTCGAACTGGAAAACATTCTTTGTCTTAACATGTGACAAACTTGTATGTATTCTGGACTATCAGGCTATAAAAAATGAATTTAACAACATGTGTGCAAGCCTTCAGTTCATGCACGCATGGTGTTAAAAAAAATCCAGCCTCCTCCTACCCCTTCAGCCGGCCAATCCATCTCCAGATTTGGTGCAGTTTTAGGAGTATTATTACACCAATATTTCCTAACATCTAGTTTAAAGATAGGATACTACCTGCTGGCCCAGAATGTCCAACGCTCCCGATCGCAAGTGCTGTCCATACCTTTCCTAAATGTGTTACTCCACAATCCAACAGGTGTGTAGCGCGCCAAGTTCCTCTTCATCCCTTGGAGGCGCGTTCTTCTGGTGCCAATATTAGTACACCATTCCTCTTCTACCTACAACAAATGACCTATTCTTTGCCCACAATATGGGAAACAATGAGGGGCACAACGCCAATTCGAACTGGAAACATTCTTTGTCTTAACGTGTGACAAACTTGTATGTATTCTGGACTATCAGGCTATAAAAAATGAATTTAACAACATGTGTGCAAGCCTTCAGTGCATGCACACATGGTGTTAAAAAAAATCCGGCCTCCTCCTACCCCTTCAGCCGGCCATTCCATCTCCAGAATTGGTGCATTTTTAGGAGTATTATTACACCATTATTTCGTAACATCTAGTTTAAAGATAGGATAGTACCGGCTGGCCCAGAATATGCAACGCTCCCGATCGCAAGTGCTGTCCATATCTTTCCTAAATGTGTTACTCCACAATCCAACATGTGTGTAGCGCGCCAAATTCCTCTTCATCCCTTGGAGGCGCGTTCTTCTGGTACCAATATTAGTACACCATTCCTCTTCTACGTACAACAAATGACCCATTCTTTGCCCACAATATGGAAAAGAATGAGGGGCACAACGCCAATTCGAACTAGAAAACATTCATTGTCTTAACGTGTGACAAACTTGTATGTATTCTGGAATATCAGGCTGTAAAAAATGAATTTAACAACATGTGTGCAAGACTTAAGTGCATGCACACATGGTGTTAAAAAAAATCCGGCCTCCTCCTACCCCTTCAGCCGGCCATTCCATCTCCAGATTTGGTGCAGTTTTAGGAGTATTATTACACCAATATTTCCTAACATCTAGTTTAAAGATAGGATAGTACCTGCTGGCCCAGAATGTCCAAGGCTCCCGATCGCAAGTGCTGTCCATACCTTTCCTAAATGTGTTACTCCACGATCCAGCAGGTGTGTAGCGCGCCAAGTTCCTATTCATCCCTTGGAGGCGCGTTCTTCTGGTACCAATATTAGTACACCATTCCTCTTCTACCTACAACAAATGACCCATTCTTTGCCCACAATATGGGAAAGAATGAGGGGCACAACGCCAATTCGAACTGGAAAACATTCTTTGTCTTAACGTGTGACAAACTTATATGTATTCTGGACTATCAGGCTATAAAAAATGAATTTAACAACATGTGTGCAAGCCTTCAGTGCATGCACACATGGTGTTAAAAAAAAAATCTGGCCTCCTCCTACCCCTTCAGCCGGCCATTCCATCTCCAGATTTGGTGCAGTTTTAGGAGTATTATTACACCAATATTTCCTAACATCTAGTTTAAAGATAGGATAGTACCTGCTGGCCCAGAATGTCCAACGCTCCCGATCGCAAGTGCTGTCCATACCTTTCCTAAATGTGTTACTCCACAATCCAACATGTGTGTAGCGCGCCAAGTTCCTCTTCATCCCTTGGTGGCGCGTTCTTCTGGTACCAATATTAGTACACCATTCCTCTTCTACCTACAACAAATTACCCATTCTTTGCCCACAATATGGAAAAGAATGAGGGGCACAACGCCAATTCGAACTAGAAAACATTCATTGTCTTAACGTGTGAAAAACTTGCATGTATTCTGGACTATCAGGCTGTAAAAAATGAATTTAACAACATGTGTGCAAGACTTAAGTGCATGCACACATGGTGTTAAAAAAAATCCGGCATCCTCCTACCCCATCAGCCGGCCATTCCATTTTCCGAATTGGTGCGTTTTTAGGAGTATTTTTTACACCAATATTTCCTAACATCTAGTTTAAAGATAGGATAGTACCTGCTGGCCCAGAATGTCCAACGCTCCCGATCGCAAGTGCTGTCCATACCTTTCCTAAATGTGTTACACCACGATCCAACATGTGTGTAGCGCGCCAAGTAACTCTTCATCCCTTGGAGGCGCGTTCTTCTGGTACCAATATTAGTACACCATTCCTCTTCTACCTACAACAAATGACCCATTCTTTGCCCACAATATGGGAAAGAATGAGGGGCACAACGCCAATTCGAACTGGAAAACATTTTTTGTCTTAACGTGTGACAAACTCGTATGTATTCTGGACTATCAGGCTGTAAAAAATGAATTTAACAACATGTGTGCAAGACTTAAGTGCATGCACACATGGTGTTAAAAAAAATCCGGCCTCCTCCTACCCCTTCAGCCGGCCATTCCATCTCCAGATTTGGTGCAGTTTTAGGAGTATTATTACACCAATATTTCCTAACATCTAGTTTAAAGATAGGATACTACCTGCTGGCCCAGAATGTCCAACGCTCCCGATCGCAAGTGCTGTCCATACCTTTCCTAAATGTGTTACTCCAAGATCCAACAGGTGTGTAGCGCGCCAAGTTCCTCTTCATCCCTTGGAGGCGCGTTCTTCTGGTGCCAATATTAGTACACCATTCCTCTTCTACCTACAACAAATGACCTATTCTTTGCCCACAATATGGGAAAGAATGAGGGGCACAACGCCAATTCGAACTGGAAACATTCTTTGTCTTAACGTGTGACAAACTTGTATGTATTCTGGACTATCAGGCAATAAAAAATTTATTTAACATGTTTGCAAGCCTTCAGTTCATGCACACATGGTGTTTAAAAAAATCCGGCCTCCTCCTACCCCTTCAACCGGCCATTCCATCTCCAGAATTGGTGCATTCTTAGTAGTATTATTACACCAATATTTCCTAACATCTAGTTTAAAGATAGGATAGTACCTGCTGGCCCAGAATGTCCAACGCTCCCGATCGCAAGTGCTGTCCATACCTTTCCTAAATATGTTACTCCACGATCCAACAGGTGTGTAGCGCGCCAAGTTCCTCTTCATCACTTGGAGGCGCGTTCTACTGGTGCCAATATTAGTACACCATTTCTCTTCTACCTACAACAAATGACCCATTCTTTGCCCACAATATGGGAAAGAATGAGGGGCACAACGCCAATTCGAACTGGAAAACATTCTTTGTCTTAATGTGTGACAAACTTGTATGTATTCTGGACTATCAGGCTATAAAAAATGAATTTAACAACATGTGTGCAAGCCTTCAGTGCATGCACACATGGTGTTAAAAAAAATCCGGCCTCCTCCTACCCCTTCAGCCGGCCATTCCATCTCCAGATTTGGTGCAGTTTTAGGAGTATTATTACACCAATATTTCCTAACATCTAGTTTAAAGATAGGATAGTACCTGCTGGCCCAGAATATCCAACGCTCCCAATCGCAAGTGCTGTCCATACCTTTCCTACATGTGTTACTCCACGATCCAACAGGTGTTTATCGCGCCAAGTTCCTCTTCATCCCTTGGAGGCGCGTTCTTCTGGTACCAATATTAGTACACCATTCCTCTTCTACCTACAACAAATGACCCATTCTTTGACCACAATATGGGAAAGAATGAGGGGCACAACGCCAATTCGAACTGGAAAACATTCTTTGTCTTAACATGTGACAAACTTGTATGTATTCTGGACTATCAGGCTATAAAAAATGAATTTAACAACATGTGTGCAAGCCTTCAGTTCATGCACGCATGGTGTTAAAAAAAATCCAGCCTCCTCCTACCCCTTCAGCCAGCCAATCCATCTCCAGATTTGGTGCAGTTTTAGGAGTATTATTACACCAATATTTCCTAACATCTAGTTTAAAGATAGGATACTACCTGCTGGCCCAGAATGTCCAACGCTCCCGATCGCAAGTGCTGTCCATACCTTTCCTAAATGTGTTACTCCACGATCCAACAGGTGTGTAGCGCGCCAAGTTCCTCTTCATCCCTTGGAGGCGCGTTCTTCTGGTGCCAATATTAGTACACCATTCCTCTTCTACCTACAACAAATGACCTATTCTTTGCCCACAATATGGGAAAGAATGAGGGGCACAACACCAATTCTAACTGGAAAACATTCTTTGTCTTAACGTGTGACAAACTTGTATGTATTCTGGACTATCAGGCTATAAAAAATGAATTTAACAACATGTGTGCAAGCCTTCAGTGCATGCACACATGGTGTTAAAAAAAATCAGGCCTCCTCCTACCCCTTCAGCCGGCCATTCCATCTCCAGAATTGGTGCATTTTTAGGAGTATTATTACACCATTATTTCGTAATGTCTAGTTTAAAGATAGGATAGTACCGGCTGGCCCAGAATGTCCAACGCTCCCGATCGCAAGTGCTGTCCATACCTTTCCTAAATGTGTTACTCCACAATCCAACATGTGTGTAGCGCGCCAAGTTCCTCTTCATCCCTTGGAGGTGCGTTCTTCTGGTACCAATATTAGTACACCATTCCTCTTCTACCTACAACAAATGACCCATTCTTTGCCCACAATATGGAAAAGAATGAAGGGCACAACGCCAATTCGAACTAGAAAACATTCATTGTCTTAACGTGTGAAAAACTTGCATGTATTCTGGACTATCAGGCTGTAAAAAATGAATTTAACAACATGTGTGCAAGACTTAAGTGCATGCACACATGGTGTTAAAAAAAATCCGGCATCCTCCTACCCCATCAGCCGGCCATTCCATTTTCAGAATTGGTGCGTTTTTAGGAGTATTTTTTACACCAATATTTCCTAACATCTAGTTTAAAGATAGGATAGTACCTGCTGGCCCAGAATGTCCAACGCTCCCGATTGCAAGTGCTGTCCATACCTTTCCTAAATGTGTTACACCACGATCCAACATGTGTGTAGCGCGCCAAGTAACTCTTCATCCCTTGGAGGCGCGTTCTTCTGGTACCAATATTAGTACACCATTCCTCTTCTACCTACAACAAATGACCCATTCTTTGCCCACAATATGGGAAAGAATGAGGGGCACAACGCCAATTCGAACTGGAAAACATTCTTTGTCTTAACGTGTGACAAACTCCTATGTATTCTGGACTATCAGGCTGTAAAAAATGAATTTAACAACATGTGTGCAAGACTTAAGTGCATGCACACATGGTGTTAAAAAAAATCCGGCCTCCTCCTACCCCTTCAGCCGACCATTCCATCTCCAGATTTGGTGCAGTTTTAGGAGTATTATTACACCAATATTTCCTAACATCTAGTTTAAAGATAGGATAGTACCTGCTGGCCCAGAATATCCAACGCTCCCAATCGCAAGTGCTGTCCATACCTTTCCTACATGTGTTACTCCACGATCCAACAGGTGTTTATCGCGCCAAGTTCCTCTTCATCCCTTGGAGGCGCGTTCTTCTGGTACCAATATTAGTACACCATTCCTCTTCTACCTACAACAAATGACCCATTCTTTGACCACAATATGGGAAAGAATGAGGGGCACAACGCCAATTCGAACTGGAAAACATTCTTTGTCTTAACATGTGACAAACTTGTATGTATTCTGGACTATCAGGCTATAAAAAATGAATTTAACAACATGTGTGCAAGCCTTCAGTTCATGCACGCATGGTGTTAAAAAAAATCCGGCCTCCTCCTACCCCTTCAGCCGGCCATTCCATCTCCAGAATTGGTGCATTTTTAGGAGTATTATTACACCAATAATTCCTAACATCTAGTTTAAAGATATGATAGTACCTGCTGGCCCAGAATGTCCAACGCTCCCGATCGCAAGTGCTGTCCATACCTTTCCTAAATGTGTTACTCCTTGATCCAACATGTGTGTAGCGCGCCAAGTAACTCTTCATCCCTTGGAGGCGCGTTCTTCTGGTACCAATATTAGTACACCATTCCTCTTCTACCTACAACAAATGACCCATTATTTGCCCACAATATGGGAAAGAATGAGGGGCACAACGCCAATTCGAACTGGAAAACATTCTTTGTCTTAACGTGTGACAAACTCCTATGTATTCTGGACTATCAGGCTGTAAAAAATGAATTTAACAACATGTGTGCAAGACTTAAGTGCATGCACACATGGTGTTAAAAAAAATCCGGCCTCCTCCTACCCCTTCAGCCGGCCATTCCATCTCCAGATTTGGTGCAGTTTTAGGAGTATTATTACACCAATATTTCCTAACATCTAGTTTAAAGATAGGATAGTACCTGCTGGCCCAGAATGTCCAACGCTCCCGATCGCAAGTGCTGTCCATACATTTCCTAAATGTGTTACTCCACGATCGAACAGGTGTGTAGCGCGCCAAGTTCCTCTTCATCCCTTGGAGGTGCGTTCTTCTGGTGCCAATATTAGTACACCATTCCTCTTCTACCTGCAACAAATGACCTATACTTTGCCCACAATATGGGAAAGAATGAGGGGCACAACGCCAATTCGAACTGGCAAAAATTCTTTGTCTTAACGTGTGACAAACTTGTATGTATTCTGGACTATCAGGCTATAAAAAATGAATTTAACAACATGTGTGCAAGCCTTCAGTGCATGCACACATGGTGTTAAAAAAAATCCGGCCTCCTCCTACCCCTTCAGCCGGCCATTCCATCTCCAGATTTGGTGCAGTTTTAGAAGTATTATTACACCAATATTTCCTAATATCTAGTTTAAAGATAGGATAGTACCTGCTGGTCCAGAATGTCCAACGCTCCCGATCGCAAGTGCTGTCCATACATTTCCTAAATGTGTTACTCCACGATCGAACAGGTGTGTAGCACGCCAAGTTCCTCTTCATCCCTTGGAGGCGCGTTCTTCTGGTGCCAATATTAGTACACCATTCCTCTTCTACCTACAACAAATGACCTATACTTTGCCCACAATATTTGAAAGAATGAGGGGCACAACGCCAATTCGAACTGGCAAAAATTCTTTGTCTTAACGTGTGACAAACTTGTATGTATTCTGGACTATCAGGCTATAAAAAATGAATTTAACAACATGTGTGCAAGCCTTCAGTGCATGCACACATGGTGTTAAAAAAAATCCGGCCTCCTCCTACCCCTTCAGCCGGCCATTCCATCTCCAGATTTGGTGCAGTTTTAGGAGTATTATTACACCAATATTTCCTAACATCTAGTTTAAAGATAGGATAGTAGCTGCTGGCCCAGAATATCCAACGCTCCCGATCGCAAGTGCTGTCCATACCTTTCCAAATTGTGTTACTCCACAATCCAACATGTGTGTAGCGCGCCAAGTTCCTCTTCATACCTTGGAGGCGCGTTCTTCTGGTACCAATATTAGTACACCATTCCTCTTCTACCTACAACAAATGACCCATTCTTTGCCCACAATATGGAAAAGAATGAGGGGCACAACGTCAATTCGAACAGGAAGACATTCATTGTCTTAACGTATGACAAACTTGTATGTATTCTGGACTATCAGGTTATAAAAAATGAATTTAACAACATGTGTGCAAGCCTTCAGTGCATGCACACATGGTGTTAAAAAAAAATCCGGCCTCCTCCTACCCCTTCAGCCGGCCTTTCCATCTCCAGAATTGGTGCATTTTTAAGAGTATTATTACACCAATATTTCCTAACATCTAGTTTAAAGATAGGATAGTACCTGCTGGCCCAGAATATCCAACGCTCCCGATCGCAAGTGCTGTCCATACCTTTCCAAAATGTGTTACTCCACAATCCAACATGTGTGTAGCTCGCCAAGTTCCTCTTTATCCCTTGGAGGCGCTTTCTTCTGGTACCAATATTAGTACACCATTCCTCTTCTACCTACAACAAATGACCCATTCTTTGCCCACAATATGGGAAAGAATGAGGGGCACAACGCCAATTCGAACTGGAAACATTCTTTGTCTTAACGTGTGACAAACTTGTATGTATTCTGGACTATCAGGCTATAAAAAATGAATTTAACGACATGTGTGCAAGCCTTCAGTGCATGGACACATGGTGTTAAAAAAAATCCGGCCTCCTCCTACCTCTTCAGCCGGCCATTCCATCTCCAGAATTGTTGCGTTTTTAGGAGTATTTTTACACCAATATTTCCTAACATCTAGTTTAAGGATAGGATAGTACCTACTGGGCCAGAATGTCCAACGCTCCCAATCGCAAGTGCTGTCCATACCTTTCCTAAATGTGTTACTCCACGATCCAACATGTGTGTAGCGCGCCAAGTTCCTCTTCATCCCTTGGAGGCGCGTTCTACTGGTGCCAATATTAGTACACCATTTCTCTTCTACCTACAACAAATGACCCATTCTTTGCCCACAATATGGGAAAGAATGAGGGGCACAACGCCAATTCGAACTGGAAAACATTCTTTGTCTTAACGTGTGACAAACTTGTATGTATTCTGGACTATCAGGCTATAAAAAATGAATTTAACAACATGTGTGCAAGCCTTCAGTGCATGCACACATGGTGTTAAAAAAAATCCAGCCTCCTCCTACCCCTTCAGCCGGCCATTCCATCTCCAGATTTGGTGCAGTTTTAGGAGTATTATTACACCAATATTTCCTAACATCTAGTTTAAAGATAGGATAGTACCTGCTGGCCCAGAATGTCCAACGCTCCCGATCGCAAGTGCTGTCCATACCTTTCCAAAATGTGTTACTCCACAATCCAACATGTGTGTAGCTCGCCAAGTTCCTCTTTATCCCTTGGAGGCGCTTTCTTCTGGTACCAATATTAGTACACCATTCCTCTTCTACCTACAACAAATGACCCATTCTTTGCCCACAATATGGGAAAGAATGAGGGGCACAACGCCAATTCGAACTGGAAACATTCTTTGTCTTAACGTGTGACAAACTTGTATGTATTCTGGACTATCAGGCTATAAAAAATGAATTTAACGACATGTGTGCAAGCCTTCAGTGCATGGACACGTGGTGTTAAAAAAAATCCGGCCTCCTCCTACCTCTTCAGCCGGCCATTCCATCTCCAGAATTGTTGCGTTTTTAGGAGTATTTTTACACCAATATTTCCTAACATCTAGTTTAAGGATAGGATAGTACCTACTGGGCCAGAATGTCCAACGCTCCCAATCGCAAGTGCTGTCCATACATTTCCTAAATGTGTTACTCCACGATCGAACAGGTGTGTAGCGCGCCAAGTTCCTCTTCATCCCTTGGAGGTGCGTTCTTCTGGTGCCAATATTAGTACACCATTCCTCTTCTACCTACAACAAATGACCTATACTTTGCCCACAATATGGGAAAGAATGAGGGGCACAACGCCAATTCGAACTGGCAAAAATTCTTTGTCTTAACGTGTGACAAACTTGTATGTATTCTGGACTATCAGGCTATAAAAAATGAATTTAACAACATGTGTGCAAGCCTTCAGTGCATGCACACATGGTGTTAAAAAAAATCCGGCCTCCTCCTACCCCTTCAGCCGGCCATTCCATCTCCAGAATTGGTGCATTTTTAGGAGTATTATTACACCAATATTTCCTAACATCTAGTTTAAAGATAGGATAGTACCTGTTGGCCCAGAATATCCAACGCTCCCGATCGCAAGTGCTGTCCATACCTTTCCAAATTGTGTTACTCCACAATCCAAAATGTGTGTAGCGCGCCAAGTTCCTCTTCATCCCTTGGAGGCGCGTTCTTCTGGTACCAATATTAGTACACCATTCCTCTTCTACCTACAACAAATGACCCATTCTTTGCCCACAATATGGGAAAGAATGAGGGGCACAACGCCAATTCGAACTGGAAAACATTCTTTGTCTTAACGTGTGACAAACCTGTATGTATTCTGGACTATCAGGCTATAAAAAATGAATTTAACAACATGTGTGCAAGCCTTCAGTGCATGCACACATGGTGTTAAAAAAAATCCAGCCTCCTCCTACCCCTTCAGCCGGCCATTCCATCTCCAGATTTGGTGCAGTTTTAGAAGTATTATTACACCAATATTTCCTAACATCTAGTTTAAAGATAGGATAGTACCTGCTGGTCCAGAATGTCCAACGCTCCCGATCGCAAGTGCTGTCCATACATTTCCTAAATGTGTTACTCCACGATCGAACAGGTGTGTAGCACGCCAAGTTCCTCTTCATCCCTTGGAGGCGCGTTCTTCTGGTGCCAATATTAGTACACCATTCCTCTTCTACCTACAACAAATGACCTATACTTTGCCCACAATATTTGAAAGAATGAGGGGCACAACGCCAATTCGAACTGGCAAAAATTCTTTGTCTTAACGTGTGACAAACTTGTATGTATTCTGGACTATCAGGCTATAAAAAATGAATTTAACAACATGTGTGCAAGCCTTCAGTGCATGCACACATGGTGTTAAAAAAAATCCGGCCTCCTCCTACCCCTTCAGCCGGCCATTCCATCTCCAGATTTGGTGCAGTTTTAGGAGTATTATTACACCAATATTTCCTAACATCTAGTTTAAAGATAGGATAGTACCTGCTGGCCCAGAATATCCAACGCTCCCGATCGCAAGTGCTGTCCATACCTTTCCAAATTGTGTTACTCCACAATCCAACATGTGTGTAGCGCGCCAAGTTCCTCTTCATACCTTGGAGGCGCGTTCTTCTGGTACCAATATTAGTACACCATTCCTCTTCTACCTACAACAAATGACCCATTCTTTGCCCACAATATGGAAAAGAATGAGGGGCACAACGTCAATTCGAACAGGAAGACATTCATTGTCTTAACGTGTGACAAACTTGTATGTATTCTGGACTATCAGGTTATAAAAAATGAATTTAACAACATGTGTGCAAGCCTTCAGTGCATGCACACATGGTGTTAAAAAAAAATCCGGCCTCCTCCTACCCCTTCAGCCGGCCTTTCCATCTCCAGAATTGGTGCATTTTTAAGAGTATTATTACACCAATATTTCCTAACATCTAGTTTAAAGATAGGATAGTACCTGCTGGCCCAGAATATCCAACGCTCCCGATCGCAAGTGCTGTCCATACCTTTCCAAAATGTGTTACTCCACAATCCAACATGTGTGTAGCTCGCCAAGTTCCTCTTTATCCCTTGGAGGCGCTTTCTTCTGGTACCAATATTAGTACACCATTCCTCTTCTACCTACAACAAATGACCCATTCTTTGCCCACAATATGGGAAAGAATGAGGGGCACAACTCCAATTCGAACTGGAAAACATTCTTTGTCTTTACGTGTGACAAACTTGTATGTATTCTGTACTATCAGGCTATAAAAAATGAATTTAACAACATGTGTGCAAGCATTCAGTGCATGCACACATGGTATTAAAAAAAATCCGGCCTCCTCCTACCCCTTCAGCCGGCCATTCCATCTCCAGAATTGGTGCATTTTTAGGAGTATTATTACACCAATATTTCCTAACATCTAGTTTAAAGATAGGATAGTACCTGCTGGCCCAGAATATCCAATGCTCCCGATCGCAAGTGCTGTCCATACCTTTCCTAAATGTGTTACTCCACGATCCAACATGTGAGTAGCGCGCCAAGTTCCTCTTCATCCCTTGGAGGCGCGTTCTTCTGGTACCAATATTAGTACACCATTCCTCTTCTACCTACAACAAATGACCGATTCTTTGCCCACAATATGGGAAAGAATGAGGGGCACAACGCCAATTCGAACTGGAAAACATTCTTTGTCTTAACGAGTGACAAACTTGTATGTATTCTGGACTATCAGGCTAAAAAAATGAATTTAACAACATGTGTGCAAGCCTTCAGTGCATGCACACATGGTGTTAAAAAAAAATCCGGCCTCCTCCTACCCCTTCAGCCGGCCAATCCATCTCCAGAATTGGTGCATTTTTAGGAGTATTATTACACCAATATTTCCTAACATCTAGTTTAAAGATAGGATAGTACCTGCTGGCCCAGAATATCCAACGCTCCCGATCGCAAGTGCTGTCCACACCTTTCCTAAATGTGTTACTCCACAATCCAACATGTGTGTAGCGCGCCAAGTTCCTCTTCATCCCTTGGAGGCGCGTTCTGCTGGTACAAATATTAGTACACCATTCCTCTTCTACCTACAACAAATGACCCATTCTTTGCCCACAATATGGAAAAGAATGAGGGGCACAATGCCAATTCGAACTGGAAAACATTCATTGTCTTAACGTGTGACAAACTTGTATGTATTCTGGACTATCTGGTTGTAAAAAATGAATTTAACAACATGTGTGCAAGACTTAAGTGCATGCAAACATAGTGTTACAAAAAATCCGGCCTCCTCCTACCCGTTCAGCCGGCCATTCCATCTCCAGATTTGTTGCAGTTTTAGGAGTATTATTACACCAATATTTCCTAACATCTAGTTTAAAGATAGGATAGTACCTGCTGGCCCAGAATGTCCAACGCTCTCGATCGCAAGTGCTGTCCATACCTTTCCTAAATGTGTTACTCCATGATCCAACAGGTGTGTAGCGCGCCAAGTTCCTCTTCATCCCTTGGAGGCGCGTTCTTCTGGTACCAATATTAGTACACCATTCCTCTTCTACCTACAACAAATGACCCATTCTTTGCCCACAATATGGGAAAGAATGAGGGGCACAACGCCAATTCGAACTGGAAAACATTCTTTGTCTTAATGTGTGACAAACTTGTATGTATTCTGGACTATCAGGCTATAAAAAATGAATTTAACAACATGTGTGCAAGCCTTCATTGCATGCACACATGGTGTTAAAAAAAATCCGGCCTCTTCCTACCCGTTCAGCCGGCCATTCCATCTCCAGAATTGGTGCATTTTTAGGAGTATTATTACACCAATATTTCCTATCATCTAGGTTAAAAATAGGATAGTACCTGCTGGCCCAGAATATCCAACGCTCCCGATCGCAAGTGCTGTCCATATCTTTCCAAATTGTGTTACTCCACAATCCAACATGTTTGTAGCGCGCCAATTTCCTCTTCATCCCTTGGAGGCGCGTTCTTCTGGTACCAATATTAGTACACCATTCCTCTTCTACCTACAACAAATAACCCATACTTTGCCCACAATATGGGAAAGAATGAGGGGCACAACGCCAATTTCGAACTGGAAAACATTCATTGTCTTAACATATGACAAACTTGTATGTATTCTGGACTATCAGGCTGTAAAAAATGAATTTAACAACATGTGTGCAAGCATTCAGTGCATGCACACATGGTATTAAAAAAAATCCGGCCTCCTCCTACCCCTTCAGCCGGCCATTCCATCTCCAGAATTGGTGCATTTTTAGGAGTATTATTACACCAATATTTCCTAACATCTAGTTTAAAGATAGGATAGTACCTGCTGGCCCAGAATATTCAACGCTCTTGATCGCAAGTGCTGTCCATACCTTTCCAAAATGTGTTACTCCACAATCCAACATGTGTGTAGCTCGCCAAGTTCCTCTTCATCCCTTGGAGGCGCGTTCTTCTGGTACCAGTATTAGTACACCATTCCTCTTCTACCTACAACAAATGACCCATTCTTTGCCCACAATATGGGAAAGAATGAGGGGCACAACACCAATTCGAACTGGAAAACATTCTTTGTCTTTACGTGTGACAAACTTGTATGTATTCTGGACTATCAGGCTATAAAAAATGAATTTAACAACATGTGTGCAAGCATTCAGTGCATGCACACATGGTATTAAAAAAAATCCGGCCTCCTCCTACCCCTTCAGCCGGCCATTCCATCTCCAGAATTGGTGCATTTTTAGGAGTATTATTACACCAATATTTCCTAACATCTAGTTTAAAGATAGGATAGTACCTGCTGGCCCAGAATATTCAACGCTCTTGATCGCAAGTGCTGTCCATACCTTTCCTAAATGTGTTTCTCCACGATCCAACATGTGTGTAGCGCGCCAAGTTCCTCTTCATCCCTTGGAGGCGCGTTCTTCTGGTACCAATATTAGTACACCATTCCTCTTCTACCTACAAGAAATGACCCATTCTTTGCCCACAATATGGGAAAGAATGAGGGGCACAACGCCAATTCGAACTGGAAAACATTCTTTGTCTTAACGAGTGACAAACTTGTATGTATTCTGGACTATCAGGCTAAAAAAATGAATTTAACAACACGTGTGCAAGCCTTCAGTGCATGCACACATGGTGTTAAAAAAAAAATCCGGCCTCCTCCTACCCCTTCAGCCGGCCATTCCATCTCCAGAATTGGTGCATTTTTAGGAGTATTATTACACCAATATTTCCTAACATCTAGTTTAAAGATAGGATAGTACCTGCTGGCCCAGAATATCCAACGCTCTCGATCGCAAGTGCTGTCCATACCTTTCCAAAATGTGTCACTCCACAATCCAACATGTGTGTAGCTCGCCAAGTTCCTCTTCATCCCTTGGAGGCGCGTTCTGCTGGTACAAATATTAGTACACCATTCCTCTTCTACCTAAAACAAATGACCCATTCTTTGCCCACAATATGGGAAAGAATGAGGGGCACAACGCCAATTCGAACTGGAAAACATTCTTTGTCTTAACGAGTGACAAACTTGTATGTATTCTGGACTATCAGGCTAAAAAAATAAATTCAACAACATGTGTGCAAGCCTTCAGTGCATGCACACATGGTGTTAAAAAAAATCCGGCCTCCTCCTACCCCTTCAGCCGGCCATTCCATCTCCAGAATTGGTGCATTTTTAGGAGTATTATTACACCAATATTTCCTAACATCTAGTTTAAAGATAGGATAGTACCTGATGGCCCAGAATGTCCAACGCTCCCGATCGCAAATGCTGTTCATACCTTTCCTAAATGTGTTACTCCACGATCCAACAGGTGTGTAGCGCTCCAAGTTCCTCTTCATCCCTTGGAGGCGCGATCTTCTGGTACCAATATTAGTAGACTATTCCTCTTCTACCTACAACAAATGACCCATTCTTTGCCCACAATATGGGAAAGAATGAGGGGCACAACGCCAATTCGAACTGGAAAACATTCTTTGTCTTAACGTGTGACAAACTTATATGTATTCTGGACTATCAGGCTATAAAAAATTAATTTAACAACATGTGTGCAAGCCTTCAGTGCATGCACACATGGTGTTAAAAAAAAATCCGGCCTCCTCCTACCCCTTCAGCCGGCCATTCCATCTCCAGATTTGGTGCAGTTTTAGGAGTATTATTACACCAATATTTCCTAACATCTAGTTTAAAGATAGGATAGTACCTGCTGGCCCAGAATGTCCAAGGCTCCCGATCGCAAGTGCTGTCCATACCTTTCCTAAATGTGTTACTCCACGATCCAACAGGTGTGTAGCGCGCCAAGTTCCTATTCATCCCTTGGAGGCGCGTTCTTCTGGTACCAATATTAGTACACCATTCCTCTTCTACCTACAACAAATGACCCATTCTTTGCCCACAATATGGGAAAGAATGAGGGGCACAACGCCAATTCGAACTGGAAAACATTCTTTGTCTTAACGTGTGACAAACTTATATGTATTCTGGACTATCAGGCTATAAAAAATAAATTTAACAACATGTGTGCAAGCCTTCAGTGCATGCACACATGGTGTTAAAAAAATATCTGGCCTCCTCCTACCCCTTCAGCCGGCCATTCCATCTCCAGATTTGGTGCAGTTTTAGGAGTATTATTACACCAATATTTCCTAACATCTAGTTTAAAGATAGGATACTACCTGCTGGCCCAGAATGTCCAACGCTCCCGTTCGCAAGTGCTGTCCATACCTTTCCTAAATGTGTTACTCCACGATCCAACAGGTGTGTAGCGCTCCAAGTTCCTCTTCATCCCTTGGAGGCGCGTTTTTCTGGTACCAATATTAGTACACTATTCCTCTTCTACCTACAACAAATGACCCATTCTTTGCCCACAATATGGGAAAGAATGAGGGGCACAACGCCAATTCGAACTGGAAAACATTCATTGTCTTAACGTGTGACAAACTTGTATGTATTCTGGACTATCAGGCTTTAAAAAATGAATTTAACAACATGTGTGCAAGCCTTCAGTGCATGCACACATGGTGTTAAAAAAAAATCCGGCCTCCTCCTACCCCTTCAGCCGGCCAATCCATCTCCAGAATTGGTGCATTTTTAGGAGTATTATTACACCAATATTTCCTAACATCTAGTTTAAAGATAGGATAGTACCTGCTGGCCCAGAATATCCAACGCTCCCGATCGCAAGTGCTGTCCACACCTTTCCTAAATGTGTTACTCCACAATCCAACATGTGTGTAGCGCGCCAAGTTCCTCTTCATCCCTTGGAGGCGCGTTCTGCTGGTACAAATATTAGTACACCATTCCTCTTCTACCTACAACAAATGACCCATTCTTTGCCCACAATATGGAAAAGAATGAGGGGCACAATGCCAATTCGAACTGGAAAACATTCATTGTCTTAACGTGTGACAAACTTGTATGTATTCTGGACTATCTGGTTGTAAAAAATGAATTTAACAACATGTGTGCAAGACTTAAGTGCATGCAAACATAGTGTTACAAAAAATCCGGCCTCCTCCTACCCGTTCAGCCGGCCATTCCATCTCCAGATTTGTTGCAGTTTTAGGAGTATTATTACACCAATATTTCCTAACATCTAGTTTAAAGATAGGATAGTACCTGCTGGCCCAGAATGTCCAACGCTCCCGATCGCAAGTGCTGTCCATACCTTTCCTAAATGTGTTACTCCATGATCCAACAGGTGTGTAGCGCGCCAAGTTCCTCTTCATCCCTTGGAGGCGCGTTCTTCTGGTACCAATATTAGTACACCATTCCTCTTCTACCTACAACAAATGACCCATTCTTTGCCCACAATATGGGAAAGAATGAGGGGCACAACGCCAATTCGAACTGGAAAACATTCTTTGTCTTAACGTGTGACAAACTTATATGTATTCTGGACTATCAGGCTATAAAAAATTAATTTAACAACATGTGTGCAAGCCTTCAATGCATGCACACATGGTGTTAAAAAAAAATCCGGCCTCCTCCTACCCCTTCAGCCGGCCATTCCATCTCCAGATTTGGTGCAGTTTTAGGAGTATTATTACACCAATATTTCCTAACATCTAGTTTAAAGATAGGATAGTACCTGCTGGCCCAGAATGTCCAAGGCTCCCGATCGCAAGTGCTGTCCATACCTTTCCTAAATGTGTTACTCCACGATCCAACAGGTGTGTAGCGCGCCAAGTTCCTATTCATCCCTTGGAGGCGCGTTCTTCTGGTACCAATATTAGTACACCATTCCTCTTCTACCTACAACAAATGACCCATTCTTTGCCCACAATATGGGAAAGAATGAGGGGCACAACGCCAATTCGAACTGGAAAACATTCTTTGTCTTAACGTGTGACAAACTTATATGTATTCTGGACTATCAGGCTATAAAAAATAAATTTAACAACATGTGTGCAAGCCTTCAGTGCATGCACACATGGTGTTAAAAAAATATCTGGCCTCCTCCTACCCCTTCAGCCGGCCATTCCATCTCCAGATTTGGTGCAGTTTTAGGAGTATTATTACACCAATATTTCCTAACATCTAGTTTAAAGATAGGATACTACCTGCTGGCCCAGAATGTCCAACGCTCCCGTTCGCAAGTGCTGTCCATACCTTTCCTAAATGTGTTACTCCACGATCCAACAGGTGTGTAGCGCTCCAAGTTCCTCTTCATCCCTTGGAGGCGCGTTTTTCTGGTACCAATATTAGTACACTATTCCTCTTCTACCTACAACAAATGACCCATTCTTTGCCCACAATATGGGAAAGAATGAGGGGCACAACGCCAATTCGAACTGGAAAACATTCATTGTCTTAACGTGTGACAAACTTGTATGTATTCTGGACTATCAGGCTTTAAAAAATGAATTTAACAACATGTGTGCAAGCCTTCAGTGCATGCACACATGGTGTTAAAAAAAAATCCGGCCTCCTCCTACCCCTTCAGCCGGCCAATCCATCTCCAGAATTGGTGCATTTTTAGGAGTATTATTACACCAATATTTCCTAACATCTAGTTTAAAGATAGGATAGTACCTGCTGGCCCAGAATATCCAACGCTCCCGATCGCAAGTGCTGTCCACACCTTTCCTAAATGTGTTACTCCACAATCCAAAATGTGTGTAGCGCGCCAAGTTCCTCTTCATCCCTTGGAGGCGCGTTCTGCTGGTACAAATATTAGTACACCATTCCTCTTCTACCTACAACAAATGACCCATTCTTTGCCCACAATATGGAAAAGAATGAGGGGCACAATGCCAATTCGAACTGGAAAACATTCATTGTCTTAACGTGTGACAAACTTGTATGTATTCTGGACTATCTGGTTGTAAAAAATGAATTTAACAACATGTGTGCAAGACTTAAGTGCATGCAAACATAGTGTTACAAAAAATCCGGCCTCCTCCTACCCGTTCAGCCGGCCATTCCATCTCCAGATTTGTTGCAGTTTTAGGAGTATTATTACACCAATATTTCCTAACATCTAGTTTAAAGATAGGATAGTACCTGCTGGCCCAGAATGTCCAACGCTCCCGATCGCAAGTGCTGTCCATACCTTTCCTAAATGTGTTACTCCATGATCCAACAGGTGTGTAGCGCGCCAAGTTCCTCTTCATCCCTTGGAGGCGCGTTCTTCTGGTACCAATATTAGTACACCATTCCTCTTCTACCTACAACAAATGACCCATTCTTTGCCCACAATATGGGAAAGAATGAGGGGCACAACGCCAATTCGAACTGGAAAACATTCTTTGTCTTAACGTGTGACAAACTTATATGTATTCTGGACTATCAGGCTATAAAAAATTAATTTAACAACATGTGTGCAAGCCTTCAGTGCATGCACACATGGTGTTAAAAAAAAATCCGGCCTCCTCCTACCCCTTCAGCCGGCCATTCCATCTCCAGATTTGGTGCAGTTTTAGGAGTATTATTACACCAATATTTCCTAACATCTAGTTTAAAGATAGGATAGTACCTGCTGGCCCAGAATGTCCAAGGCTCCCGATCGCAAGTGCTGTCCATACCTTTCCTAAATGTGTTACTCCACGATCCAACAGGTGTGTAGCGCGCCAAGTTCCTATTCATCCCTTGGAGGCGCGTTCTTCTGGTACCAATATTAGTACACCATTCCTCTTCTACCTACAACAAATGACCCATTCTTTGCCCACAATATGGGAAAGAATGAGGGGCACAACGCCAATTCGAACTGGAAAACATTCTTTGTCTTAACGTGTGACAAACTTATATGTATTCTGGACTATCAGGCTATAAAAAATAAATTTAACAACATGTGTGCAAGCCTTCAGTGCATGCACACATGGTGTTAAAAAAATATCTGGCCTCCTCCTACCCCTTCAGCCGGCCATTCCATCTCCAGATTTGGTGCAGTTTTAGGAGTATTATTACACCAATATTTCCTAACATCTAGTTTAAAGATAGGATACTACCTGCTGGCCCAGAATGTCCAACGCTCCCGTTCGCAAGTGCTGTCCATACCTTTCCTAAATGTGTTACTCCACGATCCAACAGGTGTGTAGCGCTCCAAGTTCCTCTTCATCCCTTGGAGGCGTGTTTTTCTGGTACCAATATTAGTACACTATTCCTCTTCTACCTACAACAAATGACCCATTCTTTGCCCACAATATGGGAAAGAATGAGGGGCACAACGCCAATTCGAACTGGAAAACATTCATTGTCTTAACGTGTGACAAACTTGTATGTATTCTGGACTATCAGGCTTTAAAAAATGAATTTAACAACATGTGTGCAAGCCTTCAGTGCATGCACACATGGTGTTAAAAAAAAATCCGGCCTCCTCCTACCCCTTCAGCCGGCCAATCCATCTCCAGAATTGGTGCATTTTTAGGAGTATTATTACACCAATATTTCCTAACATCTAGTTTAAAGATAGGATAGTACCTGCTGGCCCAGAATATCCAACGCTCCCGATCGCAAGTGCTGTCCACACCTTTCCTAAATGTGTTACTCCACAATCCAAAATGTGTGTAGCGCGCCAAGTTCCTCTTCATCCCTTGGAGGCGCGTTCTGCTGGTACAAATATTAGTACACCATTCCTCTTCTACCTACAACAAATGACCCATTCTTTGCCCACAATATGGAAAAGAATGAGGGGCACAATGCCAATTCGAACTGGAAAACATTCATTGTCTTAACGTGTGACAAACTTGTATGTATTCTGGACTATCTGGTTGTAAAAAATGAATTTAACAACATGTGTGCAAGACTTAAGTGCATGCAAACATAGTGTTACAAAAAATCCGGCCTCCTCCTACCCGTTCAGCCGGCCATTCCATCTCCAGATTTGTTGCAGTTTTAGGAGTATTATTACACCAATATTTCCTAACATCTAGTTTAAAGATAGGATAGTACCTGCTGGCCCAGAATGTCCAACGCTCCCGATCGCAAGTGCTGTCCATACCTTTCCTAAATGTGTTACTCCATGATCCAACAGGTGTGTAGCGCGCCAAGTTCCTCTTCATCCCTTGGAGGCGCGTTCTTCTGGTACCAATATTAGTACACCATTCCTCTTCTACCTACAACAAATGACCCATTCTTTGCCCACAATATGGGAAAGAATGAGGGGCACAACGCCAATTCGAACTGGAAAACATTCTTTGTCTTAATGTGTGACAAACTTGTATGTATTCTGGACTATCAGGCTATAAAAAATGAATTTAACAACATGTGTGCAAGCCTTCATTGCATGCACACATGGTGTTAAAAAAAATCCGGCCTCTTCCTACCCGTTCAGCCGGCCATTCCATCTCCAGAATTGGTGCATTTTTAGGAGTATTATTACACCAATATTTCCTATCATCTAGGTTAAAAATAGGATAGTACCTGCTGGCCCAGAATATCCAACGCTCCCGATCGCAAGTGCTGTCCATACCTTTCCTAAATGTGTTACTCCACGATCCAACATGTGTGTAGCGCGCCAAGTTCCTCTTCATCCCTTGGAGGCGCGTTCTGCTGGTACAAATATTAGTACACATTCCTCTTCTACCTACAACAAATGACCCATTCTTTGCCCACAATATGGGAAAGAATGAGGGGCACAACGCCAATTTGAACTGGAAAAAATTTTTTGTCTTAACGTGTGACAAACTTGTATGTATTCTGGACTATCAGGCTATAAAAAATGAATTTAACAAAATGTGTGCAAGCCCACAGTGCATGCACACATGGTGTTAAAAAAAATCTGGCCTCCTCCTTCCCCTTCAGCCGGCCATTCCATCTCCAGAATTGGTGCATTTTTAGGAGTATTATTACACCAATATTTCCTAACATCTAGTTTAAAGATAGGATAGTACCTGCTGGCCCAGAATATCCAACGCTCCCGATCGCAAGTGCTGTCCATATCTTTCCAAATTGTGTTACTCCACAATCCAACATGTTTGTAGCGCGCCAATTTCCTCTTCATCCCTTGGAGGCGCGTTCTTCTGGTACCAATATTAGTACACCATTCCTCTTCTACCTACAACAAATAACCCATACTTTGCCCACAATATGGGAAAGAATGAGGGGCACAACGCCAATTTCGAACTGGAAAACATTCATTGTCTTAACATGTGACAAACTTGTATGTATTCTGGACTATCAGGCTGTAAAAAATGAATTTAACAACATGTGTGCAAGCCTTAAGTGCATGCATACATGGTGTTAAAAAAAAAACAGCCTCCTCCTACCCCTTCAGCCGGCCATTCCATCTCCAGATTTGGTGCAGTTTTAGGAGTATTATTACACCAATATTTCCTAACATCTAGTTTAAAGATAGGATAGTACCTGCTGGCCCAGAATATCCAACGCTCCCGATCGCAAGTGCTGTCCATACCTTTCCAAAATGTGTTACTCCACAATCCAACATGTGTGTAGCTCGCCAAGTTCCTCTTTATCCCTTGGAGGCGCTTTCTTCTGGTACCAATATTAGTACACCATTCCTCTTCTACCTACAACAAATGACCCATTCTTTGCCCACAATATGGGAAAGAATGAGGGGCACAACTCCAATTCGAACTGGAAAACATTCTTTGTCTTTACGTGTGACAAACTTGTATGTATTCTGGACTATCAGGCTATAAAAAATGAATTTAACAACATGTGTGCAAGCATTCAGTGCATGCACACATGGTATTAAAAAAAATCCGGCCTCCTCCTACCCCTTCAGCCGGCCATTCCATCTCCAGAATTGGTGCATTTTTAGGAGTATTATTACACCAATATTTCCTAACATCTAGTTTAAAGATAGGATAGTACCTGCTGGCCCAGAATATTCAACGCTCTTGATCGCAAGTGCTGTCCATACCTTTCCAAAATGTGTTACTCCACAATCCAACATGTGTGTAGCTCGCCAAGTTCCTCTTCATCCCTTGGAGGCGCGTTCTTCTGGTACCAATATTAGTACACCATTCCTCTTCTACCTACAACAAATGACCCATTCTTTGCCCACAATATGGGAAAGAATGAGGGGCACAACACCAATTCGAACTGGAAAACATTCTTTGTCTTTACGTGTGACAAACTTGTATGTATTCTGGACTATCAGGCTATAAAAAATGAATTTAACAACATGTGTGCAAGCATTCAGTGCATGCACACATGGTATTAAAAAAAATCCGGCCTCCTCCTACCACTTCAGCCGGCCATTCCATCTCCAGAATTGGTGCATTTTTAGGAGTATTATTACACCAATATTTCCTAACATCTAGTTTAAAGATAGGATAGTACCTGCTGGCCCAGAATATTCAACGCTCTTGATCGCAAGTGCTGTCCATACCTTTCCTAAATGTGTTTCTCCACGATCCAACATGTGTGTAGCGCGCCAAGTTCCTCTTCATCCCTTGGAGGCGCGTTCTTCTGGTACCAATATTAGTACACCATTCCTCTTCTACCTACAAGAAATGACCCATTCTTTGCCCACAATATGGGAAAGAATGAGGGGCACAACGCCAATTCGAACTGGAAAACATTCTTTGTCTTAACGAGTGACAAACTTGTATGTATTCTGGACTATCAGGCTAAAAAAATGAATTTAACAACACGTGTGCAAGCCTTCAGTGCATGCACACATGGTGTTAAAAAAAAAATCCGGCCTCCTCCTACCCCTTCAGCCGGCCATTCCATCTCCAGAATTGGTGCATTTTTAGGAGTATTATTACACCAATATTTCCTAACATCTAGTTTAAAGATAGGATAGTACCTGCTGGCCCAGAATATTCAACGCTCTTGATCGCAAGTGCTGTCCATACCTTTCCAAAATGTGTTACTCCACAATCCAACATGTGTGTAGCTCGCCAAGTTCCTCTTCATCCCTTGGAGGCGCGTTCTTCTGGTACCAATATTAGTACACCATTCCTCTTCTACCTACAACAAATGACCCATTCTTTGCCCACAATATGGGAAAGAATGAGGGGCACAACACCAATTCGAACTGGAAAACATTCTTTGTCTTTACGTGTGACAAACTTGTATGTATTCTGGACTATCAGGCTATAAAAAATGAATTTAACAACATGTGTGCAAGCATTCAGTGCATGCACACATGGTATTAAAAAAAATCCGGCCTCCTCCTACCCCTTCAGCCGGCCATTCCATCTCCAGAATTGGTGCATTTTTAGGAGTATTATTACACCAATATTTCCTAACATCTAGTTTAAAGATAGGATAGTACCTGCTGGCCCAGAATATTCAACGCTCTTGATCGCAAGTGCTGTCCATACCTTTCCTAAATGTGTTTCTCCACGATCCAACATGTGTGTAGCGCGCCAAGTTCCTCTTCATCCCTTGGAGGCGCGTTCTTCTGGTACCAATATTAGTACACCATTCCTCTTCTACCTACAAGAAATGACCCATTCTTTGCCCACAATATGGGAAAGAATGAGGGGCACAACGCCAATTCGAACTGGAAAACATTCTTTGTCTTAACGAGTGACAAACTTGTATGTATTCTGGACTATCAGGCTAAAAAAATGAATTTAACAACACGTGTGCAAGCCTTCAGTGCATGCACACATGGTGTTAAAAAAAAATACGGCCTCCTCCTACCCCTTCAGCCGGCCATTCCATCTCCAGAATTGGTGCATTTTTAGGAGTATTATTACACCAATATTTCCTAACATCTAGTTTAAAGATAGGATAGTACCTGCTGGCCCAGAATATCCAACGCTCTCGATCGCAAGTGCTGTCCATACCTTTCCAAAATGTGTCACTCCACAATCCAACATGTGTGTAGCTCGCCAAGTTCCTCTTTATCCCTTGGAGGCGCGTTCTTCTGGTACCAATATTAGTACACCATTCCTCTTCTACCTACAACAAATGACCCATTCTTTGCCCACAATATGTGAAAGAATGAGGGGCACAACTCCAATTCGAACTGGAAAACATTCTTTGTCTTAACGTGTGACAAACTTGTATGTATTCTGGACTATCAGGCTATAAAAAATGAATTTAACAACATGTGTGCAAGCATTCAGTGCATGCACACATGGTATTAAAAAAAATCCGGCCTCCTCCTACCCCTTCAGCCGGCCATTCCATCTCCAGAATTGGTGCATTTTTAGGAGTATTATTACACCAATATTTCCTAACATCTAGTTTAAAGATAGAATAGTACCTGCTGGCCCAGAATGTCCAACGCTCCCGATCGCAAGTGCTGTTCATACCTTTCCTAAATGTGTTTCTCCACGATCCAACAGGTGTGTAGCGCTCCAAGTTCCTCTTCATCCCTTGGAGGCGCGTTCTTCTGGTACCAATATTAGTACACTATTCCTCTTCTACCTACAACAAATGACGCATTCTTTGCCCACAATATGGGAAAGAATGAGGGGCACAAAGCCTATTCAAACTGGAAAACATTCTTTGTCTTAACATGTGACAAACTTGTATTTATTCTGGAATATCAGGCTATAAAAAATGAATATAACAACATGTGTGCAAGCCTTCAGTGCATGCACACATGGTGTTAAAAAAATCCGGCCTCCTCCTACTCCTTCAGCCGGCCATTCCATCTCCAGAATTGGTGCATTTTTAGGAGTATTATTACACCATTATTTCCTAACATCTAGTTTAAAGATAGGACAGTACCTGCTGGCCCAGAATATCCAACGCTCCCGTTTGCAAGTGCTGTCCATACCTTTCGTAAATGTGTTACTCCACAATCCAACATGTGTGTAGCGCGCCAAGTTCCTCTTCATCCCTTTGGAGGCGCGTTCTTCTGGTACCAATATTAGTACACCATTCCTCTTCTACCTACAACAAATGACCCATTCTTTGCCCACAATATGGGAAAGAATGAGGGGCACAACGCCAATTCGAACTGGAAAACATTCTTTGTCTTAACGTGTGACAAACTTGTATGTATTCTGGACTATCAGGCTATAAAAAATGAATTTAACAACATGTGTGCAAGCCTTCAGTGCATGCACACATGGTGTTAAAAAAAATCCGGCCTCCTCCTACCCCTTCAGCCGGCCATTCCATCTCCAGAATTGGTGCATTTTTAGGAGTATTATTACACCAATATTTCCTAACATCTAGTTTAAAGATAGGATAGTACCTGCTGGCCCAGAATATCCAACGCTCCCGATCGCAAGTGCTGTCCATACCTTTCCTAAATGTGTTACTCCACAATCCAACATGTGTGTAGCACGCCAAGTTCCTCTTCATCCCTTGGAGGCGCGTTCTTCTGGTACCAATATTAGTACACCATTCCTCTTCTACCTAGAACAAATGACCCATTCTTTGCCCACAATATGGAAAAGAATGAGGGGCACAACGCCAATTCGAACTGTTAAACATTCATTGTCTTAACGTGTGACAAACTTGTATGTATTCTGGACTATCAGGCTTTAAAAAATGAATTTAACAACATGTGTGCAAGCCTTCAGTGCATGCACACATGGTGTTAAAAAAAAATTCGGCCTCCTCCTACCCCTTCAGCCGGCCAATCCATCTCCAGAATTGGTGCATTTTTAGGAGTATTATTACACCAATATTTCCTAACATCTAGTTTAAAGATAGGATAGTACCTGCTGGCCCAGAATATCCAACGCTCCCGATCGCAAGTGCTGTCCACACCTTTCCTAAATGTGTTACTCCACAATCCAAAATGTGTGTAGCTCGCCAAGTTCCTCTTCATCCCTTGGAGGCGCGTTCTGCTGGTACAAATATTAGTACACCATTCCTCTTCTACCTAAAACAAATGACCCATTCTTTGCCCACAATATGGGAAAGAATGAGGGGCACAACGCCAATTCGAACTGGAAAACATTCTTTGTCTTAACGAGTGACAAACTTGTATGTATTCTGGACTATCAGGCTAAAAAAATAAATTCAACAACATGTGTGCAAGCCTTCAGTGCATGCACACATGGTGTTAAAAAAAATCCGGCCTCCTCCTACCCCTTCAGCCGGCCATTCCATCTCCAGAATTGGTGCATTTTTAGGAGTATTATTACACCAATATTTCCTAACATCTAGTTTAAAGAAAGGATAGTACCTGATGGCCCAGAATGTCCAACGCTCCCGATCGCAAATGCTGTTCATACCTTTCCTAAATGTGTTACTCCACGATCCAACAGGTGTGTAGCGCTCCAAGTTCCTCTTCATCCCTTGGAGGCGCGATCTTCTGGTACCAATATTAGTACACTATTCCTCTTCTACCTACAACAAATGACCCATTCTTTGCCCACAATATGGGAAAGAATGAGGGGCACAACGCCAATTCGAACTGGAAAACATTCTTTGTCTTAACGTGTGACAAACTTATATGTATTCTGGACTATCAGGCTATAAAAAATGAATTTAACAACATGTGTGCAAGCCTTCAGTGCATGCACACATGGTGTTAAAAAAAAATCCGGCCTCCTCCTACCCCTTCAGCCGGCCATTCCATCTCCAGATTTGGTGCAGTTTTAGGAGTATTATTACACCAATATTTCCTAACATCTAGTTTAAAGATAGGATAGTACCTGCTGGCCCAGAATGTCCAAGGCTCCCGATCGCAAGTGCTGTCCATACCTTTCCTAAATGTGTTACTCCACGATCCAACAGGTGTGTAGCGCGCCAAGTTCCTCTTCATCCCTCAGAGGCGCGTTCTTCTGGTGCCAATATTAGTACACCATTCCTCTTCTACCTACAACAAATGACCTATTCTTTGCCCACAATATGGGAAAGAATGAGGGGCACAACGCCAATTCGAACTGGAAACATTCTTTGTCTTAACGTGTGACAAACTTGTATGTATTCTGGACTATCAGGCTATAAAAAATGAATTTAACGACATGTGTGCAAGCCTTCAGTGCATGGACACATGGTGTTAAAAAAAATCCGGCCTCCTCCTACCTCTTCAGCCGGCCATTCCATCTCCAGAATTGGTGCGTTTTTAGGAGTATTTTTACACCAATATTTCCTAACATCTAGTTTAAAGATAGGATAGTACCTACTGGGCCAGAATGTCCAACGCTCCCGATCGCAAGTGCTGTCCATACCTTTCCTAAATGTGTTACTCCACGATCCAACATGTGTGTAGCGCGCCAAGTTCCTCTTCATCCCTTGGAGGCGCGTTCTACTGGTGCCAATATTAGTACACCATTTCTCTTCTACCTACAACAAATGACCCATTCTTTGCCCACAATATGGGAAAGAATGAGGGGCACAACGCCAATTCGAACTGGAAAACATTCTTTGTCTTAACGTGTGACAAACTTGTATGTATTCTGGACTATCAGGCTATAAAAAATGAATTTAACAACATGTGTGCAAGCCTTCAGTGCATGCCCACATGGTGTTAAAAAAAATCCAGCCTCCTCCTACCCCTTCAGCCGGCCATTCCATCTCCAGATTTGGTGCAGTTTTAGGAGTATTATTACACCAATATTTCCTAACATCTAGTTTAAAGATAGGATAGTACCTGCTGGCCCAGAATGTCCAACGCTCCCGATCGCAAGTGCTGTCCATACATTTCCTAAATGTGTTACTCCACGATCGAACAGGTGTGTAGCGCGCCAAGTTCCTCTTCATCCCTTGGAGGCGCGTTCTTCTGGTGCCAATATTAGTACACCATTCCTTTTCTACCTACAACAAATGACCTATACTTTGCCCACAATATGGGAAAGAATGAGGGGCACAACGCCAATTCGAACTGTTAAACATTCATTGTCTTAACGTGTGACAAACTTGTATGTATTCTGGACTATCAGGTTATAAAAAATGAATTTAACAACATGTGTGCAAGCCTTCAGTGCATGCACACATGGTGTTAAAAAAAAATCCGGCCTCCTCCTACCCCTTCAGCCGGCCTTTCCATTTCCAGAAGTGGTGCATTTTTAGGAGTATTATTACACCAATATTTCCTAACATCTAGTTTAAAGATAGGATAGTACCTGCTGGCCCAGAATATCCAACGCTCCCGATCGCAAGTGCTGTCCATACCTTTCCAAAATGTGTTACTCCACAATCCAACATGTGTGTAGCTCGCCAAGTTCCTCTTTATCCCTTGGAGGCGCTTTCTTCTGGTACCAATATTAGTACACCATTCCTCTTCTACCTACAACAAATGACCCATTCTTTGCCCACAATATGGGAAAGAATGAGGGGCACAACACCAATTCGAACTGGAAAACATTCTTTGTCTAAACGTGTGACAAACTTGTATGTATTCTGGACTATCAGGCTATAAAAAATGAATTTAACAACATGTGTGCAAGCCTTCAGTGCATGCACACATGGTGTTAAAAAAAATCCAGCCTCCTCCTACCGCTTCAGCCGGCCATTCCATCTCCAGATTTGGTGCAGTTTTAGGAGTATTATTACACCAATATTTCCTAACATCTAGTTTAAAGATAGGATAGTACCTGCTGGTCCAGAATGTCCAACGCTCCCGATCGCAAGTGCTGTCCATACATTTCCTAAATGTGTCACTCCACGATCGAACAGGTGTGTAGCACGCCAAGTTCCTCTTCATCCCTTGGAGGCGCTTTCTTCTGGTACCAATATTAGTACACCATTCCTCTTCTACCTACAACAAATGACCTATACTTTGCCCACAATATTTGAAAGAATGAGGGGCACAACGCCAATTCGAACTGGCAAAAATTATTTGTCTTAACGTGTGACAAACTTGTATGTATTCTGGACTATCAGGCTATAAAAAATGAATTTAACAACATGTGTGCAAGCCTTCAGTGCATGCACACATGGTGTTAAAAAAAATCCGGCCTCCTCCTACCCCTTCAGCCGGCCATTCCATCTCCAGAATTGGTGCATTTTTAGGAGTATTATTACACCATTATTTCCTAACATCTAGTTTAAAGATAGGACAGTACCTGCTGGCCCAGAATATCCAACGCTCCCGTTCGCAAGTGCTGTCCATACCTTTCGTAAATGTGTTACTCCACAATCCAACATGTGTGTAGCGCGCCAAGTTCCTCTTCATCCCTTTGGAGGCGCGTTCTTCTGGTACAAATATTAGTACACCATTCCTCTTCTACCTACAACAAATGACCCATTCTTTGCCCACAATATGGGAAAGAATGAGGGGCACAACGCCAATTCGAACTGGAAAACATTCTTTGTCTTAACGTGTGACAAACTTGTATGTATTCTGGACTATCAGGCTATAAAAAATGAATTTAACAACATGTGTGCAAGCATTCAGTGCATGCACACATGGTATTAAAAAAAAATCCGGCCTCCTCCTACCCCTTCAGCCGGCCATTCCATCTCCAGAATTGGTGCATTTTTAGGAGTATTATTACACCAATATTTCCTAACATCTAGTTTAAAGATAGGATAGTACCTGCTGGCCCAGAATATCCAATGCTCCCGATCGTAAGTGCTGTCCATACCTTTCCTAAATGTGTTACTCCACGATCCAACATGTGTGTAGCGCGCCAAGTTCCTCTTCATCCCTTGGAGGCGCGTTCTTCTGGTACCAATATTAGTACACCATTCCTCTTCTACCTACAACAAATGACCGATTCTTTGCCCACAATATGGGAAAGAATGAGGGGCACAACGCCAATTCGAACTGGAAAACATTCTTTGTCTTAACGAGTGACAAACTTGTATGTATTCTGGACTATCAGGCTAAAAAAATGAATTTAACAACATGTGTGCAAGCCTTCAGTGCATGCACACATGGTGTTAAAAAAAAATCCGGCCTCCTCCTACCCCTTCAGCCGGCCATTCCATCTCCAGAATTGGTGCATTTTTAGGAGTATTATTACACCAATATTTCCTAACATCTAGTTTAAAGATAGGATAGTACCTGCTGGCCCAGAATATCCAACGCTCTCGATCGCAAGTGCTGTCCATACCTTTCCTAAATGTGTTACTCCACGATCCAACAGGTGTGTAGCGCTCCAAGTTCCTCTTCATCCCTTGGAGGCGCGTTTTTCTGGTACCAATATTAGTACACTATTCCTCTTCTACCTACAACAAATGACCCATTCTTTGCCCACAATATGGGAAAGAATGAGGGGCACAAAGCCAATTCAAACTGGAAAACATTCTTTGTCTTAACATGTGACAAACTTGTATTTATTCTGGAATATCAGGCTATAAAAAATGAATATAACAACATGTGTGCAAGCCTTCAGTGCATGCATACATGGTGTTAAAAAAAATCCGGCCTCCTCCTACCCCTTCAGCCGGCCATTCCATCTCCAGAATTGGTGCATTTTTAGGAGTATTATTACACCATTATTTCCTAACATCTAGTTTAAAGATAGGACAGTACCTGCTGGCCCAGAATATCCAACGCTCTCGATCGCAAGTGCTGTCCATACCTTTCCTAAATGTGTTACTCCACGATCCAACAGGTGTGTAGCGCTCCAAGTTCCTCTTCATCCCTTGGAGGCGCGTTTTTCTTGTACCAATATTAGTACACTATTCCTCTTCTACCTACAACAAATGACCCATTCTTTGCCCACAATATGGGAAAGAATGAGGGGCACAAAGCCAATTCAAACTGGAAAACATTCTTTGTCTTAACATGTGACAAACTTGTATTTATTCTGGAATATCAGGCTATAAAAAATGAATATAACAACATGTGTGCAAGCCTTCAGTGCATGCATACATGGTGTTAAAAAAAATCCGGCCTCCTCCTACCCCTTCAGCCGGCCATTCCATCTCCAGAATTGGTGCATTTTTAGGAGTATTATTACACCATTATTTCCTAACATCTAGTTTAAAGATAGGACAGTACCTGCTGGCCCAGAATATCCAACGCTCCCGATCGCAAGTGCTGTCCACATCTTTCCTAAATGTGTTACTCCACAATCCAACATGTGTGTAGCGCGCCAAGTTCCTCTTCATCCCTTGGAGGCGCGTTCTGCTGGTACAAATATTAGTACACCATTCCACTTCTACCTACAACAAATGACCCATTCTTTGCCCACAATATGGAAAAGAATGAGGGGCACAACGCCAATTCCAACTGGAAAACATTCATTGTCTTAACGTGTGACAAACTTGTATGTATTCTGGACTATCTGGTTGTAAAAAATGAATTTAACAACATGTGTGCAAGACTTAAGTGCATGCAAACATAGTGTTAAAAAAAATCCGGCCTCCTCCTACCCGTTCAGCCGGCCATTCCATCTCCAGATTTGTTGCAGTTTTAGGAGTATTATTACACCAATATTTCCTAACATCTAGTTTAAAGATAGGATAGTACCTGCTGGCCCAGAATTAGAGATGAGCGAACTTATCAAAAGTTCGGTTCGGCTAGTTCGCCGAATTTCACAAAAAAGTTCGGTTCGGACCGAACTAGTTCTGACCGAACCTGTCACTTACGTGCGCCGAGCATGCTACTGTCCAGGGTGCTGATAGAGTTAATGGGCTGCACTAACTCTTTCAGCAACCTTCACAGTACATGCTCGGCGCGCGGAAAATACCATTTAAATGTAATAAAAAAATAAAAATTATACGTTCGTACTTACTTTCCTCCTGTCCGGCCTCCAGCGATGACGTTTCATCCCTTTCGCCGCTGCAGCCAATCACAGGCTGTAGTGGCGGTCACGTACGTCAGGATGACGCTTCATCCCACGTGACCGCCTCTGCAGCCAATCACAGGCTGCAGCGGCGACATGAATGAAACGTCATCGCTGGAGGCCGGACAGGAGGAAAGTAAGTATGAACGTATTATTATTATTTTTTGGCATGTATGTATGTTGGCATGTATGTATGTATGTATATCTGTGCATGTATGTTTGCATGTATGTTGGCATGTATGTATATATGTGCATGTTTGTATGTATATTTGCATGTATGTATGTATGTATGTATGTTTGCATGTATGTATTTTTGCATGTATGTTGTCATGTATGTATGTATGTATGTTGTCATGTATGTATATATGTGCATGTGTGTATGTATATTTGTATGTATGTATGTTTGCATGTATGTTTGCATGAATGTATGTTTGCATGTATGTATGCATGTTTGTATGTATATTTGCATGTGTGTATATATATATATGTATGTATGTATGTTGTCATGTATGTATGTATGTATATATGTGCATGTATGTTGGCATGTATGTGCATGTGTGTATGTATGTATGTATATTTGCATGTATGTATGTTGTCATGTATGTATGTATATATGTGCATGTATGTTTGCATGTATGTTGGCATGTATGTATACATGTGCATGTTTGTATGTATATTTGCATGTATATATGTTTGCATGTGTGTATGTATGTTTGCATGTATGTATGTTTGCATGTATGTATGTTGTCATGTATGTTTGTATGTATGTTGTCATGTATGTATGTATATATGTGCATGTATGTATGTTTGCATGTTTTTATTTTTGCATGTATGTTTGCATGTATGTTTATATATATATATGTGCATGTATTTATGTTTGCATGTATATTTGTGCATGCTTGTATATATGTATTATGTATCTTTGCATGTTTGTTTGTATGTATGTTTTCATGTGTGTGTGTGTATGCATGTATGTATGATAGTTTGCATGTATATATGTGTGTATGTTTGCATGTATGTATATTTGCATGTATATATGTGCATGCTTGTATATATGTATGTATGTATGTATGTTTGTATATATGTATGTATATTTGTATATATGTATGTATGTATGGCCATGTATGATACTGTCTGCTGGCGCCCTGTATCTAAGTCAACTTCACGGCAGGCTTCTATACATGGTATAACAGTCAGTATCACACATTAAACTGAATCTAAGCCTACGACATGTTTTATTTCATTATTTTATTTTTTTACAGGTTTGGTGTTTGGACTACGTCGGTTTCGAGGACTACTTCGATGACGGTTTTTTTTCTACAATAAAATGGTTAATGAGGGTTGTGTTGGGGGTGCTTTATTTCAATAAAATATTTTATCTATATCTTTGTCTTTTTCTTTTCAAATTTTATTATTACCACTTTAGTAATGGCCGCTGTCTGAGTGACAACATCCATTACTAATGCGAGGCTTAGTGTTAGCCGGTGCAGAGGCTAACACTAACCACCATTATTACCCCGGTACCCAAAACCACCAGGGGTGCCGGGAAGAGCCAGGTACGATCCAGTACCCGACCATCTGTTGTGATGGTCGGGCTCTGGGGCGGCCGCAGGCTGGTATTATGAGGCTGGGAAGGGCCAAAAACAGTGGACCTTCCCACCCTTGTAATGCTAGGCTGCTGCTGCTGTGTTGTATCTGGCTGGTTATAAAAGTGGGGGGGACCCCACGTCATTTTTTTAAATTATTTATTTATTTACATTTTTTTTTTTTAAAAAGACATGGGGTTCCACCCAATTTATCATAACCAGCCACATACAACACAGTGTTATTAGCCTGGGAATGGACAAAACCAGTGGCCCTTCCCACCCATGTAATGCCAGACTGCTGCGGCCTTGTATATGGCTGGTTATTAAAAATGTGGGGGACCCGTCTATTGCTAAATTTGTTAAATTCCAAAAAAAAAACGACGTGGGGGTCCCCCCCATTTTTATAACCAGCCCGATACAACACAGCAGCAGCAGCCTAGCATTACAAGGGTGGGAAGGTCCACTGATTTTGGCCCTTCCCAGCCTCATAATACCAGCCTACGGCCGCCCCAGTACCCGACCATCACAACAGATGGTCGGGTACTGGATCGTACCAAGCTCTTCCCGGCACCCCTGGTGGTGGTGGGTACCGGGGTAATAATGGGTGGTTAGTGCTAGCCTCTGCACCGGCTAACACTAAGTACCGCCTTAATAATGGACGCTGTCAATCAGCCAACTGCCATTATCTAGGCACTAATAAAGTTTGAAAAAAAAACACAAAGACAATTCTTTTTTATTGAAATAAGAAATCCCCAACAAAACCCTCGTTAACCATTTTATTAAAATTTGAAAAAACGCAGATCTACGCAGTAGTCCAACGAATCGTAGATGTAGTCCAATCGGTACATCAAAATCTGCAACAACATAAAAAAACAGTTATCAATGTGAACAATACCAATACTTCTACTCTCCTACACACACATATATACACGCACACACACACAAACAACCATACACAGACACACATATATACACAAACACAACAAGATATACACACACACATAAACAGACAAACACATATACACGAACTCACACATATCCAAACACACACACACACACACACAGTTATACACACATACACGAACACATATACACAAACACATATACAAACAAAAACACACATACCCAAACACACATATACACAAACACATATACACAAACACACCCATATATACACACAAACACACACCCATATACACACATATACACATATACAAAAACACACACAAACATCTACACACAAACATATACACAAATACACCCATATATACACAAACATATACACAAAACACATATACACAAACACACCCATATATACACACACACATATAAAAACAAAAACAGACAAAGTCACATACCCAAACACACATATATACACAAACACACATACACAAACACGGTTTCTTTTAAATGCTGCTGGGGAACCCGCTCGATCCACTATATAAGGCTGCGCTACAGTGCAGCATTTAAAAGAAACAGGATCCTGACCTGTCCATAGAGTTTAAGGCAGCACAGAGTATTTCAGGAGATGAGCGTGCAGATTCAGTGCTGCTGCGAACTCTGCTCTTACCATTACGTAGCTCTCAGTCTGTTACCTCTCCTCCACTCCTGTCCTCCAGAACACCTTCACATGATTGGCAAGTCACCACGTAATGGTAAGAGCAGAGTTCACAGCAGCACAGAGTATTTCAGGAGATGAGCGTGCGGATCTTGTGCGGGGTGGTGACTTGCCAATCATGTGAAGGTGTTATTGAGGACAGGAGTGGAGGAGAGGTAACAGACTGAGCTACGTAATGGTAAGAGCAGAGTTCACAGCAGCACTGAATCTGCACGCTCCTCTCCTGAAATACTCTGTGCTGCTGTGAACTCTGTTCTTACCATTACGTAGCTCAGTCTGTTACATCTCCTCCACTCCTGTCCTCTATAACACGTTCACATGATTGGCAAGTCACCACCACGCACAAGATCCGCACGCTCATCTCCTGAAATACTCTGTGCTGCTGTGAACTCTGCTCTTACCATTACGTGGTGACTTGGCAATCATGTGAAGGTGTTCTTGAGGACAGGAGTGGAGGAGAGATAACAGACTGAGAGCTACGTAATGGTAAGAGCAGAGTTCACAACAGCACTGAATCTGCACGCTCATCTCCTGAAATACTCTGTGCTGCCTTAAACTCTGTGGACAGGTCAGGATCCTGTTTCTTTTAAATGCTGCACTGTAGCGTAGCCTTATATAGTGGATCGAGCGGGTTCCCTAGCAGCATTTAAAAGAAACAGGATCCTGACCTGTCCACAGAGTTTAAGGCAGCACAGAGTATTTCAGGAGATGAGCACGGGCAGCCGTTCGTTTTTCCGAGCCGTGCTCCCATCATGCACACGACCGTAAAAACACCCGTTATTGCGGGTCGTAATTACGACCCGCAATAACGGGCTCATAGACTTCTGTTACCCACGGGTACCTTTCCGTATTCTCACGGGAAGGTGCCCGTGCCGTTAAAAAAATAGAACATGTTCTATTTTTCTATTTTACGGGCCGTGCTGCTATAATTATAATGACAGCACGGTTCGCAAAAGCGGCCGGCTGCCCGTGGCCGGCCGGCCGTGCTCGTAGTTACGAGTCGTAATTACGAGCACGGCCCGTAAAATAAAAAAATAGAACATGTTCTATCTTTTTAACGGCACGGGCACCTTCCCGTGAGAAAACGGGAAGGTACCCGTGGCTAACAGAAGTCTATGGGCCCGCTATTTCGGGTCGTAATTACGACCCGTGATAACGGGTGTTTTTATGGTCGACTCGTGTGCATGAGGCCCCGTAATGACGGGTGGCTACATGTGTGCACCCATCATTACGGCAGCGTTGCTAGGTGACGTCAGTAAGGGTATGTGCACACACACTAATTACGTCCGTAATTGACGGACGTATTTCGGCCGCAAGTACCGGACCGAACACCCTGCAGGGAGCCGGGCTCCTAGCATCATATTTATGTACGATGCTAGGAGTCCCTGCCTCTCCGTGGAACTACTGTCCCGTACTGAAAACATGATTACAGTACGGGACAGTTGTCCTGCAGAGAGGCAGGGACTCCTAGCATCGTACATAAGTATGATGCTAGGAGCCCGGCTCCCTGCACTGTGTTCGGTCCGGTACTTGCGGCCGAAATACGTCCGTCATTTACGGACGTAATTAGTGTGTGTGCACATACACTAAATAGTCACTGTTCAGGGTGCTGAAAGAGTTAACTGATCGGCAGTAACTGTTTCAGTACCCTGGACAGTGACTACCGATCACAGTACCTGTAAAAAAAAAGACGTTCATACTTACCGAGAACTTTCTACTTCCTCCAGTCCGGTCTCCTGGCCGTTGCCTTGGTGACGCGTCCCTCTCGACATCCGGCCCGACATTCCTTGATGACGATGCAGCCTTGTGAGCGCTGCAGCCAATCACAGGCTGCCGCGGCCTCTGCAGCCAATCACAGGCTGCAGAGGCCTCTGCAGCCAATCACAGGCTGCCGCGTCAGAAAAGGTCGGACTGGAGGAAGAAGAGGGACTCGTTAACAAGACAACGACCGGGTACGTATGAAATGCTTTTTATTTTATTTTTAATCAGCAGCCTCTTTTCTCTATCAGTGATTGATAGAGATAAGTGGCTGCCGATTTGTATAATGTTTTTGACCGGGTTCGGTCAAAACGGGTTCGGCCGAACCCGGTGAAGTTCGGATTCGCTGCGAACCGAACTTTACCGGAAGTTCGGACCGAAACCGGGTTCGGTTGTCCCGGTTCGCTCATCTCTACCCAGAATGTCCAACGCTCCCGATCGCAAGTGCTGTCCATACCTTTCCTAAATGTGTTACTCCACGATCCAACAGGTGTGTAGCGCGCCAAGTTCCTCTTCATCCCTTGGAGGCGCGTTCTGCTGGTACAAATATTAGTACACCATTCCTCTTCTACCTACAACAAATGACCCATTCTTTGCCCACAATATGGGAAAGAATGAGGGGCACAACGCCAATTCGAACTGGAAAACATTCTTTGTCTTAACGAGTGACAAACTTGTATGTATTCTGGACTATCAGGCTAAAAAAATGAATTTAACAACATGTGTGCAAGCCTTCAGTGCATGCACACATGGTGTTAAAAAAAAATCCGGCCTCCTCCTACCCCTTCAGCCGGCCATTCCATCTCCAGAATTGGTGCATTTTTAGGAGTATTATTACACCAATATTTCCTAACATCTAGTTTAAAGATAGGATAGTACCTGCTGGCCCAGAATATCCAACGCTCTCGATCGCAAGTGCTGTCCATACCTTTCCTAAATGTGTTACTCCACGATCCAACAGGTGTGTAGCGCTCCAAGTTCCTCTTCATCCCTTGGAGGCGCGTTTTTCTGGTACCAATATTAGTACACTATTCCTCTTCTACCTACAACAAATGACCCATTCTTTGCCCACAATATGGGAAAGAATGAGGGGCACAAAGCCAATTCAAACTGGAAAACATTCTTTGTCTTAACATGTGACAAACTTGTATTTATTCTGGAATATCAGGCTATAAAAAATGAATATAACAACATGTGTGCAAGCCTTCAGTGCATGCATACATGGTGTTAAAAAAAATCCGGCCTCCTCCTACCCCTTCAGCCGGCCATTCCATCTCCAGAATTGGTGCATTTTTAGGAGTATTATTACACCATTATTTCCTAACATCTAGTTTAAAGATAGGACAGTACCTGCTGGCCCAGAATATCCAACGCTCTCGATCGCAAGTGCTGTCCATACCTTTCCTAAATGTGTTACTCCACGATCCAACAGGTGTGTAGCGCTCCAAGTTCCTCTTCATCCCTTGGAGGCGCGTTTTTCTTGTACCAATATTAGTACACTATTCCTCTTCTACCTACAACAAATGACCCATTCTTTGCCCACAATATGGGAAAGAATGAGGGGCACAAAGCCAATTCAAACTGGAAAACATTCTTTGTCTTAACATGTGACAAACTTGTATTTATTCTGGAATATCAGGCTATAAAAAATGAATATAACAACATGTGTGCAAGCCTTCAGTGCATGCATACATGGTGTTAAAAAAAATCCGGCCTCCTCCTACCCCTTCAGCCGGCCATTCCATCTCCAGAATTGGTGCATTTTTAGGAGTATTATTACACCATTATTTCCTAACATCTAGTTTAAAGATAGGACAGTACCTGCTGGCCCAGAATATCCAACGCTCTCGATCGCAAGTGCTGTCCATACCTTTCCAAAATGTGTCACTCCACAATCCAACATGTGTGTAGCTCGCCAAGTTCCTCTTTATCCCTTGGAGGCGCGTTCTTCTGGTACCAATATTAGTACACCATTCCTCTTCTACCTACAACAAATGACCCATTCTTTGCCCACAATATGTGAAAGAATGAGGGGCACAACTCCAATTCGAACTGGAAAACATTCTTTGTCTTAACGTGTGACAAACTTGTATGTATTCTGGACTATCAGGCTATAAAAAATGAATTTAACAACATGTGTGCAAGCATTCAGTGCATGCACACATGGTATTAAAAAAAATCCGGCCTCCTCCTACCCCTTCAGCCGGCCATTCCATCTCCAGAATTGGTGCATTTTTAGGAGTATTATTACACCAATATTTCCTAACATCTAGTTTAAAGATAGAATAGTACCTGCTGGCCCAGAATGTCCAACGCTCCCGATCGCAAGTGCTGTTCATACCTTTCCTAAATGTGTTTCTCCACGATCCAACAGGTGTGTAGCGCTCCAAGTTCCTCTTCATCCCTTGGAGGCGCGTTCTTCTGGTACCAATATTAGTACACTATTCCTCTTCTACCTACAACAAATGACGCATTCTTTGCCCACAATATGGGAAAGAATGAGGGGCACAAAGCCTATTCAAACTGGAAAACATTCTTTGTCTTAACATGTGACAAACTTGTATTTATTCTGGAATATCAGGCTATAAAAAATGAATATAACAACATGTGTGCAAGCCTTCAGTGCATGCACACATGGTGTTAAAAAAATCCGGCCTCCTCCTACTCCTTCAGCCGGCCATTCCATCTCCAGAATTGGTGCATTTTTAGGAGTATTATTACACCATTATTTCCTAACATCTAGTTTAAAGATAGGACAGTACCTGCTGGCCCAGAATATCCAACGCTCCCGTTTGCAAGTGCTGTCCATACCTTTCGTAAATGTGTTACTCCACAATCCAACATGTGTGTAGCGCGCCAAGTTCCTCTTCATCCCTTTGGAGGCGCGTTCTTCTGGTACCAATATTAGTACACCATTCCTCTTCTACCTACAACAAATGACCCATTCTTTGCCCACAATATGGGAAAGAATGAGGGGCACAACGCCAATTCGAACTGGAAAACATTCTTTGTCTTAACGTGTGACAAACTTGTATGTATTCTGGACTATCAGGCTATAAAAAATGAATTTAACAACATGTGTGCAAGCCTTCAGTGCATGCACACATGGTGTTAAAAAAAATCCGGCCTCCTCCTACCCCTTCAGCCGGCCATTCCATCTCCAGAATTGGTGCATTTTTAGGAGTATTATTACACCAATATTTCCTAACATCTAGTTTAAAGATAGGATAGTACCTGCTGGCCCAGAATATCCAACGCTCCCGATCGCAAGTGCTGTCCATACCTTTCCTAAATGTGTTACTCCACAATCCAACATGTGTGTAGCACGCCAAGTTCCTCTTCATCCCTTGGAGGCGCGTTCTTCTGGTACCAATATTAGTACACCATTCCTCTTCTACCTAGAACAAATGACCCATTCTTTGCCCACAATATGGAAAAGAATGAGGGGCACAACGCCAATTCGAACTGTTAAACATTCATTGTCTTAACGTGTGACAAACTTGTATGTATTCTGGACTATCAGGCTTTAAAAAATGAATTTAACAACATGTGTGCAAGCCTTCAGTGCATGCACACATGGTGTTAAAAAAAAATTCGGCCTCCTCCTACCCCTTCAGCCGGCCAATCCATCTCCAGAATTGGTGCATTTTTAGGAGTATTATTACACCAATATTTCCTAACATCTAGTTTAAAGATAGGATAGTACCTGCTGGCCCAGAATATCCAACGCTCCCGATCGCAAGTGCTGTCCACACCTTTCCTAAATGTGTTACTCCACAATCCAAAATGTGTGTAGCTCGCCAAGTTCCTCTTCATCCCTTGGAGGCGCGTTCTGCTGGTACAAATATTAGTACACCATTCCTCTTCTACCTAAAACAAATGACCCATTCTTTGCCCACAATATGGGAAAGAATGAGGGGCACAACGCCAATTCGAACTGGAAAACATTCTTTGTCTTAACGAGTGACAAACTTGTATGTATTCTGGACTATCAGGCTAAAAAAATAAATTCAACAACATGTGTGCAAGCCTTCAGTGCATGCACACATGGTGTTAAAAAAAATCCGGCCTCCTCCTACCCCTTCAGCCGGCCATTCCATCTCCAGAATTGGTGCATTTTTAGGAGTATTATTACACCAATATTTCCTAACATCTAGTTTAAAGAAAGGATAGTACCTGATGGCCCAGAATGTCCAACGCTCCCGATCGCAAATGCTGTTCATACCTTTCCTAAATGTGTTACTCCACGATCCAACAGGTGTGTAGCGCTCCAAGTTCCTCTTCATCCCTTGGAGGCGCGATCTTCTGGTACCAATATTAGTACACTATTCCTCTTCTACCTACAACAAATGACCCATTCTTTGCCCACAATATGGGAAAGAATGAGGGGCACAACGCCAATTCGAACTGGAAAACATTCTTTGTCTTAACGTGTGACAAACTTATATGTATTCTGGACTATCAGGCTATAAAAAATGAATTTAACAACATGTGTGCAAGCCTTCAGTGCATGCACACATGGTGTTAAAAAAAAATCCGGCCTCCTCCTACCCCTTCAGCCGGCCATTCCATCTCCAGATTTGGTGCAGTTTTAGGAGTATTATTACACCAATATTTCCTAACATCTAGTTTAAAGATAGGATAGTACCTGCTGGCCCAGAATGTCCAAGGCTCCCGATCGCAAGTGCTGTCCATACCTTTCCTAAATGTGTTACTCCACGATCCAACAGGTGTGTAGCGCGCCAAGTTCCTCTTCATCCCTCAGAGGCGCGTTCTTCTGGTGCCAATATTAGTACACCATTCCTCTTCTACCTACAACAAATGACCTATTCTTTGCCCACAATATGGGAAAGAATGAGGGGCACAACGCCAATTCGAACTGGAAACATTCTTTGTCTTAACGTGTGACAAACTTGTATGTATTCTGGACTATCAGGCTATAAAAAATGAATTTAACGACATGTGTGCAAGCCTTCAGTGCATGGACACATGGTGTTAAAAAAAATCCGGCCTCCTCCTACCTCTTCAGCCGGCCATTCCATCTCCAGAATTGGTGCGTTTTTAGGAGTATTTTTACACCAATATTTCCTAACATCTAGTTTAAAGATAGGATAGTACCTACTGGGCCAGAATGTCCAACGCTCCCGATCGCAAGTGCTGTCCATACCTTTCCTAAATGTGTTACTCCACGATCCAACATGTGTGTAGCGCGCCAAGTTCCTCTTCATCCCTTGGAGGCGCGTTCTACTGGTGCCAATATTAGTACACCATTTCTCTTCTACCTACAACAAATGACCCATTCTTTGCCCACAATATGGGAAAGAATGAGGGGCACAACGCCAATTCGAACTGGAAAACATTCTTTGTCTTAACGTGTGACAAACTTGTATGTATTCTGGACTATCAGGCTATAAAAAATGAATTTAACAACATGTGTGCAAGCCTTCAGTGCATGCCCACATGGTGTTAAAAAAAATCCAGCCTCCTCCTACCCCTTCAGCCGGCCATTCCATCTCCAGATTTGGTGCAGTTTTAGGAGTATTATTACACCAATATTTCCTAACATCTAGTTTAAAGATAGGATAGTACCTGCTGGCCCAGAATGTCCAACGCTCCCGATCGCAAGTGCTGTCCATACATTTCCTAAATGTGTTACTCCACGATCGAACAGGTGTGTAGCGCGCCAAGTTCCTCTTCATCCCTTGGAGGCGCGTTCTTCTGGTGCCAATATTAGTACACCATTCCTTTTCTACCTACAACAAATGACCTATACTTTGCCCACAATATGGGAAAGAATGAGGGGCACAACGCCAATTCGAACTGTTAAACATTCATTGTCTTAACGTGTGACAAACTTGTATGTATTCTGGACTATCAGGTTATAAAAAATGAATTTAACAACATGTGTGCAAGCCTTCAGTGCATGCACACATGGTGTTAAAAAAAAATCCGGCCTCCTCCTACCCCTTCAGCCGGCCTTTCCATTTCCAGAAGTGGTGCATTTTTAGGAGTATTATTACACCAATATTTCCTAACATCTAGTTTAAAGATAGGATAGTACCTGCTGGCCCAGAATATCCAACGCTCCCGATCGCAAGTGCTGTCCATACCTTTCCAAAATGTGTTACTCCACAATCCAACATGTGTGTAGCTCGCCAAGTTCCTCTTTATCCCTTGGAGGCGCTTTCTTCTGGTACCAATATTAGTACACCATTCCTCTTCTACCTACAACAAATGACCCATTCTTTGCCCACAATATGGGAAAGAATGAGGGGCACAACACCAATTCGAACTGGAAAACATTCTTTGTCTTAACGTGTGACAAACTTGTATGTATTCTGGACTATCAGGCTATAAAAAATGAATTTAACAACATGTGTGCAAGCCTTCAGTGCATGCACACATGGTGTTAAAAAAAATCCAGCCTCCTCCTACCGCTTCAGCCGGCCATTCCATCTCCAGATTTGGTGCAGTTTTAGGAGTATTATTACACCAATATTTCCTAACATCTAGTTTAAAGATAGGATAGTACCTGCTGGTCCAGAATGTCCAACGCTCCCGATCGCAAGTGCTGTCCATACATTTCCTAAATGTGTCACTCCACGATCGAACAGGTGTGTAGCACGCCAAGTTCCTCTTCATCCCTTGGAGGCGCTTTCTTCTGGTACCAATATTAGTACACCATTCCTCTTCTACCTACAACAAATGACCTATACTTTGCCCACAATATTTGAAAGAATGAGGGGCACAACGCCAATTCGAACTGGCAAAAATTATTTGTCTTAACGTGTGACAAACTTGTATGTATTCTGGACTATCAGGCTATAAAAAATGAATTTAACAACATGTGTGCAAGCCTTCAGTGCATGCACACATGGTGTTAAAAAAAATCCGGCCTCCTCCTACCCCTTCAGCCGGCCATTCCATCTCCAGAATTGGTGCATTTTTAGGAGTATTATTACACCATTATTTCCTAACATCTAGTTTAAAGATAGGACAGTACCTGCTGGCCCAGAATATCCAACGCTCCCGTTCGCAAGTGCTGTCCATACCTTTCGTAAATGTGTTACTCCACAATCCAACATGTGTGTAGCGCGCCAAGTTCCTCTTCATCCCTTTGGAGGCGCGTTCTTCTGGTACAAATATTAGTACACCATTCCTCTTCTACCTACAACAAATGACCCATTCTTTGCCCACAATATGGGAAAGAATGAGGGGCACAACGCCAATTCGAACTGGAAAACATTCTTTGTCTTAACGTGTGACAAACTTGTATGTATTCTGGACTATCAGGCTATAAAAAATGAATTTAACAACATGTGTGCAAGCATTCAGTGCATGCACACATGGTATTAAAAAAAAATCCGGCCTCCTCCTACCCCTTCAGCCGGCCATTCCATCTCCAGAATTGGTGCATTTTTAGGAGTATTATTACACCAATATTTCCTAACATCTAGTTTAAAGATAGGATAGTACCTGCTGGCCCAGAATATCCAATGCTCCCGATCGTAAGTGCTGTCCATACCTTTCCTAAATGTGTTACTCCACGATCCAACATGTGTGTAGCGCGCCAAGTTCCTCTTCATCCCTTGGAGGCGCGTTCTTCTGGTACCAATATTAGTACACCATTCCTCTTCTACCTACAACAAATGACCGATTCTTTGCCCACAATATGGGAAAGAATGAGGGGCACAACGCCAATTCGAACTGGAAAACATTCTTTGTCTTAACGAGTGACAAACTTGTATGTATTCTGGACTATCAGGCTAAAAAAATGAATTTAACAACATGTGTGCAAGCCTTCAGTGCATGCACACATGGTGTTAAAAAAAAATCCGGCCTCCTCCTACCCCTTCAGCCGGCCATTCCATCTCCAGAATTGGTGCATTTTTAGGAGTATTATTACACCAATATTTCCTAACATCTAGTTTAAAGATAGGATAGTACCTGCTGGCCCAGAATATCCAACGCTCTCGATCGCAAGTGCTGTCCATACCTTTCCTAAATGTGTTACTCCACGATCCAACAGGTGTGTAGCGCTCCAAGTTCCTCTTCATCCCTTGGAGGCGCGTTTTTCTGGTACCAATATTAGTACACTATTCCTCTTCTACCTACAACAAATGACCCATTCTTTGCCCACAATATGGGAAAGAATGAGGGGCACAAAGCCAATTCAAACTGGAAAACATTCTTTGTCTTAACATGTGACAAACTTGTATTTATTCTGGAATATCAGGCTATAAAAAATGAATATAACAACATGTGTGCAAGCCTTCAGTGCATGCATACATGGTGTTAAAAAAAATCCGGCCTCCTCCTACCCCTTCAGCCGGCCATTCCATCTCCAGAATTGGTGCATTTTTAGGAGTATTATTACACCATTATTTCCTAACATCTAGTTTAAAGATAGGACAGTACCTGCTGGCCCAGAATATCCAACGCTCTCGATCGCAAGTGCTGTCCATACCTTTCCTAAATGTGTTACTCCACGATCCAACAGGTGTGTAGCGCTCCAAGTTCCTCTTCATCCCTTGGAGGCGCGTTTTTCTTGTACCAATATTAGTACACTATTCCTCTTCTACCTACAACAAATGACCCATTCTTTGCCCACAATATGGGAAAGAATGAGGGGCACAAAGCCAATTCAAACTGGAAAACATTCTTTGTCTTAACATGTGACAAACTTGTATTTATTCTGGAATATCAGGCTATAAAAAATGAATATAACAACATGTGTGCAAGCCTTCAGTGCATGCATACATGGTGTTAAAAAAAATCCGGCCTCCTCCTACCCCTTCAGCCGGCCATTCCATCTCCAGAATTGGTGCATTTTTAGGAGTATTATTACACCATTATTTCCTAACATCTAGTTTAAAGATAGGACAGTACCTGCTGGCCCAGAATATCCAACGCTCCCGATCGCAAGTGCTGTCCACATCTTTCCTAAATGTGTTACTCCACAATCCAACATGTGTGTAGCGCGCCAAGTTCCTCTTCATCCCTTGGAGGCGCGTTCTGCTGGTACAAATATTAGTACACCATTCCACTTCTACCTACAACAAATGACCCATTCTTTGCCCACAATATGGAAAAGAATGAGGGGCACAACGCCAATTCCAACTGGAAAACATTCATTGTCTTAACGTGTGACAAACTTGTATGTATTCTGGACTATCTGGTTGTAAAAAATGAATTTAACAACATGTGTGCAAGACTTAAGTGCATGCAAACATAGTGTTAAAAAAAATCCGGCCTCCTCCTACCCGTTCAGCCGGCCATTCCATCTCCAGATTTGTTGCAGTTTTAGGAGTATTATTACACCAATATTTCCTAACATCTAGTTTAAAGATAGGATAGTACCTGCTGGCCCAGAATGTCCAACGCTCCCGATCGCAAGTGCTGTCCATACCTTTCCTAAATGTGTTACTCCACGATCCAACAGGTGTGTAGCGCGCCAAGTTCCTCTTCATCCCTTGGAGGCGCGTTCTGCTGGTACAAATATTAGTACACCATTCCTCTTCTACCTACAACAAATGACCCATTCTTTGCCCACAATATGGGAAAGAATGAGGGGCACAACGCCAATTCGAACTGGAAAACATTCTTTGTCTTAACGAGTGACAAACTTGTATGTATTCTGGACTATCAGGCTAAAAAAATGAATTTAACAACATGTGTGCAAGCCTTCAGTGCATGCACACATGGTGTTAAAAAAAAATCCGGCCTCCTCCTACCCCTTCAGCCGGCCATTCCATCTCCAGAATTGGTGCATTTTTAGGAGTATTATTACACCAATATTTCCTAACATCTAGTTTAAAGATAGGATAGTACCTGCTGGCCCAGAATATCCAACGCTCTCGATCGCAAGTGCTGTCCATACCTTTCCTAAATGTGTTACTCCACGATCCAACAGGTGTGTAGCGCTCCAAGTTCCTCTTCATCCCTTGGAGGCGCGTTTTTCTGGTACCAATATTAGTACACTATTCCTCTTCTACCTACAACAAATGACCCATTCTTTGCCCACAATATGGGAAAGAATGAGGGGCACAAAGCCAATTCAAACTGGAAAACATTCTTTGTCTTAACATGTGACAAACTTGTATTTATTCTGGAATATCAGGCTATAAAAAATGAATATAACAACATGTGTGCAAGCCTTCAGTGCATGCATACATGGTGTTAAAAAAAATCCGGCCTCCTCCTACCCCTTCAGCCGGCCATTCCATCTCCAGAATTGGTGCATTTTTAGGAGTATTATTACACCATTATTTCCTAACATCTAGTTTAAAGATAGGACAGTACCTGCTGGCCCAGAATATCCAACGCTCTCGATCGCAAGTGCTGTCCATACCTTTCCTAAATGTGTTACTCCACGATCCAACAGGTGTGTAGCGCTCCAAGTTCCTCTTCATCCCTTGGAGGCGCGTTTTTCTTGTACCAATATTAGTACACTATTCCTCTTCTACCTACAACAAATGACCCATTCTTTGCCCACAATATGGGAAAGAATGAGGGGCACAAAGCCAATTCAAACTGGAAAACATTCTTTGTCTTAACATGTGACAAACTTGTATTTATTCTGGAATATCAGGCTATAAAAAATGAATATAACAACATGTGTGCAAGCCTTCAGTGCATGCATACATGGTGTTAAAAAAAATCCGGCCTCCTCCTACCCCTTCAGCCGGCCATTCCATCTCCAGAATTGGTGCATTTTTAGGAGTATTATTACACCATTATTTCCTAACATCTAGTTTAAAGATAGGACAGTACCTGCTGGCCCAGAATATCCAACGCTCCCGATCGCAAGTGCTGTCCACATCTTTCCTAAATGTGTTACTCCACAATCCAACATGTGTGTAGCGCGCCAAGTTCCTCTTCATCCCTTGGAGGCGCGTTCTGCTGGTACAAATATTAGTACACCATTCCACTTCTACCTACAACAAATGACCCATTCTTTGCCCACAATATGGAAAAGAATGAGGGGCACAACGCCAATTCCAACTGGAAAACATTCATTGTCTTAACGTGTGACAAACTTGTATGTATTCTGGACTATCTGGTTGTAAAAAATGAATTTAACAACATGTGTGCAAGACTTAAGTGCATGCAAACATAGTGTTAAAAAAAATCCGGCCTCCTCCTACCCGTTCAGCCGGCCATTCCATCTCCAGATTTGTTGCAGTTTTAGGAGTATTATTACACCAATATTTCCTAACATCTAGTTTAAAGATAGGATAGTACCTGCTGGCCCAGAATGTCCAACGCTCCCGATCGCAAGTGCTGTCCATACCTTTCCTAAATGTGTTACTCCACGATCCAACAGGTGTGTAGCGCGCCAAGTTCCTCTTCATCCCTTGGAGGCGCGTTCTGCTGGTACAAATATTAGTACACCATTCCTCTTCTACCTACAACAAATGACCCATTCTTTGCCCACAATATGGGAAAGAATGAGGGGCACAACGCCAATTTGAACTGGAAAACATTCTTTGTCTTAACGTGTGACAAACTTGTATGTATTCTGGACTATCAGGCTATAAAAAATGAATTTAACAAAATGTGTGCAAGCCTTCAGTGCATGCACACATGGTGTTAAAAAAAATCTGGCCTCCTCCTTCCCCTTCAGCCGGCCATTCCATCTCCAGAATTGGTGCATTTTTAGGAGTATTATTACACCAATATTTCCTAACATCTAGTTTAAAGATAGGATAGTACCTGCTGGCCCAGAATATCCAACGCTCCCGATCGCAAGTGCTGTCCATACCTTTCCAAAATGTGTTACTCCACAATCCAACATGTGTGTAGCTCGCCAAGTTCCTCTTTATCCCTTGGAGGCGCGTTCTTCTGGTACCAATATTAGTACACCATTCCTCTTCTACCTACAACAAATGACCCATTCTTTGCCCACAATATGTGAAAGAATGAGGGGCACAACTCCAATTCGAACTGGAAAACATTCTTTGTCTTAAAGTGTGACAAACTTGTATGTATTCTGGACTATCAGGCTGTAAAAAATGAATTTAACAACATGTGTGCAAGCCTTCAGTGCATGTATACATGGTATTAAAAAAAATCCAGCCTCCTCCTACCCCTTCAGCCGGCCATTCCATCTCCAGATTTGGTGCAGTTTTAGGAGTATTATTACACCAATATTTCCTAACATCTAGTTTAAAGATAGGATAGTACCTGCTGGCCCAGAATATCCAACGCTCCCGATCGCAAGTGCTGTCCTTATCTTTCCAAATTGTGTTACTCCACAATCCAACATGTGTGTAGCGCGCCAATTTCCTCTTCATCCCTTGGAGGCGCGTTCTTCTAGTACCAATATTAGTACACCATTCCTCTTCTACCTACAACAAATAACCCATTCTTTGCCCACAATATGGGAAAGAATGAGGGGCACAACGCCAATTCGAACTGGAAAACATTCATTGTCTTAACATGTGACAAACTTGTATGTATTCTGGACTATCAGGCTGTAAAAAATGAATTTAACAACATGTGTGCAAGCCTTAAGTGCATGCATACATGGTGTTAAAAAAAAACCAGCCTCCTCCTACCCCTTCAGCCGGCCATTCCATCTCCAGATTTGGTGCAGTTTTAGGAGTATTATTACACCAATATTTCCTAACATCTAGTTTAAAGATAGGATAGTACCTGCTGGCCCAGAATATCCAACGCTCCCGATCTCAAGTGCTGTCCATACCTTTCCAAAATGTGTTACTCCACAATCAAACATGTGTGTAGCTCGCCAAGTTCCTCTTTATCCCTTGGAGGCGCTTTCTTCTGGTACCAATATTAGTACACCATTCCTCTTCTACCTACAACAAATGACCCATTCTTTGCCCACAATATGGGAAAGAATGAGGGGCACAACTCCAATTCGAACTGGAAAACATTCTTTGTCTTTACGTGTGACAAACTTGTATGTATTCTGGACTATCAGGCTATAAAAAATGAATTTAACAACATGTGTGCAAGCATTCAGTGCATGCACACATGGTATTAAAAAAAATCCGGCCTCCTCCTACCCCTTCAGCCGGCCATTCCATCTCCAGAATTGGTGCATTTTTAGGAGTATTATTACACCAATATTTCCTAACATCTAGTTTAAAGATAGGATAGTACCTGCTGGCCCAGAATATCCAACGCTCTCGATCGCAAGTGCTGTCCATACCTTTCCTAAATGTGTTTCTCCACGATCCAACATGTGTGTAGCGCGCCAAGTTCCTCTTCATCCCTTGGAGGCGCGTTCTTCTGGTACCAATATTAGTACACCATTCCTCTTCTACCTACAACAAATGACCCATTCTTTGCCCACAATATGGGAAAGAATGAGGGGCACAACACCAATTCGAACTGGAAAACATTTTTTGTCTTAACGAGTGACAAACTTGTATGTATTCTGGACTATCAGGCTATAAAAAATGAATTTAACAACATGTGTGCAAGCATTCAGTGCATGCACACATGGTATTAAAAAAAATCCGGCCTCCTCCTACCCCTTCAGCCGGCCATTCCATCTCCAGAATTGGTGCATTTTTAGGAGTATTATTACACCAATATTTCCTAACATCTAGTTTAAAGATAGGATAGTACCTGCTGGCCCAGAATGTCCAACGCTCCCGATTGCAAGTGCTGTTCATACCTTTCCTAAATGTGTTTCTCCACGATCCAACAGGTGTGTAGCGCACCAAGTTCCTCTTCATCCCTTGGAGGCGCGTTCTTCTGGTACCAATATTAGTACACTATTCCTCTTCTACCTACAACAAATGACCCATTCTTTGCCCACAATATGGGAAAGAATGAGGGGCACAAAGCCAATTCAAACTGGAAATCATTCTTTGTCTTAACATGTGACAAACTTGTATTTATTCTGGAATATCAGGCTATAAAAAAATGAATATAACAACATGTGTGCAAGCCTTCAGTGCATGCACACATGGTGTTAAAAAAAATCCGGCCTCCTCCTACCCCTTCAGCCGGCCATTCCATCTCCAGAATTGGTGCATTTTTAGGAGTATTATTACACCATTATTTCCTAACATCTAGTTTAAAGATAGGACAGTACCTGCTGGCCCAGAATATCCAACGCTCCCGTTCGCAAGTGCTGTCCATACCTTTCGTAAATGTGTTACTCCACAATCCAACATGTGTGTAGCGCGCCAAGTTCCTCTTCATCCCTTTGGAGGCGCGTTCTTCTGGTACCAATATTAGTACACCATTCCTCTTCTACCTACAACAAATGACCCATTCTTTGCCCACAATATGGGAAAGAATGAGGGGCACAACGCCAATTCGAACTGGAAAATATTCTTTGTCTTAACGTGTGACAAACTTGTATGTATTCTGGACTATCAGGCTTTAAAAAATGAATTTAACAACATGTGTGCAAGCCTTCAGTGCATGCACACATGGTGTTAAAAAAAAAATCCGGCCTCCTCCTACCCCTTCAGCCGGCCATTCCATCTCCAGAATTGGTGCATTTTTAGGAGTATTATTACACCAATATTTCCTAACATCTAGTTTAAAGATAGGATAGTACCTGCTGGCCCAGAATATCCAACGCTCTCGATCGCAAGTGCTGTCCATACCTTTCCTAAATGTGTTACTCCACGATCCAACAGGTGTGTAGCGCTCCAAGTTCCTCTTCATCCCTTGGAGACGCGTTTTTCTGGTACCAATATTAGTACACTATTCCTCTTCTACCTACAACAAATGACCCATTCTTTGCCCACAATATGGGAAAGAATGAGGGGCACAAAGCCAATTCAAACTGGAAAACATTCTTTGTCTTAACATGTGACAAACTTGTATTTATTCTGGAATATCAGGCTATAAAAAATGAATATAACAACATGTGTGCAAGCCTTCAGTGCATGCATACATGGTGTTAAAAAAAATCCAGCCTCCTCCTACCCCTTCAGCCGGCCATTCCATCTCCAGAATTGGTGCATTTTTAGGAGTATTATTACACCATTATTTCCTAACATCTAGTTTAAAGATAGGACAGTACCTGCTGGCCCAGAATATCCAACGCTCCCGTTCGCAAGTGCTGTCCATACCTTTCGTAAATGTGTTACTCCACAATCCAACATGTGTGTAGCGCGCCAAGTTCCTCTTCATCCCTTTGGAGGCGCGTTCTTCTGGTACAAATATTAGTACACCATTCCTCTTCTACCTACAACAAATGACCCATTCTTTGCCCACAATATGGGAAAGAATGAGGGGCACAACGCCAATTCGAACTGGAAAACATTCTTTGTCTTAACGTGTGACAAACTTGTATGTATTCTGGACTATCAGGCTATAAAAAATGAATTTAACAACATGTGTGCAAGCATTCAGTGCATGCACACATGGTATTAAAAAAAAATCCGGCCTCCTCCTACCCCTTCAGCCGGCCATTCCATCTCCAGAATTGGTGCATTTTTAGGAGTATTATTACACCAATATTTCCTAACATCTAGTTTAAAGATAGGATAGTACCTGCTGGCCCAGAATATCCAATGCTCCCGATCGCAAGTGCTGTCCATACCTTTCCTAAATGTGTTACTCCACGATCCAACATGTGTGTAGCGCGCCAAGTTCCTCTTCATCCCTTAGAGGCGCGTTCTTCTGGTACCAATATTAGTACACCATTCCTCTTCTACCTACAACAAATGACCGATTCTTTGCCCACAATATGGGAAAGAATGAGGGGCACAACGCCAATTCGAACTGGAAAACATTCTTTGTCTTAACGAGTGACAAACTTGTATGTATTCTGGACTATCAGGCTAAAAAAATGAATTTAACAACATGTGTGCAAGCCTTCAGTGCATGCACACATGGTGTTAAAAAAAAATCCGGCCTCCTCCTACCCCTTCAGCCGGCCATTCCATCTCCAGAATTGGTGCATTTTTAGGAGTATTATTACACCAATATTTCCTAACATCTAGTTTAAAGATAGGATAGTACCTGCTGGCCCAGAATATCCAACGCTCTCGATCGCAAGTGCTGTCCATACCTTTCCTAAATGTGTTACTCCACGATCCAACAGGTGTGTAGCGCTCCAAGTTCCTCTTCATCCCTTGGAGGCGCGTTTTTCTTGTACCAATATTAGTACACTATTCCTCTTCTACCTACAACAAATGACCCATTCTTTGCCCACAATATGGGAAAGAATGAGGGGCACAAAGCCAATTCAAACTGGAAAACATTCTTTGTCTTAACATGTGACAAACTTGTATTTATTCTGGAATATCAGGCTATAAAAAATGAATATAACAACATGTGTGCAAGCCTTCAGTGCATGCATACATGGTGTTAAAAAAAATCCGGCCTCCTCCTACCCCTTCAGCCGGCCATTCCATCTCCAGAATTGGTGCATTTTTAGGAGTATTATTACACCATTATTTCCTAACATCTAGTTTAAAGATAGGACAGTACCTGCTGGCCCAGAATATCCAACGCTCCCGTTCGCAAGTGCTGTCCATACCTTTCGTAAATGTGTTACTCCACAATCCAACATGTGTGTAGCGCGCCAAGTTCCTCTTCATCCCTTTGGAGGCACGTTCTTCTGGTACCAATATTAGTACACCATTCCTCTTCTACCTACAACAAATGACCCATTCTTTGCCCACAATATGGGAAAGAATGAGGGGCACAACGCCAATTCGAACTGGAAAACATTCTTTGTCTTAACGTGTGACAAACTTGTATGTATTCTGGACTATCAGGCTTTAAAAAATGAATTTAACAACATGTGTGCAAGCCTTCAGTGCATGTACACATGGTGTTAAAAAAAAATCCGGCCTCCTCCTACCCCTTCAGCCGGCCAATCCATCTCCAGAATTGGTGCATTTTTAGGAGTATTATTACACCAATATTTCCTAACATCTAGTTTAAAGATAGGATAGTACCTGCTGGCCCAGAATATCCAACGCTCCCGATCGCAAGTGCTGTCCACATCTTTCCTAAATGTGTTACTCCACAATCCAACATGTGTGCAGCGCGCCAAGTTCCTCTTCATCCCTTGGAGGCGCGTTTTTCTTGTACCAATATTAGTACACTATTCCTCTTCTACCTACAACAAATGACCCATTCTTTGCCCACAATATGGGAAAGAATGAGGGGCACAAAGCCAATTCAAACTGGAAAACATTCTTTGTCTTAACATGTGACAAACTTGTATTTATTCTGGAATATCAGGCTATAAAAAATGAATATAACAACATGTGTGCAAGCCTTCAGTGCATGCATACATGGTGTTAAAAAAAATCCGGCCTCCTCCTACCCCTTCAGCCGGCCATTCCATCTCCAGAATTGGTGCATTTTTAGGAGTATTATTACACCATTATTTCCTAACATCTAGTTTAAAGATAGGACAGTACCTGCTGGCCCAGAATATCCAACGCTCCCGTTCGCAAGTGCTGTCCATACCTTTCGTAAATGTGTTACTCCACAATCCAACATGTGTGTAGCGCGCCAAGTTCCTCTTCATCCCTTTGGAGGCGCGTTCTTCTGGTACCAATATTAGTACACCATTCCTCTTCTACCTACAACAAATGACCCATTCTTTGCCCACAATATGGGAAAGAATGAGGGGCACAACGCCAAATCGAACTGGAAAACATTCTTTGTCTTAACGTGTGACAAACTTGTATGTATTCTGGACTATCAGGCTTTAAAAAATGAATTTAACAACATGTGTGCAAGCCTTCAGTGCATGTACACATGGTGTTAAAAAAAAATCCGGCCTCCTCCTACCCCTTCAGCCGGCCAATCCATCTCCAGAATTGGTGCATTTTTAGGAGTATTATTACACCAATATTTCCTAACATCTAGTTTAAAGATAGGATAGTACCTGCTGGCCCAGAATATCCAACGCTCCCGATCGCAAGTGCTGTCCACATCTTTCCTAAATGTGTTACTCCACAATCCAACATGTGTGTAGCGCGCCAAGTTCCTCTTCATCCCTTGGAGGCGCGTTCTGCTGGTACAAATATTAGTACACCATTCCTCTTCTACCTACAACAAATGACCCATTCTTTGCCCACAATATGGAAAAGAATGAGGGGCACAACGCCAATTCCAACTAGAAAAAAATTCATTGTCTTAACGTGTGACAAACTTGTATGTATTCTGGACTATCTGGTTGTAAAAAATGAATTTAACAACATGTGTGCAAGACTTAAGTGCATGCAAACATAGTGTTAAAAAAAATCCGGCCTCCTCCTACCCGTTCTGCCGGCCATTCCATCTCCAGATTTGTTGCAGTTTTAGGAGTATTATTACACCAATATTTCCTAACATCTAGTTTAAAGATAGGATAGTACCTGCTGGCCCAGAATGTCCAACGCTCCCGATCGCAAGTGCTGTCCATACCTTTCCTAAATGTGTTACTCCACGATCCAACAGGTGTGTAGCGCGCCAAGTTCCTCTTCATCCCTTGGAGGCGCGTTCTTCTGGTACCAATATTAGTACACCATTCCTCTTCTACCTACAACAAATGACCCATTCTTTGCCCACAATATGGGAAAGAATGAGGGGCACAACGCCAATTCGAACTGGAAAACATTCTTTGTCTTAATGTGTGACAAACTTGTATGTATTCTGGACTATCAGGTAATAAAAAATGAATTTAACAACATGTGTGCAAGCCTTCATTGCATGCACACATGGTGTTAAAAAAAATCTGGCCTCCTCCTTCCCCTTCAGCCGGCCATTCCATCTCCAGAATTGGTGCATTTTTAGGAGTATTATTACACCAATATTTCCTAACATCTAGTTTAAAGATAGGATAGTACCTGCTGGCCCAGAATATCCAACGCTCCCGATCGCAAGTGCTGTCCATACCTTTCCAAAATGTGTTACTCCACAATCCAACATGTGTGTAGCTCGCCAAGTTCCTCTTTATCCCTTGGAGGCGCGTTCTTCTGGTACCAATATTAGTACACCATTCCTCTTCTACCTACAACAAATAACCCATTCTTTGCCCACAATATGGGAAAGAATGAGGGGCACAACGCCAATTCGAACTGGAAAACATTCATTGTCTTAACATGTGACAAACTTGTATGTATTCTGGACTATCAGGCTGTAAAAAATGAATTTAACAACATGTGTGCAAGCCTTAAGTGCATGCATACATGGTGTTAAAAAAAAAACCAGCCTCCTCCTACCCCTTCAGCCGGCCATTCCATCTCCAGAATTGGTGCATTTTTAGGAGTATTATTACACCAATATTTCCTAACATCTAGTTTAAAGATAGGATAGTACCTGCTGGCCCAGAATGTCCAACGCTCTCGATCGCAAGTGCTGTTCATACCTTTCCTAAATGTGTTTCTCCACGATCCAACATGTGTGTAGCGTGCCAAGTTCCTCTTCATCCCTTGGAGGCGCGTTCTTCTGGTACCAATATTAGTACACCATTCCTCTTCTACCTACAACAAATGACCGATTCTTTGCCCACAATATGGGAAAGAATGAGGGGCACAACGCCAATTCGAACTGGAAAACATTCTTTGTCTTATCGAGTGACAAACTTGTATGTATTCTGGACTATCAGGCTAAAAAAATGAATTTAACAACATGTGTGCAAGCCTTCAGTGCATGCACACATGGTGTTAAAAAAAAATCCGGCCTCCTCCTACCCCTTCAGCCGGCCATTCCATCTCCAGAATTGGTGCATTTTTAGGAGTATTATTACACCAATATTTCCTAACATCTAGTTTAAAGATAGGATAGTACCTGCTGGCCCAGAATATCCAACGCTCTCGATCGCAAGTGCTGTCCATACCTTTCCTAAATGTGTTACTCCACGATCCAACAGGTGTGTAGCGCTCCAAGTTCCTCTTCATCCCTTGGAGGCGCGTTTTTCTGGTACCAATATTAGTACACTATTCCTCTTCTACCTACAACAAATGACCCATTCTTTGCCCACAATATGGGAAAGAATGAGGGGCACAACGCCAATTCGAACTGGAAAACATTCTTTGTCTTAACGTGTGACAAACTTGTATGTATTCTGGACTATCAGGCTATAAAAAATGAATTTAACAACATGTGTGCAAGCATTCAGTGCATGCACACATGGTATTAAAAAAAAATCCGGCCTCCTCCTACCCCTTCAGCCGGCCATTCCATCTCCAGAATTGGTGCATTTTTAGGAGTATTATTACACCAATATTTCCTAACATCTAGTTTAAAGATAGGATAGTACCTGCTGGCCCAGAATATCCAATGCTCCCGATCGCAAGTGCTGTCCATACCTTTCCTAAATGTGTTACTCCACGATCCAACATGTGTGTAGCGCGCCAAGTTCCTCTTCATCCCTTGGAGGCGCGTTCTTCTGGTACCAATATTAGTACACCATTCCTCTTCTACCTACAACAAATGACCGATTCTTTGCCCACAATATGGGAAAGAATGAGGGGCACAACGCCAATTCGAACTGGAAAACATTCTTTGTCTTAACGAGTGACAAACTTGTATGTATTCTGGACTATCAGGCTAAAAAAATGAATTTAACAACATGTGTGCAAGCCTTCAGTGCATGCACACATGGTGTTAAAAAAAAATCCGGCCTCCTCCTACCCCTTCAGCCGGCCATTCCATCTCCAGAATTGGTGCATTTTTAGGAGTATTATTACACCAATATTTCCTAACATCTAGTTTAAAGATAGGATAGTACCTGCTGGCCCAGAATATCCAACGCTCTCGATCGCAAGTGCTGTCCATACCTTTCCTAAATGTGTTACTCCACGATCCAACAGGTGTGTAGCGCTCCAAGTTCCTCTTCATCCCTTGGAGGCGCGTTTTTCTGGTACCAATATTAGTACACTATTCCTCTTCTACCTACAACAAATGACCCATTCTTTGCCCACAATATGGGAAAGAATGAGGGGCACAAAGCCAATTCAAACTGGAAAACATTCTTTGTCTTAACATGTGACAAACTTGTATTTATTCTGGAATATCAGGCTATAAAAAATGAATATAACAACATGTGTGCAAGTCTTCAGTGCATGCATACATGGTGTTAAAAAAAATCCGGCCTCCTCCTACCCCTTCAGCCGGCCATTCCATCTCCAGAATTGGTGCATTTTTAGGAGTATTATTACACCATTATTTCCTAACATCTAGTTTAAAGATAGGACAGTACCTGCTGGCCCAGAATATCCAACGCTCTCGATCGCAAGTGCTGTCCATACCTTTCCTAAATGTGTTACTCCACGATCCAACAGGTGTGTAGCGCTCCAAGTTCCTCTTCATCCCTTGGAGGCGCGTTTTTCTGGTACCAATATTAGTACACTATTCCTCTTCTACCTACAACAAATGACCCATTCTTTGCCCACAATATGGGAAAGAATGAGGGGCACAAAGCCAATTCAAACTGGAAAACATTCTTTGTCTTAACATGTGACAAACTTGTATTTATTCTGGAATATCAGGCTATAAAAAATGAATATAACAACATGTGTGCAAGCCTTCAGTGCATGCATACATGGTGTTAAAAAAAATCCGGCCTCCTCCTACCCCTTCAGCCGGCCATTCCATCTCCAGAATTGGTGCATTTTTAGGAGTATTATTACACCATTATTTCCTAACATCTAGTTTAAAGATAGGACAGTACCTGCTGGCCCAGAATATCCAACGCTCCCGTTCGCAAGTGCTGTCCATACCTTTCGTAAATGTGTTACTCCACAATCCAACATGTGTGTAGCGCGCCAAGTTCCTCTTCATCCCTTTGGAGGCGCGTTCTTCTGGTACCAATATTAGTACACCATTCCTCTTCTACCTACAACAAATGACCCATTCTTTGCCCACAATATGGGAAAGAATGAGGGGCACAACGCCAATTCGAACTGGAAAACATTCTTTGTCTTAACGTGTGACAAACTTGTATGTATTCTGGACTATCAGGCTTTAAAAAATGAATTTAACAACATGTGTGCAAGCCTTCAGTGCATGTACACATGGTGTTAAAAAAAAATCCGGCGTCCTCCTACCCCTTCAGCCGGCCAATCCATCTCCAGAATTGGTGCATTTTTAGGAGTATTATTACACCAATATTTCCTAACATCTAGTTTAAAGATAGGATAGTACCTGCTGGCCCAGAATATCCAACGCTCCCGATCGCAAGTGCTGTCCACATCTTTCCTAAATGTGTTACTCCACAATCCAACATGTGTGTAGCGCGCCAAGTTCCTCTTCATCCCTTGGAGGCGCGTTCTGCTGGTACAAATATTAGTACACCATTCCTCTTCTACCTACAACAAATGACCCATTCTTTGCCCACAATATGGAAAAGAATGAGGGGCACAACGCCAATTCCAACTGGAAAACATTCATTGTCTTAACGTGTGACAAACTTGTATGTATTCTGGACTATCTGGTTGTAAAAAATGAATTTAACAACATGTGTGCAAGACTTAAGTGCATGCAAACATAGTGTTAAAAAAAATCCGGCCTCCTCCTACCCGTTCAGCCGGCCATTCCATCTCCAGAATTGGTGCATTTTTAGGAGTATTATTACACCAATATTTCCTAACATCTAGTTTAAAGATAGGATAGTACCTGCTGGCCCAGAATATCCAACGCTCCCGATCGCAAGTGCTGTCCATACCTTTCCAAAATGTGTTACTCCACAATCCAACATGTGTGTAGCTCGCCAAGTTCCTCTTTATCCCTTGGAGGTGCGTTCTTCTGGTACCAATATTAGTACACCATTCCTCTTCTACCTACAACAAATGACCCATTCTTTGCCCACAATATGTGAAAGAATGAGGGGCACAACTCCAATTCGAACTGGAAAACATTCTTTGTCTTAAAGTGTGACAAACTTGTATGTATTCTGGACTATCAGGCTGTAAAAAATGAATTTAACAACATGTGTGCAAGCCTTAAGTGCATGCATACATGGTATTAAAAAAAATCCGGCCTCCTCCTACCCCTTCAGCCGGCCATTCCATCTCCAGATTTGGTGCAGTTTTAGGAGTATTATTACACCAATATTTCCTAACATCTAGTTTAAAGATAGGATAGTACCTGCTGGCCCAGAATATCCAACGCTCCCGATCGCAAGTGCTGTCCACATCTTTCCTAAATGTGTTACTCCACAATCCAACATGTGTGCAGCGCGCCAAGTTCCTCTTCATCCCTTGGAGGCGCGTTTTTCTTGTACCAATATTAGTACACTATTCCTCTTCTACCTACAACAAATGACCCATTCTTTGCCCACAATATGGGAAAGAATGAGGGGCACAAAGCCAATTCAAACTGGAAAACATTCTTTGTCTTAACATGTGACAAACTTGTATTTATTCTGGAATATCAGGCTATAAAAAATGAATATAACAACATGTGTGCAAGCCTTCAGTGCATGCATACATGGTGTTAAAAAAAATCCGGCCTCCTCCTACCCCTTCAGCCGGCCATTCCATCTCCAGAATTGGTGCATTTTTAGGAGTATTATTACACCATTATTTCCTAACATCTAGTTTAAAGATAGGACAGTACCTGCTGGCCCAGAATATCCAACGCTCCCGTTCGCAAGTGCTGTCCATACCTTTCGTAAATGTGTTACTCCACAATCCAACATGTGTGTAGCGCGCCAAGTTCCTCTTCATCCCTTTGGAGGCGCGTTCTTCTGGTACCAATATTAGTACACCATTCCTCTTCTACCTACAACAAATGACCCATTCTTTGCCCACAATATGGGAAAGAATGAGGGGCACAACGCCAAATCGAACTGGAAAACATTCTTTGTCTTAACGTGTGACAAACTTGTATGTATTCTGGACTATCAGGCTTTAAAAAATGAATTTAACAACATGTGTGCAAGCCTTCAGTGCATGTACACATGGTGTTAAAAAAAAATCCGGCCTCCTCCTACCCCTTCAGCCGGCCAATCCATCTCCAGAATTGGTGCATTTTTAGGAGTATTATTACACCAATATTTCCTAACATCTAGTTTAAAGATAGGATAGTACCTGCTGGCCCAGAATATCCAACGCTCCCGATCGCAAGTGCTGTCCACATCTTTCCTAAATGTGTTACTCCACAATCCAACATGTGTGTAGCGCGCCAAGTTCCTCTTCATCCCTTGGAGGCGCGTTCTGCTGGTACAAATATTAGTACACCATTCCTCTTCTACCTACAACAAATGACCCATTCTTTGCCCACAATATGGAAAAGAATGAGGGGCACAACGCCAATTCCAACTAGAAAAAAATTCATTGTCTTAACGTGTGACAAACTTGTATGTATTCTGGACTATCTGGTTGTAAAAAATGAATTTAACAACATGTGTGCAAGACTTAAGTGCATGCAAACATAGTGTTAAAAAAAATCCGGCCTCCTCCTACCCGTTCTGCCGGCCATTCCATCTCCAGATTTGTTGCAGTTTTAGGAGTATTATTACACCAATATTTCCTAACATCTAGTTTAAAGATAGGATAGTACCTGCTGGCCCAGAATGTCCAACGCTCCCGATCGCAAGTGCTGTCCATACCTTTCCTAAATGTGTTACTCCACGATCCAACAGGTGTGTAGCGCGCCAAGTTCCTCTTCATCCCTTGGAGGCGCGTTCTTCTGGTACCAATATTAGTACACCATTCCTCTTCTACCTACAACAAATGACCCATTCTTTGCCCACAATATGGGAAAGAATGAGGGGCACAACGCCAATTCGAACTGGAAAACATTCTTTGTCTTAATGTGTGACAAACTTGTATGTATTCTGGACTATCAGGTAATAAAAAATGAATTTAACAACATGTGTGCAAGCCTTCATTGCATGCACACATGGTGTTAAAAAAAATCTGGCCTCCTCCTTCCCCTTCAGCCGGCCATTCCATCTCCAGAATTGGTGCATTTTTAGGAGTATTATTACACCAATATTTCCTAACATCTAGTTTAAAGATAGGATAGTACCTGCTGGCCCAGAATATCCAACGCTCCCGATCGCAAGTGCTGTCCATACCTTTCCAAAATGTGTTACTCCACAATCCAACATGTGTGTAGCTCGCCAAGTTCCTCTTTATCCCTTGGAGGCGCGTTCTTCTGGTACCAATATTAGTACACCATTCCTCTTCTACCTACAACAAATAACCCATTCTTTGCCCACAATATGGGAAAGAATGAGGGGCACAACGCCAATTCGAACTGGAAAACATTCATTGTCTTAACATGTGACAAACTTGTATGTATTCTGGACTATCAGGCTGTAAAAAATGAATTTAACAACATGTGTGCAAGCCTTAAGTGCATGCATACATGGTGTTAAAAAAAAAACCAGCCTCCTCCTACCCCTTCAGCCGGCCATTCCATCTCCAGAATTGGTGCATTTTTAGGAGTATTATTACACCAATATTTCCTAACATCTAGTTTAAAGATAGGATAGTACCTGCTGGCCCAGAATGTCCAACGCTCTCGATCGCAAGTGCTGTTCATACCTTTCCTAAATGTGTTTCTCCACGATCCAACATGTGTGTAGCGTGCCAAGTTCCTCTTCATCCCTTGGAGGCGCGTTCTTCTGGTACCAATATTAGTACACCATTCCTCTTCTACCTACAACAAATGACCGATTCTTTGCCCACAATATGGGAAAGAATGAGGGGCACAACGCCAATTCGAACTGGAAAACATTCTTTGTCTTATCGAGTGACAAACTTGTATGTATTCTGGACTATCAGGCTAAAAAAATGAATTTAACAACATGTGTGCAAGCCTTCAGTGCATGCACACATGGTGTTAAAAAAAAATCCGGCCTCCTCCTACCCCTTCAGCCGGCCATTCCATCTCCAGAATTGGTGCATTTTTAGGAGTATTATTACACCAATATTTCCTAACATCTAGTTTAAAGATAGGATAGTACCTGCTGGCCCAGAATATCCAACGCTCTCGATCGCAAGTGCTGTCCATACCTTTCCTAAATGTGTTACTCCACGATCCAACAGGTGTGTAGCGCTCCAAGTTCCTCTTCATCCCTTGGAGGCGCGTTTTTCTGGTACCAATATTAGTACACTATTCCTCTTCTACCTACAACAAATGACCCATTCTTTGCCCACAATATGGGAAAGAATGAGGGGCACAACGCCAATTCGAACTGGAAAACATTCTTTGTCTTAACGTGTGACAAACTTGTATGTATTCTGGACTATCAGGCTATAAAAAATGAATTTAACAACATGTGTGCAAGCATTCAGTGCATGCACACATGGTATTAAAAAAAAATCCGGCCTCCTCCTACCCCTTCAGCCGGCCATTCCATCTCCAGAATTGGTGCATTTTTAGGAGTATTATTACACCAATATTTCCTAACATCTAGTTTAAAGATAGGATAGTACCTGCTGGCCCAGAATATCCAATGCTCCCGATCGCAAGTGCTGTCCATACCTTTCCTAAATGTGTTACTCCACGATCCAACATGTGTGTAGCGCGCCAAGTTCCTCTTCATCCCTTGGAGGCGCGTTCTTCTGGTACCAATATTAGTACACCATTCCTCTTCTACCTACAACAAATGACCGATTCTTTGCCCACAATATGGGAAAGAATGAGGGGCACAACGCCAATTCGAACTGGAAAACATTCTTTGTCTTAACGAGTGACAAACTTGTATGTATTCTGGACTATCAGGCTAAAAAAATGAATTTAACAACATGTGTGCAAGCCTTCAGTGCATGCACACATGGTGTTAAAAAAAAATCCGGCCTCCTCCTACCCCTTCAGCCGGCCATTCCATCTCCAGAATTGGTGCATTTTTAGGAGTATTATTACACCAATATTTCCTAACATCTAGTTTAAAGATAGGATAGTACCTGCTGGCCCAGAATATCCAACGCTCTCGATCGCAAGTGCTGTCCATACCTTTCCTAAATGTGTTACTCCACGATCCAACAGGTGTGTAGCGCTCCAAGTTCCTCTTCATCCCTTGGAGGCGCGTTTTTCTGGTACCAATATTAGTACACTATTCCTCTTCTACCTACAACAAATGACCCATTCTTTGCCCACAATATGGGAAAGAATGAGGGGCACAAAGCCAATTCAAACTGGAAAACATTCTTTGTCTTAACATGTGACAAACTTGTATTTATTCTGGAATATCAGGCTATAAAAAATGAATATAACAACATGTGTGCAAGTCTTCAGTGCATGCATACATGGTGTTAAAAAAAATCCGGCCTCCTCCTACCCCTTCAGCCGGCCATTCCATCTCCAGAATTGGTGCATTTTTAGGAGTATTATTACACCATTATTTCCTAACATCTAGTTTAAAGATAGGACAGTACCTGCTGGCCCAGAATATCCAACGCTCTCGATCGCAAGTGCTGTCCATACCTTTCCTAAATGTGTTACTCCACGATCCAACAGGTGTGTAGCGCTCCAAGTTCCTCTTCATCCCTTGGAGGCGCGTTTTTCTGGTACCAATATTAGTACACTATTCCTCTTCTACCTACAACAAATGACCCATTCTTTGCCCACAATATGGGAAAGAATGAGGGGCACAAAGCCAATTCAAACTGGAAAACATTCTTTGTCTTAACATGTGACAAACTTGTATTTATTCTGGAATATCAGGCTATAAAAAATGAATATAACAACATGTGTGCAAGCCTTCAGTGCATGCATACATGGTGTTAAAAAAAATCCGGCCTCCTCCTACCCCTTCAGCCGGCCATTCCATCTCCAGAATTGGTGCATTTTTAGGAGTATTATTACACCATTATTTCCTAACATCTAGTTTAAAGATAGGACAGTACCTGCTGGCCCAGAATATCCAACGCTCCCGTTCGCAAGTGCTGTCCATACCTTTCGTAAATGTGTTACTCCACAATCCAACATGTGTGTAGCGCGCCAAGTTCCTCTTCATCCCTTTGGAGGCGCGTTCTTCTGGTACCAATATTAGTACACCATTCCTCTTCTACCTACAACAAATGACCCATTCTTTGCCCACAATATGGGAAAGAATGAGGGGCACAACGCCAATTCGAACTGGAAAACATTCTTTGTCTTAACGTGTGACAAACTTGTATGTATTCTGGACTATCAGGCTTTAAAAAATGAATTTAACAACATGTGTGCAAGCCTTCAGTGCATGTACACATGGTGTTAAAAAAAAATCCGGCGTCCTCCTACCCCTTCAGCCGGCCAATCCATCTCCAGAATTGGTGCATTTTTAGGAGTATTATTACACCAATATTTCCTAACATCTAGTTTAAAGATAGGATAGTACCTGCTGGCCCAGAATATCCAACGCTCCCGATCGCAAGTGCTGTCCACATCTTTCCTAAATGTGTTACTCCACAATCCAACATGTGTGTAGCGCGCCAAGTTCCTCTTCATCCCTTGGAGGCGCGTTCTGCTGGTACAAATATTAGTACACCATTCCTCTTCTACCTACAACAAATGACCCATTCTTTGCCCACAATATGGAAAAGAATGAGGGGCACAACGCCAATTCCAACTGGAAAACATTCATTGTCTTAACGTGTGACAAACTTGTATGTATTCTGGACTATCTGGTTGTAAAAAATGAATTTAACAACATGTGTGCAAGACTTAAGTGCATGCAAACATAGTGTTAAAAAAAATCCGGCCTCCTCCTACCCGTTCAGCCGGCCATTCCATCTCCAGAATTGGTGCATTTTTAGGAGTATTATTACACCAATATTTCCTAACATCTAGTTTAAAGATAGGATAGTACCTGCTGGCCCAGAATATCCAACGCTCCCGATCGCAAGTGCTGTCCATACCTTTCCAAAATGTGTTACTCCACAATCCAACATGTGTGTAGCTCGCCAAGTTCCTCTTTATCCCTTGGAGGTGCGTTCTTCTGGTACCAATATTAGTACACCATTCCTCTTCTACCTACAACAAATGACCCATTCTTTGCCCACAATATGTGAAAGAATGAGGGGCACAACTCCAATTCGAACTGGAAAACATTCTTTGTCTTAAAGTGTGACAAACTTGTATGTATTCTGGACTATCAGGCTGTAAAAAATGAATTTAACAACATGTGTGCAAGCCTTAAGTGCATGCATACATGGTATTAAAAAAAATCCGGCCTCCTCCTACCCCTTCAGCCGGCCATTCCATCTCCAGATTTGGTGCAGTTTTAGGAGTATTATTACACCAATATTTCCTAACATCTAGTTTAAAGATAGGATAGTACCTGCTGGCCCAGAATATCCAACGCTCCCGATCGCAAGTGCTGTCCTTATCTTTCCAAATTGTGTTACTCCACAATCCAACATGTGTGTAGCGCGCCAATTTCCTCTTCATCCCTTGGAGGCGCGTTCTTCTAGTACCAATATTAGTACACCATTCCTCTTCTACCTACAACAAATAACCCATTCTTTGCCCACAATATGGGAAAGAATGAGGGGCACAACGCCAATTCGAACTGGAAAACATTCATTGTCTTAACATGTGACAAACTTGTATGTATTCTGGACTATCAGGCTGTAAAAAATGAATTTAACAACATGTGTGCAAGCCTTAAGTGCATGCATACATGGTGTTAAAAAAAAAAACAGCCTCCTCCTACCCCTTCAGCCGGCCATTCCATCTCCAGATTTGGTGCAGTTTTAGGAGTATTATTACACCAATATTTCCTAACATCTAGTTTAAAGATAGGATAGTACCTGCTGGCCCAGAATATCCAACGCTCTCGATCGCAAGTGCTGTCCATACCTTTCCAAAATGTGTCACTCCACAATCCAACATGTGTGTAGCTCGCCAAGTTCCTCTTTATCCCTTGGAGACGCGTTCTTCTGGTACCAATATTAGTACACCATTCCTCTTCTACCTACAACAAATGACCCATTCTTTGCCCACAATATGTGAAAGAATGAGGGGCACAACTCCAATTCGAACTGGAAAACATTCTTTGTCTTAACGTGTGACAAACTTGTATGTATTCTGGACTATCAGGCTATAAAAAATGAATTTAACAACATGTGTGCAAGCATTCAGTGCATGCACACATGGTATTAAAAAAAATCCGGCCTCCTCCTACCCCTTCAGCCGGCCATTCCATCTCCAGAATTGGTGCATTTTTAGGAGTATTATTACACCAATATTTCCTAACATCTAGTTTAAAGATAGGATAGTACCTGCTGGCCCAGAATGTCCAACGCTCCCGATCGCAAGTGCTGTTCATACCTTTCCTAAATGTGTTTCTCCACGATCCAACAGGTGTGTAGCGCACCAAGTTCCTCTTCATCCCTTGGAGGCGCGTTCTTCTGGTACCAATATTAGTACACTATTCCTCTTCTACCTACAACAAATGACCCATTCTTTGCCCACAATATGGGAAAGAATGAGGGGCACAAAGCCAATTCAAACTGGAAATCATTCTTTGTCTTAACATGTGACAAACTTGTATTTATTCTGGAATATCAGGCTATAAAAAAATGAATATAACAACATGTGTGCAAGCCTTCAGTGCATGCACACGTGGTGTTAAAAAAAATCCGGCCTCCTCCTACCCCTTCAGCCGGCCATTCCATCTCCAGAATTGGTGCATTTTTAGGAGTATTATTACACCATTATTTCCTAACATCTAGTTTAAAGATAGGACAGTACCTGCTGGCCCAGAATATCCAACGCTCCCGTTCGCAAGTGCTGTCCATACCTTTCGTAAATGTGTTACTCCACAATCCAACATGTGTGTAGCGCGCCAAGTTCCTCTTCATCCCTTTGGAGGCGCGTTCTTCTGGTACCAATATTAGTACACCATTCCTCTTCTACCTACAACAAATGACCCATTCTTTGCCCACAATATGGGAAAGAATGAGGGGCACAACGCCAATTCGAACTGGAAAACATTCTTTGTCTTAACGTGTGACAAACTTGTATGTATTCTGGACTATCAGGCTTTAAAAAATGAATTTAACAACATGTGTGCAAGCCTTCAGTGCATGTACACATGGTGTTAAAAAAAAATCCGGCCTCCTCCTACCCCTTCAGCCGGCCAATCCATCTCCAGAATTGGTGCATTTTTAGGAGTATTATTACACCAATATTTCCTAACATCTAGTTTAAAGATAGGATAGTACCTGCTGGCCCAGAATATCCAACGCTCCCGATCGCAAGTGCTGTCCACATCTTTCCTAAATGTGTTACTCCACAATCCAACATGTGTGCAGCGCGCCAAGTTCCTCTTCATCCCTTGGAGGCGCGTTTTTCTTGTACCAATATTAGTACACTATTCCTCTTCTACCTACAACAAATGACCCATTCTTTGCCCACAATATGGGAAAGAATGAGGGGCACAAAGCCAATTCAAACTGGAAAACATTCTTTGTCTTAACATGTGACAAACTTGTATTTATTCTGGAATATCAGGCTATAAAAAATGAATATAACAACATGTGTGCAAGCCTTCAGTGCATGCATACATGGTGTTAAAAAAAATCCGGCCTCCTCCTACCCCTTCAGCCGGCCATTCCATCTCCAGAATTGGTGCATTTTTAGGAGTATTATTACACCATTATTTCCTAACATCTAGTTTAAAGATAGGACAGTACCTGCTGGCCCAGAATATCCAACGCTCCCGTTCGCAAGTGCTGTCCATACCTTTCGTAAATGTGTTACTCCACAATCCAACATGTGTGTAGCGCGCCAAGTTCCTCTTCATCCCTTTGGAGGCGCGTTCTTCTGGTACCAATATTAGTACACCATTCCTCTTCTACCTACAACAAATGACCCATTCTTTGCCCACAATATGGGAAAGAATGAGGGGCACAACGCCAAATCGAACTGGAAAACATTCTTTGTCTTAACGTGTGACAAACTTGTATGTATTCTGGACTATCAGGCTTTAAAAAATGAATTTAACAACATGTGTGCAAGCCTTCAGTGCATGTACACATGGTGTTAAAAAAAAATCCGGCCTCCTCCTACCCCTTCAGCCGGCCAATCCATCTCCAGAATTGGTGCATTTTTAGGAGTATTATTACACCAATATTTCCTAACATCTAGTTTAAAGATAGGATAGTACCTGCTGGCCCAGAATATCCAACGCTCCCGATCGCAAGTGCTGTCCACATCTTTCCTAAATGTGTTACTCCACAATCCAACATGTGTGTAGCGCGCCAAGTTCCTCTTCATCCCTTGGAGGCGCGTTCTGCTGGTACAAATATTAGTACACCATTCCTCTTCTACCTACAACAAATGACCCATTCTTTGCCCACAATATGGAAAAGAATGAGGGGCACAACGCCAATTCCAACTAGAAAAAAATTCATTGTCTTAACGTGTGACAAACTTGTATGTATTCTGGACTATCTGGTTGTAAAAAATGAATTTAACAACATGTGTGCAAGACTTAAGTGCATGCAAACATAGTGTTAAAAAAAATCCGGCCTCCTCCTACCCGTTCTGCCGGCCATTCCATCTCCAGATTTGTTGCAGTTTTAGGAGTATTATTACACCAATATTTCCTAACATCTAGTTTAAAGATAGGATAGTACCTGCTGGCCCAGAATGTCCAACGCTCCCGATCGCAAGTGCTGTCCATACCTTTCCTAAATGTGTTACTCCACGATCCAACAGGTGTGTAACGCGCCAAGTTCCTCTTCATCCCTTGGAGGCGCGTTCTTCTGGTACCAATATTAGTACACCATTCCTCTTCTACCTACAACAAATGACCCATTCTTTGCCCACAATATGGGAAAGAATGAGGGGCACAACGCCAATTCGAACTGGAAAACATTCTTTGTCTTAATGTGTGACAAACTTGTATGTATTCTGGACTATCAGGTAATAAAAAATGAATTTAACAACATGTGTGCAAGCCTTCATTGCATGCACACATGGTGTTAAAAAAAAATCCGGCCTCTTCCTACCCGTTCAGCCGGCCATTCCATCTCCAGAATTGGTGCATTTTTAGGAGTATTATTACACCAATATTTCCTATCATCTAGGTTAAAAATAGGATAGTACCTGCTGGCCCAGAATATCCAACGCTCCCGATCGCAAGTGCTGTCCATACCTTTCCTAAATGTGTTACTCCACGATCCAACATGTGTGTAGCGCGCCAAGTTCCTCTTCATCCCTTGGAGGCGCGTTCTGCTGGTACAAATATTAGTACACCATTCCTCTTCTACCTACAACAAATGACCCATTCTTTGCCCACAATATGGGAAAGAATGAGGGGCACAACGCCAATTTGAACTGGAAAACATTCTTTGTCTTAACGTGTGACAAACTTGTATGTATTCTGGACTATCAGGCTATAAAAAATGAATTTAACAAAATGTGTGCAAGCCTTCAGTGCATGCACACATGGTGTTAAAAAAAATCTGGCCTCCTCCTTCCCCTTCAGCCGGCCATTCCATCTCCAGAATTGGTGCATTTTTAGGAGTATTATTACACCAATATTTCCTAACATCTAGTTTAAAGATAGGATAGTACCTGCTGGCCCAGAATATCCAACGCTCCCGATCGCAAGTGCTGTCCATACCTTTCCAAAATGTGTTACTCCACAATCCAACATGTGTGTAGCTCGCCAAGTTCCTCTTTATCCCTTGGAGGTGCGTTCTTCTGGTACCAATATTAGTACACCATTCCTCTTCTACCTACAACAAATGACCCATTCTTTGCCCACAATATGTGAAAGAATGAGGGGCACAACTCCAATTCGAACTGGAAAACATTCTTTGTCTTAAAGTGTGACAAACTTGTATGTATTCTGGACTATCAGGCTGTAAAAAATGAATTTAACAACATGTGTGCAAGCCTTAAGTGCATGCATACATGGTATTAAAAAAAATCCGGCCTCCTCCTACCCCTTCAGCCGGCCATTCCATCTCCAGATTTGGTGCAGTTTTAGGAGTATTATTACACCAATATTTCCTAACATCTAGTTTAAAGATAGGATAGTACCTGCTGGCCCAGAATATCCAACGCTCCTGATCGCAAGTGCTGTCCTTATCTTTCCAAATTGTGTTACTCCACAATCCAACATGTGTGTAGCGCGCCAATTTCCTCTTCATCCCTTGGAGGCGCGTTCTTCTAGTACCAATATTAGTACACCATTCCTCTTCTACCTACAACAAATAACCCATTCTTTGCCCACAATATGGGAAAGAATGAGGGGCACAACGCCAATTCGAACTGGAAAACATTCATTGTCTTAACATGTGACAAACTTGTATGTATTCTGGACTATCAGGCTGTAAAAAATGAATTTAACAACATGTGTGCAAGCCTTAAGTGCATGCATACATGGTGTTAAAAAAAAAAACAGCCTCCTCCTACCCCTTCAGCCGGCCATTCCATCTCCAGATTTGGTGCAGTTTTAGGAGTATTATTACACCAATATTTCCTAACATCTAGTTTAAAGATAGGATAGTACCTGCTGGCCCAGAATATCCAACGCTCTCGATCGCAAGTGCTGTCCATACCTTTCCAAAATGTGTCACTCCACAATCCAACATGTGTGTAGCTCGCCAAGTTCCTCTTTATCCCTTGGAGGCGCGTTCTTCTGGTACCAATATTAGTACACCATTCCTCTTCTACCTACAACAAATGACCCATTCTTTGCCCACAATATGTGAAAGAATGAGGGGCACAACTCCAATTCGAACTGGAAAACATTCTTTGTCTTAACGTGTGACAAACTTGTATGTATTCTGGACTATCAGGCTATAAAAAATGAATTTAACAACATGTGTGCAAGCATTCAGTGCATGCACACATGGTATTAAAAAAAATCCGGCCTCCTCCTACCCCTTCAGCCGGCCATTCCATCTCCAGAATTGGTGCATTTTTAGGAGTATTATTACACCAATATTTCCTAACATCTAGTTTAAAGATAGGATAGTACCTGCTGGCCCAGAATGTCCAACGCTCCCGATCGCAAGTGCTGTTCATACCTTTCCTAAATGTGTTTCTCCACGATCCAACAGGTGTGTAGCGCACCAAGTTCCTCTTCATCCCTTGGAGGCGCGTTCTTCTGGTACCAATATTAGTACACTATTCCTCTTCTACCTACAACAAATGACCCATTCTTTGCCCACAATATGGGAAAGAATGAGGGGCACAAAGCCAATTCAAACTGGAAATCATTCTTTGTCTTAACATGTGACAAACTTGTATTTATTCTGGAATATCAGGCTATAAAAAAATGAATATAACAACATGTGTGCAAGCCTTCAGTGCATGCACACGTGGTGTTAAAAAAAATCCGGCCTCCTCCTACCCCTTCAGCCGGCCATTCCATCTCCAGAATTGGTGCATTTTTAGGAGTATTATTACACCATTATTTCCTAACATCTAGTTTAAAGATAGGACAGTACCTGCTGGCCCAGAATATCCAACGCTCCCGTTCGCAAGTGCTGTCCATACCTTTCGTAAATGTGTTACTCCACAATCCAACATGTGTGTAGCGCGCCAAGTTCCTCTTCATCCCTTTGGAGGCGCGTTCTTCTGGTACCAATATTAGTACACCATTCCTCTTCTACCTACAACAAATGACCCATTCTTTGCCCACAATATGGGAAAGAATGAGGGGCACAACGCCAATTCGAACTGGAAAACATTCTTTGTCTTAACGTGTGACAAACTTGTATGTATTCTGGACTATCAGGCTTTAAAAAATGAATTTAACAACATGTGTGCAAGCCTTCAGTGCATGTACACATGGTGTTAAAAAAAAATCCGGCCTCCTCCTACCCCTTCAGCCGGCCAATCCATCTCCAGAATTGGTGCATTTTTAGGAGTATTATTACACCAATATTTCCTAACATCTAGTTTAAAGATAGGATAGTACCTGCTGGCCCAGAATATCCAACGCTCCCGATCGCAAGTGCTGTCCACATCTTTCCTAAATGTGTTACTCCACAATCCAACATGTGTGCAGCGCGCCAAGTTCCTCTTCATCCCTTGGAGGCGCGTTTTTCTTGTACCAATATTAGTACACTATTCCTCTTCTACCTACAACAAATGACCCATTCTTTGCCCACAATATGGGAAAGAATGAGGGGCACAAAGCCAATTCAAACTGGAAAACATTCTTTGTCTTAACATGTGACAAACTTGTATTTATTCTGGAATATCAGGCTATAAAAAATGAATATAACAACATGTGTGCAAGCCTTCAGTGCATGCATACATGGTGTTAAAAAAAATCCGGCCTCCTCCTACCCCTTCAGCCGGCCATTCCATCTCCAGAATTGGTGCATTTTTAGGAGTATTATTACACCATTATTTCCTAACATCTAGTTTAAAGATAGGACAGTACCTGCTGGCCCAGAATATCCAACGCTCCCGTTCGCAAGTGCTGTCCATACCTTTCGTAAATGTGTTACTCCACAATCCAACATGTGTGTAGCGCGCCAAGTTCCTCTTCATCCCTTTGGAGGCGCGTTCTTCTGGTACCAATATTAGTACACCATTCCTCTTCTACCTACAACAAATGACCCATTCTTTGCCCACAATATGGGAAAGAATGAGGGGCACAACGCCAAATCGAACTGGAAAACATTCTTTGTCTTAACGTGTGACAAACTTGTATGTATTCTGGACTATCAGGCTTTAAAAAATGAATTTAACAACATGTGTGCAAGCCTTCAGTGCATGTACACATGGTGTTAAAAAAAAATCCGGCCTCCTCCTACCCCTTCAGCCGGCCAATCCATCTCCAGAATTGGTGCATTTTTAGGAGTATTATTACACCAATATTTCCTAACATCTAGTTTAAAGATAGGATAGTACCTGCTGGCCCAGAATATCCAACGCTCCCGATCGCAAGTGCTGTCCACATCTTTCCTAAATGTGTTACTCCACAATCCAACATGTGTGTAGCGCGCCAAGTTCCTCTTCATCCCTTGGAGGCGCGTTCTGCTGGTACAAATATTAGTACACCATTCCTCTTCTACCTACAACAAATGACCCATTCTTTGCCCACAATATGGAAAAGAATGAGGGGCACAACGCCAATTCCAACTAGAAAAAAATTCATTGTCTTAACGTGTGACAAACTTGTATGTATTCTGGACTATCTGGTTGTAAAAAATGAATTTAACAACATGTGTGCAAGACTTAAGTGCATGCAAACATAGTGTTAAAAAAAATCCGGCCTCCTCCTACCCGTTCTGCCGGCCATTCCATCTCCAGATTTGTTGCAGTTTTAGGAGTATTATTACACCAATATTTCCTAACATCTAGTTTAAAGATAGGATAGTACCTGCTGGCCCAGAATGTCCAACGCTCCCGATCGCAAGTGCTGTCCATACCTTTCCTAAATGTGTTACTCCACGATCCAACAGGTGTGTAACGCGCCAAGTTCCTCTTCATCCCTTGGAGGCGCGTTCTTCTGGTACCAATATTAGTACACCATTCCTCTTCTACCTACAACAAATGACCCATTCTTTGCCCACAATATGGGAAAGAATGAGGGGCACAACGCCAATTCGAACTGGAAAACATTCTTTGTCTTAATGTGTGACAAACTTGTATGTATTCTGGACTATCAGGTAATAAAAAATGAATTTAACAACATGTGTGCAAGCCTTCATTGCATGCACACATGGTGTTAAAAAAAAATCCGGCCTCTTCCTACCCGTTCAGCCGGCCATTCCATCTCCAGAATTGGTGCATTTTTAGGAGTATTATTACACCAATATTTCCTATCATCTAGGTTAAAAATAGGATAGTACCTGCTGGCCCAGAATATCCAACGCTCCCGATCGCAAGTGCTGTCCATACCTTTCCTAAATGTGTTACTCCACGATCCAACATGTGTGTAGCGCGCCAAGTTCCTCTTCATCCCTTGGAGGCGCGTTCTGCTGGTACAAATATTAGTACACCATTCCTCTTCTACCTACAACAAATGACCCATTCTTTGCCCACAATATGGGAAAGAATGAGGGGCACAACGCCAATTTGAACTGGAAAACATTCTTTGTCTTAACGTGTGACAAACTTGTATGTATTCTGGACTATCAGGCTATAAAAAATGAATTTAACAAAATGTGTGCAAGCCTTCAGTGCATGCACACATGGTGTTAAAAAAAATCTGGCCTCCTCCTTCCCCTTCAGCCGGCCATTCCATCTCCAGAATTGGTGCATTTTTAGGAGTATTATTACACCAATATTTCCTAACATCTAGTTTAAAGATAGGATAGTACCTGCTGGCCCAGAATATCCAACGCTCCCGATCGCAAGTGCTGTCCATACCTTTCCAAAATGTGTTACTCCACAATCCAACATGTGTGTAGCTCGCCAAGTTCCTCTTTATCCCTTGGAGGTGCGTTCTTCTGGTACCAATATTAGTACACCATTCCTCTTCTACCTACAACAAATGACCCATTCTTTGCCCACAATATGTGAAAGAATGAGGGGCACAACTCCAATTCGAACTGGAAAACATTCTTTGTCTTAAAGTGTGACAAACTTGTATGTATTCTGGACTATCAGGCTGTAAAAAATGAATTTAACAACATGTGTGCAAGCCTTAAGTGCATGCATACATGGTATTAAAAAAAATCCGGCCTCCTCCTACCCCTTCAGCCGGCCATTCCATCTCCAGATTTGGTGCAGTTTTAGGAGTATTATTACACCAATATTTCCTAACATCTAGTTTAAAGATAGGATAGTACCTGCTGGCCCAGAATATCCAACGCTCCTGATCGCAAGTGCTGTCCTTATCTTTCCAAATTGTGTTACTCCACAATCCAACATGTGTGTAGCGCGCCAATTTCCTCTTCATCCCTTGGAGGCGCGTTCTTCTAGTACCAATATTAGTACACCATTCCTCTTCTACCTACAACAAATAACCCATTCTTTGCCCACAATATGGGAAAGAATGAGGGGCACAACGCCAATTCGAACTGGAAAACATTCATTGTCTTAACATGTGACAAACTTGTATGTATTCTGGACTATCAGGCTGTAAAAAATGAATTTAACAACATGTGTGCAAGCCTTAAGTGCATGCATACATGGTGTTAAAAAAAAAAACAGCCTCCTCCTACCCCTTCAGCCGGCCATTCCATCTCCAGATTTGGTGCAGTTTTAGGAGTATTATTACACCAATATTTCCTAACATCTAGTTTAAAGATAGGATAGTACCTGCTGGCCCAGAATATCCAACGCTCTCGATCGCAAGTGCTGTCCATACCTTTCCAAAATGTGTCACTCCACAATCCAACATGTGTGTAGCTCGCCAAGTTCCTCTTTATCCCTTGGAGGCGCGTTCTTCTGGTACCAATATTAGTACACCATTCCTCTTCTACCTACAACAAATGACCCATTCTTTGCCCACAATATGTGAAAGAATGAGGGGCACAACTCCAATTCGAACTGGAAAACATTCTTTGTCTTAACGTGTGACAAACTTGTATGTATTCTGGACTATCAGGCTATAAAAAATGAATTTAACAACATGTGTGCAAGCATTCAGTGCATGCACACATGGTATTAAAAAAAATCCGGCCTCCTCCTACCCCTTCAGCCGGCCATTCCATCTCCAGAATTGGTGCATTTTTAGGAGTATTATTACACCAATATTTCCTAACATCTAGTTTAAAGATAGGATAGTACCTGCTGGCCCAGAATGTCCAACGCTCCCGATCGCAAGTGCTGTTCATACCTTTCCTAAATGTGTTTCTCCACGATCCAACAGGTGTGTAGCGCACCAAGTTCCTCTTCATCCCTTGGAGGCGCGTTCTTCTGGTACCAATATTAGTACACTATTCCTCTTCTACCTACAACAAATGACCCATTCTTTGCCCACAATATGGGAAAGAATGAGGGGCACAAAGCCAATTCAAACTGGAAATCATTCTTTGTCTTAACATGTGACAAACTTGTATTTATTCTGGAATATCAGGCTATAAAAAAATGAATATAACAACATGTGTGCAAGCCTTCAGTGCATGCACACGTGGTGTTAAAAAAAATCCGGCCTCCTCCTACCCCTTCAGCCGGCCATTCCATCTCCAGAATTGGTGCATTTTTAGGAGTATTATTACACCATTATTTCCTAACATCTAGTTTAAAGATAGGACAGTACCTGCTGGCCCAGAATATCCAACGCTCCCGTTCGCAAGTGCTGTCCATACCTTTCGTAAATGTGTTACTCCACAATCCAACATGTGTGTAGCGCGCCAAGTTCCTCTTCATCCCTTTGGAGGCGCGTTCTTCTGGTACCAATATTAGTACACCATTCCTCTTCTACCTACAACAAATGACCCATTCTTTGCCCACAATATGGGAAAGAATGAGGGGCACAACGCCAATTCGAACTGGAAAACATTCTTTGTCTTAACGTGTGACAAACTTGTATGTATTCTGGACTATCAGGCTTTAAAAAATGAATTTAACAACATGTGTGCAAGCCTTCAGTGCATGTACACATGGTGTTAAAAAAAAATCCGGCCTCCTCCTACCCCTTCAGCCGGCCAATCCATCTCCAGAATTGGTGCATTTTTAGGAGTATTATTACACCAATATTTCCTAACATCTAGTTTAAAGATAGGATAGTACCTGCTGGCCCAGAATATCCAACGCTCCCGATCGCAAGTGCTGTCCACATCTTTCCTAAATGTGTTACTCCACAATCCAACATGTGTGCAGCGCGCCAAGTTCCTCTTCATCCCTTGGAGGCGCGTTTTTCTTGTACCAATATTAGTACACTATTCCTCTTCTACCTACAACAAATGACCCATTCTTTGCCCACAATATGGGAAAGAATGAGGGGCACAAAGCCAATTCAAACTGGAAAACATTCTTTGTCTTAACTTGTGACAAACTTGTATTTATTCTGGAATATCAGGCTATAAAAAATGAATATAACAACATGTGTGCAAGCCTTCAGTGCATGCATACATGGTGTTAAAAAAAATCCGGCCTCCTCCTACCCCTTCAGCCGGCCATTCCATCTCCAGAATTGGTGCATTTTTAGGAGTATTATTACACCATTATTTCCTAACATCTAGTTTAAAGATAGGACAGTACCTGCTGGCCCAGAATATCCAACGCTCCCGTTCGCAAGTGCTGTCCACATCTTTCCTAAATGTGTTACTCCACAATCCAACATGTGTGTAGCGCGCCAAGTTCCTCTTCATCCCTTGGAGGCGCGTTCTGCTGGTACAAATATTAGTACACCATTCCTCTTCTACCTACAACAAATGACCCATTCTTTGCCCACAATATGGAAAAGAATGAGGGGCACAACGCCAATTCCAACTAGAAAAAAATTCATTGTCTTAACGTGTGACAAACTTGTATGTATTCTGGACTATCTGGTTGTAAAAAATGAATTTAACAACATGTGTGCAAGACTTAAGTGCATGCAAACATAGTGTTAAAAAAAATCCGGCCTCCTCCTACCCGTTCTGCCGGCCATTCCATCTCCAGATTTGTTGCAGTTTTAGGAGTATTATTACACCAATATTTCCTAACATCTAGTTTAAAGATAGGATAGTACCTGCTGGCCCAGAATGTCCAACGCTCCCGATCGCAAGTGCTGTCCATACCTTTCCTAAATGTGTTACTCCACGATCCAACAGGTGTGTAGCGCGCCAAGTTCCTCTTCATCCCTTGGAGGCGCGTTCTTCTGGTACCAATATTAGTACACCATTCCTCTTCTACCTACAACAAATGACCCATTCTTTGCCCACAATATGGGAAAGAATGAGGGGCACAACGCCAATTCGAACTGGAAAACATTCTTTGTCTTAATGTGTGACAAACTTGTATGTATTCTGGACTATCAGGTAATAAAAAATGAATTTAACAACATGTGTGCAAGCCTTCATTGCATGCACACATGGTGTTAAAAAAAAATCCGGCCTCTTCCTACCCGTTCAGCCGGCCATTCCATCTCCAGAATTGGTGCATTTTTAGGAGTATTATTACACCAATATTTCCTATCATCTAGGTTAAAAATAGGATAGTACCTGCTGGCCCAGAATATCCAACGCTCCCGATCGCAAGTGCTGTCCATACCTTTCCTAAATGTGTTACTCCACGATCCAACATGTGTGTAGCGCGCCAAGTTCCTCTTTATCCCTTGGAGGCGCGTTCTTCTGGTACCAATATTAGTACACCATTCCTCTTCTACCTACAACAAATAACCCATTCTTTGCCCACAATATGGGAAAGAATGAGGGGCACAACGCCAATTCGAACTGGAAAACATTCATTGTCTTAACATGTGACAAACTTGTATGTATTCTGGACTATCAGGCTGTAAAAAATGAATTTAACAACATTTGTGCAAGCCTTAAGTGCATGCATACATGGTGTTAAAAAAAAAACCAGCCTCCTCCTACCCCTTCAGCCGGCCATTCCATCTCCAGAATTGGTGCATTTTTAGGAGTATTATTACACCAATATTTCCTAACATCTAGTTTAAAGATAGGATAGTACCTGCTGGCCCAGAATGTCCAACGCTCTCGATCGCAAGTGCTGTTCATACCTTTCCTAAATGTGTTTCTCCACGATCCAACATGTGTGTAGCGTGCCAAGTTCCTCTTCATCCCTTGGAGGCGCGTTCTTCTGGTACCAATATTAGTACACCATTCCTCTTCTACCTACAACAAATGACCGATTCTTTGCCCACAATATGGGAAAGAATGAGGGGCACAACGCCAATTCGAACTGGAAAACATTCTTTGTCTTAACGAGTGACAAACTTGTATGTATTCTGGACTATCAGGCTAAAAAAATGAATTTAACAACATGTGTGCAAGCCTTCAGTGCATGCACACATGGTGTTAAAAAAAAATCCGGCCTCCTCCTACCCCTTCAGCCGGCCATTCCATCTCCAGAATTGGTGCATTTTTAGGAGTATTATTACACCAATATTTCCTAACATCTAGTTTAAAGATAGGATAGTACCTGCTGGCCCAGAATATCCAACGCTCTCGATCGCAAGTGCTGTCCATACCTTTCCTAAATGTGTTACTCCACGATCCAACAGGTGTGTAGCGCTCCAAGTTCCTCTTCATCCCTTGGAGGCGCGTTTTTCTGGTACCAATATTAGTACACTATTCCTCTTCTACCTACAACAAATGACCCATTCTTTGCCCACAATATGGGAAAGAATGAGGGGCACAAAGCCAATTCAAACTGGAAAACATTCTTTGTCTTAACATGTGACAAACTTGTATTTATTCTGGAATATCAGGCTATAAAAAATGAATATAACAACATGTGTGCAAGCCTTCAGTGCATGCATACATGGTGTTAAAAAAAATCCGGCCTCCTCCTACCCCTTCAGCCGGCCATTCCATCTCCAGAATTGGTGCATTTTTAGGAGTATTATTACACCATTATTTCCTAACATCTAGTTTAAAGATAGGACAGTACCTGCTGGCCCAGAATATCCAACGCTCCCGTTCGCAAGTGCTGTCCATACCTTTCGTAAATGTGTTACTCCACAATCCAACATGTGTGTAGCGCGCCAAGTTCCTCTTCATCCCTTGGAGGCGCGTTCTTCTGGTACCAATATTAGTACACCATTCCTCTTCTACCTACAACAAATGACCCATTCTTTGCCCACAATATGGGAAAGAATGAGGGGCACAACACCAATTCGAACTGGAAAACATTTTTTGTCTTAACGAGTGACAAACTTGTATGTATTCTGGACTATCAGGCTAAAAAAATGAATTTAACAACACGTGTGCAAGCCTTCAGTGCATGCACACATGGTGTTAAAAAAAAAATCTGGCCTCCTCCTACCCCTTCAGCCGGCCATTCCATCTCCAGAATTGGTGCATTTTTAGGAGTATTATTACACCAATATTTCCTAACATCTAGTTTAAAGATAGGATAGTACCTGCTGGCCCAGAATATCCAACGCTCTCGATCGCAAGTGCTGTCCATACCTTTCCAAAATGTGTCACTCCACAATCCAACATGTGTGTAGCTCGCCAAGTTCCTCTTTATCCCTTGGAGGCGCGTTCTTCTGGTACCAATATTAGTACACCATTCCTCTTCTACCTACAACAAATGACCCATTCTTTGCCCACAATATGTGAAAGAATGAGGGGCACAACTCCAATTCGAACTGGAAAACATTCTTTGTCTTAACGTGTGACAAACTTGTATGTATTCTGGACTATCAGGCTATAAAAAATGAATTTAACAACATGTGTGCAAGCATTCAGTGCATGCACACATGGTATTAAAAAAAATCCGGCCTCCTCCTACCCCTTCAGCCGGCCATTCCATCTCCAGAATTGGTGCATTTTTAGGAGTATTATTACACCAATATTTCCTAACATCTAGTTTAAAGATAGGATAGTACCTGCTGGCCCAGAATGTCCAACGCTCCCGATCGCAAGTGCTGTTCATACCTTTCCTAAATGTGTTTCTCCACGATCCAACATGTGTGTAGCGCACCAAGTTCCTCTTTATCCCTTGGAGGCGCGTTCTTCTGGTACCAATATTAGTACACTATTCCTCTTCTACCTACAACAAATGACCCATTCTTTGCCCACAATATGGGAAAGAAAGAGGGGCACAAAGCCAATTCAAACTGGAAATCATTCTTTGTCTTAACATGTGACAAACTTGTATTTATTCTGGAATATCAGGCTATAAAAAAATGAATATAACAACATGTGTGCAAGCCTTCAGTGCATGCACACGTGGTGTTAAAAAAAATCCGGCCTCCTCCTACCCCTTCAGCCAGCCATTCCATCTCCAGAATTGGTGCATTTTTAGGAGTATTATTACACCATTATTTCCTAACATCTAGTTTAAAGATAGGACAGTACCTGCTGGCCCAGAATATCCAACGCTCCCGTTCGCAAGTGCTGTCCATACCTTTCGTAAATGTGTTACTCCACAATCCAACATGTGTGTAGCGCGCCAAGTTCCTCTTCATCCCTTTGGAGGCGCGTTCTTCTGGTACCAATATTAGTACACCATTCCTCTTCTACCTACAACAAATGACCCATTCTTTGCCCACAATATGGGAAAGAATGAGGGGCACAACGCCAATTCGAACTGGAAAACATTCTTTGTCTTAACGTGTGACAAACTTGTATGTATTCTGGACTATCAGGCTATAAAAAATGAATTTAACAACATGTGTGCAAGCATTCAGTGCATGCACACATGGTATTAAAAAAAAATCCGGCCTCCTCCTACCCCTTCAGCCGGCCATTCCATCTCCAGAATTGGTGCATTTTTAGGAGTATTATTACACCAATATTTCCTAACATCTAGTTTAAAGATAGGATAGTACCTGCTGGCCCAGAATATCCAATGCTCCCGATCGCAAGTGCTGTCCATACCTTTCCTAAATGTGTTACTCCACGATCCAACATGTGTGTAGCGCGCCAAGTTCCTCTTCATCCCTTGGAGGCGCGTTCTTCTGGTACCAATATTAGTACACCATTCCTCTTCTACCTACAACAAATGACCGATTCTTTGCCCACAATATGGGAAAGAATGAGGGGCACAACGCCAATTCGAACTGGAAAACATTCTTTGTCTTAACGAGTGACAAACTTGTATGTATTCTGGACTATCAGGCTAAAAAAATGAATTTAACAACATGTGTGCAAGCCTTCAGTGCATGCACACATGGTGTTAAAAAAAAATCCAGCCTCCTCCTACCCCTTCAGCCGGCCATTCCATCTCCAGAATTGGTGCATTTTTAGGAGTATTATTACACCAATATTTCCTAACACCTAGTTTAAAGATAGGATAGTACCTGCTGGCCCAGAATATCCAACGCTCTCGATCGCAAGTGCTGTCCATACCTTTCCTAAATGTGTTACTCCACGATCCAACAGGTGTGTAGCGCTCCAAGTTCCTCTTCATCCCTTGGAGGCGCGTTTTTCTGGTACCAATATTAGTACACTATTCCTCTTCTACCTACAACAAATGACCCATTCTTTGCCCACAATATGGGAAAGAATGAGGGGCACAAAGCCAATTCAAACTGGAAAACATTCTTTGTCTTAACATGTGACAAACTTGTATTTATTCTGGAATATCAGGCTATAAAAAATGAATATAACAACATGTGTGCAAGCCTTTAGTGCATGCATACATGGTGTTAAAAAAAATCCGGCCTCCTCCTACCCCTTCAGCCGGCCATTCCATCTCCAGAATTGGTGCATTTTTAGGAGTATTATTACACCAATATTTCCTAACATCTAGTTTAAAGATAGGACAGTACGTGCTGGCCCAGAATATCCAACGCTCTCGATCGCAAGTGCTGTCCATACCTTTCCTAAATGTGTTACTCCACGATCCAACAGGTGTGTAGCGCTCCAAGTTCCTCTTTATCCCTTGGAGGCGCGTTCTTCTGGTACCAATATTAGTACACCATTCCTCTTCTACCTACAACAAATGACCCATTCTTTGCCCACAATATGTGAAAGAATGAGGGGCACAACTCCAATTCGAACTGGAAAACATTCTTTGTCTTAACGTGTGACAAACTTGTATGTATTCTGGACTATCAGGCTATAAAAAATGAATTTAACAACATGTGTGCAAGCATTCAGTGCATGCACACATGGTATTAAAAAAAATCCGGCCTCCTCCTACCCCTTCAGCCGGCCATTCCATCTCCAGAATTGGTGCATTTTTAGGAGTATTATTACACCAATATTTCCTAACATCTAGTTTAAAGATAGGATAGTACCTGCTGGCCCAGAATGTCCAACGCTCCCGATCGCAAGTGCTGTTCATACCTTTCCTAAATGTGTTTCTCCACGATCCAACATGTGTGTAGCGCACCAAGTTCCTCTTTATCCCTTGGAGGCGCGTTCTTCTGGTACCAATATTAGTACACTATTCCTCTTCTACCTACAACAAATGACCCATTCTTTGCCCACAATATGGGAAAGAATGAGGGGCACAAAGCCAATTCAAACTGGAAATCATTCTTTGTCTTAACATGTGACAAACTTGTATTTATTCTGGAATATCAGGCTATAAAAAAATGAATATAACAACATGTGTGCAAGCCTTCAGTGCATGCACACGTGGTGTTAAAAAAAATCCGGCCTCCTCCTACCCCTTCAGCCAGCCATTCCATCTCCAGAATTGGTGCATTTTTAGGAGTATTATTACACCATTATTTCCTAACATCTAGTTTAAAGATAGGACAGTACCTGCTGGCCCAGAATATCCAACGCTCCCGTTCGCAAGTGCTGTCCATACCTTTCGTAAATGTGTTACTCCACAATCCAACATGTGTGTAGCGCGCCAAGTTCCTCTTCATCCCTTTGGAGGCGCGTTCTTCTGGTACCAATATTAGTACACCATTCCTCTTCTACCTACAACAAATGACCCATTCTTTTCCCACAATATGGGAAAGAATGAGGGGCACAACGCCAATTCGAACTGGAAAACATTCTTTGTCTTAACGTGTGACAAACTTGTATGTATTCTGGACTATCAGGCTTTCAAAAATGAATTTAACAACATGTGTGCAAGCCTTCAGTGCATGCACACATGGTGTTAAAAAAAAATCCGGCCTCCTCCTACCCCTTCAGCCGGCCATTCCATCTCCAGAATTGGTGCATTTTTAGGAGTATTATTACACCAATATTTCCTAACATCTAGTTTAAAGATAGGATAGTACCTGCTGGCCCAGAATATCCAACGCTCTCGATCGCAAGTGCTGTCCATACCTTTCCAAAATGTGTCACTCCACAATCCAACATGTGTGTAGCTCGCCAAGTTCCTATTTATCCCTTGGAGGCGCGTTCTTCTGGTACCAATATTAGTACACCATTCCTCTTCTACCTACAACAAATGACCCATTCTTTGCCCACAATATGGGAAAGAATGAGGGGCACAACGCCAATTCGAACTGGAAAACATTCTTTGTCTTAACGTGTGACAAACTTGTATGGATTCTGGACTATCAGGCTATAAAAAATGAATTTAACAACATGTGTGCAAGCCTTCAGTGCATGCACACATGGTGTTAAAAAAAATCCGGCCTCCTCCTACCCCTTCAGCCGGCCATTCCATCTCCAGAATTGGTGCATTTTTAGGAGTATTATTACACCAATATTTCCTAACATCTAGTTTAAAGATAGGATAGTACCTGCTGGCCCAGAATATCCAACGCTCCCGATCGCAAGTGCTGTCCATACCTTTCCTAAATGTGTTACTCCACAATCCAACATGTGTGTAGCGCGCCAAGTTCCTCTTCATCCCTTTGGAGGCGCGTTCTTCTGGTACAAATATTAGTACACCATTCCTCTTCTACCTACAACAAATGACCCATTCTTTGCCCACAATATGGGAAAGAATGAGGGGCACAACGCCAATTCAGACTGGAAAACATTCTTTGTCTTAACGTGTGACAAACTTGTATGTATTCTGGAATATCAGGCTATAAAAAATGAATTTAACAACATGTGTGCAAGCATTCAGTGCATGCACACATGGTATTAAAAAAAATCCGGCCTCCTCCTACCCCTTCAGCCGGCCATTCCATCTCCAGAATTGGTGCATTTTTAGGAGTATTATTACACCAATATTTCCTAACATCTAGTTTAAAGATAGGATAGTACCTGCTGGCCCAGAATATCCAATGCTCCCGATCGCAAGTGCTGTCCATACCTTTCCTAAATGTGTTACTCCACGATCCAACATGTGTGTAGCGCGCCAAGTTCCTCTTCATCCCTTGGAGGCGCGTTCTTCTGGTACCAATATTAGTACACCATTCCTCTTCTACCTACAACAAATGACCGATTCTTTGCCCACAATATGGGAAAGAATGAGGGGCACAACGCCAATTCGAACTGGAAAACATTCTTTGTCTTAACGAGTGACAAACTTGTATGTATTCTGGACTATCAGGCTAAAAAAATGAATTTAACAACATGTGTGCAAGCCTTCAGTGCATGCACACATGGTGTTAAAAAAAATCTGGCCTCCTCCTTCCCCTTCAGCCGGCCATTCCATCTCCAGAATTGGTGCATTTTTAGGAGTATTATTACACCAATATTTCCTAACATCTAGTTTAAAGATAGGATAGTACCTGCTGGCCCAGAATATCCAACGCTCCCGATCGCAAGTGCTGTCCATACCTTTCCAAAATGTGTTACTCCACAATCCAACATGTGTGTAGCTCGCCAAGTTCCTCTTTATCCCTTGGAGGTGCGTTCTTCTGGTACCAATATTAGTACACCATTCCTCTTCTACCTACAACAAATGACCCATTCTTTGCCCACAATATGTGAAAGAATGAGGGGCACAACTCCAATTCGAACTGGAAAACATTCTTTGTCTTAAAGTGTGACAAACTTGTATGTATTCTGGACTATCAGGCTGTAAAAAATGAATTTAACAACATGTGTGCAAGCCTTAAGTGCATGCATACATGGTATTAAAAAAAATCCGGCCTCCTCCTACCCCTTCAGCCGGCCATTCCATCTCCAGATTTGGTGCAGTTTTAGGAGTATTATTACACCAATATTTCCTAACATCTAGTTTAAAGATAGGATAGTACCTGCTGGCCCAGAATATCCAACGCTCCCGATCGCAAGTGCTGTCCTTATCTTTCCAAATTGTGTTACTCCACAATCCAACATGTGTGTAGCGCGCCAATTTCCTCTTCATCCCTTGGAGGCGCGTTCTTCTAGTACCAATATTAGTACACCATTCCTCTTCTACCTACAACAAATAACCCATTCTTTGCCCACAATATGGGAAAGAATGAGGGGCACAACGCCAATTCGAACTGGAAAACATTCATTGTCTTAACATGTGACAAACTTGTATGTATTCTGGACTATCAGGCTGTAAAAAATGAATTTAACAACATGTGTGCAAGCCTTAAGTGCATGCATACATGGTGTTAAAAAAAAAACAGCCTCCTCCTACCCCTTCAGCCGGCCATTCCATCTCCAGATTTGGTGCAGTTTTAGGAGTATTATTACACCAATATTTCCTAACATCTAGTTTAAAGATAGGATAGTACCTGCTGGCCCAGAATATCCAACGCTCTCGATCGCAAGTGCTGTCCATACCTTTCCAAAATGTGTCACTCCACAATCCAACATGTGTGTAGCTCGCCAAGTTCCTCTTTATCCCTTGGAGGCGCGTTCTTCTGGTACCAATATTAGTACACCATTCCTCTTCTACCTACAACAAATGACCCATTCTTTGCCCACAATATGTGAAAGAATGAGGGGCACAACTCCAATTCGAACTGGAAAACATTCTTTGTCTTAACGTGTGACAAACTTGTATGTATTCTGGACTATCAGGCTATAAAAAATGAATTTAACAACATGTGTGCAAGCATTCAGTGCATGCACACATGGTATTAAAAAAAATCCGGCCTCCTCCTACCCCTTCAGCCGGCCATTCCATCTCCAGAATTGGTGCATTTTTAGGAGTATTATTACACCAATATTTCCTAACATCTAGTTTAAAGATAGGATAGTACCTGCTGGCCCAGAATGTCCAACGCTCCCGATCGCAAGTGCTGTTCATACCTTTCCTAAATGTGTTTCTCCACGATCCAACAGGTGTGTAGCGCACCAAGTTCCTCTTCATCCCTTGGAGGCGCGTTCTTCTGGTACCAATATTAGTACACTATTCCTCTTCTACCTACAACAAATGACCCATTCTTTGCCCACAATATGGGAAAGAATGAGGGGCACAAAGCCAATTCAAACTGGAAATCATTCTTTGTCTTAACATGTGACAAACTTGTATTTATTCTGGAATATCAGGCTATAAAAAAATGAATATAACAACATGTGTGCAAGCCTTCAGTGCATGCACACGTGGTGTTAAAAAAAATCCGGCCTCCTCCTACCCCTTCAGCCGGCCATTCCATCTCCAGAATTGGTGCATTTTTAGGAGTATTATTACACCATTATTTCCTAACATCTAGTTTAAAGATAGGACAGTACCTGCTGGCCCAGAATATCCAACGCTCCCGTTCGCAAGTGCTGTCCATACCTTTCGTAAATGTGTTACTCCACAATCCAACATGTGTGTAGCGCGCCAAGTTCCTCTTCATCCCTTTGGAGGCGCGTTCTTCTGGTACCAATATTAGTACACCATTCCTCTTCTACCTACAACAAATGACCCATTCTTTGCCCACAATATGGGAAAGAATGAGGGGCACAACGCCAATTCGAACTGGAAAACATTCTTTGTCTTAACGTGTGACAAACTTGTATGTATTCTGGACTATCAGGCTTTAAAAAATGAATTTAACAACATGTGTGCAAGCCTTCAGTGCATGTACACATGGTGTTAAAAAAAAATCCGGCCTCCTCCTACCCCTTCAGCCGGCCAATCCATCTCCAGAATTGGTGCATTTTTAGGAGTATTATTACACCAATATTTCCTAACATCTAGTTTAAAGATAGGATAGTACCTGCTGGCCCAGAATATCCAACGCTCCCGATCGCAAGTGCTGTCCACATCTTTCCTAAATGTGTTACTCCACAATCCAACATGTGTGCAGCGCGCCAAGTTCCTCTTCATCCCTTGGAGGCGCGTTTTTCTTGTACCAATATTAGTACACTATTCCTCTTCTACCTACAACAAATGACCCATTCTTTGCCCACAATATGGGAAAGAATGAGGGGCACAAAGCCAATTCAAACTGGAAAACATTCTTTGTCTTAACATGTGACAAACTTGTATTTATTCTGGAATATCAGGCTATAAAAAATGAATATAACAACATGTGTGCAAGCCTTCAGTGCATGCATACATGGTGTTAAAAAAAATCCGGCCTCCTCCTACCCCTTCAGCCGGCCATTCCATCTCCAGAATTGGTGCATTTTTAGGAGTATTATTACACCATTATTTCCTAACATCTAGTTTAAAGATAGGACAGTACCTGCTGGCCCAGAATATCCAACGCTCCCGTTCGCAAGTGCTGTCCATACCTTTCGTAAATGTGTTACTCCACAATCCAACATGTGTGTAGCGCGCCAAGTTCCTCTTCATCCCTTTGGAGGCGCGTTCTTCTGGTACCAATATTAGTACACCATTCCTCTTCTACCTACAACAAATGACCCATTCTTTGCCCACAATATGGGAAAGAATGAGGGGCACAACGCCAAATCGAACTGGAAAACATTCTTTGTCTTAACGTGTGACAAACTTGTATGTATTCTGGACTATCAGGCTTTAAAAAATGAATTTAACAACATGTGTGCAAGCCTTCAGTGCATGTACACATGGTGTTAAAAAAAAATCCGGCCTCCTCCTACCCCTTCAGCCGGCCAATCCATCTCCAGAATTGGTGCATTTTTAGGAGTATTATTACACCAATATTTCCTAACATCTAGTTTAAAGATAGGATAGTACCTGCTGGCCCAGAATATCCAACGCTCCCGATCGCAAGTGCTGTCCACATCTTTCCTAAATGTGTTACTCCACAATCCAACATGTGTGTAGCGCGCCAAGTTCCTCTTCATCCCTTGGAGGCGCGTTCTGCTGGTACAAATATTAGTACACCATTCCTCTTCTACCTACAACAAATGACCCATTCTTTGCCCACAATATGGAAAAGAATGAGGGGCACAACGCCAATTCCAACTAGAAAAAAATTCATTGTCTTAACGTGTGACAAACTTGTATGTATTCTGGACTATCTGGTTGTAAAAAATGAATTTAACAACATGTGTGCAAGACTTAAGTGCATGCAAACATAGTGTTAAAAAAAATCCGGCCTCCTCCTACCCGTTCTGCCGGCCATTCCATCTCCAGATTTGTTGCAGTTTTAGGAGTATTATTACACCAATATTTCCTAACATCTAGTTTAAAGATAGGATAGTACCTGCTGGCCCAGAATGTCCAACGCTCCCGATCGCAAGTGCTGTCCATACCTTTCCTAAATGTGTTACTCCACGATCCAACAGGTGTGTAGCGCGCCAAGTTCCTCTTCATCCCTTGGAGGCGCGTTCTTCTGGTACCAATATTAGTACACCATTCCTCTTCTACCTACAACAAATGACCCATTCTTTGCCCACAATATGGGAAAGAATGAGGGGCACAACGCCAATTCGAACTGGAAAACATTCTTTGTCTTAATGTGTGACAAACTTGTATGTATTCTGGACTATCAGGTAATAAAAAATGAATTTAACAACATGTGTGCAAGCCTTCATTGCATGCACACATGGTGTTAAAAAAAAATCCGGCCTCTTCCTACCCGTTCAGCCGGCCATTCCATCTCCAGAATTGGTGCATTTTTAGGAGTATTATTACACCAATATTTCCTATCATCTAGGTTAAAAATAGGATAGTACCTGCTGGCCCAGAATATCCAACGCTCCCGATCGCAAGTGCTGTCCATACCTTTCCTAAATGTGTTACTCCACGATCCAACATGTGTGTAGCGCGCCAAGTTCCTCTTCATCCCTTGGAGGCGCGTTCTGCTGGTACAAATATTAGTACACCATTCCTCTTCTACCTACAACAAATGACCCATTCTTTGCCCACAATATGGGAAAGAATGAGGGGCACAACGCCAATTTGAACTGGAAAACATTCTTTGTCTTAACGTGTGACAAACTTGTATGTATTCTGGACTATCAGGCTATAAAAAATGAATTTAACAAAATGTGTGCAAGCCTTCAGTGCATGCACACATGGTGTTAAAAAAAATCTGGCCTCCTCCTTCCCCTTCAGCCGGCCATTCCATCTCCAGAATTGGTGCATTTTTAGGAGTATTATTACACCAATATTTCCTAACATCTAGTTTAAAGATAGGATAGTACCTGCTGGCCCAGAATATCCAACGCTCCCGATCGCAAGTGCTGTCCATACCTTTCCAAAATGTGTTACTCCACAATCCAACATGTGTGTAGCTCGCCAAGTTCCTCTTTATCCCTTGGAGGCGCGTTCTTCTGGTACCAATATTAGTACACCATTCCTCTTCTACCTACAACAAATAACCCATTCTTTGCCCACAATATGGGAAAGAATGAGGGGCACAACGCCAATTCGAACTGGAAAACATTCATTGTCTTAACATGTGACAAACTTGTATGTATTCTGGACTATCAGGCTGTAAAAAATGAATTTAACAACATTTGTGCAAGCCTTAAGTGCATGCATACATGGTGTTAAAAAAAAAACCAGCCTCCTCCTACCCCTTCAGCCGGCCATTCCATCTCCAGAATTGGTGCATTTTTAGGAGTATTATTACACCAATATTTCCTAACATCTAGTTTAAAGATAGGATAGTACCTGCTGGCCCAGAATGTCCAACGCTCTCGATCGCAAGTGCTGTTCATACCTTTCCTAAATGTGTTTCTCCACGATCCAACATGTGTGTAGCGTGCCAAGTTCCTCTTCATCCCTTGGAGGCGCGTTCTTCTGGTACCAATATTAGTACACCATTCCTCTTCTACCTACAACAAATGACCGATTCTTTGCCCACAATATGGGAAAGAATGAGGGGCACAACGCCAATTCGAACTGGAAAACATTCTTTGTCTTAACGAGTGACAAACTTGTATGTATTCTGGACTATCAGGCTAAAAAAATGAATTTAACAACATGTGTGCAAGCCTTCAGTGCATGCACACATGGTGTTAAAAAAAAATCCGGCCTCCTCCTACCCCTTCAGCCGGCCATTCCATCTCCAGAATTGGTGCATTTTTAGGAGTATTATTACACCAATATTTCCTAACATCTAGTTTAAAGATAGGATAGTACCTGCTGGCCCAGAATATCCAACGCTCTCGATCGCAAGTGCTGTCCATACCTTTCCTAAATGTGTTACTCCACGATCCAACAGGTGTGTAGCGCTCCAAGTTCCTCTTCATCCCTTGGAGGCGCGTTTTTCTGGTACCAATATTAGTACACTATTCCTCTTCTACCTACAACAAATGACCCATTCTTTGCCCACAATATGGGAAAGAATGAGGGGCACAAAGCCAATTCAAACTGGAAAACATTCTTTGTCTTAACATGTGACAAACTTGTATTTATTCTGGAATATCAGGCTATAAAAAATGAATATAACAACATGTGTGCAAGCCTTCAGTGCATGCATACATGGTGTTAAAAAAAATCCGGCCTCCTCCTACCCCTTCAGCCGGCCATTCCATCTCCAGAATTGGTGCATTTTTAGGAGTATTATTACACCATTATTTCCTAACATCTAGTTTAAAGATAGGACAGTACCTGCTGGCCCAGAATATCCAACGCTCCCGTTCGCAAGTGCTGTCCATACCTTTCGTAAATGTGTTACTCCACAATCCAACATGTGTGTAGCGCGCCAAGTTCCTCTTCATCCCTTGGAGGCGCGTTCTTCTGGTACCAATATTAGTACACCATTCCTCTTCTACCTACAACAAATGACCCATTCTTTGCCCACAATATGGGAAAGAATGAGGGGCACAACACCAATTCGAACTGGAAAACATTTTTTGTCTTAACGAGTGACAAACTTGTATGTATTCTGGACTATCAGGCTAAAAAAATGAATTTAACAACACGTGTGCAAGCCTTCAGTGCATGCACACATGGTGTTAAAAAAAAAATCTGGCCTCCTCCTACCCCTTCAGCCGGCCATTCCATCTCCAGAATTGGTGCATTTTTAGGAGTATTATTACACCAATATTTCCTAACATCTAGTTTAAAGATAGGATAGTACCTGCTGGCCCAGAATATCCAACGCTCTCGATCGCAAGTGCTGTCCATACCTTTCCAAAATGTGTCACTCCACAATCCAACATGTGTGTAGCTCGCCAAGTTCCTCTTTATCCCTTGGAGGCGCGTTCTTCTGGTACCAATATTAGTACACCATTCCTCTTCTACCTACAACAAATGACCCATTCTTTGCCCACAATATGTGAAAGAATGAGGGGCACAACTCCAATTCGAACTGGAAAACATTCTTTGTCTTAACGTGTGACAAACTTGTATGTATTCTGGACTATCAGGCTATAAAAAATGAATTTAACAACATGTGTGCAAGCCTTCAGTGCATGCACACGTGGTGTTAAAAAAAATCCGGCCTCCTCCTACCCCTTCAGCCAGCCATTCCATCTCCAGAATTGGTGCATTTTTAGGAGTATTATTACACCATTATTTCCTAACATCTAGTTTAAAGATAGGACAGTACCTGCTGGCCCAGAATATCCAACGCTCCCGTTCGCAAGTGCTGTCCATACCTTTCGTAAATGTGTTACTCCACAATCCAACATGTGTGTAGCGCGCCAAGTTCCTCTTCATCCCTTTGGAGGCGCGTTCTTCTGGTACCAATATTAGTACACCATTCCTCTTCTACCTACAACAAATGACCCATTCTTTGCCCACAATATGGGAAAGAATGAGGGGCACAACGCCAATTCGAACTGGAAAACATTCTTTGTCTTAACGTGTGACAAACTTGTATGTATTCTGGACTATCAGGCTATAAAAAATGAATTTAACAACATGTGTGCAAGCATTCAGTGCATGCACACATGGTATTAAAAAAAAATCCGGCCTCCTCCTACCCCTTCAGCCGGCCATTCCATCTCCAGAATTGGTGCATTTTTAGGAGTATTATTACACCAATATTTCCTAACATCTAGTTTAAAGATAGGATAGTACCTGCTGGCCCAGAATATCCAATGCTCCCGATCGCAAGTGCTGTCCATACCTTTCCTAAATGTGTTACTCCACGATCCAACATGTGTGTAGCGCGCCAAGTTCCTCTTCATCCCTTGGAGGCGCGTTCTTCTGGTACCAATATTAGTACACCATTCCTCTTCTACCTACAACAAATGACCGATTCTTTGCCCACAATATGGGAAAGAATGAGGGGCACAACGCCAATTCGAACTGGAAAACATTCTTTGTCTTAACGAGTGACAAACTTGTATGTATTCTGGACTATCAGGCTAAAAAAATGAATTTAACAACATGTGTGCAAGCCTTCAGTGCATGCACACATGGTGTTAAAAAAAAATCCAGCCTCCTCCTACCCCTTCAGCCGGCCATTCCATCTCCAGAATTGGTGCATTTTTAGGAGTATTATTACACCAATATTTCCTAACACCTAGTTTAAAGATAGGATAGTACCTGCTGGCCCAGAATATCCAACGCTCTCGATCGCAAGTGCTGTCCATACCTTTCCTAAATGTGTTACTCCACGATCCAACAGGTGTGTAGCGCTCCAAGTTCCTCTTCATCCCTTGGAGGCGCGTTTTTCTGGTACCAATATTAGTACACTATTCCTCTTCTACCTACAACAAATGACCCATTCTTTGCCCACAATATGGGAAAGAATGAGGGGCACAAAGCCAATTCAAACTGGAAAACATTCTTTGTCTTAACATGTGACAAACTTGTATTTATTCTGGAATATCAGGCTATAAAAAATGAATATAACAACATGTGTGCAAGCCTTTAGTGCATGCATACATGGTGTTAAAAAAAATCCGGCCTCCTCCTACCCCTTCAGCCGGCCATTCCATCTCCAGAATTGGTGCATTTTTAGGAGTATTATTACACCAATATTTCCTAACATCTAGTTTAAAGATAGGACAGTACCTGCTGGCCCAGAATATCCAACGCTCTCGATCGCAAGTGCTGTCCATACCTTTCCTAAATGTGTTACTCCACGATCCAACAGGTGTGTAGCGCTCCAAGTTCCTCTTCATCCCTTGGAGGCGCGTTTTTCTGGTACCAATATTAGTACACTATTCCTCTTCTACCTACAACAAATGACCCATTCTTTGCCCACAATATGGGAAAGAATGAGGGGCACAAAGCCAATTCAAACTGGAAAACATTCTTTGTCTTAACATGTGACAAACTTTTTTTTTTTTCTGGAATATCAGGCTATAAAAAATGAATATAACAACATGTGTGCAAGCCTTCAGTGCATGCATACATGGTGTTAAAAAAATCCGGCCTCCTCCTACCCCTTCAGCCGGCCATTCCATCTCCAGAATTGGTGCATTTTTAGGAGTATTATTACACCATTATTTCCTAACATCTAGTTTAAAGATAGGACAGTACCTGCTGGCCCAGAATATCCAACGCTCCCATTCGCAAGTGCTGTCCATACCTTTCGTAAATGTGTTACTCCACAATCCAACATGTGTGTAGCGCGCCAAGTTCCTCTTCATCCCTTTGGAGGCGCGTTCTTCTGGTACCAATATTAGTACACCATTCCTCTTCTACCTACAACAAATGACCCATTCTTTGCCCACAATATGGGAAAGAATGAGGGGCACAACGCCAATTCGAACTGGAAAACATTCTTTGTCTTAACGTGTGACAAACTTGTATGTATTCTGGACTATCAGGCTATAAAAAATGAATTTAACAACATGTGTGCAAGCATTCAGTGCATGCACACATGGTATTAAAAAAAAATCCGGCCTCCTCCTACCCCTTCAGCCGGCCATTCCATCTCCAGAATTGGTGCATTTTTAGGAGTATTATTACACCAATATTTCCTAACATCTAGTTTAAAGATAGGATAGTACCTGCTGGCCCAGAATATCCAATGCTCCCGATCGCAAGTGCTGTCCATACCTTTCCTAAATGTGTTACTCCACGATCCAACATGTGTGTAGCGCGCCAAGTTCCTCTTCATCCCTTGGAGGCGCGTTCTTCTGGTACCAATATTAGTACACCATTCCTCTTCTACCTACAACAAATGACCGATTCTTTGCCCACAATATGGGAAAGAATGAGGGGCACAACGCCAATTCGAACTGGAAAACATTCTTTGTCTTAACGAGTGACAAACTTGTATGTATTCTGGACTATCAGGCTAAAAAAATGAATTTAACAACATGTGTGCAAGCCTTCAGTGCATGCACACATGGTGTTAAAAAAAATCCAGCCTCCTCCTACCCCTTCAGCCGGCCATTCCATCTCCAGAATTGGTGCATTTTTAGGAGTATTATTACACCAATATTTCCTAACATCTAGTTTAAAGATAGGATAGTACCTGCTGGCCCAGAATATCCAACGCTCTCGATCGCAAGTGCTGTCCATACCTTTCCAAAATGTGTCACTCCACAATCCAACATGTGTGTAGCTCGCCAAGTTCCTCTTTATCCCTTGGAGGCGCGTTCTTCTGGTACCAATATTAGTACACCATTCCTCTTCTACCTACAACAAATGACCCATTCTTTGCCCACAATATGTGAAAGAATGAGGGGCACAACTCCAATTCGAACTGGAAAACATTCTTTGTCTTAACGTGTGACAAACTTGTATGTATTCTGGACTATCAGGCTATAAAAAATGAATTTAACAACATGTGTGCAAGCATTCAGTGCATGCACACATGGTATTAAAAAAAATCCGGCCTCCTCCTACCCCTTCAGCCGGCCATTCCATCTCCAGAATTGGTGCATTTTTAGGAGTATTATTACACCAATATTTCCTAACATCTAGTTTAAAGATAGGATAGTACCTGCTGGCCCAGAATGTCCAACGCTCCCGATCGCAAGTGCTGTTCATACCTTTCCTAAATGTGTTTCTCCACGATCCAACATGTGTGTAGCGCACCAAGTTCCTCTTTATCCCTTGGAGGCGCGTTCTTCTGGTACCAATATTAGTACACTATTCCTCTTCTACCTACAACAAATGACCCATTCTTTGCCCACAATATGGGAAAGAATGAGGGGCACAAAGCCAATTCAAACTGGAAATCATTCTTTGTCTTAACATGTGACAAACTTGTATTTATTCTGGAATATCAGGCTATAAAAAAATGAATATAACAACATGTGTGCAAGCCTTCAGTGCATGCACGCGTGGTGTTAAAAAAAATCCGGCCTCCTCCTACCCCTTCAGCCAGCCATTCCATCTCCAGAATTGGTGCATTTTTAGGAGTATTATTACACCATTATTTCCTAACATCTAGTTTAAAGATAGGACAGTACCTGCTGGCCCAGAATATCCAACGCTCCCGTTCGCAAGTGCTGTCCATACCTTTCGTAAATGTGTTACTCCACAATCCAACATGTGTGTAGCGCGCCAAGTTCCTCTTCATCCCTTTGGAGGCGCGTTCTTCTGGTACCAATATTAGTACACCATTCCTCTTCTACCTACAACAAATGACCCATTCTTTGCCCACAATATGGGAAAGAATGAGGGGCACAACGCCAATTCGAACTGGAAAACATTCTTTGTCTTAACGTGTGACAAACTTGTATGTATTCTGGACTATCAGGCTTTCAAAAATGAATTTAACAACATGTGTGCAAGCCTTCAGTGCATGCACACATGGTGTTAAAAAAAAAATCCGGCCTCCTCCTACCCCTTCAGCCGGCCATTCCATCTCCAGAATTGGTGCATTTTTAGGAGTATTATTACACCAATATTTCCTAACATCTAGTTTAAAGATAGGATAGTACCTGCTGGCCCAGAATATCCAACGCTCTCGATCGCAAGTGCTGTCCATACCTTTCCAAAATGTGTCACTCCACAATCCAACATGTGTGTAGCTCGCCAAGTTCCTATTTATCCCTTGGAGGCGCGTTCTTCTGGTACCAATATTAGTACACCATTCCTCTTCTACCTACAACAAATGACCCATTCTTTGCCCACAATATGGGAAAGAATGAGGGGCACAACGCCAATTCGAACTGGAAAACATTCTTTGTCTTAACGTGTGACAAACTTGTATGTATTCTGGACTATCAGGCTATAAAAAATGAATTTAACAACATGTGTGCAAGCCTTCAGTGCATGCACACATGGTGTTAAAAAAAATCCGGCCTCCTCCTACCCCTTCAGCCGGCCATTCCATCTCCAGAATTGGTGCATTTTTAGGAGTATTATTACACCAATATTTCCTAACATCTAGTTTAAAGATAGGATAGTACCTGCTGGCCCAGAATATCCAACGCTCCCGATCGCAAGTGCTGTCCATACCTTTCCTAAATGTGTTACTCCACAATCCAACATGTGTGTAGCGCGCCAAGTTCCTCTTCATCCCTTTGGAGGCGCGTTCTTCTGGTACAAATATTAGTACACCATTCCTCTTCTACCTACAACAAATGACCCATTCTTTGCCCACAATATGGGAAAGAATGAGGGGCACAACGCCAATTCGAACTGGAAAACATTCTTTGTCTTAACGTGTGACAAACTTGTATGTATTCTGGAATATCAGGCTATAAAAAATGAATTTAACAACATGTGTGCAAGCATTCAGTGCATGCACACATGGTATTAAAAAAAAATCCGGCCTCCTCCTACCCCTTCAGCCGGCCATTCCATCTCCAGAATTGGTGCATTTTTAGGAGTATTATTACACCAATATTTCCTAACATCTAGTTTAAAGATAGGATAGTACCTGCTGGCCCAGAATATCCAATGCTCCCGATCGCAAGTGCTGTCCATACCTTTCCTAAATGTGTTACTCCACGATCCAACATGTGTGTAGCGCGCCAAGTTCCTCTTCATCCCTTGGAGGCGCGTTCTTCTGGTACCAATATTAGTACACCATTCCTCTTCTACCTACAACAAATGACCGATTCTTTGCCCACAATATGGGAAAGAATGAGGGGCACAACGCCAATTCGAACTGGAAAACATTCTTTGTCTTAACGAGTGACAAACTTGTATGTATTCTGGACTATCAGGCTAAAAAAATGAATTTAACAACATGTGTGCAAGCCTTCAGTGCATGCACACATGGTGTTAAAAAAAAATCCATCCTCCTCCTACCCCTTCAGCCGGCCATTCCATCTCCAGAATTGGTGCATTTTTAGGAGTATTATTACACCAATATTTCCTAACACCTAGTTTAAAGATAGGATAGTACCTGCTGGCCCAGAATATCCAACGCTCTCGATCGCAAGTGCTGTCCATACCTTTCCTAAATGTGTTACTCCACGATCCAACAGGTGTGTAGCGCTCCAAGTTCCTCTTCATCCCTTGGAGGCGCGTTTTTCTGGTACCAATATTAGTACACTATTCCTCTTCTACCTACAACAAATGACCCATTCTTTGCCCACAATATGGGAAAGAATGAGGGGCACAAAGCCAATTCAAACTGGAAAACATTCTTTGTCTTAACATGTGACAAACTTGTATTTATTCTGGAATATCAGGCTATAAAAAATGAATATAACAACATGTGTGCAAGCCTTTAGTGCATGCATACATGGTGTTAAAAAAAATCCGGCCTCCTCCTACCCCTTCAGCCGGCCATTCCATCTCCAGAATTGGTGCATTTTTAGGAGTATTATTACACCAATATTTCCTAACATCTAGTTTAAAGATAGGACAGTACCTGCTGGCCCAGAATATCCAACGCTCTCGATCGCAAGTGCTGTCCATACCTTTCCTAAATGTGTTACTCCACGATCCAACAGGTGTGTAGCGCTCCAAGTTCCTCTTCATCCCTTGGAGGCGCGTTTTTCTGGTACCAATATTAGTACACTATTCCTCTTCTACCTACAACAAATGACCCATTCTTTGCCCACAATATGGGAAAGAATGAGGGGCACAAAGCCAATTCAAACTGGAAAACATTCTTTGTCTTAACATGTGACAAACTTTTTTTTTTTTCTGGAATATCAGGCTATAAAAAATGAATATAACAACATGTGTGCAAGCCTTCAGTGCATGCATACATGGTGTTAAAAAAATCCGGCCTCCTCCTACCCCTTCAGCCGGCCATTCCATCTCCAGAATTGGTGCATTTTTAGGAGTATTATTACACCAATATTTCCTAACATCTAGTTTAAAGATAGGACAGTACCTGCTGGCCCAGAATATCCAACGCTCTCGATCGCAAGTGCTGTCCATACCTTTCCTAAATGTGTTACTCCACGATCCAACAGGTGTGTAGCGCTCCAAGTTCCTCTTCATCCCTTGGAGGCGCGTTTTTCTGGTACCAATATTAGTACACTATTCCTCTTCTACCTACAACAAATGACCCATTCTTTGCCCACAATATGGGAAAGAATGAGGGGCACAAAGCCAATTCAAACTGGAAAACATTCTTTGTCTTAACATGTGACAAACTTTTTTTTTTTTCTGGAATATCAGGCTATAAAAAATGAATATAACAACATGTGTGCAAGCCTTCAGTGCATGCATACATGGTGTTAAAAAAATCCGGCCTCCTCCTACCCCTTCAGCCGGCCATTCCATCTCCAGAATTGGTGCATTTTTAGGAGTATTATTACACCATTATTTCCTAACATCTAGTTTAAAGATAGGACAGTACCTGCTGGCCCAGAATATCCAACGCTCCCATTCGCAAGTGCTGTCCATACCTTTCGTAAATGTGTTACTCCACAATCCAACATGTGTGTAGCGCGCCAAGTTCCTCTTCATCCCTTTGGAGGCGCGTTCTTCTGGTACCAATATTAGTACACCATTCCTCTTCTACCTACAACAAATGACCCATTCTTTGCCCACAATATGGGAAAGAATGAGGGGCACAACGCCAATTCGAACTGGAAAACATTCTTTGTCTTAACGTGTGACAAACTTGTATGTATTCTGGACTATCAGGCTATAAAAAATGAATTTAACAACATGTGTGCAAGCATTCAGTGCATGCACACATGGTATTAAAAAAAAATCCGGCCTCCTCCTACCCCTTCAGCCGGCCATTCCATCTCCAGAATTGGTGCATTTTTAGGAGTATTATTACACCAATATTTCCTAACATCTAGTTTAAAGATAGGATAGTACCTGCTGGCCCAGAATATCCAATGCTCCCGATCGCAAGTGCTGTCCATACCTTTCCTAAATGTGTTACTCCACGATCCAACATGTGTGTAGCGCGCCAAGTTCCTCTTCATCCCTTGGAGGCGCGTTCTTCTGGTACCAATATTAGTACACCATTCCTCTTCTACCTACAACAAATGACCGATTCTTTGCCCACAATATGGGAAAGAATGAGGGGCACAACGCCAATTCGAACTGGAAAACATTCTTTGTCTTAACGAGTGACAAACTTGTATGTATTCTGGACTATCAGGCTAAAAAAATGAATTTAACAACATGTGTGCAAGCCTTCAGTGCATGCACACATGGTGTTAAAAAAAAATCCAGCCTCCTCCTACCCCTTCAGCCGGCCATTCCATCTCCAGAATTGGTGCATTTTTAGGAGTATTATTACACCAATATTTCCTAACATCTAGTTTAAAGATAGGATAGTACCTGCTGGCCCAGAATATCCAACGCTCTCGATCGCAAGTGCTGTCCATACCTTTCCTAAATGTGTTACTCCACGATCCAACAGGTGTGTAGCGCTCCAAGTTCCACTTCATCCCTTGGAGGCGCGTTTTTCTGGTACCAATATTAGTACACTATTCCTCTTCTACCTACAACAAATGACCCATTCTTTGCCCACAATATGGGAAAGAATGAGGGGCACAAAGCCAATTCAAACTGGAAAACATTCTTTGTCTTAACATGTGACAAACTTGTATTTATTCTGGAATATCAGGCTATAAAAAAATGAATATAACAACATGTGTGCAAGCCTTCAGTGCATGCACACGTGGTGTTAAAAAAAATCCGGCCTCCTCCTACCCCTTCAGCCAGCCATTCCATCTCCAGAATTGGTGCATTTTTAGGAGTATTATTACACCATTATTTCCTAACATCTAGTTTAAAGATAGGACAGTACCTGCTGGCCCAGAATATCCAACGCTCCCGTTCGCAAGTGCTGTCCATACCTTTCGTAAATGTGTTACTCCACAATCCAACATGTGTGTAGCGCGCCAAGTTCCTCTTCATCCCTTTGGAGGCGCGTTCTTCTGGTACAAATATTAGTACACCATTCCTCTTCTACCTACAACAAATGACCCATTCTTTGCCCACAATATGGGAAAGAATGAGGGGCACAACGCCAATTCGAACTGGAAAACATTCTTTGTCTTAACGTGTGACAAACTTGTATGTATTCTGGACTATCAGGCTATAAAAAATGAATTTAACAACATGTGTGCAAGCATTCAGTGCATGCACACATGGTATTAAAAAAAAATCCGGCCTCCTCCTACCCCTTCAGCCGGCCATTCCATCTCCAGAATTGGTGCATTTTTAGGAGTATTATTACACCAATATTTCCTAACATCTAGTTTAAAGATAGGATAGTACCTGCTGGCCCAGAATATCCAATGCTCCCGATCGCAAGTGCTGTCCATACCTTTCCTAAATGTGTTACTCCACGATCCAACATGTGTGTAGCGCGCCAAGTTCCTCTTCATCCCTTGGAGGCGCGTTCTTCTGGTACCAATATTAGTACACCATTCCTCTTCTACCTACAACAAATGACCCATTCTTTGCCCACAATATGGGAAAGAATGAGGGGCACAAAGCCAATTCAAACTGGAAAACATTCTTTGTCTTAACATGTGACAAACTTGTATTTATTCTGGAATATCAGGCTATAAAAAAATGAATATAACAACATGTGTGCAAGCCTTCAGTGCATGCACACGTGGTGTTAAAAAAAATCCGGCCTCCTCCTACCCCTTCAGCCAGCCATTCCATCTCCAGAATTGGTGCATTTTTAGGAGTATTATTACACCATTATTTCCTAACATCTAGTTTAAAGATAGGACAGTACCTGCTGGCCCAGAATATCCAATGCTCCCGATCGCAAGTGCTGTCCATACCTTTCCTAAATGTGTTACTCCACGATCCAACATGTGTGTAGCGCGCCAAGTTCCTCTTCATCCCTTGGAGGCGCGTTCTTCTGGTACCAATATTAGTACACCATTCCTCTTCTACCTACAACAAATGACCGATTCTTTGCCCACAATATGGGAAAGAATGAGGGGCACAACGCCAATTCGAACTGGAAAACATTCTTTGTCTTAACGAGTGACAAACTTGTATGTATTCTGGACTATCAGGCTAAAAAAATGAATTTAACAACATGTGTGCAAGCCTTCAGTGCATGCACACATGGTGTTAAAAAAAAATCCAGCCTCCTCCTACCCCTTCAGCCGGCCATTCCATCTCCAGAATTGGTGCATTTTTAGGAGTATTATTACACCAATATTTCCTAACATCTAGTTTAAAGATAGGATAGTACCTGCTGGCCCAGAATATCCAACGCTCTCGATCGCAAGTGCTGTCCATACCTTTCCTAAATGTGTTACTCCACGATCCAACAGGTGTGTAGCGCTCCAAGTTCCACTTCATCCCTTGGAGGCGCGTTTTTCTGGTACCAATATTAGTACACTATTCCTCTTCTACCTACAACAAATGACCCATTCTTTGCCCACAATATGGGAAAGAATGAGGGGCACAAAGCCAATTCAAACTGGAAAACATTCTTTGTCTTAACATGTGACAAACTTGTATTTATTCTGGAATATCAGGCTATAAAAAAATGAATATAACAACATGTGTGCAAGCCTTCAGTGCATGCACACGTGGTGTTAAAAAAAATCCGGCCTCCTCCTACCCCTTCAGCCAGCCATTCCATCTCCAGAATTGGTGCATTTTTAGGAGTATTATTACACCATTATTTCCTAACATCTAGTTTAAAGATAGGACAGTACCTGCTGGCCCAGAATATCCAACGCTCCCGTTCGCAAGTGCTGTCCATACCTTTCGTAAATGTGTTACTCCACAATCCAACATGTGTGTAGCGCGCCAAGTTCCTCTTCATCCCTTTGGAGGCGCGTTCTTCTGGTACAAATATTAGTACACCATTCCTCTTCTACCTACAACAAATGACCCATTCTTTGCCCACAATATGGGAAAGAATGAGGGGCACAACGCCAATTCGAACTGGAAAACATTCTTTGTCTTAACGTGTGACAAACTTGTATGTATTCTGGACTATCAGGCTATAAAAAATGAATTTAACAACATGTGTGCAAGCATTCAGTGCATGCACACATGGTATTAAAAAAAAATCCGGCCTCCTCCTACCCCTTCAGCCGGCCATTCCATCTCCAGAATTGGTGCATTTTTAGGAGTATTATTACACCAATATTTCCTAACATCTAGTTTAAAGATAGGATAGTACCTGCTGGCCCAGAATATCCAATGCTCCCGATCGCAAGTGCTGTCCATACCTTTCCTAAATGTGTTACTCCACGATCCAACATGTGTGTAGCGCGCCAAGTTCCTCTTCATCCCTTGGAGGCGCGTTCTTCTGGTACCAATATTAGTACACCATTCCTCTTCTACCTACAACAAATGACCCATTCTTTGCCCACAATATGGGAAAGAATGAGGGGCACAAAGCCAATTCAAACTGGAAAACATTCTTTGTCTTAACATGTGACAAACTTGTATTTATTCTGGAATATCAGGCTATAAAAAAATGAATATAACAACATGTGTGCAAGCCTTCAGTGCATGCACACGTGGTGTTAAAAAAAATCCGGCCTCCTCCTACCCCTTCAGCCAGCCATTCCATCTCCAGAATTGGTGCATTTTTAGGAGTATTATTACACCATTATTTCCTAACATCTAGTTTAAAGATAGGACAGTACCTGCTGGCCCAGAATATCCAACGCTCCCGTTCGCAAGTGCTGTCCATACCTTTCGTAAATGTGTTACTCCACAATCCAACATGTGTGTAGCGCGCCAAGTTCCTCTTCATCCCTTTGGAGGCGCGTTCTTCTGGTACAAATATTAGTACACCATTCCTCTTCTACCTACAACAAATGACCCATTCTTTGCCCACAATATGGGAAAGAATGAGGGGCACAACGCCAATTCGAACTGGAAAACATTCTTTGTCTTAACGTGTGACAAACTTGTATGTATTCTGGACTATCAGGCTATAAAAAATGAATTTAACAACATGTGTGCAAGCATTCAGTGCATGCACACATGGTATTAAAAAAAAATCCGGCCTCCTCCTACCCCTTCAGCCGGCCATTCCATCTCCAGAATTGGTGCATTTTTAGGAGTATTATTACACCAATATTTCCTAACATCTAGTTTAAAGATAGGATAGTACCTGCTGGCCCAGAATATCCAATGCTCCCGATCGCAAGTGCTGTCCATACCTTTCCTAAATGTGTTACTCCACGATCCAACATGTGTGTAGCGCGCCAAGTTCCTCTTCATCCCTTGGAGGCGCGTTCTTCTGGTACCAATATTAGTACACCATTCCTCTTCTACCTACAACAAATGACCGATTCTTTGCCCACAATATGGGAAAGAATGAGGGGCACAACGCCAATTCGAACTGGAAAACATTCTTTGTCTTAACGAGTGACAAACTTGTATGTATTCTGGACTATCAGGCTAAAAAAATGAATTTAACAACATGTGTGCAAGCCTTCAGTGCATGCACACATGGTGTTAAAAAAAAATCCAGCCTCCTCCTACCCCTTCAGCCGGCCATTCCATCTCCAGAATTGGTGCATTTTTAGGAGTATTATTACACCAATATTTCCTAACATCTAGTTTAAAGATAGGATAGTACCTGCTGGCCCAGAATATCTAACGCTCTCGATCGCAAGTGCTGTCCATACCTTTCCTAAATGTGTTACTCCACGATCCAACAGGTGTGTAGCGCGCCAAGTTCCTCTTCATCCCTTTGGAGGCGCGTTCTTCTGGTACCAATATTAGTACACCATTCCTCTTCTACCTACAACAAATGACCCATTCTTTGCCCACAATATGGGAAAGAATGAGGGGCACAACGCCAATTCGAACTGGAAAACATTCTTTGTCTTAACGTGTGACAAACTTGTATGTATTCTGGACTATCAGGCTATAAAAAATGAATTTAACAACATGTGTGCAAGCCTTCAGTGCATGCACACATGGTGTTAAAAAAAATCCGGCCTCCTCCTACCCCTTCAGCCGGCCATTCCATCTCCAGAATTGGTGCATTTTTAGGAGTATTATTACACCAATATTTCCTAACATCTAGTTTAAAGATAGGATAGTACCTGCTGGCCCAGAATATCCAACGCTCCCGATCGCAAGTGCTGTCCATACCTTTCCTAAATGTGTTACTCCACAATCCAACATGTGTGTAGCGCGCCAAGTTCCTCTTTATCCCTTGGAGGCGCGTTCTTCTGGTACCAATATTAGTACACCATTCCTCTTCTACCTACAACAAATGACCCATTCTTTGCCCACAATATGGGAAAGAATGAGGGGCACAACGCCAATTCGAACTGTTAAACATTCATTGTCTTAACGTGTGACAAACTTGTATGTATTCTGGACTATCAGGCTATAAAAAATGAATTTAACAACATGTGTGCAAGCATTCAGTGCATGCACACATGGTATTAAAAAAAATCCGGCCTCCTCCTACCCCTTCAGCCGGCCATTCCATCTCCAGAATTGGTGCATTTTTAGGAGTATTATTACACCAATATTTCCTAACATCTAGTTTAAAGATAGGATAGTACCTGCTGGCCCAGAATGTCCAACGCTCTCGATCGCAAGTGCTGTTCATACCTTTCCTAAATGTGTTTCTCCACGATCCAACATGTGTGTAGCGTGCCAAGTTCCTCTTCATCCCTTGGAGGCGCGTTCTTCTGGTACCAATATTAGTACACCATTCCTCTTCTACCTACAACAAATGACCGATTCTTTGCCCACAATATGGGAAAGAATGAGGGGCACAACGCCAATTCGAACTGGAAAACATTCTTTGTCTTAACGAGTGACAAACTTGTATGTATTCTGGACTATCAGGCTAAAAAAATGAATTTAACAACATGTGTGCAAGCCTTCAGTGCATGCACACATGGTGTTAAAAAAAAATCCGGCCTCCTCCTACCCCTTCAGCCGGCCATTCCATCTCCAGAATTGGTGCATTTTTAGGAGTATTATTACACCAATATTTCCTAACATCTAGTTTAAAGATAGGATAGTACCTGCTGGCCCAGAATATCCAACGCTCTCGATCGCAAGTGCTGTCCATACCTTTCCTAAATGTGTTACTCCACGATCCAACAGGTGTGTAGCGCTCCAAGTTCCTCTTCATCCCTTGGAGGCGCGTTTTTCTGGTACCAATATTAGTACACTATTCCTCTTCTACCTACAACAAATGACCCATTCTTTGCCCACAATATGGGAAAGAATGAGGGGCACAAAGCCAATTCAAACTGGAAAACATTCTTTGTCTTAACATGTGACAAACTTGTATTTATTCTGGAATATCAGGCTATAAAAAATGAATATAACAACATGTGTGCAAGCCTTCAGTGCATGCATACATGGTGTTAAAAAAAATCCGGCCTCCTCCTACCCCTTCAGCCGGCCATTCCATCTCCAGAATTGGTGCATTTTTAGGAGTATTATTACACCATTATTTCCTAACATCTAGTTTAAAGATAGGACAGTACCTGCTGGCCCAGAATATCCAACGCTCCCGTTCGCAAGTGCTGTCCATACCTTTCGTAAATGTGTTACTCCACAATCCAACATGTGTGTAGCGCGCCAAGTTCCTCTTCATCCCTTTGGAGGCGCGTTCTTCTGGTACCAATATTAGTACACCATTCCTCTTCTACCTACAACAAATGACCCATTCTTTGCCCACAATATGGGAAAGAATGAGGGGCACAACGCCAATTCGAACTGGAAAACATTCTTTGTCTTAACGTGTGACAAACTTGTATGTATTCTGGACTATCAGGCTTTCAAAAATGAATTTAACAACATGTGTGCAAGCCTTCAGTGCATGCACACATGGTGTTAAAAAAAAAATCCGGCCTCCTCCTACCCCTTCAGCCGGCCATTCCATCTCCAGAATTGGTGCATTTTTAGGAGTATTATTACACCAATATTTCCTAACATCTAGTTTAAAGATAGGATAGTACCTGCTGGCCCAGAATATCCAACGCTCTCGATCGCAAGTGCTGTCCATACCTTTCCAAAATGTGTCACTCCACAATCCAACATGTGTGTAGCTCGCCAAGTTCCTATTTATCCCTTGGAGGCGCGTTCTTCTGGTACCAATATTAGTACACCATTCCTCTTCTACCTACAACAAATGACCCATTCTTTGCCCACAATATGGGAAAGAATGAGGGGCACAACGCCAATTCGAACTGGAAAACATTCTTTGTCTTAACGTGTGACAAACTTGTATGTATTCTGGACTATCAGGCTATAAAAAATGAATTTAACAACATGTGTGCAAGCCTTCAGTGCATGCACACATGGTGTTAAAAAAAATCCGGCCTCCTCCTACCCCTTCAGCCGGCCATTCCATCTCCAGAATTGGTGCATTTTTAGGAGTATTATTACACCAATATTTCCTAACATCTAGTTTAAAGATAGGATAGTACCTGCTGGCCCAGAATATCCAACGCTCCCGATCGCAAGTGCTGTCCATACCTTTCCTAAATGTGTTACTCCACAATCCAACATGTGTGTAGCGCGCCAAGTTCCTCTTTATCCCTTGGAGGCGCGTTCTTCTGGTACCAATATTAGTACACCATTCCTCTTCTACCTACAACAAATGACCCATTCTTTGCCCACAATATGGGAAAGAATGAGGGGCACAACGCCAATTCGAACTGTTAAACATTCATTGTCTTAACGTGTGACAAACTTGTATGTATTCTGGACTATCAGGCTATAAAAAATGAATTTAACAACATGTGTGCAAGCATTCAGTGCATGCACACATGGTATTAAAAAAAATCCGGCCTCCTCCTACCCCTTCAGCCGGCCATTCCATCTCCAGAATTGGTGCATTTTTAGGAGTATTATTACACCAATATTTCCTAACATCTAGTTTAAAGATAGGATAGTACCTGCTGGCCCAGAATGTCCAACGCTCTCGATCGCAAGTGCTGTTCATACCTTTCCTAAATGTGTTTCTCCACGATCCAACATGTGTGTAGCGTGCCAAGTTCCTCTTCATCCCTTGGAGGCGCGTTCTTCTGGTACCAATATTAGTACACCATTCCTCTTCTACCTACAACAAATGACCGATTCTTTGCCCACAATATGGGAAAGAATGAGGGGCACAACGCCAATTCGAACTGGAAAACATTCTTTGTCTTAATGTGTGACAAACTTGTATGTATTCTGGACTATCAGGTAATAAAAAATGAATTTAACAACATGTGTGCAAGCCTTCAGTGCATGCACACATGGTGTTAAAAAAAAATCCGGCCTCTTCCTACCCGTTCAGCCGGCCATTCCATCTCCAGAATTGGTGCATTTTTAGGAGTATTATTACACCAATATTTCCTATCATCTAGGTTAAAAATAGGATAGTACCTGCTGGCCCAGAATATCCAACGCTCCCGATCGCAAGTGCTGTCCATACCTTTCCTAAATGTGTTACTCCACGATCCAACATGTGTGTAGCGCGCCAAGTTCCTCTTCATCCCTTGGAGGCGCGTTCTGCTGGTACAAATATTAGTACACCATTCCTCTTCTACCTACAACAAATGACCCATTCTTTGCCCACAATATGGGAAAGAATGAGGGGCACAACGCCAATTTGAACTGGAAAACATTCTTTGTCTTAACGTGTGACAATCTTGTATGTATTCTGGACTATCAGGCTATAAAAAATGAATTTAACAAAATGTGTGCAAGCCTTCAGTGCATGCACACATGGTGTTAAAAAAAATCTGGCCTCCTCCTTCCCCTTCAGCCGGCCATTCCATCTCCAGAATTGGTGCATTTTTAGGAGTATTATTACACCAATATTTCCTAACATCTAGCTTAAAGATAGGATAGTACCTGCTGGCCCAGAATATCCAACGCTCCCGATCGCAAGTGCTGTCCATACCTTTCCAAAATGTGTTACTCCACAATCCAACATGTGTGTAGCTCGCCAAGTTCCTCTTTATCCCTTGGAGGCGCGTTCTTCTGGTACCAATATTAGTACACCATTCCTCTTCTACCTACAACAAATGACCCATTCTTTGCCCACAATATGTGAAAGAATGAGGGGCACAACTCCAATTCGAACTGGAAAACATTCTTTGTCTTAAAGTGTGACAAACTTGTATGTATTCTGGACTATCAGGCTGTAAAAAATGAATTTAACAACATGTGTGCAAGCCTTAAGTGCATGCATACATGGTATTAAAAAAAATCCGGCCTCCTCCTACCCCTTCAGCCGGCCATTCCATCTCCAGATTTGGTGCAGTTTTAGGAGTATTATTACACCAATATTTCCTAACATCTAGTTTAAAGATAGGATAGTACCTGCTGGCCCAGAATATCCAACGCTCACGATCGCAAGTGCTGTCCTTATCTTTCCAAATTGTGTTACTCCACAATCCAACATGTGTGTAGCGCGCCAATTTCCTCTTCATCCCTTGGAGGCGCGTTCTTCTAGTACCAATATTAGTACACCATTCCTCTTCTACCTACAACAAATAACCCATTCTTTGCCCACAATATGGGAAAGAATGAGGGGCACAACGCCAATTCGAACTGGAAAACATTCATTGTCTTAACATGTGACAAACTTGTATGTATTCTGGACTATCAGGCTGTAAAAAATGAATTTAACAACATGTGTGCAAGCCTTAAGTGCATGCATACATGGTGTTAAAAAAAAAACCAGCCTCCTCCTACCCCTTCAGCCGGCCATTCCATCTCCAGATTTGGTGCAGTTTTAGGAGTATTATTACACCAATATTTCCTAACATCTAGTTTAAAGATAGGATAGTACCTGCTGGCCCAGAATATCCAACGCTCCCGATCGCAAGTGCTGTCCATACCTTTCCAAAATGTGTTACTCCACAATCAAACATGTGTGTAGCTCGCCAAGTTCCTCTTTATCCCTTGGAGGCGCTTTCTTCTGGTACCAATATTAGTACACCATTCCTCTTCTACCTACAACAAATGACCCATTCTTTGCCCACAATATGGGAAAGAATGAGGGGCACAACTCCAATTCGAACTGGAAAACATTCTTTGTCTTTACGTGTGACAAACTTGTATGTATTCTGGACTATCAGGCTATAAAAAATGAATTTAACAACATGTGTGCAAGCATTCAGTGCATGCACACATGGTATTAAAAAAAATCCGGCCTCCTCCTACCCCTTCAGCCGGCCATTCCATCTCCAGAATTGGTGCATTTTTAGGAGTATTATTACACCAATATTTCCTAACATCTAGTTTAAAGATAGGATAGTACCTGCTGGCCCAGAATATCCAACGCTCTCGATCGCAAGTGCTGTCCATACCTTTCCTAAATGTGTTTCTCCACGATCCAACATGTGTGTAGCGCGCCAAGTTCCTCTTCATCCCTTGGAGGCGCGTTCTTCTGGTACCAATATTAGTACACCATTCCTCTTCTACCTACAACAAATGACCCATTCTTTGCCCACAATATGGGAAAGAATGAGGGGCACAACACCAATTCGAACTGGAAAACATTTTTTGTCTTAACGAGTGACAAACTTGTATGTATTCTGGACTATCAGGCTAAAAAAATGAATTTAACAACACGTGTGCAAGCCTTCAGTGCATGCACACATGGTGTTAAAAAAAAAATCCGGCCTCCTCCTACCCCTTCAGCCGGCCATTCCATCTCCAGAATTGGTGCATTTTTAGGAGTATTATTACACCAATATTTCCTAACATCTAGTTTAAAGATAGGATAGTACCTGCTGGCCCAGAATATCCAACGCTCTCGATCGCAAGTGCTGTCCATACCTTTCCAAAATGTGTCACTCCACAATCCAACATGTGTGTAGCTCGCCAAGTTCCTCTTTATCCCTTGGAGGCGCGTTCTTCTGGTACCAATATTAGTACACCATTCCTCTTCTACCTACAACAAATGACCCATTCTTTGCCGACAATATGTGAAAGAATGAGGGGCACAACTCCAATTCGAACTGGAAAACATTCTTTGTCTTAACGTGTGACAAACTTGTATGTATTCTGGACTATCAGGCTATAAAAAATGAATTTAACAACATGTGTGCAAGCATTCAGTGCATGCACACATGGTATTAAAAAAAATCCGGCCTCCTCCTACCCCTTCAGCCGGCCATTCCATCTCCAGAATTGGTGCATTTTTAGGAGTATTATTACACCAATATTTCCTAACATCTAGTTTAAAGATAGGATAGTACCTGCTGGCCCAGAATGTCCAACGCTCCCGATCGCAAGTGCTGTTCATACCTTTCCTAAATGTGTTTCTCCACGATCCAACAGGTGTGTAGCGCACCAAGTTCCTCTTCATCCCTTGGAGGCGCGTTCTTCTGGTACCAATATTAGTACACTATTCCTCTTCTACCTACAACAAATGACCCATTCTTTGCCCACAATATGGGAAAGAATGAGGGGCACAAAGCCAATTCAAACTGGAAATCATTCTTTGTCTTAACATGTGACAAACTTGTATTTATTCTGGAATATCAGGCTATAAAAAAATGAATATAACAACATGTGTGCAAGCCTTCAGTGCATGCACACATGGTGTTAAAAAAAATCCGGCCTCCTCCTACCCCTTCAGCCGGCCATTCCATCTCCAGAATTAGTGCATTTTTAGGAGTATTATTACACCATTATTTCCTAACATCTAGTTTAAAGATAGGACAGTACCTGCTGGCCCAGAATATCCAACGCTCCCGTTCGCAAGTGCTGTCCATACCTTTCGTAAATGTGTTACTCCACAATCCAACATGTGTGTAGCGCGCCAAGTTCCTCTTCATCCCTTTGGAGGCGCGTTCTTCTGGTACCAATATTAGTACACCATTCCTCTTCTACCTACAACAAATGACCCATTCTTTGCCCACAATATGGGAAAGAATGAGGGGCACAACGCCAATTCGAACTGGAAAACATTCTTTGTCTTAACGTGTGACAAACTTGTATGTATTCTGGAATATCAGGCTTTAAAAAATGAATTTAACAACATGTGTGCAAGCCTTCAGTGCATGCACACATGGTGTTAAAAAAAAAATCCGGCCTCCTCCTACCCCTTCAGCCGGCCATTCCATCTCCAGAATTGGTGCATTTTTAGGAGTATTATTACACCAATATTTCCTAACATCTAGTTTAAAGATAGGATAGTACCTGCTGGCCCAGAATATCCAACGCTCTCGATCGCAAGTGCTGTCCATACCTTTCCAAAATGTGTCACTCCACAATCCAACATGTGTGTAGCTCGCCAAGTTCCTCTTTAGCCCTTGGAGGCGCGTTCTTCTGGTACCAATATTAGTACACCATTCCTCTTCTACCTACAACAAATGACCCATTCTTTGCCCACAATATGGGAAAGAATGAGGGGCACAACGCCAATTCGAACTGGAAAACATTCTTTGTCTTAACGTGTGACAAACTTGTATGTATTCTGGACTATCAGGCTATAAAAAATGAATTTAACAACATGTGTGCAAGCCTTCAGTGCATACACACATGGTGTTAAAAAAAATCCGGCCTCCTCCTACCCCTTCAGCCGGCCATTCCATCTCCAGAATTGGTGCATTTTTAGGAGTATTATTACACCAATATTTCCTAACATCTAGTTTAAAGATAGGATAGTACCTGCTGGCCCAGAATATCCAACGCTCCCGATCGCAAGTGCTGTCCATACCTTTCCTAAATGTGTTACTCCACAATCCAACATGTGTGTAGCGCGCCAAGTTCCTCTTCATCCCTTGGAGGCGCGTTCTTCTGGTACCAATATTAGTACACCATTCCTCTTCTACCTACAACAAATGACCCATTCTTTGCCCACAATATGGGAAAGAATGAGGGGCACAACGCCAATTCGAACTGTTAAACATTCATTGTCTTAACGTGTGACAAACTTGTATGTATTCTGGACTATCAGGCTATAAAAAATGAATTTAACAACATGTGTGCAAGCATTCAGTGCATGCACACATGGTATTAAAAAAAATCCGGCCTCCTCCTACCCCTTCAGCCGGCCATTCCATCTCCAGAATTGGTGCATTTTTAGGAGTATTATTACACCAATATTTCCTAACATCTAGTTTAAAGATAGGATAGTACCTGCTGGCCCAGAATGTCCAACGCTCTCGATCGCAAGTGCTGTTCATACCTTTCCTAAATGTGTTTCTCCACGATCCAACAGGTGTGTAGCGCTCCAAGTTCCTCTTCATCCCTTGGAGGCGCGTTCTTCTGGTACCAATATTAGTACACTATTCCTCTTCTACCTACAACAAATGACCCATTCTTTGCCCACAATATGGGAAAGAATGAGGGGCACAAAGCCAATTCAAACTGGAAATCATTCTTTGTCTTAACATGTGACAAACTTGTATTTATTCTGGAATATCAGGCTATAAAAAAATGAATATAACAACATGTGTGCAAGCCTTCAGTGCATGCACACATGGTGTTAAAAAAAATCCGGCCTCCTCCTACCCCTTCAGCCGGCCATTCCATCTCCAGAATTGGTGCATTTTTAGGAGTATTATTACACCATTATTTCCTAACATCTAGTTTAAAGATAGGACAGTACCTGCTGGCCCAGAATATCCAACGCTCCCGTTCGCAAGTGCTGTCCATACCTTTCGTAAATGTGTTACTCCACAATCCAACATGTGTGTAGTGCGCCAAGTTCCTCTTCATCCCTTTGGAGGCGCGTTCTTCTGGTACCAATATTAGTACACCATTCCTCTTCTACCTACAACAAATGACCCATTCTTTGCCCACAATATGGGAAAGAATGAGGGGCACAACGCCAATTCGAACTGGAAAACATTCTTTGTCTTAACGTGTGACAAACTTGTATGTATTCTGGACTATCAGGCTTTAAAAAATGAATTTAACAACATGTGTGCAAGCCTTCAGTGCATGCACACATGGTGTTAAAAAAAAAATCCGGCCTCCTCCTACCCCTTCAGCCGGCCATTCCATCTCCAGAATTGGTGCATTTTTAGGAGTATTATTACACCAATATTTCCTAACATCTAGTTTAAAGATAGGATAGTACCTGCTGGCCCAGAATATCCAACGCTCTCGATCGCAAGTGCTGTCCATACCTTTCCAAAATGTGTCACTCCACAATCCAACATGTGTGTAGCTCGCCAAGTTCCTCTTTAGCCCTTGGAGGCGCGTTCTTCTGGTACCAATATTAGTACACCATTCCTCTTCTACCTACAACAAATGACCCATTCTTTGCCCACAATATGGGAAAGAATGAGGGGCACAACGCCAATTCGAACTGGAAAACATTCTTTGTCTTAACGTGTGACAAACTTGTATGTATTCTGGACTATCAGGCTATAAAAAATGAATTTAACAACATGTGTGCAAGCCTTCAGTGCATACACACATGGTGTTAAAAAAAATCCGGCCTCCTCCTACCCCTTCAGCCGGCCATTCCATCTCCAGAATTGGTGCATTTTTAGGAGTATTATTACACCAATATTTCCTAACATCTAGTTTAAAGATAGGATAGTACCTGCTGGCCCAGAATATCCAACGCTCCCGATCGCAAGTGCTGTCCATACCTTTCCTAAATGTGTTACTCCACAATCCAACATGTGTGTAGCGCGCCAAGTTCCTCTTCATCCCTTGGAGGCGCGTTCTTCTGGTACCAATATTAGTACACCATTCCTCTTCTACCTACAACAAATGACCCATTCTTTGCCCACAATATGGGAAAGAATGAGGGGCACAACGCCAATTCGAACTGTTAAACATTCATTGTCTTAACGTGTGACAAACTTGTATGTATTCTGGACTATCAGGCTATAAAAAATGAATTTAACAACATGTGTGCAAGCATTCAGTGCATGCACACATGGTATTAAAAAAAATCCGGCCTCCTCCTACCCCTTCAGCCGGCCATTCCATCTCCAGAATTGGTGCATTTTTAGGAGTATTATTACACCAATATTTCCTAACATCTAGTTTAAAGATAGGATAGTACCTGCTGGCCCAGAATGTCCAACGCTCTCGATCGCAAGTGCTGTTCATACCTTTCCTAAATGTGTTTCTCCACGATCCAACAGGTGTGTAGCGCTCCAAGTTCCTCTTCATCCCTTGGAGGCGCGTTCTTCTGGTACCAATATTAGTACACTATTCCTCTTCTACCTACAACAAATGACCCATTCTTTGCCCACAATATGGGAAAGAATGAGGGGCACAAAGCCAATTCAAACTGGAAATCATTCTTTGTCTTAACATGTGACAAACTTGTATTTATTCTGGAATATCAGGCTATAAAAAAATGAATATAACAACATGTGTGCAAGCCTTCAGTGCATGCACACATGGTGTTAAAAAAAATCCGGCCTCCTCCTACCCCTTCAGCCGGCCATTCCATCTCCAGAATTGGTGCATTTTTAGGAGTATTATTACACCATTATTTCCTAACATCTAGTTTAAAGATAGGACAGTACCTGCTGGCCCAGAATATCCAACGCTCCCGTTCGCAAGTGCTGTCCATACCTTTCGTAAATGTGTTACTCCACAATCCAACATGTGTGTAGCGCGCCAAGTTCCTCTTCATCCCTTTGGAGGCGCGTTCTTCTGGTACCAATATTAGTACACCATTCCTCTTCTACCTACAACAAATGACCCATTCTTTGCCCACAATATGGGAAAGAATGAGGGGCACAACGCCAATTCGAACTGGAAAACATTCTTTGTCTTAACGTGTGACAAACTTGTATGTATTCTGGACTATCAGGCTTTAAAAAATGAATTTAACAACATGTGTGCAAGCCTTCAGTGCATGCACACATGGTGTTAAAAAAAAAATCCGGCCTCCTCCTACCCCTTCAGCCGGCCATTCCATCTCCAGAATTGGTGCATTTTTAGGAGTATTATTACACCAATATTTCCTAACATCTAGTTTAAAGATAGGATAGTACCTGCTGGCCCAGAATATCCAACGCTCTCGATCGCAAGTGCTGTCCATACCTTTCCAAAATGTGTCACTCCACAATCCAACATGTGTGTAGCTCGCCAAGTTCCTCTTTATCCCTTGGAGGCGCGTTCTTCTGGTACCAATATTAGTACACCATTCCTCTTCTACCTACAACAAATGACCCATTCTTTGCCCACAATATGGGAAAGAATGAGGGGCACAACGCCAATTCGAACTGGAAAACATTCTTTGTCTTAACGTGTGACAAACTTGTATGTATTCTGGACTATCAGGCTATAAAAAATGAATTTAACAACATGTGTGCAAGCCTTCAGTGCATGCACACATGGTGTTAAAAAAAATCCGGCCTCCTCCTACCCCTTCAGCCGGCCATTCCATCTCCAGAATTGGTGCATTTTTAGGAGTATTATTACACCAATATTTCCTAACATCTAGTTTAAAGATAGGATAGTACCTGCTGGCCCAGAATATCCAACGCTCCCGATCGCAAGTGCTGTCCATACCTTTCCTAAATGTGTTACTCCACAATCCAACATGTGTGTAGCGCGCCAAGTTCCTCTTCATCCCTTGGAGGCGCGTTCTTCTGGTACCAATATTAGTACACCATTCCTCTTCTACCTACAACAAATGACCCATTCTTTGCCCACAATATGGGAAAGAATGAGGGGCACAACGCCAATTCGAACTGTTAAACATTCATTGTCTTAACGTGTGACAAACTTGTATGTATTCTGGACTATCAGGCTATAAAAAATGAATTTAACAACATGTGTGCAAGCATTCAGTGCATGCACACATGGTATTAAAAAAAATCCGGCCTCCTCCTACCCCTTCAGCCGGCCATTCCATCTCCAGAATTGGTGCATTTTTAGGAGTATTATTACACCAATATTTCCTAACATCTAGTTTAAAGATAGGATAGTACCTGCTGGCCCAGAATGTCCAACGCTCTCGATCGCAAGTGCTGTTCATACCTTTCCTAAATGTGTTTCTCCACGATCCAACAGGTGTGTAGCGCTCCAAGTTCCTCTTCATCCCTTGGAGGCGCGTTCTTCTGGTACCAATATTAGTACACTATTCCTCTTCTACCTACAACAAATGACCCATTCTTTGCCCACAATATGGGAAAGAATGAGGGGCACAAAGCCAATTCAAACTGGAAATCATTCTTTGTCTTAACATGTGACAAACTTGTATTTATTCTGGAATATCAGGCTATAAAAAAATGAATATAACAACATGTGTGCAAGCCTTCAGTGCATGCACACATGGTGTTAAAAAAAATCCGGCCTCCTCCTACCCCTTCAGCCGGCCATTCCATCTCCAGAATTGGTGCATTTTTAGGAGTATTATTACACCATTATTTCCTAACATCTAGTTTAAAGATAGGACAGTACCTGCTGGCCCAGAATATCCAACGCTCCCGTTCGCAAGTGCTGTCCATACCTTTCGTAAATGTGTTACTCCACAATCCAACATGTGTGTAGCGCGCCAAGTTCCTCTTCATCCCTTTGGAGGCGCGTTCTTCTGGTACCAATATTAGTACACCATTCCTCTTCTACCTACAACAAATGACCCATTCTTTGCCCACAATATGGGAAAGAATGAGGGGCACAACGCCAATTCGAACTGGAAAACATTCTTTGTCTTAACGTGTGACAAACTTGTATGTATTCTGGACTATCAGGCTTTAAAAAATGAATTTAACAACATGTGTGCAAGCCTTCAGTGCATGCACACATGGTGTTAAAAAAAAAATCCGGCCTCCTCCTACCCCTTCAGCCGGCCATTCCATCTCCAGAATTGGTGCATTTTTAGGAGTATTATTACACCAATATTTCCTAACATCTAGTTTAAAGATAGGATAGTACCTGCTGGCCCAGAATATCCAACGCTCTCGATCGCAAGTGCTGTCCATACCTTTCCAAAATGTGTCACTCCACAATCCAACATGTGTGTAGCTCGCCAAGTTCCTCTTTATCCCTTGGAGGCGCGTTCTTCTGGTACCAATATTAGTACACCATTCCTCTTCTACCTACAACAAATGACCCATTCTTTGCCCACAATATGGGAAAGAATGAGGGGCACAACGCCAATTCGAACTGGAAAACATTCTTTGTCTTAACGTGTGACAAACTTGTATGTATTCTGGACTATCAGGCTATAAAAAATGAATTTAACAACATGTGTGCAAGCCTTCAGTGCATGCACACATGGTGTTAAAAAAAATCCGGCCTCCTCCTACCCCTTCAGCCGGCCATTCCATCTCCAGAATTGGTGCATTTTTAGGAGTATTATTACACCAATATTTCCTAACATCTAGTTTAAAGATAGGATAGTACCTGCTGGCCCAGAATATCCAACGCTCCCGATCGCAAGTGCTGTCCATACCTTTCCTAAATGTGTTACTCCACAATCCAACATGTGTGTAGCGCGCCAAGTTCCTCTTCATCCCTTGGAGGCGCGTTCTTCTGGTACCAATATTAGTACACCATTCCTCTTCTACCTACAACAAATGACCCATTCTTTGCCCACAATATGGGAAAGAATGAGGGGCACAACGCCAATTCGAACTGTTAAACATTCATTGTCTTAACGTGTGACAAACTTGTATGTATTCTGGACTATCAGGCTATAAAAAATGAATTTAACAACATGTGTGCAAGCATTCAGTGCATGCACACATGGTATTAAAAAAAATCCGGCCTCCTCCTACCCCTTCAGCCGGCCATTCCATCTCCAGAATTGGTGCATTTTTAGGAGTATTATTACACCAATATTTCCTAACATCTAGTTTAAAGATAGGATAGTACCTGCTGGCCCAGAATGTCCAACGCTCTCGATCGCAAGTGCTGTTCATACCTTTCCTAAATGTGTTTCTCCACGATCCAACAGGTGTGTAGCGCTCCAAGTTCCTCTTCATCCCTTGGAGGCGCGTTCTTCTGGTACCAATATTAGTACACTATTCCTCTTCTACCTACAACAAATGACCCATTCTTTGCCCACAATATGGGAAAGAATGAGGGGCACAAAGCCAATTCAAACTGGAAATCATTCTTTGTCTTAACATGTGACAAACTTGTATTTATTCTGGAATATCAGGCTATAAAAAAATGAATATAACAACATGTGTGCAAGCCTTCAGTGCATGCACACATGGTGTTAAAAAAAATCCGGCCTCCTCCTACCCCTTCAGCCGGCCATTCCATCTCCAGAATTGGTGCATTTTTAGGAGTATTATTACACCAATATTTCCTAACATCTAGTTTAAAGATAGGATAGTACCTGCTGGCCCAGAATGTCCAACGCTCTCGATCGCAAGTGCTGTTCATACCTTTCCTAAATGTGTTTCTCCACGATCCAACAGGTGTGTAGCGCTCCAAGTTCCTCTTCATCCCTTGGAGGCGCGTTCTTCTGGTACCAATATTAGTACACTATTCCTCTTCTACCTACAACAAATGACCCATTCTTTGCCCACAATATGGGAAAGAATGAGGGGCACAAAGCCAATTCAAACTGGAAATCATTCTTTGTCTTAACATGTGACAAACTTGTATTTATTCTGGAATATCAGGCTATAAAAAAATGAATATAACAACATGTGTGCAAGCCTTCAGTGCATGCACACATGGTGTTAAAAAAAATCCGGCCTCCTCCTACCCCTTCAGCCGGCCATTCCATCTCCAGAATTGGTGCATTTTTAGGAGTATTATTACACCATTATTTCCTAACATCTAGTTTAAAGATAGGACAGTACCTGCTGGCCCAGAATATCCAACGCTCCCGTTCGCAAGTGCTGTCCATACCTTTCGTAAATGTGTTACTCCACAATCCAACATGTGTGTAGCGCGCCAAGTTCCTCTTCATCCCTTTGGAGGCGCGTTCTTCTGGTACCAATATTAGTACACCATTCCTCTTCTACCTACAACAAATGACCCATTCTTTGCCCACAATATGGGAAAGAATGAGGGGCACAACGCCAATTCGAACTGGAAAACATTCTTTGTCTTAACGTGTGACAAACTTGTATGTATTCTGGACTATCAGGCTATAAAAAATGAATTTAACAACATGTGTGCAAGCATTCAGTGCATGCACACATGGTATTAAAAAAAATCCGGCCTCCTCCTACCCCTTCAGCCGGCCATTCCATCTCCAGAATTGGTGCATTTTTAGGAGTATTATTACACCAATATTTCCTAACATCTAGTTTAAAGATAGGATAGTACCTGCTGGCCCAGAATGTCCAACGCTCTCGATCGCAAGTGCTGTTCATACCTTTCCTAAATGTGTTTCTCCACGATCCAACAGGTGTGTAGCGCTCCAAGTTCCTCTTCATCCCTTGGAGGCGCGTTCTTCTGGTACCAATATTAGTACACTATTCCTCTTCTACCTACAACAAATGACCCATTCTTTGCCCACAATATGGGAAAGAATGAGGGGCACAAAGCCAATTCAAACTGGAAATCATTCTTTGTCTTAACATGTGACAAACTTGTATTTATTCTGGAATATCAGGCTATAAAAAAATGAATATAACAACATGTGTGCAAGCCTTCAGTGCATGCACACATGGTGTTAAAAAAAATCCGGCCTCCTCCTACCCCTTCAGCCGGCCATTCCATCTCCAGAATTGGTGCATTTTTAGGAGTATTATTACACCATTATTTCCTAACATCTAGTTTAAAGATAGGACAGTACCTGCTGGCCCAGAATATCCAACGCTCCCGTTCGCAAGTGCTGTCCATACCTTTCGTAAATGTGTTACTCCACAATCCAACATGTGTGTAGCGCGCCAAGTTCCTCTTCATCCCTTTGGAGGCGCGTTCTTCTGGTACCAATATTAGTACACCATTCCTCTTCTACCTACAACAAATGACCCATTCTTTGCCCACAATATGGGAAAGAATGAGGGGCACAACGCCAATTCGAACTGGAAAACATTCTTTGTCTTAACATGTGACAAACTTGTATGTATTCTGGACTATCAGGCTATAAAAAATGAATTTAACAACATGTGTGCAAGCCTTCAGTGCATGCACACATGGTGTTAAAAAAAATCCGGCCTCCTCCTACCCCTTGAGCCGGCCATTCCATCTCCAGAATTGGTGCATTTTTAGGAGTATTATTACACCAATATTTCCTAACATCTAGTTTAAAGATAGGATAGTACCTGCTGGCCCAGAATATCCAACGCTCCCGATCGCAAGTGCTGTCCATACCTTTCCTAAATGTGTTACTCCACAATCCAACATGTGTGTAGCGCGCCAAGTTCCTCTTCATCCCTTGGAGGCGCGTTCTTCTGGTACCAATATTAGTACACCATTCCTCTTCTACCTACAACAAATGACCCATTCTTTGCCCACAATATGGGAAAGAATGAGGGGCACAACGCCAATTCGAACTGTTAAACATTCATTGTCTTAACGTGTGACAAACTTGTATGTATTCTGGACTATCAGGCTATAAAAAATGAATTTAACAACATGTGTGCAAGCATTCAGTGCATGCACACATGGTATTAAAAAAAATCCGGCCTCCTCCTACCCCTTCAGCCGGCCATTCCATCTCCAGAATTGGTGCATTTTTAGGAGTATTATTACACCAATATTTCCTAACATCTAGTTTAAAGATAGGATAGTACCTGCTGGCCCAGAATGTCCAACGCTCTCGATCGCAAGTGCTGTTCATACCTTTCCTAAATGTGTTTCTCCACGATCCAACAGGTGTGTAGCGCTCCAAGTTCCTCTTCATCCCTTGGAGGCGCGTTCTTCTGGTACCAATATTAGTACACTATTCCTCTTCTACCTACAACAAATGACCCATTCTTTGCCCACAATATGGGAAAGAATGAGGGGCACAACGCCAATTCGAACTGGAAAACATTCTTTGTCTTAACGTGTGACAAACTTGTATGTATTCTGGACTATCAGGCTATAAAAAATGAATTTAACAACATGTGTGCAAGCCTTCAGTGCATACACACATGGTGTTAAAAAAAATCCGGCCTCCTCCTACCCCTTCAGCCGGCCATTCCATCTCCAGAATTGGTGCATTTTTAGGAGTATTATTACACCAATATTTCCTAACATCTAGTTTAAAGATAGGATAGTACCTGCTGGCCCAGAATGTCCAACGCTCCCGATCGCAAGTGCTGTTCATACCTTTCCTAAATGTGTTTCTCCACGATCCAACAGGTGTGTAGCGCACCAAGTTCCTCTTCATCCCTTGGAGGCGCGTTCTTCTGGTACCAATATTAGTACACTATTCCTCTTCTACCTACAACAAATGACCCATTCTTTGCCCACAATATGGGAAAGAATGAGGGGCACAAAGCCAATTCAAACTGGAAATCATTCTTTGTCTTAACATGTGACAAACTTGTATTTATTCTGGAATATCAGGCTATAAAAAAATGAATATAACAACATGTGTGCAAGCCTTCAGTGCATGCACACATGGTGTTAAAAAAAATCCGGCCTCCTCCTACCCCTTCAGCCGGCCATTCCATCTCCAGAATTAGTGCATTTTTAGGAGTATTATTACACCATTATTTCCTAACATCTAGTTTAAAGATAGGACAGTACCTGCTGGCCCAGAATATCCAACGCTCCCGTTCGCAAGTGCTGTCCATACCTTTCGTAAATGTGTTACTCCACAATCCAACATGTGTGTAGCGCGCCAAGTTCCTCTTCATCCCTTTGGAGGCGCGTTCTTCTGGTACCAATATTAGTACACCATTCCTCTTCTACCTACAACAAATGACCCATTCTTTGCCCACAATATGGGAAAGAATGAGGGGCACAACGCCAATTCGAACTGGAAAACATTCTTTGTCTTAACGTGTGACAAACTTGTATGTATTCTGGAATATCAGGCTTTAAAAAATGAATTTAACAACATGTGTGCAAGCCTTCAGTGCATGCACACATGGTGTTAAAAAAAAAATCCGGCCTCCTCCTACCCCTTCAGCCGGCCATTCCATCTCCAGAATTGGTGCATTTTTAGGAGTATTATTACACCAATATTTCCTAACATCTAGTTTAAAGATAGGATAGTACCTGCTGGCCCAGAATATCCAACGCTCTCGATCGCAAGTGCTGTCCATACCTTTCCAAAATGTGTCACTCCACAATCCAACATGTGTGTAGCTCGCCAAGTTCCTCTTTATCCCTTGGAGGCGCGTTCTTCTGGTACCAATATTAGTACACCATTCCTCTTCTACCTACAACAAATGACCCATTCTTTGCCCACAATATGGGAAAGAATGAGGGGCACAACGCCAATTCGAACTGGAAAACATTCTTTGTCTTAACGTGTGACAAACTTGTATGTATTCTGGACTATCAGGCTATAAAAAATGAATTTAACAACATGTGTGCAAGCCTTCAGTGCATGCACACATGGTGTTAAAAAAAATCCGGCCTCCTCCTACCCCTTCAGCCGGCCATTCCATCTCCAGAATTGGTGCATTTTTAGGAGTATTATTACACCAATATTTCCTAACATCTAGTTTAAAGATAGGATAGTACCTGCTGGCCCAGAATATCCAACGCTCCCGATCGCAAGTGCTGTCCATACCTTTCCTAAATGTGTTACTCCACAATCCAACATGTGTGTAGCGCGCCAAGTTCCTCTTCATCCCTTGGAGGCGCGTTCTTCTGGTACCAATATTAGTACACCATTCCTCTTCTACCTACAACAAATGACCCATTCTTTGCCCACAATATGGGAAAGAATGAGGGGCACAACGCCAATTCGAACTGTTAAACATTCATTGTCTTAACGTGTGACAAACTTGTATGTATTCTGGACTATCAGGCTATAAAAAATGAATTTAACAACATGTGTGCAAGCATTCAGTGCATGCACACATGGTATTAAAAAAAATCCGGCCTCCTCCTACCCCTTCAGCCGGCCATTCCATCTCCAGAATTGGTGCATTTTTAGGAGTATTATTACACCAATATTTCCTAACATCTAGTTTAAAGATAGGATAGTACCTGCTGGCCCAGAATGTCCAACGCTCTCGATCGCAAGTGCTGTTCATACCTTTCCTAAATGTGTTTCTCCACGATCCAACAGGTGTGTAGCGCTCCAAGTTCCTCTTCATCCCTTGGAGGCGCGTTCTTCTGGTACCAATATTAGTACACTATTCCTCTTCTACCTACAACAAATGACCCATTCTTTGCCCACAATATGGGAAAGAATGAGGGGCACAAAGCCAATTCAAACTGGAAATCATTCTTTGTCTTAACATGTGACAAACTTGTATTTATTCTGGAATATCAGGCTATAAAAAAATGAATATAACAACATGTGTGCAAGCCTTCAGTGCATGCACACATGGTGTTAAAAAAAATCCGGCCTCCTCCTACCCCTTCAGCCGGCCATTCCATCTCCAGAATTGGTGCATTTTTAGGAGTATTATTACACCATTATTTCCTAACATCTAGTTTAAAGATAGGACAGTACCTGCTGGCCCAGAATATCCAACGCTCCCGTTCGCAAGTGCTGTCCATACCTTTCGTAAATGTGTTACTCCACAATCCAACATGTGTGTAGCGCGCCAAGTTCCTCTTCATCCCTTTGGAGGCGCGTTCTTCTGGTACCAATATTAGTACACCATTCCTCTTCTACCTACAACAAATGACCCATTCTTTGCCCACAATATGGGAAAGAATGAGGGGCACAACGCCAATTCGAACTGGAAAACATTCTTTGTCTTAACGTGTGACAAACTTGTATGTATTCTGAAATATCAGGCTTTAAAAAATGAATTTAACAACATGTGTGCAAGCCTTCAGTGCATGCACACATGGTGTTAAAAAAAAAATCCGGCCTCCTCCTACCCCTTCAGCCGGCCATTCCATCTCCAGAATTGGTGCATTTTTAGGAGTATTATTACACCAATATTTCCTAACATCTAGTTTAAAGATAGGATAGTACCTGCTGGCCCAGAATATCCAACGCTCCCGATCGCAAGTGCTGTCCATACCTTTCCTAAATGTGTTACTCCACAATCCAACATGTGTGTAGCGCGCCAAGTTCCTCTTCATCCCTTGGAGGCGCGTTCTTCTGGTACCAATATTAGTACACCAATCCTCTTCTACCTACAACAAATGACCCATTCTTTGCCCACAATATGGGAAAGAATGAGGGGCACAACGCCAATTCGAACTGTTAAACATTCATTGTCTTAACGTGTGACAAACTTGTATGTATTCTGGACTATCAGGCTATAAAAAATGAATTTAACAACATGTGTGCAAGCATTCAGTGCATGCACACATGGTATTAAAAAAAATCCGGCCTCCTCCTACCCCTTCAGCCGGCCATTCCATCTCCAGAATTGGTGCATTTTTAGGAGTATTATTACACCAATATTTCCTAACATCTAGTTTAAAGATAGGATAGTACCTGCTGGCCCAGAATGTCCAACGCTCTCGATCGCAAGTGCTGTTCATACCTTTCCTAAATGTGTTTCTCCACGATCCAACAGGTGTGTAGCGCTCCAAGTTCCTCTTCATCCCTTGGAGGCGCGTTCTTCTGGTACCAATATTAGTACACTATTCCTCTTCTACCTACAACAAATGACCCATTCTTTGCCCACAATATGGGAAAGAATGAGGGGCACAAAGCCAATTCAAACTGGAAATCATTCTTTGTCTTAACATGTGACAAACTTGTATTTATTCTGGAATATCAGGCTATAAAAAAATGAATATAACAACATGTGTGCAAGCCTTCAGTGCATGCACACATGGTGTTAAAAAAAATCCGGCCTCCTCCTACCCCTTCAGCCGGCCATTCCATCTCCAGAATTGGTGCATTTTTAGGAGTATTATTACACCATTATTTCCTAACATCTAGTTTAAAGATAGGACAGTACCTGCTGGCCCAGAATATCCAACGCTCCCGTTCGCAAGTGCTGTCCATACCTTTCGTAAATGTGTTACTCCACAATCCAACATGTGTGTAGCGCGCCAAGTTCCTCTTCATCCCTTTGGAGGTGCGTTCTTCTGGTACCAATATTAGTACACCATTCCTCTTCTACCTACAACAAATGACCCATTCTTTGCCCACAATATGGGAAAGAATGAGGGGCACAACGCCAATTCGAACTGGAAAACATTCTTTGTCTTAACGTGTGACAAACTTGTATGTATTCTGGACTATCAGGCTATAAAAAATGAATTTAACAACATGTGTGCAAGCATTCAGTGCATGCACACATGGTATTAAAAAAAATCCGGCCTCCTCCTACCCCTTCAGCCGGCCATTCCATCTCCAGAATTGGTGCATTTTTAGGAGTATTATTACACCAATATTTCCTAACATCTAGTTTAAAGATAGGATAGTACCTGCTGGCCCAGAATGTCCAACGCTCTCGATCGCAAGTGCTGTTCATACCTTTCCTAAATGTGTTTCTCCACGATCCAACAGGTGTGTAGCGCTCCAAGTTCCTCTTCATCCCTTGGAGGCGCGTTCTTCTGGTACCAATATTAGTACACTATTCCTCTTCTACCTACAACAAATGACCCATTCTTTGCCCACAATATGGGAAAGAATGAGGGGCACAAAGCCAATTCAAACTGGAAATCATTCTTTGTCTTAACATGTGACAAACTTGTATTTATTCTGGAATATCAGGCTATAAAAAAATGAATATAACAACATGTGTGCAAGCCTTCAGTGCATGCACACATGGTGTTAAAAAAAATCCGGCCTCCTCCTACCCCTTCAGCCGGCCATTCCATCTCCAGAATTGGTGCATTTTTAGGAGTATTATTACACCATTATTTCCTAACATCTAGTTTAAAGATAGGACAGTACCTGCTGGCCCAGAATATCCAACGCTCCCGTTCGCAAGTGCTGTCCATACCTTTCGTAAATGTGTTACTCCACAATCCAACATGTGTGTAGCGCGCCAAGTTCCTCTTCATCCCTTTGGAGGCGCGTTCTTCTGGTACCAATATTAGTACACCATTCCTCTTCTACCTACAACAAATGACCCATTCTTTGCCCACAATATGGGAAAGAATGAGGGGCACAACGCCAATTCGAACTGGAAAACATTCTTTGTCTTAACATGTGACAAACTTGTATGTATTCTGGACTATCAGGCTATAAAAAATGAATTTAACAACATGTGTGCAAGCCTTCAGTGCATGCACACATGGTGTTAAAAAAAATCCGGCCTCCTCCTACCCCTTGAGCCGGCCATTCCATCTCCAGAATTGGTGCATTTTTAGGAGTATTATTACACCAATATTTCCTAACATCTAGTTTAAAGATAGGATAGTACCTGCTGGCCCAGAATATCCAACGCTCCCGATCGCAAGTGCTGTCCATACCTTTCCTAAATGTGTTACTCCACAATCCAACATGTGTGTAGCGCGCCAAGTTCCTCTTCATCCCTTGGAGGCGCGTTCTTCTGGTACCAATATTAGTACACCATTCCTCTTCTACCTACAACAAATGACCCATTCTTTGCCCACAATATGGGAAAGAATGAGGGGCACAACGCCAATTCGAACTGTTAAACATTCATTGTCTTAACGTGTGACAAACTTGTATGTATTCTGGACTATCAGGCTATAAAAAATGAATTTAACAACATGTGTGCAAGCATTCAGTGCATGCACACATGGTATTAAAAAAAATCCGGCCTCCTCCTACCCCTTCAGCCGGCCATTCCATCTCCAGAATTGGTGCATTTTTAGGAGTATTATTACACCAATATTTCCTAACATCTAGTTTAAAGATAGGATAGTACCTGCTGGCCCAGAATGTCCAACGCTCTCGATCGCAAGTGCTGTTCATACCTTTCCTAAATGTGTTTCTCCACGATCCAACAGGTGTGTAGCGCTCCAAGTTCCTCTTCATCCCTTGGAGGCGCGTTCTTCTGGTACCAATATTAGTACACTATTCCTCTTCTACCTACAACAAATGACCCATTCTTTGCCCACAATATGGGAAAGAATGAGGGGCACAACGCCAATTCGAACTGGAAAACATTCTTTGTCTTAACGTGTGACAAACTTGTATGTATTCTGGACTATCAGGCTATAAAAAATGAATTTAACAACATGTGTGCAAGCCTTCAGTGCATACACACATGGTGTTAAAAAAAATCCGGCCTCCTCCTACCCCTTCAGCCGGCCATTCCATCTCCAGAATTGGTGCATTTTTAGGAGTATTATTACACCAATATTTCCTAACATCTAGTTTAAAGATAGGATAGTACCTGCTGGCCCAGAATGTCCAACGCTCCCGATCGCAAGTGCTGTTCATACCTTTCCTAAATGTGTTTCTCCACGATCCAACAGGTGTGTAGCGCACCAAGTTCCTCTTCATCCCTTGGAGGCGCGTTCTTCTGGTACCAATATTAGTACACTATTCCTCTTCTACCTACAACAAATGACCCATTCTTTGCCCACAATATGGGAAAGAATGAGGGGCACAAAGCCAATTCAAACTGGAAATCATTCTTTGTCTTAACATGTGACAAACTTGTATTTATTCTGGAATATCAGGCTATAAAAAAATGAATATAACAACATGTGTGCAAGCCTTCAGTGCATGCACACATGGTGTTAAAAAAAATCCGGCCTCCTCCTACCCCTTCAGCCGGCCATTCCATCTCCAGAATTAGTGCATTTTTAGGAGTATTATTACACCATTATTTCCTAACATCTAGTTTAAAGATAGGACAGTACCTGCTGGCCCAGAATATCCAACGCTCCCGTTCGCAAGTGCTGTCCATACCTTTCGTAAATGTGTTACTCCACAATCCAACATGTGTGTAGCGCGCCAAGTTCCTCTTCATCCCTTTGGAGGCGCGTTCTTCTGGTACCAATATTAGTACACCATTCCTCTTCTACCTACAACAAATGACCCATTCTTTGCCCACAATATGGGAAAGAATGAGGGGCACAACGCCAATTCGAACTGGAAAACATTCTTTGTCTTAACGTGACAAACTTGTATGTATTCTGGAATATCAGGCTTTAAAAAATGAATTTAACAACATGTGTGCAAGCCTTCAGTGCATGCACACATGGTGTTAAAAAAAAAATCCGGCCTCCTCCTACCCCTTCAGCCGGCCATTCCATCTCCAGAATTGGTGCATTTTTAGGAGTATTATTACACCAATATTTCCTAACATCTAGTTTAAAGATAGGATAGTACCTGCTGGCCCAGAATATCCAACGCTCTCGATCGCAAGTGCTGTCCATACCTTTCCAAAATGTGTCACTCCACAATCCAACATGTGTGTAGCTCGCCAAGTTCCTCTTTAGCCCTTGGAGGCGCGTTCTTCTGGTACCAATATTAGTACACTATTCCTCTTCTACCTACAACAAATGACCCATTCTTTGCCCACAATATGGGAAAGAATGAGGGGCACAAAGCCAATTCAAACTGGAAATCATTCTTTGTCTTAACATGTGACAAACTTGTATTTATTCTGGAATATCAGGCTATAAAAAAATGAATATAACAACATGTGTGCAAGCCTTCAGTGCATGCACACATGGTGTTAAAAAAAATCCGGCCTCCTCCTACCCCTTCAGCCGGCCATTCCATCTCCAGAATTGGTGCATTTTTAGGAGTATTATTACACCATTATTTCCTAACATCTAGTTTAAAGATAGGACAGTACCTGCTGGCCCAGAATATCCAACGCTCCCGTTCGCAAGTGCTGTCCATACCTTTCGTAAATGTGTTACTCCACAATCCAACATGTGTGTAGCGCGCCAAGTTCCTCTTCATCCCTTTGGAGGCGCGTTCTTCTGGTACCAATATTAGTACACCATTCCTCTTCTACCTACAACAAATGACCCATTCTTTGCCCACAATATGGGAAAGAATGAGGGGCACAACGCCAATTCGAACTGGAAAACATTCTTTGTCTTAACATGTGACAAACTTGTATGTATTCTGGACTATCAGGCTATAAAAAATGAATTTAACAACATGTGTGCAAGCCTTCAGTGCATGCACACATGGTGTTAAAAAAAATCCGGCCTCCTCCTACCCCTTGAGCCGGCCATTCCATCTCCAGAATTGGTGCATTTTTAGGAGTATTATTACACCAATATTTCCTAACATCTAGTTTAAAGATAGGATAGTACCTGCTGGCCCAGAATATCCAACGCTCCCGATCGCAAGTGCTGTCCATACCTTTCCTAAATGTGTTACTCCACAATCCAACATGTGTGTAGCGCGCCAAGTTCCTCTTCATCCCTTGGAGGCGCGTTCTTCTGGTACCAATATTAGTACACCATTCCTCTTCTACCTACAACAAATGACCCATTCTTTGCCCACAATATGGGAAAGAATGAGGGGCACAACGCCAATTCGAACTGTTAAACATTCATTGTCTTAACGTGTGACAAACTTGTATGTATTCTGGACTATCAGGCTATAAAAAATGAATTTAACAACATGTGTGCAAGCATTCAGTGCATGCACACATGGTATTAAAAAAAATCCGGCCTCCTCCTACCCCTTCAGCCGGCCATTCCATCTCCAGAATTGGTGCATTTTTAGGAGTATTATTACACCAATATTTCCTAACATCTAGTTTAAAGATAGGATAGTACCTGCTGGCCCAGAATGTCCAACGCTCTCGATCGCAAGTGCTGTTCATACCTTTCCTAAATGTGTTTCTCCACGATCCAACAGGTGTGTAGCGCTCCAAGTTCCTCTTCATCCCTTGGAGGCGCGTTCTTCTGGTACCAATATTAGTACACTATTCCTCTTCTACCTACAACAAATGACCCATTCTTTGCCCACAATATGGGAAAGAATGAGGGGCACAACGCCAATTCGAACTGGAAAACATTCTTTGTCTTAACGTGTGACAAACTTGTATGTATTCTGGACTATCAGGCTATAAAAAATGAATTTAACAACATGTGTGCAAGCCTTCAGTGCATACACACATGGTGTTAAAAAAAATCCGGCCTCCTCCTACCCCTTCAGCCGGCCATTCCATCTCCAGAATTGGTGCATTTTTAGGAGTATTATTACACCAATATTTCCTAACATCTAGTTTAAAGATAGGATAGTACCTGCTGGCCCAGAATGTCCAACGCTCCCGATCGCAAGTGCTGTTCATACCTTTCCTAAATGTGTTTCTCCACGATCCAACAGGTGTGTAGCGCACCAAGTTCCTCTTCATCCCTTGGAGGCGCGTTCTTCTGGTACCAATATTAGTACACTATTCCTCTTCTACCTACAACAAATGACCCATTCTTTGCCCACAATATGGGAAAGAATGAGGGGCACAAAGCCAATTCAAACTGGAAATCATTCTTTGTCTTAACATGTGACAAACTTGTATTTATTCTGGAATATCAGGCTATAAAAAAATGAATATAACAACATGTGTGCAAGCCTTCAGTGCATGCACACATGGTGTTAAAAAAAATCCGGCCTCCTCCTACCCCTTCAGCCGGCCATTCCATCTCCAGAATTAGTGCATTTTTAGGAGTATTATTACACCATTATTTCCTAACATCTAGTTTAAAGATAGGACAGTACCTGCTGGCCCAGAATATCCAACGCTCCCGTTCGCAAGTGCTGTCCATACCTTTCGTAAATGTGTTACTCCACAATCCAACATGTGTGTAGCGCGCCAAGTTCCTCTTCATCCCTTTGGAGGCGCGTTCTTCTGGTACCAATATTAGTACACCATTCCTCTTCTACCTACAACAAATGACCCATTCTTTGCCCACAATATGGGAAAGAATGAGGGGCACAACGCCAATTCGAACTGGAAAACATTCTTTGTCTTAACGTGACAAACTTGTATGTATTCTGGAATATCAGGCTTTAAAAAATGAATTTAACAACATGTGTGCAAGCCTTCAGTGCATGCACACATGGTGTTAAAAAAAAAATCCGGCCTCCTCCTACCCCTTCAGCCGGCCATTCCATCTCCAGAATTGGTGCATTTTTAGGAGTATTATTACACCAATATTTCCTAACATCTAGTTTAAAGATAGGATAGTACCTGCTGGCCCAGAATATCCAACGCTCTCGATCGCAAGTGCTGTCCATACCTTTCCAAAATGTGTCACTCCACAATCCAACATGTGTGTAGCTCGCCAAGTTCCTCTTTAGCCCTTGGAGGCGCGTTCTTCTGGTACCAATATTAGTACACCATTCCTCTTCTACCTACAACAAATGACCCATTCTTTGCCCACAATATGGGAAAGAATGAGGGGCACAACGCCAATTCGAACTGGAAAACATTCTTTGTCTTAACGTGTGACAAACTTGTATGTATTCTGGACTATCAGGCTATAAAAAATGAATTTAACAACATGTGTGCAAGCCTTCAGTGCATACACACATGGTGTTAAAAAAAATCCGGCCTCCTCCTACCCCTTCAGCCGGCCATTCCATCTCCAGAATTGGTGCATTTTTAGGAGTATTATTACACCAATATTTCCTAACATCTAGTTTAAAGATAGGATAGTACCTGCTGGCCCAGAATATCCAACGCTCCCGATCGCAAGTGCTGTCCATACCTTTCCTAAATGTGTTACTCCACAATCCAACATGTGTGTAGCGCGCCAAGTTCCTCTTCATCCCTTGGAGGCGCGTTCTTCTGGTACCAATATTAGTACACCATTCCTCTTCTACCTACAACAAATGACCCATTCTTTGCCCACAATATGGGAAAGAATGAGGGGCACAACGCCAATTCGAACTGTTAAACATTCATTGTCTTAACGTGTGACAAACTTGTATGTATTCTGGACTATCAGGCTATAAAAAATGAATTTAACAACATGTGTGCAAGCATTCAGTGCATGCACACATGGTATTAAAAAAAATCCGGCCTCCTCCTACCCCTTCAGCCGGCCATTCCATCTCCAGAATTGGTGCATTTTTAGGAGTATTATTACACCAATATTTCCTAACATCTAGTTTAAAGATAGGATAGTACCTGCTGGCCCAGAATGTCCAACGCTCTCGATCGCAAGTGCTGTTCATACCTTTCCTAAATGTGTTTCTCCACGATCCAACAGGTGTGTAGCGCTCCAAGTTCCTCTTCATCCCTTGGAGGCGCGTTCTTCTGGTACCAATATTAGTACACTATTCCTCTTCTACCTACAACAAATGACCCATTCTTTGCCCACAATATGGGAAAGAATGAGGGGCACAAAGCCAATTCAAACTGGAAATCATTCTTTGTCTTAACATGTGACAAACTTGTATTTATTCTGGAATATCAGGCTATAAAAAAATGAATATAACAACATGTGTGCAAGCCTTCAGTGCATGCACACATGGTGTTAAAAAAAATCCGGCCTCCTCCTACCCCTTCAGCCGGCCATTCCATCTCCAGAATTGGTGCATTTTTAGGAGTATTATTACACCATTATTTCCTAACATCTAGTTTAAAGATAGGACAGTACCTGCTGGCCCAGAATATCCAACGCTCCCGTTCGCAAGTGCTGTCCATACCTTTCGTAAATGTGTTACTCCACAATCCAACATGTGTGTAGTGCGCCAAGTTCCTCTTCATCCCTTTGGAGGCGCGTTCTTCTGGTACCAATATTAGTACACCATTCCTCTTCTACCTACAACAAATGACCCATTCTTTGCCCACAATATGGGAAAGAATGAGGGGCACAACGCCAATTCGAACTGGAAAACATTCTTTGTCTTAACGTGTGACAAACTTGTATGTATTCTGGACTATCAGGCTTTAAAAAATGAATTTAACAACATGTGTGCAAGCCTTCAGTGCATGCACACATGGTGTTAAAAAAAAAATCCGGCCTCCTCCTACCCCTTCAGCCGGCCATTCCATCTCCAGAATTGGTGCATTTTTAGGAGTATTATTACACCAATATTTCCTAACATCTAGTTTAAAGATAGGATAGTACCTGCTGGCCCAGAATATCCAACGCTCTCGATCGCAAGTGCTGTCCATACCTTTCCAAAATGTGTCACTCCACAATCCAACATGTGTGTAGCTCGCCAAGTTCCTCTTTAGCCCTTGGAGGCGCGTTCTTCTGGTACCAATATTAGTACACCATTCCTCTTCTACCTACAACAAATGACCCATTCTTTGCCCACAATATGGGAAAGAATGAGGGGCACAACGCCAATTCGAACTGGAAAACATTCTTTGTCTTAACGTGTGACAAACTTGTATGTATTCTGGACTATCAGGCTATAAAAAATGAATTTAACAACATGTGTGCAAGCCTTCAGTGCATACACACATGGTGTTAAAAAAAATCCGGCCTCCTCCTACCCCTTCAGCCGGCCATTCCATCTCCAGAATTGGTGCATTTTTAGGAGTATTATTACACCAATATTTCCTAACATCTAGTTTAAAGATAGGATAGTACCTGCTGGCCCAGAATATCCAACGCTCCCGATCGCAAGTGCTGTCCATACCTTTCCTAAATGTGTTACTCCACAATCCAACATGTGTGTAGCGCGCCAAGTTCCTCTTCATCCCTTGGAGGCGCGTTCTTCTGGTACCAATATTAGTACACCATTCCTCTTCTACCTACAACAAATGACCCATTCTTTGCCCACAATATGGGAAAGAATGAGGGGCACAACGCCAATTCGAACTGTTAAACATTCATTGTCTTAACGTGTGACAAACTTGTATGTATTCTGGACTATCAGGCTATAAAAAATGAATTTAACAACATGTGTGCAAGCATTCAGTGCATGCACACATGGTATTAAAAAAAATCCGGCCTCCTCCTACCCCTTCAGCCGGCCATTCCATCTCCAGAATTGGTGCATTTTTAGGAGTATTATTACACCAATATTTCCTAACATCTAGTTTAAAGATAGGATAGTACCTGCTGGCCCAGAATGTCCAACGCTCTCGATCGCAAGTGCTGTTCATACCTTTCCTAAATGTGTTTCTCCACGATCCAACAGGTGTGTAGCGCTCCAAGTTCCTCTTCATCCCTTGGAGGCGCGTTCTTCTGGTACCAATATTAGTACACTATTCCTCTTCTACCTACAACAAATGACCCATTCTTTGCCCACAATATGGGAAAGAATGAGGGGCACAAAGCCAATTCAAACTGGAAATCATTCTTTGTCTTAACATGTGACAAACTTGTATTTATTCTGGAATATCAGGCTATAAAAAAATGAATATAACAACATGTGTGCAAGCCTTCAGTGCATGCACACATGGTGTTAAAAAAAATCCGGCCTCCTCCTACCCCTTCAGCCGGCCATTCCATCTCCAGAATTGGTGCATTTTTAGGAGTATTATTACACCAATATTTCCTAACATCTAGTTTAAAGATAGGATAGTACCTGCTGGCCCAGAATATCCAACGCTCTCGATCGCAAGTGCTGTCCATACCTTTCCAAAATGTGTCACTCCACAATCCAACATGTGTGTAGCTCGCCAAGTTCCTCTTTATCCCTTGGAGGCGCGTTCTTCTGGTACCAATATTAGTACACCATTCCTCTTCTACCTACAACAAATGACCCATTCTTTGCCCACAATATGGGAAAGAATGAGGGGCACAACGCCAATTCGAACTGGAAAACATTCTTTGTCTTAACGTGTGACAAACTTGTATGTATTCTGGACTATCAGGCTATAAAAAATGAATTTAACAACATGTGTGCAAGCCTTCAGTGCATGCACACATGGTGTTAAAAAAAATCCGGCCTCCTCCTACCCCTTCAGCCGGCCATTCCATCTCCAGAATTGGTGCATTTTTAGGAGTATTATTACACCAATATTTCCTAACATCTAGTTTAAAGATAGGATAGTACCTGCTGGCCCAGAATATCCAACGCTCCCGATCGCAAGTGCTGTCCATACCTTTCCTAAATGTGTTACTCCACAATCCAACATGTGTGTAGCGCGCCAAGTTCCTCTTCATCCCTTGGAGGCGCGTTCTTCTGGTACCAATATTAGTACACCATTCCTCTTCTACCTACAACAAATGACCCATTCTTTGCCCACAATATGGGAAAGAATGAGGGGCACAACGCCAATTCGAACTGTTAAACATTCATTGTCTTAACGTGTGACAAACTTGTATGTATTCTGGACTATCAGGCTATAAAAAATGAATTTAACAACATGTGTGCAAGCATTCAGTGCATGCACACATGGTATTAAAAAAAATCCGGCCTCCTCCTACCCCTTCAGCCGGCCATTCCATCTCCAGAATTGGTGCATTTTTAGGAGTATTATTACACCAATATTTCCTAACATCTAGTTTAAAGATAGGATAGTACCTGCTGGCCCAGAATGTCCAACGCTCTCGATCGCAAGTGCTGTTCATACCTTTCCTAAATGTGTTTCTCCACGATCCAACAGGTGTGTAGCGCTCCAAGTTCCTCTTCATCCCTTGGAGGCGCGTTCTTCTGGTACCAATATTAGTACACTATTCCTCTTCTACCTACAACAAATGACCCATTCTTTGCCCACAATATGGGAAAGAATGAGGGGCACAAAGCCAATTCAAACTGGAAATCATTCTTTGTCTTAACATGTGACAAACTTGTATTTATTCTGGAATATCAGGCTATAAAAAAATGAATATAACAACATGTGTGCAAGCCTTCAGTGCATGCACACATGGTGTTAAAAAAAATCCGGCCTCCTCCTACCCCTTCAGCCGGCCATTCCATCTCCAGAATTGGTGCATTTTTAGGAGTATTATTACACCATTATTTCCTAACATCTAGTTTAAAGATAGGACAGTACCTGCTGGCCCAGAATATCCAACGCTCCCGTTCGCAAGTGCTGTCCATACCTTTCGTAAATGTGTTACTCCACAATCCAACATGTGTGTAGCGCGCCAAGTTCCTCTTCATCCCTTTGGAGGCGCGTTCTTCTGGTACCAATATTAGTACACCATTCCTCTTCTACCTACAACAAATGACCCATTCTTTGCCCACAATATGGGAAAGAATGAGGGGCACAACGCCAATTCGAACTGGAAAACATTCTTTGTCTTAACGTGTGACAAACTTGTATGTATTCTGGACTATCAGGCTATAAAAAATGAATTTAACAACATGTGTGCAAGCATTCAGTGCATGCACACATGGTATTAAAAAAAATCCGGCCTCCTCCTACCCCTTCAGCCGGCCATTCCATCTCCAGAATTGGTGCATTTTTAGGAGTATTATTACACCAATATTTCCTAACATCTAGTTTAAAGATAGGATAGTACCTGCTGGCCCAGAATGTCCAACGCTCTCGATCGCAAGTGCTGTTCATACCTTTCCTAAATGTGTTTCTCCACGATCCAACAGGTGTGTAGCGCTCCAAGTTCCTCTTCATCCCTTGGAGGCGCGTTCTTCTGGTACCAATATTAGTACACTATTCCTCTTCTACCTACAACAAATGACCCATTCTTTGCCCACAATATGGGAAAGAATGAGGGGCACAAAGCCAATTCAAACTGGAAATCATTCTTTGTCTTAACATGTGACAAACTTGTATTTATTCTGGAATATCAGGCTATAAAAAAATGAATATAACAACATGTGTGCAAGCCTTCAGTGCATGCACACATGGTGTTAAAAAAAATCCGGCCTCCTCCTACCCCTTCAGCCGGCCATTCCATCTCCAGAATTGGTGCATTTTTAGGAGTATTATTACACCATTATTTCCTAACATCTAGTTTAAAGATAGGACAGTACCTGCTGGCCCAGAATATCCAACGCTCCCGTTCGCAAGTGCTGTCCATACCTTTCGTAAATGTGTTACTCCACAATCCAACATGTGTGTAGCGCGCCAAGTTCCTCTTCATCCCTTTGGAGGCGCGTTCTTCTGGTACCAATATTAGTACACCATTCCTCTTCTACCTACAACAAATGACCCATTCTTTGCCCACAATATGGGAAAGAATGAGGGGCACAACGCCAATTCGAACTGGAAAACATTCTTTGTCTTAACATGTGACAAACTTGTATGTATTCTGGACTATCAGGCTATAAAAAATGAATTTAACAACATGTGTGCAAGCCTTCAGTGCATGCACACATGGTGTTAAAAAAAATCCGGCCTCCTCCTACCCCTTGAGCCGGCCATTCCATCTCCAGAATTGGTGCATTTTTAGGAGTATTATTACACCAATATTTCCTAACATCTAGTTTAAAGATAGGATAGTACCTGCTGGCCCAGAATATCCAACGCTCCCGATCGCAAGTGCTGTCCATACCTTTCCTAAATGTGTTACTCCACAATCCAACATGTGTGTAGCGCGCCAAGTTCCTCTTCATCCCTTGGAGGCGCGTTCTTCTGGTACCAATATTAGTACACCATTCCTCTTCTACCTACAACAAATGACCCATTCTTTGCCCACAATATGGGAAAGAATGAGGGGCACAACGCCAATTCGAACTGTTAAACATTCATTGTCTTAACGTGTGACAAACTTGTATGTATTCTGGACTATCAGGCTATAAAAAATGAATTTAACAACATGTGTGCAAGCATTCAGTGCATGCACACATGGTATTAAAAAAAATCCGGCCTCCTCCTACCCCTTCAGCCGGCCATTCCATCTCCAGAATTGGTGCATTTTTAGGAGTATTATTACACCAATATTTCCTAACATCTAGTTTAAAGATAGGATAGTACCTGCTGGCCCAGAATGTCCAACGCTCTCGATCGCAAGTGCTGTTCATACCTTTCCTAAATGTGTTTCTCCACGATCCAACAGGTGTGTAGCGCTCCAAGTTCCTCTTCATCCCTTGGAGGCGCGTTCTTCTGGTACCAATATTAGTACACTATTCCTCTTCTACCTACAACAAATGACCCATTCTTTGCCCACAATATGGGAAAGAATGAGGGGCACAAAGCCAATTCAAACTGGAAAACATTCTTTGTCTTAACATGTGACAAACTTGTATTTATTCTGGAATATCAGGCTATAAAAAATGAATATAACAACATGTGTGCAAGCCTTCAGTGCATGCACACATGGTGTTAAAAAAAATCCGGCCTCCTCCTACCAGTTCAGCCGGCCATTCCATCTCCAGAATTGGTGCATTTTTAGGAGTATTATTACACCATTATTTCCTAACATCTAGTTTAAAGATAGGACAGTACCTGCTGGCCCAGAATATCCAACGCTCCCGTTTGCAAGTGCTGTCCATACCTTTCGTAAATGTGTTACTCCACAATCCAACATGTGTGTAGCGCGCCAAGTTCCTCTTCATCCCTTTGGAGGCGCGTTCTTCTGGTACCAATATTAGTACACCATTCCTCTTCTACCTACAACAAATGACCCATTCTTTGCCCACAATATGGGAAAGAATGAGGGGCACAACGCCAATTCGAACTGGAAAACATTCTTTGTCTTAACGTGTGACAAACTTGTATGTATTCTGGACTATCAGGCTATAAAAAATGAATTTAACAACATGTGTGCAAGCCTTCAGTGCATGCACACATGGTGTTAAAAAAAATCCGGCCTCCTCCTACCCCTTCAGCCGGCCATTCCATCTCCAGAATTGGTGCATTTTTAGGAGTATTATTACACCAATATTTCCTAACATCTAGTTTAAAGATAGGATAGTACCTGCTGGCCCAGAATATCCAACGCTCCCGATCGCAAGTGCTGTCCATACCTTTCCTAAATGTGTTACTCCACAATCCAACATGTGTGTAGCGCGCCAAGTTCCTCTTCATCCCTTGGAGGCGCGTTCTGCTGGTACAAATATTAGTACACCATTCCTCTTCTACCTAAAACAAATGACCCATTCTTTGCCCACAATATGGGAAAGAATGAGGGGCACAACGCCAATTCGAACTGGAAAACATTCTTTGTCTTAACGAGTGACAAACTTGTATGTATTCTGGACTATCAGGCTAAAAAAATAAATTTAACAACATGTGTGCAAGCCTTCAGTGCATGCACACATGGTGTTAAAAAAAATCCGGCCTCCTCCTACCCCTTCAGCCGGCCATTCCATCTCCAGAATTGGTGCATTTTTAGGAGTATTATTACACCAATATTTCCTAACATCTAGTTTAAAGATAGGATAGTACCTGATGGCCCAGAATGTCCAACGCTCCCGATCGCAAATGCTGTTCATACCTTTCCTAAATGTGTTACTCCACGATCCAACAGGTGTGTAGCGCTCCAAGTTCCTCTTCATCCCTTGGAGGCGCGATCTTCTGGTACCAATATTAGTACACTATTCCTCTTCTACCTACAACAAATGACCCATTCTTTGCCCACAATATGGGAAAGAATGAGGGGCACAACGCCAATTCGAACTGGAAAACATTCTTTGTCTTAACGTGTGACAAACTTATATGTATTCTGGACTATCAGGCTATAAAAAATGAATTTAACAACATGTGTGCAAGCCTTCAGTGCATGCACACATGGTGTTAAAAAAAAATCTGGCCTCCTCCTACCCCTTCAGCCGGCCATTCCATCTCCAGAATTGGTGCATTTTTAGGAGTATTATTACACCATTATTTCCTAACATCTAGTTTAAAGTTAGGATAGTACCTGCTGGCCCAGAATATCCAATGCTCCAGATCGCAAGTGCTGTCCATACCTTTCCTACATGTGTTACTCCACGATCCAACAGGTGTTTATCGCGCCAAGTTCCTCTTCATCCCTTGGAGGCGCGTTCTTCTGGTACCAATATTAGTACACCATTCCTCTTCTACCTACAACAAATGACCCATTCTTTGCCCACAATATGGGAAAGAATGAGGGGCACAACGCCAATTCGAACTGGAAAACATTCTTTGTCTTAACATGTGACAAACTTGTACGTATTCTGGACTATCAGGCTATAAAAAATGAATTTAACAACATGTGTGCAAGCCTTCAGTTCATGCACGCATGGTGTTAAAAAAAATCCGGCCTCCTCCTACCCCTTCAGCCAGCCATTCCATCGCCAGAATTGGTGCATTTTTAGGAGTATTATTACACCAATATTTCCTAACATCTAGTTTAAAGATAGGATAGTACCTGCTGGCCCAGAATATCCAACGCTCCCGATCGCAAGTGCTGTCCATATCTATCCAAATTGTGTTACTCCACAATCCAACATGTGTGTAGCGCGCCAAGTTCCTCTTCATCCCTTGAAGGCGCGTTCTTCTGGTACCAATATTAGTACACCATTCCTCTTCTACCTACAACAAATAACCCATTCTTTGCCCACAATATGGGAAAGAATGAGGGGCACAACGCCAATTCGAACTGAAAAACATTCATTGTCTTAACATGTGACAAACTTGTATGTATTCTGGACTATCAGGCTGTAAAAAATGAATTTAACAACATTTGTGCAAGCCTTAAGTGCATGCATACATGGTGTTAAAAAAAAAACCAGCCTCCTCCTACCCCTTCAGCCAGCCATTCCATCTCCAGATTTGGTGCAGTTTTAGGAGTATTATTACACCAATATTTCCTAACATCTAGTTTAAAGATAGGATAGTACCTGCTGGCCCAGAATGTCCAACGCTCTTGATTGCAAGTGCTGTCCATACCTTTCCTAAATGTGTTACTCCACGATCCAACAGGTGTGTAGCGCGCCAAGTTCCTCTTCATCCCTTGGAGGCGCGTTCTTCTGGTGCCAATATTAGTACACCATTCCTCTTCTACCTACAACAAATGACCTATTCTTTGCCCACAATATGGGAAAGAATGAGGGGCACAACGCCAATTCGAACTGGAAAACATTCTTTGTCTTAACATGTGACAAACATGTATGTATTCTGGAACATCAGGCTATAAAAAATGAATTTAACAACATGTGTGCAAGCCTTCAGTGCATGCACACATGGTGTTAAAAAAAATCCGGCCTCCTCCTACCCGTTCAGCCGGCCATTCCATCTCCAGAATTGGTGCATTTTTAGGAGTATTATTACACCAATATTTCCTATCATCTAGGTTAAAAATAGGATAGTACCTCCTGGCCCAGAATATCCAATGCTCCCGATCGCAAGTGCTGTCCATACCTTTCCTAAATGTGTTACTCCACGATCCAACAGGTGTGTAGCGCGCCAAGTTCCTCTTCATCCCTTGGAGGCGCGTTCTTCTGGTACCAATATTAGTACACCATTCCTCTTCTACCTACAACAAATGACCCATACTTTACCCACAATATGGGAAAGAATGAGGGGCACAATGCCAATTCGAACTGGAAAACATTCTTTGTCTTAACGTGTGACAAACTTGTATGTATTCTGGACTATCAGGCTATAAAAAAATGAATTTAACAACATGTGTGCAAGCCTTCAGTGCATGCACACATGGTTTTAAAAAAAATCCGGCCTCCTCCTACCCCTTCAGCCGGCCATTCCATCTCCAGAATTGGTGCATTTTTAGGAGTATTATTACACCAATATTTCCTAACATCTAGTTTAAAGATAGGATAGTACCTGCTGGCCCAGAATATCCAACGCTCCCGATCGCAAGTGCTGTCCATACCTTTCCTAAATGTGTTACTCCACAATCCAACATGTGTGTAGCGCGCCAAGTTCCTCTTCATCCCTTGGAGGCGCGTTCTTCTGGTACCAATATTAGTACACCATTCCTCTTCTACCTACAACAAATGACCCATTCTTTGCCCACAATATGGGAAAGAATGAGGGGCACAACGCCAATTCGAACTGTTAAACATTCATTGTCTTAACGTGTGACAAACTTGTATGTATTCTGGACTATCAGGCTATAAAAAATGAATTTAACAACATGTGTGCAAGCATTCAGTGCATGCACACATGGTATTAAAAAAAATCCGGCCTCCTCCTACCCCTTCAGCCGGCCATTCCATCTCCAGAATTGGTGCATTTTTAGGAGTATTATTACACCAATATTTCCTAACATCTAGTTTAAAGATAGGATAGTACCTGCTGGCCCAGAATGTCCAACGCTCTCGATCGCAAGTGCTGTTCATACCTTTCCTAAATGTGTTTCTCCACGATCCAACAGGTGTGTAGCGCTCCAAGTTCCTCTTCATCCCTTGGAGGCGCGTTCTTCTGGTACCAATATTAGTACACTATTCCTCTTCTACCTACAACAAATGACCCATTCTTTGCCCACAATATGGGAAAGAATGAGGGGCACAAAGCCAATTCAAACTGGAAATCATTCTTTGTCTTAACATGTGACAAACTTGTATTTATTCTGGAATATCAGGCTATAAAAAAATGAATATAACAACATGTGTGCAAGCCTTCAGTGCATGCACACATGGTGTTAAAAAAAATCCGGCCTCCTCCTACCCCTTCAGCCGGCCATTCCATCTCCAGAATTGGTGCATTTTTAGGAGTATTATTACACCATTATTTCCTAACATCTAGTTTAAAGATAGGACAGTACCTGCTGGCCCAGAATATCCAACGCTCCCGTTCGCAAGTGCTGTCCATACCTTTCGTAAATGTGTTACTCCACAATCCAACATGTGTGTAGCGCGCCAAGTTCCTCTTCATCCCTTTGGAGGCGCGTTCTTCTGGTACCAATATTAGTACACCATTCCTCTTCTACCTACAACAAATGACCCATTCTTTGCCCACAATATGGGAAAGAATGAGGGGCACAACGCCAATTCGAACTGGAAAACATTCTTTGTCTTAACGTGTGACAAACTTGTATGTATTCTGGACTATCAGGCTTTAAAAAATGAATTTAACAACATGTGTGCAAGCCTTCAGTGCATGCACACATGGTGTTAAAAAAAAAATCCGGCCTCCTCCTACCCCTTCAGCCGGCCATTCCATCTCCAGAATTGGTGCATTTTTAGGAGTATTATTACACCAATATTTCCTAACATCTAGTTTAAAGATAGGATAGTACCTGCTGGCCCAGAATATCCAACGCTCTCGATCGCAAGTGCTGTCCATACCTTTCCAAAATGTGTCACTCCACAATCCAACATGTGTGTAGCTCGCCAAGTTCCTCTTTATCCCTTGGAGGCGCGTTCTTCTGGTACCAATATTAGTACACCATTCCTCTTCTACCTACAACAAATGACCCATTCTTTGCCCACAATATGGGAAAGAATGAGGGGCACAACGCCAATTCGAACTGTTAAACATTCATTGTCTTAACGTGTGACAAACTTGTATGTATTCTGGACTATCAGGCTATAAAAAATGAATTTAACAACATGTGTGCAAGCATTCAGTGCATGCACACATGGTATTAAAAAAAATCCGGCCTCCTCCTACCCCTTCAGCCGGCCATTCCATCTCCAGAATTGGTGCATTTTTAGGAGTATTATTACACCAATATTTCCTAACATCTAGTTTAAAGATAGGATAGTACCTGCTGGCCCAGAATGTCCAACGCTCTCGATCGCAAGTGCTGTTCATACCTTTCCTAAATGTGTTTCTCCACGATCCAACAGGTGTGTAGCGCTCCAAGTTCCTCTTCATCCCTTGGAGGCGCGTTCTTCTGGTACCAATATTAGTACACTATTCCTCTTCTACCTACAACAAATGACCCATTCTTTGCCCACAATATGGGAAAGAATGAGGGGCACAAAGCCAATTCAAACTGGAAATCATTCTTTGTCTTAACATGTGACAAACTTGTATTTATTCTGGAATATCAGGCTATAAAAAAATGAATATAACAACATGTGTGCAAGCCTTCAGTGCATGCACACATGGTGTTAAAAAAAATCCGGCCTCCTCCTACCCCTTCAGCCGGCCATTCCATCTCCAGAATTGGTGCATTTTTAGGAGTATTATTACACCATTATTTCCTAACATCTAGTTTAAAGATAGGACAGTACCTGCTGGCCCAGAATATCCAACGCTCCCGTTCGCAAGTGCTGTCCATACCTTTCGTAAATGTGTTACTCCACAATCCAACATGTGTGTAGCGCGCCAAGTTCCTCTTCATCCCTTTGGAGGCGCGTTCTTCTGGTACCAATATTAGTACACCATTCCTCTTCTACCTACAACAAATGACCCATTCTTTGCCCACAATATGGGAAAGAATGAGGGGCACAACGCCAATTCGAACTGGAAAACATTCTTTGTCTTAACGTGTGACAAACTTGTATGTATTCTGGACTATCAGGCTTTAAAAAATGAATTTAACAACATGTGTGCAAGCCTTCAGTGCATGCACACATGGTGTTAAAAAAAAAATCCGGCCTCCTCCTACCCCTTCAGCCGGCCATTCCATCTCCAGAATTGGTGCATTTTTAGGAGTATTATTACACCAATATTTCCTAACATCTAGTTTAAAGATAGGATAGTACCTGCTGGCCCAGAATATCCAACGCTCTCGATCGCAAGTGCTGTCCATACCTTTCCAAAATGTGTCACTCCACAATCCAACATGTGTGTAGCTCGCCAAGTTCCTCTTTATCCCTTGGAGGCGCGTTCTTCTGGTACCAATATTAGTACACCATTCCTCTTCTACCTACAACAAATGACCCATTCTTTGCCCACAATATGGGAAAGAATGAGGGGCACAACGCCAATTCGAACTGTTAAACATTCATTGTCTTAACGTGTGACAAACTTGTATGTATTCTGGACTATCAGGCTATAAAAAATGAATTTAACAACATGTGTGCAAGCATTCAGTGCATGCACACATGGTATTAAAAAAAATCCGGCCTCCTCCTACCCCTTCAGCCGGCCATTCCATCTCCAGAATTGGTGCATTTTTAGGAGTATTATTACACCAATATTTCCTAACATCTAGTTTAAAGATAGGATAGTACCTGCTGGCCCAGAATGTCCAACGCTCTCGATCGCAAGTGCTGTTCATACCTTTCCTAAATGTGTTTCTCCACGATCCAACAGGTGTGTAGCGCTCCAAGTTCCTCTTCATCCCTTGGAGGCGCGTTCTTCTGGTACCAATATTAGTACACTATTCCTCTTCTACCTACAACAAATGACCCATTCTTTGCCCACAATATGGGAAAGAATGAGGGGCACAAAGCCAATTCAAACTGGAAATCATTCTTTGTCTTAACATGTGACAAACTTGTATTTATTCTGGAATATCAGGCTATAAAAAAATGAATATAACAACATGTGTGCAAGCCTTCAGTGCATGCACACATGGTGTTAAAAAAAATCCGGCCTCCTCCTACCCCTTCAGCCGGCCATTCCATCTCCAGAATTGGTGCATTTTTAGGAGTATTATTACACCATTATTTCCTAACATCTAGTTTAAAGATAGGACAGTACCTGCTGGCCCAGAATATCCAACGCTCCCGTTCGCAAGTGCTGTCCATACCTTTCGTAAATGTGTTACTCCACAATCCAACATGTGTGTAGCGCGCCAAGTTCCTCTTCATCCCTTTGGAGGCGCGTTCTTCTGGTACCAATATTAGTACACCATTCCTCTTCTACCTACAACAAATGACCCATTCTTTGCCCACAATATGGGAAAGAATGAGGGGCACAACGCCAATTCGAACTGGAAAACATTCTTTGTCTTAACGTGTGACAAACTTGTATGTATTCTGGACTATCAGGCTTTAAAAAATGAATTTAACAACATGTGTGCAAGCCTTCAGTGCATGCACACATGGTGTTAAAAAAAAAATCCGGCCTCCTCCTACCCCTTCAGCCGGCCATTCCATCTCCAGAATTGGTGCATTTTTAGGAGTATTATTACACCAATATTTCCTAACATCTAGTTTAAAGATAGGATAGTACCTGCTGGCCCAGAATATCCAACGCTCTCGATCGCAAGTGCTGTCCATACCTTTCCAAAATGTGTCACTCCACAATCCAACATGTGTGTAGCTCGCCAAGTTCCTCTTTATCCCTTGGAGGCGCGTTCTTCTGGTACCAATATTAGTACACCATTCCTCTTCTACCTACAACAAATGACCCATTCTTTGCCCACAATATGGGAAAGAATGAGGGGCACAACGCCAATTCGAACTGTTAAACATTCATTGTCTTAACGTGTGACAAACTTGTATGTATTCTGGACTATCAGGCTATAAAAAATGAATTTAACAACATGTGTGCAAGCATTCAGTGCATGCACACATGGTATTAAAAAAAATCCGGCCTCCTCCTACCCCTTCAGCCGGCCATTCCATCTCCAGAATTGGTGCATTTTTAGGAGTATTATTACACCAATATTTCCTAACATCTAGTTTAAAGATAGGATAGTACCTGCTGGCCCAGAATGTCCAACGCTCTCGATCGCAAGTGCTGTTCATACCTTTCCTAAATGTGTTTCTCCACGATCCAACAGGTGTGTAGCGCTCCAAGTTCCTCTTCATCCCTTGGAGGCGCGTTCTTCTGGTACCAATATTAGTACACTATTCCTCTTCTACCTACAACAAATGACCCATTCTTTGCCCACAATATGGGAAAGAATGAGGGGCACAAAGCCAATTCAAGCTGGAAATCATTCTTTGTCTTAACATGTGACAAACTTGTATTTATTCTGGAATATCAGGCTATAAAAAAATGAATATAACAACATGTGTGCAAGCCTTCAGTGCATGCACACATGGTGTTAAAAAAAATCCGGCCTCCTCCTACCCCTTCAGCCGGCCATTCCATCTCCAGAATTGGTGCATTTTTAGGAGTATTATTACACCATTATTTCCTAACATCTAGTTTAAAGATAGGACAGTACCTGCTGGCCCAGAATATCCAACGCTCCCGTTCGCAAGTGCTGTCCATACCTTTCGTAAATGTGTTACTCCACAATCCAACATGTGTGTAGCGCGCCAAGTTCCTCTTCATCCCTTTGGAGGCGCGTTCTTCTGGTACCAATATTAGTACACCATTCCTCTTCTACCTACAACAAATGACCCATTCTTTGCCCACAATATGGGAAAGAATGAGGGGCACAACGCCAATTCGAACTGGAAAACATTCTTTGTCTTAACGTGTGACAAACTTGTATGTATTCTGGACTATCAGGCTTTAAAAAATGAATTTAACAACATGTGTGCAAGCCTTCAGTGCATGCACACATGGTGTTAAAAAAAAAATCCGGCCTCCTCCTACCCCTTCAGCCGGCCATTCCATCTCCAGAATTGGTGCATTTTTAGGAGTATTATTACACCAATATTTCCTAACATCTAGTTTAAAGATAGGATAGTACCTGCTGGCCCAGAATATCCAACGCTCTCGATCGCAAGTGCTGTCCATACCTTTCCAAAATGTGTCACTCCACAATCCAACATGTGTGTAGCTCGCCAAGTTCCTCTTTATCCCTTGGAGGCGCGTTCTTCTGGTACCAATATTAGTACACCATTCCTCTTCTACCTACAACAAATGACCCATTCTTTGCCCACAATATGGGAAAGAATGAGGGGCACAACGCCAATTCGAACTGGAAAACATTCTTTGTCTTAACGTGTGACAAACTTGTATGTATTCTGGACTATCAGGCTATAAAAAATGAATTTAACAACATGTGTGCAAGCCTTCAGTGCATGCACACATGGTGTTAAAAAAAAAATCCGGCCTCCTCCTACCCCTTCAGCCGGCCATTCCATCTCCAGAATTGGTGCATTTTTAGGAGTATTATTACACCAATATTTCCTAACATCTAGTTTAAAGATAGGATAGTACCTGCTGGCCCAGAATATCCAACGCTCTCGATCGCAAGTGCTGTCCATACCTTTCCAAAATGTGTCACTCCACAATCCAACATGTGTGTAGCTCGCCAAGTTCCTCTTTATTCCTTGGAGGCGCGTTCTTCTGGTACCAATATTAGTACACCATTCCTCTTCTACCTACAACAAATGACCCATTCTTTGCCCACAATATGGGAAAGAATGAGGGGCACAACGCCAATTCGAACTGGAAAACATTCTTTGTCTTAACGTGTGACAAACTTGTATGTATTCTGGACTATCAGGCTATAAAAAATGAATTTAACAACATGTGTGCAAGCCTTCAGTGCATGCACACATGGTGTTAAAAAAAATCCGGCCTCCTCCTACCCCTTCAGCCGGCCATTCCATCTCCAGAATTGGTGCATTTTTAGGAGTATTATTACACCAATATTTCCTAACATCTAGTTTAAAGATAGGATAGTACCTGCTGGCCCAGAATATCCAACGCTCCCGATCGCAAGTGCTGTCCATACCTTTCCTAAATGTGTTACTCCACAATCCAACATGTGTGTAGCGCGCCAAGTTCCTCTTCATCCCTTGGAGGCGCGTTCTTCTGGTACCAATATTAGTACACCATTCCTCTTCTACCTACAACAAATGACCCATTCTTTGCCCACAATATGGGAAAGAATGAGGGGCACAACGCCAATTCGAACTGTTAAACATTCATTGTCTTAACGTGTGACAAACTTGTATGTATTCTGGACTATCAGGCTATAAAAAATGAATTTAACAACATGTGTGCAAGCATTCAGTGCATGCACACATGGTATTAAAAAAAATCCGGCCTCCTCCTACCCCTTCAGCCGGCCATTCCATCTCCAGAATTGGTGCATTTTTAGGAGTATTATTACACCAATATTTCCTAACATCTAGTTTAAAGATAGGATAGTACCTGCTGGCCCAGAATGTCCAACGCTCTCGATCGCAAGTGCTGTTCATACCTTTCCTAAATGTGTTTCTCCACGATCCAACAGGTGTGTAGCGCTCCAAGTTCCTCTTCATCCCTTGGAGGCGCGTTCTTCTGGTACCAATATTAGTACACTATTCCTCTTCTACCTACAACAAATGACCCATTCTTTGCCCACAATATGGGAAAGAATGAGGGGCACAAAGCCAATTCAAACTGGAAATCATTCTTTGTCTTAACATGTGACAAACTTGTATTTATTCTGGAATATCAGGCTATAAAAAAATGAATATAACAACATGTGTGCAAGCCTTCAGTGCATGCACACATGGTGTTAAAAAAAATCCGGCCTCCTCCTACCCCTTCAGCCGGCCATTCCATCTCCAGAATTGGTGCATTTTTAGGAGTATTATTACACCATTATTTCCTAACATCTAGTTTAAAGATAGGACAGTACCTGCTGGCCCAGAATATCCAACGCTCCCGTTCGCAAGTGCTGTCCATACCTTTCGTAAATGTGTTACTCCACAATCCAACATGTGTGTAGCGCGCCAAGTTCCTCTTCATCCCTTTGGAGGCGCGTTCTTCTGGTACCAATATTAGTACACCATTCCTCTTCTACCTACAACAAATGACCCATTCTTTGCCCACAATATGGGAAAGAATGAGGGGCACAACGCCAATTCGAACTGGAAAACATTCTTTGTCTTAACGTGTGACAAGCTTGTATGTATTCTGGACTATCAGGCTTTAAAAAATGAATTTAACAACATGTGTGCAAGCCTTCAGTGCATGCACACATGGTGTTAAAAAAAAAATCCGGCCTCCTCCTACCCCTTCAGCCGGCCATTCCATCTCCAGAATTGGTGCATTTTTAGGAGTATTATTACACCAATATTTCCTAACATCTAGTTTAAAGATAGGATAGTACCTGCTGGCCCAGAATATCCAACGCTCTCGATCGCAAGTGCTGTCCATACCTTTCCAAAATGTGTCACTCCACAATCCAACATGTGTGTAGCTCGCCAAGTTCCTCTTTATCCCTTGGAGGCGCGTTCTTCTGGTACCAATATTAGTACACCATTCCTCTTCTACCTACAACAAATGACCCATTCTTTGCCCACAATATGGGAAAGAATGAGGGGCACAACGCCAATTCGAACTGGAAAACATTCTTTGTCTTAACGTGTGACAAACTTGTATGTATTCTGGACTATCAGGCTATAAAAAATGAATTTAACAACATGTGTGCAAGCCTTCAGTGCATGCACACATGGTGTTAAAAAAAATCCGGCCTCCTCCTACCCCTTCAGCCGGCCATTCCATCTCCAGAATTGGTGCATTTTTAGGAGTATTATTACACCAATATTTCCTAACATCTAGTTTAAAGATAGGATAGTACCTGCTGGCCCAGAATATCCAACGCTCCCGATCGCAAGTGCTGTCCATACCTTTCCTAAATGTGTTACTCCACAATCCAACATGTGTGTAGCGCGCCAAGTTCCTCTTCATCCCTTGGAGGCGCGTTCTTCTGGTACCAATATTAGTACACCATTCCTCTTCTACCTACAACAAATGACCCATTCTTTGCCCACAATATGGGAAAGAATGAGGGGCACAACGCCAATTCGAACTGTTAAACATTCATTGTCTTAACGTGTGACAAACTTGTATGTATTCTGGACTATCAGGCTATAAAAAATGAATTTAACAACATGTGTGCAAGCATTCAGTGCATGCACACATGGTATTAAAAAAAATCCGGCCTCCTCCTACCCCTTCAGCCGGCCATTCCATCTCCAGAATTGGTGCATTTTTAGGAGTATTATTACACCAATATTTCCTAACATCTAGTTTAAAGATAGGATAGTACCTGCTGGCCCAGAATGTCCAACGCTCTCGATCGCAAGTGCTGTTCATACCTTTCCTAAATGTGTTTCTCCACGATCCAACAGGTGTGTAGCGCTCCAAGTTCCTCTTCATCCCTTGGAGGCGCGTTCTTCTGGTACCAATATTAGTACACTATTCCTCTTCTACCTACAACAAATGACCCATTCTTTGCCCACAATATGGGAAAGAATGAGGGGCACAAAGCCAATTCAAACTGGAAATCATTCTTTGTCTTAACATGTGACAAACTTGTATTTATTCTGGAATATCAGGCTATAAAAAAATGAATATAACAACATGTGTGCAAGCCTTCAGTGCATGCACACATGGTGTTAAAAAAAATCCGGCCTCCTCCTACCCCTTCAGCCGGCCATTCCATCTCCAGAATTGGTGCATTTTTAGGAGTATTATTACACCAATATTTCCTAACATCTAGTTTAAAGATAGGATAGTACCTGCTGGCCCAGAATGTCCAACGCTCTCGATCGCAAGTGCTGTTCATACCTTTCCTAAATGTGTTTCTCCACGATCCAACAGGTGTGTAGCGCTCCAAGTTCCTCTTCATCCCTTGGAGGCGCGTTCTTCTGGTACCAATATTAGTACACTATTCCTCTTCTACCTACAACAAATGACCCATTCTTTGCCCACAATATGGGAAAGAATGAGGGGCACAAAGCCAATTCAAACTGGAAATCATTCTTTGTCTTAACATGTGACAAACTTGTATTTATTCTGGAATATCAGGCTATAAAAAAATGAATATAACAACATGTGTGCAAGCCTTCAGTGCATGCACACATGGTGTTAAAAAAAATCCGGCCTCCTCCTACCCCTTCAGCCGGCCATTCCATCTCCAGAATTGGTGCATTTTTAGGAGTATTATTACACCATTATTTCCTAACATCTAGTTTAAAGATAGGACAGTACCTGCTGGCCCAGAATATCCAACGCTCCCGTTCGCAAGTGCTGTCCATACCTTTCGTAAATGTGTTACTCCACAATCCAACATGTGTGTAGCGCGCCAAGTTCCTCTTCATCCCTTTGGAGGCGCGTTCTTCTGGTACCAATATTAGTACACCATTCCTCTTCTACCTACAACAAATGACCCATTCTTTGCCCACAATATGGGAAAGAATGAGGGGCACAACGCCAATTCGAACTGGAAAACATTCATTGTCTTAACGTGTGACAAACTTGTATGTATTCTGGACTATCAGGCTATAAAAAATGAATTTAACAACATGTGTGCAAGCATTCAGTGCATGCACACATGGTATTAAAGAAAATCCGGCCTCCTCCTACCCCTTCAGCCGGCCATTCCATCTCCAGAATTGGTGCATTTTTAGGAGTATTATTACACCAATATTTCCTAACATCTAGTTTAAAGATAGGATAGTACCTGCTGGCCCAGAATGTCCAACGCTCTCGATCGCAAGTGCTGTTCATACCTTTCCTAAATGTGTTTCTCCACGATCCAACAGGTGTGTAGCGCTCCAAGTTCCTCTTCATCCCTTGGAGGCGCGTTCTTCTGGTACCAATATTCGTACACTATTCCTCTTCTACCTACAACAAATGACCCATTCTTTGCCCACAATATGGGAAAGAATGAGGGGCACAAAGCCAATTCAAACTGGAAAACATTCTTTGTCTTAACATGTGACAAACTTGTATTTATTCTGGAATATCAGGCTATAAAAAATGAATATAACAACATGTGTGCAAGCCTTCAGTGCATGCACACATGGTGTTAAAAAAAATCCGGCCTCCTCCTACCAGTTCAGCCGGCCATTCCATCTCCAGAATTGGTGCATTTTTAGGAGTATTATTACACCATTATTTCCTAACATCTAGTTTAAAGATAGGACAGTACCTGCTGGCCCAGAATATCCAACGCTCCCGTTTGCAAGTGCTGTCCATACCTTTCGTAAATGTGTTACTCCACAATCCAACATGTGTGTAGCGCGCCAAGTTCCTCTTCATCCCTTTGGAGGCGCGTTCTTCTGGTACCAATATTAGTACACCATTCCTCTTCTACCTACAACAAATGACCCATTCTTTGCCCACAATATGGGAAAGAATGAGGGGCACAACGCCAATTCGAACTGGAAAACATTCTTTGTCTTAACGTGTGACAAACTTGTATGTATTCTGGACTATCAGGCTATAAAAAATGAATTTAACAACATGTGTGCAAGCCTTCAGTGCATGCACACATGGTGTTAAAAAAAATCCGGCCTCCTCCTACCCCTTCAGCCGGCCATTCCATCTCCAGAATTGGTGCATTTTTAGGAGTATTATTACACCAATATTTCCTAACATCTAGTTTAAAGATAGGATAGTACCTGCTGGCCCAGAATATCCAACGCTCCCGATCGCAAGTGCTGTCCATACCTTTCCTAAATGTGTTACTCCACAATCCAACATGTGTGTAGCGCGCCAAGTTCCTCTTCATCCCTTGGAGGCGCGTTCTGCTGGTACAAATATTAGTACACCATTCCTCTTCTACCTAAAACAAATGACCCATTCTTTGCCCACAATATGGGAAAGAATGAGGGGCACAACGCCAATTCGAACTGGAAAACATTCTTTGTCTTAACGAGTGACAAACTTGTATGTATTCTGGACTATCAGGCTAAAAAAATAAATTTAACAACATGTGTGCAAGCCTTCAGTGCATGCACACATGGTGTTAAAAAAAATCCGGCCTCCTCCTACCCCTTCAGCCGGCCATTCCATCTCCAGAATTGGTGCATTTTTAGGAGTATTATTACACCAATATTTCCTAACATCTAGTTTAAAGATAGGATAGTACCTGATGGCCCAGAATGTCCAACCCTCCCGATCGCAAATGCTGTTCATACCTTTCCTAAATGTGTTACTCCACGATCCAACAGGTGTGTAGCGCTCCAAGTTCCTCTTCATCCCTTGGAGGCGCGATCTTCTGGTACCAATATTAGTACACTATTCCTCTTCTACCTACAACAAATGACCCATTCTTTGCCCACAATATGGGAAAGAATGAGGGGCACAACGCCAATTCGAACTGGAAAACATTCTTTGTCTTAACGTGTGACAAACTTATATGTATTCTGGACTATCAGGCTATAAAAAATGAATTTAACAACATGTGTGCAAGCCTTCAGTGCATGCACACATGGTGTTAAAAAAAAATCTGGCCTCCTCCTACCCCTTCAGCCGGCCATTCCATCTCCAGAATTGGTGCATTTTTAGGAGTATTATTACACCATTATTTCCTAACATCTAGTTTAAAGTTAGGATAGTACCTGCTGGCCCAGAATATCCAATGCTCCAGATCGCAAGTGCTGTCCATACCTTTCCTACATGTGTTACTCCACGATCCAACAGGTGTTTATCGCGCCAAGTTCCTCTTCATCCCTTGGAGGCGCGTTCTTCTGGTACCAATATTAGTACACCATTCCTCTTCTACCTACAACAAATGACCCATTCTTTGCCCACAATATGGGAAAGAATGAGGGGCACAACGCCAATTCGAACTGGAAAACATTCTTTGTCTTAACATGTGACAAACTTGTACGTATTCTGGACTATCAGGCTATAAAAAATGAATTTAACAACATGTGTGCAAGCCTTCAGTTCATGCACGCATGGTGTTAAAAAAAATCCGGCCTCCTCCTACCCCTTCAGCCAGCCATTCCATCGCCAGAATTGGTGCATTTTTAGGAGTATTATTACACCAATATTTCCTAACATCTAGTTTAAAGATAGGATAGTACCTGCTGGCCCAGAATATCCAACGCTCCCGATCGCAAGTGCTGTCCATATCTATCCAAATTGTGTTACTCCACAATCCAACATGTGTGTAGCGCGCCAAGTTCCTCTTCATCCCTTGAAGGCGCGTTCTTCTGGTACCAATATTAGTACACCATTCCTCTTCTACCTACAACAAATAACCCATTCTTTGCCCACAATATGGGAAAGAATGAGGGGCACAACGCCAATTCGAACTGAAAAACATTCATTGTCTTAACATGTGACAAACTTGTATGTATTCTGGACTATCAGGCTGTAAAAAATGAATTTAACAACATTTGTGCAAGCCTTAAGTGCATGCATACATGGTGTTAAAAAAAAAACCAGCCTCCTCCTACCCCTTCAGCCAGCCATTCCATCTCCAGATTTGGTGCAGTTTTAGGAGTATTATTACACCAATATTTCCTAACATCTAGTTTAAAGATAGGATAGTACCTGCTGGCCCAGAATGTCCAACGCTCTTGATCGCAAGTGCTGTCCATACCTTTCCTAAATGTGTTACTCCACGATCCAACAGGTGTGTAGCGCGCCAAGTTCCTCTTCATCCCTTGGAGGCGCGTTCTTCTGGTGCCAATATTAGTACACCATTCCTCTTCTACCTACAACAAATGACCTATTCTTTGCCCACAATATGGGAAAGAATGAGGGGCACAACGCCAATTCGAACTGGAAAACATTCTTTGTCTTAACATGTGACAAACATGTATGTATTCTGGAACATCAGGCTATAAAAAATGAATTTAACAACATGTGTGCAAGCCTTCAGTGCATGCACACATGGTGTTAAAAAAAATCCGGCCTCCTCCTACCCGTTCAGCCGGCCATTCCATCTCCAGAATTGGTGCATTTTTAGGAGTATTATTACACCAATATTTCCTATCATCTAGGTTAAAAATAGGATAGTACCTCCTGGCCCAGAATATCCAATGCTCCCGATCGCAAGTGCTGTCCATACCTTTCCTAAATGTGTTACTCCACGATCCAACAGGTGTGTAGCGCGCCAAGTTCCTCTTCATCCCTTGGAGGCGCGTTCTTCTGGTACCAATATTAGTACACCATTCCTCTTCTACCTACAACAAATGACCCATACTTTACCCACAATATGGGAAAGAATGAGGGGCACAATGCCAATTCGAACTGGAAAACATTCTTTGTCTTAACGTGTGACAAACTTGTATGTATTCTGGACTATCAGGCTATAAAAAAATGAATTTAACAACATGTGTGCAAGCCTTCAGTGCATGCACACATGGTTTTAAAAAAAATCCGGCCTCCTCCTACCCCTTCAGCCGGCCATTCCATCTCCAGAATTGGTGCATTTTTAGGAGTATTATTACACCAATATTTCCTAACATCTAGTTTAAAGATAGGATAGTACCTGCTGGCCCAGAATATCCAACGCTCCCGATCGCAAGTGCTGTCCATACCTTTCCTAAATGTGTTACTCCACAATCCAACATGTGTGTAGCGCGCCAAGTTCCTCTTCATCCCTTGGAGGCGCGTTCTTCTGGTACCAATATTAGTACACCATTCCTCTTCTACCTACAACAAATGACCCATTCTTTGCCCACAATATGGGAAAGAATGAGGGGCACAACGCCAATTCGAACTGTTAAACATTCATTGTCTTAACGTGTGACAAACTTGTATGTATTCTGGACTATCAGGCTATAAAAAATGAATTTAACAACATGTGTGCAAGCATTCAGTGCATGCACACATGGTATTAAAAAAAATCCGGCCTCCTCCTACCCCTTCAGCCGGCCATTCCATCTCCAGAATTGGTGCATTTTTAGGAGTATTATTACACCAATATTTCCTAACATCTAGTTTAAAGATAGGATAGTACCTGCTGGCCCAGAATGTCCAACGCTCTCGATCGCAAGTGCTGTTCATACCTTTCCTAAATGTGTTTCTCCACGATCCAACAGGTGTGTAGCGCTCCAAGTTCCTCTTCATCCCTTGGAGGCGCGTTCTTCTGGTACCAATATTAGTACACTATTCCTCTTCTACCTACAACAAATGACCCATTCTTTGCCCACAATATGGGAAAGAATGAGGGGCACAAAGCCAATTCAAACTGGAAATCATTCTTTGTCTTAACATGTGACAAACTTGTATTTATTCTGGAATATCAGGCTATAAAAAAAATGAATATAACAACATGTGTGCAAGCCTTCAGTGCATGCACACATGGTGTTAAAAAAAATCCGGCCTCCTCCTACCCCTTCAGCCGGCCATTCCATCTCCAGAATTGGTGCATTTTTAGGAGTATTATTACACCATTATTTCCTAACATCTAGTTTAAAGATAGGACAGTACCTGCTGGCCCAGAATATCCAACGCTCCCGTTCGCAAGTGCTGTCCATACCTTTCGTAAATGTGTTACTCCACAATCCAACATGTGTGTAGCGCGCCAAGTTCCTCTTCATCCCTTTGGAGGCGCGTTCTTCTGGTACCAATATTAGTACACCATTCCTCTTCTACCTACAACAAATGACCCATTCTTTGCCCACAATATGGGAAAGAATGAGGGGCACAACGCCAATTCGAACTGGAAAACATTCTTTGTCTTAACGTGTGACAAACTTGTATGTATTCTGGACTATCAGGCTTTAAAAAATGAATTTAACAACATGTGTGCAAGCCTTCAGTGCATGCACACATGGTGTTAAAAAAAAAATCCGGCCTCCTCCTACCCCTTCAGCCGGCCATTCCATCTCCAGAATTGGTGCATTTTTAGGAGTATTATTACACCAATATTTCCTAACATCTAGTTTAAAGATAGGATAGTACCTGCTGGCCCAGAATATCCAACGCTCTCGATCGCAAGTGCTGTCCATACCTTTCCAAAATGTGTCACTCCACAATCCAACATGTGTGTAGCTCGCCAAGTTCCTCTTTATCCCTTGGAGGCGCGTTCTTCTGGTACCAATATTAGTACACCATTCCTCTTCTACCTACAACAAATGACCCATTCTTTGCCCACAATATGGGAAAGAATGAGGGGCACAACGCCAATTCGAACTGTTAAACATTCATTGTCTTAACGTGTGACAAACTTGTATGTATTCTGGACTATCAGGCTATAAAAAATGAATTTAACAACATGTGTGCAAGCATTCAGTGCATGCACACATGGTATTAAAAAAAATCCGGCCTCCTCCTACCCCTTCAGCCGGCCATTCCATCTCCAGAATTGGTGCATTTTTAGGAGTATTATTACACCAATATTTCCTAACATCTAGTTTAAAGATAGGATAGTACCTGCTGGCCCAGAATGTCCAACGCTCTCGATCGCAAGTGCTGTTCATACCTTTCCTAAATGTGTTTCTCCACGATCCAACAGGTGTGTAGCGCTCCAAGTTCCTCTTCATCCCTTGGAGGCGCGTTCTTCTGGTACCAATATTAGTACACTATTCCTCTTCTACCTACAACAAATGACCCATTCTTTGCCCACAATATGGGAAAGAATGAGGGGCACAAAGCCAATTCAAACTGGAAATCATTCTTTGTCTTAACATGTGACAAACTTGTATTTATTCTGGAATATCAGGCTATAAAAAAATGAATATAACAACATGTGTGCAAGCCTTCAGTGCATGCACACATGGTGTTAAAAAAAATCCGGCCTCCTCCTACCCCTTCAGCCGGCCATTCCATCTCCAGAATTGGTGCATTTTTAGGAGTATTATTACACCATTATTTCCTAACATCTAGTTTAAAGATAGGACAGTACCTGCTGGCCCAGAATATCCAACGCTCCCGTTCGCAAGTGCTGTCCATACCTTTCGTAAATGTGTTACTCCACAATCCAACATGTGTGTAGCGCGCCAAGTTCCTCTTCATCCCTTTGGAGGCGCGTTCTTCTGGTACCAATATTAGTACACCATTCCTCTTCTACCTACAACAAATGACCCATTCTTTGCCCACAATATGGGAAAGAATGAGGGGCACAACGCCAATTCGAACTGGAAAACATTCTTTGTCTTAACGTGTGACAAACTTGTATGTATTCTGGACTATCAGGCTTTAAAAAATGAATTTAACAACATGTGTGCAAGCCTTCAGTGCATGCACACATGGTGTTAAAAAAAAAATCCGGCCTCCTCCTACCCCTTCAGCCGGCCATTCCATCTCCAGAATTGGTGCATTTTTAGGAGTATTATTACACCAATATTTCCTAACATCTAGTTTAAAGATAGGATAGTACCTGCTGGCCCAGAATATCCAACGCTCTCGATCGCAAGTGCTGTCCATACCTTTCCAAAATGTGTCACTCCACAATCCAACATGTGTGTAGCTCGCCAAGTTCCTCTTTATCCCTTGGAGGCGCGTTCTTCTGGTACCAATATTAGTACACCATTCCTCTTCTACCTACAACAAATGACCCATTCTTTGCCCACAATATGGGAAAGAATGAGGGGCACAACGCCAATTCGAACTGTTAAACATTCATTGTCTTAACGTGTGACAAACTTGTATGTATTCTGGACTATCAGGCTATAAAAAATGAATTTAACAACATGTGTGCAAGCATTCAGTGCATGCACACATGGTATTAAAAAAAATCCGGCCTCCTCCTACCCCTTCAGCCGGCCATTCCATCTCCAGAATTGGTGCATTTTTAGGAGTATTATTACACCAATATTTCCTAACATCTAGTTTAAAGATAGGATAGTACCTGCTGGCCCAGAATGTCCAACGCTCTCGATCGCAAGTGCTGTTCATACCTTTCCTAAATGTGTTTCTCCACGATCCAACAGGTGTGTAGCGCTCCAAGTTCCTCTTCATCCCTTGGAGGCGCGTTCTTCTGGTACCAATATTAGTACACTATTCCTCTTCTACCTACAACAAATGACCCATTCTTTGCCCACAATATGGGAAAGAATGAGGGGCACAAAGCCAATTCAAACTGGAAATCATTCTTTGTCTTAACATGTGACAAACTTGTATTTATTCTGGAATATCAGGCTATAAAAAAATGAATATAACAACATGTGTGCAAGCCTTCAGTGCATGCACACATGGTGTTAAAAAAAATCCGGCCTCCTCCTACCCCTTCAGCCGGCCATTCCATCTCCAGAATTGGTGCATTTTTAGGAGTATTATTACACCATTATTTCCTAACATCTAGTTTAAAGATAGGACAGTACCTGCTGGCCCAGAATATCCAACGCTCCCGTTCGCAAGTGCTGTCCATACCTTTCGTAAATGTGTTACTCCACAATCCAACATGTGTGTAGCGCGCCAAGTTCCTCTTCATCCCTTTGGAGGCGCGTTCTTCTGGTACCAATATTAGTACACCATTCCTCTTCTACCTACAACAAATGACCCATTCTTTGCCCACAATATGGGAAAGAATGAGGGGCACAACGCCAATTCGAACTGGAAAACATTCTTTGTCTTAACGTGTGACAAACTTGTATGTATTCTGGACTATCAGGCTTTAAAAAATGAATTTAACAACATGTGTGCAAGCCTTCAGTGCATGCACACATGGTGTTAAAAAAAAAATCCGGCCTCCTCCTACCCCTTCAGCCGGCCATTCCATCTCCAGAATTGGTGCATTTTTAGGAGTATTATTACACCAATATTTCCTAACATCTAGTTTAAAGATAGGATAGTACCTGCTGGCCCAGAATATCCAACGCTCTCGATCGCAAGTGCTGTCCATACCTTTCCAAAATGTGTCACTCCACAATCCAACATGTGTGTAGCTCGCCAAGTTCCTCTTTATCCCTTGGAGGCGCGTTCTTCTGGTACCAATATTAGTACACCATTCCTCTTCTACCTACAACAAATGACCCATTCTTTGCCCACAATATGGGAAAGAATGAGGGGCACAACGCCAATTCGAACTGGAAAACATTCTTTGTCTTAACGTGTGACAAACTTGTATGTATTCTGGACTATCAGGCTATAAAAAATGAATTTAACAACATGTGTGCAAGCCTTCAGTGCATGCACACATGGTGTTAAAAAAAAAATCCGGCCTCCTCCTACCCCTTCAGCCGGCCATTCCATCTCCAGAATTGGTGCATTTTTAGGAGTATTATTACACCAATATTTCCTAACATCTAGTTTAAAGATAGGATAGTACCTGCTGGCCCAGAATATCCAACGCTCTCGCTCGCAAGTGCTGTCCATACCTTTCCAAAATGTGTCACTCCACAATCCAACATGTGTGTAGCTCGCCAAGTTCCTCTTTATTCCTTGGAGGCGCGTTCTTCTGGTACCAATATTAGTACACCATTCCTCTTCTACCTACAACAAATGACCCATTCTTTGCCCACAATATGGGAAAGAATGAGGGGCACAACGCCAATTCGAACTGGAAAACATTCTTTGTCTTAACGTGTGACAAACTTGTATGTATTCTGGACTATCAGGCTATAAAAAATGAATTTAACAACATGTGTGCAAGCCTTCAGTGCATGCACACATGGTGTTAAAAAAAATCCGGCCTCCTCCTACCCCTTCAGCCGGCCATTCCATCTCCAGAATTGGTGCATTTTTAGGAGTATTATTACACCAATATTTCCTAACATCTAGTTTAAAGATAGGATAGTACCTGCTGGCCCAGAATATCCAACGCTCCCGATCGCAAGTGCTGTCCATACCTTTCCTAAATGTGTTACTCCACAATCCAACATGTGTGTAGCGCGCCAAGTTCCTCTTCATCCCTTGGAGGCGCGTTCTTCTGGTACCAATATTAGTACACCATTCCTCTTCTACCTACAACAAATGACCCATTCTTTGCCCACAATATGGGAAAGAATGAGGGGCACAACGCCAATTCGAACTGTTAAACATTCATTGTCTTAACGTGTGACAAACTTGTATGTATTCTGGACTATCAGGCTATAAAAAATGAATTTAACAACATGTGTGCAAGCATTCAGTGCATGCACACATGGTATTAAAAAAAATCCGGCCTCCTCCTACCCCTTCAGCCGGCCATTCCATCTCCAGAATTGGTGCATTTTTAGGAGTATTATTACACCAATATTTCCTAACATCTAGTTTAAAGATAGGATAGTACCTGCTGGCCCAGAATGTCCAACGCTCTCGATCGCAAGTGCTGTTCATACCTTTCCTAAATGTGTTTCTCCACGATCCAACAGGTGTGTAGCGCTCCAAGTTCCTCTTCATCCCTTGGAGGCGCGTTCTTCTGGTACCAATATTAGTACACTATTCCTCTTCTACCTACAACAAATGACCCATTCTTTGCCCACAATATGGGAAAGAATGAGGGGCACAAAGCCAATTCAAACTGGAAATCATTCTTTGTCTTAACATGTGACAAACTTGTATTTATTCTGGAATATCAGGCTATAAAAAAATGAATATAACAACATGTGTGCAAGCCTTCAGTGCATGCACACATGGTGTTAAAAAAAATCCGGCCTCCTCCTACCCCTTCAGCCGGCCATTCCATCTCCAGAATTGGTGCATTTTTAGGAGTATTATTACACCATTATTTCCTAACATCTAGTTTAAAGATAGGACAGTACCTGCTGGCCCAGAATATCCAACGCTCCCGTTCGCAAGTGCTGTCCATACCTTTCGTAAATGTGTTACTCCACAATCCAACATGTGTGTAGCGCGCCAAGTTCCTCTTCATCCCTTTGGAGGCGCGTTCTTCTGGTACCAATATTAGTACACCATTCCTCTTCTACCTACAACAAATGACCCATTCTTTGCCCACAATATGGGAAAGAATGAGGGGCACAACGCCAATTCGAACTGGAAAACATTCTTTGTCTTAACGTGTGACAAACTTGTATGTATTCTGGACTATCAGGCTATAAAAAATGAATTTAACAACATGTGTGCAAGCCTTCAGTGCATGCACACATGGTGTTAAAAAAAAAATCCGGCCTCCTCCTACCCCTTCAGCCGGCCATTCCATCTCCAGAATTGGTGCATTTTTAGGAGTATTATTACACCAATATTTCCTAACATCTAGTTTAAAGATAGGATAGTACCTGCTGGCCCAGAATATCCAACGCTCTCGATCGCAAGTGCTGTCCATACCTTTCCAAAATGTGTCACTCCACAATCCAACATGTGTGTAGCTCGCCAAGTTCCTCTTTATTCCTTGGAGGCGCGTTCTTCTGGTACCAATATTAGTACACCATTCCTCTTCTACCTACAACAAATGACCCATTCTTTGCCCACAATATGGGAAAGAATGAGGGGCACAACGCCAATTCGAACTGGAAAACATTCTTTGTCTTAACGTGTGACAAACTTGTATGTATTCTGGACTATCAGGCTATAAAAAATGAATTTAACAACATGTGTGCAAGCCTTCAGTGCATGCACACATGGTGTTAAAAAAAATCCGGCCTCCTCCTACCCCTTCAGCCGGCCATTCCATCTCCAGAATTGGTGCATTTTTAGGAGTATTATTACACCAATATTTCCTAACATCTAGTTTAAAGATAGGATAGTACCTGCTGGCCCAGAATATCCAACGCTCCCGATCGCAAGTGCTGTCCATACCTTTCCTAAATGTGTTACTCCACAATCCAACATGTGTGTAGCGCGCCAAGTTCCTCTTCATCCCTTGGAGGCGCGTTCTTCTGGTACCAATATTAGTACACCATTCCTCTTCTACCTACAACAAATGACCCATTCTTTGCCCACAATATGGGAAAGAATGAGGGGCACAACGCCAATTCGAACTGTTAAACATTCATTGTCTTAACGTGTGACAAACTTGTATGTATTCTGGACTATCAGGCTATAAAAAATGAATTTAACAACATGTGTGCAAGCATTCAGTGCATGCACACATGGTATTAAAAAAAATCCGGCCTCCTCCTACCCCTTCAGCCGGCCATTCCATCTCCAGAATTGGTGCATTTTTAGGAGTATTATTACACCAATATTTCCTAACATCTAGTTTAAAGATAGGATAGTACCTGCTGGCCCAGAATGTCCAACGCTCTCGATCGCAAGTGCTGTTCATACCTTTCCTAAATGTGTTTCTCCACGATCCAACAGGTGTGTAGCGCTCCAAGTTCCTCTTCATCCCTTGGAGGCGCGTTCTTCTGGTACCAATATTAGTACACTATTCCTCTTCTACCTACAACAAATGACCCATTCTTTGCCCACAATATGGGAAAGAATGAGGGGCACAAAGCCAATTCAAACTGGAAAACATTCTTTGTCTTAACATGTGACAAACTTGTATTTATTCTGGAATATCAGGCTATAAAAAATAAATATAACAACATGTGTGCAAGCCTTCAGTGCATGCACACATGGTGTTAAAAAAAATCCGGCCTCCTCCTACCAGTTCAGCCGGCCATTCCATCTCCAGAATTGGTGCATTTTTAGGAGTATTATTACACCATTATTTCCTAACATCTAGTTTAAAGATAGGACAGTACCTGCTGGCCCAGAATATCCAACGCTCCCGTTTGCAAGTGCTGTCCATACCTTTCGTAAATGTGTTACTCCACAATCCAACATGTGTGTAGCGCGCCAAGTTCCTCTTCATCCCTTTGGAGGCGCGTTCTTCTGGTACCAATATTAGTACACCATTCCTCTTCTACCTACAACAAATGACCCATTCTTTGCCCACAATATGGGAAAGAATGAGGGGCACAACGCCAATTCGAACTGGAAAACATTCTTTGTCTTAACGTGTGACAAACTTGTATGTATTCTGGACTATCAGGCTATAAAAAATGAATTTAACAACATGTGTGCAAGCCTTCAGTGCATGCACACATGGTGTTAAAAAAAATCCGGCCTCCTCCTACCCCTTCAGCCGGCCATTCCATCTCCAGAATTGGTGCATTTTTAGGAGTATTATTACACCAATATTTCCTAACATCTAGTTTAAAGATAGGATAGTACCTGCTGGCCCAGAATATCCAACGCTCCCGATCGCAAGTGCTGTCCATACCTTTCCTAAATGTGTTACTCCACAATCCAACATGTGTGTAGCGCGCCAAGTTCCTCTTCATCCCTTGGAGGCGCGTTCTTCTGGTACCAATATTAGTACACCATTCCTCTTCTACCTACAACAAATGACCCATTCTTTGCCCACAATATGGGAAAGAATGAGGGGCACAACGCCAATTCGAACTGTTAAACATTCATTGTCTTAACGTGTGACAAACTTGTATGTATTCTGGACTATCAGGCTATAAAAAATGAATTTAACAACATGTGTGCAAGCATTCAGTGCATGCACACATGGTATTAAAAAAAATCCGGCCTCCTCCTACCCCTTCAGCCGGCCATTCCATCTCCAGAATTGGTGCATTTTTAGGAGTATTATTACACCAATATTTCCTAACATCTAGTTTAAAGATAGGATAGTACCTGCTGGCCCAGAATGTCCAACGCTCTCGATCGCAAGTGCTGTTCATACCTTTCCTAAATGTGTTTCTCCACGATCCAACAGGTGTGTAGCGCTCCAAGTTCCTCTTCATCCCTTGGAGGCGCGTTCTTCTGGTACCAATATTAGTACACTATTCCTCTTCTACCTACAACAAATGACCCATTCTTTGCCCACAATATGGGAAAGAATGAGGGGCACAAAGCCAATTCAAACTGGAAAACATTCTTTGTCTTAACATGTGACAAACTTGTATTTATTCTGGAATATCAGGCTATAAAAAATAAATATAACAACATGTGTGCAAGCCTTCAGTGCATGCACACATGGTGTTAAAAAAAATCCGGCCTCCTCCTACCAGTTCAGCCGGCCATTCCATCTCCAGAATTGGTGCATTTTTAGGAGTATTATTACACCATTATTTCCTAACATCTAGTTTAAAGATAGGACAGTACCTGCTGGCCCAGAATATCCAACGCTCCCGTTTGCAAGTGCTGTCCATACCTTTCGTAAATGTGTTACTCCACAATCCAACATGTGTGTAGCGCGCCAAGTTCCTCTTCATCCCTTTGGAGGCGCGTTCTTCTGGTACCAATATTAGTACACCATTCCTCTTCTACCTACAACAAATGACCCATTCTTTGCCCACAATATGGGAAAGAATGAGGGGCACAACGCCAATTCGAACTGGAAAACATTCTTTGTCTTAACGTGTGACAAACTTGTATGTATTCTGGACTATCAGGCTATAAAAAATGAATTTAACAACATGTGTGCAAGCCTTCAGTGCATGCACACATGGTGTTAAAAAAAATCCGGCCTCCTCCTACCCCTTCAGCCGGCCATTCCATCTCCAGAATTGGTGCATTTTTAGGAGTATTATTACACCAATATTTCCTAACATCTAGTTTAAAGATAGGATAGTACCTGCTGGCCCAGAATATCCAACGCTCCCGATCGCAAGTGCTGTCCATACCTTTCCTAAATGTGTTACTCCACAATCCAACATGTGTGTAGCGCGCCAAGTTCCTCTTCATCCCTTGGAGGCGCGTTCTGCTGGTACAAATATTAGTACACCATTCCTCTTCTACCTAAAACAAATGACCCATTCTTTGCCCACAATATGGGAAAGAATGAGGGGCACAACGCCAATTCGAACTGGAAAACATTCTTTGTCTTAACGAGTGACAAACTTGTATGTATTCTGGACTATCAGGCTAAAAAAATAAATTTAACAACATGTGTGCAAGCCTTCAGTGCATGCACACATGGTGTTAAAAAAAATCCGGCCTCCTCCTACCCCTTCAGCCGGCCATTCCATCTCCAGAATTGGTGCATTTTTAGGAGTATTATTACACCAATATTTCCTAACATCTAGTTTAAAGATAGGATAGTACCTGATGGCCCAGAATGTCCAACGCTCCCGATCGCAAATGCTGTTCATACCTTTCCTAAATGTGTTACTCCACGATCCAACAGGTGTGTAGCGCTCCAAGTTCCTCTTCATCCCTTGGAGGCGCGATCTTCTGGTACCAATATTAGTACACTATTCCTCTTCTACCTACAACAAATGACCCATTCTTTGCCCACAATATGGGAAAGAATGAGGGGCACAACGCCAATTCGAACTGGAAAACATTCTTTGTCTTAACGTGTGACAAACTTATATGTATTCTGGACTATCAGGCTATAAAAAATGAATTTAACAACATGTGTGCAAGCCTTCAGTGCATGCACACATGGTGTTAAAAAAAAATCCGGCCTCCTCCTACCCCTTCAGCCGGCCATTCCATCTCCAGATTTGGTGCAGTTTTAGGAGTATTATTACACCAATATTTCCTAACATCTAGTTTAAAGATAGGATAGTACCTGCTGGCCCAGAATGTCCAAGGCTCCCGATCGCAAGTGCTGTCCATACCTTTCCTAAATGTGTTACTCCACGATCCAACAGGTGTGTAGCGCGCCAAGTTCCTATTCATCCCTTGGAGGCGCGTTCTTCTGGTACCAATATTAGTACACCATTCCTCTTCTACCTACAACAAATGACCCATTCTTTGCCCACAATATGGGAAAGAATGAGGGGCACAACGCCAATTCGAACTGGAAAACATTCTTTGTCTTAACGTGTGACAAACTTATATGTATTCTGGACTATCAGGCTATAAAAAATGAATTTAACAACATGTGTGCAAGCCTTCAGTGCATGCACACATGGTGTTAAAAAAAAATCTGGCCTCCTCCTACCCCTTCAGCCGGCCATTCCATCTCCAGAATTGGTGCATTTTTATGAGTATTATTACACCATTATTTCCTAACATCTAGTTTAAAGTTAGGATAGTACCTGCTGGCCCAGAATATCCAATGCTCCAGATCGCAAGTGCTGTCCATACCTTTCCTACATGTGTTACTCCACGATCCAACAGGTGTTTATCGCGCCAAGTTCCTCTTCATCCCTTGGAGGCGCGTTCTTCTGGTACCAATATTAGTACACCATTCCTCTTCTACCTACAACAAATGACCCATTCTTTGCCCACAATATGGGAAAGAATGAGGGGCACAACGCCAATTCGAACTGGAAAACATTCTTTGTCTTAACATGTGACAAACTTGTATGTATTCTGGACTATCAGGCTATAAAAAATGAATTTAACAACATGTGTGCAAGCCTTCAGTTCATGCACGCATGGTGTTAAAAAAAATCCGGCCTCCTCCTACCCCTTCAGCCAGCCATTCCATCGCCAGAATTGGTGCATTTTTAGGAGTATTATTACACCAATATTTCCTAACATCTAGTTTAAAGATAGGATAGTACCTGCTGGCCCAGAATATCCAACGCTCCCGATCGCAAGTGCTGTCCATATCTATCCAAATTGTGTTACTCCACAATCCAACATGTGTGTAGCGCGCCAAGTTCCTCTTCATCCCTTGAAGGCGCGTTCTTCTGGTACCAATATTAGTACACCATTCCTCTTCTACCTACAACAAATAACCCATTCTTTGCCCACAATATGGGAAAGAATGAGGGGCACAACGCCAATTCGAACTGAAAAACATTCATTGTCTTAACATGTGACAAACTTGTATGTATTCTGGACTATCAGGCTGTAAAAAATGAATTTAACAACATTTGTGCAAGCCTTAAGTGCATGCATACATGGTGTTAAAAAAAAAACCAGCCTCCTCCTACCCCTTCAGCCGGCCATTCCATCTCCAGATTTGGTGCAGTTTTAGGAGTATTATTACACCAATATTTCCTAACATCTAGTTTAAAGATAGGATAGTACCTGCTGGCCCAGAATGTCCAACGCTCTTGATCGCAAGTGCTGTCCATACCTTTCCTAAATGTGTTACTCCACGATCCAACAGGTGTGTAGCGCGCCAAGTTCCTCTTCATCCCTTGGAGGCGCGTTCTTCTGGTGCCAATATTAGTACACCATTCCTCTTCTACCTACAACAAATGACCTATTCTTTGCCCACAATATGGGAAAGAATGAGGGGCACAACGCCAATTCGAACTGGAAAACATTCTTTGTCTTAACATGTGGCAAACATGTATGTATTCTGGAACATCAGGCTATAAAAAATGAATTTAACAACATGTGTGCAAGCCTTCAGTGCATGCACACATGGTGTTAAAAAAAATCCGGCCTCCTCCTACCCGTTCAGCCGGCCATTCCATCTCCAGAATTGGTGCATTTTTAGGAGTATTATTACACCAATATTTCCTATCATCTAGGTTAAAAATAGGATAGTACCTCCTGGCCTAGAATATCCAACGCTCCCATTCGCAAGTGCTGTCCATACCTTTCGTAAATGTGTTACTCCACAATCCAACATGTGTGTAGCGCGCCAAGTTCCTCTTCATCCCTTTGGAGGCGCGTTCTTCTGGTACCAATATTAGTACACCATTCCTCTTCTACCTACAACAAATGACCCATTCTTTGCCCACAATATGGGAAAGAATGAGGGGCACAACGCCAATTCGAACTGGAAAACATTCTTTGTCTTAACGTGTGACAAACTTGTATGTATTCTGGACTATCTGGTTGTAAAAAATGAATTTAACAACATGTGTGCAAGACTTAAGTGCATGCAAACATAGTGTTAAAAAAAATCCGGCCTCCTCCTACCCGTTCAGCCGGCCATTCCATCTCCAGATTTGTTGCAGTTTTAGGAGTATTATTACACCAATATTTCCTAACATCTAGTTTAAAGATAGGATAGTACCTGCTGGCCCAGAATGTCCAACGCTCCCGATCGCAAGTGCTGTCCATACCTTTCCTAAATGTGTTACTCCACGATCCAACAGGTGTGTAGCGCGCCAAGTTCCTCTTCATCCCTTGGAGGCGCGTTCTTCTGGTACCAATATTAGTACACCATTCCTCTTCTACCTACAACAAATGACCCATTCTTTGCCCACAATATGGGAAAGAATGAGGGGCACAACGCCAATTTGAACTGGAAAACATTCTTTGTCTTAACGTGTGACAAACTTGTATGTATTCTGGACTATCAGGCTATAAAAAATGAATTTAACAAAATGTGTGCAAGCCTTCAGTGCATGCACACATGGTGTTAAAAAAAATCTGGCCTCCTCCTTCCCCTTCAGCCGGCCATTCCATCTCCAGAATTGGTTAATTTTTAGGAGTATTATTACACCAATATTTCCTAACATCTAGCTTAAAGATAGGATAGTACCTGCTGGCCCAGAATATCCAACGCTCCCGATCGCAAGTGCTGTCCATACCTTTCCAAAATGTGTTACTCCACAATCCAACATGTGTGTAGCTCGCCAAGTTCCTCTTTATCCCTTGGAGGCGCGTTCTTCTGGTACCAATATTAGTACACCATTCCTCTTCTACCTACAACAAATGACCCATTCTTTGCCCACAATATGTGAAAGAATGAGGGGCACAACTCCAATTCGAACTGGAAAACATTCTTTGTCTTAAAGTGTGACAAACTTGTATGTATTCTGGACTATCAGGCTGTAAAAAATGAATTTAACAACATGTGTGCAAGCCTTAAGTGCATGCATACATGGTATTAAAAAAAATCCGGCCTCCTCCTACCCCTTCAGCCGGCCATTCCATCTCCAGATTTGGTGCAGTTTTAGGAGTATTATTACACCAATATTTCCTAACATCTAGTTTAAAGATAGGATAGTACCTGCTGGCCCAGAATATCCAACGCTCCCGATCGCAAGTGCTGTCCTTATCTTTCCAAATTGTGTTACTCCACAATCCAACATGTGTGTAGCGCGCCAATTTCCTCTTCATCCCTTGGAGGCGCGTTCTTCTAGTACCAATATTAGTACACCATTCCTCTTCTACCTACAACAAATAACCCATTCTTTGCCCACAATATGGGAAAGAATGAGGGGCACAACGCCAATTCGAACTGGAAAACATTCATTGTCTTAACATGTGACAAACTTGTATGTATTCTGGACTATCAGGCTGTAAAAAATGAATTTAACAACATGTGTGCAAGCCTTAAGTGCATGCATACATGGTGTTAAAAAAAAAAACAGCCTCCTCCTACCCCTTCAGCCGGCCATTCCATCTCCAGATTTGGTGCAGTTTTAGGAGTATTATTACACCAATATTTCCTAACATCTAGTTTAAAGATAGGATAGTACCTGCTGGCCCAGAATATCCAACGCTCCCGATCGCAAGTGCTGTCCATACCTTTCCAAAATGTGTTACTCCACAATCAAACATGTGTGTAGCTCGCCAAGTTCCTCTTTATCCCTTGGAGGCGCTTTCTTCTGGTACCAATATTAGTACACCATTCCTCTTCTACCTACAACAAATGACCCATTCTTTGCCCACAATATGGGAAAGAATGAGGGGCACAACTCCAATTCGAACTGGAAAACATTCTTTGTCTTTACGTGTGACAAACTTGTATGTATTCTGGACTATCAGGCTATAAAAAATGAATTTAACAACATGTGTGCAAGCATTCAGTGCATGCACACATGGTATTAAAAAAAATCCGGCCTCCTCCTACCCCTTCAGCCGGCCATTCCATCTCCAGAATTGGTGCATTTTTAGGAGTATTATTACACCAATATTTCCTAACATCTAGTTTAAAGATAGGATAGTACCTGCTGGCCCAGAATATCCAACGCACTCGATCGCAAGTGCTGTCCATACCTTTCCTAAATGTGTTTCTCCACGATCCAACATGTGTGTAGCGCGCCAAGTTCCTCTTCATCCCTTGGAGGCGCGTTCTTCTGGTACCAATATTAGTACACCATTCCTCTTCTACCTACAACAAATGACCCATTCTTTGCCCACAATATGGGAAAGAATGAGGGGCACAACACCAATTCGAACTGGAAAACATTTTTTGTCTTAACGAGTGACAAACTTGTATGTATTCTGGACTATCAGGCTAAAAAAATTAATTTAACAACACGTGTGCAAGCCTTCAGTGCATGCACACATGGTGTTAAAAAAAAAATCCGGCCTCCTCCTACCCCTTCAGCCGGCCATTCCATCTCCAGAATTGGTGCATTTTTAGGAGTATTATTACACCAATATTTCCTAACATCTAGTTTAACCCCTTAAGGACGCAGCCTAGTTTTGGCCTTAAGGCTCAGAGCCCATTTTTCAAATCTGACATATTTCACTTTATGTGGTAATAACGTCGGAATGCTTAAACCTACCCAAGCGATTCTGAGATTGTTTTCTCGTGACACATTGGGCTTCATGTTCGTGGTAAAATTTGGTCGATATATTCAGTGTTTATTGGTGAAAAATTGCAAAATTTAGAGAAAATTTTGAAAAAATTGCATTTTTCAGAATTTAAATGCATCTGCTTGTAAAACAGACGGTTATACCACCCAAAATAGTTACTAGTTCACATTTCCCATATGTCTACTTTAGATTGGCATCGTTTTTTGAACATTCTTTTATTTTTCTTGGACGTTACAAGGCTTAGAACATAAACAGCAATTTCTCATATTTTTAAGAAAATTTCAAAAGCCTTTTTTTTAAGGTACCTCTTGAGTTCTGAAGTGGCTTTGTGGGGCCTATGTATTAGAAACCCTGATAAAACACCCCATTTTAAAAACTAGACCCCTCAAAGTATTCAAAACAGCAGTTAGAAAGTTTTTTAACCCTTCAGGCATTTCACAGGAATTAAAGCAAAGTGGAGGTGAAATTTGCAAATTTCATTTTTCTTGCTGAATTTCAATTTTATTCATTTTTTTTTCTGTAACACAGAAGGTTTTACCAGAGAAACACTACTAAATATGTATTCTCCAGATTCTGCAGTTTTTAGAAATGTCCCACATGTGGCCCTACTGCGCTCGTGGACTAAAACACAAGCCCTAGAAGCAAAGAAGCACCTAGTGCATTTTGAGGCCCCTTTTTTATTAGAATATATTTTAGGCAGCATGCCAGGTTTGAAGAGGTGTTGAGGTGTCAAAACAGTAGGAATCCCCCAATAGTGACCCCATTTTGGAAACTACACCCCTCAAGGAATTCATTTAGGGTTGTTGTTACCATTTTGACCGCACAGTTTTTTCACAGCACGTATTTGAATTGGGCTCTGAAATGAAAAAAATGTCATTTTTTCAAATAAAATGTCATTTGTGATCAAAATTTCTTATTTTCACAAGGAACAAAATACCCCATTTTGTTGCCCAATTTGTCCTTAGTGTGGCAATACCCCATTTGTGGTGATAAACTGCCGTTTGGGCCCATGGGAGGGCTCAGAAGGAAAGGAGCGCTATATGTTTGTTGGAGTCCAGATTTTGTTGGATTGGTTTTCGGGTGCCATGTCGCATTTGCAGAGCCTCAGAGGTATCAAAGCAATGGAAACCCACCAAAAGTGACCCCATTTTGGAAACTACACCCCTCAAGGAATTCATTTATGGTTGTTGTTAGCATTTTGACCACACAGTTTTTTCACAGCACCTATTTCAATTGGGCTGTGACATTAAAAAAATGACATTTTTTCCAATAAGATGTAATTTTTTACCAAAATTTCTTATTTTCACAGGGAACAAAATACTCAATTTTGTTGCCCAATTTCTCCTGAGTGCATCAATACCCCATTTGTGGCAATAAACTGCCGTTTGGGCCCATGGGAGGCCTCAGAAGGGAAGGAGCGCTGTGTGTTCTTTGGAGTACAGATTTTGCTGGTTTGGTTTTCGGGTGCCATGTCGCATTTGCAGAGCCCCAGAGGTATCAAAGCAATGGAAACCCACCAGAAGTGACCCCATTTTGGAAACTACACCCCTCAAGGAATTCATTTATGGGTAATGTGACCATTTAGACTCCATAGTTTCTTCACAGAACTAATTTGAATTGGGCTGGGAATTAAAAAAATATATATTTTTTCCAATAATATGTCATTTTAGCTCAAAAATTCTTATTTTCACAAGAAATAAAATACTCCATTCTGTTGCCCAATTTGTCCTGAGTGCGGCAATACCCCATTTGTGGTGATAAACTGCCGTTTGGGCCCATGGGAGGGCTCAGAAGGAAAGGAGCGCTGTGTGTTCTTTGGAGTCCAGATTTTGCTGGATTGGTTTTCGGGTGCCATGTTGCATTTGCAGAGCCCCAGAGGTATCAAAGCAATAGAAACCAACCACAAATGACCCCATTTTGGAAACTACACCCCTCAAGGAATTCATTTATGGGTGTTGTGACCATTTTGACCCCATAGTTTTTTCACAGAACTTATTTGAATTGGGCTGGGAATGAAAACAAAATTATTTTTTTCAAATAATATGTAGTTTTGGCTGAAAATTTCTTATTTTCACAAGAAACAAAATACCCCATTCTGTTGCGCAATTTGTTCTGAGGGCCGCAATACCCCATTTGTTGTGATAAACTGCCATTTGGGCCCATGGGAGGGCTCAGAAGGAAAGGACCACCATTTGGCCTACTGGGGATTTTCTAGTGCGAAGTCATGTATGCAGAAGCCCCTGAGGTACCAGAACAGTTGAAACCCCCAAGAAGTTACCCCGTTTTAAAAACTACACCCTTAAGGCATTCATCTAGAGGTGTAGTGGCCATTTTGACCGGAGACCTACACCCCATAAACTGTAATGTGGGTTCTCCCGGGTATGGCAATACCCTACATGTGGCTGTTATCAGCTGCCTGGACACACAGCAGGGATCAGAGGGGAAAGACGAGGGGGGATAAGCTGTGTGGAGTGCATCAGGGTAAGTAAAATTGGGGTAAATTATAAACCAAGGGATGTATGATAAATTTTAAAACACTTTCATACAGAGCTCTGGTTATTCGGGACACGTGTCACATTGATATATTGTGTCCTCCCTTACCCCCTCTTATAGCAGACTTTGCACCTCTTTTGACTTTTTCCCTTCTTGCCAGTTTGGGGAACTTCTCCTGGAAAGTGTTGCCCTGGTACGATGCGTGTGGGCTCGCTTCCAGAAGTACTGGGTGCCCCCCCCTTCTTGGTCCCTAAAGATTAGGTTCTTGATAATCACCTCTTGAAATTCCAGGAAAGTTCCCGTCTGGCCTGCACATCGACGTAGCATGTACGCATTGTACAATGCCATCTGTATGATGTGCCCGGCCAGCTTCTTATACCACACCGCATGGCGCTGTAGGGCTTCAGGGCTTGATCTTACAAGTCCATCCCTCCCATGTACCTATTGTAGTCCAGGATGCAGTCTGGTTTGGGGGTGGCCTTTCCTTCATATATCCTAAACCTGTAGGTATACTCTGATGCACTCTCACAGCTTATACATCTTCACGCCATACCTTGCCCTCTTACCCGGCAGGTACTCGCGGAATTGAACCCTCCCTTTAAAATGTACCAGGGACTCATCAATAGAAATACACTTCTCAGGGGTGTATGCTTGGGAAAACCGGGCACTGGAACGGTCTAATAGGGGTCTCCGTTTATACAAACGGTCAAAACTGGGGTCATCTCGGGGTGGGCACGGCTCATTATCAGTATAATGTAAGAAGCGAAGTATTGCCTCATTTATTTATTTTTTTAGGTTCCAGTTCAGTTCTGAAGTTGCTTTGAGGGGCCCATATATTAGAAACCCCTATCAAACACCCCATTTTAGAAACTAGACCCCTCAAAGTATCCACAACAGCATTTAGAAAGTTTATGAACCCTTTAGGTGTTTCACGGGAATTTAGAGCAAAGTAGAGGTGAAATTTACATTTTTTTTTTTGTCAGAAAATCCTCTTTATACCATTTTTTTTATAACACAAAAGGATTTATCAGAGAAACGCAACTTAATACGTATTGCCCAGATTCTGCAGTTTTGAGAAATATCCCACATGTGGCCCTCGTGCGGTAATGGACTGAAGCATCGGCCTCCGAAGCAAAGGAGCACCTAGTGGATTTTGAAGCATCTTTTTTATTAGGCACCATGTCCGGTTTGAAGAGGTCTTGTGGTGCCAAAACATTGGGAACCCCCCAAAAGTGACCCCAATTTGGAAACTAGACCCCTTGAGGAATCCATTGTAGTTTTCTTGGGGTGCATGCGGCTTTTTGATCAGTTTTTATTCTATTTTTAGGTGGCGTGGTGACTAAAAAACAGCAATTGTACGATTGTTTTTTTTTTCGTTTTTTTTTACAGCGTTCACCGTGCGCTATAAATGACATATTCACTTTATTCTGTGGGGCGATACGATTACGGCGATACCAGATGTTTATAGTTTTTTTTTATGTCTTATGGCGTTTGCACAATAAAATAAGTTTTGTAAACAATCATTCACTTTTGGTGTTACCTTATTCTAAGAGGCATAAAGTTTTTATTTTTCAATCAATAAAGCCGTGCGAGGACTTATTTTTTGCGTAACGAACTGTAGTTTCGATCAGTACCATTTTTAGGTACATGCGACTTTTTGATCTCTTTTTATTCCATTTTTTGGGAGGTGAAGTGACCAAAGAATTGTGATTGTGGTTCGGTTTATTATTTATTTTTTTTACGGCGTTCACCGTGCGGGATAAATAATGAAATAATTTTGTAGTTCAGGCCGTTACGGACGCGGCGATACCAATTATGTATAGTTTATTTGTTTTTTTATATATTTTTATTAATAATAAAGGACTGATAAGGGAAAAAGGGGGATTTTTACTTTTAATACTTTTAAATCTTTTATTTTCTTATTTTTACACAACTTTTTTTAACTTTTTTTTTACTTTATTACTTTGTCCCACTAGGGGACATGAGGGCAGGAGGCCCTGATCGCTATTCTAATACACTGCACTACATGCGTAGTGCAGTGTATTAGAACTGTCAGCTACTCACTGACAGCAAGCATAGTGGGTCCTGACGTTGTCAGGACCCACTAGGCTTCCGTCTATGGCATCGCCGGACGCCATTGTTTGGTGTCCGGTTGCCATAGTCACCATCGCCGGCCGCTATCGCGTAGCAGGCCGGCGATGGCAGCTTAACCCCTAAAAAGCCGCGATCTCTATAGAACGCGGCTTTTAAGGGGTTAATCAGCGGGGACACAGCGATCGGTCCCCGCTGTAGGAGCTGTGACAGCTGCTGAACAAGACAGCAGCGTCACAGCTCCTGTATGTGTCGGGAGGACGGCCGAAACGGCCGTTACTCCCGAGACGTACTATTACGGCATGGAGCGCGAACGATACAGCTGCCATGACGTAATAGTACGTCAAGGAGCGGGAAGGGGTTAAAGATAGGATAGTACCTGCTGGCCCAGAATATCCAACGCTCTCGATCGCAAGTGCTGTCCATACCTTTCCAAAATGTGTCACTCCACAATCCAACATGTGTGTAGCTCGCCAAGTTCCTCTTTATCCCTTGGAGGCGCGTTCTTCTGGTACCAATATTAGTACACCATTCCTCTTCTACCTACAACAAATGACCCATTCTTTGCCGACAATATGTGAAAGAATGAGGGGCACAACTCCAATTCGAACTGGAAAACATTCTTTGTCTTAACGTGTGACAAACTTGTATGTATTCTGGATTATCAGGCTATAAAAAATGAATTTAACAACATGTGTGCAAGCATTCAGTGCATGCACACATGGTATTAAAAAAAATCCGGCCTCCTCCTACCCCTTCAGCCGGCCATTCCATCTCCAGAATTGGTGCATTTTTAGGAGTATTATTACACCAATATTTCCTAACATCTAGTTTAAAGATAGGATAGTACCTGCTGGCCCAGAATATCCAACGCTCCCGATCGCAAGTGCTGTCCATACCTTTCCTAAATGTGTTACTCCACAATCCAACATGTGTGTAGCGCGCCAAGTTCCTCTTCATCCCTTGGAGGCGCGTTCTGCTGGTACAAATATTAGTACACCATTCCTCTTCTACCTAAAACAAATGACCCATTCTTTGCCCACAATATGGGAAAGAATGAGGGGCACAACGCCAATTCGAACTGGAAAACATTCTTTGTCTTAACGAGTGACAAACTTGTATGTATTCTGGACTATCAGGCTAAAAAAATAAATTTAACAACATGTGTGCAAGCCTTCAGTGCATGCACACATGGTGTTAAAAAAAATCCGGCCTCCTCCTACCCCTTCAGCCGGCCATTCCATCTCCAGAATTGGTGCATTTTTAGGAGTATTATTACACCAATATTTCCTAACATCTAGTTTAAAGATAGGATAGTACCTGATGGCCCAGAATGTCCAACGCTCCCGATCGCAAATGCTGTTCATACCTTTCCTAAATGTGTTACTCCACGATCCAACAGGTGTGTAGCGCTCCAAGTTCCTCTTCATCCCTTGGAGGCGCGATCTTCTGGTACCAATATTAGTACACTATTCCTCTTCTACCTACAACAAATGACCCATTCTTTGCCCACAATATGGGAAAGAATGAGGGGCACAACGCCAATTCGAACTGGAAAACATTCTTTGTCTTAACGTGTGACAAACTTATATGTATTCTGGACTATCAGGCTATAAAAAATGAATTTAACAACATGTGTGCAAGCCTTCAGTGCATGCACACATGGTGTTAAAAAAAAATCCGGCCTCCTCCTACCCCTTCAGCCGGCCATTCCATCTCCAGATTTGGTGCAGTTTTAGGAGTATTATTACACCAATATTTCCTAACATCTAGTTTAAAGATAGGATAGTACCTGCTGGCCCAGAATGTCCAAGGCTCCCGATCGCAAGTGCTGTCCATACCTTTCCTAAATGTGTTACTCCACGATCCAACAGGTGTGTAGCGCGCCAAGTTCCTATTCATCCCTTGGAGGCGCGTTCTTCTGGTACCAATATTAGTACACCATTCCTCTTCTACCTACAACAAATGACCCATTCTTTGCCCACAATATGGGAAAGAATGAGGGGCACAACGCCAATTCGAACTGGAAAACATTCTTTGTCTTAACGTGTGACAAACTTATATGTATTCTGGACTATCAGGCTATAAAAAATGAATTTAACAACATGTGTGCAAGCCTTCAGTGCATGCACACATGGTGTTAAAAAAAAATCTGGCCTCCTCCTACCCCTTCAGCCGGCCATTCCATCTCCAGAATTGGTGCATTTTTATGAGTATTATTACACCATTATTTCCTAACATCTAGTTTAAAGTTAGGATAGTACCTGCTGGCCCAGAATATCCAATGCTCCAGATCGCAAGTGCTGTCCATACCTTTCCTACATGTGTTACTCCACGATCCAACAGGTGTTTATCGCGCCAAGTTCCTCTTCATCCCTTGGAGGCGCGTTCTTCTGGTACCAATATTAGTACACCATTCCTCTTCTACCTACAACAAATGACCCATTCTTTGCCCACAATATGGGAAAGAATGAGGGGCACAACGCCAATTCGAACTGGAAAACATTCTTTGTCTTAACATGTGACAAACTTGTATGTATTCTGGACTATCAGGCTATAAAAAATGAATTTAACAACATGTGTGCAAGCCTTCAGTTCATGCACGCATGGTGTTAAAAAAAATCCGGCCTCCTCCTACCCCTTCAGCCAGCCATTCCATCGCCAGAATTGGTGCATTTTTAGGAGTATTATTACACCAATATTTCCTAACATCTAGTTTAAAGATAGGATAGTACCTGCTGGCCCAGAATATCCAACGCTCCCGATCGCAAGTGCTGTCCATATCTATCCAAATTGTGTTACTCCACAATCCAACATGTGTGTAGCGCGCCAAGTTCCTCTTCATCCCTTGAAGGCGCGTTCTTCTGGTACCAATATTAGTACACCATTCCTCTTCTACCTACAACAAATAACCCATTCTTTGCCCACAATATGGGAAAGAATGAGGGGCACAACGCCAATTCGAACTGAAAAACATTCATTGTCTTAACATGTGACAAACTTGTATGTATTCTGGACTATCAGGCTGTAAAAAATGAATTTAACAACATTTGTGCAAGCCTTAAGTGCATGCATACATGGTGTTAAAAAAAAAACCAGCCTCCTCCTACCCCTTCAGCCGGCCATTCCATCTCCAGATTTGGTGCAGTTTTAGGAGTATTATTACACCAATATTTCCTAACATCTAGTTTAAAGATAGGATAGTACCTGCTGGCCCAGAATGTCCAACGCTCTTGATCGCAAGTGCTGTCCATACCTTTCCTAAATGTGTTACTCCACGATCCAACAGGTGTGTAGCGCGCCAAGTTCCTCTTCATCCCTTGGAGGCGCGTTCTTCTGGTGCCAATATTAGTACACCATTCCTCTTCTACCTACAACAAATGACCTATTCTTTGCCCACAATATGGGAAAGAATGAGGGGCACAACGCCAATTCGAACTGGAAAACATTCTTTGTCTTAACATGTGGCAAACATGTATGTATTCTGGAACATCAGGCTATAAAAAATGAATTTAACAACATGTGTGCAAGCCTTCAGTGCATGCACACATGGTGTTAAAAAAAATCCGGCCTCCTCCTACCCGTTCAGCCGGCCATTCCATCTCCAGAATTGGTGCATTTTTAGGAGTATTATTACACCAATATTTCCTATCATCTAGGTTAAAAATAGGATAGTACCTCCTGGCCTAGAATATCCAACGCTCCCATTCGCAAGTGCTGTCCATACCTTTCGTAAATGTGTTACTCCACAATCCAACATGTGTGTAGCGCGCCAAGTTCCTCTTCATCCCTTTGGAGGCGCGTTCTTCTGGTACCAATATTAGTACACCATTCCTCTTCTACCTACAACAAATGACCCATTCTTTGCCCACAATATGGGAAAGAATGAGGGGCACAACGCCAATTCGAACTGGAAAACATTCTTTGTCTTAACGTGTGACAAACTTGTATGTATTCTGGACTATCTGGTTGTAAAAAATGAATTTAACAACATGTGTGCAAGACTTAAGTGCATGCAAACATAGTGTTAAAAAAAATCCGGCCTCCTCCTACCCGTTCAGCCGGCCATTCCATCTCCAGATTTGTTGCAGTTTTAGGAGTATTATTACACCAATATTTCCTAACATCTAGTTTAAAGATAGGATAGTACCTGCTGGCCCAGAATGTCCAACGCTCCCGATCGCAAGTGCTGTCCATACCTTTCCTAAATGTGTTACTCCACGATCCAACAGGTGTGTAGCGCGCCAAGTTCCTCTTCATCCCTTGGAGGCGCGTTCTTCTGGTACCAATATTAGTACACCATTCCTCTTCTACCTACAACAAATGACCCATTCTTTGCCCACAATATGGGAAAGAATGAGGGGCACAACGCCAATTTGAACTGGAAAACATTCTTTGTCTTAACGTGTGACAAACTTGTATGTATTCTGGACTATCAGGCTATAAAAAATGAATTTAACAAAATGTGTGCAAGCCTTCAGTGCATGCACACATGGTGTTAAAAAAAATCTGGCCTCCTCCTTCCCCTTCAGCCGGCCATTCCATCTCCAGAATTGGTTAATTTTTAGGAGTATTATTACACCAATATTTCCTAACATCTAGCTTAAAGATAGGATAGTACCTGCTGGCCCAGAATATCCAACGCTCCCGATCGCAAGTGCTGTCCATACCTTTCCAAAATGTGTTACTCCACAATCCAACATGTGTGTAGCTCGCCAAGTTCCTCTTTATCCCTTGGAGGCGCGTTCTTCTGGTACCAATATTAGTACACCATTCCTCTTCTACCTACAACAAATGACCCATTCTTTGCCCACAATATGTGAAAGAATGAGGGGCACAACTCCAATTCGAACTGGAAAACATTCTTTGTCTTAAAGTGTGACAAACTTGTATGTATTCTGGACTATCAGGCTGTAAAAAATGAATTTAACAACATGTGTGCAAGCCTTAAGTGCATGCATACATGGTATTAAAAAAAATCCGGCCTCCTCCTACCCCTTCAGCCGGCCATTCCATCTCCAGATTTGGTGCAGTTTTAGGAGTATTATTACACCAATATTTCCTAACATCTAGTTTAAAGATAGGATAGTACCTGCTGGCCCAGAATATCCAACGCTCCCGATCGCAAGTGCTGTCCTTATCTTTCCAAATTGTGTTACTCCACAATCCAACATGTGTGTAGCGCGCCAATTTCCTCTTCATCCCTTGGAGGCGCGTTCTTCTAGTACCAATATTAGTACACCATTCCTCTTCTACCTACAACAAATAACCCATTCTTTGCCCACAATATGGGAAAGAATGAGGGGCACAACGCCAATTCGAACTGGAAAACATTCATTGTCTTAACATGTGACAAACTTGTATGTATTCTGGACTATCAGGCTGTAAAAAATGAATTTAACAACATGTGTGCAAGCCTTAAGTGCATGCATACATGGTGTTAAAAAAAAAAACAGCCTCCTCCTACCCCTTCAGCCGGCCATTCCATCTCCAGATTTGGTGCAGTTTTAGGAGTATTATTACACCAACATTTCCTAACATCTAGTTTAAAGATAGGATAGTACCTGCTGGCCCAGAATATCCAACGCTCCCGATCGCAAGTGCTGTCCTTATCTTTCCAAATTGTGTTACTCCACAATCCAACATGTGTGTAGCGCGCCAATTTCCTCTTCATCCCTTGGAGGCGCGTTCTTCTAGTACCAATATTAGTACACCATTCCTCTTCTACCTACAACAAATAACCCATTCTTTGCCCACAATATGGGAAAGAATGAGGGGCACAACGCCAATTCGAACTGGAAAACATTCATTGTCTTAACATGTGACAAACTTGTATGTATTCTGGACTATCAGGCTGTAAAAAATGAATTTAACAACATGTGTGCAAGCCTTAAGTGCATGCATACATGGTGTTAAAAAAAAAAACAGCCTCCTCCTACCCCTTCAGCCGGCCATTCCATCTCCAGATTTGGTGCAGTTTTAGGAGTATTATTACACCAATATTTCCTAACATCTAGTTTAAAGATAGGATAGTACCTGCTGGCCCAGAATATCCAACGCTCCCGATCGCAAGTGCTGTCCATACCTTTCCAAAATGTGTTACTCCACAATCAAACATGTGTGTAGCTCGCCAAGTTCCTCTTTATCCCTTGGAGGCGCTTTCTTCTGGTACCAATATTAGTACACCATTCCTCTTCTACCTACAACAAATGACCCATTCTTTGCCCACAATATGGGAAAGAATGAGGGGCACAACTCCAATTCGAACTGGAAAACATTCTTTGTCTTTACGTGTGACAAACTTGTATGTATTCTGGACTATCAGGCTATAAAAAATGAATTTAACAACATGTGTGCAAGCATTCAGTGCATGCACACATGGTATTAAAAAAAATCCGGCCTCCTCCTACCCCTTCAGCCGGCCATTCCATCTCCAGAATTGGTGCATTTTTAGGAGTATTATTACACCAATATTTCCTAACATCTAGTTTAAAGATAGGATAGTACCTGCTGGCCCAGAATATCCAACGCACTCGATCGCAAGTGCTGTCCATACCTTTCCTAAATGTGTTTCTCCACGATCCAACATGTGTGTAGCGCGCCAAGTTCCTCTTCATCCCTTGGAGGCGCGTTCTTCTGGTACCAATATTAGTACACCATTCCTCTTCTACCTACAACAAATGACCCATTCTTTGCCCACAATATGGGAAAGAATGAGGGGCACAACACCAATTCGAACTGGAAAACATTTTTTGTCTTAACGAGTGACAAACTTGTATGTATTCTGGACTATCAGGCTAAAAAAATTAATTTAACAACACGTGTGCAAGCCTTCAGTGCATGCACACATGGTGTTAAAAAAAAAATCCGGCCTCCTCCTACCCCTTCAGCCGGCCATTCCATCTCCAGAATTGGTGCATTTTTAGGAGTATTATTACACCAATATTTCCTAACATCTAGTTTAACCCCTTAAGGACGCAGCCTAGTTTTGGCCTTAAGGCTCAGAGCCCATTTTTCAAATCTGACATATTTCACTTTATGTGGTAATAACGTCGGAATGCTTAAACCTACCCAAGCGATTCTGAGATTGTTTTCTCGTGACACATTGGGCTTCATGTTCGTGGTAAAATTTGGTCGATATATTCAGTGTTTATTGGTGAAAAATTGCAAAATTTAGAGAAAATTTTGAAAAAATTGCATTTTTCAGAATTTAAATGCATCTGCTTGTAAAACAGACGGTTATACCACCCAAAATAGTTACTAGTTCACATTTCCCATATGTCTACTTTAGATTGGCATCGTTTTTTGAACATTCTTTTATTTTTCTTGGACGTTACAAGGCTTAGAACATAAACAGCAATTTCTCATATTTTTAAGAAAATTTCAAAAGCCTTTTTTTTAAGGTACCTCTTGAGTTCTGAAGTGGCTTTGTGGGGCCTATGTATTAGAAACCCTGATAAAACACCCCATTTTAAAAACTAGACCCCTCAAAGTATTCAAAACAGCAGTTAGAAAGTTTTTTAACCCTTCAGGCATTTCACAGGAATTAAAGCAAAGTGGAGGTGAAATTTGCAAATTTCATTTTTCTTGCTGAATTTCAATTTTATTCATTTTTTTTTCTGTAACACAGAAGGTTTTACCAGAGAAACACTACTAAATATGTATTCTCCAGATTCTGCAGTTTTTAGAAATGTCCCACATGTGGCCCTACTGCGCTCGTGGACTAAAACACAAGCCCTAGAAGCAAAGAAGCACCTAGTGCATTTTGAGGCCCCTTTTTTATTAGAATATATTTTAGGCAGCATGCCAGGTTTGAAGAGGTGTTGAGGTGTCAAAACAGTAGGAATCCCCCAATAGTGACCCCATTTTGGAAACTACACCCCTCAAGGAATTCATTTAGGGTTGTTGTTACCATTTTGACCGCACAGTTTTTTCACAGCACGTATTTGAATTGGGCTCTGAAATGAAAAAAATGTCATTTTTTCAAATAAAATGTCATTTGTGATCAAAATTTCTTATTTTCACAAGGAACAAAATACCCCATTTTGTTGCCCAATTTGTCCTTAGTGTGGCAATACCCCATTTGTGGTGATAAACTGCCGTTTGGGCCCATGGGAGGGCTCAGAAGGAAAGGAGCGCTATATGTTTGTTGGAGTCCAGATTTTGTTGGATTGGTTTTCGGGTGCCATGTCGCATTTGCAGAGCCTCAGAGGTATCAAAGCAATGGAAACCCACCAAAAGTGACCCCATTTTGGAAACTACACCCCTCAAGGAATTCATTTATGGTTGTTGTTAGCATTTTGACCACACAGTTTTTTCACAGCACCTATTTCAATTGGGCTGTGACATTAAAAAAATGACATTTTTTCCAATAAGATGTAATTTTTTACCAAAATTTCTTATTTTCACAGGGAACAAAATACTCAATTTTGTTGCCCAATTTCTCCTGAGTGCATCAATACCCCATTTGTGGCAATAAACTGCCGTTTGGGCCCATGGGAGGCCTCAGAAGGGAAGGAGCGCTGTGTGTTCTTTGGAGTACAGATTTTGCTGGTTTGGTTTTCGGGTGCCATGTCGCATTTGCAGAGCCCCAGAGGTATCAAAGCAATGGAAACCCACCAGAAGTGACCCCATTTTGGAAACTACACCCCTCAAGGAATTCATTTATGGGTAATGTGACCATTTAGACTCCATAGTTTCTTCACAGAACTAATTTGAATTGGGCTGGGAATTAAAAAAATATATATTTTTTCCAATAATATGTCATTTTAGCTCAAAAATTCTTATTTTCACAAGAAATAAAATACTCCATTCTGTTGCCCAATTTGTCCTGAGTGCGGCAATACCCCATTTGTGGTGATAAACTGCCGTTTGGGCCCATGGGAGGGCTCAGAAGGAAAGGAGCGCTGTGTGTTCTTTGGAGTCCAGATTTTGCTGGATTGGTTTTCGGGTGCCATGTTGCATTTGCAGAGCCCCAGAGGTATCAAAGCAATAGAAACCAACCACAAATGACCCCATTTTGGAAACTACACCCCTCAAGGAATTCATTTATGGGTGTTGTGACCATTTTGACCCCATAGTTTTTTCACAGAACTTATTTGAATTGGGCTGGGAATGAAAACAAAATTATTTTTTTCAAATAATATGTAGTTTTGGCTGAAAATTTCTTATTTTCACAAGAAACAAAATACCCCATTCTGTTGCGCAATTTGTTCTGAGGGCCGCAATACCCCATTTGTTGTGATAAACTGCCATTTGGGCCCATGGGAGGGCTCAGAAGGAAAGGACCACCATTTGGCCTACTGGGGATTTTCTAGTGCGAAGTCATGTATGCAGAAGCCCCTGAGGTACCAGAACAGTTGAAACCCCCAAGAAGTTACCCCGTTTTAAAAACTACACCCTTAAGGCATTCATCTAGAGGTGTAGTGGCCATTTTGACCGGAGACCTACACCCCATAAACTGTAATGTGGGTTCTCCCGGGTATGGCAATACCCTACATGTGGCTGTTATCAGCTGCCTGGACACACAGCAGGGATCAGAGGGGAAAGACGAGGGGGGATAAGCTGTGTGGAGTGCATCAGGGTAAGTAAAATTGGGGTAAATTATAAACCAAGGGATGTATGATAAATTTTAAAACACTTTCATACAGAGCTCTGGTTATTCGGGACACGTGTCACATTGATATATTGTGTCCTCCCTTACCCCCTCTTATAGCAGACTTTGCACCTCTTTTGACTTTTTCCCTTCTTGCCAGTTTGGGGAACTTCTCCTGGAAAGTGTTGCCCTGGTACGATGCGTGTGGGCTCGCTTCCAGAAGTACTGGGTGCCCCCCCCTTCTTGGTCCCTAAAGATTAGGTTCTTGATAATCACCTCTTGAAATTCCAGGAAAGTTCCCGTCTGGCCTGCACATCGACGTAGCATGTACGCATTGTACAATGCCATCTGTATGATGTGCCCGGCCAGCTTCTTATACCACACCGCATGGCGCTGTAGGGCTTCAGGGCTTGATCTTACAAGTCCATCCCTCCCATGTACCTATTGTAGTCCAGGATGCAGTCTGGTTTGGGGGTGGCCTTTCCTTCATATATCCTAAACCTGTAGGTATACTCTGATGCACTCTCACAGCTTATACATCTTCACGCCATACCTTGCCCTCTTACCCGGCAGGTACTCGCGGAATTGAACCCTCCCTTTAAAATGTACCAGGGACTCATCAATAGAAATACACTTCTCAGGGGTGTATGCTTGGGAAAACCGGGCACTGGAACGGTCTAATAGGGGTCTCCGTTTATACAAACGGTCAAAACTGGGGTCATCTCGGGGTGGGCACGGCTCATTATCAGTATAATGTAAGAAGCGAAGTATTGCCTCATTTATTTATTTTTTTAGGTTCCAGTTCAGTTCTGAAGTTGCTTTGAGGGGCCCATATATTAGAAACCCCTATCAAACACCCCATTTTAGAAACTAGACCCCTCAAAGTATCCACAACAGCATTTAGAAAGTTTATGAACCCTTTAGGTGTTTCACGGGAATTTAGAGCAAAGTAGAGGTGAAATTTACATTTTTTTTTTTGTCAGAAAATCCTCTTTATACCATTTTTTTTATAACACAAAAGGATTTATCAGAGAAACGCAACTTAATACGTATTGCCCAGATTCTGCAGTTTTGAGAAATATCCCACATGTGGCCCTCGTGCGGTAATGGACTGAAGCATCGGCCTCCGAAGCAAAGGAGCACCTAGTGGATTTTGAAGCATCTTTTTTATTAGGCACCATGTCCGGTTTGAAGAGGTCTTGTGGTGCCAAAACATTGGGAACCCCCCAAAAGTGACCCCAATTTGGAAACTAGACCCCTTGAGGAATCCATTGTAGTTTTCTTGGGGTGCATGCGGCTTTTTGATCAGTTTTTATTCTATTTTTAGGTGGCGTGGTGACTAAAAAACAGCAATTGTACGATTGTTTTTTTTTTCGTTTTTTTTTACAGCGTTCACCGTGCGCTATAAATGACATATTCACTTTATTCTGTGGGGCGATACGATTACGGCGATACCAGATGTTTATAGTTTTTTTTTATGTCTTATGGCGTTTGCACAATAAAATAAGTTTTGTAAACAATCATTCACTTTTGGTGTTACCTTATTCTAAGAGGCATAAAGTTTTTATTTTTCAATCAATAAAGCCGTGCGAGGACTTATTTTTTGCGTAACGAACTGTAGTTTCGATCAGTACCATTTTTAGGTACATGCGACTTTTTGATCTCTTTTTATTCCATTTTTTGGGAGGTGAAGTGACCAAAGAATTGTGATTGTGGTTCGGTTTATTATTTATTTTTTTTACGGCGTTCACCGTGCGGGATAAATAATGAAATAATTTTGTAGTTCAGGCCGTTACGGACGCGGCGATACCAATTATGTATAGTTTATTTGTTTTTTTATATATTTTTATTAATAATAAAGGACTGATAAGGGAAAAAGGGGGATTTTTACTTTTAATACTTTTAAATCTTTTATTTTCTTATTTTTACACAACTTTTTTTAACTTTTTTTTTACTTTATTACTTTGTCCCACTAGGGGACATGAGGGCAGGAGGCCCTGATCGCTATTCTAATACACTGCACTACATGCGTAGTGCAGTGTATTAGAACTGTCAGCTACTCACTGACAGCAAGCATAGTGGGTCCTGACGTTGTCAGGACCCACTAGGCTTCCGTCTATGGCATCGCCGGACGCCATTGTTTGGTGTCCGGTTGCCATAGTCACCATCGCCGGCCGCTATCGCGTAGCAGGCCGGCGATGGCAGCTTAACCCCTAAAAAGCCGCGATCTCTATAGAACGCGGCTTTTAAGGGGTTAATCAGCGGGGACACAGCGATCGGTCCCCGCTGTAGGAGCTGTGACAGCTGCTGAACAAGACAGCAGCGTCACAGCTCCTGTATGTGTCGGGAGGACGGCCGAAACGGCCGTTACTCCCGAGACGTACTATTACGGCATGGAGCGCGAACGATACAGCTGCCATGACGTAATAGTACGTCAAGGAGCGGGAAGGGGTTAAAGATAGGATAGTACCTGCTGGCCCAGAATATCCAACGCTCTCGATCGCAAGTGCTGTCCATACCTTTCCAAAATGTGTCACTCCACAATCCAACATGTGTGTAGCTCGCCAAGTTCCTCTTTATCCCTTGGAGGCGCGTTCTTCTGGTACCAATATTAGTACACCATTCCTCTTCTACCTACAACAAATGACCCATTCTTTGCCGACAATATGTGAAAGAATGAGGGGCACAACTCCAATTCGAACTGGAAAACATTCTTTGTCTTAACGTGTGACAAACTTGTATGTATTCTGGATTATCAGGCTATAAAAAATGAATTTAACAACATGTGTGCAAGCATTCAGTGCATGCACACATGGTATTAAAAAAAATCCGGCCTCCTCCTACCCCTTCAGCCGGCCATTCCATCTCCAGAATTGGTGCATTTTTAGGAGTATTATTACACCAATATTTCCTAACATCTAGTTTAAAGATAGGATAGTACCTGCTGGCCCAGAATGTCCAACGCTCCCGATCGCAAGTGCTGTTCATACCTTTCCTAAATGTGTTTCTCCACGATCCAACAGGTGTGTAGCGCACCAAGTTCCTCTTCATCCCTTGGAGGCGCGTTCTTCTGGTACCAATATTAGTACACTATTCCTCTTCTACCTACAACAAATGACCCATTCTTTGCCCACAATATGGGAAAGAATGAGGGGCACAAAGCCAATTCAAACTGGAAATCATTCTTTGTCTTAACATGTGACAAACTTGTATTTATTCTGGAATATCAGGCTATAAAAAAATGAATATAACAACATGTGTGCAAGCCTTCAGTGCATGCACACATGGTGTTAAAAAAAATCCGGCCTCCTCCTACCCCTTCAGCCGGCCATTCCATCTCCAGAATTGGTGCATTTTTAGGAGTATTATTACACCATTATTTCCTAACATCTAGTTTAAAGATAGGACAGTACCTGCTGGCCCAGAATATCCAACGCTCCCGTTCGCAAGTGCTGTCCATACCTTTCGTAAATGTGTTACTCCACAATCCAACATGTGTGTAGCGCGCCAAGTTCCTCTTCATCCCTTTGGAGGCGCGTTCTTCTGGTACCAATATTAGTACACCATTCCTCTTCTACCTACAACAAATGACCCATTCTTTGCCCACAATATGGGAAAGAATGAGGGGCACAACGCCAATTCGAACTGGAAAACATTCTTTGTCTTAACGTGTGACAAACTTGTATGTATTCTGGACTATCAGGCTTTAAAAAATGAATTTAACAACATGTGTGCAAGCCTTCAGTGCATGCACACATGGTGTTAAAAAAAAAATCCGGCCTCCTCCTACCCCTTCAGCCGGCCATTCCATCTCCAGAATTGGTGCATTTTTAGGAGTATTATTACACCAATATTTCCTAACATCTAGTTTAAAGATAGGATAGTACCTGCTGGCCCAGAATATCCAACGCTCTCGATCGCAAGTGCTGTCCATACCTTTCCAAAATGTGTCACTCCACAATCCAACATGTGTGTAGCTCGCCAAGTTCCTCTTTAGCCCTTGGAGGCGCGTTCTTCTGGTACCAATATTAGTACACCATTCCTCTTCTACCTACAACAAATGACCCATTCTTTGCCCACAATATGGGAAAGAATGAGGGGCACAACGCCAATTCGAACTGGAAAACATTCTTTGTCTTAACGTGTGACAAACTTGTATGTATTCTGGACTATCAGGCTATAAAAAATGAATTTAACAACATGTGTGCAAGCCTTCAGTGCATGCACACATGGTGTTAAAAAAAATCCGGCCTCCTCCTACCCCTTCAGCCGGCCATTCCATCTCCAGAATTGGTGCATTTTTAGGAGTATTATTACACCAATATTTCCTAACATCTAGTTTAAAGATAGGATAGTACCTGCTGGCCCAGAATATCCAACGCTCCCGATCGCAAGTGCTGTCCATACCTTTCCTAAATGTGTTACTCCACAATCCAACATGTGTGTAGCGCGCCAAGTTCCTCTTCATCCCTTGGAGGCGCGTTCTTCTGGTACCAATATTAGTACACCATTCCTCTTCTACCTACAACAAATGACCCATTCTTTGCCCACAATATGGGAAAGAATGAGGGGCACAACGCCAATTCGAACTGTTAAACATTCATTGTCTTAACGTGTGACAAACTTGTATGTATTCTGGACTATCAGGCTATAAAAAATGAATTTAACAACATGTGTGCAAGCATTCAGTGCATGCACACATGGTATTAAAAAAAATCCGGCCTCCTCCTACCCCTTCAGCCGGCCATTCCATCTCCAGAATTGGTGCATTTTTAGGAGTATTATTACACCAATATTTCCTAACATCTAGTTTAAAGATAGGATAGTACCTGCTGGCCCAGAATGTCCAACGCTCTCGATCGCAAGTGCTGTTCATACCTTTCCTAAATGTGTTTCTCCACGATCCAACAGGTGTGTAGCGCTCCAAGTTCCTCTTCATCCCTTGGAGGCGCGTTCTTCTGGTACCAATATTAGTACACTATTCCTCTTCTACCTACAACAAATGACCCATTCTTTGCCCACAATATGGGAAAGAATGAGGGGCACAAAGCCAATTCAAACTGGAAATCATTCTTTGTCTTAACATGTGACAAACTTGTATTTATTCTGGAATATCAGGCTATAAAAAAATGAATATAACAACATGTGTGCAAGCCTTCAGTGCATGCACACATGGTGTTAAAAAAAATCCGGCCTCCTCCTACCCCTTCAGCCGGCCATTCCATCTCCAGAATTGGTGCATTTTTAGGAGTATTATTACACCAATATTTCCTAACATCTAGTTTAAAGATAGGATAGTACCTGCTGGCCCAGAATATCCAACGCTCTCGATCGCAAGTGCTGTCCATACCTTTCCAAAATGTGTCACTCCACAATCCAACATGTGTGTAGCTCGCCAAGTTCCTCTTTATCCCTTGGAGGCGCGTTCTTCTGGTACCAATATTAGTACACCATTCCTCTTCTACCTACAACAAATGACCCATTCTTTGCCCACAATATGGGAAAGAATGAGGGGCACAACGCCAATTTGAACTGGAAAACATTCTTTGTCTTAACGTGTGACAAACTTGTATGTATTCTGGACTATCAGGCTATAAAAAATGAATTTAACAACATGTGTGCAAGCCTTCAGTGCATGCACACATGGTGTTAAAAAAAATCCGGCCTCCTCCTACCCCTTCAGCCGGCCATTCCATCTCCAGAATTGGTGCATTTTTAGGAGTATTATTACACCAATATTTCCTAACATCTAGTTTAAAGATAGGATAGTACCTGCTGGCCCAGAATATCCAACGCTCCCGATCGCAAGTGCTGTCCATACCTTTCCCAAATGTGTTACTCCACAATCCAACATGTGTGTAGCACGCCAAGTTCCTCTTCATCCCTTGGAGGCGCGTTCTTCTGGTACCAATATTAGTACACCATTCCTCTTCTACCTACAACAAATGACCCATTCTTTGCCCACAATATGGGAAAGAATGAGGGGCACAACGCCAATTCGAACTGTTAAACATTCATTGTCTTAACGTGTGACAAACTTGTATGTATTCTGGACTATCAGGCTATAAAAAATGAATTTAACAACATGTGTGCAAGCATTCAGTGCATGCACACATGGTATTAAAAAAAATCCGGCCTCCTCCTACCCCTTCAGCCGGCCATTCCATCTCCAGAATTGGTGCATTTTTAGGAGTATTATTACACCAATATTTCCTAACATCTAGTTTAAAGATAGGATAGTACCTGCTGGCCCAGAATGTCCAACGCTCTCGATCGCAAGTGCTGTTCATACCTTTCCTAAATGTGTTTCTCCACGATCCAACAGGTGTGTAGCGCTCCAAGTTCCTCTTCATCCCTTGGAGGCGCGTTCTTCTGGTACCAATATTAGTACACTATTCCTCTTCTACCTACAACAAATGACCCATTCTTTGCCCACAATATGGGAAAGAATGAGGGGCACAACGCCAATTCGAACTGGAAAACATTCTTTGTCTTAACATGTGACAAACTTGTATGTATTCTGGACTATCAGGCTATAAAAAATGAATTTAACAACATGTGTGCAAGCCTTCAGTGCATGCACACATGGTGTTAAAAAAAATCCGGCCTCCTCCTACCCCTTCAGCCGGCCATTCCATCTCCAGAATTGGTGCATTTTTAGGAGTATTATTACACCAATATTTCCTAACATCTAGTTTAAAGATAGGATAGTACCTGCTGGCCCAGAATATCCAACGCTCCCGATCGCAAGTGCTGTCCATACCTTTCCTAAATGTGTTACTCCACAATCCAACATGTGTGTAGCGCGCCAAGTTCCTCTTCATCCCTTGGAGGCGCGTTCTTCTGGTACCAATATTAGTACACCATTCCTCTTCTACCTACAACAAATGACCCATTCTTTGCCCACAATATGGGAAAGAATGAGGGGCACAACGCCAATTCGAACTGTTAAACATTCATTGTCTTAACGTGTGACAAACTTGTATGTATTCTGGACTATCAGGCTATAAAAAATGAATTTAACAACATGTGTGCAAGCATTCAGTGCATGCACACATGGTATTAAAAAAAATCCGGCCTCCTCCTACCCCTTCAGCCGGCCAATCCATCTCCAGAATTGGTGCACTCTTAGGAGTATTATTACACCAATATTTCCTAACATCTAGTTTAAAGATAGTATAGTACCTGCTGACCCAGAATGTCCAAAGCTCCCGATCGCAAGTGCTGTCCATACCTTTCCTAAATGTGTTACTCCACGATCCAACAGGTGTGTAGCGCACCAAGTTCCTCTTCATCCCTTGAAGGCGCATTCTTCTTGTACCAATATTAGTACACCATTCCTCTTCTACCTACAACAAATGACCCATTCTTTGCCCACAATATGGGAAAGAACAGGAAAACATTCTTTGTCTTAACATGTGACAAACTTGTATGTATTCTGGACTATAAGGCTATGAAAAATGAATTTAACAACATGTGTGCAAGTCTTCAGTGCATGCCAAACTGTTGGGAAAACAAAATACTATTTCTCTCGCATAAAATAAGGCCTCATACAACCCCTTCAATGAAAAAATAAAAAAGTTATGGCTATTGAAAGGCAGAGGCAAAAACAGAAAAAATTAGCTGGTCATTAAGGTCCTTTCAGGGCCGGTTATTAAGGGGTTAAAGAATCTGCTGATAACGTCTTGGTGCCACAGATCGCATCTTCTCTGGCATGAAAGCTTACAAACCCTCTCTGCACAGAGAATCCCTGTGACATCATTAGTGATGTCACAGGGTTCCCTAGCAACCTCGCCAATGCAGAAGCAGCGCTTTAACATTCGGCAGCTATCCATATGAGTTCGTGTTTAGGGCTTTTTGTAACAGGGAATTCATTATTATATTCCCTGTCACTTTACAGGATCGGGTTGCCAGTGTGACAGCCCGATCGTAACGATGGGATTGTATGCAGGATCGCACAGTGTTATAAACATATGTAAATGAACAGGTTCCTGGCACAGGGATGAGTCCATTAGCCCACTAATTTACGTGGCTGGGGCGGGAAGGGGGTTCAATTGCACGGTACTTGGTGTCAGAAAGATGTCATACTCCACAGCAGCCACTAAATGGAGCCACCATCTAAATTTACAATCCGCATACCTTCACTATAAGCTTCCCATTCTGGATGAAGCCCCTTCTCCAGGTGATTGGTTACCGGGCACTCTCATCGAGATGAAGCTCCCCCTCTAGCGGATTGGTTCGGTTACTCGGCACCTACTACTGGATGTAGCTCATACTCGGTGGATATTGTCACCAGGGCATAATGGGGGTTGCAAAATCTGGGGGCAATATAAAATCACTTTACTATTTATACCTATCCACCTGTAGCTGTCCTGCTCTCTAAGCCACACATGGGTAAGTATATATGTAATAAACCGAAAAACTAGAGATGGAGGCTGAACCAATAAAAACTATTTTATTCTAAATTTATAGAATAGTTGAATAAATATCATATAATATAAGTAGAGATGAGCGAACTGGGAAAACCGAACCCGGTTTCGGTCCGAACTTCCGTAAAACTTCGGTTCGCAGCGAATCCGAACTTCACCGGGTTCGGCCGAACCCGTTTTGACCGAACCCGGCTACATTTTGGCGCCTGCCACATGTTACATCTAAAATGGAAGATTTCACAAGATCACCTGACATCAGGCTACCCCATAATGCCTTGCAAACGGCTCTCCCAGCCAATCGGGAGGCAGCATAGGGGCGAGCTCAAGCCTGCAATAAAAGTCTATGCACGGAGCTCAGCGGCCATTTTACAGACAGGAGCTGTAGGGATAGCATCTCTGTGCAGTAAGGGAAAGCTTTAGGAATCTAACAGGCAGGAATCCAGCAATCGAAGGGGCTCATCTACTACTCACTACTCAGCCAGTGTGTGAATACGCTTTTATAAGGGGCTCATCCCCGTTGCATCCAACTTGCAATACAGGCAGGCTTTGTAGTACTACAACGCCCAGCATTCCCTGAGTCAGTGCACAGTGGCTGATAGAAATTCTCATTCATTGCCATTTGCCAAGCCAGTGTCAGTGTGAATACGCTTTTAGAAGGGGCTCATCCCCGGCCGTTAACATAACAAACAAATAACAATACAACTTGCAATACAGGCAGCCTTTGTAGTAGTAGTAGTACTACAAGGCCCAGCATTCCCTGAGTGCACTGTGGCGTGGCTGATAGAAATTCTTATTCATTGCCATTTGCCAAGCCTGTGTCAGTGTGTCAATACGCTTTTAGAAGGGGCTCATCCCCGGCCGTTAACATAACGAAATAACAATCCAACTTGCAATACAGGCAGCCTTTGTAGTAGTAGTAGTAGTAGTAGTACTACAAGGCCCAGCATTCCCTGAGTGCACTGCGGCGTGGCTGATAGAAATTCTCATTCATTGCCATTTGCCAAGCCAGTGTCAGTGTGTGAATACGCTTTTAGAAGGGGCTCATCCCCGGCCGTTAACATAACAAACAAATAACAATCCAACTTGCAATACAGGCAGCCTATGTAGTAGTAGTAGTAGTAGTACTACAAGGCCCAGCATTCCCTGAGTGCACTGCGGCGTGGCTGATAGAAATTCTCATTCGTTGCCATTTGCCAAGCCAGTATCAGTGTGAATACGCTTTTAGAAGGGGCTCATCCCCGACCGTTAACATAACAAACAAATAACAATCCAACTTGCAATACAGGCAGCCTTTGTAGTGGACGTAATTCTACAACACCCAGCATTCCCTGAGTGCACTGCGGCGTGGCTGATAGAAATTCTCATTCATTGCCATTTGCCAAGCCAGTGTCAGTGTGTGAATACGCTTTTAGAAGGGGCTCATCCCCAGCCGTTAACATAACAAACAAATAACAATCCAACTTGCAATACAGGCAGCCTTTGTAGTAGTAGTAGTAGTAGTACTACAAGGCCCAGCATTCCCTGAGTGCACTGCGGCGTGGCTGATAGAAATTCTCATTCATTGCCATTTGCCAAGCCAGTGTCAGTGTGTGAATACGCTTTTAGAAGGGGCTCATCCCCGGCCCGTTAACATAACAAACAAATAACAATACAACTTGCAATACAGGCAGCATTTGCAGTATTAGTAGTACTACAAGGCCCAGCAAGCATTCCCTGAGTGCACTGCGGCGTGGCTGATAGAAATTCTCATTCATTGCCATTTGCCAAGCCAGTGTCAGTGTGAATACGCTTTTAGAAGGGGCTCATCCCAAGCCGTTAACATAACAAACAAATAACAATCCAACTTGCAATACAGGCAGCCTTTGTACTAGTAGTAGTAGTACTACAAGGCCCAGCATTCCCTGAGTGCACTGCGGCGTGGCTGATAGAAATTCTCATTCATTGCCATTTGCCAAGCCAGTGTCAGTGTGTGAATACGCTTTTAGAAGGGGCTCATCCCCGGCTGTTAACATAACATACAAATAACAATCCAACTTGCAATACAGGCAGCCTTTGTAGTAGTAGTAGTAGTAGTAGTAGTAGTACTACAAGGCCCAACATTCCCTGAGTGCACTGCGGCGTGGCTGATAGAAATTCTCATTCGTTGCCATTTGCCAAGCCAGTGTCAGTGTGAATACGCTTTTAGAAGCGGCTCATCCCCCGGGTTTTGATTCAACTTGCTGCACTCCAGCCGTGAAATGTCTCGTAAAAAAAAGGTTGTGAAAGGACGGGGTAGAGGAAAAAACACCCATGCCGTCTCCTCTTCCAGTCCAAATGTTGGATCTGTTGGTGCCAGACCCAGTACCAGCATTTGTGGCACAAGACATGTACCCAGTTCCACTAGTAGCAGCAGCCATGTGCCTGCTGGTAGTAGTAGCAGTATCAGCAAGCCAGACTTGTCCATCTCCTCCGGTGGGCGGGTTACTTTAGACAATACGGCCATTGTGGACTGGTTGGCTGGCTCGCGGTCATCTCAGCAGGAAGACTCTGATGATCTGGCTTCAAGCCAGGTTTTGTTGGAGTCCAGATCCTCTACAGTTCCTTGGCACAGTGACAGTAGTAATATAGGTATTTCTAGCGTTTCCATTCCTTCATCTATGTCTTCGCTCCCCCTTCCTAGCGGGAAGCCATATTTCCTGAGAGTCCTAAGAGACATCTCCTCGGGTGCGAAGGAAGATACTGAACAACATAGTGATGATGATGATTTGTTTTCCGCGAGTCAGCCAACGGAGTGTGTTGCGGCGGTGGTGGAGGTGGAAGCGGTGTCCGAGACGCATAGCTGCGGTAGTGGGGGTGTTGGTGGTGGTAGCCGTGGTGGCAGACGCAGTAATGAGGAGGGGCATGGAGCCCGCCATGATGTCACATCACATTCACAACACAGTGACAGAAGTGGCGGGGATGATGAGGAAGGCTATGATGATGATGTTGTTTTAGACAGGACGTGGGAACCAGGTGACGAGGTGATGACGGCGTCAGAGGAGGAGGGTAGTAGTGGAGGCACTGGCCGTGATAAACAGCCAAGCCGAGGTAGGGGCAGAAGTCAATCTGCAAAACGTTGCAGCGGTAGGGTCAGCTCAGGAGCCGATGACGGCGACACTGATGCTGGTGTAGGCTCCCGAAAAAAGCCTGCCAGACAAGGGGCAAGCTCGGGTGGTGGTGGTGGTGGTGGTGGACGTGGTACTACCACTTTACGGTACTCTGCCGTGTGGCAATTTTTCTGTACCTTCCCGGAGGACGAAAACATGGCACAGTGCCGTATCTGCAAGCAGAAAGAAAGGCGTGGGCAGGGCAGCAATGTAGGAACTACCGCTCTACGTAAACACATGGAGCGGCATCACAAGGCCATGTGGGACAATCGACATGCCCCACCATCATCATGTACATCTAATGAAGACCCCTCTGTCGCTGCTGCTGCTGCTGCTGCTGCTCCTGCTGCTGCTGCTCTGAGTCCCTGTCTTCTAAGTAGTAGCCAGGCCTTATCCACCATGTCGTTGTCATCATCATCATCACTGTCATCTAGTGCTCCTCCTACGTCCCGTCAGTTATCCATTACGGAATCGTTGTCCAATAAGCAACAATATATACCCAGTTATCCACTTGTCGTGCGGCTTAATTCACACCTGGCTAAGTTGTTGGTGGTGCAGTCGCTGCCGTACCACCTGGTCGACTCCGCCAGCTTCAAGCAATTGATGGCATGCGCTCAGCCTAGGTGGCGAATACCTAGCCGACATTACTTCTCCAAAACAGCTGTCCCTGCCTTGCACAAGCATGTGGAGGAAAAGGTGTGCCAGTCCTTGCAATTATCCGTGTGCAGCAGGGTACATGCCACCGTCGACACGTGGAGCAGCAACAATGGCCAGGGACAGTACATGTCTTTCACGGCCCACTGGGTCAATATTTTGCAGTCCGATGCACCACCGCAGCAATGCCAGGCATTACCACTTCCACGCTTGTATCTTTCTGGTTCAACTCCGGACACACGGCGCCTACCATCCTCCTCCTCCTACTCCTCCTCCTTGCCTTCCTCCTTGGAGGTCTTCCCGTCCCCGACAGGACACAGCGTATCTTCCACTCCTCCTCCCTCCTCTTTACATAGGTGCAAGGTGAAGCGCCACAACGCTGTCTTACACCTGCTGAGCCTGGGCGAGAAAAGCCACACAGGGCAGGAGCTGCTGCTGTGCATCAAGGAGGAAATCGCACGCTGGCTGTCTCCTCTGAAACTCACACTGGGCAATGTTGTCTCTGATAACGGGAAGAACGTTGTGGCTGCACTGCGTCTAGGTCACCTGACACACGCTCCTTGCATGGCACATGTGATCAGTCTGGTCATAACACGCTTCTTAAAGTCATATGTTGGTTTGAAGGGTGTGCTGGCCATGTCCAGGAGGGTTTGCGTTCGCTTTAGACGTTCGTATGCATTTAAGCACGCCCTCCTGGACTTGCAGCGTCAAAACAATCTCCCAGAACACAGCCTGATTTGCGACGTTCCAACACGCTGGAATTCCACCCTGCACATGTTGGACCGTCTGTACGAATAGCGGAAAGCCGTGAATGATTTCCTGATGCAGCAGACGGGCAGCGTTTGGAGCCAGTGTAATTTCGAGCTCAGGCACTGGCAGCTGGTTAGAGACGCATGTCGCATTTTGAGGCCCTTTGAAGAGGCCACACGATTTGTGAGCCGTGACGCTAGTGGAATGAACGATGTAATGCCGCTGATATTCATTATGGAGCAAACGCTCACAGCGATGATTCAGCAAAGTATGGAGGAAGGATCACATCTGGCTATGGATGTTGAGGAGGAGGAGGAGGATGAGGATGAGGAAACAGGACCTGAAGAGGAGCTGAATTTGGAGATGGAATCACAGGAAGGGATAGGGGACGAGGCAGCCGCACAACATGACAGTGATGGTGGTGATGACGAGTCTGACGACAACCTTGATGATGGACAACCATGGCAGTATGGGGCGGAGATGGAACCAACCGGGCCCTCTGAAACGCTGGCCAGGATGGCGAGCTGTACTCTTCGTTACTTGCGCGCTGACTGTCGTATTGTTAGCATGAAGCAAAGAGATGAGTACTGGATAGCCACACTTTTAGACCCTCGGTATAAAGCCAGAATGGGGGAGTTTTTTGCGCCTTCCGAGAGGGAGGCAAAATTAGCTTATTATTGAGAGAAGCTATGCATCCAGCTTGTCACGGCTTTCAAACGGCAAACACCTGCTGCAAGCATGTCTGACCGGGGGGCCACTCTCCGCTCCCCACTGTCTCATCGTTCCACCGCCTCTGGCAGAGCTACCTCTGCACTAGGCGGCGGCGGCAGCTACAGCAGCCAATTCAGTTTGGAAAATATGATGACACACATCGTAGTCACCAAGGGATGTTCACCATCACCAGGTGCAGCACCTGAGGGTATGTGCACACACACTAATTACGTCCGTAATTGACGGACGTATTTCGGCCGCAAGTACCGGACCGACCACAGTGCAGGGAGCCGGGCTCCTAGCATCATACTTATGTATGATGCTAGGAGTCCCTGCTACTCCGTGGAACTGCTGTCCCGTACTGAAAACATGATTACAGTACGGGACAGTTGTCCTGCAGAGAGGCAGGGACTCCTAGCATCGTACATAACTATGATGCTAGGAGCCCGGCTCCCTGCACTGTGTTCGGTCCGGGACTTGCGGCCGAAATACGTCCGTCAATTACGGACGTAATTAGTGTGTGTGCACATACCCTAAACAACCAGGTTCACTCGTACCTGGACTGTGCCCTTTCTCCGTCAGAAATGCTGATCCCAGACCCCATGGACTTCTGGGTCAGCAGATTGGATCATTGGCAAGAACTGGCCCAGTTTGCCATGGGTGTATTGTCTTGTCCACCCTCCAGTGTAGCGTCAGAGAGGGTATTCAGCACGGCAGGGGGCTTTGTCACTCCTAAGCGAACAAGATTGTCCGCCAACAGCTTGGAAAATCTCACGTTTCTGAAAATGAATAAAGCGTGGATCGGTGAGGATTTTAAAACCCCTTTGCCTGATGCCACTGATTAGATCTGACATTGCTGCTGCTGCTGCCGCTGCCGGCTACTACTGCCGCCTGCTACTACGGGATTCTGTCCTGTCCACTCTTTTTTTAATGTGCCGCTGTTGGTGCTGCTACTACTTCTACCACCAATCCACCCCCAGTGCCGTCTGCTACAAGCAGGCCTGCCCCACCACAGGGCTTTGTCCTGTGACTGTCGTCCAGTCTCTTTTTTTAATGTGCTACTACTACTACTACTACCACCCTTGCTGTCTGTGTTGGCTACCTATTCTACCACCAATACACCTCCACTGCCGTCTGCTACAAGCAGGCCTGCCCCACCACAGGGCTTTGTCCTGTGACTGTCGTCCAGTCTCTTTTTTTAATGTGCTGCTACTACTACTACCAGTCTACCACCCTTGCTGTCTGTGTTGAATGGCTACCTCTACTACCACCAATACACCTCCACTGCCGCCCGTCTGCTACAAGCAGGACTGAGGCCTGCCCCAACACAGGGCTTTGTCCTGTGACTGTCGTCCAGTCTCTTTTTTTAATGTGCTACTACTACTACTACTACTACCACTCTTGCTGTCTGTGTTGGCTACCTCTACTACCACCAATACTCCTCCACTGCCGTCTGCTACAAGCAGGCCTGCCCCACCACAGGGCTTTGTCCTGTGACTGTCGTCCAGTCTCTTTTTTTAATGTGCTGCTACTACTACTACCAGTCTACCACCCTTGCTGTCTGTGTTGAATGGCTACCTCTACTACCACCAATACACCTCCACTGCCGTCTGCTACAAGCAGGCCTGCCCCACCACAGGGCTTTGTCCTGTGACTGTCGTCCAGTCTCTTTTTTTAATGTGCTGCTACTACCGTGTTTCCCCGATAGTAAGACACCCCCGATTGTAAGACGTATCGGGGGTTTCAGGGGGGTTGGCTAATATAAGCCGTACCCCGAAAGTAAGACATATGTCTTACTTTCGGGGAAACACGGGGGTATTGCCGCCTCCTGCCCACTTCCGCGCCGCCCCCCTCTCCATACGTCACCGCGCCGTCCCCTGCACTTGCTCCTGCTGCAACTGCCGGAATCGAAGCGCGCGCCGATTCCGGCAGTTTAACCCATTAAATGCCGCTGTCAATAGTGACAGCGGCATTTAATGTGTTTGACAGAGGGGGGAGCTCCCTCTGTCACCCGATCGGCGCCCCCGCAAACAAATCGCGGGTCGCCGTCGGGTTTCCATGACAGCCGGGGGTCTAACAAAGACCCCCAGGTCTGCCTTCAGCATCTGCCTGTTAGGCGATGCCGGAGGCATGACCTAATAGGTTGCCTGTCAGTTTTACACTGACAGGCAATAATGCTTCGGTATACTAAGTATACCAAAGCATTATATATGCGATCGGCACATCGCATAGTGAAGTCCCCTGGTGGGACTAAAAAAAAAAATGTAAAACAGTTAAATAAAGTTTGTGAAAAAAAAAAAAAAAAATTCGACAATTTTTTTACAATATAAGACATACCCCGAAAGTAAGACATAGTGGGGCTTTTGGGGATAAAAAGAAAGTAAGACACTGTCTTACTTTCGGGGAAACACGGTACTACTACCAGTCTACCACCCTTGCTGTCTGTGTTGAATGGATACCTCTACTACCACCTATACTCCTCCACTGCCGCCCATCTGCTACAAACAGGCCTGAGGCCTGCCCCACCACAGGGCTTTGTCCTGTGATTGTCGTCCAGTCTCTTTTTTTAATGTGCTGCTACTACTAGTACCACCCTTGCTGTCTGTGTTGGCTACCTCTACTACCACCAATACACCTCCACTGCCGTCTGCTACAAGCAGGCCTGAGGCCTGCCCCACCACAGGGCTGTGTCCTGTGACTGTCGTCCAGTCTCTTTTTTTAATGTGCTACTACTACTACTACTACTACTACTACCACCCTTGCTGTCTGTGTTGGCTACCTCTACTACCACCAATACTCCTCCACTGCCGTCTGCTACAAGCAGGCCTGCCCCACCACAGGGCTTTGTCCTGTGACTGTCGTCCAGTCTCTTTTTTTAATGTGCTGCTACTACTACTACCAGTCTACCACCCTTGCTGTCTGTGTTGAATGGCTACCTCTACTACCACCAATACACCTCCACTGCCGTCTGCTACAAGCAGGCCTGCCCCACCACAGGGCTTTGTCCTGTGACTGTCGTCCAGTCTCTTTTTTTAATGTGCTGCTACTACTACTACCAGACTACCACCCTTGTTGTCTGTGTTGAATGGCTACCTCTACTACCACCTATACACCTACACTGCCGCCCGTCTGCTACAAGCAGGCCTGAGGCCTGCCCCACCACAGGGCTTTGTCCTGTGACTGTCGTCCAGTCTCTTTTCTTAATGTGCTACTACTACTACTACTACTACCATCCTTGCTGTCTGTGTTGGCTAACTCTACTACCACCAATACACCTCCACTGCCGTCTGCTACAAGCAGCCTTGAGGCCTGCCCCACCACAGGGCTTTGTCCTGTGACTGTCGTCCAGTCTCTTTTTTTAATGTGCTACTACTACTACTACTACCACCCTTGCTGTCTGTGTTGGCTACCTCTACTACCACCAATACATCTCCACTGCCGTCTGCTACAAGCAGGCCTGCCCCACCACAGGGCTTTGTTCTGTGACTGTCGTCCAGTCTCTTTTTTTAATGTGCTGCTACTACTAGTACCACCCTTGCTGTCTCTGTTGGTTACCTCTACTACCACCAATACACCTCCACTGCCGTCTGCTACAAGCAGGCCTGAGGCCTGCCCCACCACAGTGCTTTGTCCTGTGACTGTCGTCCAGTCTCTTTTTTTTAATGTGCTACTACTACTACTACTACTACTACCACCCTTGCTGTCTGTGTTGGCTACCTCTACTACCACCAATACACCTCCACTGCTGTCTGATACAAGCAGGCCTGCCCCACCACAGGGCTTTGTCCTGTGACTGTCGTCCAGTCTCTTTTTTTAATGTGCTGCTACTACTACTACCAGTCTACCACCCTTGCTGTCTGTGTTGAATGGCTACCTCTACTACCACCAATACACCTCCACTGCCGTCTGCTGCAAGCAGGCCTGAGGCCTGCCCCACCACAGGGCTTTGTCCTGAGACTGTCGTCCAGTCTCTTTTTTTAATGTGCTACTACTACTACTACTACCACCCTTGCTGCCTGTGTTGGCTACCTCTACTACCACCAAAACACCTCCACTGCCGTCTGCTACAAGCAGGCCTGCCCCACCACAGGGCTTTGTCCTGTGACTGTCGTCCAGTCTCTTTTTTTAATGTGCTGCTACTACTACTACCAGTCTACCACCGTTGACAGCGGCATTTAATGTGTTTGACAGAGGGGGGAGCTCCCTCTGTCACCCGATCGGCGCCCCCGCAAACAAATCGCGGGTCGCCGTCGGGTTTCCATGACAGCCGGGGGTCTAACAAAGACCCCCAGGTCTGCCTTCAGCATCTGCCTGTTAGGCGATGCCGGAGGCATGACCTAATAGGTTGCCTGTCAGTTTTACACTGACAGGCAATAATGCTTCGGTATACTAAGTATACCAAAGCATTATATATGCGATCGGCACATCGCATAGTGAAGTCCCCTGGTGGGACTAAAAAAAAAAATGTAAAACAGTTAAATAAAGTTTGTGAAAAAAAAAAAAAAAAATTCGACAATTTTTTTACAATATAAGACATACCCCGAAAGTAAGACATAGTGGGGCTATTGGGGATAAAAAGAAAGTAAGACACTGTCTTACTTTCGGGGAAACACGGTACTACTACCAGTCTACCACCCTTGCTGTCTGTGTTGAATGGATACCTCTACTACCACCTATACTCCTCCACTGCCGCCCATCTGCTACAAACAGGCCTGAGGCCTGCCCCACCACAGGGCTTTGTCCTGTGATTGTCGTCCAGTCTCTTTTTTTAATGTGCTGCTACTACTAGTACCACCCTTGCTGTCTGTGTTGGCTACCTCTACTACCACCAATACACCTCCACTGCCGTCTGCTACAAGCAGGCCTGAGGCCTGCCCCACCACAGGGCTGTGTCCTGTGACTGTCGTCCAGTCTCTTTTTTTAATGTGCTACTACTACTACTACTACTACTACTACCACCCTTGCTGTCTGTGTTGGCTACCTCTACTACCACCAATACTCCTCCACTGCCGTCTGCTACAAGCAGGCCTGCCCCACCACAGGGCTTTGTCCTGTGACTGTCGTCCAGTCTCTTTTTTTAATGTGCTGCTACTACTACTACCAGTCTACCACCCTTGCTGTCTGTGTTGAATGGCTACCTCTACTACCACCAATACACCTCCACTGCCGTCTGCTACAAGCAGGCCTGCCCCACCACAGGGCTTTGTCCTGTGACTGTCGTCCAGTCTCTTTTTTTAATGTGCTGCTACTACTACTACCAGACTACCACCCTTGTTGTCTGTGTTGAATGGCTACCTCTACTACCACCTATACACCTACACTGCCGCCCGTCTGCTACAAGCAGGCCTGAGGCCTGCCCCACCACAGGGCTTTGTCCTGTGACTGTCGTCCAGTCTCTTTTCTTAATGTGCTACTACTACTACTACTACTACCATCCTTGCTGTCTGTGTTGGCTAACTCTACTACCACCAATACACCTCCACTGCCGTCTGCTACAAGCAGCCTTGAGGCCTGCCCCACCACAGGGCTTTGTCCTGTGACTGTCGTCCAGTCTCTTTTTTTAATGTGCTACTACTACTACTACTACCACCCTTGCTGTCTGTGTTGGCTACCTCTACTACCACCAATACATCTCCACTGCCGTCTGCTACAAGCAGGCCTGCCCCACCACAGGGCTTTGTTCTGTGACTGTCGTCCAGTCTCTTTTTTTAATGTGCTGCTACTACTAGTACCACCCTTGCTGTCTCTGTTGGTTACCTCTACTACCACCAATACACCTCCACTGCCGTCTGCTACAAGCAGGCCTGAGGCCTGCCCCACCACAGTGCTTTGTCCTGTGACTGTCGTCCAGTCTCTTTTTTTTAATGTGCTACTACTACTACTACTACTACTACCACCCTTGCTGTCTGTGTTGGCTACCTCTACTACCACCAATACACCTCCACTGCTGTCTGATACAAGCAGGCCTGCCCCACCACAGGGCTTTGTCCTGTGACTGTCGTCCAGTCTCTTTTTTTAATGTGCTGCTACTACTACTACCAGTCTACCACCCTTGCTGTCTGTGTTGAATGGCTACCTCTACTACCACCAATACACCTCCACTGCCGTCTGCTGCAAGCAGGCCTGAGGCCTGCCCCACCACAGGGCTTTGTCCTGAGACTGTCGTCCAGTCTCTTTTTTTAATGTGCTACTACTACTACTACTACCACCCTTGCTGCCTGTGTTGGCTACCTCTACTACCACCAAAACACCTCCACTGCCGTCTGCTACAAGCAGGCCTGCCCCACCACAGGGCTTTGTCCTGTGACTGTCGTCCAGTCTCTTTTTTTAATGTGCTGCTACTACTACTACCAGTCTACCACCGTTGCTGTCTGTGTTGAATGGCTACCTCTACTACCACTAATACACCTCCACTGCCGCCCGTCTGCTACAAGCAGGCCTGAGGCCTGCCCCACCACAGGGCTTTGTCCTGTGACTGTCGTCCAGTCTCTTTTTTTAATGTGCTACTACTACTACTACTGCCACTCTTGCTGTCTGTGTTGGCTACCTCTACTACCACCAATACACCTCCTCTGCCGTCTGCTACAAGCAGGCCTGCCCCACCACAGGGCTTTGTCCTGTGACTGTCGTCCAGTCTCTTTTTTTAATGTGCTGCTACTACTAGTACCACCCTTGATGTCTGTGTTGGTTTACCTCTACTACCACCAATACACCTCCACTGCCGTCTGCTACAAGCAGGCCTGCCCTACCACAGGGCTTTGTCCTGTGAATGTCGTCCAGTCTCTTTTTTTAATGTGCTACTACTACTACTACTACTACTACTACCACCCTTGCTGTCTGTGTTGGCTACCTCTACTACCACCAATACACCTCCACTGCCGTCTGCTACAAGCAGGCCTGCCCCACCACAGGGCTTTGTCCTGTGACTGTCGTCCAGTCTCTTTTTTTAATGTGCTGCTACTACTACTACTACTAGTCTACCACCCTTGCTGTCTGTGTTGAATGGCTACCTCTACTACCACCAATACACCTCCACTGCCGCCCGTCTGCTACAAGCAGGCCTGAGGCCTGCCCCGCCACAGGGCTTTGTCCTGTGACTGTCCAGTCTCTTTTTTTAATGTGCTGCTACTACTACTACCAGTCTACCACCCTTGCTGTCTGTGTTGAATGGCTACCTCTACTACCACCAATACACCTCCACTGCCGTCTGCTACAAGCAGGCCTGAGGCCTGACCCACCACAGGGCTTTGTCCTGTGATTGTCGTCCAGTCTCTTTTTTTAATGTGCTACTACTACTACTACTACAACTACCGCCCTTGCTGTCTGTGTTGGCTACCTCTACTACCAGCAATACACCTCCACTGCCGTCTGCTACAAGCAGGCCTGCCCCACCACAGGGCTTTGTCCTGTGACTGTCGTCCAGTCTCTTTTTTTAATGTGCTGCTAATACTACTACCAGTCTACCACCCTTGCTGTTTGTGTTGAATGGCTACCTCTACTACCACCAATACACCTCCACTGCCGCCCGTCTGCTACAAACAGGCCTGAGGCCTGCCCCACAACAGGGCTTTGTCCTGTGACTGTCGTCCAGTCTCTTTTTTTAATGTGCTACTACTACTACTACTACCACCCTTGCTGTCTGTGTTGGCTACCTCTACTACCACCAATACATCTCCACTGCCGTCTGCTACAAGCAGGCCTGCCCCACCACAGGGCTTTGTCCTGTGACTGTCGTCCAGTCTCTTTTTTTAATGTGCTGCTACTACTAGTACCACCCTTGCTGTCTCTGTTGGCTACCTCTACTACCACCAATACACCTCCACTGCCGTCTGCTACAAGAAGGCCTGAGGCCTGCCCCACCACAGGGCTTTGTCCTGTGACTGTCGTCCAGTCTCTTTTTTTAATGTGCTACTACTACTACTACTACTACTACCACCCTTGCTGTCTGTGTTGGCTACCTCTACTACCACCAATACACCTCCACTGCTGTCTGCTACAAGCAGGCCTGCCCCACCACAGGGCTTTGTCCTGTGACTGTCGTCCAGTCTCTTTTTTTTAATGTGCTGCTACTATTACTACCATTCTACCACCCTTGCTGTCTGTGTTGAATGGCTACCTCTACTACCACCAATACACCTCCACTGCCGTCTGCTACAAGCAGGCCTGTGGCCTGCCCCACCACAGGGCTTTGTCCTGTGACTGTCGTCCAGACTGTTTTTTTAATGTGCTACTACTACTACTACTACTACTACTACTACTACTACTACTACTACTACCACCCTTCCTGTCTGTGTTGGCTACCTCTACTACCACCAATACACCTCCACTGCCGTCTGCTACAAGCAGGCCTGCCCCACCACAGGGCTTTGTCCTGTGACTGTCGTCCAGTCTCTTTTTTTAATGTGCTGCTACTACTACTACTACCAGTCTACCACCCTTGCTGTCTGTGTTGAATGGCTACCTCTACTACCACCAAAACACCTCCACTGCCGTCTGCTACAAGCAGGCCTGAGGCCTGCCCCACCACAGGGCTTTGTCCTGTGACTGTCATCCAGTCTCTTTTTTTAATGTGCTGCTACTACTACTACTACCAGTCTACCACCCTTGCTGTCTGGGTTGAATGGCTACCTCTACTACCACCAATACACCTCCACTGCCGTCTGCTGCAAGCAGGCCTGAGGCCTGCCCCACCACAGGGCTTTGTCCTGAGACTGTCGTCCAGTCTCTTTTTTTAATGTGCTACTACTACTACTACTACCACCCTTGCTGCCTGTGTTGGCTACCTCTACTACCACCAAAACACCTCCACTGCCGTCTGCTACAAGCAGGCCTGCCCCACCACAGGGCTTTGTCCTGTGACTGTCGTCCAGTCTCTTTTTTTAATGTGCTGCTACTACTACTACCAGTCTACCACCGTTGCTGTCTGTGTTGAATGGCTACCTCTACTACCACTAATACACCTCCACTGCCGCCCGTCTGCTACAAGCAGGCCTGAGGCCTGCCCCACCACAGGGCTTTGTCCTGTGACTGTCGTCCAGTCTCTTTTTTTAATGTGCTACTACTACTACTACTGCCACTCTTGCTGTCTGTGTTGGCTACCTCTACTACCACCAATACACCTCCTCTGCCGTCTGCTACAAGCAGGCCTGCCCCACCACAGGGCTTTGTCCTGTGACTGTCGTCCAGTCTCTTTTTTTAATGTGCTGCTACTACTAGTACCACCCTTGATGTCTGTGTTGGTTTACCTCTACTACCACCAATACACCTCCACTGCCGTCTGCTACAAGCAGGCCTGCCCTACCACAGGGCTTTCTCCTGTGAATGTCGTCCAGTCTCTTTTTTTAATGTGCTACTACTACTACTACTACCACCCTTGCTGTCTGTGTTGGCTACCTCTACTACCACCAATACATCTCCACTGCCGTCTGCTACAAGCAGGCCTGCCCCACCACAGGGCTTTGTCCTGTGACTGTCGTCCAGTCTCTTTTTTTAATGTGCTGCTACTACTAGTACCACCCTTGCTGTCTCTGTTGGCTACCTCTACTACCACCAATACACCTCCACTGCCGTCTGCTACAAGAAGGCCTGAGGCCTGCCCCACCACAGGGCTTTGTCCTGTGACTGTCGTCCAGTCTCTTTTTTTAATGTGCTACTACTACTACTACTACTACCACCCTTGCTGTCTGTGTTGGCTACCTCTACTACCACCAATACACCTCCACTGCTGTCTGCTACAAGCAGGCCTGCCCCACCACAGGGCTTTGTCCTGTGACTGTCGTCCACTCTCTTTTTTTTAATGTGCTGCTACTATTACTACCATTCTACCACCCTTGCTGTCTGTGTTGAATGGCTACCTCTACTACCACCAATACACCTCCACTGCCGTCTGCTACAAGCAGGCCTGTGGCCTGCCCCACCACAGGGCTTTGTCCTGTGACTGTCGTCCAGACAGTTTTTTTAATGTGCTACTACTACTACTACTACTACTACTACTACCACCCTTCCTGTCTGTGTTGGCTACCTCTACTACCACCAATACACCTCCACTGCCGTCTGCTACAAGCAGGCCTGCCCCACCACAGGGCTTTGTCCTGTGACTGTCGTCCAGTCTCTTTTTTAAATGTGCTGCTACTACTACTACTACCAGTCTACCACCCTTGCTGTCTGTGTTGAATGGCTACCTCTACTACCACCAAAACACCTCCACTGCCGTCTGCTACAAGCAGGCCTGAGGCCTGCCCCACCACAGGGCTTTGTCCTGTGACTGTCGTCCAGTCTCTTTTTTTAATGTGCTGCTACTACTACTACTACCAGTCTACCACCCTTGCTGTCTGTGTTGAATGGCTACCTCTACTACCACCAAAACACCTCCACTGCCGTCTGCTACAAGCAGGCCTGAGGCCTGCCCCACCACAGGGCTTTGTCCTGTGACTGTCGTCCAGTCTCTTTTTTTAATGTGCTGCTACTACTACTACCAGTCTACCACCCTTGCTGTCTGTGTTGAATGGCTACCTCTACTACCACTAATACACCTCCACTGCCGCCCGTCTGCTACAAGCAGGCCTGAGGCCTGCCCCACCACAGGGCTTTGTCCTGTGACTGTCGTCCAGTCTCTTTTTTTAATGTGCTACTACTACTACTACTGCCACTCTTGCTGTCTGTGTTGGCTACCTCTACTACCACCAATTTACCTCCTCTGCCGTCTGCTACAAGCAGGCCTGCCCCACCACAGGGCTTTGTCCTCTGACTGTCGTCCAGTCTCTTTTTTTAATGTGCTGCTACTACTAGTACCACCCTTGATGTCTGTGTTGGCTACCTCTACTACCACCAATACACCTCCACTGCCGTCTGCTACAAGCAGGCCTGCCCTACCACAGGGCTTTGTCCTGTGAATGTCGTCCAGTCTCTTTTTTTAATGTGCTACTACTACTACTACTACTACTACCACCCTTGCTGTCTGTGTTGGCTACCTCTACTACCACCAATACACCTCCACTGCCATCTGCTACAAGCAGGCCTGCCCCACCACAGGGCTTTGTCCTGTGACTGTCGTCCAGTCTCTTTTTTTAATGTGCTACTACTACTACTACTACCAGTCTACCACCCTTGCTGTCTGAGTTGAATGGCTACCTCTACTACCACCAATACACCTCCACTGCCGCCCGTCTGCTACAAGCAGGCCTGAGGCCTGCCCCACCACAGGGCTTTGTCCTGTGACTGTCCAGTCTCTTTTTTTAATGTGCTGCTACTACTACTACCAGTCTACCACCCTTGCTGTCTGTGTTGAATGGCTACCTCTACTACCACCAATACACCTCCACTGCCGTCTGCTACAAGCAGGCCTGATGCCTGACCCACCACAGGGCTTTGTCCTGTGACTGTCGTCCAGTCTCTTTTTTTAATGTGCTACTACTACTACTACTACTACTACCACCCTTGCTGTTTGTGTTGGCTACCTCTACTACCACCAATACTCCTCCACTGCCGTCTGCTACAAGCAGGCCTGCCCCACCACAGGGCTTTGTCCTGTGACTGTCGTCCAGTCTCTTTTTTTAATGTGCTGCTACTACAACTACCAGTCTACCACCCTTGCTGTCTGTGTTGAATGGCTACCTCTACTACCACCAATACACCTCCACTGCCGTCTGCTACGAGCAGGCCTGCCCCACCACAGGGCTTTGTCCTGTGACTGTCGTCCAGTCTCTTTTTTTAATGTGCTGCTACTACTACTACCAGTCTACCACCCTTGCTGTCTGTGTTGAATGGCTACCTCTACTACCACCTATACACCTACACTGCCGCCCGTCTGCTACAAGCAGGCCTGAGGCCTGCCCCACCACAGGGCTTTGTCCTGTGACTGTCGTCCAGTCTCTTTTCTTAATGTGCTACTACTACTACTACTACTACCACCCTTGCTGTCTGTGTTGAATGGCTACCTCTACTACCACCAATACACCTCCACTGCCGTCTGCGACAAGCATGCCTGAGGCCTGACCCACCACAGGGCTTTGTCCTGTGACTGTCGTCCTGTCTCTTTTTTTAATGTGCTACTACTACTACTACTACTACCACCCTTGCTGTCTGTGTTGAATGGCTACCTCTACTACCACCAATACACCTCCACTGCCGCCCGTCTGCTACAAGCAGGCCTGAGGCCTGCCCCACCACAGAGCTTTGTCCTGTGACTGTCCAGTCTCTTTTTTTTAATGTGCTGCTACTACTACTACCAGTCTACCACCCTTGCTGTCTGTGTTGAATGGCTACCTCTACTACCAGCAATACACCTCCACTTCCGTCTGCTACAAGCAGGCCTGCCCCACCACATGGCTTTGGCCTGTGACTGTCGTCCAATCTCTTTTTTTAATGTGCTGCTACTACTACTACCAGTCTACCACCCTTGTTGTTTGTGTTGAATGGCTACCTCTACTACCACCAATACACCTCAACTGCCGCCCGTCTGCTACAAGCAGGCCTGAGGCCTGCCCCACCACAGGGCTTTGTCCTGTGACTGTCCAGTCTCTTTTTTTAATGTGCTACTACTACTACTACTAATACTACTACTACCACCCTTCCTGTCTGAGTTGGCTACCTCTACTACCACCAATACACCTCCACTGCCGTCTGCTACAAGCAGGCCTGGCCCACCACAGGGTTTTGTCCTGTGACTGTCGTCCAGTCTCTTTTTTTAATGTGCTACTACTACTACTACTACTACTACTACCACTCTTGCTGTCTGTGTTGGCTACCTCTACTACCACCAATACACCTCCACTGCCGCCCGCTTGCTACAAGCAGGCCTGAGGCCTGCCCCACCACAGGGCTTTGTCCTGTGACTGTCCAGTCTCTTTTTTTAATGTGCTGCTACTACTACTACCAGTCTACCACCCTTGCTGTCTGTGTTGAATGGCTACCTCTACTACCACCAATACACCTCCACTGCCGTCTGCTACAAGCAGGCCTGAGGCCTGCCCCACCACAGGGCTTTGTCCTGTGACTGTCGTCCAGTCTCTTTTTTTAATGTGCTACTACTACTACTACTACCACCCTAGCTGCCTGTGTTGGCTACCGCTACTACCACCAATACACCTCCACTGCCGTCTGCTACAAGCAGGCCTGCCCCACCACAGGGCTTTGTCCTGTGACTGTCGTCCAGTCTCTTTTTTTAATGTGCTGCTACTACTACTACCAGTCTACCACCCTTGCTGTCTGTGTTGAATGGCTACCTCTACTACCACTAATACACCTCCACTGCCCCCCGTCTGCTACAAGCAGGCCTGAGGCCTGCCCCACCACAGGGCTTTGTCCTGTGACTTTCGTCCAGTCTCTTTTTTTAATGTGCTGCTACTACTAGTACCACCCTTGATGTCTGTGTTGGCAACCTCTACTACCACCTATACACCTCCACTGCCGTCTGCTACTAGCAGGCCTGCCCCACCACAGGGCTTTGTCCTGTGACTGTCGTCCAGTCTCTTTTTTTAATGTGCTGCTACTACTACTACTACCAGTCTACCACCCTTGCTGTCTGTGTTGAATGGTTACCTCTACTACCACCAATACACCTCCACTGCCGTCTGCTACAAGCAGGCCTGCCCCACCACAGGGCTTTGTCCTGTGACTGTCGTCCAGTCTCTTTTTTTAATGTGCTACTACTACTACTACTACCAGTCTACCACCCTTGCTGTCTGTGTTGAATGGCTACCTCTACTACCACCATTACACCTCCACTGCCGCCCGTCTGCTACAAGCAGGCCTGAGGCCTGCCCCACCACAGGGCTTTGTCCTGTGACTGTCCAGTCTCTTTTTTTAATGTGCTGCTACTACTACTACCAGTCTACCACCCTTGCTGTTTGTGTTGAATGGCTACCTCTACTACCACCAATACACCTCCACTGCCGCCCGTCTGCTACAAACAGGCCTGAGGCCTGCCCCACCACAGGGCTTTGTCCTGTGATTGTCGTCCAGTCTCTTTTTTTAATGTGCTGCTACTACTAGTACCACCCTTGCTGTCTGTGTTGGCTACCTCTACTACCACCAATACACCTCCACTGCCGTCTGCTACAAGCAGGCCTGAGGCCTGCCCCACCACAGGGCTTTGTCCTGTGACTGTCGTCCAGTCTCTTTTTTTAATGTGCTACTACTACTACTACTACTACCACCCTTGCTGTCTGTGTTGGCTACCTCTACTACCACCAATACACCTCCACTGCCGTCTGCTACAAGCAGGCCTGCCCCACCACAGGGCTTTGTCCTGTGACTGTCGACCAGTCTCTTTTTTTAATGTGCTGCTACTACTACTACCAGTCTACCACCCTTGCTGTCTGTGTTGAATGGCTACCTCTACTACCACCTATACACCTCCACTGCCGTCTGCTACAAGCAGGCCTGCCCCACCACAGGGCTTTGTCCTGTGACTGTCCAGTCTCTTTTTTTAATGTGCTGCTACTACTACTACTACCAGTCTACCACCCTTGCTGTCTGTGTTGAATGGCTACCTCTACTACCACCTATACACCTCCACTGCCGCCCGTCTGCTACAAGCAGGCCTGAGGCCTGCCCCACCACAGGGCTTTGTCCTATGACTGTCGTCCAGTCTCGTTATTTAATGTGCTGCTACTACTAGTACCAACCTTGCTGTCTGTATTGGCTACCTCTACTACCACCAATACACCTCCACTGCCGTCTGCTACAAGCAGGCCTGAGGCCTGCCCCACCACAGGGCTTTGTCCTGTGACTGTCGTCCAGTCTCTTTTTTTAATGTGCTACTACTACTACTACTACTACCACCCTTGCTGTCTGTGTTGGCTACCTCTACTACCACCAATACACCTCCACTGCCGTCTGCTACAAGCAGGCCTGCCCCACCACAGGGCTTTGTCCTGTGACTGTCGACCAGTCTCTTTTTTTAATGTGCTGCTACTACTACTACCAGTCTACCACCCTTGCTGTCTGTGTTGAATGGCTACCTCTACTACCACCAATACACCTCCACTGCCGTCTGCTACAAGCAGGCCTGCCCCACCACAGGGCTTTGTCCTGTGACTGTCGTCCAGTCTCTTTTTTTAATGTGCTGCTACTACTACTATCAGTCTACCACCCTTGCTGTCTGTGTTGAATGACTACCTCTACTACCACCTATACACCTCCACTGCCGTCTGCTACAAGCAGGCCTGCCCCACCACAGGGCTTTGTCCTGTGACTGTCCAGTCTCTTTTTTTAATGTGCTGCTACTACTACTACCAGTCTACCACCCTTGCTGTCTGTGTTGAATGGCTACCTCTACTACCACCAATACACCTCCACTGCCGTCTGCTACAAGCAGGCCTGAGGCCTGACCCACCACAGGGCTTTGTCCTGTGACTGTCGTCCAGTCTCTTTTTTAAATGTGCTACTACTACTACTACTACCACCCTTGCTGTCTGTGTTGGCTACCTCTACTACCAGCAATACACCTCCACTGCCGTCTGCTACAAGCAGGCCTGCCCCACCACAGGGCTTTGTCCTGTGACTGTCGTCCAGTCTCTTTTCTTAATGTGCTGCTACTACTACTACTAGTCTACCACCCTTGCTGTCTGTGTTGAATGGCTACCTCTACTACCACCAATACACCTCCACTGCCGTCTGCTACAAGCAGGCCTGAGGCCTGCCCCACCACAGGGCTTTGTCCTGTGACTGTCGTCCAGACTCTTTTTTTAATGTGCTGCTACTACTAGTACCAGACCTTGCTGTCTGTGTTGGCTACCTCTACTATCACCAATACACCTCCACTGCCGTCTGCTACAAGCAGCCCTGAGGCCTGCCCCACCACAGGGCTTTGTCCTGTGACTGTCGTCCAGTCTCTTTTTTTAATGTGCTACTACTACTACTACTACCACCCTTGCTGTCTGTGTTGGCTACCTCTACTACCTCCAATACATCTCCACTGCCGTCTGCTACAAGCAGGCCTGCCCCACCACAGGGCTTTGTCCTGTGACTGTCGTCCAGTCTCTTTTTTTAATGTGCTGCTACTACCACTACCAGTCTACCACCCTTGCTGTCTGTGTTAAATGGCTACCTCTACTACCACCAATACACCTCCACTGCCGCCCGTCTGCTGCAAGCAGGCCTGAGGCCTGCCCCACCACAGGGCTTTGTTCTGTGACTGTCGTCCAGTCTCTTTTTTTTAATGTGCTACTACTACTACTACTACTACTACTACTACTACCTCCCTTGCTGTCTGTGTTGCCTACCTCTACTACCACCAATACACCTCCACTGCCGTCTGCTACAAGCAGGCCTGCCCCACCACAGGGCTTTGTCTTGTGACTGTCCAGTCTCTTTTTTTAATGTTCTGCTACTACTACTACCAGTCTACCACCCTTGCTGTCTGTGTTGAATGGCTACCTCTACTACCACCAATACACCTCCACTGCCGTCTGCTACAAGCAGGCCTGAGGCCTGACCCACCACAGGGCTTTGTCCTGTGACTGTCGTCCAGTCTCTTTTTTTAATGTGCTACTACTACTACTACTACTACTACTACTACTACTACCACCCTTGCTGTCTGTGTTGGCTACCTCTACTACCACCAATACACCTCCACTGCCGTCTGCTACAAGCAGGCCTGCCCCACCACAGGGCTTTGTCCTGTGACTGTCGTCCAGTCTCTTTTTTTAATGTGCTGCTACTACCACTACCAGTCTACCACCCTTGCTGTCTGTGTTAAATGGCTACCTCTACTACCACCAATACACCTCCACTGCCGCCCGTCTGCTGCAAGCAGGCCTGAGGCCTGCCCCACCACAGGGCTTTGTTCTGTGACTGTCGTCCAGTCTCTTTTTTTAATGTGCTACTACTACTAGTACTACTACCACCCTTGCTGTCTGTGTTGGCTACCTCTACTACCACCAATACACCTCCACTGCCGTCTGCTACAAGTAGCCCTGAGGCCTGCCCCACCACAGGGCTTTGTCCTGTGACTGTCGTCCAGTCTCTTTTTTTAATGTGCTACTACTACTACTACTACCACCCTTGCTGTCTGTGTTGGCTACCTCTACTACCTCCAATACATCTCCACTGCCGTCTGCTACAAGCAGGCCTGCCCCACCACAGGGCTTTGTCCTGTGACTGTCGTCCAGTTTCTTTTTTTAATGTGCTGCTACTACTACTACCAGTCTACCACCCTTGCTGTCTGTGTTGAATGGCTACCTCTACTACCACCAATACACCTCCACTGCCGTCTGCTACAAGCAGGCCTGAGGCCTGCCCCACCACAGGGCTTTGTCCTGTGACTGTCGTCCAGTCTCTTTTTTTTAATGTGCTACTACTACTACTACTACTACTACTACCTCCCTTGCTGTCTGTGTTGGCTACCTCTACTACCACCAATACACCTCCACTGCCGTCTGCTACAAGCAGGCCTGAGGCCTGCCCCACCACAGGGCTTTGTCTTGTGACTGTCCAGTCTCTTTTTTTAATGTGCTGCTACTACTACTACCAGTCTACCACCCTTGCTGTCTGTGTTGAATGGCTACCTCTACTACCACCAATACACCTCCACTGCCGTCTGCTACAAGCAGGCCTGAGGCCTGACCCACCACAGGGCTTTGTCCTGTGACTGTCGTCCAGTCTCTTTTTTTAATGTGCTACTACTACTACTACTACTACTACTACTACTACTACTACCACCCTTGCTGTCTGTGTTGGCTACCTCTACTACCACCAATACACCTCCACTGCCGTCTGCTACAAGCAGGCCTGCCCCACCACAGGGCTTTGTCCTGTGACTGTCGTCCAGTCTCTTTTTTTAATGTGCTGCTACTACCACTACCAGTCTACCACCCTTGCTGTCTGTGTTAAATGGCTACCTCTACTACCACCAATACACCTCCACTGCCGCCCGTCTGCTGCAAGCAGGCTTGAGGCCTGCCCCACCACAGGGCTTTGTTCTGTGACTGTCGTCCAGTCTCTTTTTTTAATGTGCTACTACTACTACTACCACCCTTGCTGTCTGTGTTGGCTACCTCTACTACCACCAATACACCTCCACTGCCGTCTGCTACAAGTAGCCCTGAGGCCTGCCCCACCACAGGGCTTTGTCCTGTGACTGTCGTCCAGTCTCTTTTTTTAATGTGCTACTACTACTACTACTACCACCCTTGCTGTCTGTGTTGGCTACCTCTACTACTATCACCATTACACCTCCACTGCCGTCTGCTACAAGCAGGCCTGCCCCACCACAGGGCTTTGTCCTGTGACTGTCGACCAGTCTCTTTTCTTAATGTGCTGCTACTACTACTACCAGTCTACCACCCTTGCTGTCTGTGTTGAATGGCTACCTCTACTACCACCAATACACCTCCACTGCCGTCTGCTACAAGCAGGCCTGCCCCACCACAGGGCTTTGTCCTGTGACTGTCGTCCAGTCTCTTTTTTTAATGTGCTGCTACTACTACTATCAGTCTACCACCCTTGCTGTCTGTGTTGAATGACTACCTCTACTACCACCTATACACCTCCACTGCCGTCTGCTACAAGCAGGCCTGCCCCACCACAGGGCTTTGTCCTGTGACTGTCCAGTCTCTTTTTTTAATGTGCTGCTACTACTACTACCAGTCTACCACCCTTGCTGTCTGTGTTGAATGGCTACCTCTACTACCACCAATACACCTCCACTGCCGTCTGCTACAAGCAGGCCTGAGGCCTGACCCACCACAGGGCTTTGTCCTGTGACTGTCGTCCAGTCTCTTTTTTTAATGTGCTACTACTACTACTACTACCACCCTTGCTGTCTGTGTTGGCTACCTCTACTACCTCCAATACATCTCCACTGCCGTCTGCTACAAGCAGGCCTGCCCCACCACAGGGCTTTGTCCTGTGACTGTCGTCCAGTTTCTTTTTTTAATGTGCTGCTACTACTACTACCAGTCTACCACCCTTGCTGTCTGTGTTGAATGGCTACCTCTACTACCACCAATACACCTCCACTGCCGTCTGCTACAAGCAGGCCTGAGGCCTGCCCCACCACAGGGCTTTGTCCTGTGACTGTCGTCCAGTCTCTTTTTTTTAATGTGCTACTACTACTACTACTACTACTACTACCTCCCTTGCTGTCTGTGTTGGCTACCTCTACTACCACCAATACACCTCCACTGCCGTCTGCTACAAGCAGGCCTGAGGCCTGCCCCACCACAGGGCTTTGTCTTGTGACTGTCCAGTCTCTTTTTTTAATGTGCTGCTACTACTACTACCAGTCTACCACCCTTGCTGTCTGTGTTGAATGGCTACCTCTACTACCACCAATACACCTCCACTGCCGTCTGCTACAAGCAGGCCTGAGGCCTGACCCACCACAGGGCTTTGTCCTGTGACTGTCGTCCAGTCTCTTTTTTTAATGTGCTACTACTACTACTACTACTACTACTACTACTACTACTACTACTACCACCCTTGCTGTCTGTGTTGGCTACCTCTACTACCACCAATACACCTCCACTGCCGTCTGCTACAAGCAGGCCTGCCCCACCACAGGGCTTTGTCCTGTGACTGTCGTCCAGTCTCTTTTTTTAATGTGCTGCTACTACCACTACCAGTCTACCACCCTTGCTGTCTGTGTTAAATGGCTACCTCTACTACCACCAATACACCTCCACTGCCGCCCGTCTGCTGCAAGCAGGCTTGAGGCCTGCCCCACCACAGGGCTTTGTTCTGTGACTGTCGTCCAGTCTCTTTTTTTAATGTGCTACTACTACTACTACCACCCTTGCTGTCTGTGTTGGCTACCTCTACTACCACCAATACACCTCCACTGCCGTCTGCTACAAGTAGCCCTGAGGCCTGCCCCACCACAGGGCTTTGTCCTGTGACTGTCGTCCAGTCTCTTTTTTTAATGTGCTACTACTACTACTACTACCACCCTTGCTGTCTGTGTTGGCTACCTCTACTACTATCACCATTACACCTCCACTGCCGTCTGCTACAAGCAGGCCTGCCCCACCACAGGGCTTTGTCCTGTGACTGTCGACCAGTCTCTTTTCTTAATGTGCTGCTACTACTACTACCAGTCTACCACCCTTGCTGTCTGTGTTGAATGGCTACCTCTACTACCACCAATACACCTCCACTGCCGTCTGCTACAAGCAGGCCTGCCCCACCACAGGGCTTTGTCCTGTGACTGTCGTCCAGTCTCTTTTTTTAATGTGCTGCTACTACTACTATCAGTCTACCACCCTTGCTGTCTGTGTTGAATGACTACCTCTACTACCACCTATACACCTCCACTGCCGTCTGCTACAAGCAGGCCTGCCCCACCACAGGGCTTTGTCCTGTGACTGTCCAGTCTCTTTTTTTAATGTGCTGCTACTACTACTACCAGTCTACCACCCTTGCTGTCTGTGTTGAATGGCTACCTCTACTACCACCAATACACCTCCACTGCCGTCTGCTACAAGCAGGCCTGAGGCCTGACCCACCACAGGGCTTTGTCCTGTGACTGTCGTCCAGTCTCTTTTTTAAATGTGCTACTACTACTACTACTACCACCCTTGCTGTCTGTGTTGGCTACCTCTACTACCAGCAATACACCTCCACTGCCGTCTGCTACAAGCAGGCCTGCCCCACCACAGGGCTTTGTCCTGTGACTGTCGTCCAGTCTCTTTTCTTAATGTGCTGCTACTACTACTACTAGTCTACCACCCTTGCTGTCTGTGTTGAATGGCTACCTCTACTACCACCAATACACCTCCACTGCCGTCTGCTACAAGCAGGCCTGAGGCCTGCCCCACCACAGGGCTTTGTCCTGTGACTGTCGTCCAGACTCTTTTTTTAATGTGCTGCTACTACTAGTACCAGACCTTGCTGTCTGTGTTGGCTACCTCTACTATCACCAATACACCTCCACTGCCGTCTGCTACAAGCAGCCCTGAGGCCTGCCCCACCACAGGGCTTTGTCCTGTGACTGTCGTCCAGACTCTTTTTTTAATGTGCTGCTACTACTAGTACCAGACCTTGCTGTCTGTGTTGGCTACCTCTACTATCACCAATACACCTCCACTGCCGTCTGCTACAAGCAGCCCTGAGGCCTGCCCCACCACAGGGCTTTGTCCTGTGACTGTCGTCCAGTCTCTTTTTTTAATGTGCTACTACTACTACTACTACCACCCTTGCTGTCTGTGTTGGCTACCTCTACTACCTCCAATACATCTCCACTGCCGTCTGCTACAAGCAGGCCTGCCCCACCACAGGGCTTTGTCCTGTGACTGTCGTCCAGTTTCTTTTTTTAATGTGCTGCTACTACTACTACCAGTCTACCACCCTTGCTGTCTGTGTTGAATGGCTACCTCTACTACCACCAATACACCTCCACTGCCGTCTGCTACAAGCAGGCCTGAGGCCTGCCCCACCACAGGGCTTTGTCCTGTGACTGTCGTCCAGTCTCTTTTTTTTAATGTGCTACTACTACTACTACTACTACTACTACTACTACCTCCCTTGCTGTCTGTGTTGGCTACCTCTACTACCACAAATACACCTCCACTGCCGTCTGCTACAAGCAGGCCTGAGGCCTGCCCCACCACAGGGCTTTGTCTTGTGACTGTCCAGTCTCTTTTTTTAATGTGCTGCTACTACTACTACCAGTCTACCACCCTTGCTGTCTGTGTTGAATGGCTACCTCTACTACCACCAATACACCTCCACTGCCGTCTGCTACAAGCAGGCCTGAGGCCTGACCCACCACAGGGCTTTGTCCTGTGACTGTCGTCCAGTCTCTTTTTTTAATGTGCTACTACTACTACTACTACTACTACCACCCTTGCTGTCTGTGTTGGCTACCTCTACTACCACCAATACACCTCCACTGCCGTCTGCTACAAGTAGCCCTGAGGCCTGCCCCACCACAGGGCTTTGTCCTGTGACTGTCGTCCAGTCTCTTTTTTTAATGTGCTACTACTACTACTACTACCACCCTTGCTGTCTGTGTTGGCTACCTCTACTACTATCACCATTACACGTCCACTGCTGTCTGCTACAAGCAGGCCTGCCACACCACAGGGCTACTACTACTACTACTACCACCCTTGCTGTCTGTTGGCTACCTCTACTACCACCAATACACCTCCACTGCCGCCCGTCTGCTACAAGCAGGCTGTTACGTCCATGGCCGGGGATCGCCGTTCTAACTCACCCCCTGACGATCCCGGCCATGGACACCTCTCTGCTCAGCGTCCTCCTCCCTCTGGCAGGCGCCGGCACTGTCTTCCGGGTCCTCACGCCGTTCTCCGCGGCGTCACCTACTGTGAAAGCCAAGTTGTGCCTTCCCGCTGCATCCGAGGCGTCACCTGCTGTGAAAGCCAAGTCGTGCCTTCCCGCTGCATCCGCAGCGTCACCTGCTGTGAAAGCCAAGTCGTGCCTTCCCGCTGAATCCGCGGCGTCACCTGCTGTGAAAGCCAAGTCGTGATCCTGCCACTGTCTACTATTGCGTCAGGTACCCGTTTTGAACTATAGACATTGTTTTGTACCTAGTTGGCCAGCTGCTACCCCGCTACGCGGTACGGCCCAGTGGGTCTACACCCCGCGCCGTGACAGTACGCTCAGGCCATGGACCCCGCTGGCCAAGTCAAGAGTCTGTCATCCTCCCAAGCCATGCAGGCAGACCTGCAGGATCTGCAAGCGCGACAGGATCAACTCATTGTGGCAGTAGACTCCATGGCGCAGCATCTTGGTGCACTAGTTTCTTCCGTCATCGCTCCTAGTGAAACTCCTCCGATCAACCCTCCAGCTACACCTCCTGGCAGCTCCAGTTCGGACTCTCGGTTCTCGCTGCCATTGCCACCACGGTTTCATGGAGATGCAAGTTCGTGCCGGGGGATCCTGAACCAATGCCAAATCCATTTCACTCTGCACGCCCAGGCATTTCCTTCGGACGGAGCCAGGATCGCCTTTATTGTATCCCTACCCGCCAGCAAGGCCCTGGCATGGGCGAACACAATCTGGGAACGACAGGGACCCGTGACCAGAGACTTCCTGGGGTTTGTGCGGTTGTTCCGTTCCGTATTTGAGGAGCCTGGACGAGCCTCATCGGCTGCTACTGCTATTTTTAACCTGCGTCAGGAGGACGCCTCCGTGGGTGAATACACCATCCAGTTCCGGACTCTGGCAGGAGAATTGTCTTGGAATAATGAGGCCTTGGTAGCATCCTTCTGGCATGGCCTATCGCCTGAGATCAAAGACGAACTGGCTGCTCGAGATCTCCCAGCTGCCCTGGATGATCTGATTCAGCTGGCTAGCCGCGTGGACATAAGGCTCAGAGAGAGATCCCAAGAGATTCTTCAGGAGAGACGGCTTCCTAGACTGGCGTCCAACTTCCAGCAACCCCTCTTGCCCTGTTCTTCTGCTGCATCCGAGGTCCCGATGCAGGTGGATCGGCTTAAACTGTCTGATCAGGAGAAACAGCGCAGGCGCACCTCTGGACTCTGTCTGTATTGCGGCCTCGCTGGCCATGTTGTGCGTCTGTGTCCCCAGAGGCCTAAGAAACCCCAATGTCTGGGGTTGGTTGGAGAGACAACCCTGGGCGCTACTGCACTTGATAGAGAATTCTCGTCCAAGCTGTTCATTCCTGTAACCATTGTCGCTGGCGGGAGACCTCATCCAGTCTCTGCCTACCTGGACTCTGGCTCCGCAGCCAATTTCATCTGTCAAGACCTTGTGGATCTCCTTCAGTTGCCCACTGTTTTGCTGGAGAGACCATTGATCGTTGCCTCGGTAGATGGACTGCCTTTGCCTGACCCAGTATTGTCTGTGACCAAGCCGTTGAGACTCCAGGTGGAAGCTCTTCATTCCGAGCTGATCTCTCTGTATGTCCTGTCCAAGGCCGTCAACCCCGTGCTGCTGGGCTTGCCTTGGCTCCGTCTTCACGCCCCAGTCCTGAATTGGAACTCTGGAGAGGTTCTTCAGTGGGGTCCCAAGTGTCTAGACCGCTGTCTGGGTCATGTCCTTCCATCCCAGCCTTCTTCGCCTCAGTCATTGTCTGGTCTACCTTCTTGTTACTCTCCGTTCGCTGATGTCTTCGACAAAAGGGAGGCAGAGATATTGCCACCACATCGAGAATACGACTGTCCTATCGACTTGATTCCTGACTCTTCTCCTCCTCGCGGTAGAGTATACCCTCTTTCCTTGCCAGAGACCCAGTCTATGTCGGCCTACATTAAAGAGAATCTAGAGAGGGGCTTCATACGAAAGTCTTCATCCCCGGCCGGAGCCGGGTTTTTCTTTGTCAAAAAGAAGGATGGATCCCTTCCACCCTGCATTGACTACCGGGGTCTCAATCAGATCACGGTGAAGAACAGGTACCCCTTGCCGTTGATTTCTGAGCTCTTTGATCGTATACGGGGGGCGAAAATTTTTTCCAAGCTTGACCTGCGGGGGGCCTACAATCTAATCCGGATCCGTCAGGGAGACGAGTGGAAGACTGCCTTTAACACACGTGATGGACACTACGAATATTTGGTCATGCCCTTCGGCCTGTGTAACGCTCCCGCAGTATTTCAAGAATTTGTGAATGACATATTTCGTGACCTCCTCTATGTCTGTGTTGTGGTGTACCTCGATGATATCTTGATTTTTTCCCCTGATCTTGTGACTCATCAGGGCCATGTCCGCCAGGTGTTGCTTAGATTAAGAGAGAATCATCTCTACGCCAAGTTGGAGAAGTGTGTGTTCCAAGAAAAGTCTCTTCCCTTCCTGGGATACATTATCTCTGATCAGGGTCTCAAGATGGATCCTGAGAAGGTCAAGGCTGTCCTGGAGTGGCCACGTCCCCAAGGCTTAAGGGCCATACAACGCTTCCTGGGATTCGCCAACTTCTACAGACTATTCATCCCCAACTTCTCTTCTCTGACAGCTCCCATCTCCACCCTTACTAAAAAGGGTATGAATGCCAAAGTATGGACTCCAGAGGCGGAGATCGCATTTGAAACCTTAAAGAAAGCCTTCACGTCTGCCTCCATTCTGCACCATCCTGATGTGTCTCTGCAGTTTTCGTTAGAGGTGGACGCCTCCTCTATTGGCGCCGGGGCTCTATTGTACCAGAGGGGTTCGAAAGGCAAGACGGTGGTATGTTGTTACTACTCCAAGCTGTTTTCTTCTGCAGAGCGCAACTACTCGATTGGGGACCGGGAGTTACTGGCCATCAAGATGGCTCTGCAGGAATGGAGACACCTACTGGAAGGCGCAGCTCATCCTATCCTGGTCTTCACGGACCACAAGAACTTGACCTATCTACAGACGGCTCAATGACTGAATCCTCGTCAAGCCAGATGGTCATTGTTTTTTGCACGGTTCCAGTTCGAACTCCACTACCGACCTGCCGACAAGAATGTGAGGGCCAATGCCTTGTCTAGGTCTTTTGAAACAGAGGACACTGTGGAGCCCCCACAGAATATTATCGATCCCTCCTGCATCTACCCTGTCAACCCTCCGCAGGTTAGAGGCATTCCCCCAGGAAAAACTTTAGTACGGCTGGCAGACAGAGGAAGAATCCTTCGCTGGGGTCACTGTTCCAAGCTGGCAGGACATGCGGGTGCCCGTAAGACCCGAGACCAGATTGCCCATCAGTTTTGGTGGCCCGCGCTGCCCAAAGACGTCATAGACTTTGTCTCCTCCTGTACGGTGTGTGCAGCCAACAAGGGTCCCCACTCCAGACAAGCCGGTCTGCTCCAACCACTGCCTGTCTTGGGAGCCAGAGGAGAATATCGATGCCCCGGTCCTCGTGAAGAAATTTATTTCCCGCTCTGGTTCCAAGAGGAGGGGGCGTAAGAGGGGGGATACTGTTACGTCCACGGCCGGGGATCGCCGTTCTAACTCACCCCCTGACCCCCATGGACACCTCTCTGCTCGGCGTCCTCCTCCCTCTGGCAGGCGCCAGCACTGTCTTCCGGGTCCTCGCGCCGTTCCCCGCAGGGCGCCCGCTTGTGCACGGCCTTAAAGGGCCAGTACGCGTCCAGCTGCCAGTAATCAGTTATTAGCCCAAATGGCTGCTGGACTATAAAAATGAGCTCTGCCCACTGGTTCCTTGCCCGAGCGTTGTTGTATACCCTAGTCTGTCTTGCTAAAGGTCTCCCAGTGTTTTCCAGTTCCCAGTGTTGCCCGTTCCTGCTGCCTGTACCCTGTATCCCGTACTATCGTTACCTGCTGTAAAAGCCAAGTCTTGTCTTCCGCCGCATCCGCGGCGTCACCTGCTGTGAAAGCCAAGTCGTGCCTTCCCGCTGCATCCGCGGCGTCACCTGCTGTGAAAGCCAAGTCGTGCCTTCCCGTTGCATCCGCGGCGTCACCTGCTGTGAAAGCCAAGTCGTGCCTTCCCGCTGAATCCGCGGCGTCACCTGCTGTGAAAGCCAAGTCGTGATCCTGCCACTGTCTACTATTGCGTCAGGTACCCGTTTTGAACTATAGACATTGTTTTGTACCTAGTTGGCCAGCTGCTACCCCGCTACGCGGTACGGCCCAGTGGGTCCACACCCCGCGCCGTGACACAGGCCTGGAGGGCTTGTCAAAAGCCATTACTTGTTGCTTTTACATCCATGTATGGATGAACCCCGGCAGGCATCTGCCAATAAAAAGGGTAAATTTTTGGAGGGCATGCCAAAAGCCATTGCTTGTTGCTTTTACATTACATCCATGTATGGATGAACCTCGGCAGGCATCTGCCAATAAAAAGGGTCAATTTTTGGAGGGCTTGTGAAAAGCCATTGCTTGTTGCTTTTACATCCATGTATGGATGAACCCCGGCAGGCATCTGCCAATAAAAAGGGTACATTTTTTGAGGGCTTGTGAAAAGCCATTGCTTGTTGCTTTTACATTACATTCATGTATGGATGAATCCCGGCAGGCATCTGCCAATAAAAGGGTCAATTTTTGGAGGGCTTGTCAAAAGCCATTGCTTGTTGCTTTTACATTACATCCATGTATGGATGAACCCCGGCAGGCATCTGCCAATAAAAAGGGTCAATTTTTGAAGGGCTTGTCAAAAGCCATTGCTTGTTGCTTTTACATCCATGTATGGATGAACCCCGGCAGGCATCTGCCAATAAAAAGGGTAAATTTTTTGAGGGCTTGTGAAAAGCCATTGCTTGTTGCTTTTACATCCATGTATGGATGAACCCCGGCAGGCATCTGCCAATAAAAAGGGTAAATTTTTGGAGGGCTTGTCAAAAGCCATTGCTTGTTGCTTTTACATCCATGTATGGATGAACCCCGGCAGGCATCTGCCAATAAAAAGGGTAAATGTTTTGAGGGCTTGTGAAAAGCCATTGCTTGTTGCTTTTACATCCATGTATGGATGAACCCCGGCAGGCATCTGCCAATAAAAAGCGTAAATTTTTGGAGGGCTTGTGAAAAGCCATTGCTTGTTGCTTTTACATTACATCCATGTATGGATGAACCCCGGCAGGCATCTGCCAATAAAAAGGGTACATTTTTGGAGGGCTTGTCAAAAGCCATTGCTTGTTGCTTTTACATCCATGTATGGAAGAACCCTGGCAGGCATCTGCCAATAAAAAGGGTAAATTTTTTGAGGGCTTGTGAAAAGCCATTGCTTGTTGCTTTTACATTACATCCATGTATGGATGAACCCCGGTAGGCATCTGCCAATAAAAAGGGTAAATTTTTGGAGGGCTTGTCAAAAGCCATTGCTTGTTGCTTTTACATCCATGTATGGATGAACCCCGGCAGGCATCTGCCACCATAAAGGGTAAATTTTTTGAGGGCTTGTCAGAAGCCATTGCTTCTTCTTTTACCACCTTATATGTATGAGCCCTGGCAGGCATCTGCCGCCAAAAATGGTTAATTTTTGTACCTTTTTTAACAATGCATTAAGCATACAACATGCACAAGTGCAGTGGTTTCTGTTAGTTATCACCGTGTGCCATCCGTTTTCCTATAGCCATACATGTTCGCGTAACTGTGACACTAACTTTGCCTTAAAGATAGCTCAAAAGTACTTAGATACACTCATGGGTGACCTAAGAGTGTAATACAGGACTTCTAGGGCTTTTAAACAGTGTTATACACGATTTTTAGGGGCTTTCTTGTATTACAGGTTCGGTCAGAACTAGTTCGGTCCGAATCGAACTTTTTCATGAAATTCGGCGAACCTGCCGAACCGAACTTTTAAGTTCGCTCATCTCTAAATATAAGCTTCAAAATTTAGACAAAGAAACCAGGATCAATGCAAAGCTGCACAAGTATTAACCCCTTCTTGACATCCGCCGTATATATACGGTGCACACCCCAGGTCTGCCATCTTTGTACTCCTATGAAGCCCTGCCTCAGGCTCCATAGGAGACTGTCAGAATCGCGTTATACTGCAATACATTAGTATTGCAGTATATCGTGCAAGCGATCTAACGATGATATAAAATTAAATGAAATAAAAAGTGATCAAAAAGTCTCACGTACCCCAAAATGGTACCAATATAAACTGCAGCTCGCCCTGCAAAAATAAGCCCTCACACGGCTAAGTCGACAGAAAAATAAAAACGTTATGGCTCTCAGAATGTGGCGACAAAACGCAAATTTTATTTTTAACAATCAGTTTTTTCCTTGTAAAAGTAGTAAAACATAAAGAAAACAATATAATTTGGTATCGCTGTAATCGTATCGACCCGCAAAATAAATGTAACATGCCGTTTTTACAGTAGGGTGAACGCCATAAAAACAAAACCACCCAAAAGGTTGAGGAATCGCTGTTTTTTTCCTATTCCTCCCGAGATATATATATTTTCTTGTTTCCCACTACATTATATCGTACAAAAAATGGTGCTGTGAAAATCTACAACTCGTCCCGCAAAAAACAAGCCCCATACGGCAATATTGATGGAAAAATAAAAGAGTTATGGCTTTTGGAAGGTGGGGAGGAAAAAACAAAAGTGAAAATCCGAAAAATGGCTACGGAGGTAAGGGGTTAATACAGAATCCATATAAATTACCACATATCATCAGTAGACAACTTTATATCAAGTTCATCTAAACTAAATATACAACTATATATATATATACATATATATATATATATATACAAACTCTAGTTATAGCAAAGACAATGCTGTTTATACTAAAACCAAGCAGAAGAACTAGAAGTCCCAGCAAATGTATTCAAATAATATTTGGTAGAACCACAAATCCCAGCAATTTCAGTTCAATGGAGTTCATAAAAAAACAGGCACTTTACAATGTTCTTTTGTAGAACTATAAGTCTCAGCAACTCTAAATCAGATGTACATAGATACCACTAAAGATATTCTCATCTTCACATACAGTATATACTCACAAATGATTCTCATTACAATATGGAGGGGGCTCTATTGGTCTTCTTTTAATCCACAGGTAATACCACAGATGAATCCTCACTGGTTTTCTTTATAATCCACAAGTAGTAGGCAGATATTTCCTCACTGTAGGCCCATCTCAGAGGCAACCCACACAGAGGCCACCACACAGGTTCAACTGCCATCCACACAAAGATAGGTAGACTCACCATGGCTCCAACTGCCATCCACACAAAGATAGGTAGACTCACCATGGCTCCAACTGCCATCCACACAAAGATAGGTAGACTCACCATGGCTCCAACTGCCATCCACACAAAGATAGGTAGACTCTCAGTGGCTCCAACTGTCATTCACAGGTAGTTTGGTTGACTGTCACTGGCTCTATTTGTAATTCTCATATAGGTAATGACTGCAGTCCAATCTCACTGTCAGCCTATACATAGACTATTATTATCCTGGACACAGGCTATGGTCTATAACTCAACTCCTAAGTCACAGTCTTCTTTTGGGTCCTCTTCAAATATCATCAAAAAAGAAAAGATTTCCCTTGGCTGCTCTGCTTGGGGTGGGACTTTCTGTAGGCAGCTCTCCTATTGGCCAGGGGGGTCTTCTGGTAGGCGGAGCTTCCTCTCTCCAATGACTCTTTATCTTGGCTTACTTCTGCTGGTGCTGTTGCTTCTGTTCTATCAGCATCATCGCCACTCCTGCTCCTGTGACTCTCTTCTGGCCCTCTTCAGCTCCTGATTCCATTTTGAATTGCCTCTGTGCCACAGTTACCATAGTAACAGCAGTCCAGTGGCCTATCAACAGAACAAAGGACTTTATATAGGCCCATACATTAAAAAAAAGTGTTTCTACCCCTCACACATACAAGGCTGCAGCCGCAAGCGGCCAAAAACACACGCCAGTGCGGTGGAAATTCCCGCACGATTTAACCGTTAATCGTGTGGAATTCGCCACCGCATGAAGCTTGGTTTAGTCGCGTGCAGCCTCCGCCAAGTCTGTTATTACCCCCAGATGCCGCAGTTTTATTCATTAGCTGAGTCAGCCAATAACGAAGTCTGCTCATTAGCTGACCCAGATAAGCTGCCAAATGTCCGCAACTCACATGTGGAGTAGAAAGCTTTACAGCTACAGATGATAGTTAGTTCTGCAAATCAGGGCAGGTGCAGGTCAGTGCAAGAGTCAGCCGATCTTTAGGGCAGGGCCAGTCTCCCATTAGACATTTACGGCCGCACCAAACTTAGGCCCGTGGTTCAATTAGCATGGCTGCAATTACTCACCGTTCCCCAGACTTCTTCTCCTCCTCTTGTGCCGTCTGCAACACATTGCGTCCTGACGCCGTCCAGCGTTAGGACGTGGTGAGTGGTGGCTGTAATGCGTGGCGTTTAGGGGGTCTGGTCTGAGGTCAGATTAATTTAGGGGCCTGGACTGGGATCTGATCGGTTAGAGGATCTGGTTAATTAGAGGAAGCTGTCACCGCATTATTCGTTACAGACCTCATATCGTAGAGTTAGGAAGGAATTTCTAGATATTCATGAGCTCCTGACTCCCCCTGCCCACTGTTTGATAGTTTTCTTGCTATGCATAGTAATTGGCAGAAACTGTCAATAAGTGTTGACTGGGGGGGGGGTGGCAGCTCATGAATATGATGGACTCATTCTTCACACTGCGATGCAAGCGCTACAATGAATAGAATGTACATTTTACAAAAACTACACCACAGGCAGACAGAACATTCACAAATCTGAAATCAGTTTTTCTGTCTCTACATTATGCTGCCCTGAGAGAGAGCATCATAGAGGTGGTGATAGATTTCCTCTAAGGGGTCTGGTGTCTGAATTTATTTGTGTTGCTATAGGTGTTGGGAATGGCTGCAGAAAAAAGGGGCCAAAGATGTGTCAGCATCAAACTCTACAGTTGGCAGAAGAAGTCGTCATAACGGCCTGAAATGAAAAGAGAACGGCTACAATCAGAGAAGATGTCACCTGTGAATCACTGGATATATAGAGGAGCTGTCACCTCTCCTGACATCTCGGGCAATGCCTCTGCACAAAAAAGCATAATCAGCAATGCATTTCTATGCAGCAATGTACATGTATAGCGGCCCGACGGAGGCCAAAAATACACTCTTTTAGCCTCTGCGAGTGAATACAGGCCTATTGGTAAGTTTGGTGAATTTGCAGGGAGCTTTTCCCTACATATACACCAAAAGTAGGGCTAAAACGTGATGTGAACAGAGTCTTGGTGACTGTTGCCAAGGATAACCAGCAGAATTTTGAATGCAGCTCATGGACAATGTAGATGTCACATGACTGCATTTCCATGATGGTTGATAGTTTACATATAGCCACAATGTTTCTGAAGAGTGGATCCTGGGGAGATTTTCTACAAAATGTATTTTATTAAATGTCACCTTTTTTACAATATCATAAAAAACACAAAAAAAGCCTTTAACCCCCTTCCCGACATGTGCCGTATATATATGGCGCAATCGGGAAGGGCTTCCCACAAAGCGCAGTACCATTACGTCACGGTGATAGTGCAAGCTCAGGAGCTGAGCCCACACCATCACCGCCAGGTGGCAGCTGTATGTTTACAGCTGGCACCCTGAGGTGTCGGCCAGGACCGGAGCGAGCATCCGATATGGCTGATTAACCCCTCAGATGCTGCGTTCAATAGAGATCACAGCATGTGAGGAGTTTTTAGGCACCCCAGCAACGTGATCGCTGGGTAACCGGTGGCTGCAAAGGCAATCGGAGGCCTAACACTTACCTTCCGGTCTGCCAGCAACGGAAGCCTCCTATGCCCCGCTCGGCGGCGGGGCCTAAAAGGCTTCCGGTACCATCGGCAAGATGGTGCTGGCTCAGCTTCCAGCTCAGAAGCTGCGCCGGCGTCATCAGCAGTAGGTGTCCGCTGTATGTTACAGCAGACATTCCACTGTAACGTCAGAAACCGGAGCTAGCTCCAATTCCTGCCATTAACCCCTTAGATGCAGCGATCCAATGTGATCGCTGCATCAAAGTGGTTTGTAGCAAATCGGCAGCCTGCCATGCGATGGCGAGGCTGGCTACTGCTACTATGGTAACAGGAAGCCTAACAATGGCCTCCTGTCTGTCATTACGGAAGACAATTAGGCCCCGACCGGAGCCGGAGCCTGATCGGCTTGCTGTAAGTGAATAACTAACAGTTCTAATACATTGCACTACATAGGTAAAAATAATATAAAAGTTGTAAAAAATAAAATAAAGTTTCAAGTAATGACATAAAACACGATCACCCTATTTCCCTTATCAAGTCATTTATTATTGTAAAATATAATAAAACCATATACATTTAGTATCGCCACGTCCGTAACGACCTGAACTATAAAAATATTATGTTAGTTGCACCTCGCAGTGAACGCCGTAAAAAAACAACCTAAAAAATAATGCCAGAATTGCTTTTTTTTGGTCACTTTGTGTTACAAAAATTGAAATAAAAAGGGATCAAAAAGTCGCATGTAGCAAAAAATGGTACCTATAAAAACTATTATTCGTCTCGCAAGAAACAAGCCCTCAGACTGCTCCGTCAATGAGAAAATTAAAAAGTTATGGCTCTTACAACTTGGCGACAGAAAAAATACATTATTTTTACAAAATAAATTTTATTGTGCAAAAAGTTGTAAAATATAAAAAAGTTCTATAAATGAGGTATCGCCAGGACCATACTGACCCGCAGAATGATGGTAACATGTAATTTATAACGCATGGTGAACGCTGTATAAAAAAACCTAAAAAAAACATCGCAGAATTGCTGTTTTTTTATTAACTTGCCCAAAAAAAGGATAGCAATTGATCAAAAAGTTGCATATACCCCAAAATGGTACCAATAATAACTATAGCTCGTCCTGCAAAAAAACAGCCCTCATACCACTATGTCTATGAACAAATAAAATAAGTTAAGGCTCCCATACGTCAGGAAAGAAAAATATGCAGTTGTGCCGGCCCGAATGGGAACATTTCTTCTGTTTCAAGAGGCAAATTATCAAGGCACTAAAATTAGGAAACCAGGAAGGGGAGGGCCCAAACATATCTGCTGGAAAAGAGGTTGCCCGTATTATACCAGGACAACACTTCCCAGCAGAATTCCTCAAACTGAAAAAGTGCAGAGTGTGGACCAAACGGGAGATAAGTAAGGACACCATTTATCAGTGTGACACCGGCCTGTGCAAAAAGGATTGTGTCACAGCGTAATACACATCTATGGATCATTTTATTATTTACCCCATTATTATACCACCTGACTATGCCCCTGATGTACTCTGCCCAGCTTATATATGCCTCACATTATAAACTGAAACACCAGTAAAACTCCAAACAAAACTACTATCAAGCAAAATCCACGCTCCAAAAGCTATATGGCGCTCCTTCGCCTTCTGAGCCCTACAGTGTGCCCAAACAGCTGTTTACTTCCACATATATGGCATCGCCATACCTGGGAGAACCCTTTTAACACTTTTTGGGGTGTGTGACTCCAGTGGCATAAGCTGGGCACGGCATATTTCCCACTGAAATGGCATATCTAGGGAAAATGTTTAATTTTTACATTGCACCATCCTCAGCACAATCACTTATGGAAAAGACCTGTGCAGTGAAAATGCTCACCACACCCCTTAATAAATGCCTTGAGGGGTGTAGTTTCCAAAATTGGGTCACTTCTCAGCGGGTTTTTTTTATTATTTCACATCAGATCAGAGCCTCTGCAATTGTGAACCAATACTGTGTATGTTGCAAAATTAGGCCTCAATTTCGCATGGTACTCTCCCACTCCTGAGCCCTGTCGATAGTCCAGGCAAAATATTAGGTCCACATGTAAGGGTGCTTCTAAAACCAGGAAACACAGCATAATAATTATAGAGCTGTCTTGTTATGGTGCCACAAGCTGGGCACCACATATTGGCATATCTATGGAAAAAATAAAATTTTCACTCTGCAACATCGAGTGCACACTAATTTCTGAAAAACACCTGCAGGGTTAAAATGCTCGCTACACCCCTAGGTGAATACATTGAGTAGTGCAGTTTCCAAAATTGGGTTACTTGTGGGGGTTTTACACTGTTTTGGTCCCACAGGGGCTTTGCAAATGCGACATAGTGCCCAGAAATCAATCCAGCAAAATCTGCACACCAAAAGCCAAATGGCGCTCCTTCCCTTCTGAGCCCTATCGTGTGCCCAAACAGCCGTTTATGACCACATGTCGAATATTGCCGTACTCAGGAGAAATTGCTTTACAAATTTTGTGGTTCTTTTTTTTCCTTTATTTATTGAGAAAATTACTTCCAATAATTTCTGCGATAAACCTGTGGAGTCAAAATGCTCACTATAACCCTAGATAATTTCCTTGAGGGGTCTAGTTTCCTAAATGGAGTCACTTGTTTTTGCCCCGCAAGAGTCCTTCAAACCTCAAATGGTGCTTAAAATATTTTCTAATAAAAAGGAGGCCCCAAGACTCACTACATGCTCCTTTGTTTCTGAGGCCGGTGCTTCAGTCCATTATCACACTAGGGCCACATGCGGGATATTTCTAAAAACTGCAGAATCTGGGCAATAAATATTGAGTTGCACTTCTCTGGTAAAACCTTCTGTGTTGCAAAAATATTGAATTTGTTTTTTAAAAAAAAGGAAATTTGTAAATTTCACCTCTACTTTGCTTTAATTCCTGTAAAACGTCTAAAGGGTTAAGAAACTTTCCAAATGCTGTTTTGAATACTTTGAGGGGTGAAGTTTTTAAAATGGGGTCACTTATTTGGGGTTTCTAATATATAAAGCCCTCAAAGCCACTTCACAACTGAACTGCCCCCTGTAAAAATAGCCTTTTGACATTTTCTTGAAAATGTGAGAAATTGCAGCTAAAGTTCTAAGCCTTGTAACGTCCTAGAAAAATAAAACGATATTCAAAAAACTATGCCAATCTAAGGTAGACATATGGGGATGTTAATTAGCAACAATTATGTGTGGTATAACTGCTTGTCTTACAAGCAGATACATTTAAAATGAGAAAAATGCTAATTTTTGCAATTTTTCAAAATTTTTTGGTGTTCTTCAAAATTAAATACTGAATGTATCGAGCAAATTTTGCCAGTAACATAAAGTCAAATGTGTCACGAGAAAACAATCTCAGAATCACTTGGATAGGTTAAAGCATTCTGAAGTTATTACCACATAAAGTGAAACATGTCAGATTTGAAAAATGAGGCTCTGTCAGGAAGGTCAAAAGTGGCCAAAGAGGGAAGGGTTTAAACATAGAAGCACTGTCTGATCATACATATTGATGACCCTACACTTGTATATCTACACTTGCAGGACGACCGAAAATGACCTACTATAAGGGTGTATTCAGATACTGCATTTTAGGTAGTTCCGCAGCTTGCACAGGTGAAGCTCATTAAAATTTCTATACTGCTCTAAATCAACGTGTGTGTGTTATTTCCCATGAGGTTGTCATACACCCGGCAAGAACCGCACCTCAACTGCAAAGTCTGAATACACCCTTAGGGCTCATTCAGACAAGCGTATTACTCATCCGTGTGCTGTGTGTTGAAATAACTGACAGTACACAGACTCATTAATTTCAATGGGTCTATTCAGACATTCGTGAGTTTTCACGCAGGGAGTGTCCGTTGCGTGAAACTCACTGCCTGTCCTATATTGGTGCGTTTTTGTGCACCTAGTCGCCCATTGAAGTCCATGGGTGGGTGACAACCACAGACAGCACACGGGCAACATCCGTGTGCTCTCCAAGTTTCATGATCAGTTACAAAGAACTGCAGAGAAATAAAAAAAATACAAAAAATAATTGTTTTCACAGACGTGAAAAACGCATGCTACAAGCAAAGCACACTGATGCTAATACGCGACGCACACTGATGTCACACAGACATGAAATGTAGGAAAAACGCTGTATTTTTCATATGCGCAAATCGGACACACTAGTCTGAATGTAGCCTTACCGTAAAGATGTCAGGCCTTGTGTCCTCTGTGTCACTGACTTAGTCAATACTAAGGGCTTACTCACACAAGCGGTGTCAAATCAGCAGTAAAAAACGTCCATTTTTCATGGCCGATTTGCATCCGTGCGGGACCCTATTTTCCAGATCCCTCATTGACTTGAGTCTATTGAGGGACCCGTAAAAACAGGCAAAAATAGGACTTGTCCTATTTTTTTCACAGGCCATTCACACAGTCCAATAAAAAATGGTTGTATGAATAGCCCTATGGAAGTACATTGGTTTTAATTTAGCCGTCTGCCGGCCCTTAAAAAAACGTCCATCACTCAACCGATTATCCCGTTCGTGTTAATAAAGCCTAAGCAAAGTTGTGTTCTCAGGTACAGCATGTGCAGCTTCTGCTGGATTCTTGTGCAGTTATGTATGTAAGTCAGTGGTGAACTTTTTAAGTAAGGTGACACTAGACTTCACACCGGAACAAACACAATTACTGGATATTGGATACGGGAACACAGGATACAACTAAGGGACCATTTGTTAGCAAACATAGGAAGACACAACTACACTTAGGCAAGGACGAAGAGGGTAGAGTCCTTTTTATAATCCAGGGTGTGTTGGGATAGGGAAAGAAGCATTTTACAGGTGCACCCTAGGAGAAAGAGTGGAGCATTGCAGCCGCGTGTGCTGGCATCTCCAGGGAAGGAGATGCCGGTTAGATTTCATTGGTCTGCGGTCGTAGCCGCTGGACTCTAAGTGATGCTGGCGGTCATTAGAGTACCCCTCTTACACTAAGTCGGGGACCCCATAGGAGAACTTCTCCGGAATTCCAATCAAGGACAGGAGCGTGTTGGGGAAGTCCCTGTAGGACGGGGTTAACAGCCAGGGTGAGGCTGTCCATCTACTGAAGCAACTGCTTGAGGTCACTCCAGAGGCACTCTGGCCAAGTGGAGACGATCTACCAAGTCCTGCTGAATAAAATTTGCGGACGCTCCAGTATACAAATTAGCGGGGACAAAGTGCGATTCTTTACTGGTGAAGATAGTCATGGGAATAGAAAGTCTGGGACAGAATTTAGTAGTCGAGGTAGATTATTATTATTAGGTTGTCTCTCCAATCAAGCCTAGGTGCTGGAGTTTCCCATATTTTGAGGGCATTGGCGCACGAAATGTCCCTTGTCACACCACAGTACCGACACAACCCAGTCGAACGTCTGCGTTGCCGTTCTTGGTCAGACATTTGGAGTCTGTCTACCTGCACTGGCTCCACCGGAGGTGCAACAGAACAGGGCAGTAGAGGACTTTGAAATTTGGGTGCCAATTGACATGACCTCTTCTCCCGGCGAACTTCCAGAGTGCGCTCTTGGATCGTCATATCGATCCGGGTTGCCAGGAATATTAAGACATTCAAGGTAGAAGGAATCTCTCGGGCTGCCAGTGGATGGCGTATTCCCCTGTAGTTACATAGTTAGTATGGTTGAAAAAAAGACACATGTCCATCAAGTTCAACCAAGGGATGGGAAAAGGGAAGTACAACATTTCTACACGTAAGTATAAAGGATCTGCCAGGCACAGCTTCGGGGTCAACGCCCATAGATAATCAGTCTGCACCTGCTTCTATGTCTGTGAGACTGACTCCATCTTCCACCACTCAGGGTGGCAGGCTTAGGAGTGGGAGAACCTATCACAGCCTGGCCAGACGGAGCTAGCTTCCGCCCTCTGTCTATTTATCCTGCCTTTCCTGTTCCTCCTTGCTTGTGATTCTTCTCGTTTGGTTTCCTGGCCCTGCTGCAGCTTCTTGTTCTATTTGTCCTTGCTTCACATTGACCCCGGCTTGCTGACTGCTCTCCTGCTCTGCGTTTGGTACCTCGTACACTCCTGTTTTTGACTCGGCTTGTTCACTACTCTCCTGCTCTGCGTTTGGCACCTCGTACTCTCCTGGTTTGACTCGACTTGTTCACTTCTCTTGTTGCTCACGGTGTTGCCGTGGGCAACTGCCCCTTTCTCCCCCTAGCTCTGTGTACCCTTGTCTGTTTGTCTGTCGTGCACTTATTGAGCGTAGGGACCGTCGCCCAGTTGTACCCCGTCGCCTAGGGCGGGTCGTTGCAAGTAGGCAGGGACTGAGTGGCGGGTAGATTAGGGCTCACTTGTCTGTCTCCCCACCCCCGTCATTACATAATCACAAGCCCATACCTAGTCTACCCTGGTCCCTGACACCACTATGGACCCCCTTGAGACCCTGGCTCAGCAAATGCAGGGTCTCTCCCTACAGGTCCAGGCCCTGGCTCAGAGGGTCAACCAGCCTGATGCTATCATGGTAGTCCCCCTCACCTCACCTCTTGAACCCCACCTCAAGTTGCCCGACCGGTTCTCAGGGGACCGGAAGACTTTTCTCTCCTTTCGGGAGAGTTGTAGGCTCTATTTTTGTTTAAAGCCCCACTCCTCAGGTTCTGAGAGCCAGCGGGTGGGTATAATTATGTCCCGGCTCCAGGAAGGGCCCCAAGAATGGGCCTTCTCCTTGGCTCCTGACGCCCCTGAACTTTCCTCCGTTGATCTTTTCTTTTCTGCTCTCGGACTCATCTATGACGAGACTGACAAGACTGCTTTTGCCGAGAGTCAGCTCGTGACCTTACGTCAGGGTAAGAGACCTGTTGAGGAGTATTGCTCTGACTTTAGGAAGTGGTGCGTAGCTTCTCGGTGGAATGACCCTGCCTTAAGGTGCCAGTTTAGGTTGGGTCTGTCAAACGCCCTGAAAGACCTGCTAGTTAGTTATCCCTCTTCTGACTCCCTAGACCAGGTTATGGCTTTAGCGGTACGACGTGACCGACGTCTCAGGGAACGATGACTTGAACGTCTTGATGTTTTCTCCTCTGACTCCCCCATGATGCCTCCCGAGGTTCCGTTGCTTTGTTCCTCCCCGGAAGACTCGGAGGTACCTATGCAACTCGGGGCCTCCGTGTCCCCCCAACAACGTAGAGATTTCTGCAGGAAGAATGGTCTCTGCTTCTACTGTGGGGATGACAAGCATCAAGTGAACAACTGTCCTAGGCGTAAGAATGCAGCCGGAGAACTTCCGCGCCTAAGTGATCATCGGGGAGGTCACTTGGGCGCACAGCTATTTCCCGTAAATATGGAACGTAATAAAATCTTGCTTCCCTTTCAGGTCTCTTTTGGTGGTAGGTCTGCTACCGGCAGTGCCTTCGTGGATTCAGGGTCTTCTGCTAATATCATGTCTGTGGAATTTGCTATGTCTCTAGCTATGCCTTTGGAGCAGTGCTCTGTACTGTTAATGCAGGGATTATCGTCCGATTTGGTTTTAGGCCTTCCCTGGTTGCAGTTGCATAATCCCACGTTTGACTGGTATTCTGGGGACCTTACCAAGTGGGGTAATGAATGCTTGACGTCATGTTTTTCTGTTAATTCTATTTCTCCCCCTGAGGAGATGAACACGCTATCTGAGTTTGTTCAGGACTTCGCTGATGTTTTCTCTAAGGAGGCCTCCGAAGTGTTACCTCCTCATAGAGAATATGATTGCGCAATCAATTTGGTACCAGGAGCTAAGCTCCCTAAGGGTAGGATATTTAATCTCTCTTGTCCCGAACATGAAGCCATGAGAGAGTATATCCAGGAATGCCTGGCCAAGGGTTACATTCGTCCCTCTACTTCTCCGGTAGGTGCTGGCTTCTTCTTCGTAGGGAAGAAGGATGGTGGTCTTAGGCCATGCATTGACTACCGAAGCTTGAATAAGGTCACTGTAAGGAACCAGTATCCCCTTCCTCTGATTCCTGATCTCTTTAATCAGGTTCAGGGGGCCCAATGGTTCTCTAAGTTTGATCTACGGGGGCTTATAACCTTATCCGCATCAAAGAGGGGGATGAGTGGAAGACTGCGTTTAACACGCCCGAAGGTCATTTCGAATACCTCGTCATGCCCTTTGGGTTGTGTAATGCTCCCGGGGTCTTCCAGAATTTCATAAATGAGATTTTAAGAGACTACCTGGGGGTATTTCTTGTAGTGTACCTTGATTACATACTTGTGTTTTCCAAGGACTGGTCCTCCCACATTGAGCATGTCAGGAAGGTGCTCCAGGTCCTTTGAGAAAACAAACTGTTTGCGAAGACCGAAAAATGTGTGTTTGGGGTGCAGGAGATACAATTTTTGGGCCAAATCCTCACTCCTCATGAATTCCGCATGGACCCTGCCAAGGTCCAGGCTGTGGCGAAATGGGTCCAACCTGCCTCCCAGGAAGGTGTTACAGTGCTTCCTGGGGTTCGCTAATTATTACAGGAGGTTTATTGCTAACTTCTCGGTCATCGCTAAGCCTCTTACGGATCTCACTCGCAAAGGTACTGATCTCCTCCACTGGCCTCCTGAGGCTGTCCAGGCTTTTGAGGTCCTTAAGAAGTGCTTTATCTCGGCCCCGGTTCTGGTTCAGCCCAACCAAATGGAGCCATTTATCGCGGAGGTTGACGCGTCCGAGCTGGGAGTGGGGGCTGTCTTGTCCCAGGGTACCAGGTCCTTCACCCATCTCCATCCCTGTGCCTACTTCTCCAGGAAGTTTTCGCCCACTGAGAGTAACTATGATATTGGCAACCGTGAACTCTTAGCCATTAAATGGGCATTTGAAGAGTGGCGCCACTTCCTGGAGGGGGCTAGGCACCAGGTAACGGTCCTTACCGACCACAAGAATCTGATTTTCCTAGAATCTGCACGGAGGCTAAACCCGAGACTAGCTCGTTGGGCGTTATTTTTTAACAGATTCAACTTTGTGGTTACCTATAGGGCTGGGTCTAAAAATGTTAAGGCTGATGCACTGTCATGTAGCTTCATGGCCAGCCCTCCTTCGGAGGAAGATCCTGCTTGTATTTTGCATCCAGGTATAATCATTTCCGCTATTGATTCTGATTTAGTCTCTGAAATTGCGGCTGATCAAGGTTCAGCTCCCGGGAGCCTTCCTGAGAACAAGCTGTTTGTTCCCCTGCAATTCCGGCTAAGGGTACTTAGGGAAAATCATGACTCTGCACTATCTGGCCATCCAGGCATCCTGGGTACCAAGCACCTCATTGGCATAAACTATTGGTGGCCTGGGTTGCCTAAAGACGTTAAGGCCTACGTCGCCGCTTGTGAAGTTTGTGCTAGGTCCAAGACTCCCAGGTCCCGACCAGTGGGCTTACTATGTTCTTTGCCCATTCCCCAGAGACCTTGGACCCATATCTCCATGGATTTTATCACCGATTTGCCTCCATCTCAAGGCAAGTCGGTGGTGTGGGTTGTAGTAGACCGCTTCAGTAAGATGTGCCATTTTGTGCCCCTCAAGAAACTACCCAATGCTAAGACGTTAGCTACCTTGTTTGTCAAACACATCCTGCGTCTCCATGGGGTCACTGTCAATATTGTTTCTGATAGAGGGGTACAATTTGTTTCATTGTTTTGGAGAGCCTTCTGTAAAAAGTTGGAGATTGATCTGTCCTTCTCCTCTGCCTTCCATCCTGAAACTAATGGCCAAACTAAGAGGACTAATCAGTCTCTAGAACAATATTTAAGGTGTTTTATCTCTGACTGTCAATATGATTGGGTCTCATTCATTCCCCTCGCCGAATTTTCCCTTAATAACCGGGTCAGTAACTCGTCAGGGGTCTCCCCCTTTTTCTGTAATTTTGGGTTTAATCCACGGTTCTCTTCCATTTCACCTGGTAGTTCCAACAATCCCGAGGTAGAGGTCGTTCATCGAGAACTGTGCACAGTCTGGGCTCAGGTTCAGAAGAACCTAGAGGCGTCCCAGAGCATACAAAAAACTCAGGCAGATAGAAAACGTTCTGCTAACCCCTTGTTTATGGTCGGGGATCTGGTGTGGCTATCGTCTAAAAATTTGCGCCTTAAGGTCCCGTCCAAGAAGTTTGCTCCCCGGTTTATAGGGCCGTATAAGGTCATTGAAGTTCACAATCCTGTCTCCTTCCGACTGGAGTTGCCCCCATCTTTTCGAGTACACGACGTGTTCCATGCCTCCCTCCTTAAACGCTGCTCCCCGTCCTTGGCTCCCTCGAGGAAACCTCCGGTCTCTGTTCTCACCCCTGAGGGGGCAGAATTCGAGGTGGCAAAGATTGTGGACAGCAGGATGGTCCAAGGCTCCCTCCAGTACCTGGTCCATTGGAGAGGATATGGGCCTGAGGAGAGGACTTGGGTACCCGCTCGGGATGTTCACGCTGGGATATTGGTCAGGAGGTTTCACCTTCGTTTCTCCAGTAAACCAGGTCCACTTAGAAAGGGTCCGGTGGCCCCTCATAAAAGGTGGGATACTGTAAAGGATCTGCCAGGCACAGCTTCGGGGTCAACGCCCATAGATAATCAGTCTGCACCTGCTTCTATGTCTGTGAGACTGACTCCATCTTCCACCACTCAGGGTGGCAGGCTTAGGAGTGGGAGACCCTATCACAGCCTGGCCAGACGGAGCTAGCTTCCGCCCTCTGTCTATTTATCCTGCCTTTCCTGTTCCTCCTTGCTTGTGATTCTTCTCGTTTGGTTTCCTGGCCCTGCTGCAGCTTCTTGTTCTATTTGTCCTTGCTTCATATTGACCCCGGCTTGCTGACTGCTCTCCTGCTCTGCGTTTGGTACCTCGTACACTCCTGGTTTGACTCGGCTTGTTCACTACTCTCCTGCTCTGCGTTTGGCACCTCGTACTCTCCTGGTTTGACTCGGCTTGTTCACTTCTCTTGTTGCTCATGGTGTTGCCGTGGGCAACTGCCCCTTTCTCCCCCTAGCTCTGTGTACCCTTGTCTGTTTGTCTGTCGTGCACTTATTGAGCGTAGGGACCGTCGCCCAGTTGTACCCCGTCGCCTAGGGCGGGTCGTTGCAAGTAGGCAGGGACTGAGTGGCGGGTAGATTAGGGCTCACTTGTCTGTCTCCCCACCCCCGTCATTACAATAAGAGCTTATATTTTTTTGTTCTAGGAAATTATCTAAGCCTTTTTTAAGGCCATCTACTTGTCCCTGCTGTGACCAGCTCCTGCGGTAGACTATTCCATAGATTCACAGTTCTCACAGTAAAGTAGGCTTGTCGCCTCTGCAGATTGGACCTTTTTTTCATGTGCCCCCATGTTTTTTTAGGGGGTTTTACATAGAAAAGGATTTCACCATATTTTTTTGTATGTGCCATTAATATATTTATATAAGTTAATCATGTTCCCCCTTAGATGTCTTTTTTCAAGGCTAAATAGGTTTAGTTCTTTTAATTTTTCCTCATAACTTAGATTCTCCATGCCCCTTATTAGCTTTGTTGCTCTTCTTTGTATTTTTTCCAACTCCAGGGCATCCTTTCTATGAACTGGAGGCTAGAACTGAACTGCATATTCTAGATGAGGCCGCACTATTGCTTTGTAAAGTGGTAATATTACATCCCTGTCCCGCGAGTCCATGCCTCTTTTAATACACGACAATATCTTGCTGGCCCTTGAAGCAGCTGATTGACATTGCATGCTGTTATTTAGTTTATGATTTGCAAGTACACCCAGACAGAGGCGTAGCTGGGTTCTCCTGCACCCGGGGCAAAGATTCAGATTGGCACCCCCCCAACTTATTTCCCGACATCTTCCCCCTCGCCATGTTTGCTTTCTCTGCCAATCAATGAGGTGTCACACACAGCCCCTTGTAGATAGTGCGACATACAGCCCCTCTCTCGTAGATAGTGCCACACACAGTCCCCCTTGTAAATAGCGCCACACAGCCCCCCTTGTAAATAGCACCACACAGCCCCCTTGTAGATAGTGCCACACACAGCCCGCTTCCCCCCTTGTAGATAGTGGCACACTCCACCCCTTTTAAATAGAGGCACACTCCCCCCCCCTTGTAGGTAGTGCCACACACAGCCTGCTGCCCCTTTGTAAATAGCGCCACACTCCCCCCCTTGTAAATAGCGCCACATTCCCCCCCCTTTTAAAAAGCACCACACTCCCCCCTTGTACTTAGCGCCAAACTGTAAATGACATGACTTACTGGAGGAGCCGAGGAGGTCATGAGGTGCAAGCAGCGGCAGAATTTCTTGTGGCTAGGGTCGGTGACAGCCAGGGCCAACCTTAGGTTGGATGGCGCCCTGTGCGGGACTCTCTATTGCCGCCCCTTACAAAAAACTAAAATTAACCACATATATAGACACGCACATACTGGAACATATATACTGTACATACATAAAGACAGATATTTAGACATACAGGCAAATATACATACACACATCTGAAATATACACATACAGGTAAATATATAGACGTACAGACACGTATACACACACACACACACACACACACACCGGCAGATAAATACACAGACAGGAACATATACAAATACATAAAAGGAACATATATACAAGCACAAAGATGCATTCACAAACAGACCCATATATACCCAGTACAGACAATGTAGTAGATTTCATGTGCAGCCCTATGTAACACCTCTGATAACAGAGTGATAACTCTGAGTACAGGTAATGTAGATGTTACCTGCAGTCCTATGTAACACCACAGATAACACATGGTAGTGTGGTAACTCTCTGAGTACAGATAATGTAGTAGATGATAACTATACCCACAGACACATATAAACACACACAGAGGCATATATATATAAGGGCAGCAGAGTATATAAGGAACAGCAGGGTATATAGGGGTCAGCAGGGTATATAAGGGGAGCAGCGTGTATAAGGGGCAGCAGGGTAAATAGGGGCAGAATGGTATATAAAGGGCAGCATGTTATAGAAGGGGCAGCAGGATATATAGGGGACATAAAGGTATATAGGGGCAGCAGGGTATATAGGGGCAACAGGGTATATAGGGGCAGCAGGGTATATAGGGGCGGCAGGCTATATAAGAGGAAGCAGGTTATACAGGAGGCAGCACAGATATCTGCATTTTAGCTGTTCTACTTTAATATTGAACACACACTTTTACAAAGAGACATAAACACATGCAGAGACATATACACACACACACACACACACACACACAGTAACATATACACATACAAACACAGAGAAACATACTGTATACACAGAGACACATACTGTATACACACTACACACACATATAGAGACAGACACACATGGACACTCACCATGTCTCCTTGATGACAGGATCATAGGTTTCTTGCAGGATTGCCTGTGGGCGGAGCTTCCTCCTCTGCTTCTCGACTGTTATTTACTCTGTGTGTATGCAGAGCACAGAGTAGATGCGGAACCCAGTGGCGCCGCCTACATGCTGGGAAGATGCAGCACGGGAGTGGACCCGAGTCAGAACGCCGCTGCCTGATCTCCTGGCTCTTCCTAAAGCTGATCGCTACTGCAGGTGTCCGAAATACAGGGCACCAATCAGCAGCGGTCAGCTGCTGTGCGGCGCCCCCCTTCCTTACCACCTAGTTGTGCCCGGGGCACATGACCCGCCTGCCCCCCCCCCAGCTATGCCCCTCCACCCAGATCCTTCTCAACAAGTGACTCCCCCAGTGCAGCTCCCGCCAGGACATATAACGCATGCAGGTGCATAACTTTACATATATCTACATTAAACCTCATTTGCCAAGTGGACACCCAAACACTTAGTTTGTTTAAATCCGCTTGCAATTCACAAACATCTTCCATAGACTGAACACGACTACATAGCTTGGTATCATCTGCAAAAATAGAAATAGTGCTTATAGAATTTCTATAGGTTATTTGCTATAATACTTACATATATACAGTGGATCTTCTAGCATGTCGGCTGTCACTGGTGCCACATATTCAGATGTTATAAATGTCTGTAAAATACATAATGGGTTTAATGTCTATACATAAAAAAAGACATATCTATAATGAATAATAATATATTTACTTTCACACATTTCATTTTCGATCACAGGGCGTGTCCAATAGCCCCTCTGCCACTTAAATAACACCAGCAGTATAAAGACACATGATAGTTGGAGGACCCTGGTATAAATTTTGTATCAGGGCTCAGGAGCTTATAGTTATTCTCCTATATAAACTTATCCTTAATCGAAAACTTCTAGTTTATTTATTGTTAAGTCTTTCAGAATCCACTTTTCAAGCACGAGGCTTCCTAGTAGCAATAAGTTTAGGTGGCAGCTTGGTATACTGCCTGGCAGACAAAGGTGAGCGCTCTGGATCTCCATGATCTTGTGGTGAGCATCATGCTCTCCTTCCTTTCTATGTTACAGAAGTACTGGGTGGTAGCTTGTCAGTAATAAGTATCCACTGTATACTTCAGACAATGGCGGCCATCCCCAGCACTGGAGTAGAGAGTGCAGAAAATGGGAAATTGCGTTCCAGGATTTCGATACCAGAGAAAATGTTCTAATTTCGACATAAGTCACATATGGCTAAAAATAACAAATAGTCAATACTTATCTTTCAATTTCCCCGTGGATTCTGCGCTCGTGGTTCTGTTATCCTTGGTTACTAGGCCACATAGGTCAAATTAGCATGGATGGCATGTCAAGTACTGTATGTCACATCCAGGGCTTGCCTTAGGTTTATTGGTGCCCTGTGCAGTATCTCCTATGGAGATCCTCCCCCTTATGATGTACCATGTAGTGCACAAATATTATAATCATACAGTGCCCAAATAACATCGCCAATCAATAAACTCAGGAATGTATGTTTCCACCTTTTCATACCAAGTGCTGGATCGAGAGTGCAAGCTGTGGGTGCTCAGGCCATCTATGGTGGTGGTGCCCCCTCCAGTATTTACCAGTAATGTGCCCTGTGTTATTGTGTGGAGATGCAGGAAATAAAATTCACTGACCTTGGACTCTTTACTTAATACGTCTGGCTGAATGTAGAATGTTATGTGATGTGAGGTGGTGGGCTCTGCTTATTCTTTGATCATTCCTCCTGTGACATGTGGTTGTCATCAACTCTTATGAGGAATTAATGCTAGGAGTAAGAAAGACAATGTATGAGGACAAATCCTAATCAATGAAAACATATTCATCTAGAACAGAGACCAGTCCCCAGCATTGTATTTTATAGCTTTAGGTGTATTACACATTATCTATATTTTATACGTCTTATCAGTGAGTTACTATAATGAACTATACTCATATTACATCACAACAGTAACTATTATGGGGTTTCTGAGTGGGTTCATACAAATATTCACACATAGTAACACAGAGTAACAATATTAGGAGTCCTGCCCCCCCCCCCAACCTCTATAATGCTACGTCAGGGTGGACGTCAGGGTGACAGGCAACATGGATAGGTCCGCTCCCTGGAGCCTGCTTTTTTCACTTTTATTATACAGCATTATATAAAACAACCCCTCAGCGGTTACATGACATTGAATCTAGAGGCTATTAAAAGATGGTTGCCCATTTGGCTTTTGTATTTAACTGGTCAGAGGGCTTTTTCCATATGACTTTCTAAAAATAAATCAGGGGCGGACATACAATATGTGAGATCTGTGCAGCTGAATTAAGGCCCAGCAGGTAAGGGGGCCCTCTAACACCCTAAAAGTAGCTAGTAGCATCCTACTGTCTATTAGATTGCATGTAAAGGATTGAGATAATGAATTTCATAGCTCACAATTACTGGACGATGGAGGGACATAAGGGGATACTCTATGGTACAGGAGATGATATATGGTGTATATGTACGCCCTCTGGTGTCTATGTATACTAGGGATGCACGATGCATCGAAACTTCAATACTGTTTCGATACTGTGCACCCCCAAACGGTTCGATACTGTTTCATGTATTTCGATACTAAGCTGTGCGGCAGCACAGCTAAGTATAGTAACACATGAATGTATGAGAGTGGGGCTGCGGCTGTGTAATACAGCCATTGCCCTGCTCCTGAGTCCTGACAAGTGCGCACCATCAGGATGATGTGATGCGGCCGGCGCTGCACTAATGAGCAGCGGCACTAAAGACAGAACATGGCGGGCGCACTGCAAAACACCCCCATGTTCTGTCTTCAGTGCCTGCGCTCATTAGTGCAGCGCCGGCCGCATCACCTCATGCTGATGGCTTTCACACTTATTGTCAGGAGCGGGGCAATGGCTGTATTACACACCCGCAGCCCCGCACTATAATGGCGGAGATGAGAGAAAACTCTCATCTCTGCCGCTATTCCCCTCAATGCTGTGATCAAAGCTGACTGCAGCATTCAGAGGAAAATGAAAAGGGGGTATAAAGGGAAGTGTTTTATATGTCAGATATTAGTTGGGTGTGTATCTCTGCCCTCTGGAGGAGAAGACATTAGACACATCCAATGCATTCACACGAGCTGCCTTCCCCCTTTTCTCACCAGGTAATGGTATACCATGAGGTAGCCATAAGCCATGCCCTCCCCCCTTGAACATGCATGACCATGTGATGTCACACCGATGTGCACGGACAAGGTATAAGAGGGTCAACGGCCCCACACTCTCTCTCTCTTATTTCCTGCTCTCCTGCTCCCAACGAACTCCCCTTCCCTCCTGGTCTGCTCTTGCCTCATGGCCCTTCCTGGGAGACCACACCGCTTGGACCACATGCTAAGTATCTTCTCCCCTATATATCCTAAGTAACCCTTTCTCTCCAGCTCCTCTACCTGCACATTCCCATATCCCCTGGTACCTTTCCCACCATTTACCTGCTACACAGCAACCCATTCCCCTTGTTAACCCTTTATCCTCCTGCTGTCCCTGGTAACCCTTGCTGTCCCTAGTGATCCTTGCTATTAACCCTTAGTGTACAGGGATAGTTATTACTAGGTGAGAGTGGGACAGAAACAGTGAGAATGTGCATGTGTATTGTGTTGTAACGTAACTACTATGTATGTTTAGGTAAGTGGGTGGAGGTATAACGTAGGTTTTTGATACCGTGGTTATACTGTACTACGTATAGTGTTAGTATACTCAGTATATATTGATTGTTATATGTATTGGGGTATACTGATACTATACTGTGATCAATTACTGTAATCTGTGTTTAGTTACTGTATTTAATATATGAGAGTGATTACTGTATGTTAATAAATATCACCTTTATTTACTATACAATTGTATTTATTGTACGGTCTTATTTCCTTGAGTAGCAGCAAAGTAAGTAAATTAACGTTAGTATAAGGAAAAGGTAGGGGAACTAGGCATAACCCTAGTGACCCTGATTGTAAAGGAGGTAGTAATAGTGGGTGACACAAGTAGGTGAAACCCGCTATTATACCATCCCTTTTACATATGGCGAGTCAAGGCCCAAACTATTTTCAATTTATTTCTGTGTTTTGTACAATAAAATTAGGTTAAAACGTGAATTAAGATAGGCGGAGAGGCGTGGACTGATAACATACGTACACGGTGAAGTATTGTGTTATACTGTGTGCCCAGACCTTGAAGTTTGGACGAGTAACACTGTTTTATTTAAGGCTTAATTCAGGATACAATTGAGAACAGCGAACCTATTGTTTTTGTTTTCTTTTCTGAGGTATTAACGTTTTTATTTTGCTTTGCGGCGTTCTGCTCTACGGCAACAAATCGTCTGGCGATCGAGCAACATATTAGAGTCTCCAGCAGTATTGACGTCGGTGTCCTTCGTGTGAAATCCAGCTGGTCGGGAAAAAGCGTTCCGGCGTAAAAGGCAGCAAGGAACAAGGAGGACAACACTGACCAGGATGACTTCTGATAGAGTGAGTATGCATTTCTCCACACTCAAACACCTTGCTAAACATAGTTTATTCAACCCAGTACCCCCCACTACATACAAGTCACCAGAAATGCTGTGGTCCACACTGCTGGACGAGGCTTATGCGCATGATAAGATGTGCATCAGCAAGAGGAGTTATTTTAACAAAACCTCCAAAAGGCTACACATGATGGCTAAACTGATATGTGTTTATGAGGAGACGTGGAAGCCTGATCACTCAGAAATGAAGAGTGATTCCCCAAATCTTCACTGCCAGTGTTGTGTCAACAATGTGACAATGTGAAGCGGGTTTGTGCTTTGCAGATACAACCGGCAGAGAATGCCCTATGTAGAGATAAGCAAATTTGCATGCTGGAATCGCAGGTGATAGATTTGAGAAATCATGGTGATGATATTGATGCACAGCTGACTGGGTCTTATGCTGTGATCAATGCATTTAAGGATAAGGCGGCATCTACGGATGACATCATTGCCAAGTTGAATAATGAGCTTGCTGCTAGGTCACAAATGTTACCGGCCTTGTCTTTTTCAAGGCCTGATTCTGCTGTAAGTTTGCCCTCTAGAGGGCAAAAAGGGGGGAGTAGAAAGAGTGATGGATCAGATGTCCAAAATCGCGAGCACATCGAGAAACCTGAAGGTAACATTGTTACGAAAGTGTTACGCAAATGTAAGCGTACGATAATCAGAAGTGCGTCCCTAGCCATGCAGAACTTTAAGAGATCATGCAATGGTGACTGCCCTAAGTCCAGCAGAGCATGTACTGTTAAATGTTTTGCATGTGCCGGCTCAAGCCATATTGCGAAGTACTGCAAGTCTTTGGGTACTAAGAAATGTGGTCCTGTTAAATGTTTTAAAATGTGGTCAGATGGGACATATTGCTAGAGACTGCCATGGTATGAGCAACCGTGGAAAGCCTAGTAATGAAACAATAGAAAATGCCCACATTACATCAGGAATTCAGCTGTGAATCTCAAGTAGGCCATAATTTACATGTTCACAGTTAGGTGTTATCTCTTTGATGTCTGTACTGTGTGTTTAGGGTCTGTTGTGTTTGTTCCCCGTTCTTTGTTGTTATTGGTTTTCTTTTGTGGCTCCTTCACAGATTCTATTGTGGTATATTCCTGGTTATCAGTAGTTATGTAGTTATATTATATGGGTGTTGCCTCTATTTATAATGCATAATTAGGAAAACCACTCCAGGAAAACAACTGGAGAATCAACCATTGGATAGTGGTGTATTTGCGCCCAATGTTTTAATTGCTCTCTATTAGGATAACGTTGAAGTTGTTATTATACTGTGAACTCAGGTTGAGCAGTGCGAACAGGTAACATAAGTTCACGGTGTAGTGTTTTATGTTATTCTGTTCACCTAGACCTGGGGGTTTCAGACAGGCAACACAACTTCATCTGAGGCCTAATGCGAGTGCAATTAAATACAGTGAATAACAGTATGGCTGATTCTTTTGTGTTTAACTGCAGTGGTCCTTTAGGAAAGGTTGACAGGGGGAGGTTAGCCTGACATTACACCCATATCTTGATTTTAAGATAATGGGTTTGGTAAGACAGGGATATAGTTCCACAAACATGAGAATTGTGAAGATCCACAAAATGGTACTTCATCTACAGCTCCCCTCAGATATCCTAACCTATAAGTGCAGCCATCCATATGTGTCTGCACAGATGGATGTTGGAAGAAAGAGGATGCGATCCTCTGCCAAGGTAGTTAGGACCGGGTGCTTAGACACCAGTGTTGAGATACCAAGGGGACCTGTGAGATGAAGGTCAACCCAATACCCTCTTCAAGCTTAAGATACATGGGTCAAGGTTATTGGAGTTGGTACAGAGTACAATATGTTTTACTACACCATCTATGCGACTAATTGCACCGAAAGAGGAATACTCCTCCAAGGAGCATTTTTACCTTTTTGTATTATCACAGGTATCGATGTAGTAGAATGGAAAAACTCCAGTCACCCCTGAGTAGAGGCTCGATATCCGCTCAGATGCTCCAGTAAGACTCCAGATGATCCTGAGCTCAATGAGGAAAAGGATATCGTGGAGAAGCTTAAAGAGTCTGAGAATCGAGCCTCCATCTCATTCCCTGAAAAGAGACTCAGAGGCAGTGGCGTAGCTATAGGGGTCGCAGCGGTTGCAACTGCGACCGGGCCCCGTAGCTAGGGGGGCCCGCAGGCCCCCCTCACCACACTAGCGCTGCAATGATTGCTCTACATTGCTGGGTCCCTGCTGTGGTACAAAAGAGACCCAGTAATGTAGCTTAAAGCATTGGTGGCAGCTCAGCTGTCAGACAGTCATTGCGTGGAGGGGGAAAAAGAGGGTGGAAAATGAATGATAGATGAATCCACTCATCTTACGAGACCCAGGCCCGCCCACTGTACTGTCCACCCAATCAGCTCACTTCTTGCTGTTTCCCTCTTCCTTGTGACCTGTTCAGAGGGAAAGGAATGGCTACAGCAAGAAGATGGTGTGCGTGTCTGCTGCTCCCCTGCAGTACGAGCTGCTCTCTGACCCCACAGCAGATGTAAGTAGCAACTAGTAATCCAGCTCTTAACCCCTTCACTGTGTGTACGTATGTCTGTAATGCTGAGCAGTCACACCTCAGGGCTGACAGTTTAGCATAACAGACAAAGTATCTATCTATCTATCTATCTATCTATCTATCTATCTAATATCTATCTATCTATCTATCTATCTATCTATCTATCTATCTATCTATCTATCTATCTCATATCTATCTATCTATCTATCTATCTATCTATCTATCTATCTATCTATCTATCTATCTATCTATCTATCTATCTATCTATCTATCTATTTATCTCATATCTACACTGGCGTAGCTATAGAGGTCGCAATTGCGACCGGGCCCCGAAGCCAGGGGGGCCCACAGCCCCCCGCACCACATCAATAAAAAGTTACTATAGTAACAGACTGACCTTACCTTCCTGGTTCCGGATCGCAGCGGAGGTCCTGATGTCACAGCGCTATGTACCGCGCACAACATCGAGAGGACAGAACTTCTGCCGCGGCTGAAGAGGAAGGTAAGATTAGTTGCCCTGACTGGCGGGGTCCGGCTCCCGGGACCCGCCAATCAGCTGTTTTGAAGGGGCCGCAGCATTCGTACGAGAGCTGCTCCCCTTCATTCCGGTCACACTGTGAATCGGTGTCGGCGATTCACAGTGTGAGCGAGTAGTGAAATGAAGGGGAAGCAGCTCTCGTACGAGTGCTGCGGCCCCTTCAAAACAGCTGATTGGCGGGTCCTGGGAGCCGGACCCCGCCAGTCAGGGCAACTAATCTTACCTTCCTCTTCAGCCGCGGCGGAAGTTCTGTCCTCTCGATGTTCTGCGCGGCGCATAGCGCTGTGACTTCAGGACCTACGCTGCGATCCGGAACCAGGAAAGTCCCGGAAGTCGGACCCAGACACATCAGCTATTCATGGCCTATCCTGAGGAAAGGCCATCAATGTTTAGGGACTGGACAACCCCTTTAAGCCTACGATGTAGCAGGCTTAGGGGGCCCATGAGACAGGATCACAGATTGTGTGATCCTGTTTGCTGGGCCCTGTATCTAAGACAATCACATGGTAGGCTTAGATACATGGCCCATGTGTGATCCTGTCTGTGGGACCCTGTATCTAAGCCTACCACACTGTCGGTTTAGATACAGGGCCCCAGCACACAGTAATCTTATACTGTATAAGATCACTGTCTGCTGGACCCTGTATCTAAGCCTACATTGTGGTAAGCTTGGATACAGGGTCCCACAGACAGTATCACACATGGGCCCTGTATCTAAGCCTAACACACGTGTTACTAATCATTTTTTATGTGTTTTCTTACAGGTTCGGTCGTTGGACTACGGCAGATTCCAGGACTACTTCGATGACGGCTTTTTTTTTTGTTATCAATAAAATGGTTAATGAGGGCTGTGTGGGTTTTGTTTTATTTCAATAAAATATTTTTTCTATGTCTTTGTGTTTTTTTTTAAACTATATTACTACCGCCTTAGTAATGGCCGCCGGCTGATTGACAGCATCCATTGCTAAGGCGGGGCTTAGTGTTAGCCGGTGCAGAGGCTAACACTAACCCCCTTTATTACCCCGGTACCCACCGCCACCAGGGGTACTGGGAAGAGCCGGGTACGATCCAGTACTTGACCATCTGTAGTGATGGTCGGCCACTGGAGTGGCCGCAGGCTGGTATTATCAGGAGGGGAAAGGCCAGATAAAGTGGCCCTTCCCACCCTGGTGATGCTAGACTGCTGCTGCTTTATTGTATCTGGCTGGTTATGAAAAATGGGGGGGACCCCACGTCATTTAAAAAAAAAAAAAAAAAAAATAATTGGAAAGAACGATGTGGGGTCCCCCCCAATTTTCATAACCAGCCAGATACAACACAGCAGCAGCAGGCAGCATTACAAGGGTGGGAAGGGCCCAGCCTAATACTACCAGCCTGCGGCCACCCCGGTGCCTGCCCGTCACTACAGATGGTCGGGTACTGGTTCGTACCCGGCTCTTCCCAGTGCTCCTGGTGGCGGTGGGATCGGCTGCTGAAAAAACCTGCTGACGCCGCTAAAGCGGAAAAGATTCATAAGAAAGATCAAGATCCAAGAAAGAAGAAGATCAAGGACTTTGAGTTTGGTTGTATGGACTTTCAGCTTCGTTCTATGGACTTTGAGTTTTGTTATAGACTTTGAGTTTCTCTGGACTTTTTGAGGTTCTGTCTATGGACATTGAGGTTAGTTGTATTGACTGCGTTTTATATGGACTTTTGAGTTTGAGGACTGGCAGGAAGGTGTCCTTGAGGCGATAAGTGATGTCCGGAGCACCTATATCCAAAATTACACTTCATTCTGTCTACGACCATTACCAGTAACAAGGTTGAGAGGGTAATACAGAACAAACACTTCCACAAATTTCATTGTCGTGTTCCCGACAACAGGGGGATTGTAAAGGGACGTGTTTTCTATGTCAGATATTAGTTGGGTGTGTATCTCTGCCCTCTGGGGGAGAAGACATTAGACACATCCAATGCATTCACACAAGCTGCCCTCCCCCCTTTCTCACCAGGTAATGGTATTCCATGAGGTAGCCATAAGCCCATGCCCCCCTTGCACGTGCATGAGCATGTGATGTCACACAGATGTGCACGGACAAGGTATAAGAGGGTCAACGGCCCCACACTCTCTCTCCTATTTCCTGCTCTCAACGGACTCCCCTTCCCTCCTGGTCTGCTCTTGCCGCATGGCCCTTCCTGAGAGACCACACCAGCTTGGACCACATGCTAAGTATCTTCTCCCCTATACACTCTAAGTAACCCTTTCTCTCCAGGTCCTCTACCTGCACATTCCCATATCCCCTGGTACCTGTTTAACCCTTTCCCACCATTTACCTGCTCCCCAGCAACCCATTCCCCTTGTTAACCCTTTATCCTCCTGCTGTCCCTGGTAACCCTTGCTGTCCCTAGTGACCCTTGCTATTAACCCTTAGTGTACAGGGATAGTTATTGCTAGGTGGGAGTGGGACAGAAACAGTGAGCATGTGCATGTGAATTGTGTTGTAACGTAACTTCTATGAATGTTTATGTAAGTGGGTGGAGGTATAACGTAGGTTTGTGATACCATGGTTATACTGTACTACGTATAGTGTGAGTATACTCAGTATATATTATTTGTTATATGTATTGGGGTATACTGATACTATACTGTGATCAGTTACTGTAATCTGTGTTTAGTTACTGTATTTCATATATGAGAGTGATTACTGTATGTTAATAAATATCACCTTTATTTACTATACAATTGTATTTACTCAGTCGTATACACTTACGTAGCAGCAAAGCAAGTAGATTAACATTAGTATAAGGAAAAGGCAGAGGAACTAGGCATAACCCTAGTGACCCTGATTATAAAGGAGGTAGTAATAGTGGGTGACAGAAGTAGGTGAAACCCGCTATTATACCAGCCCTTTTACAGGGGGGATTCCCCTTGGATCACGTCACAGGGAAATCCTGTGACGCGATCGCGGGCCATACCATATATGGGCAGACAGCCCAGGGTCCATTGAAGGACCCCAGGGCTGTCTTACTATATTTCCTGTTGTTAGGGCATACTTAGGTATATTACTATACGTACAGAGGCTAATGTACTGGCATATATCTGATTTATGCTAGTACATTAAAGTTTAAAAATAAAGTAAAAACATACAGTAATATTAAATTTTAAAAAATACACATACACCTTTCTTTACAATAAACATTAAAATAAGTCTCAATACATAAACTATACACATTCGGTATTGGCGCGGCCGTAATAACCTGCAAAACAATTTTTTGCGCCATTTATGATGTGTAGACTGTAAAAAAAACTTTTAGGAAAAAAACGACTCTCTTTCACTTATTAATGTAAGGCACGAGGTGTGATGAATTTAACCTCCATGTGCCTCACATTAATAGTAATTAACCCCATCATGTACCTTATACATTAACCCATTATGACTGAGAAACATTTCTGGTATCGTGACATCCCTAATGTACACCCCTGTTTGGGGTAATATCATCCAGGTAGGTTGCCCTCCTGTCTTTAGCTACTGTCAGCTCAATGCATTTGCAAAACAGAAAACTAGAGGACACATCTGGAATGATATTCAGTGTAGGGAGCGACTGGCGGGTACTGTATATAGTAACTAATGATAGATGTACCTCATCATGTGCTGCATAACTTGTGGACGCTCTATACGTGGTGATAACCTGACTCCTTCCACCGCTTTCTGCTTGAGTCCTGTAAATATAAAAACATTCTGCCAGTATCCATTGTCACCAATGCCTGCAGACCATGACTGGATAATGCAAATCACTCAACTCCTTGTCTATTGTATCGTAGTGGTATGGCCACCTCCAGTTTCACGCCGAAAGGGAAGGCCTAAATTTGGTCTATTGACATTTTAAGCCGTGGCGCCATAAGGTTGTGGGCAGGTCCACAGCAAGGAACTGCAGTAGCCACCAGTACTCTGGTTTCCATGCTACCTCCCCATAAGCCATTGCAAATTATTTTACCGGGCATTAATGTGTCGCAAATGTTCTTGTCAGGGTGACCCTATCTTAAGTCTTCCTGCACTACTCCACCCCTTATCCCCTCAACCAATTACCTTAAATCTATCTTTAAGCCAATACCTCCACCAAACTGTTCCCTTACCTTTCCCCCCTAGTATGCTTGGCACTGCCAATCATGGTGCCAGCTCCATATAAGGTGCCAGCTCCCTATAGGAACATTCTGGATGACATCACATTATAGAATTTCTATAGGTTATTTGCTATAATACTTATATATATACAGTGGATCTTCTAGCATGTCGGATTTCACTGGTGCCACATATTCAGATGTTATAAATGCCTGTAAAATACATAATGAGTTTAATGTCTATACATAAAATAACCCCATATCTATAATGAATAATAATATATTTACTTCCACACATTTCATTTTCTATCACAGGGCGAGTCCAATAGCCCGTCTGTCACATAAATAACATCAGCAGTATAATGGCACGTGATAGTTGGTGGACCCTGGTATAGACTTTGTATCAGGGACCAGGAGCTTATAGTTATGTTCCTATATAATCTTATTGAAAAACTTCTGCTTTGTTTATTATGGAGTCTTTTGAACTGGAGTAAAGAGAGTAGAAAATGGGATATTAGGTTTCTGGATTCAGATACCAGAGAAAATATTAATTAAAGGGGTTTTCTGACATTTCTACAAACCTTAGTATGTGCTTGAAAATGAAAAAGTCACTACTCATCTTCTATATTCCCTTTGTCTTTGGTTACTAGGCTACAGTGGTCAAGCCAGTGTGGATGGCATGTTACTGCTGCAGCTATTATGTCACATCCAGGGCCGACCTTAATTTTATTGATGTCCTGTGCAGTATCTTCTATGGACCCCCTCCCCCTTATGATGTACCATGTAGTAATTATAACAACTAAAACATTTATTTTTTTGCCTTTTCATAGGTTTGAGAACCAAGTGCTGAACCAGGAGTGCAAGCTGTGCGTGCTGAGACCATCTATGGTGGTGGTGCCCCCTTCAGTATTGACCAGTAATGCGCCCTGTGCAATCGAGTAGAGATGCAGGAAATAAAATACACTGACCTTGGACTCTCCTACTGAATACGTTCGGCTGAATGTAGAACGTTATGTGATGTGAGGTGGAGGGCTCTGCTTATTCTTTGATCTACCCTCCTGGGACATGTGGTTGTCATCAACTCTAATGAGGAATTAATGCTATAAGTAAGAAAGACAATGTATTAGTACAAATCCTAATTAATGAAAACATTTTCATCTAGAACAGGAACTAGTCCTTAACCAGTGGCGGCTTACCAAAGGGGCGAATAGGGGTGACCGCCTGGGGTCGGGGACTTTGGGGTGGCCCATAGCTCAGGTGCCCAATACACCCCTGAAATTAGACAAACAATAATGGCGTAGGGAACCATTGGGTTCCTGCACCGCCTTATGATTTCGTAGGCCATGGTCTGGTTTAGGCCTGTAGCTACGAGGCACCGGGAGTATGCTGATGACACCGGCGGTGCTTCATGATGACGTCATTGCATTACGCAGTCTGCACCAGTTCGGTGATCTCGTAGGAAGCAGAATGTCCGACCCGGTTGGTCGTCTATTAGGGGAGTATAATTTTTTATTTTAGAGGTGCAAAGGGGGCAATATTAATGGAGGGCATAAAAGGACTGAGTGGGATCTTACAAAAGGGGGCTTCCTTACTGTGGGGTTATACAAAAAGGGCATTCATACCTAGGGGATAAAAAAGTATCACTCTAACTGTGAGGGTATTGCAAATAGTAACTAATGATAGACGCACCTCGTATAGATGAGATATTGCATCGGAGAGTTCCCCTGGCAGCAGGCAGCCGATCTTAAGGTGTTCTGTAGAAAAGGATAATTGTATATTTTCAATTCTGCAGACAGACTGACGTGTGCTCAGTATAGATCACCCAACAGCAATTTCATGTGGACGGACCTGTATGGTGGTGCACAGACTGCAGTATCGGTAATGTAGACACTCTGTGTGCGCTGTGTGCTCCCCCATAAGCCAACAATGTATTAGGAAATTAAATAAATAACAAGTCCCTCATATATTTCTAATATCATAATATCTTCTTTATGGAGCATTTCTATAATAATACAGAGCTGCAGCAAAATTCCCAGCGTTTACTTTTGCTACATGTGGATGAGGTTCTGAAACTGTAAAATTCAGCTGTAACACCTGTGGATTTTGCTGCGCAGGGAATCTGCAATGTGTGAATTCATCTTTATGGAGTACAATATAGTACTCAAATACTGCAATCATACAGTGCCCAAATAACACCGCCAGACAGATATTGTCTGCCACACTGCAATGTAATCCATTATCAAGGGAATGTATCTGCATCCTGAGCAGTGCCCTTTCCTTAGGTTTTTACACCAAGTGTCGGGATTTGGTGTGCAAGCACTGGGTGCCAAAGACGTCAATGCTAGCAGTGCCCCATTCAGTAGTGACAGGTGATGCACCCAGTGTAACTGCACAGGTCGCACACCCCTAAGGCCGGCCCTGGTTGACAGGTCTGTAACATTGGTGAATTTGTTCCCACAGTCTTACTTGTCATGTGTCTCTATAGGAACATTCTTAATCACATCAGATTATAGAATTTCTATAGGTTATTTGCTATAATACTTACATATATAGAGTGCATCTTCTGGCATGTCGGCTGTCACCGGTGCCACATATTCAGATGTTCTAAATGTCTGTAAAATACATAGCGGGTTTAATACATATACATAAAATAACCACATATCTAGAATGAATAATAATATATTTACTTTCACACATGTAATTTTCTATCCCAGGACGAGTCAGACTTTGAACACATTTTGTAATGTTAGTGTAAACCCAGGGAACATAACTATAGGGGTGAAGAGGTTGCAGTCACTCCCAGGCCCTGGTGTCCATGATTGGCATAAGGGGGTCGCAATCTGAGCAAATCCCCAATGCCCCCATCTCCTAAAGGAAACCTGATTTTAATTTTGACCCCTTTGACTGCCCTCGACCACCAGATAATGTAAAAATAATCTATTTACTGCCTTAGACCCCCAGTGAATTTACAATTTACCTTTTCACAGCCCTAGACCACCAGATAAATTAAAAAAGAAAACTGTATAAAAAGATGTTGTGGTGGAATGGCGGGTGCGAGTCTACTTTGTTTGTTGTCCAGGACCCTCTTTTCCATAAAACTAGCCTATTGTGTCTGTGGTGTCCAGATTATATATGGTATATGATGGTTAGCGGGACCTGGTGAAGATTTACGGAACTTAAAATCATGTCTCCATGTAAAACTGAACATTAAAGGGAAGGGAAACTATAGAGAAATGTGGAGTTTCTGATTCTCTTTTTCTTTTGTGGTGTCTCTGGACACATATAATGTGGATACATGTAATGAATATACTGGGCATGCACAAAGTTTGCTGACAACAAATACGTTTAGGTGGCAGCTTCGTCTGGATCCATAGTTGACCTCATCGGGTTTCCAGACTCTTGGTCTCTTTTCCTAATATATTACAGGTTTGTAGCTTGTCAGTAATAAGCAGTCACTATATTTTGTGAGGGGCATTTTTTTCTATTCTTCCATCTACCACCCCCAGTATTGAAGCGGGGAATATTAGGAAGAACAACCTTGTTTTCTGAGGGACAATGTGAGAAAACTGAAATTGGGTTCTTGGATTTCAGTAGAAAATATCAATTATTGTTATAAACCATCCAGCTAGTAAATATGTGATATAACATGTGTGTAGAGATACAAGAAATATTCAGCACTTACCTTGGACTCTAATACTTTTCATGCTGGACATTAGTTGGGCGCTCTCCTTATTCTTTGAGCAGCCCGCCTACACCTGGATCTGAGACTGATAGAGCTCTTCACTGTGCTGTTCCTCTTTTATTATTCCTGGAAATGTAAGAAGAAATTGACAACTGGGTGCTGCTATTTCCTATTGTCATTGGCCATGGTCTTATACTATACAATCAGTGCTGATAGTTTTAGAATGTTCAGGGACACGGCCTATAGACGAGAGATGGTATCCCCCATATTTATACATTTCCAGGAGAAATAATAGAGGAATGGCAAAATAATAATTTGGGATGCGTATGAGTAATATGCATATAAGGTAAATTAAAGGAAAGATAGATCAATACCTGAGTGCTGTATTCAGGACACTGCGCCGGCAGCAGCAGTTCTGGGACAAATCGAGGGATCTATTCAGAAAAAAATACAAAACCTCTGATCACAGGATAGATACAAGAGTAGTTGTCACGTTACAAGAAGTTACACTTATAAACTTATACATTAAATGTATAAAATTTTTTGCACTGGAGTCTATAGGTGACAGATGACCAACATATGACATCTATCAGAGGCGTCAGTCACAGCCATCCAGTAAGAAAACGTATACAGTATGTTAAACGTATACAGTTTTTTTTTTAACATGGGAGTATATGTGTGACGGAGGCTGATGGATGGCATCTGTCAGAGGTATTTGTTTAACATCTCGCACCATACTTCTCAGGATATGTCAGGTTTCGAAATAAGTTAAGGAAAGACGCATCTGTATACATAAAAAGTTAATTCATGTTAAGATAGATCAAGCCTGAGTCTGTATTCAGGAGGCTTCCCCGGCAGCAGCAGTTCTGGTACAAATCGAGGCATCTGTTCAGACAAAATCCAAGATAAAATATAAATCTCTAATCACAGGGTAGATACAAGAGTAGTTGTCACGTTACAAGAAGTTACACCAAAGTGGAAATGTAATTTATTTGTTAAAGAAGTTCTCTACCTTGTACAGGCAGTCACAGAACCACCTGAATGGACTATAGGAGGACTATAGCATCCTTCATTAGTCCACAAAGGTGAGATACTTGGTTTCCCCTTTAGACTGATAACTATCGCTGCCTCCAAGTGTTAGAAGTTACCAATCTGCCTAAATCACATGAAGGAGCGGAATCAGCCATATGTAAAAGTGTGAACTGTTGTCGAGGAGTTATGGGGAGTCGCTATTTTCACCATCACATATTCACTTTCGCTTAAAATGCAGGTTAAATTTTACACTGAAAGATTTTATCTTTTGGATACGTTTTAGAGGACCTGGATCCGTAAAAGATGCCAAAGAGTATGATAGATAGATAGATAGATAGATAGATAGATAGATAGATAGATAGATAGATAGATAGATAGATAGATAGATAGATAGATAGATAGATAGATAGATAGATAGATAGATAGATGATAAAAGGTGTAATGTCCAGAGAGATGAGAGGTCACTCTTGGGAGAACCTGAAATGAAAGCATCAATGAGTATAATCCATATCTATAGAAACTTTACATTAAATGTTCCTTACTATTTTTTTGTTATATAAACCCATATGGCAATTTGGTAAAGTCCATGAACTTCTTAGAATAATATTTTCAGCTGCGAAGTCGTGTTGAGCGTAAGAAATAATTCCAGACATTTGATTTTCTGCTAATACTTACTACAGGGGATTGTTTCTTACATTCATGGTTGGAAATACTAAATTGAAATTGGTAAATACATAGAGATTTTTTACAGCCTTTTTGGAACATCTGAACTCTATCTACATATCTATAGATCACTTAGGTAGGAGACATGACTTTGGGAGAGATGGTTGTGGGGTTGTTGTGTAAGACTATAACCAGGCTGTTCCATCCAGTTTACGGGATCACATATTCTATTAGTAAGATGTTTTTTTCCAAACAGAATGAAGTAATGAAAGTCAATACCCACACATTCAGTTTACATCTGTCTGTAAGAATATTATCAGCAGCTATTAGATCCATCCCAGTGAAAGTCTAACAGCAACATCTTCTATGAGAAAGTAAATGTAAACTTCCCTATGGAGGCTTATGCTACAGCTTCCTGGCCTTGAGGATACATCTACTGCCACATACATAAAGTTTATATTCACTGTAGACTCAAATGTGCACTAGAGCTCACCAGAACACAGTATAGAAGAACATTGTACATTATAGAGGAGCCTTGTTATAAGATCTAGCGATATACAATAATATCATTCTTCTTACTATAGCACTTTATATTAGTCCTCTTATATTAATGTTTATAAAAAAAATACCTCAGCGTTAGGCCCCATGACAGAGTTATTTGGTGAAGGAGGTGGTGGTTGTGACCTAATCATATTCTCCTATAGTGAACATAGTCTGTAATCTGGCAAATGTGGAACATAAACATTGAAGGGATTTTCCAGAACTTTCATACTGAAGGACAATTTCTTAGAAAAGGCCATAAATATCAAATCGTTGAGGGCCAACTCCCTGCACCCTAACCAACCAGCTGAATTGAATGAAAGGGCCTCTTTATTGCTTACAAGGGACAGCACCGCACATTTTGTAGGGGCTGTGCCTGGTACTGCAGCTCACTGAGCTGCAATACCAAGCATAGCCACTACAAAATGCATTTAGCTTTGTCTGGTAAAAAATGAAGAGGACATGGGGCTGACCAGGGTTGTACGGCACCTTTAGGGTATGTTCACACGCCCTATTTACGGACGTAATTTTATGCCTCGAATTACGCCCGAAGAAACGGCTCCAAACTGTCTGCAAACATCTGCCCATTGTATTCAATGGGATATATGGTGGGTTTTTTTACACACCGCTGTCAAAAGACGGCGCGTAAAAAGATGCCCACCTCAAAGAAGTGCATGTCACTTCTTGGGACATAATTGGACTCCAATGAAAACCAGCTCCAATTACGTCCGTAAAAAACAGCTCCGTAATTTCAGACGTAATTGGCGTTACCGTGTGAACATGCCCTTACTCTGATCATGGGTGGCAGGAGTAAGATCCCCACCGATCTGATATTATTTTCTAAGTATAAACCATCAATATTAAAGTCATGGAAAACCCCTTTGAAAGGTAATATTATACAAAAAGACAGAACATACATATAAAATTATAGAGGATCTGACATCTCTCCTGACGTCTCTTTTAGAACATACTTGAGAATTCACATTTCCATTCACACATTACTGATAGCTGCAATATTGAGGAAATAGTAAGTTGTAACTTTAATGGGGAAATATGAAACATTGAAATCTGAATGTAAAATCCACATGTTCAGTTGTTACTTGCGTTAATTTTACTGGAACTTGAACTGTTTGTCTAAAAAAAAAAAAAAAAATCCCTGGCAATCTTTAGAAAAAATTCCTTCACCACAATTATATGATTGTAGAAGTGTTGGTGTGGTTAGAAATTGCTGCAGTAATGTCCAGTGTGAATCTGGCCTTATATGACGATTCTAGATTATATATATTTCATGTATCCAGTAACATGTATAATTGATAACACTGACATTATGGCTGATAAATTATAAAATGCTGCAAACATTTATACATTTATAATTAAAATACAATTCTGCTGACAGTGATGCTGGAGGAGACTGTCAGCAGGATTGTATGGTGACCCTGGAGGAGAATGTCAGCAGTATTGGGCGGTGATGCTGGAGGAGACTGTCAGCAGGATTGTATGGTGACACTGGAGGAGACTGTCAGCAGGATTGGGTGGTGATCCTGGAGGAGACTGTCAGCAGGATTGTATTGTGACGCTGGAGGAAACTGTCAGCAGCAGTGGCGTAACTACCGCGGTAGCAGCAGTAGCGGCACGGGGCCCGGGGCTTGAGGGGGCCTGTGCCGCCACGCCCACCCAAATGCCCGGTGGCGCCGCTAGCAGCCATTATGGCTGCTACAGCGGTAGCGCCGCTACTGTGGGGCCCGCGCCGCCGAGCCTTACACAGGCCCTCTCATGCCTGTAGGTGTCGCTAGCACCGGAGGGGGCCCCAGTGCTAGCGGCAGCCAAATACATGTATTAGCACTGAATGGCCGGGCATGTTCCGTGCCTGACCATCCAGTGCCTTACAATGACACTGCTTGGAAGGTGCTGATTGGCGGGGCAAGCCATTCTGCCCCGCCAATCAGCGTCATTGGAGGACGCTCGTTCAGCTCCTGCAGACATGCTCAGAAGAGAGCATGTCTGCATCGCCAGTGAACAGCATGGGAATGGGATCATGTGAGTATGTCAAGTTTATTTATTTTTTTTCCTCATAAAAATGTGAATGGCATTATCTATAATGGGGGGGTCTATCTACAGGGGGGGTCGTCTTTATGTGGGCTATTATATATAGGGGGTCTATATGTGGGTCAGTAGCTACAGGGGGGTCTATATGTGGGGGTGTGGGCCACTATATACAGGGGGCTTTATATGTGGGCCATTATATACAGGGGGGTCTATATGTGGGCCACTATATACAGGGGGGTCTATATGTGGGGCACTATATACAGGGGGGGGTCTATATGTGGGCCACTATATACAGGGGGGTCTATATGTGGGGCACTATATACAGGGGGGTCTATATGTGGGCCACTATCTACAGGGGGGTCTATATGTGGGGCAGTATATGTGAGACACTATACAGGGGTGGGCTATATGTAGAGCACTATCTATAGGGGAGCTATTTTTTAGGGTACTTTCTATAGGGGTGGGCTATGTGTGGGACACTATATACAGGGGTGGGTTACCTGTGGGGCACTAGCAACAGGGTGGCTATATGTAGTGCACAGTCTACAGAGGTGGGCTATACGTGGAGCACTAACTATAGAGGAAGCTATATGTAGGGCAGCACGGTGGCTCAGTGGTTAGCACTATTGCCTTGCAGCTCTGGAGTCCATATGTGGGCACTATCTATAGGGGCTTCTATGTAGGTCACTATCTACAGGGGGCACGGTGTGTGTGTGTGTGTGTGTGTGTGTGTGTGTGTGTGTGTGTGTGTGTGTGTGTGTGTGTGTGTGTGTGTGTGTGACAGTTATATTTAGATGTGTTGAGAATTTTAACTTTGTTTATAGGTGCAGAAATGTTTTAAAAGTGAGAAGCTGAAGACATCTAAACAGAAAACTGCAGAAATGGGTCATGGCCGGGAGAAATCCATCATAGATGTCTGAACCGGAGGGAGAAGAAAAGAACTAGAATCTGAGACGTCACCGGTGAGTCACTTAATGTAAATGTTTATTCTGCCTCTAATCAGTATTGTAGTCACTGTATGATCTGCAGCGAGATGATGGTGGTATGATTTTTTTTTTGTGAAACCGCATCTCCTAGCATATCCTTACCATTGTTCCGGCCATGCTGGGAGCTGTAGTTTTACGCCGTACAAACCTATACGCAGTGGCGTAACTACCGCTATAGCAGCCGTAGCGACTTCTACGGGGCCTGCAGCATGAGGGGGCCCGTGGCACCCGCCGGCACGGCCCCCTCCCATGGCCGCAGGCTCCGCTAGCAGCCGCTATGGCTGCTACAGCGCGACGCCACTGAAGGGGTTGTTCCTACAAAAGACATGCATTCCCTATCCACAGGATAGGGGATACATGTGAGATCGCTGGGACGCCCAGCGATGAGGAGAACGGGGGACCGAAAGTCCCCCCTAAGTTCTCCATGACAAACCTCGGACTTCCGGGGTCTGTGTCGGCAGCTCCGTAGAAATGAATGGAGCGCCGGTCGCGCTTGTGCGCATGCGTGACCAGCGCTCCTTTCATTTTTATTGAACTGCGCAGACGCCGGAAGTCCGAGGTTAGTCATGGAGAACTTCGGGGGACAAACGCGAGTTGATTAAAAAATGGCTGAAAATCAGGAGCTGTTTTCCCTTTGTTTAGTAAGTGTGTGAACATATCCTTAGCCTTTTGGTGTGTCATATAGCTTCTGCGAGCTGCATTTCAACAATCACATCCAAAATCGCAGCCAGACACTGCTTAGTAATTTGAAGACACGTTTTCCTGGCGTGTAGGAGGACGGGTGAAATTCCCTCCCACATTTAGGCTAGGTTCACACGAGCATGTTACGTCCGTAATGGACGGAACTTATTTCGGCCGCAAGTCCCGAACAGAACACACTGCAGGGAGCCGGGCTCCTAGCATCATAGTTATGTACGACGCTAGGAGTCCCTGTCTCTCCGTGGAACTACTATGATGCTAGGAGCCCGGCTCCCTGCAGTGTGTTCGGTCCAGGACTTGCGGCCGAAATACGTTCCGTCCATTACGGACGTAGCATGCTCGTGTGAACCCAGCCTTACGGCAGCTGTGAGTCAGGTTGCTTTGCCTTATTCACATTGCTGTAATTCTGGGAAGTGCTCCCTCTTGTGGCCAACATAGGAAAACATGTCAAATTATTATTTAATTTTTAATACTTTCCACCATGTGGAAGAAAAAAAAATACAGCAAGCAACTTAAAAAATACAATAAAAATAAGTAACTTACTTTAAAAAAATAAGTTTCATTTGCGACGCATTCCCTTTAAGCCATTGAAAAAGTGAAATTAAAGTTTCTTGCCACTGTGTATTTAACCAGATAAAAGTCAAGTTAAAGATCACTACATCTGTACATAGAAGCTGACATATTGCAGAACAATTATATCAATAGTGTCACTTATATAAATTGGATCCCTGTGTAAAACTGTCACATGTTATATAAAATGGTCGTCTCATCATAACAACCTCATTTAGAAATGACGTATTCTTTTTATTCCAGACGCTACAGACACTACAGACACTGAGCAATAGGCGACTATTTTTATAGGCTGTGCTCCAATTACATTACAAGTGTTTTCTTTTGGGCCCCCTTAGGCATCAGGGCCCTGGTGAGACTTTCCTCTGCAACCTCCATTATTATGCCCTTGATGACTATAGCCCTTAAAGGGAACCTGTCACCAGAATTTCACCTATTGAACTTCACTTATCCCTCACTGGCCGCTGCTATCAAAAGTTCATTGCCGTTATCCCCTCTCCTAAACTCCTCCCCCGACTGTAAATAACGGTCTGCAAACATTTTGCGCTTTTTATCGTAATAATCCGGCGTCCCTTTGTGCGCACACCCCAGAAGAGGACATCAATGCACAAGCGCAGGATTTTGTGTGCTGGGGGAAGGCGACGAGCTGTCAATCAAAAGTATGGAGGCCGGGGAAACGCGGAAAGACTTGAGGAATGAAAATATGACTCTTTTCAAACTAAGATTTGACTCTTTTCAAGAGAAGATCTGACTCTTTTCTGCTCATTAGCATACGGTGTGGGAACACTAAAACACTGAATACTAAAGCTACAGAGCCGACTAAGAAGACAATTATAGGTTATATAGAAATTATTTTTCACCCGCTACCACCAGGTATTGCTGGTTTAATAGGTGAAATGCTGGTGACAGGTTCCCTTTAAGCCTCCAGGAAATACATGTACGTCATGGATTGCCTTACATAGGGCCACAATGACGTACAGTTACATCATGGTGATTGTGCGGGCACAGGATGAGCCCGGCTGTGATTGAAACCTCTGATCCTGGCCATTTAACCCCTTATATTGCGCAGTCAATGGCGAGCACGGCATTTAAGTTTGTAGATAGAGAGAGGGGGCTCCCTTTGTCACTCCATCGGCGCCCTGTGATTTGATCATGGGGCTGTCAATAAGCTGAATACAGAACACAGTGGAAATCAGAGAGGACCACCACTTAAAACTACAGTACGCCTAGAGTTAATACATTTGTGGTCAGGTCTCTGCAGATACAATACACAGCTAACGATGACGAGGTTACATAGTTACATAGTTACATAGTTACATAGTTTGTACGGTTGAAAAAAGACACATGTCCATCAAGTTCAACCAAGGGATGGGAAAAGGGAAGTGGGATGGGAAGGGGGAAGTAAAAAATTTCTACACATAGGAGCTAATATTTTTTTGTTCTAGGAAATTATCTAAGCCTTTTTTAAAGCCATCTACTGTCCCTGCTGTGACCAGCTCCTGCGGTAGGCTATTCCATAGATTCACAGTTCTCACAGTAAAGAAGGCTTGTCGCCTCTGCAGGTTGAACCTTTCTTTTTCCAGACGGACGAAGTGCCCCCTTGTTTTTTGAGGGGATTTTACATGGAACAGGATTTCACCATATTTTTTGTATGTGCCATTCATATATTTATATAAGTTAATCATGTCCCCCCTTAGTCGTCTTTTCTCAAGGCTAAATAGGTTTAGTTCTTTTAATCTTTCCTCATAACTTAGATTCTCCATGCCCCTTATTAGCTTCGTTGCTCTTCTTTGTATTTTTTCCAACTCCAGGTATCTGGCATCTCACACACTCCAGGTATCTGGCATCTCACACACTTATTGGTCCCCTAGCTATTGTTACACGTTGGCAGCTCACATCATGAGAAACATCACGGTGTAAACTATGGGCGGTCGTGTCTTTCGTGACACGTTACTCCCACTAGAGACTAACGTATGCTTGATGGGTGTCTGCCACATGCAATGGTACCGCTTATCATCACATCCGGAGTGGTAATTTATGACATCAGACGCCATTTATATCATGTGTAGGGAATACTACTCTATCCCCTGCACCATTATGGACTGACATTGGGTGGCCAATAGAACACTTCTTTCTACACCGGGGACATACAAGTACTATTTCTGTGATCAGTTCAACTTTGTTTTTTACTGGTCCCTTATTTTGGAATATATAACTACATAATTTTCACTGTTTAATCACATTTAACCCCTTAATGACCAGCCTATTTTAAGCCTTAACCCCTTAAGGACACAGCCTGTTTTGGCCTTCAGGACACAGCCAATTTTTTAAAGTCTGACATGTTTCACTTTATGTGGTAATAACTTCGGAATGCTTTTAAAACCTATCCAAGCGATTCTAAGATTGTTTTCTCGTGACACATTGGACTTTATGTTACTGGCAAAATTTGCTTGATACATTAAGTATTTAATTGTGAAAAACACCAAAATTTAGCGAAAAATTGCAAAAAGTAGCATTTTTCGAAATGTATATGTATCTGCTTGTAAGACAGATAGTAATACCACACAAAATTGTTGCTAATTAACATCACCCATATGTCTACTTTAGATTGGCATTGTTTTTTTAACGTCCTTTTATTTTTCTATGACATCACAAGGCTTAGAACTTTAGCAGCAATTTCTCACATTTTCAAGAAAATGTCAAAAAGTTATTTTTACAGGTACCAGTTCAGTTGAGAAGTGGATTTTAGGGCCTTATATATTAGAAACCCTCGATAAGTCACCCCATTTTAAAAACTTCACCCCTCAAAGTATTCAAAACAGCATTTAGAAAGTTTCTTAACCCTTTAGATGTTTCACAGGAATTAAGGCAAAGTAGATGTTAAGTTTTCAAATTTTTGCAGAAATTAATTTTTTATCTATTTTTTTTGTAACACAGAAAGTTTTACCAGAGAAACGCAAGTCAATATCTATTGCCCAGATTTTGCAGTTTTTAGAAATACCCCACATGTGGCCCTAGTGCACTTATTGACTGAAGCACAGGCCTCAGAAACAAAGGAGCACCTAGAGGATTTTGGGGCCTCCTTTTTATTAGAAAATATTTTAGGCACCATGTCGGGTCTGAAAGGCTCTTGCGGCACCAAAACAGTGGAAATCCCCCAAAAGTGACCCCATTTTGGAAACTATACCCCTTGAGGAAATTATCTAGGGGTATAATGAGCATTTTGACCCCGCATGTTTTTTGCAGAAATTATTGGAAGTAGGCCGTGAAAATGAAAATCGACATTCTTTCAAAGAAAATGTAGGTTTAGCTAATTTTTTCTAATTTCCACAAGGACTAAAAAGAGAAAATGCACAACTACCTTTGTAAAGCAATTTCTCCCGAGTAAAACAATACCCCACATGTGGTCATAAAAGGCTGTTTGGACACACGGCAGGGCTTAGAAGGGAAAGGGCGCAATTTGGCTTTTGGAGCTCAAATTTAGCAGGAATGGTTTGCGGAGACCACGTCGCATTTGCAAAGCCCCTAAGGGACCAAAACAGTGAAACCACCAAAAAAGTTACTCCATTTAGGAAACTACACCCCTTGAAGAATCCATCTAGGGGTGTAGTGATCATTTTGAACCCACAGGGGTTTCATAGATTTTATTAGAATTGGGCAGTGAAGATAAAAAAAATCCTTTTTTTCCAATAAGACGTAGCTTTAGCTCAAAATTTTTTATTTTCTCAACAAATAAGGCCTCATGCACACGACCGTAGCCCGACCGTAGCCGTGTGCACGCCCGTGATTTTCGTGTCGGCCGGCTGCGGACTGTCAGCGGACTGTCAGCCGCAAGCCGCCCGCACATGCACATGGCCGGGCCATTGTTTTCAATGAGCCCGGACCGCAACTCCGGACCATAATAGGACATGTCCGTACTTTCTGCGGTCCGGGTTCCCGGGCCGTGCACGGACCGCAAAAACTACGGTCGTGTGCACGGCCCCATAGAAAAGAATGGGTCCGCAATTCTCCCGTGGATTTGCGGGGGAATTGCGGACGCAAAAACACGGTCGTGTGCATGAGGCCTAAAGGAATAAAAGAAGCCCAACATTTGTAAAGCAACTTCTCTGGAGTACGGCAATACCCCATTTGTGGTCATAAACTGCTGTTTGGGCACATGGCAAGGATCAGAACAGAAGGAGCGCCATTTGGCTTTTGGAGCACAGATTTTGCTGGATTGGTTTCTTGACACCATGTCACATTTGCAAAGCTCCTAAGGTACCAGTACAGTGGAAACTCTCCAAAAGTGACTGGATTCACGAAACTACACCCCTTGAGGAATTCATCTAGGGGTGTAGTGAGCATTTTGACCCCACAGGTGTTTCATAGATTTTATTAGAATTAGGCAGTGAAAATAAAAAAAATCCTTTTTCTTCAATAAGACGTAGTTTTAGCTGAAAATGTTTCATTTTCTCAACAAATAAATTAAAAAAAGCACCCCAACACTTGTAAAGCAACTTCTCCTGTGTACGGCAATACCACATATGTGGTCATAAACTGCTGTTTGGGCACAGAGTAGGGCTCAGAAGGGAAGGAGCGCCATTTGGCTTTTGGAGTACAGATTTTGCTGGATTGGTTTCTGGGCGCTATGTCGCATTTGCAAAGTCCCTGTGGGACCAAAACAGTGGATCCCCCCCAGAAGTGACCCCATTTTGGAAACCACACCCCTCAAGGTATTCACCTAGGGGTGTAGTGAGCATATTAACCCCACAGGTGATTGGCAGAAATTGGTGTGCACTCGATGTTGCAGAGTGAAAATGGGATTTTTTTCCATAGATATGCCAATATGTGGCGCCCAGCTTGTGCCACTGGAGAGACACACCCCAAAAATTGTTAAAAGGGTTCTCCCGGGTATGGCGATGCCATATATGTGGAAGTAAACTTCTGTTTGGACACACTGTAGGGTTCAGAAGGGAGGTAGCGCCATTTGGCTTTTGGAGCGTGGATTTTGCTTGTAGTAGTTTTGTTTGGAGTCTTACTGGTGTTTCCATTTATAATGTGGGGGTACATGTAAGCCGGGCGGAGTATATATGGGGCATAGTCAGGTGGTATAATAATGGGGTAAAAAAAAACAAAGAAATAATCCATAGATGTGTGTTACGCTGTGACACAATCCTTTCTGCACAGACCGGTGTCGCACTAATAAATGGTCCTTACTTATTCCCCTTTTGGTCCACACTCGGGATCTTTGCAGTTTGAGGAATTTTTCTGGGAAGTGTTGTCCTGGTATAATACGGGCACCATCGCTTCCAGCAGATATGTTTGGGCCCGGTCCTTCCTGGTTCCCTAATTTTAGGGGCTTGATAATTCGCCACTTGAAACAGAAGAAACGTTCCTCTCGGGCTGGCACAACTGCATATTTTTATTTCCTGGCTTATTGGAGCCTTAACTAATTAAATTTTTTCATAGACGTAGTGGTATGAGGGCTGTTTTTTTTGCGGGACGAGCTGTAGTTTTTATTGGTACCATTTTGGGGTACATGCGACTTTTTGATCACTTGTTATCCTTTTTTTTTTTGGGAGGCAAGGTGACTAAAAAAATATGCCAGAATTGCTGTTTTTTGATTATTTTTATACTGCGTTCACCACGCGTTATAAATTACATGTTACCTTTATTCTGCAGGTCAGTCCAATTCCGGTGATACCTAATTTATAGCACTTTTTATGTTTTACAACTTTTTGCACAATAAAATTACTTTTGTAAAGAGAATGGATTTTTTCTGTCGTTAAGTTGTGAGAGCCATAACGGTTTTAATTTTTTCGCTGACGGCGCTGTATGAGGGCTTGTTTTTAGCGAGACGAGTTATCGTTTTTATAGGTTTTTTTGATCACTTTTTATTTACATTTTTGGAAGACAAAGTGACCAAAAAATAGCAACTATGTCAGTATTTTTTTTTTTTTACGGCGTTCACTGTGCGGAATAAATAACATAACATTTTTATAGTTAAGGTCGTTACGGTCGCAGCGATACCAAATATGTATGGCTTTATTATTTTTTTCAATAATAAATTACTTGATAAGGGAAAAAGGGCGATTGTGTTTTATTTTATTACTTGAAACTTTTATTGTATGTTTTACAACTTTTATTTTTACTTTTCTTACACACTTATTTAGTCCCACTAGGGGACTTGAATGTCCAACTGTTTGTTTGATGTTCTAATACATTGCACTACCTATGTAGTGCAATGTATTGGAACTGTCAGTTGTTCACTGACAGCAAGCCGATCAGGCTCCGCCTCTGGGCGGGGCCTAATCAGCTTACATAATGACAGACAGGAGTCCATTGTTAGGGCTCCTGTTGCCATAGTAACAGTCACTAGCCTTGCCATCGCATGGGAAGGCTGCCGATTTGCTACAAACCTCTAGGATGCAGCGATCACAATGGATCGCTGCATCGAAGGGGTTAATGCCAGGAATCGGAGCTAACTCCGGTTCCTGGCGATAGATCGGGGTGTCCGCTGTAACGTACAGCGGACATCTACTACTGATGACGCCGGCTCAGCTTCTGAGCCGGAAGCTGAGCCGGCGCCATCTTGCTGATGGTACCGGAAGCCTCCTGGGCCCCCGCCGACGACGGGGCATAGGAGGATTCCGTTACAGGCTGACCGGGAGGTAAGTATTAGCCCTCCGATCGCCTTTGCAGCCACCGGCAACACAGCGATCACGTTGCTGGGGTGCCGGTGGCTATAAACTCCTCACATGCTGCGATCTCTATTGAACGCAGCATGTGAGGGGTTAATCGGTCGGATCGGAGGCTAGCTCCGGTCCTGGCCGATACCTCAGGGTGCCAGCTGTAACATACAGCTGTCACCCGGCAGTGATGTCGCTGGCTCAGCTCCTGAGCCAGCTCCATCTGTTTCACGTACAGTTACGTGGAATTGTGGGAAAACACCATCTCCCATTACGTAACTGTACGTGAAATTGCGGGAAGGGGTTAATGACCGAGCTATTTTTTACATTTTTCCATCGTCACATTCCAAGAGCTATAACTTTTTTATTTTTGCGTCGACATAGCTGTATAAGGTGTTGTTTTTTGCGGGACAAGTTGTATTTTTTAATAGCACCATTTTGGGGGACATATAATTTATTGATTAACTTCTATTAACTTTTTTTTTTGGGGGGGGGGGGAATAGAAAAAAACCTGAAATTTTGCCACTCTTTTTTTGCGTCCTAAATCTACACCAGTAGTTCAAAACCGAGTTGCCGCGGCACCCCAGGGTGAGCCGTCCAGGGGTGCCGCAGCACTCCGCTGATCCACTGCAAAAAAAAATAAAAAAAATAAAAATTTATTTTTTTACTTCAAGCTCCACCCCCGACGTTGTATCAGACGTGACGCACGGACGTCTGCTACGAGTACCGCCCACCGCTTCCCACTAGAAGCCTGACGGAGGGAGAGGAGCCGTTAACCCTGGGCAGGATAAGTGTTTTTTTTTCCTTTACATTGTTAGCAGTTGTGTGAGAAATGGAGCCAGAATACCGGAAGTTGTAGTCCTCTCCTCTTATACCTCCTCATGTAATGTCCTCGGATATCCCATAATAACAGCCTGGACATACTGGGAGTTGTAGTCCTCTCCTCTTATACCTCCTCATGTAATGTCCTCGGATATCCCATAATAACAGCCTGGACATGCTGGGAGTTGTAGTCCTCTCCTCTTATACCTTCTCTTTTAATGTCCTCTGATATCCCATAATAACAGCCTGGACATGCTGAGAGTTGTAGTTCTCTCCTCTTATACCTCCTCTTGTAATGTCCTCTGGTATCCCATAATAACAGCCTGGACATGCTGGGAGTTGTAGTCCTCTCCTCTTATATCTTCTCTTTTAATGTCCTCTGGTATCCCATAATAACAGCCTGGACATGCTGAGAGTTGTAGTTCTCTCCTCTTATACCTCCTCTCTGTAATGTCCTCTGATATCCCATAATAAAAGCCTGGACATGCTGGGAGTTGTAGTTCTCTCCTCTTATACCTCCTCCCTGTAATGTCCTCTAATATCCCATAATAACAGCCTGGACATGCTGAGAGTTGTAGTTCTCTCCTCTTATACCTTCTCTTTTAATGTCCTCTGATATCCCATAATAACAGCCTGAACATGCTGGGAGTTGTAGTTCTCTCCTATACCTCTTCATGTAATGTCCTCTGATATCCCATTATAACAGCCTGCACATGCTGGGAGTTGTAGTTCTCTCCTCTTATACCTCCTCCTGTAATGTCCTCTGATATCCCATAATAACAGTCTGGACATGCTGAGAGTTGTAGTTCTCTCCTCTTCCTCATGTAATGTCTTCTGATATCCCATAATAACAGCCTGGGCATGCTGGTAGTTGTAGTCCTCTCCTCTTATACCTCCTCTCTGTAATGTCCTCTGATATCCCATAATAACAGCCTGGACATGCTGGGAGTTGTAGTTCTCTCCTCTTATACCTCCTCATGTAATGTACTCTGATATCCCATAACAACAGCCTGGGCATGCTGGTAGTTGTAGTCCTCTCCTCTTATATCTCCTCTCTGTAATGTCCTCTGATATCCCATAACAGCCTGGGCATGCTGGTAGTTGTAGTCCTCTCCTCTTATACCTCCTCCCTGTAATGTCCTCTGATATCCCATAATAACAGTCTGGACATGCTGGGAGTTGTAGTCTTCTCCTCTTATACCTCCCTGTAATGTCCTCTGATAGACCATAATAACAGCCTGGACATGCTGGGAGTTGTAGTTCTCTCCTCTTATACCTCCTCCTGTAATGTCCTCTGATATCCCATAACAACAGCCTGGACATGCTGGGAGTTGTAGTCCTCTCCTCCTATACCTTCTCTTTTAATGTCCTCTCATATCCCATAATAACAGCCAGGACATGGTGAGAGTTCTAGTTCTCACCTCCTACTGTAATGTCCTCTGGTATCCCCTAATAACAGACTGGACATGCTGAGAGTTGTAGTTCTCTCCTCTTATACCTCCTCCTGTAATGTCCTCTCATATCCCATAATAACAGCCTGGACATGCTGGGAGTTGTAGTTCTCTCCTCTTATACCTTCTCTTTTAATGTCCTCTGATATCCCATAATAACAGTCTGGAATGCTGAGAGTTGTAGTTCTCTCCTCATACCTTTTCTTTTAATGTCCTCTGATATCCCATAATAACAGCCTGGACATGCTGAGAGTTGTAGTGCTCTCCTCTTATACCTTCTCTTTTAATGTCCTCTGATATCCCATAATAACAGTCTGGAATGATGAGAGTTGTAGTTCTCTCCTCTTCCTCATGTAATGTCTTCTGATATCCCATAATAACAGCCTGGGCATGCTGGTAGTTGTAGTCCTCTCCTCTTATACCTCCTCTCTGTAATGTCCTCTGATATCCCATAATAACAGTCTGGTTATGCTGGGAGTTGTAGTCCTCTCCTCTTATATCTCGTCCTGTAATGTCCTCTGATATCCCATAATAACAGCCTGGACATGCTGGGAGTTGTAGTTCTCTCCTCTTATACCTCCTCATGTAATGTACTCTGATATCCCATAACAACAGCCTGGGCATGCTGGTAGTTGTAGTCCTCTCCTCTTATACCCCCTCTCTGTAATCTCCTCTGATATCCCATAATAACAGCCTGGGCATGCTGGTAGTTGTAGTCCTCTCCTCTTATACCTCCTCCCTGTAATGTCCCCTGATATCCCATAATAACAGTCTGGACATGCTGGGAGTTGTAGTCTTCTCCTCTTATACCTCCCTGTAATGTCCTCTGACATCACATAATAACAGCCTAGACTTGCTGGAAGTTGTAGTTCCCTCCTCCTCCTGTAAACTTTCTCTGATATCACATAACATCCTGGGCATGCTGGGAGTTGTAGTTCTCTCCTCTTATATCTCCTCCCTGTAATGTCCATTGATATCATATAATAATAGCCTGGACATGCTGGGAGGGGGCTGATGGTCATTCTACTGGGGGGACGGAGGCTGATGGTGACTTTACTGGGGGGCTGAGACTGATGGTCACTTTACTGGAGGGGGCTTATGGTCTCTTTACTGAGGGGTCATTATACTGTGAGTGGGGGGGGTGATAGTAATTTTACTGTGAGTGGGGGGCTGATGGCCATTACTGTGAGTGAGCGGCTGATAGTCATTTTACTGTGAGTGGGGGGCTCATGGTCATTTTACTGTGAGTTGGGAGCTGATGGTCATTACTGTGAGTGGGCGGCTGATGGTCATTTTAACTGTGAGTGGGGAGCTGATGGTAATTTTACTGTGAGTGGGGGGCTGATGGTAATTTTACGGTGAGTGGGGGCTGATGGTAATTTTACTGTGAGTGGGCGGCTGATGGTCATTTTACTGTGAGTGGGGGGCTGATGGTCATTTTACTGTGAGTTGGGGGCTGATGGTCATTTTACTGTGAGTTGGCGGCTGATGGTCATTTTACTGTGAGTGGAGGGCTGATGGTCATTTTACTGTGAGTGCGGGGCTGATGGTCTTCGAGTGGTTTCCGCCTCTGACCTCACATTGAAATTAATAGGAGGCAGAAAAAACCTGCGGCGCTCGTTTGGTGCTTTTTTGTCTGCGGTTTTTGCATTCGCTTCAACGGCTTAAAAAAAATGTGGGCAACGTTGTCAATTCAAAATCTGCCTCAAAATTCCTAAATGAATTTGGAGGCAGATTTTTAGTTTCTGCCTTACAAAAAAACGTTGTGTGAACATACCCTAAGGCCCCATGCACACGACCGTAAAAAACCTCAGTTTTTGCGGACCGCAATTGCGGTCCGCAAAAACGGACCCATTCACTTTCATTGAACGCGGACACCTTTCCGTAGCACTACGTGCCGCGGAAATGTTCCGGGAATTATGAGGGCTTTTTTTTTTTTTGTGGGACGACTTGTAGTTTTTATTGGCACCATTTTGGATTAGATGCGACTTTTTGATCACTTTTTATCAAATATTTTTTAAGGCAGGGTTCACAGAAAACAGACACTCGGCGATCTTATCGCGGGAGCCTGTGGGAGAGACCCTCCCTCTCTCCAAAACTACTCAGATGCGGTGCTCGCTATTGACCACAGCATCTGAGTGGTTAAATGGGTGAGATCGATACTGATATCGATCTCACCCGTTCGAGCAGGGATGCCCCTAGCCCTTAGCTACCTCTGGTAGCTGAGAGCAGGGAGATTTAACGTCTCCCTGCTCTCTTTATTTATTCTGATGCAGCGCCGTGAAAAGGCGTATGCATCAGAATAAAGACCATTAGTGGCCCCCGTGAAAAGGCGTATTGGTATTGGTGGTCACTAACGGGTTAAACTGTTAAATGAGCCAAAAAGGAAAAAGATTTACAGTAATGTTTAAAATGTCTTGGGAAAACTCCTATAACGAGAGGAAATTTCATTAGTGACAATTTAACACCTTTAGGACGCAGCCTGTTTTGGCCTTGTGGCACAGCCGATTTTTTCAAATCGGACATGTGTCACTTTATGTGGTAATAACTCCGGAACGCTTTTACCTATCCAAGCGATTCTGAGATTGTTTTCTCGTGACATATTGTACTTTATGTTAGCGAAAAAATTTGGTCGATAAATTTAATGCTTATTTGTGAAAAACTTCAAATTTTAGCAAAAATTTGCAAAAATTAACATTTTTCGAAATTTAAATATGTTTGCTTGTAAAACAGATAGTAATACCACACAAAATAGTTACTAGTTAACATCCCCCATATGTCTACTTTATGTTTCCATAATTTTTTTTCACGTACTTTTATTTTTCTAGGACGTTACAAGGCTTAGAACTTTAGCAGCAATTTCTCATATTTTGAAGAAAATGTCAATAGGCCATTTTTTCAGGGACCAGTTCAGTTCTGAAGTGGTTTTGAGGGCCTTATATATTAGAAAGTCCCCATAAATCACCCCATTTTGAAAACTGCACCCCTCAAAGTATTCAAAACCACATTCAGAAAGTATTTTAACCCTTTAGGCGTTTCACAGGAATTAAGGCAAAGTAGAGGTGAAATTTACAAATTTCATTTTTTTTGCCGCAATTAATTTGTAATAAAAAAAAATCTGTAACACAGAAGGTTTTACCAGAGAAACGCAACTCAATATTTATTGCCCAGATTCTGCAGCTTTTAGAAATACCCCACATGTGGCCCTAGTGTCCTAATGGACTGAAGCACCGGCCTCAGAAGCAAAGGAGCAGCTAGGGGATTTTGGGGCCTCCTTTTTTTAGGAATATATTTTAGGCACCATGTCAGGTTTGAGGAGGTCTTGTGGTACCTAAAGGGTATGTGCACACACACTAATTACGTCCGTAATTGACGGACGTATTTCGGCCGCAAGTCCCGGACCGAACACAGTGCAGGGAGCCGGGCTCCTAGCATCATACTTATGTACGATGCTAGGAGTCCCTGCCTCGCTGCAGGACAACTGTCCCGTACTGTAATCATGTTTTCAGTACGGGACAGCAGTTCCACGGAGAGGCAGGGACTCCTATCATCGTACATTACTATGATGCTAGGAGCCCGGCTCCCTGCACTGTGTTCGGTCCACTACTTGCGGCCGAAATACGTCCGTCAATTACGGACGTAAATAGTGTGTGTGCACATACCCAAACAGTCGAAACCTCCCAAAAGTGACCCCATTTTGGAAACTACACCCCTCAAGGCATTTTTATAGGGGTATAGTGAGCATTTTGACCCCACAGGATCTTTTTTAGAGCTAAGGTGACCAAAAAACAACGATTTTGGCACTTTCAATTCTTTATTTCTTACAGCGTTCACCGTGCGCAATAAATTAGGTTTTACTTTATTCTGCGGGTCGGTACGATTAAGGCGATACCATATTTGTATAGTTTTTTTTAAAGTTTTGCAGCGTTTGCACAATAAAATGACGTTTCTATAAAATAATTTATTTTCTGGGACACGCTAGTCAAAAAAGCTGTGGGAGGTCTTGTTTTTTGCGGGACGGGTTGTAGTTTTTATTGGGGTAAATGCGACTTTTTGATCACTTTTTATTCTATATCTTGGGAGGTGGAGGTGACCAAGAAATAGCGATGCTGACATAGTTTTCCGTTTATTTTGTTTGCGGCGTTCACCGTGCGGAAAAATGAACATTATAGTTTCATAGTTTGGGTCGTTACGAACACGGTGATACCAAATATGTGTACTTTTTTTTTTAACGTTTTCATTTTTCCCTATAATAAATGACTTATTATAGGAAAAAAACAACTTATTTTTACACTTTTATAAAACATTTTTATTAACTTTTTTTTACTTTTTACACTTTATATTTTTGACCTGCAGCTCTGATCGCTGCTAGAATACATTACACTACCTAGGTAGTGTAACATATTCCAACTGTCAGTGTGACGTCACAGTCACTCTGACTGTTGGTCTACAAGGATCAGCAGAGGCTGATCCTCATAGGCTGACATACATGGCAGACTTGGGGGCCGTTGTCTGGCCCCCGGGTGCCATCACAAGCATCAGAAGCCCCCACGATTGCATAGGGGCTGCTGATGCGCTACAATCGAGCCCCGCATGTAACGGGTTAATTGCCGAAATCAGCGGCGATGAGCCGCTGATCGGCAACACTGGAGTGTCAGCTGATCTCCAAGTTCCCGATGCACACTGTCGCCGACAGTGTGCCATCGGGAACGACACAGTGACTTCCTGTCACTCTGACAGGAAGCCTATCAGGACCAGTCGAAGGTTGGTCCTGATGGGCTTCGGTCCATGGCAGACCCGGAAGCCATTGTTTGGCTTCCGTTTGCCATAGTAACTATCGGCAAACCCCGCGATTTCGGAACGGGGTCTGCCGATATGTTAGAAACACCCAAAATTTGGCGATTGCACCCGATCGCCGAATTTAAGGGGTTAATTCGCCAAAACCAGCAGCAAAGGACCGCTGGTCGGCAAGAGTGGAGTGTCAGCTGTCGGCGAAAAAACTCAGTAACTGTACGTCCTTGTGCGCTAAGACACTGGCAGCAGGGACGTACAGTTGCGTCCTGGTGCGCCTAGGGGTTAAGACATATCTGGATAGAAATAGATTATTCACTTTATTTACAATCCATGGTCATTAAACCTAAAATTATCCTATTGGCTTTAATTCTATTTCTAGCCAATTCTTAATCAACGTCTAACTATCTCTCTATCACTAATCTCTGAACATTTTACCCAATGTTTCCTTTTTAAGAAGGGAGTCAATTGATTCCTTTCTCTCAATTTATTGCTAATAACTGAGGGCATTTCACCTCTGGAAAACTCCTATTTCTGTAAACCTTTGGGTTATAAAGATGAAGACAGACAATTATACTTTGGCACATTTTTTCCTACTGGAACGTCACTATCTATAGAATTAGGGTATGTGCACACACACTAATTACGTCCGTAATTGACGGACGTATTTCGGCCGCAAGTCCCGGACCGAACACAATGCAGGGAGCCGGGCTCCTAGCATCATACTTATGTACGATGCTAGGAGTCCCTGCCTCGCTGCAGGACAACTGTCCCGTACTGTAATCATGTTTTCAGTACGGGACAGTAGTTCCACGGAGAGGCAGGGACTCCTAGCATCGTACATAAGTATGATGCTAGGAGCCCGGCTCCCTGCACTGTGTTCGGTCCGGGACTTGCGGCCGAAATACGTCCGTCAATTACGGACGTAATACGTGTGTGTGCACATACCCTTAGACGGAGGTGAATTCTTACTTATAAATGACACTGGTGCTTCTTTGTGGTTTTTGTTTTTTTTAATGTATTTTTGGTACATTCGATGACTTCTATCTGATCTCTGCAACTCGGTCTATTAATCCAGGGCCCATCATCTCTTAAGAAAACACTCCATCTAGTATAACGGAGGACACCCTGCTTGGGCATTCACGCTTTCTTAGTTATTTTCTCCAGGTTCTTCACTGAACCTATTATTTTCTAACAATATCTGCTGCTGTTTCTCCCCCATCCTTAACCTTGGGTGGCGTGCCCCTTCATCTCGGCTGGCCAGCCCTTTACCTTGGGCACATATAGATCCAGATTTCTCCATGCTTCTCTGCTGAATCTTTAGTCTGTCAATGGGAGTTCCCTATGCACTCTGCTAAATCCTGGCCTACTAAAATCCTTCAACCTACATTTAGTCTGACAGTAGGGTAACCACGTCTCTGATCTGGTCTAATCCTAAAGAGCAGTCAAATAACTATTGTCAACAAGTCCCTTAGTACAGTGTCAGTTAACCTACTTTGTTGTATTTAAAGGGATGGGTATGATTCATGAATGTCTAACTGTCTTAGGGGCCCTTGGATATTCTATAAAACTTTCTAGTTGCAGAAGTGTTACTTAATAATCATCAACTCATTCAGGTTGGGCATCAGAGGATTAGCCCACATACATGCTCTTACTTCCGGCCAGGTGCGCCTCCTATGGGTCAGTCTGGATGCGCAGAAGTCCTAACAATCACTTGGACGGGGGTGCATCTGCAAGGATCAATTTGCAATCTGATCCTAAGGCCTGGTTTACACGAGCGTGTGTGTTTTGCGCATGCAAAAAATGTGGCGTTTTGCGTGCGCAAAAGGCACTTAACAGCTCCGTGTGTCATCAGCGTATGATGTACGGCTGCGAGCCGCCATCATTAGGACACTCCGTTTGGATGTTTGTAAACAGAAAAGCACGTGGTGCTTTTCTGTTTACATTCAGAGTTTGACAGCTGTTGCGCGAAACACGCTGTTCGCACGGAAGTGCTTCCGTGTGACCTGCGTGATTTTCACGCACCCATTGACTTCAATGGGTGCGTGATGCGCGAACAGCGCACAAATATAGGACGTCGTGAGTTTTTTTCAGTGGACTCACACTGAGCAAAACTCACGGACTGTCTGCATGCCCCCATAGACTTACATAGATCCGTATGACACGCGTGAAAAGCACGCGCATCGCACGGACATATATCACGCTCTTGTAAACGAGGCCTAATACAGACTAAACCCAGGGGCAACACTTCGGAGAGGCCGTTTAGTGTTCTCTCTGTATTTTGTGAAGTTTCCGTATGTCTTGGGATCAGAAAACAAATGCTCCCTTATCACAGCCTCTCGCAAAATTTTTTCTACTCACACACCTATTCCTATAACACATACAACAACTCAGACAAATGGTGTTCATGGATCCCAATTAGTCATAAGAGACAATACCTGGACGGTAGCTAAAACAAAAGGGATGTGCACAGTAAGGGTATGTGCATACGATAACTGCATTTACGTCTGTAATTACGGAGCTGTTTTCAGGAGAAAACAGCTCTTGCATTTCAGACGCAATTGCTCGTACTCACGTTTTGCAAGGTGTCAATTACGGCCGTAATTTGGAGCTGTTCTTCATTGAAGTCAATGAAAAACGGCTCAAATTACGTCTCAAGAAGTGTCCTGCACTTCTTTTGACGAGCCGTCTTTTTTACGCGTCGTCGTTTGACAGCGACGTGTAAATGACAGGTCGTCGGCACAGTACGTCGGCAAACCCATTCAAATGAATGGGCAGATGTTTGCCGACGTATTGGAGCCGTATTTTCAGACGTAAATCGAGGCATAAAACGCCTCGTTTACGTTTGAAAATAGGTCGTGTGAACCCAGCCTAAGAATAACATTTCTTACTCATTGGCATTGTGTGCAGCTCCCCATTGTTTCCTTAGCCGTCGTCCACCTTTGATCTTTGTTGAGGTCCCGGGCAACAGCCCCAGGAAATGTTGCTGCAGAATTTACTTAGTCCATAAAACAGGACTAATTGCATTGGTCTAGGAGTTCCAAATCCATTAATACTCTCTCTGGAGGATTTGAGAGAGGCCAGCCGGAGAGAGACCATGACACACAGCGTCAGTGTTCAAAACAATCTCTGCCCTGGGGGGGGGGGTGGCAGATGCATCTTTATAAGGAAAAGAGAGTAGGTGTTACCCTCATACTTGCACATATACTTTCTACATATGGTAAAATACAGACTCGTCCAAGTTCGTCTTAATATATATCTTTGGCCAAAGGGGAATACAAACGTCATCAAGTTTTGTCATGTCGGCCTTTGTAACGGCTGAATACAAGGTCATAAACCAGAAGTCTAAGGCTATGTTCACACGCACTATTTACGGACGTAATTCAGGCGTTTTACGCATGGAATTATGGCCGAAAATACTGCTTGAAAGTGCCGGCAAACATCTGCCCATTCATTTGAATGGGTTTTACGATGTTCTGTGCAGACGGTCATTTTTTTTTACGCGCCGCTGTCAAAAGATGGCACGTAAAAAAGATCCCCGCTTCAAAGAAGTGCATGTCACTTCTTGGGACGTAATTGGAGCCGTTTTCCATTGACTCCATAGAAAAACAGCTCCAATTACGTCCGTAATGGGCGCTGCAAAAAACGCCTGCACTTGCCATTACGTCTGAAATTCAGGAGCTGTTTTCGCCTGAAAACAGCTCCGTAATTTCAGCCGTAAAGGACGTGCACGTGTGAACATACCCTTAGAATAGAATACCGATCCTCGTCTGTAGCATATTTTACAGTATTTCTGTAAGCAATTTAGGGTCACACACAATATAGAAATATTAAAATATCTTTGACAATTTTTAAATGTATTTTACATACATGTTTATTAAAAAAAATAAAATGCTTATGTACAGCTCATATATACAGTAAGTACATTGTGTGACGTTCGGCCTTTACAGAACATATATACATGGTGAGAGCAAACATAAATAATGACATAAATAACTTAACAATGCTTCATAGCGGCATCTTCACATCTTAGTGTCCATGATAACATTGCCATCTTTATCTTTAACTCTGACCCTTCCTGAAGAATATTTTGTTTCCTGTTGGCCATTGGTGTATACAGTTTTGATCGTACCGTCCGGGTATTCACGCCTTTTAAACTGAGCCGTGTGCAATTCTCGCTGTCCGTTGTCAAATTCTATTACTTTGTTCCCATCTCTGAAGGAATACATGAACATGGAAACATGGAAATAAAGGAGGAATACATAAAACAAAAATTACATTATGGAAACATAAAAAGTATTACCCTTAGATCCCTCTCACATCACAGTTCGAAAGATCCGCTATTTCATACTTTTTTTTTTTTATCATCAAAAAAAGAGGTGGTTACCCTCTTGGGTGTAAGTCTGGGTTCACACACCCTATCTATGGACGTAATTCGGGCGTTTTAACCTCGAATTACGTCCGAAAATACGGCTCCAATGCGCAGGCAAACATCTGCCCATTCATTTGAATGGGCTTTACGATGTTCTGTGCCGACGGTCATTTTTTTTACGCGCCGCTGTCAAAAGACGGCGCGTAAAAAAGACGCCCGCGTCAAAGAAGTGCCAGTCACTTCTTGGGAAGTAATTGGAGCCGTTTTCCATTGACTCCATAGAAAAACAGCTCCAATTACGTCCGTAATGGACGCTGCGAAAAACACCTGCAACATGCCATTACGTCTTAAATTCAGGAGCTGTTTTCTCCTGAAAACAGCTCTGTGATTTCAGCCGTAATGGACACTGCCGTGTGAATATACCCTAAGGGGAAATGAATTTCGAATTTTGATTAAAAAAATTGTCAAATCCAATTTTTAAACCTTCATTCCCCACTTAGAGACATAAATGGTATGGAAAAGATATTGTTAGCTCAGACTAATAATACTAGAAAAATGTCATATTTGTATAATGTACTGGTGAGTGGTTTATCGTCTATTAAGCCTAACTTTAATTTTATCGTGAGAAAAGGAGACAGGTATCCCCTTCTCTGACTCTACTTTCATTCTTAGGAATTCACATGGTTTTTCGAATTGTATACGCCTTCAGGAAAGCCACTATAAGTTATTATCCAGATGGTATAGAACACCAGAGTTCTTGCATACGCATACTATGCCAGATTATGGCCCCGGGGGTAGCGACAGGCAAATACATAGTTACATAGTACGGTTGAAAAAAGACATGTCCATCAAGTTCAACCAAGGGATGGAAAAAGGGAAGTAAAAATTTCTACACATAAGAGCATATATTTTTTTGTTCTAGGAAATTATCTAAGCCTTTTTTAAAGCCATCTACTGTCCCTGCTGTGACCAGCTCCTGCGGTGACTATTCCATAGATTCACAGTTTTCACAGTAAAGAAGACTTTTTTTTTCCCCGACGGAGGGAGTGCCGTCTTGCTTTTTGAGGGGGTTTTACATTGAACAGGATTTCACCATATTTTTTTGTATGTGCCATTCATATATTTATAAAAATTAATCATGTCCCCCCTTAGTCGTCTTTTTTCAAGGCTAAATAGGTTTAGTTCTTTTAATCTTTCCTCATAACTTAGATTCTCCATGCCCCTTATTAGCTTCGTTGCGCTTCTTTGTATTTTTTCCACCTCCAGGGCATCCTTTCTATGGAGCCCAGAACTGAACTGCATATTCTAGAGGAGGCCGCACTAATGCTTTGTAAAGTGGTAATATTATATTGCTGTCCCACGAGTCCATGCCTCTTTTAATACACGACAATATCTTGCTGGCCCTTGAAGAAGATGATTGACATTGCATGTTGTTATTTAGTTTATTATTTACAAGTACACCCAGATCCTTCACAACAAGTGACTCCCCCAGTGTAGGTCCCCCTAGGACATATGATGCATGCAGGTTGTTCGTACCCAGGTGCATAACTTTACATATATCTACATTAAACCTCATTTGCCAAGTTGACGTCCAAACACTCAGTTTGTTTAAAACCGCTTGCAATTCACGAACATCTTCCATAGACTGTACTATACTACATAGCTTGGTGTCATCTGCAAAAATAGAAATAGTGCTATTAATCCCATCCTCTATATCATTAATAAATAAGTTGAGTAATAGTGGTCCCAGCACTGAACCCTGGGGTACACCACTTATAACCGGGGCCCATTCAGAGTAGGAATCATTGACCACGACTCTCTGGATACGGTCCTAAAGCCAATTCTCAATCCAATTACAAACGATACTTTCTAAACCTATAGTCCTTAATTTACCCATTAGACATCTATGAGGGACAGTGTCAAATTCCTTTGCAAAGTCCAAAAACACTATATCCACAGCGGCCCCTCTGTCTAGGCTTCTGCTCACCTGTTCATAAAAACAAATCAGGTTGGTCTGACAACTTCTGTCCTTTGTAAAACTGTGCTGGCTGTCACTTATAATACTATTTTTTGTCACATCATCCTGTAATATAATCCCTCAATAGCCCCTCAAACATTTTCCCCACAATGGATGTTAAGTTTACTGGTCTATAATTACCCGTGGAAGACCTAGAGCCCTTTTTGAAAATAGGCACCACATTTGCCCTATGCCAGTCACTAGAGAATCTCTTAATATTATGAAGAGCGGGACAGAAATAACTGAACTAAGCGCTTTAAGAACTCTAGGGTGTAACCAATCTGGTCCAGGGGCCTTGTGTACATTTATTTTGTTTCATTTAGCTTGGGCCATATCTACATTTATCCAATTCAGTATATCAACTGATATATTAACAGCACTGGCAGCTGTTACATCAGCTGCTCTTTCTTCTGTTGTATATACAGAGCTGAAGAACCCATTTAGTAACTCTGCCTTCTCTTGATCCCGTGACAAACTCCCCATTACCACTATTTAGGGGTCCTACATTTGCAGACCTTGGCTTTTTTGCATTTATATACTTGAAGAATTTTTGGGGATTTGTTTTACTATCCTTGGCCATCTGCCTTTCATTTTGTATTTTTGCTGATTATATTACCTTTTTACAAATTTTATTAAGCTCTTTATAATTTACAAAGGCTACAGCTGTACCCTCAGATTTGTATTTTTCAAATGCCCTTTTTTTGTCGTGTGTTGCCCTTTTTACAGAAGGTGTAAGCCATGTGGGGTTTCATTTTAGTCATTTATACTTGTTACCTATAGGAATACATTTTTCACTATAATTATACAAAGTAGATTTGAAAATCTCCCATTTATCATTTGTACCATTATTTGACATAAGTTCTTCCCAGTCTATATCCTGAATTGCAGTCCTCAATCTGGGGAAATTGGCCTTCTTAAAATTAAGTGTTTTTGCCCTCCCAGCCTGTGTTTGTTTTTTGCAGTATAGGTAAAATGTAACATTGTGATCACTATTACCAAGGTTTTCACGAACATTCCCAACAAGCTCTGCATTATTAGAAATGACCAGATCCAACAGAGCTTCACCTCTAGTCGGGTCTTCCACAAACTGGCCCATAAAATTTTACTGCAACAGGTTGAGGAAATGTCTCCCCTTTGCAGTTGAAGCCGAACCATGACACCAATTAATATCCCGGTAATTAAAATCTCCCATTATCACTACAGTACCCGCCTGTGCAGCCCGCTCCATCTGTTTATATAGCTGATCATCCATCTCCTCAGTTATATTGGGGGGGTCTATAGATTACACCAAAAGTAATTTTTTTCAGTGCTTACCTCCCTTTGTAATTCCACCCACAAGGTTTCAAGCTCCTCACAATCTTCACCCTCTAATGTCTCTTTCACACTCCCCTTCATATCACTTCTCACATACAGACATACACCACCACCTTTCCTATTTGTCCTGTTTTCCCGAAACAGTGTAAAACCCTGTAGATTTACTGCCCAGTCATAGATCTAGTGGGTGTTCCTGAAACAGGGCTAGACTCTTCACATATTTTCTTCCAGTACCAAGGCCTCCAGCTCCCCCATTTTGCTTGCTAGACTTCTGGCATTTGTGAACATACACTTTAACTTGCCTTTAAATTTTTCACTTTCAGTATCAGAAATGTGATGTGACATTATTTTGGCATTTTATTTTCACTGCGGTTTTGTAACGAAAGGATCTCCTTATCTCGTTACCTAGTCCTCTCCCCACAGTCTCTTTCTTCCCCCACCAATATAGTCTGACCCCGCTCTAACCTAACTAGCCATTTATTTTCTACATTGACCTTCGCCCTCAGCCCTATTTTAAATACTCTGCAACCCCAGCTAGAATTCTCTCCCCCAGCACAGCGGTCTTGGCAACAAATTATTCTATCAGTCTTCCTTATTATAGAATACCCTACAACTATCAATTGTCTTGCCTTACCTGCATTACCATCCCGCCAACTACTAGCTGGTCTTTTCTCCCGGCTGTTAGGTAGATCAGTATCCACTAGGGCTACCATTTCTGAGACCAACACCCTTGCATCATCACCCAACTTGGCAATTTTGCTTGGAATATCAGAAACAGGACTGGCCTTCCTTTTCTTGGACCCCTTTCTACTGCCCCTAACTAAATTAAAGCGGCTCTGTCACCACATTATAAGTGCCCTATCTCCTATATAAGGAGATGGGCGCTGTAATGTAGGTGAATGTAATGCTTTTTATTTAAAAAAACAATCTGTTTTAAACCACTTTATCAGCGCATAGGGATCCTTTTAGATAGCTATGTGCTGTCATATACGAACACATTAACGATACTGAAGTGTTTAGACAGTGAATAGACATTTCACGGGATGTCTATTCACAATCTCTGCACTTCGTTACGGTTTCTGTGGTAGTTACAGCAGAGGAAACGAAGTGCAGAGATTGTGAATAGACATCCCGTGGAATGTCTATTCACTGTCTAAACACTTCAGTATCGTTAATGTGTTAGTATAAGACAGAACATAGCGATCTAAAAGGATGCCTATGCGCTGACTAAATGAATGGAGAGGAGTGCATGACGCTGATGGTTGGTCAGCGTCATACACTCCTCTGTACAACGCCCACTTGGTCTAAAGTAAAAACACGCTCACTTGGGCATTAAGAAACTCATTAGCATAAATCTAAAATTGCTCATAAAGTGGTTTAAAACAGATCGTTTTTTTTTAAATAAAAAGCATTACTGTCACCTACATTATAGCACCCATCTCCTTATGTAGGAGATAGGGCACTTGTAGCTGGGTTTAAAGAGGCTCTGTCACCACATTATTTGCCTGATCCGCTTTCGCGGCTGGCATGTCTTCACCCTCCAATTCTACCCCACTAAATGCTTGTTCCATCAGCAGAATGCTCCGTTCAAGATTGTCTATCGCCCTCAGCTTCCAGGTGACCAACATGCTCACATCTGCCACAGAGGTATTCACCCTGGAACTCCAGCTCCAGTCGTGCATACATATGGCAAACTGTGCACTGAAGAAAACCTCCAATCTTGCTGTCCATTATCCCAGTTACAAAAAAACGTGAACAATTGTTAAAGTAAAACAAAAGAAGAGTACTTACAGGGGCTTTAACTCCTCTTTTTAACACCGGTTTTATAACTCCACTTATATCACAAGCCACTTAATTCAGCTAGCTCAGAAGGAGTTCAGCAGGCTAATTTATACCATCTGTGACCAGTTAACCCCTCCCCCTAGTCAGCTGCTCAGCAGGAAGGAATTAGCGCTGACTAGGAATTAGCACTTATACCCGGTCATGCATTAGCACTGAATGGCCGGACATGTCCGATGTTCGTTACAATGATGCTGATTGGCGGGGCAGAATGACTTGCCCCGCCAATCAGCACCTTTCAAAGGTGCTAGAGGCACGATGACGTCATCGCGCCCCTTCCGTGCTTGAAAGGCGTTGATTGACGGGGCAAGAAATTCTGCCCCGCCAATCAGCGTCATTGAATAACGTGTCGTTCAGCTCCAGCAGACCTGCTCAGAAGAGAGCAGGTCTGCATTGCCATCAGACTGCACGGGAACGGGATCATGTGAGTATGTAAAGTTTTTAGTTTTTTTCTCATAAAACTGAGTGGCATTATCTATAGTGGGGGCTCTATCTACAGGGGGGGTGGGTCATCTATATGTGGGCCACTATATACAGGGGTGGTCTATATGTGGGACACTATATACAGGGGGAGATATATGTGAGACTATCTACAGAGGTGGGCTATACGTGGAGAACTGTCTATAAGGGAAGCTATATGTAGGGCGGCACGGTGGCTTAGTGGTTAGCACTATTGCCTTGCAGCTCTGGAGTCCATATGTGGGCACTATCTACAGAGGGCTGTGTGTGGGACACCATCTACAGGGGCTTCTTTGTAGGGCACTATCTACAGAGGCTCTATGGGGGTAACTATCTACAGGGGGTTGTGGAGGTCACTATCTACAGGGGCAAGGTGTGTGTGTGTGTGTGTGTGTGTGTGTTACAGTGTATGGTACTATTATAATCGGGGACACAGTGTATAGCGCTATTACAGTTAGAGGTGGATTGTATGGCGCTTTATTATATTTAGAGTTGTTGAGAATTTTAACTTCGTTTATAGGTGCAGAAATGTTTTAAATGTGAGAAGCTAAAGACATCTGACCGTAAAACTGCAGAAATGGGTCATGGCCGGTAGAAATCCATCATAGATGTCTGGACCGCAGGGAGAAGAAAATAACTAGAATCTGAGACGTCACGGGTGAGTCACAATGTAAATGTTTATTCTGCCTCTAATCAGCACTGTAGTCACTGTATGATCTGCAGCAAGATGATTTTTTTTTTTGTGAAACAGCATCTCCCAACATATCCTCACCATTGTTCGGGCCATGCTGGGAGCTGTAGTTTTACGCCGTACAAACCTATACGGCAGGGGCTGCACTAAATTGAGCTGTATTTGTTCTGGTGTTGTATACATGTACTGATCTTGGTTCTGATGGTGTATGTAAGTACTAAGCTTTGTTCTGGTACTGTATATACGTACAAGATTGGTTTTGGTGCTGTATTTATGTACTGAGCTTGGTTCTAGTGCTGTATGTATGTACTGAGCTTGGTTCTGGTGCTGTATATATGTAATGAGCTTTGTTCTGGTGCTGTATATATGTACTGAGCTTGGTTCTGGTGCTGTATATACGTACTGAGCTTGGTTCTGGTGCTGTATATATGTACTGAGCTTGTTTCTGGTGCTGTATATATGTACTGGGCTTTGTTCTGGTGCTGTATATATGTACTGAGCTTGGTTATGGTGCTGTATATATGTACTGAGCTTTGTTATGGTGCTGTATATATATGTACTGTGCGTGGTTCTGGTGCTGTATATATGTACTGAGGTTGGTTCTAGTACTGTATTTATGTACGGAGGTTGGTTCTCGTGCTGTATATATGTACTGAGCTTGGTTCTAGTGCTGTATTTATGTGCGGAGCTTGGTTGTGGTACTGTATATATGTACTGAGCTTGGGTCTAGTGCTGTATATATGTACGGAGCTTGTTTCTGGTATTGTATATATGTACGGAGCTTGGTTCTAGTGCTGTATTTATGTACCGAACTTGGTTGTGGTACTTACATATGTCAGAGCTTGGTTCTGGATCTGTAATTATATAGGATATATTTCTAATAACAAAATTGCAGGGCAGATGGAATTGTTCTCAATTCATTGTATATTTAATGGGAATCGGTCAGGTAGTTTTAACCCCTTGAACCGCCACCATGCGGTAATACATGACCTGAGAATATTTCCAAACATTCCCATGTATGTTTTTTTCAGATGCAGCAAAATCTTTAAAATCATCTCTTAAAACGGCGCACACTATATGCCAATTGAGGGTCATGGGGCGGTGCCGCTATCCTGAAGAGTCACATAGTCCTGCCTCCAAACCTACCTTTCCATGTTTGAGTGACATCTCCCTGGCTGATACAACTTTCTCGGATGCCCCATTACCTTGTGGCACTATACACAAGAGGGGGCTGTGTGGCACTATACACAAAGGGGGAGCTGTGTGGCACTATACACAAGGGGGAGCTGTGTGGCACTATACACAAGGGGGAGCTGTGTGGCACTATTTACAAGGGGGAGGGCTGTGGCTCTATCTACAGGGGACTGAGTGTGGCCCAATCTACAGGGGTCTGTGTGTGAACCTATCTACTAAGGGGGGCTGTGTGGCACTATATACAAGGGAGGGGGCTGTGTGGTACTATATATAGTGGGAGGTGTATAGCGCTATATAGTGGGGGCCTTATGGCGATATCTACAGGGGGCTGTATGGCACTATCTACAAGGGGGAGGTGGGGGCGCTAAACAAATGGGGTGTGACACTGTCTATACTCGGGGCTATATAGCACGGTCTACAGGGGGGCTGTATGGCACATTCTACGGGGGGCACTATTTATAAGGGGGGCTGCTTGTGGCACCAGGGGGGGGGCCCCAGTCAAGAGTTTGCTATGGGGCCCAGTCTTTCCTAGTTACGCCCCTGGGTGGTCCTGCCCCGTTATAACCCCCTTTTGGAACCAGGTTGAAGGAATGATCAGGCAGATCACTGATACTGATCTGGTTTTATCATTTGACATGATTGCGTTCTCTAAACCTTCTGGTATGTATAAGCCATCAAAACGTAACTTAACCACACACTTATTTGCTGCAGCGAAAACTCTGATCCCACTTTATTGGTTACAGACTCAACCACCCCCTTTACAAATCTGGTTAACTAAAGTCACTCAAATCTGTCGATTTGAAGAATTGTCCAGCTGGGCTGATAGAAGGCATGATACCTTTATTAAAATTTGGGAGCCTTGGATTGATTTCCAGACTCTGACACAACAAACATCTACAACACAGTGATTAACTCCCGTACTTTATTCTACTTTATCTTGTGAGATACTGTATTCCTTCTCTTTTATGTGTGACATCTAGCCCACTGGGTAGAAGTAGACCCTCTCACATACTCGACCTCCCCTCTTCCTTTATGTATCCATACCCTTCCCTTAACCTCCCTTTTGATAATGCTGTTAGATATATAGCTTCTTCTATGTGACTGTTGTAATAGAAGTTTTATCTATATCGTACTACATAAAGGCTCTGCACCTACAGTAATGTTTGAATAATGTTTAAATACTTTTATTCGCTTTGTATTTTCAGAGATTTTAATATCTAAACTATTTTGTCTGATTTATGTGATGTTACAAAAAACAAAAAATATATAAAATAAAGAATGTTAAAAAAAAAAAGAAATATTGTTAAATGAATGGATTAAAGGGAACCTGTCCGCACGTTCATGCTGCACTTAATACGGGCAGCAGAATACAGCAAAAGGTGCCCTTTCTACACTAGAATGTTTTACTCCAAAGCATTGGCGTGTTTTAGAAAAATCATAGCTTTAATAAGTGCCGGGAGGAGTGTCCGATGGGCCGCTCGTCTCCAGCTTAGCTTGATTTACGGGTTTCTTCCTATACACAAATCGTGAGATACCTCTCAACCTAGTGGAGTGATTTCTATAAAATACTGCAGAACTTTAAAGCATAACATGATTTAGTCAGGGCACCTGTTGCTATATCATGTGGCCCGCAGATAGGGCTACATGAACATGCGGACAGTTTCCCTGTAAGTGGAATGCTCCTTATATTAGGGAATCAGAGGTACATGTAGTCTCATTTCCTTACCTGGGCTTAACGGAAAGCTTGTTTCTGGTTGTTTGCCATGAGTATCAGTACCCAGTATCCTTATAATAATACAGCCTCGTGTAAAAAATTATTTGCGGGCTGAAATTGAAAATGGCTGCGATTCCTCCATTGTTTTTTGGGTTGAATTTTTACGGCTTTTATCAATTGAGCAGTGTGAGGGCGTAGTTTTTATTGGTACATACGACTTTTTGATCACTTTTTATAAAATTGTTATTTTTTTTTTAGAGAGAAGGGGACCAAAAAAATAGCAATTACCATTACATTTTTTGTTTTTTTACAGCGTTCACTGTGCGAGTTAAATAATGGTATATTGTAATAGTTTGGACTTTTACAGGCGCAGATTTTACAAATTTTGTACGTTGCTTTAGAGGAAAAATGAGAAAAGGGGTGTTTTTGAACTTTAATATATATCATTTTTCCACTACTAATAACATTCTGCAACTTTTTTTTTTTTTTCCTTACATTTTATTGGCCCCCCCCTAGGGGAATTGAATCAGCAATCATTAGATCACTGGTACAATACGCTGCAATACTTAAAATCAGGGAGTACATCTCCTGTAGCTCTACATATGTAGTGTACTATGCACTATGTGCATGTCCTAAGATCTACGTTGGCTTGACTTCTAGGCAGCTGAGGATTCGTACCAGGGAACACGTTCGTGACATCTCTGGTGCGAAAACAATAAGTGATCTTGGACAGCTTAAAACGCTGCCTAGACACTTTAAACAATACCACAATTGCAATCCTGTCTCTTTGATGATCCGTGGTATTGAACGTGTACATTGCGGCATCAGAGGGGGTAATCTGAGGAAGGTTCTAGCCCAAAAGGAGTGTATGTGGATTGTTAAAGTGGGATCCATGACACCTGTCGGTCTTAACGAACAACTCAATTTCACCTCCTTTCTTTAGAATCTCCCACTTCCACTGGTTTTTAACTTGGATTTTAATTGTTTGTGTCTGTTTTTCTTAATCATATAGGTACTCGCTATACCATAGTTCTGATAGCTCCCTGTGATGAGAACTCGTCCTTCCTGATTTGCATTTATTTTGGAACACGGAGGGAAAAGAACTCCTGGCTATCCGTAGCCCCACCTTTGTTGGGGATCAAATAATCTCTTTTACTATATGTCCTTTTTCCAACATTATCTTTGTTTGCATAGTGCATGTTATATACAATGGCTCATATATGTGATTATTATTTCTTTCTGCTTTTTGTAGTATATTTATATTTATAATATTATTTTTTTATATTGTTTTTACTTGTGTATAATCTGTCATCATTTCTTTTCTATCTTTCTTGGATTGATAATTCCGTTTCTTGTTAATATATTTAAATTTATGTAATCTTCATGGATCTTATATGTGTGTAATGTCATCCATGGGTGTATGCAATTCACTGCACTTTTTAATTCAATCACCCCTTATGGTTCTAACATTACTTCCCCTCATATGTCCAATATGTCGTGGATCTTATGCATTCACATTTAGCTACATATCTTCACCTTTATTAATAGGTCTGTGGGGTTAATATATATCTCTTTTCTTACTGAGTCTTCGATACTGTACATGTAACAGTGTGCATGTGACATTTGTTTATTTTAAACTTATTGTAGTTCTTGATTGCACTAGAGAGATTTTTGATATTGCCGTCTTTTAAGTAGTGGGACATCGATACATACCTTCCTTCTCCTTCGGTGTTCTCTGTCCAATCAGGAGCGCCCGTCGTCTGCGCGACGCTGGTCTGTGGCCGTCCCCCTTCCTTGCCCCCTGTAGCGCACTGCGCATGCCCGGGATTCCTGTAAGCGTCGGGGATCCTCGGTGTGCGCTCCAGCGCTGGGGGCTGGAAGTGGGGCATGCCTCACTTCCGGTCTCGGCAGATGACGTGCGCCGGAATCTACTTGGACTGAGTCACATTCAATTCACCTGGGGCTTGCTCTATTTATACTCGTTACCTCTTTAGACACTTCACACCCCTTGAGGAAGCACATCGCGAAACGCGCGTTGGGGTTTTCGTCTCACAGTAGCCTGACTCTCTAAGTTATCGTCTACTATGGGTAAGTTATCGTATCAGTGGTTGGACTTTTGGCCTATTTAGGTTGCAGTCCTCATACTTATTTATCTTATATGACTGATGGTCTGTGTATTGTTTCTAGATTGTTGCGTTGCTTGTAGGTCGTACATTACCTGTTTTCATGACACTTACCGTTACGAGCATAGCTACTATATTGCTGTCCCACAGTGTTGGTGTAAATTGACTTGCATTATGATAGCATCAGTCCATCCACTCTAGTTCATATGTTGTACACTACCCAATATCCGTAATATAGAGAGAGTCTTGTTAGCTGTGCTACAGTGTAATTATCCAGAGTCTTCATGTCCAGCTCTGTACCTTTTTATCTCTTATATATGTTTCTATATGTCCAATAAAGTTTATTTTCTTTTACTATTGGCTAGTATGCTCCTTTGTGTCTCTAGTGTTTATCACTAGTACAATACGCTGCAATACTAAATGTATTGCAGTATATTGTTATTTTTACAGGCTCCTGTTAAGCCCTGCCAGAGGCATGGCTTAACAGATGCAGAGTGAAAGCTGTCCTGGGGGTCTTCATTAGGCCCTTGGGCTGCTATGACAACCACAGGCACCCCGCGATCACATCGTAGGGGGGGGGTGATGAGCTGTCGGAGGGGGCTGCCACCCTCTTTGTAACAACTCAGATGGTGTGGTCACAATTGAACGCAGCATTTAAGGGTTAAACGGCCAGGAATAGCACGATCGCTGTTCCTGGCTATTCGATCTGGGTGTCAGCTGTAATACACAGCTGACAACCGCAGCATATGGAGCGCGAGCCCACTTTATACATCACCGCCCGCACCAGGATGTGCTATTACGTCGTGGTGCACAAAGGGGTTAACAGAAATATTCGTAGTTCTATAGGTAATGAGGACTGTATACATACAAGAAAACAGAAACTTACAGATGAGTGGTTATAACGGTTCCATCAGGGAAGATGCTTTCTTCTCTTCCATCACGGTAAAGATTTTTTATTGTTTGATCTGGAAATGTTATCTCTTTCTTTCCATCAGGGAAGTGTTTTTCTAAATCAAAAATAAATTGTATATAATAAATCAATGATTGTTTCCCCAAAAATATTCTGGTTTGTAGAAATCATTTCAATTAAAAAAAATGTAATGTGCAAAGCTACGTCGTCATTTTTCCACAGAAATTGGGCCACTCTTGTCAATGGGCCGTGTCTTGTATTTTAGCTCATTCTTATTCAAGTGAATGTGGCCGAGCTGAACTACCAGGCACAGTTTATACACAGATGTGACGCTACTATTGGGGGGGGGGGGGGGGAAACAGCCAATTTTTTTTTTTATCCTGGGCAACCCCTTTGGGCAAAGCCAATTTTGGTCTTAAAAAGGTTGTCTAATGTTACAAGAAAAAGTCTGCTATCTTTCTAGAAACAGCGCCACTCTAGTCCATGGGCAGTGTCTGGTATTGCAGTTAAGGCATATTCACTTCACTGATGCGGTGCTGCAATACCAGACATAGGCCATAAGAAAGTGGTGCAATTTCTGGGTAAAAAAAAAACCCAGCCTGTTTTTCTAATCTGAGACAACCTCATTAAGGACAGCCATAATGGTTTTATTTTCATATCTACATAGATATATAAACGCTTGTTTTGTGCGGCTTGAGTTAATTTTCATTAGGGGGGGTGTGTGTGTGTGTGTGTGTGTGTGTGTGTGTATGTATGTATGTATGTATGTATGTGTGTGTGTGTATGTATGTATGTGTGTGTGTATGTGTGATATATACATATATATTACATACATATATACACACACAAGCGTTTTACTTATATAGATATTTATGATGACATAATGCATAAAAAAAAAAAAAAAGCAAAGTTAACCTTAACCTCTTCACGCACTGCGCTGCAACTGTACATCCGGCAGAGGGCTTGCTTCCCGCATCAGGACGTACAGTTGCGGAGTAGTTCCCGGCGCACACTGTCTTAACGGACAGTGTCCTGCGAACCTGGAGGTCAGCTGTCTGACAGCTGACACTCCAGTCTTGCCGGTTAGCGGACCATCGTCGCTGATTTCGGTAATTAACCCCATAAATGCAGCGACAGATTGCGTTCGCCGCATTTAAGGGCTTTGAAGCAAATCGGCAGCCCACACTAAGTGATTGTGGGGGCTGCTGATGCTTGTCGTGGCAATCGGAGGCCAGACAATGACCTCTGAGGCTTCCTGTCAGTGTGACTGTCACGTCACAATGACAGTTAGAATACATTACACTACGTAGGGAGTGTAATTTACTCTAGCAGATATCAAAGCTGCAAGTTTAAGTGTCCCCTAGTGCGACAAGTTAAAAAAAAGCCAAAACAAAAGAAATAAAAAGGTTTTAAAAAAAGTGTAAAAATAAAAAAAGTTATAAGTTATATAAACAAAAAATAATTTTTTCCCTATAATAAGACTTTCATTATAGGAAAAAAATTAACACATTAAAAAAAGTACACATATTTGGTATCGCCGCGTTCGTAACGACCCAAACTATGTTATTTTTCCCACACGATGAACACCCCAAAAAATAAAAAAATAAAAATAAAAAAAACAACAGAATCGCTATTTTTGCTCACCGCCCCTCCCAAAATAGAGAATAAAAAGTGATCACAAAGTCGCATGTACCCGAAAATAGTACCGATAAAAACTACAACCCGTCCCGCAACAAACAAGCCCTTACACAGCTTTTTTTATTAAAAAATAAAAAAGTTACAGCTCTCAAAATATGGTGACACAGAAAATAAATTTTATAAAAAATAAGGAAGTTCTGGCTCTCAGAATATGGTGATGCAAAATGTACAGAGTGTTCCAAAATCGGATAAGATCGGGCGCCATTTATCAGTGGGACACTGGCCACATATCTATGAATTATTATTTATTTACTGCATGATTATACCCTCTTATTATGCCCGGATGTACTCTGCACAGATTACATATGCCCCCACATTATAAACTGAAATACCAGCAAAACCCCAAACAGAACTACTACCAAGCAAAATCTACGCTCCAAAAGCAAAATGCCGCTCCCTCCCTTCTGAGCCCTGCAGCGTGCCCAAACAGCAGTTTGCGCCCACATATATGGCATCGCCATACCCGAGAGAACCCGATTAATGTTTTGAGGCATTTGTCTTCATTGGCACAACATATTATGAACTAAAATGGCATATCAGTGGAAAATTGCAATATTCACACCATCCGCTGTGCATTAACCCCTTTGCGCACTATGACTTAATAGCACGTCATGGTTGATGTATGGAGCAGGCTCACATGCGGAGCCCGCTCCATACGCTGCGGGTGTCAGCTGTGTATTACAGCTGACACCCAGGACTAACAGACAGGAACAGCGATCGTGCGGTTACAGAAGCCTGTAAAAATAACAAATATACTGCAATACATTAGTATCGCAGTATATTGTACCAGCGATCCAATGATCGCTGGTTCAAGTCCCCTAAGGGGACTAATAAAATGTGTAGAAGAATTAAACTTAGTAGTGAGAAAGAAAAAAGTTTAATGTTAAAAAAAAACCTTTTCCCATTTTTCTTCTAAAGTAATGTAAAAAAAATAAACAAAATTGGTATCGCTACGTATGTAAAAGGCCGAACTATTACAATATACCATTATTTAGCTCGCACGGTGAACACCGTCAAAAATTTAAACTGTATTTTTTTGTCACTTTAGCTCTCCAAAAAAAATTAAATACAACTTTTGGATCACTTATGTACCAAAAAATAGTACCAATAAAAACTACAGCTCGTCCCGCAAAAAATAAGACCTCCCACTGCTCAATCAACCGAAAAATAAAAAAAGTTACGGCTCTCAGAATGTGGTGAAACAAAACTATTTTTATTGTAACAAACGATATAAATTTAGTATCACCGTAATTGTATTGAGTTGCAGAATAAAAGTAAAGTTTTAATTTTTACCGCACGGTGAAAGCTGTAAAAATGAAAACCCCAAGAAGTGGAATCAGATTTTTTTTCCTATATCAGACCACAAATAATCTTTTTTCAGTTTCCCAGTACTTTTTATGTCACTTTAAATGGTGTCAATAGAAACTACAACTCCTCCTGCAAGAAATAAGCCCTCACACCACTCTATTGACGAAAAAGAAAAAAGTTATGGCTCTAAGAACGAGTGAAAAACTAAAAGAAATTAAAAATATGGATCAGTCCTGAAAGGGTTAATTCATTTCTAATGAAAAAAAAAATGTATGACCCCATGTGGGTATTTCCGTACCTGGGAGAAATTGCTTTACAAAAATTGGTTTGTTTTTTTCTCCTTTATCCCTTGTGAAAATGAGAAAATTCAACATTTTAGTGGAAAAAAATTGTGATATTCATTTTTGCAGCCAAATTCTAATAAATTCTGCAAAAGACCCGTCGGGTCTAAATGCTCACTATACCCCTAGAAAAATTCCTTGAGGAGTGTTTCCAAAGTGGGGTAACTTTGGGGGTTTCGACTGTTTTGGTCCCTCCAGGGCGTTGCAAACGCGACATGGCACCAAAACCATTCCAACAAAATCTGTGCTCCAAAATCCAAATGGCGCTCCTTCCCTTCTGAGCCCTGCTGTGGGTCCAATCAGCAGTTTATTACCACATATGGGGTATTGCCGTAATCAGTAGACATTGCTTTACAAATGTTGGGGTGCATTTTCTTCGTTATTCCTTGTATACATTAAAAATTTCTATGTTTTTTCAGAAAAACAGTAGATTTTCATTTTTACAGACCAAGTCCAATATATTTAGAGAAAAACCTGTGTGGTCAAAATGTGAACTATACCCCTAGATAAATTCCTTGAGAGGTGTAGTTTCCAAAATGGGGTCACTTTTGGGGTGTTTCCATGGTTTTGTTATCACAAGACCGATTCAAACCGGACAAGGTGCCTAAAATATATTCTAAAAAAAAAAGGAGGCCCAAAATCCACTGGGTGCTCCTTTGATTCTGAGGCCTGTGTTTCGTTTCAGTCCATTAGCGCACTAGGGCCACATGTGGGATATTTCTAAAAACTGCAGAATCTGGCCAATAAAATATTGAGTTGCATTTCTCAGGTAAAACCTTCTGTGTTACAAAAAAAAAATGTATTCAAAATGAATTTCGGCAACAAACTACTTTGCTTTAATTCCTGTGAAACGTCTAAAGGGTTAAAACACTTTGTGAATGCTGATTCGAATACCTCGAGGGGTGCAGTTTTCAAAATAGGGTGACTTCTGGGGATTTTCTAATATATAAGGCCCTCAAAGCCACTTCAGAACTGAACTGGTCCCTGAAAAAATGGCCTTTTGAAATTTTCTTTAAAATATGAGAAATTGCTGCTAAAGTTCTAAGCATTGTAATGTCCTAGAAAAATAAAAGAACGTTCAAAAAACGATGCAAACATAAAGTAGACATATGGGAAATGTTAACTAGTAACTATTTTGCGTGGTATTACTATCTGTTTTACAAGCAGATACGTTTAAATTTAGAAAAATGCTAATTTTTGTAAAAATTTTCAACATTTTGGCGTTTTTTCAGAAATAAATACCGAAATTCTGAACCACATTTTTTCACTAACATAAAGCACAACATGTCAGGAGAAAACAATCTCAGAATCGCTTGGATAGGTAAAAGCATTCCGATGTTATTACCACATAAAGATTTGAAAAAAAATCGGCTGTGTCCTGAAGGCCAAAACAGTCTGAGTCATGAAGGGGTTAAGATGCAATAGCTTTATTCGGGATATGTAGTACTATTAATCTTAAGAAAATAGATTATTGTAACTTGTTTGCAACGTTAGTTTTCATTATTTTTAACATTTCCTAGCATGCTAGGACAGTGGAATGCTTGGAGTTGTAGTTTCACAACAGTTGGAGGGTTTTCAGGAGTTCCTTAGTACTGCACAGGTGATATAATTATTGTCAGTACATCAGGCATGGTCAGCAGTGTTCTCTGTTAGGGTATGTGCACACGCTAGCTGTCATTTACGGCTGAAATGACAGACTGTTTTCAGAAGAAAACAGCTGCGTCGTTTCAGCCGTAAATGCTCCTCCTCGTAATATACGAGGAGTCTGTGACGCTCGTAAATCTTGAGCTGCTCTTCATTGAGTTCAATGAACAACGGCTCAAATTACGTTGCAAAGAAGTGCCCTGCACTTCTTTGCCGAGGCAGTCAATTTACGCGTCGTCGTTTGACAGCTGTCAAACGACGACGCGTAAATGACAGGTCGTCTGCACAGTACGTCGGCAAACCCATTCAAATGAATGGGCAGATGTTTGCCGACGTATTGTAGCCCTATTTTCAGACGTAAAACGAGGCATTATACGCCTCGTTTACGCCTGAAAATAGGTTGTGTGAACCCAGCCTTAGATATCCTCAAATCATGACCTGCTGGGGATACTTGAGGAATACAATGCTCTGGCAGAACGTGTTAGACAGTATATCTACTAGTGTAAGGACTATACGTACCATGTGAGACTTTATTACGGTTTAAACATTTTGCAAAAAATGACCACCAACCTATCTGTCCATTGGAAAACTGAAGTATTTCAAGTCCATCAGGGTATGTTGTGTGTGTCGTTTGGGCATCAGCGTAATAATAAATCTAAAAAGAATATATAACAATGATTACCAAAGCAACATAGACCTAACAAAATTATACTATATGGGAGACACCCACCACTCTCTGATCTGCCATCACTTGTTTGACATCACCATTGAAGAAGGTCACAGTTGTAGACTTTCCATCAGGGCTTACTTCTTTATGTGTCCCATTTGGAAATAAAATGACATGACAGCCGTTTCTTAAAATCCGCTCTACCTGCAGAGAGAGGAAATGAAAAGTTATAATAGATTTAAATGAACCACAAATAAAGCAATATAACGAGTAACTGTTTCCAACAGATTTTTTTGTTGTAAACTATAAATCCTGGAAATCTGAAGCTTTTATTAGTATAATTTTTTACTAACTGCATATTTTAGCATTTGTATTATGGCAGCAATGCCTGAACCTCCAGTGGAGCGTAGATCACCAGAGAACCCTTTATAAATAATATAATAAAAGTATTACAATAAACCCAATTAAAATTTAGAAGATAATCGATGACTACAGGGAAACAATAATAAGTCATTTCACCTTTCCATCTGGATATGTAATTTCTCCCTGGACATCAACATGGTCTTTCACTGTGGAGCTGTCACTTTTTGGTTCTGCAAGTAGCACCTGGTCAGAAACCGGTCAAGAAATATAGTGAAGAATAAAGTATATATGTGCACCGATACCCACACATAGTACATAAACTAATCAATTCTGACATCTGCACAGCAGATAACACCTAGATCTGCAGGACTTTGCGGTGGGCTGGAGAAAGATGAAAATAAATGCATTGCCAAACTTGTTTCTAAAAACCAAGTATGATGGGAAAGTTAATTTACGGTTACAGTCTTGCAAATGGGCTATCCTCCAGGAGGAAGAAAACGGTCTCCCTAGTGCCAACTATAGGTAACTACCAAGTCAATGTCAAACTTGGCCCATTTTTCAAGGCCCATGTTTTAAGGCCCATTAAAAAGCCTTGAAACATGACTAGGGATATAAGACAAACCATCTGTAGACATGTTTCGGCGTTCTCAGTACAGAGCAGGGTCCTGCATCAAAGGCATCTGAATCAGCCGACCAGAATCCTGCTCGGTAAAAGCAAGTAGCAAGAACTCTGAAACATCTGTCTACAGACGGTTTGTCTGACGGTTATGAAGTGTCAGTGCTGGGATTATTTTATTCAATATTTGGTGCTTACAATTGACACTAATTGTGTGTGTGTGTGAGAATTTTTTTTTTTTATCCCCGGAGTTTGGCCATATGTGGGGTATGGTACCACGCCGTCTAGGTATCATTTTCTGGATACTGCAGGTGATTATTGTGGATTGTTTATTTGATTCAATCCTGGCTGTGTCAGGGGTATTTGCATTCAAAAGAATTACCCAGAGTATTTTAATCTTAATAATGAATATCAGCATTGTGAGAAACTAGACCTCATAAGTGTTCCTGCTCTTGCTTGTGCTCTCAGTTGGCCACCGGGGGCGCATGGCAAGGTGAGCTCATTCCATCTGTTCACATGTTGTGGTGCTGTATGGTGGTGTCTGTTGCTGTAGTGCTGCACTTGTGGGGGGACGTGGCCCAGAGCCAAGGAGGCTTGGCACGGTCTGAAGGCATGGGTGCTTTTGGGCCCCTGGGTTGCTCCCTCTGCAGGAGCAGTGCTGCGGTGGCGGTAGCCGCCGTGCGGTGCTGCAACCACTAGAGTAGGGACCCACTTTAAAGAGGTCGCCGTGAAGTGGCAAGTGGGCTTATACAGTTTGATCAAAATGTTTACAAAGAACCTCATGTTCATGTTTCTAAATTATGCCTAGCGGCTCAGATCAACGTATATATTGTGGATTGTGCGGTCCATGTCTAGTCTCCTACAATGCTGATATTGTATAGTGTATCCTCCTCATTTCTTTTGTTTTACTTGGTACCAGCACTCCACCCATTTGAAAAAATACCCAGCTGATTTTAATTCAGGAATGACCTCATAAGTGTTCCTGCTCTTGCTTGTGCTCTCAGTTGGCCACTGGGGGCGCATGGCAAGGTGAGCTCATTCCATCTGTTCACATGTTGTAGTGCTGTATGGTGGTGTCGGTTGCTGTAGTGCTGCACTTGTGGGGGGACGTGGCCCAGAGCCAAGGAGGCTTGGCACGGTCTGAAGGCATGGGTGCTTTTGGGCCCCTGGGTTGCTCCCTCTGCATGAGCGGTGCTGCGGTGGCGGTAGCCGCCGTGCGGTGCTGCAACCAATAGAGTAGGGACCCACTTTAAAGAGGTCGCCGTGAAGTGGCAAGTGGGCTTATACAGTTTGATCAAAATGTTTACAAAGAACCTCATGTTCATGTTTCTAAATTATGCCTAGCGGCTCAGATCAACGTATATATTGTGGATTGTGCGGTCCATGTCTAGTCTCCTACAATGCTAATAATGAATAAAGGTTATGTTTTATGAAGAGTTCCCACTCTGTGATACTACTTGTTTCTCTGGAGGAACCTACATATTGATTTCAGTGATAATGATATTCCTAGTCATGTTCAATGCTCTTTAATGGGTCAGACATTGACTTACGGGGTAGCTACCTATAGGTGGCACAAGAGACTATTTTCTTCCTTCTGTAGAAGAGCTAATTTGCATACTTTTCCCATGGAACATTGACTGTAAGGCCCCATCCACAAGACCGAGCCCGTGATCACGGGCCAAAAAATAGACATGCTTCATAATTCCTGGCACAGACACCCATCTGTAGCGATATGGAAAGATGTCTGCGGCCAATAGAACTGAATGGGTCCGTAAAACCTCGGACCGTAGTACGGTCGTGTGCATGGGGCCTAAGACTTCCTACAACAGCTGAATATCTGCAAGGAGAACCAGTACCCCCAAGAGATGTTACACTATCCAAATCATTTAAGTTGTAAGAGTTGTCCTCCCACGCTTCATGCAACTACTGTGCTCCCATTTCTTTAGAATAGAGAACCCCTTACACACACACACTATATATATATATATATATACATACATACATACATACACACACACATGCATACTGTACATACACATATATATATATATATATATACACACACACACACATACACACAAAAATATACCATTTAGGGTCAATAGTTGCCGTATAGAGGTAAACCCCTAAATGGTGACAGCAAGCAGTCAAGATGTTTACAAGTAGGACTGTAGCAATAGAGAAACGGTGCTCTGTACAAATGGCACCATAGCCTTATCAAGTCTATTAGGAAAATGCTCAGATACATCTGTGCTGCTGGTTTCTTCTATGGGATTTTTCTGCATAATGGCCTCAGGACACAGATACAATAGAATGATATGGCGGAGCAAGGCACTATCAGCTCACTAGGCTACAGGCCATGTTAGGCCTACAGTCTATAAGACACTGGGACAGGATCCCTGTGCAGGCCAGCGCAATGACGTCACTGCATCACGTCAGTGTCTCAAAGGCTGCAGGTCTAACATGGCTAAGGAGGACTGCGGTGAAGCTTCGTTCGTCACTGGAACGGGGCTAGGTGAGTACATGTATTTATTTGTTTAGGGGGGCACTATCTACAGGGGGGGATTGTGTGGCATGCTCTATAAGCATCATTATGGCAGATAAGCCTCCGATTTCTGCAGCAAATCTATGGGTCGGAACTGCCTATGGCAACTCTGACCCATATGAATATAGCCTTACTGTTGTGTTCACCTCGGACCTTAACCTGATGGCAGACCCAGTTAAATGCACCTTCGCTTAAAATAGTTGAGCACCCGCGATATACAAGCAAGTAAACTGTTCATGTAAAGAGCAACAAAACATGAATTGTGGTCTGTAATAAATTATCTTACCTGTGGAGTAGTACTGGCCACTGACCCTGTTGGTTTGCCTTTTGACGCTTCAGAATTACTAGAGTCACTGAGAGACATCTGTCTGAAACTTCTGGAAGACAATCCTAAAAAAGATGTAGAATGCCAGTTACACGGACCACTCTATAGTATTGGATTGTATTACTGTGGACACTCACTAGTTTTATCTTTTATTCAGTAAAATCATATATGATACAGTGAAACCTCCTTGAGATATCCACCCAAAATTGCCTTGAAAAAAGTTATTTTAGAGAAGTGATGAATACCGTAGTCGACTACGATATTGATTCCGTCAAAACGACAGAACCCTTGCACAACAGAGACAAACTGAAACCATTGACATCGGATCCGTCACCATTGAAATCAATGGTGATGGAAACGGATACCTGGTATCAGTTTGTGTAAGTCAGGGCTCCGTTCCGACGGAAAGCTCAGACGGAACGTCGGAACGGAGCCCTGAAGCAGATGTGAACGAAGCCTTAGACGTAGAATTACCAATCTTTACTTCAGCCTACCTTTAATGGGCGACTGGCTTCTGAGAATCTTAGTGCTCTTTTCTGGTTCAGGGGCCAATGTTTGTCTCTGTTTTAACAGGTGCAGGGGACTCTGCAATGTAGGGTGGAAGCATTTACCAGACTTTACTAATAACATTCCATCAATACTAGTTTTGCCAAATCATTGCTGGGTGAAGTCACTTACGACAGATTCTGATCTCTTCAGTTGAGTTGTAGGAGCTTCACTCGTCTTCTTTCTGCTTTCCACTGCCTCAGCTTTCTTCCAAGTCTCCACCCGAACTTTTTCCATAAACTTGATTTCTTCTCGCAGTTCCCCGTTTTCCTTTAGCAAGGTTTCTATCTGGTTTCGGAGACGCACATGTGTTGTTGACCATTTTGTCTCCTTTTTTTTCAACTCCTCTTGTAAGTCTTTGATCTGGTGCTTTAAAGTCTTAGAAGATATGGAAATACATTATACATCTGCACGTAGCACAGGAAAACAAGGTAAACTACATACTACACGGTGTAATTCATGCAGCTCTAAATAAACACTTGAAAGACTTGTGAAAGTAGATGGTAAATTAATTCTAGCCAAATAAAGGGGTATCCTGGAAGATAGCATAATGTCCTCGAGTGGCCAAGACCAAACCTCAATCCAGCTATGAACTTGTGACTAGACATGATAATAGTAGTTGGTCACTCATTGTCCCCTTGACAAAGCCTGAACACCCAAAAAGAAAGAAAAAAAGAAGGGTGACAAATTGCAGTGTCCAAATTTGCAAAATGGGATACCTGTCCAGGCAGTAATTATTGGCAAAGAAGCCTCTACTAAATACTGACTTGCTGGGAATGAATAGTTATGAAGCTTTATGTTCTGCGTTTAACACAGCCAGTAAGACAACCACTGTTAAAATTCTGTATTAAGGACCCCCCTCTCTTAGCCAGAGCTGAGAGCCACTAGAAAGACTGGCTAGCACTCTGGTGGACTCGACGAGACCTGGTATTACGCGGTTGCCCCCACATTTGAAAAGAGCTCAGTTGTAAAAACGACAATTTTCCCAGGAGGGGAACGGAGTGGGTGAAGTTGCAGACGGCCAGAGAGAACAGCGGATTGTCCTTTTGTTCAGCTGGTTCAGACTGTAATGAATGTAAATGACTTTGTAAGGATTTGTTTTCACATACATTTTTGTGCCTTTCTTTTATTCCGTTTCCACAAAGCTTTAACTTTTTATGTAGATTTTTTTTAAAATTGGTTCTTTTATTTATTAATATTTTGAACATTTAAAGCAATGCAAATAAACGGAAAAACAAACTTTTATGTACATTTTGATTAAGACATGACTAAAAATTTGTGATCCATCCTGTAGGGTGATGGGAGTTCCATTCAGAATAGTAAAAGGTACAGTTTAAAGGAAGGGTGTCGCGAAAAAAACATTTTTTATATCAATTTGCTTTTAGTGTTTTATTAAAATAAATTTTATTTATTTGTGTGTTTGTGTTTTACTTTTTTTTTTTCTAACATTTTCTTCACCATGGGGACTGCCATTTTTTTTTTTTTCATCTCTGTATGTGTCGATTAACGACACATACAGAGATGGAATACGGCACATACATCCCCATAGAGAATACGAACGGGAGCCGTTCCATTCACTATGGTGTACGCAGTCTGTGTGGGAACGGCGCATGCGCCGCTCCCACACAGTCCAAATGGAAGGTCTTCGGCCAAGCGACATCCGGCGCCATTTTCTTATGGACCGGAAGCCGCGGCCGGACAGTAAGATGACTACTTCCGGTCGCGGCTTCCGGACATGCGATTAGAAGCAAGCACTAGGAGCGGACGGACCGGAGGGAGCGGCGGCAGCTGGAGCAGGGAAGTTATGTTTGTGTATGTTCGTGTTTTACAGTGTGATTACCACTGTATGTAAGCCTACTACACGGTGTATTCACTCAAAAAAATGGCGGCACACCGTGTAGGAGGTTTGAACATTCAACCCCCTCCTTTCTCCTGGTACTAGCCAGGATAAAGGAGGGGGGATTGTTTGAGGACACTAGAGCGAGTGTGTCTTCTCAAATTTTGCAGCATAAAGCAATGTGGTTGCTTTACCACATGCCAATGCTGCAATTTTGGGAATTGCTCCCTCTAGTGACCAGCACAGGGAAATGTTATAAATTAGAATCTAATTTATAATACTTCCTGACTTGTGAAAAAATTAGAACAATGTCTAATCATGTATATAATAACTGTTTAACAAAAAAAAAAAATTCTAATTTTCTAGCGACGCATTCCCTTTAAATGTTTTCACCTTGTCAATGTTCAGTGCACCGTTTTTAGGATCCTTTTTTTTATGCTGCACTAAGCGCCTGCATTATTTACCCAGAGTCAAAGAACGCATAGTGTCAAAGAGAAACACAACTACCGTATTTTTCGGACTATAAGACACACCCAGGTTTTAGACAACAGAAAATAGGAAAAATGTCATATTTAACTTTTTACAAAGAAAAAGCTATTGGTAAAAAAAAAAAACGTATTTGTTCAGTTTCACCACATTCTGAAAGCCATAACTTATATTTTTCAATCGTTTGGGCGGTGTGTGGGCTTATTTTTTGCGGGACGAGCTGTAGTTTTTATTAGTACATACGATTTTTACACATTTTATTAGTTCCCCATTAGATCCCTGGTACAATACACTGCAATACATGGATGAGTTACGGAAACAGCGTAACTCGCTGAGCTACGCTGTTTCCGTAACTACTATTCAGTTGTATGGGAGTTACGGAAACTGTTTGCATAACTCGACCATGTAACCAGGAAGTGAAGTGGCCGGAAGACAGCGGAGCCGGGTAAGATAGAACGGGGTTTAGGGGGACCCGCATCTATCTGACATATCCTGTGGATATGTCATAAATGTCCTTCAAGGGAAAAACACTATAAATGCTGCGGTCGCTATTGACCGCGGCATTTAACTAGTTAAACGGCCAAGAACAGCGCCATCGATGTTCCTGGCCCTTAGAGCAGAGTGTCAGTAGCGGACACCTGCAGTGTTTGGAGCGGGCTTAGCGCGTGAGCCCGCTCCATACATCATCCCCTCCCCGCACTATGAATTGCCGGCACATCATGGATCGAGAAGGGAATAAGTAAGGAGCGGTCAGGGGGCCTGGTGCTGCCGGGTCCCTTGACTGCCGACTATAAGACGCAGGGACTTTTTAGCAAGATTTATTCTGGCTAAAAACTGGGTCTTATAGTCCGAAAAATACGGTATTTAATGACAAAATTGTATAGTTAAAAATAAAACGATATTGTCCCCACCTGGATCTCCTCCCGCTCTTTCTTGTCCGGTATTGCACGTGCAGCACTAGCATGTTTCTCAAACACTTTGCGTTCTTTTTGAAGCTTCTTAATTTCTTCCATTTTGTACTCTTCAATCCTGGTCAGTTCTTTTGCTTTCTGCTGTTCAAAGTCTGCAACTTCTTTCCTGTTAAAATAAATAGACGTTTGTACAAATGTAAGAGGAAAATAAATAAATCTGTTAACATTAGCTGAAAGTGCCCCCTGGTGACCACATAGGAGCAGAGATCCATATGCTGAACTATCGTAATCACGATACCGTAGGAGAAGAAAAAGAAGGCCGGCACGCACCAAGATAGTAATACCATGAAAGAAATAAAGTGTGACTCAAACGACCACAAAAGTGAGCGTCTATTGACCTATTCAAAAAAATAATAATCCTCATTGCCCCATGGCAGTCCATCTTCCCGAGTACCAAAAGTGCCCCCCACAGAGTTTTCTTCGATTCATGGCAATATTCATAATGATGTAGTCTCATCAATATTAATGGAGATTTTCAAGATTAGAATTATTTTTTTTCCACCTTCTCTCTCAAAAAAGCACCACTCTTTGACCACAGGCTGTCTGGTATTGCATCTTATTTCCGTAAATGGGGCTAATCTGCAATACCAGACACGGCCCATGGACAAAAAGTGGTCCCGTTTCAGGAAAAAAAGATTTAAAAAAAAAAAAAAGTGCAGAGACTTTTTTTTCGAATTCTGGTAAAGCTCTTTAAATCAGCCTCACAACCTTTAGTCAAAACATGGAGAGAACATTCAAGTGTTGAAGAGTTATTATGATGAGCTTATCCATAGCAAGTAGGATTTGGATTTCCACCACATAGGGCTAAAACGGAGAAGAGAGACTATTCTGACTATATCACCCATCAAAGTCCCCAAGTTTGAAGAAGTCCTATGAATACACTGCAAATATTAGTCATCGGAATACCCCTTAAAATAGAAAAATACATGAAAGGCAGTTATGATTGCTAATATATCTACAGACATAAGGATCGCCACCTACATTTACCAGAATTATGCACAACTCATGTAAAGATGAATGCCACTTAAAGGGGCAGACTACTTTTAACAGCTATATATATGCTTGCTCTATACAGTGCTGTGATAAAGTATCTGCCCCCCCCCCTTTACCAATCTCTTCTATTTTTGCATAATTGTCACACTTGAATATTTCAGATCTACTTTTCATATTAGGCAAATATAGCCACAAAATCCAGTTTTTAAATGATTAAGTTATTGAAGAAAAAATGCTGTTCAGCCCTACCTGCCCCTATATGAAAAAGTAATTGCCCCCTTAGCTACTAAATCAACCAGTTAGCCAAATTCAATTTGACTAGCCATACCCAGGCCTGGATACAGAAGCTGGGCCTGGATACAGAAGCTGGGCGTTCTGTAGAGAAGTGGATGATACTTCTCTTCAGAGCGCCCAGCTAGTGAAAGTATTAAAAACGCCCCGATGTACGCACACAATACACGCCCACTTGGACTTTTACTTTTAAACACACCCACTTGGACTTTTGCAAGCCTCATTTGCATAACTACAAAAATGGTCATAACTTGGCCAAAAATGCTCGTTTTTTAAAAATAAAAACGTTACTGTAATCTACATTGCAGCGCCTATCTGCTGCAATAGCAGATAGGGGTTGCAAAATCTGGTGACAGAGCCTCTTTAAGTAAAATTTGTTTTCCTCTTGTTTGATTGGACAATGACTGAAACAATGTATTATACTACAGTAAAATGTTTTAAACCTTAGAGTCTCTAGAGTTTTTTCTTTGTCTTCACGGAGTCTTGCCAGGGAGGCATTTTCCATCTTAAACCTTTCAATTTCAGTTTCTAATTCAACTAGTTTTTCCTTTAAAAGTTGAGACCGTACAACATCTCCTGGAATACAATTATGAAAGATACATTAAGCAGTTGAGCGCTACTAATTATAAAAAGTCAAGGAAACAAGAACTTTGCTCAATACTAAATTGTAAATCAGTGATTTGAGCAACTTTATAACATTTTTATTAAAAATTATTTTTACTTTGAGATACAGCTGCTTTGTATTCTCTATACAGAGCAGCTGTATCGTACGCTATGACCTGAATCCGTCAGTCCCGCAGACCTGACGGGAACAGGATTTAGCGCAGAATACAGCTGCTCTGTATAGTGAATACAGAGCAGCTGTATCTCAAACAGTAAAAATAATTTTTAATAAAAACTATTTCGAAAGTTGCACCAAATCACATAGATTTTTTTTTATTTTGAAAAGGACAGCCTTTCAAAAAAGGTGTACATAGCCTTTAAAGGGGCATTCCCATCTTACACATTTATGGCATATCCACCTCTGGTACCCTATTGGTAGAACAGGGATCCAGTGAACCCCATTTGCTAAATCTGCACAGTCTATTTCTATACTGAATAAAATCGTGAGGTGTTCGCGCACAAGTCTATGGGTGTTATGGACAGAGCAGAATGCTGCTACCTCCCCAATAAATAAATAAATGGGGATAGCAGAAACCCCAGGAGGTGTGAGGCCCACCTATCACACATTTATGGCATATCCTGTGTATGGGAATACTCCTTTAGAGAAGAAAATTAAATAGTCATTACCATATTTTTCTAGAGATTCTGAAAAGAAAACACTCTGAAATGTTAAAACTTTGCTCTCCCTCCTTTGTACTGATTAAGTTATTCCATCTGGTTTCCTCCATTTATATACAGAGCTGCTTTTACAATTCTGCTAGTTGCCCTTGGAAACAGACAGCTTAGCTCCAACCTGAGGTCAGACATGTGGCCTAACAGTGTACCTGTAACCTGAGCTCCCATAATGGACTGTTCTCTGGAAACAAGATACCAGTAGAAGTCTGAATTTAGCTTTGGATGTGAATGGAGAAGAAAAGGACTTAAAACTGATGTAAAAATTTACATCTATGTTAAATGCTAGTGCAATGTACAGATTTATCCTAGATTTACTTTTATGAAAGGAACCTGCCACCTCCTATACAGTATTAACATCCATTTATATTTTCTTACCAGGCCCTTCTTGACTTGACGCAGGTTTAGTTGCATTTCGTGTCTCTGGCTTTACTTTGGGCTTCAGTGCTGGAAACAGCTTCATCATGAGTTCGGAGGCTGGAGGAGTGTCTGGAGTGCTAGTAGTGGTAGCGATGAGCTGGTCCCCTTTTTTTGATGCCACTTTTCTTGTAATGGCTTTGTCCTGGGCGTCTGTAGTACTGCTGCTGGTGTACTCAGATGGGATAAACTGCTTAGTAGCAAAATTACTTTCATAAACACCCTTCAAACTTTGCACAATAGCAAGGTCATCCCAAGTCCGTTCATCATCAAACACTACTTGACTTGAGTCAGAAGATGAAGAACTCTCGTCATCTTTCATGGATTCTTTACTCTGGTCCGCCACCAGTGTTTTTTCCTTACTGTCATTATCTTCTCCATCTGATAAGTCTAGATCAAAATCTCTGCCCTTACTTTCCTCATTAAGTCTTTTCGAAGGACCCTTTTCTTCAGTGTCAAGGTCATCATTCTTGATGCTGCTATCGCTGTTGCTGTCTAAATCTTCATTTTCACTGGAAACAGAGTTACTGTGTTCATCCCCTGAAGAAGCATAATCCCCTTCACTTGAAACTGGGTCAGAACAGTGGGATTTTTTTGCTTCTTCGCTAGTCCTATGTAACTCGGATATTTTTCCACTCTGTTCAGGTCCAATATTAGGAGCATTTTTTGACAAAGGCCCAAGAACCTCCATTTTTTGATACAACTTTCCACCACTTGAATTCCTTGTAGGGTTACCTACTTTTTCTTGGTGCTTTTCTGCCAATTTAACTGGAGTAGAAGACAACCTTCGGCTGTCAGTCTGAAAATTCTGATCAAGGAGTTTCTGGACAAATGAAGAGTTGCTGGAAAAGGAGATGTCCTCAGCAGCTTGCTCTAGAAGCAAAAACTCATCTAGTTCATAGTGTTCCTTCTGTCTCTCCTTCTCCTGGTACACCAACCTATTTTGGAAGGAAACTTCCAAAGACAACTCTGCAGGGTTGGCACCTTTTGCGTCACTGTCTTGGACCTTATTGCCCGGTTTATTCCTGGTTTCAGTTGTCTTTGTGCTATCCACATATTCTTTATCAAGTTCTAACATACCCTTTCTCTCCAGTGTAACAGAACTTCTCCCACTGAAGGTAGTTTTATCTTCTAGCTGCCCATGTGCTGAGGACACGCTATGTTTTATGTTGTGGCTTTTAAGGACAGTTTTCTTCTGGGTTGACCCATTCTTGTCTCTTGCAGGTAGAGCTGTAATTTTAGCTACTCCTAAACCATTTTCAGAGGCCTGATCTTTGGTCAATGGTGCAATTTTTCTTTGAATGTGAACGGTCTCCACTTTCTGGTGAACACTAGCGTCTGAGACCTTCTGAAGACTTGCTTTGTGCTCCTGAGGTTTGCTTTGTTTAGTATGTACATTTTTAAATCTAGCAAGCCCTTCACCCCTACGAAGAAATGGCCTTATTACTGCTGGTCTATTCTTAGTCTGTTCTTTAATGGCCTTCAGCATAAGAAACAAAAACAAAATAAGAATAATGAATAAATCTGCACATTTTATAACTTCAACAAAAGAAGGAAAAAAATTATGACTAATAGATGGACACAGAGCAGGAAGAGTCCAAATAACCAAATTAATAACATGAATTCTCTTAACCCATTGCTCAATTATTCCCTAGTTTTATGATTTTGGTTACTTTTGTATTGTTTATATACTATATTTGGTTTTATAGCAGTGGAAACAAGTTACGAACTGTTGTCACACATACGATGCATTCGGAAAGTCTTCAAACCTTTTCACATTTTGTTATGTTGAGGCCTTGTGCTAAAATAAAAAAATTCAAGTTTTTCCCCATCATGACAAAGTGAAAAACAGAATTTTAGAAATTTTTCAAAATGTATTAAAAAATGAAAAAACAAAATTTTGCTTGGACATAAGTATTCAGACCCTTTGTAAGACACTTGAAGTTTAGCTCTGGGAGCCGCCCATTTCTCTACATGATCTTTGACATTTTTCTACACCATTATTGGAGTCCACCTGTAGTAAATTCATGTGATTGGACTTGATTTGGAAGGACAAACCACTGTCTATATAAGGTCTCACAGCGGACAATGAATATCAGAGCAAAAACCAAGCCATGAGGAGGAAAGAACTGCCCATAGTGCTCAGAGACATGATTGTGTGGAGGCACAGGTCTGGAGAAGGGTACAAAAAAATAAAAAATAAAATGTTCTCCTGCACTGAAAGTTCCCAAGAGCACAGTGGCCTCTATAATTCTTAAATAGAAGAACTTTGGAACAACCAGGACTCTTCCTAGAGCTGGCCACCCCACCAAACTAAGTAATCGGGGGAGAAGGTCCTTGGTAAGAGAGGTGACCAAGAACCCAATGGTCACTCTGGCTGAGCTACAAATATCCTGTGCGCAGATTGGAGAAACTTCCAGAAGCTCAATCATCACTGCAGATCCACCAATCTGGGCTATATGGCAGAGTGGCCAGAAAGAAGCCTCGTCTTAGTAAAAGACACCAGCAGGCCTGTCTGGAGTTTGCAAAAAAGCACCTAAAGGACTATCAGACTGTGAGAAACAAGATTCTGAACTTTTTGGCCTTGATTCGAAGCGTCATATCTGGAGGAAACCAGGCACTGCTTATCGCCTGCCCAATACCATCCCTACAGTGAAGCATGGTGGTGGCAGCATCATGCTGTCCGGGTGTCTTTCAGCGGCTGAGACAGGGAGGCTGGTCAGGGTTGAGGGAAAGATGAATGGAGAAAAGTACAGAGATATTCTTAGTGAAAACCTGATCCAGTGTTCTGGACCTCAGACTGGGCCGAAGGTTCACCTTCCAACAAGACAATGACCCTAAGCACTCAACCAAGACAACACAGGAGTGGCTTCGGAACAAGTCTGTGAATGTCCTTGAGTGGCCCAGCCGGAGACCTAATTAAAGCCAATCGAACATCTCTAGGGAGAACTGAAAATGGTTGTCCACCAACGGTCCCCATCCAACCTGAGAGAGCTTGAGGGGACCTGCAGAGAAGAATGACAGAAAATCCCCAAATCCAGGTGTACAAACCTTGTGGCATCATACAGAAGAAGACTGGAGGCTGTTATCACTGCCAAAGGTGCTTCATCTAAGTCCTGAGTAAAGGGTCTGAATACTTATGTCAATGCAATATTTTAGTTTTTCCTTTTCAATAAATTTGCAAAGATTACTAACATTCTGTTTTCACTGTGTCATTATGGGGTATTAAGTGCAGAATGATGGGGAAAAACTTGAATTTGTTTTTATTTTAGTACAAGGCCTCAACATAACAAAATGTGAAAAAACAGAAAGGGTGTGAAGACTTTCCGAATGCATTGTATGTAAAGCCCACAGTAAATTGGGAATGCTGTCCTTCCATTTGTCTGCATTGATACACATGGCAATTCCTTATTACATAGCCATTAATTAGGATCGCTCCCTTCGCAAACGCTGGAATTTTATTTTTCACCAGCTGACCGGTCAGTCCTCTATCAACATACACATTTCACATGGCAGTATTTAAGTCAGTATTTTGCATCAGTACTTGTAAGCCAAAACCAGAAGTGGGTCTAAAACACAGAAGAGGAAGGATTCTTCTTTATATCTGTTTATGTTTCACTCCTGATTTTAGCTTATAAAGATCAATGCAAAATACTGACACAAACACTGCCGTGTGAAAGTGGCCGAAATAGAATTCTCAGCATTGCCCTGGTTTGTTGTCAGAGCCCCTCTTATACAGGGAGTGATTGCAATAATAGGTATATGAACCTAAAACATACGCAAGTGTAAATTCCATTTAAAGGGCTTGTCCAGGGAGGGGGCGGTTTTTCATACTGATGACATATCCACAGGATAGGTCATCAGTATATGATCGGTGGGGGTCCGACATCTGGACCCCACACCGATCTGCTGTTCAGGCTGCCCCCGGGCGCTGGAAACTATACAGTGGTCGATCACGGAAGCAGACGGCTCTGGTCACAGTAAAGCGGTCGTACTGTAGTTCTGCTCCTAGTCAAGTGAATAGAAGCAGAGCTGCAGTAACCTGGCATAGTCGCTATACAGTGTACGGAGACATCGGCTTCCGGAACGGACCACTGCATATAGCGGCCGTGCTGGGTTACTGCAGCTCTGCTTCTATTCACTTAAATAGGAGCAAGGCTGCCGTACTGCAGCACGGCCGCTATACTGTGACAAAATAAGAAGGAAGTGCATTGTGCCACACCTCAATTTGTCCTTTATAATCTTCTGTAACTCTATCCCAGTGTACAAATAAGCCCTAGAAAATCAAACAAGTCAAAAAGTAAAAACTGGTTTAACATCATGTACTAAAGGGGGTTTTGCACTGGGCAATTATCGGACAGACAAACGTTCATAGAACGCTCGTTGATGATAATTGCCCTGTGTAAACAGGGCAGCGATCAGCACATGAACGAGCAAACGCTCATTTATCTGCTGATCGTATCGGGATAAAAAAATAATAGTTGTCGGCAGCACATCTCTGTGTAAACAGGGAGACGCGCTGCCGACATGATAATAATGTATGGGGACGAGTGATCAGAGTAAAGACCACTCGTCCCCAGCCATAGCTCTGTGTGACAGGAGCAAACGAGCGCCGATCAACAAGCTGTCTCATTGATCGGCGCTCATTGCTCGTAATAGGGCCTTAAGAATCTGGTCCACTAAGTTACCTGTTGCAGGTTAGTTTGTTTAAGTCTTTGTTCTTCAATCCTCATCTGCTCCTCCAATAACTCTTCAAATGATTTCTTTCTTTCCTTGATGCCAGACACAATTGGCCTTTAGAATACATATAGAAGATAGGTTAAATGTTTCATTTTGTGTTAAAGGCTATGTCACAATGTAAAAAAATAAAAGAAGGTTTTGGATCGGGTGGTGCCAGAGCACCCATTCCATGTAAAGTGCAACACGTAGTTAGAGTGAATAACTTCGGATGGGCTTAAAGGGGTTTTGCCAGATATTAGATATTCATGGCATATACACAGGATATACCATAAAATATCTAATAGGTGGAGGTCCCAGAGTGTCCACCGAGCCCTGTTCCGATGGGGGAAAGATGGCCTGCACATGTGCACATCTCTCTTCATTTAAATATATAGGAGTTGTGAAAAGAGACAAGAAAACTGGCTTCTGGCACATCCTGTGTGATCATCACAGGACCAGGACCCTATTTTCAGCAACCGATTGCCGTTATTGAATAGGAATCCCTATTGTTTACTTCCAGGGCTCTTGAACACCGTGAGGAATTGACAGAGGAAGTATACTGGAAAATTTTATAACTTCTTATTATGCAAAGAATAATGAAACTTACTGAAATGAGAATACCACAAATTCCGAAAATAAAATATCCGGCATCAACAAATATATTGCATATCACATTGCAGAAAAAAGTTAAGTAGCTTGCATACATTTCTGAAACCTGAAACTCACATACACTATCAAAACAAACAAATGCTCAGTCTCTCTGATAAATAATCCCTTTTCACGGAACTAAGGAGCCCAAGAAGAAAAACTTTCATTGTCTCTTTAAACGATGACGGATCGCCTATTTTATTTACAAGAGGATCACGACTGTCACTCAATATTTTGTTCTGAGATATCAGCCCATTATACTTTTAAGGCTTTGCTCAAACTGGCGTGATGGTTATGTAAATAAGGTTTCCGGATAGGCAAAATGGCGTAGTCTACCGTGCTCTTCTGCCAGGTAGTTATAAAAAAAAAAACAAATTAAAAAAAAAAAACACATGTCTTGCGTGTTCATTTAACACCTTCCCGACCGCCCACTGTCTTTTGACGTCAGGCGGTGCGGGTGCTTAATCTACAGAGACGTCTTTTGGCGTCGCTGCAGATCAGGCTGATGAGCGCTCGTGTGAGCACTCATCCTCTAAGCAGGAGCTGTTACTAACAGCTCCTGATCTTAGAGCAGCCTCCTGAACACAGCTGGGGTCGGCAAACATTCAGACCCCAGCTGTGTAACCCTTTCATTACCGCGGTCCGTGACCGCGGCATGATCAAAGGGAATTTCCCTCTTTGATCGCATCACCGGGATTCCAGTGATGCGATCAAACACCGGGGAATCCCTCTGCAGTCAGTCCTGGGGACCTACAAAGGACCCCAGGGCTGTCTGTTCCGTGTGCCTGCTGTTCGGGCACACTATGTGCTGCCCGATCAGCAGCCTGTGTCATAGTGACACAGTGTAATGTATTAGCGTACAGAAGTATGCTAATACATTACAAGTAAAAAATAAAGTTACAAATAAAGTTATCCCTTGATGGGATTAAAAAAAAAAAAAGTAACAAAACAAATAAATAAATAAAAAAAGTGCCCCTACACTAAATAAAAACAAAAAACCTATGAATATTAGGTATCTACATGACCGTAATAACCTGAAGAATTAATCTAACGGGTTATTTAGCGTAAAACGTGAACGGGATAAAAAATAAACCAAAAAAACTATTCTGAGAATCGCTTTTTCCTATATTCACGCCGTAAAAAAAAATTTTTTTACCCCCAAACTGTGTGAAAAATAAAATACTATTTCTCTCGCATAATACAAGGCCTCATACAGCCACGTCAATGAAAAAATAAAAAAGTTATGGCTGCTGAAACGCAGAGAGGCAAAAACAGAAAAATTTAGATGGTCATTAAGGTCTTTTCAGGCCCGGTCATTAAGGGGTTAATTAAAGCAGTATTATGGTTTCAGCGAATAATGTTATTCTTTGTGAAATGAAAAGTTACAATTTTCCTATATACTTTCTGTATCAATTCTTAATGGTTTTCAAGATCTCTGCTTGCAGTCACTCATTAGCAGCCTTCATTGTTTACTTCCAGTGGATAAAAATGGGCCATGCAATGGATACACAGCTGCTCGGCTACAGTACAGTTATCAGAGCTCTCGTATCAAACGGAGCACCTGCTAGTACATCACATGACCGGGACAGATTTTTATCCACTGAAAGTAAGCAATGAAGGTTCATGTTGAATGACAACAAGTAGAGATCTTGAGATCTCCGTAATTGTCCTGGAAGGTTCTCCAACATACTTCACCTAATGTTGAAACGTTACCAATACAAAACAGAATGACAGGTGGTAAAAATTATTTGGATGGGATCTGGCTCCTAAATGAAATTAAAATACCCCCTCCCGTATACACAATACACTCCTGCATTTCTTCAATTATAATTAATTATGTCAAACCTCAAACTAGAAGATGGCAATTTCATAAGCAAATAGTCTCAGATTATAGGTCTTGTTTTTTTAGGACATTGTCATAATCATAGCTTCAGGTCGTTCTCGTGAGAAAAAGTTTGGCAAAAGATGATGCCGAGACGTTTTAGGATTCAGTTTTGACCCCCCCCCCCCCACCTTGTGCCCCGCACCATATGTGCAGCAAGCCAGACAGGTGGGACTCTAACATCCATAATTGGTAAGAAGAATGGCAGCTATTATTTTGGCAGTTATCGACACCCTCCCTAGAGAATAAAACACTAACCTGTCCTCTACATTGTTCTGATTAGGCGGTTCTCCCACTACCCTCGAGTAATCTTCTCCATGCGAGGAATCTTCTGTTTCATACTCCTCACCTATAGTAACATTTTATATTAAAGAATATATATATATATATTTCTACACACACAAATAACCTGCACAAATGTTGATTTAATGTTAAAACAGGTCCAAACAAATAACACCCCAAGCACGGAGCTGGGCTCGATATGACTTACCGGAATAATCCTCAGTGTCCTCCTCATTTAACAACTCCTCTAGTGTTTTGGATTTTTCAGGACTAAGTTCTCGAACAGATACAGGAGGCGGCCGAGATGGACTTCTGTCCTTTGTGAGCAGTTCCTGCTTCATGTATGGAGAATCTCTGGGGATGTTCCCACTGACCGGGGACATGAGGCGTGAATGATGTTTTTGAGACATAGAGCTGCAGAGATGTCCGGATATGAGGTTCTGCTGGTCGTGTTCTGTAACAGCGGAAGTTGTAAGTCATTTTGTAGTAAGAAGTTTCATTATGATATGAAAATCTGAGATATTTAGAAGTGACCAGTCATCTGCTAACAAAGTACAATTTTCCAAATGTGCAGCGGATATTAAACGTGTTTAGGGAAACATTAAGGAGATATCTGCTGGGTCCTCTGATAGGACCCCCTTCATGACACCCATATGCCCAAACTGGAAATATAGACAAGGGTTGTCTTTTGAAAATTACCACTTTTTTACAACCATTTTTTTTTTTTTACTACTTCAATGCATCTAAAACAATGGCACTGAACACGGTGCTGGAGCGGTTGTTAGCCGCATTGCGACCGTGTCAGGGCCGCTCCGTGTGGCCTTACCCTAAGAAGAGGTCCATATCCCATTTCCTTGGCTGTAATTGCTACATTTAAGCCCTGACAATTAGGCTTGGGTGACATGTACGGCTCTCGTGCTGCACTTTATAGTGTACTTACGGTCTAGGTTTTCTGCCGCACATGTTGCCATAGCGACACACGTATAGAGTTGTGGTCACTCTGGCCTATCCAGGTAATCTACACATAAACCATATCCTGCTAGAGGAGCTTAAAGAGGCTCTGTCACCAGATTTTGCAACCCCTATCTGCTATTGCAGCAGATCGGCGCTGCAATGTAGATAAGAGTAACGTTTTTATTTTTAAAAAACTAGCATTTTTGGCCAAGTTATGACCATTTTTGTAGTTATGCAAATGAGGCTTGCAAAAGTCCAAGTGGGTGTGTTTAAAAGTAAAAGTCCAAGTGGGCGTGTATTATGTGCGTACATCGGGGCGTTTTTACTACTTTTACTAGCTGGGCGTTCTGACGAGAAGTATCATCCACTTCTCTTCAGAACGCCCAGCTTCTGCCAGATCACGCTGTGACGTCACTCACAGGTCCTGCATCGTGTCAGACGAGCGAGGACACATCGGCACCAGAGGCTTCAGTTGATTCTGCAGCAGCATCGGCGTTAGCAGGTAAGTCGATGTAGCTACTTACCTGCAAACGCTGATGCTGCTGCAGAATCAACTGTAGCCTCTGGTGCCGATGTGTCCTCGCTCGTCTGACACGATGCAGGACCTGTGAGTGACGTCACAGCGTGATCTGGCAGAAGCTGGGCGTTCTGAAGAGAAGTGGATGATACTTCTCGTCAGAACGCCCAGCTAGTAAAAGTAGTAAAAACGCCCCGATGTACGCACATAATACACGCCCACTTGGACTTTTACTTTTAAACACACCCACTTGGACTTTTGCAAGCCTCATTTGCATAACTACAAAAATGGTCATAACTTGGCCAAAAATGCTCGTGTTTTAAAAATAAAAACGTTACTGTAATCTACATTGCAGCGCCGATCTGCTGCAATAGCAGATAGGGGCTGCAAAATCTGGTGACAGAGCCTCTTTAACTTGTGAACCTCTTGTAAAAATCACAACCTATTGACTAAAGGCCTCAGGCATACTGTTCATTTATAGCCGGTTTCCAAGCACAATCTGTAGGCCATCAAACATTACAACAGGAATTACAATGCCTACAAAGGGTGATGGGCATTTAATTAGGTTTCCATAGTATGTAGATAGTCATTTGTAGATTTAGAAGAATGCATGAACATTAAAGTAAAACTCCTTGTACAAGCTTTGCATTTTATAAAGAATTTATATAAAAAATTACATAGGCTGTTATATCTAAACTAGCTTAATCCATTACCGACGTTTGATGTAAATGAACGTCATAATTGGTTGGGTGGGGTATGGAGCGAGCTCACAGGCTGACCCCGCTCTACATGCCGCTGGCGTCAGCTATATATTACAGCGAACACTTTGCACAAACAGCCAGATCGGAGATAATTCTGATCCCAGGCGTTTAACCGCTTGGCCCCCAGGTCTGCCATCTTAGTATTCCTATTAAAGAGAACCTTTGATCTGCAATAGGCAGGGCTGCACAAACCCTGGGGCACTTTAAAAATTTTTCCTACCCTCCTCCATTATTTAGATAGATATCAATACTGTTATCTTGTGTGCCCGGTATTTAAATAACCCCCTGAACTGACAATGGAGCGTGTAATTGGCAAAGGAGTGTGTAACATCACTGTGACACTGTCCACTCCGATACGGACAGTGTTACAGCAAGAGCTGGTGAGAGGAGAGCGTGTGCGCGTGCAGCTCGGAGCTGAAGAGTGGGAGCGTGCGCACACAGCTGCGAGCTGCGCATACGATCTCCTCTCTCCAGCTCACCTTTCATTTGACAGTGACAGAGCTTTAAAGGTGTAGAGTAGGCCTTAGGGTGCAGTCACACGCGGCAGATTTAGTTGCAGAAATTTCTGTGACTCAAAATCAGTTTCATGAAACTTGCAGAAATCCAAAACAAAACTTGCCGCGTGTGACTGCACGCTTATAAGAAGAGGCAGCAGATAATGTTCCATGATAACTGAAGTTATTTCATATGGATAACTCAAAAACAAGAAGGTTGATGCAAACCGGAGTATGCTGGCTGTCGCGACACCAAGTTCAGCAGCATTTTCTGCTCCTCCATGAGCTTATGTAACTGTTCCATCTGCTGCTGCTTCAGTTGCTCTTGTTTCTGCTGTTGTATTTCTTTAAGCTACAAAGCAAATATAAATGTCAGACTTGCCAATGCATTGCAGAATACAGACTGCTAAAAAAGCGACAGATCTAGAACATGTGGCACAGCTTACAGAGCAGAGCGTACCACAAAAGTATATTTTTATTTTAGCAACAAGGCTTCAACATAAAATGTGAAAAAATGTAGAGTCTGAAGACTTTCCAAATGCATTGTGTACATTTAGTTTAGCCAAATATCAGTGTTATTTCAGGCGAGCATCGCACGGTCTTGAGTGGCTGAAAGGTGAAGTTCAGATGTGAAGGAATTGTTGTGTATTTTCAATTTCCTCACCAAAATTACTTCAACGCACATGAAAAGGATTTTTCAAAATTCAAGTTACACGTTATTTTGCCTGACAAATACAACGGAATCTGTGGCGGAGACCCCTAATGCAGCCCCTTACCTGTTTGTTGGTTCTTATTCTGAGAATCCTTCTGCCACAATTCCAGTCAAACGGTGCAGACACTAGTGGGATGAGCAGGATAGTGGCAGGAGGATGCCCAAGATAGGGAGGCAAATCCTTCTCTCCTTCCTTTGAAAAATCCACTCTGCGGTTTGTGGTGAAACAACTTGAAATCCATGTACATTTATTAACACACGTATGTGATAGGATTTGTGTCTGGTTTACCACTATGAAGAAGTAAAGTAATAGAAAAACTGAACTTTATTCCAGGCGCAACTTATCTCTCGTGGGAAATGACTCTCATTGGAGATTAATGAAGTTCGTTCTAATACTTCACTTCCTCTGCACTGGTTTCCAGGTTTCCACACAGTTTACAACGGATTACCTGGGTGGTCCAAGCAGCGGGACTGATCCGTCCAGAAAAATATCTGAAAACTAATTTATCTGAAATATTCTCAGTTGAGAACTCCCAAAGACATTTACTTCATATATTTGAATGATATTACATGCTTTTTGTATGAGGTTTAGATCATTTGTATTTTAGGTTTAGTGCTTCTTCCAAGACCATCACACAATAAGGCTGGGTTCACACGAGCATGTTACGTCCGTAAAGGACGGAACGTATTTCGGCCGCAAGTCCCGGACCGAACACACTGCAGGGAGCTGGGCTCCTAGCATCATAGTTCTGTACGACACTAGGAGTCCCTGCCTCTCCGTGGAACATGATTACAGTACGGGACAGTTGTCCTGCTGCGAGGCAGGGACTCCTAGCGTCGTACATAACTATGATGCTAGGAGCCCGGCTCCCTGCAGTGTGTTCGGTCCGGGACTTGCGGCCGAAATACGTTCCGTCCTTTACGGACGTAACATGGTCGCGTGAATCCAGCCTAAGTAGTTTAGTGCCAGGTTAAGACACATTTCTCAAGGCACTTACAGCATCTCATCAAAACACAATCAACATGAAGCACTCGGTCAATAAGTTCTACCATGCCTGGCCTCCTGAACACACACACACGTGCTTCTATTTTACCATGACTACACAATGAACAGTTAGGCTATGTTCACACAGTGCGGATACGCTGCGTAAAAGTACACAATGTATCCGTCCCTGAACCCTCAGTGAATTTCACCCGAAAAACCGCACCAAATTCTGATGCAGTTCTTCAGGCTAAAATCTCTGCTGTGGAAAGCAGTGGTTAAAGAAAAACAACTAGTACTTACCCAGTTCTGTGTTGTCATAGCGACACGTCTCTCTAGTCTCCGTGCAGCCCGGCCTCGTGAGATGACGCTGCAGCCCATGTGATTGGCTGCAACAGTCACATGGGATGAAACGTCATCCCAGGAGGGCCGGCCTGGACCAAGAAAAAAGTCGCAATGTCAACGTCCGGGTGTAAGTATTACCCTATTACCTTTTAAACCAAAAGAAAAAAGTGTTTGTTTTTAACGGATTTGTGATTTTTTTCAGGAGAAACACAGCTTTTCCACCGCAAAAATCACAACACCTGAAATTCGTCTAATTCAATGGTGAAAACCTGCAAAAGAGCAGCGAATCAGGAACATAAATTTGCATGCTGCGCATTCAAAAAAAAAAGTGAATTTATTCATGTTTTTTCGGCTGATTTTTTCGCAGCCAGCAGATGGGATTTGTTCAGATCTTATCCATTTTGCTGCTACGGTGATATGCTGTGGATTTTCCACAATAAAAACTATTGAGGAAAATCTGCAGTGTTCACACATCGTGTGAACATATCCTTAGGGTTTAAATCAAACGTGGCAGATTTAGTTGCAGAAATTTTTGCGACTGAAAATCAGTTGTATTCATCTGAATGGAACCCGCAGAATTCCATGCACCTACTGCAGAAACGACCCCATTCAGATGACTGAAACTGATTTTCAGTCGCAAAAATCTCTACAACAAAATCTGCAACGTGACTGTACGCTTATGGATTATGACTTGCTGAATTAGAGGGGTTGCTCAGGATTAAGAAAAAAAGTCTTTATTTTTCTCTTTACAGAAACAGCGCCACACTTGTCCATGATCTTTATGGAATTGCAGCTCAGCCCCATTCTGATGCAATACCAGCCGCAGCCCATGGACAAGAGTGGCGCTGTTTTTGGAAGAAGAGCAGACTTTTAATTCTAATCCTGGGCAAGACCTTTAAGAAGCTAGCAGTGTTTAAAAACAACAGGATTCACCATAGCCACAGTCTGCTTTACCTGTTCAAGTTTTTTTAATAAAGGATCGTTCAGTTCTTCCCTTAAAACGTCCTCCTCTCTGAACAAGGGTCGGCTGTGTGGTCTACTTTTGCCATCTTCCCAGTCTGGTTCCTTATGTGCGGACATCTGCCCTGTATGGTCCAGCTTATGGTGCGGTGGTTTATGGACGGTATTTTGGTGTTCAAAAGAGTCCTCACTTAACAGGCTACTGCTGCCAGAGCACGGCCTGGGAGCCCGCATTCCTGACAGCGCACTAGGGGGCCTCAGCGCCTGCACATCGCCACTCGCTTCCAGGTTGGGGAAAGCAGAATTCACAATGACACCAGCTCGTGCAATGTTTGACATGTACTGGGCCATAAAATTAGGTTCACTGCTGAAATCTGGAGAGGAAATCATTGCTGGCATAGTCTTCTGGTTATCAGAACTGCGGGGTTAATTCCATATTGATGTGGGGGATCACTGAAATAAAAAACAGGACACATTACAATAGTAGGAGACAAGGTTGCATTTTTTCGCCTTGAGTTTATTTGACTTCGTGTCGTTTTTTGCAACTTGTAGCAAGGGGTTGTTTTATCGGGTATTTTATGCAGCGCGTCAATGTGTGTAGCGGTTTTTTATGGCATTTTTCAGAATAAATCATGTGTTGCAAAGAGGACACTTTGAATCACATGGTTTGGAATGTGAAAAACGCATTGTAGGTAGTAAAACGCACTATTTGGAAAAAAATGCGACAAAAAAAAAAAAAAAAGCCATAAAAAAAAATATTGTTTGTTTCGATTAAAAAGGCGTACAAAAAGTGTATCTATAGGAACCTTATACAGGCAGTGATTTAGGACCCGTATGTCATTATGGATAAAACATCATCACTACAGCAAATTGTCTCCATGATCAGGACGACACGCACAGAGGACAAGTGGGGACCCGGACACCGGAGGCGATAGAATGGTGAGGAATTTTAACAGTGACTACCCAACCTATAGGGGTAACTGGGATTTTAGAAACCACTCATTCAAGCTTTGGGACTTCCATCAGGAAAGACTGGAATCCAATCCCACCCCCAACTCTGTTCCTGAGCAGTATATTCAGAGTCCAAGGCTACATTCAAACCAGCGTGACAAATTTACGCGCGTAAAACACGCTCGTAATTTTGTCCGTGTTCGTCTTTGCATCGGTGTGCTTTGCGTGTGGCGTGTGTTTTTCACGCACTAGCAAGCGATACTTTTTGTTTTCAATGTAATTGATGCGTGAAACACAGACCGCACATGGATTTGCGTCAGTGTGCTGTCCGTGTTTTTCACGCACCCATTGACTTAAATGGGCGACTAGGTGCCTGAAAACGCACCAATGTAGGATATGCAGTGAGTTTCACGCAACGGGCACTCGTTGCGTAAAAACTCGCGCATCTGTGAACGGCCCCATTAAAAACAATGGGTCGCGTGCTGTGCGTTGTTTCAATGCACAGCACACGGACGAGAATCACGCTTGTCTGAATAAGCCCTAAGGCCTCATGCACACGGCCGTAGGCATGTGCACGGCCGTGATTTTCGGGTCGGCCGGCCACGGAGTGACAGCTGCGAGCCGTCTGCAAATTGCGGGCCGCGCACATGGCCGCGGCAATTATTTTCACTGAGCCTAGACTGCAGAACACGGCCGTTATAAGACATGTCCGTTCTTTCTGCGGTCCAGGCTCCTGGGCCATGCACGGACCGTGAAAACCACGGTCGTGTGCATGGCCCCATAGGAATGAACGGGGCCGCAATTCTCCTGTGGATTTTTGGGGGAATTGCGGCCGCAAAAGCACGTTCGTGTGTATGAGGCCTAAGGGTTTATTCATATGGTGCGCTTATGTTGATTATTTTTTTTACCGCAATTACAGCCAAATAGCGTCAGAATGCAACGTTTTTGTGAAATTGCAGCATAACTGCATTTTGACGCAGTGTTGTGATAATTGCAGTATAGAATAAAGGTAACATTGACCACACTGTCTGAATAAACCCTTAGGCTGTGTTCACACAGGTCGAATGCGCTAGGGATTTTCCATGCAGAAAATCTGCAGCATTTGCAGTAGCAGAAAAGTAAATGAGATTTCAACGAACCTGCGGGGAAAAAAAATCTACACAGAACGTGCGTGAATTGACCTGCGGCGCGGATTTGAAATCTGCAGGATGTCAATTTCAGCTGCGGATTCGCTGCGTATTTGCTGCTTCAGGAAACTTAGTTGACAACCCCTTTAAATCCCATCACCCACTGTCCATCCTACTCGTAAAACATTTTCTGACATTTCTAAGTGTCAGACATGTAGATCCAGGTTTTGTAAATTGTCTCATGTACAACTAATTCCTCATATAAGACATTTTATGCATATGTCGCACAGCTGAGACAATTATACATATGTTTTTTTACTGCTGACATGTACACTAATAACCATACGTCCCCAGTGCGGAGGTTAGAACATACAGTCCTACATAGCAACAACATAACAACTTTGCAGCGAAGCAACGAACCAACAAGCTAAAACTTTAGAAATACATATTCAGAGTCCGAAAAGCAGAAAAGTTGCACCGCTTCTCTCCCCCGCTGTTACCTGCACATCCAGCACTGCAGTCACCCAGGTGCCAAAGGACTCAAACAAATATTAAATACCCGGCTACGCTTTACTCCTGCCAAGCCCTCTGCAAACAAAGCTAACCCAGCCGCTGGAGCGCAAAGGCCGACGGGAAAGGTAGTTCCGTTTCCTGGATCTTTCGCCCAACAGAACAGAGTAAGACATATTGGAAGCGACTACGTATCCCAGCAACCCTTTCGCAAAGTACGTTGGTCGCCGCAAAGGCTGTCGGGTGTAGTAAGCGGCGGGAGCTGAGGAAGCTGTGGCGCTCTGAGCTTATCGTGTCAGGGCTGAGGGTAAACACTGTCACCCTGGCATTGTAATACCGGATGGGGACATGTAAACAGGTGCGAGTTGGTGCTAGGAGATGAGTGTAGGGCGGGTTTTTACCTAAAAAACGGTCGTATGGGTGTAGTGCGGTACTGAAGGGGCGTCACGATGTGTACGTGGCCTGGGACATTCACAGTAGACATGAAGCATATTTGGAGCCATAGAGGCCACCTTTACGGAATTATTTTTCTGGACGTGCACCATAGAAAATGTGGACATATGCGACACACTCCATACTGGTTACCCACCGATAATGATGGCATGGGGCCCCCATATACAGCACCAGGCAGAGTGTCCCTTTTATCAGTGTCAAGCAGCTCCCATAAAAAGTGCTAGCTAGAGAGTGCCCTAAAAAAGTTGTGCCAGGCAGAGTGTCCCTCCATATACAGCAGGTCAGCCAATTGCTTCTTGTTCTGGAGGACCCTGCACATCCATGCATTACTGCGAAGACTGCCATGCAGAGAAACACCGGCTATCCTCCAACTTTCATCCACCTTAAGGGCAGCAAATAATGTTCACGGGCCCCAGTTCTACCGATCGGTGGCGGGCCCATCAGTCAGGCACTCACTGATCAAGCAGTTATATAAATGTGTTTAGCTGGAATACTTGGGGTGCTTAGTACATACAGATTTATCCACTTAAAGAGGCTCTGTCACCAGATTTTGCAACCCCTATCTGCTATTGCAGCAGATAGGCGCTGCAATGTAGATTACAGTAACGTTTTTATTTTTTAAAAACGAGCATTTTTGGCCAAGTTATGACCATTTTTATATTTATGCAAATGAGGCTTGCAAAAGTCCAAGTGGGCGTGTTTAAAGTAAAAGTCCAACTGGGCGTGTATTATGTGCGTACATTGGGGCGTTTTTACTTTTACTAGCTGGGCGTTGTGACGAGAAGTATCATCCACTTCTCTCCACAACGCCCAGCTTCTGGCAGTGCAGACACAGCGTGTTCTCGAGAGATCACGCTGTGACGTCACTCACTTCCTGCTCCAGGTCCTGCATCGTGTCAGACGAGCGAGGACACATCGGCACCAGAGGCTACAGTTGATTCTGCAGCAGCATCGGCGTTTGCAGGTAAGTCGATGTAGCTACTTACCTGCAAACGCTGATGCTGCTGCAGAATCAACTGTAGCCTCTGGTGCCGATGTGGCCGACACGATGCAGGACCTGTGAGTGACGTCACAGCGTGATCTCTCGAGAACACGCTGTGTGTCTGCACTGCCAGAAGCTGGGTGTTGTGAAGACAAGTGGATGATACTTCTCGTCAGAACGCCCAGCTAGTAAAACAAGTAAAAACGCCCTGATGTAACGCACACAATACACGCCCAGTTGAACTTTTACTTTAAACACGCCCAGTTGTACTTTAGAAAGCCTCATTTGCATAAATATAAAAATGGTCATAACTTGGCCAAAAATGCTCGTTTTTCAAAAAAAAAAACGTTACTCTTATCTACATTGCAGCGCCGATCTGCTGCAATAGCAGATAGGGGTTGCAAAATCTGGTGACAGAGCCTCTTTAAGGCTAAGTACACACAATCTCTTTTCAGACGTAATGGAGGCGTTTTACGCCTCAAATTACGCCTGAAAAGACTGCTCCAATACGTCGGCAAATATCTGCCCATTGCTTACGATGTTCTATGCAGACGAGCTGTCATTTTACGTGTCGCTTTCAAAATATGGCGCGTAAAATGACGGTTAGTCAAAAGAAGTGCAGGACACTTCTTGGGACGTTTTTGGAGCCGTTTTCTCATAGACTATTGAAAACAGCTCCAAAAACGCGAGTTGCTCAAAAAACATCTGAAAATCAGGAGCTGTTTTCCCTTGAAAACATCTCCGTATTTTCAGACGTATTTTTGTTAATTCTGTGAACATACCCTAAAGGGGTATTCCTATCTTAGACATATATGGCATATCCACAGAATATGCCATAAATGTCTCTCTTGAGATCAGGGGTCCACTGTCCCCGTTAGATTTTAACCCCTTCCCGCTCTTTGACGTACTATTACGTCATGGCAGCTGTATCGTTCGCGCTCCATGACGTAATAGTACGTCTCGGGAGTAACGGCTGTTTCGGCGGTCCTCCCGACACATACAGGAGCTGTGACGCTGCTGTCTTGTTCAGCAGCTGTCACAGCTCCTACAGCGGGGACCGATCGCTGTGTCCCCGCTGATTAACCCCTTAAAAGCCGCGTTCTATAGAGATCGCGGCTTTTTAGGGGTTAAGCTGCCATCGCCGGCCTGCTACGCGATAGCGGCCGGCGATGGTGACTATGGCAACCGGACACCAAACAATGGCGTCCGGCTATGCCATAGACGGAAGCCTAGTGGGTCCTGACAACGTCAGGACCCACTATGCTTGCTGTCAGTGAGTAGCTCACAGCTCTGATACACTGCACTACGCATGTAGTGCAGTGTATTAGAATAGCGATCAGGGCCTCCTGCCCTCATGTCCCCTAGTGGGATAAAGTAAAAAAAAAGATGTGTGAAAATAAAAGATTTATAAGTAATAAAAGTAAAAATCCCCCCTTTTCCCTTATCAGTCCTTTATTATTAATAAAAATATATAAACAAACAAATAAACTATACATAATTGGTATCGCCGCGTCCGTAACGGCCTGAACTACAAAATTATTTCATTATTTATCCCGCACGGTGAACGCCGTAAAATAAAATAATAATAAACCGTACCACAATCACAATTCTTTGGTCACTTCACCTCCCAAAAAATGGAATAGAAAGAGATCAAAAAGTCGCATGTACCTAAAAATGGTACTGATCGAAACTACAGTTCGTTACGCAAAAAATAAGTCCTCGCACGGCTTTATTGATTGAAAAATAAAAACGTTCTGGCTCTTAGAATAAGGAAACACAAAAAGTGAATGATTGTTTACAAAACGTATTTTATTGTGCAAACGCCATAAGACAAAAAAAAACTATAAACATCTGGTATCGCCGTAATCGTATCGCCCCGCAGAATAAAGTGAATATGTCATTTATAGCGCACGGTGAACGCTGTAAAAAAAAAAAGAAAAAAAAAACAATAGTAGAATTGCTGTTTTTTAGTCATCACGCCACCTAAAAATAGAATAAAAACTGATCAAAAAGTCGCATGCACCCCAAGAAAACTACAATGGATTCCTCAAGGGGTCTAGTTTCCAAATTGGGGTCACTTTTGGGGGGTTCCAAATGTTTTGGCACAAGACCTCTTCAAACCGGACATGGTGCCTAATAAAAAAGAGGCCTCAAAATCCACTAGGTGCGCCTTTGCTTCGGAGGCCGGTGCTTCAGTCCATTACCGCACTAGGGCCACATGTGGGATATTTCTAAAAACTGCAGAATCTGGGCAATACGTATTAATTTGCGTTTCTCTGATAAATCCTTTTGTGTTATAAAAAAAAATGGTATAAAGAGGATTTTCTGACAAAAAAAAATATGTAAATTTCACCTCTACTTTGCTCTAAATTTTTGTGAAACACCTAAAGGGTTCATAAACTTTCTAAATGCTGTTGTGAATACTTTGAGGGGTCTAGTTTCTAAAATGGGGTATTTCATAGGGGTTTCTAATATATGGGCCCCTCAAAGCAACTTCAGAACTGAACTGGAACCTAAAAAAATAAATAAATGAGGCAATACTTCGCTTCTTACATTATACTGATAATGAGCCGTGCCCACCCCGAGATGACCCCAGTTTTGACCGTTTGTATAAACGGAGACCCCTATTAGACCGTTCCAGTGCCCGGTTTTCCCAAGCATACACCCCCGAGAAGTGTATTTCTATTGATGAGTCCCTGGTACATTTTAAAGGGAGGGTTCAATTCCGCGAGTACCTGCCGGGTAAGAGGGCAAGGTATGGCGTGAAGATGTATAAGCTGTGAGAGTGCATCAGGGTATACCTACAGGTTTAGGATATATGAAGGAAAGGCCACCCCCAAACCAGACTGCATCCTGGACTACAATAGGTACATGGGAGGGATGGACTTGTAAGATCAAGCCCTGAAGCCCTACAGCGCCATGCGGAAATCGAGGGTGTGGTATAAGAAGCTGGCCGTGCACATCATACAGATGGCTTTGTACAATGCGTACGTGCTACGTCGATGTGCAGGCCAGACGGGAACTTTCCTGGAATTTCAAGAGGTGATTATCAAGAACCTAATCTTTAGGGACCAAGAAGGGGGGGCACCCAGTACTTCTGGAAGCGAGGCCACACGCATCGTACCAGGGCAACACTTTCCAGGAGAAGTTCCCCAAACTGGCAAGAAGGGAAAAAGTCAAAAGAGGTACAAAGTCTGCTATAAGAGGGCGATAATGGATGACACAATATATCAATGTGACACGTGTCCCGAATAACCAGAGCTCTGTATGAAAGAGTGTTTTAAAATTTATCATACATCCCTTGGTTTATAATTTACCCCAATTTTACTTACCCTGATGCCCTCCGCACAGCTTATCCCCCCTCGTCTTTCCCCTCTGAGCCCTGCTGTGTGTCCAGGCAGCTGATAACAGCCACATGTAGGGTATTGCCATACCCGGGAGAACCCACATTACAGTTTATGGGGTGTAGGTCTCCGGTCAAAATGCTCACTACACCTCTAGATGAATGCCTTAAGGGTGTAGTTTTTAAAACGGGGTCACTTCTTGCGGGTTTCAACTGTACTGGTACCTCAGGGGCTTCTGCATACATGACTTCGCACTAGAAAATCCCCAGTAGGCCAAATGGTGGTCCTTTCCTTCTGAGCCCTCCCATGGGCCCAAACGGCAGTTTATCACCACAAATGGGGTATTGCCACACTAAGGACAAATTGGGCAACAAAATGGGGTATTTTGTTCCCTGTGAAAATAAGAAATTTTGATCACAAATGAAATTTTATTGGAAAAAATGAATTTTTTTTCATTTCACATCCCAATTCAAATACGTGCTGTGAAAAAACTGTGCGGTCAAAATGGTAACAACAACCCTAAATGAATTCCTTGAGGGGTGTAGTTTCCAAAATGGGGTCACTATTGGGGGATTCCTACTGTTTTGGCACCTCAACACCTCTTCAAACCTGGCATGCTGCCTAAAATATATTCTAATAAAAAAAGAGGACTCAAAATGCACTAGGTGCTTCTTTGCTTCTAGGGCTTGTGTTTTAGTCCACGAGCGCAGTAGGGCCACATGTGGGACATTTCTAAAAACTGCAGAATCTGGACAATACATATTTAGTAGTGTTTCTCTGGTAAAACCTTCTGTGTTACAGAAAAAAAAATGAATACAATTGAAATTCTGCAAGAAAAATGAAATTTGCAAATTTCACCTCCAATTTGCTTTAATTCCTGTGAAATGCCTGAAGGGTTAAAAACTTTCTAAATGCTGTTTTGAATACTTTGAGGGGTCTAGTTTTTAAAATGGGGTGTTTTATCAGGGTTTCTAATACATAGGCCCCACAAAGCCACTTCAGAACTCAAGAGGTACCTTAAAAAAAAGGCTTTTGAAATTTTCTTAAAAATATGAGAAATTGCGGTTTATGTTCTAAGCCTTGTAACGTCCAAGAAAAATAAAAGAATGTTCAAAAAACGATGCCAATCTAAAGTAGACATATGGGAAATGTGAACTAGTAACTATTTTGGGTGGTATAACCGTCTGTTTTACAAGCAGATGCATTTAAATTCTGAAAAATGCAATTTTTTCAAACTTTTCTCTAAATTTTGCAATTTTTCACCAATAAACACTGAATATATCGACCAAATTTTACCACGAACATGAAGCCCAATGTGTCACGAGAAAACAATCTCAGAATCGCTTGGGTAGGTTTAAGCATTCCGATGTTATTACCACATAAAGTGAAATATGTCAGATTTGAAAAATGGGCTCTGAGCCTTAAGGCCAAAACTAGGCTGCGTCCTTAAGGGGTTAAGGTTAGGGAAACGCTGTGTTATATATACTGTGTCTGGATCTTCCATTCACTTCTATTGGAGTTAGGGAACCCGCATATCTCAACAAACTCTGCTGTTTCCGTAATCCCAGCTACCTTGCCATTGAGTCTCTGCCTGGATACCACGGTCGACAGTCGAGGTTGGGGGGCCACCGATTTCGAGATAGGTGCGGGTCCCAGAGCTGGGACGCACATCTATCAGACATTTATGGCATATCCTATGGATATGTCATAAATGCCTGTGACCGGAATACCCCTTTCAGACCAGGCCAATTTCATTTGAGTCTTTTTCATTCCCGCCTTCCAAGAGCCAGAATGATTTGTACATAAACAGTGAATCTGCCTCTTAAAAAAAATGACTGTACCCATCAGTTTGTCCACCGCTTGGGTTGCTTTGCAGTTCAAGCGTTTCTGGTTCTGCAGGTAACTTTTTCTGTCAACCTCTAGTTACCCGCTATCGGATCCCTGTGCTCCAGTTGGATAAACCACTGCTTCTGTCAGTGAATGTAAAATTTTGTACAGACCGTATGATTGTTTTATTGGCTCGATTCCTCGGAGTAGAGTACGCTCATTGTCTATTATCGAAACTGTAGCTACACTATATGGACAAACATATTGGGACACACCTCTTAATCATGGAATTCAGGTGTTTTAGTCCATCCCATTGCCACAGGTCTACAAAATGAAGCACCTAGCCATGCAGTCTGCCTTAAACATTTGCGAAAGAATAGGTTGTTCCAAAGAGCTCACTGAATTTGACCATTGTACTGTAATAGGACGCCACCGTTGCAACAAGTTAGTGACATTTTTTCCCTCCTAGATATTTCGCGCTCAACTGCGAGTGGTATTATTGTAAAGTGGAAGCGTTTAGGAACCACAGTAACTAAACCACGGAATGGCAGACCACATAAAGTTACAAAACTGGGTCGCCGAGTACTAAGGCACATAGTGCATATTGCCAACACTTCTGACAATAACTGCAGGGTTCCAAACCTCTGGCATTAACAACAGCACAAAAACTGTGTGCCGTGTCCTTCATGGCATGGGTTTGCATGACTGAGCTGCTGCATGCAAGCCTTACATCACCAAGCGCGGATGAAGTGGTGTAAAGTACGCCGCCACTGGACTCTGGAGTAGTGGAAATGTGTTCTGTGCAGTGACAAATCATGCTTCTCGATCTATCTGGGAGTCTGATGGACGAGGCTGGGCTTGGAAAATGCCAGGATAACGTTACCTCTCTTGGCATTTTGCCAACTGTAAAGTTTGATGGAGGGATAATGCTATGGGGTTATTTTTCAGGGGTTAGCCTGACCAGTGATGGGAAATCTTAATGCTTCAGCATACCAAGACATTTTGGATACTTGTATGCTTCTAACTTTGCAAAAACAGTTTAAGGAAGGCCCTTTTATGTTTCAGCATAACTGTGGCCCAGTGAACAAAGAAAGGTCCATAAAGGCATGGTTAGGTGAGTTTGGTGTGGAAGAACTTGACTAGCCTGCAGAGAGCCCTGACGTCAACCCCATCAAATGCCTTTGGAATGAATTAAAACGGAGATTGCGAGCCAGGTCCCCCAAAATCATTATATAACCAAATTGTATACGAGCAGCAGTAGTATGAACTCCAAAACAAAAAAGACACTGTAAATATATATCTTGTTATGTGTCAATAACAGTCAAAGTGACAGAGGTAATCATAACTGTAGAGTAAGGAGAACATACGTATAACCCCAATATAACCTGGTACTCTGACCATAAATATACTGAGAAACCTATAGAGAAAAAGGTCAAGTACACTCAAAGTAATGTGTAGTAGAAAAAACTTCTTTATTAACAGATAGAAAGACAAACGATTAAAAATGAGTCATACAATGTAAAGAAGGCGTCAGCCCATACGGAATACATGAGATGGTAATGAAAACAAAAATTGATAGTAGGTAACGGGAACCCAGGGTTAAATGTTGATCGCAGTGGCAAGCTCCATATATATGGTGTATGTATAAGGAATATATATGAATAATTACATAGTACTAGCATATATAAATGATGTGATTCAAATGTAGGAAACACCATTAACCGATATTAAAGATTGTACCTAAAGCATAAAGTTTTAGTAACACATAGCAATATAGCTAAGGCTGATATAAGGAAAGTACAGCCTAGATAATACCAACAGAGCAGCCACATACATTTAGTGCATAAGTGATGGCACCTACCCGGATTCATGTAGCCGCATGGGGGAGACGCCAGTCCCGACGCGCATTTCGGCAGATGCATTCGTCCGGGGGTGGCGTCTTCCCAGCGGGGCCCTCCCTTATATACATGCATAATTAAAGAAGATTGGTGTCAGTGTGGGTGATGTGGGAGGTTTTGCTGGCGACAGGCTGGGGGTAGCAAGATGGCTACTGCCCCACTTCCGGTGTCCGCGTCATCGAGGCGGACGTGCGTAGACGCTGTCTGACAGCGCCGCCCACGTCCAGCCAGGATTGGAGACGCAGCCGAGAGTGAGTGAGCCACTCCCCCACCCCTAGCCAGCGCACACCTCTCTCACCCTATACCAACGAACGAGAGAATGCAGACTTAGAGACAGATATCAGTATCAGTGGTAGATGTATGTAAATACAAATCAGGGACTACGGAGGCAATGTATCTTGTTATGGTAATACAAATGTAATATATATTGAAGGAAAGAGAAAAAAAGAAGAGAAGAAGGGAAAGGAGAAAAAGGAAAACGAAAAAAGAAATGAGAAAACGTAAGTGAATGTGACAAGAAGACGGTCCATGAGAACACTAAAACGATACACTAAGTTGTGTAAGAAAGGGACCGAAATGACAAAAAATTAAATGAATAAATAATTAAATAATGTGTAAAGGAGATTGTAAGGTATATGTGAATGAATAAAGAAGCATAAAAGTATGTTATATGTGTATATGTCAAAATATAATCAATATACAATTGCACAATACAGAAATATATATATAATGTATGCAACGATCTTTAACCCCTTCCCGCACCTGGACGTAACTGTACGTCCAGGTGAGCAGTAACTTTGCGCACCTTGGCGTACAGTTACGTCCGCGCTTTAACAGTTAACCGCCGCGCGGCGCTACACCGCAGCGGCGGTTAACTGTGCAGGGTGTCAGCCCTGCTCTCCCCGTTGCCGATCAGCGGCCTGTCGCCGCTGAAATCGGCAATTAACCCCTTCGATGCGGTGGTCGATTGCGATCACCACATCGAAGAGGTTTACAGCGGATCGGCAGCCCCCCGCATGTATTTGCGGGGGCTGGCGATCCTTATCATGGCAACCAGAGGCCAGACAATGACCTCCGGGTTGCCATGTACGGAAGCCTCGGAGGATCAGCCCCCGGCCGTTCCTCCTCTGCTTCCTGTCAGTGTGACAGTTACGTCACAATGACAGTTAGAACACATTACACTACGTGTGTAGTGTAATGTACTCTAGCAGCGATCAGAGCTGCCAGTCTAAGTGTCCCCTAGTGGGACAAGTACAAAAAGTTAAAAAAAAGATAATAAAAATGTTTTTAAAAAGTGTAAAAATAAAAGTTATAAGTTATATAAACAAAGAATGCTTTTTTTCCTATAATAAGTCTTTTATTATAGGAAAAAAATTAACACGTTAAAAAAAGTACACATATTTGGTATCGCCGCGTTCGTAACGACCCCAACTATAAAACTGTAATATTATTTTTCCCGCACGGTGAACACCGCAAAAAAAATAAACAAAAAACAGTGCCCGAATCACAATTTTTTGGTTACCAACCCTCCCAAAATATACAATAAAAAGTGATCAAAAAGTCGCACGTACGCCAAAATGGTACCAATACAAACTACATCCCGTCCCGCAAAAAACAAGCCCTTACATCGCTTTTTTGACTGAAAAATAAAAACGTTATGGCTCTCAGAATAGGGTGACACAAAAATGTATTTATTTTATAAATAAGTGATTTTATTGCACAAACGCTGCAAAACATAACAAAATTATATACATCTGGTATCGCTGTAATCGTATCGACCCGCAGAATAAAGTATAATGGTCATTTATAGCCCAGGGTGAAGGCCATAAAAAAACGAATAAAAATCATTGTCAGAATTGATGGTTTTTGGTCACCTTGCTTGCCAAAAAATGGAATAAAACGTGATCAAAAAAATTTCTGGTACCCCAAAATGGTACCAATGAAAACTACAGATTGTCCCGCAAAGAATAAACCCTCACACGGCTCCGGTGGAGAAAAAATAAAACCGTTCTGGCTCTCAGAATATGGCGATGCAAAATGTGCGGAGTGTTCCAAAAGCAGATAAGATTGGGCGCCATTTACCAGTGCGACACCGGTCACATATCTGCGGATTATTATTTATTTACTGCATTATTATACCCTGATGTACCCCGCACAGATAACATATACCCTGATGTACTCCGCACAGATAACATGTACCCTGATGTACCCCGCACAGATTACATATGCCCCCACATTACAAACTGAAACACCAGTAAAACCCCAAACAGAACAACTACCAAGCTACATCTGTGCCCCAAAAGCCAAATGACGCTCCCTCCCTTCTGAGCCCTGCAGCCTGCCCAAACACCAGTTTACGTCCACAGATATGGCATCGCCATACCCGGGAGAACCCGGTTAATATTTTATGAGGTATTTGTCTTCAGTGGCACAAACTGGGCATAACATATAGTGCACTAAAGTGGAAAATTGTAATTTTCACTCCGCACCATGCGCTGCGCATTAACCCCTTCGCGCACCACAACATAGCATGTCTTAGTGTGGGGGGTGATGTATCGAGCGTCTCACGTGAAAAATAAAGAATTTAAAACGGCAAAATCGCTGTTTTTTTGGTCACCTTCGCTCTAGCTAAAAATGTAATAAAAAGTGCTCAAACAGTTGTATGTACCAAAAAATGGTACCAATAAAAACGACCGCTCGTCCCTCAATAAATAAGCCCTCATACCGCTCTATTGACTGAAAAATAAAAAAGTTGTGGCTCTTGGAACGCGGGGAGGGAAAAACTAAAAAGGAAAAGAAAAAAATGGATCAGTCCAGAAAGGGTTAATTACTTTCTAATGAAAAACCATTTATGACCACACGTGGGGTATAGCCGTACTCGGGAGAAATTGCTTTACAAATGTTGGGGTGCTTTTACCCCCTTTATCCTTTGTAAAATTGAAAAAAATGCAACATTTTAGTGGAAGAAATGTTGATATTCATTTTCATGGCCCAATTCTAATAAATCCTGCAAAAGACTTGTGGGGTCTAAATGCCCACTATATCCCTAGATAGATTCTTTAAGTGGTGTAATTTCCACTTTTGGTGGGTTTCCCCTGTTTTGGCCTCTCAGGGGCTTTGCAAATGCGACATGGCACCCAAAAACCATTTCAGCTAAATTTGAGCTCCCAAAGCCAAATAGCGCTCCTTGCCTTCTAAGCCCCGCTGTGGGTCCAAACAGCACTTTATTACCACATATGGCGTATTTACGTAATCGGGAGAAATGGTTTTACAAATGTTTGGGTGCTTTTTCGCCTTTATTCCTTGTAAAAATTAAAAATGGCTACCTTTTTTCAGAAAAAAAGTCGATTTTTACCTTTACAGAATAATTCCAATGAATTCAGCAAAACAACCGTGTGGTCAAAATGCTAACTTTACCCCTAGAAAAATTCCTTGATGAGTGTAGTTTCCAAAATGGGGTCACTTTCCGGGGGATTCCACTATTTTGTTCCCTCCAGTGCAATTCAAACGCGACATGGCACTGAAAACTATACCAGCAAAATCAGAATTTCAAAATCCAAATGGTGCTCCTTCCCTTCTGAGTCCTGCTGTGGGTCCAAACAGCAGTTTATTACCACATATGGGGTATTGCTATAATCAGGAGAAATTGCTTTACATATGTTGGGGTGTTTTTTCTCTTTTATTCCTTGAAAAAATTAAACATTTCTACGTTTTTTCAGAAAAAAAGTAGATTTTCATCTTCACAAAGTAATTCAAATAAATTTAGCAAAAAAACTGTGGGTTCAAAATGCTAATTATACCCCTAGATAAATTCCCTGAGGGGTGTAGTTTCCAAAATGAGGTCACTTTTGGGGGCCTTTATTGTTTTGGCACCACAAGACCCCTTCAAACCTGACATGGTACCTAAAATATATGCTAAAAAAAAGGAGGCCCCAAAATCCACTAGGTGCTCCTTTATTTCTGAGGCCGGTGTTTCAGTCCATGACCGCACTAGGGCCACATGTGGGGTATTTCTAAAAACTGCAGAATCTGGGCAATAAATAATAAGTTACATTTCTTGGGTAAAACCTCCTGTGGTATAGAAAAAAATGTATTACAAATGAATTTTGTAAAAAAAAAATGAAATTTGTAACTTTCACCTCTACTTTGCTTTAATTCCTGTGAAACGCCTAAAGGGTTAATACACTTTCTGAATGCTGTTTTGAATACTTTGAGGGGTGCAGTTTTCAAAATGGGGTGATTTATGGGGACTTTCTAATATATAAGGCCCTCAAAGCCACTTCAGAACTGAATTGGTCCTTGTAAAAATCGCCTTTTGAAATTTTCTTGAAAATATGAGAAATCGCTGCTAAAGTTCTAAGTCTTGTAACGTCCTAGAAAAATAAAAGAATGTTCAAAAAACGATGCAAACATAAAGTAGACATATGGGTGATGTTAACTAGTAACTATTTTGTGTGGTATTACTATCTGTTTTACAAGCAGATACATTTAAATTGAGAAAAATGCTAATTTTTGCAAATTTTCTCCAAATCTTGGTGTTTTTTACAAATAAATATTGAATTTATCAACCAAATTTTTTCACTAACATAAAGTACAATATGTCACGAGAAAACAATCTCAGAATCGCTTGGATAGGTAAAAGCATTCCGGAGTTATTACCACATAAAGTGACACATGTCAGATTTGAAAAAATTGGCTGTGTCCTGAAGGCCAAAACAGGCTCAGTCCTGAAGGGGTTAAAATAAGTACATGATCAATGATGTTTATAGTTACAAATACATCAATAATAAAAATATATCTATACACAAAAAAACATACAAAAATAAATAAATAAGATAGTAAAAACCAGAAAGAAGTTTATATATAAAAGTGCATGGTAAATAATGTCTATACTTATAAATACATCAATAAAAAAAAATAATAAATAAATATAATATATATATACAAAAATATATTATACAGAATAAACCAGTGCATAAGTATCTATATATCCATATATTAAAAATCTGTATATATAATATAGCATAAACCTGTGCATAAATATCTACATATACATATATTAAAAGTCAGTATATACAATAAAGGTCAACAATAATATATATAGAATAATTGAATACACAATCAATAATAGTTAACCGTACATTATAAATAGGATAACAGTATATATATATATATATATATATATATATATATATATATATATATATAAAATATACAGACTGTACACATATGTATATATATATATCTACAGTACATGTTGTGACCAATAAAAGAACGCGCATATATAGTGACACACCCCCCGTGGAAAAAAACAAACAAAAACCCATATATAGACAAGAAAAGTAAAATGACACATGCCCATTGGGCAATGGGATACATATATATTATATTCATAATCTCCCAAGTTCATAGCCTCCAAAATCTGTATGACTTATTTTTAATCGTTTGTCTTTCTATCTGTTAATAAAGAAGTTTTTTCTACTACACATTACTTTGAGTGTACTTGACCTTTTCCCCCAAAATCATTGTCTGACCTCACAAATGTTCTTCCGCAAGGATGGGCAAAAAAAATCCCACAGACGCTCTAAATCTTGTATTAACCCTTTCACGCCGCAGCCCTTTTTCAGATTTTCATTTTCGTTTTTCCCTCCCCACCTTCCAAAGGCCATAACGCCTTTATTTTTCCGTCGATATAGTACTATGAGGGCTTGATTTTTGCGGGACAAGTTGTAGTTTTTCGTAGCACCATTTATTTTGCCGTATAAATGTACTAGGAAATGGGAAAAAAATTATTTGTGGGGTAGAAAATGAAAAAAACAGCGATTCTGCCATGGTTTTTTGCACGCCATTTTTACGGAATTCACTGTACAATTAAAACAACATGTTAATTTTATTCTGTGGGTCAATACGATTACGGCAATACCAAATATGTGTAGTTTTTTCTATATTTTACTACTTTTACAAGTAAAAACCTAAGTGTAAAAAAGAAAATTTATTTTGTTTTTCGCCAAATTCCGAGAGCCGTAACTTCTTTATTTTTCCCTCGATTAAGTTGTATAAGGGCTTTTTTTTTTGCGGGATAAGCTGTAGTTTTTAATAATACCATTTTGGTGTAAATGTGACGGTTTGATCACTTTTTATTTCATTTTTTGTGGGAGATGAGGTGACCAAAAAATAGAGATTCTGGCATTTACAATTTTTTTTTTTTTTTACGGCGTTCACCGTGCGGGTTAAATAATGATATATTGTGATAGTTCAGACTTTTACGGACGCGGCGATACCAATTATGTTTACGTATTTAATTTTTTACTATGCTCTAGATGGGAAAAGGGGGGTTTTTTGAACTTTTAATTAAAATTTTTCTTTTACACAACAAAAAAACCTTTATTTAACTCATTTTTACAATTTCAATTAGTCCCCCTAGGGGACTTCAACCAGCGATCGTTAGATCGCTTGCACGATATACTGAAATACTAATGTATTGCAGCATAACCTGATTCTGACAGTCTCCTATGAAGCCCTGCCGGAGGCAGAGCTTCATAGGAGTACCAAGATGGCGGACCTGGGGGACTTCGTCAGACCCCCAGGCAGCCGTGTGAACCAACGGCTCCCCCCGATCTCGCCGCGGGGGGGCCGTTGAGACGTTACAGTGGGTCGCCCCCCTGTTTTTAGTCATTTAAATGCCGCAATCTCTATTGAACGCGCCATTTAACGGGTTAAACAAGCGGGATCGCGCTAAAACGCGATCCCGCTCGTAACCCGGAAGTGTCGGCTGTAACACACAACCGACACACTCGCTCTATGGAGCGGACTCAGCCCGTGAGCCCGCTCCATATTCCCCCACCTGGCGTGCACCGTATATATACGGCGGATGTTGGGAAGGGGTTAAGCTTTTCCAAAAGAGTGGAAGGTGTTTTAGCTGTAAGGGGGGACCAACTCTATATTAACCCCTCAACGACAAATGACAGATATATCCGTCGCAAGCAGGAGCTTGTTTCCACATCGTGACATATATCCGTCACTCTGATTTCGTGGGTACTGCACCCACTGTACCCACGAAATCAGCGGAAGGAGCATGGCCGTCATACACAGCCAGGCTCCTTCCGACAATGCCGAGGGAATAATAAAAAAAGTTATGACTCTTGGAATGTGATGGTGAAAAAACAAAAAATTATCCCACTTCATTAAAGGGGTTATCCGGGGACCAAAAATTGCATTGCAATAATATATTTATGGGAAAAGAAGTAACTTACTAATGTACTTTAATTTCAAATTCTGTACTAAATGGTGCAGTTCAAACCTTGTGAATTGTTCCCGGAAGTCCTGGAGCTTTTCTAATGATGACGCTCTGACATGGCCCCACGTGACTGAGGGCTTGCTTCATGTGCTGTTCGTGAACATGACCATAAGGGGCTGTCGCATTGCTGATTGCTTGAGTCCCGAGCAGAGCATCAGCTAGCGCTTTACTCGGGACTCCAGCACTGCTCCCGACATCCATATTTGGTCAATTCAGGGGTTTCCTATCGCTGGAGTTCCCAAGCAGAGCATCAGCTGATGCTCTGCCTGGGGTCTACAGCACTTCTGCCAACGTCACAGTCCATATATGGACAATGACGTCGACAGCAGTACTGGAGTCCCCGAGCAGAGCATCAGCTGATGCTCTGCTCGGGAACTCCAGCGATAGGAAACCCCTGAATTGACCAAATGTGGACAGTGACGTCGGGAGCAGTACTGGAGTCCCCGAGCAGAGCATCAGCTGGTGCTCTGCTTGAGAACTCCAGCGATGGGAAACCCCTGAGGTCACTGACCAAATATGGGCAGGGCTGGAGTCCCCAGGCAGAGCATCAGCTGATTCAGGAACTCCAGTACTGCTTGTTAGTAGAGGAAGGATCAGTATCTAAAACTTAGCTTTTAATAAAACCCATATAAAATGGAATATCAATATAGTATTGTTTTATACTGTTGTATTATTGGACATACACATCAATATCTATTCACAGTGATGAATACAGGGTTATAGTTCCTTGAATGTACAGCAGTGTAGGCTTGGATCATATGAGCTTGCACAATGGCATTTTGTCTGTCCTTAAGCCTCACTCTCAACCCTCACTTTTGACAACACACCGGGCACTCGTTCTGAAAAGAACGACCCTGTTGTCTCTGGAACCTATCCCTAATATTGTGATCGTTTCCCTAACTGAAGCTCTAGCTCCTACACGTTTCCCCAGTTACATACTGGTTTGTCAGGGAGGTGCTGAGCATAGCAGTGTAGCAGATCATATGGCAGTGGCAGACAGTGCTTCTAAACACACTCCTTTTATATGTCAGGTAACTCCGCCTCTTCCGGGGTTTCGGTCGTCGGACATCCAATCAGTGGCGAGCACTGATACGTCATCAGTCTCACATTGACATCGCCTCCTCACTCCCTCCCCAGTGGGCCAGATTATCGGTGTCTATATAGGGATTTCTTCAGCTATATCCCTATTGGCTAAATGCTTCCTTATTTCATAGTGTGCGTACACATTAATCATTGTTCTCATTAGGGCATATTCGAAGAGCTCCATTCTTTCAGCCATACATTGCTGTAATGTCCTATATTGCCAAAATAGGACACTAGATCCATTATTCAAACATGGTTTTCAAATTATTATTGTTTTTGCATATTTTGGGTGAACAACTCCAAATAGTAAATATAGGGATGGTAAGATACATATTCCACTATGGGAGTATGATTGCACCATCAAAAAGACATATATAGCTCCAGCCTCACACATATCCCTCTCTTGAGTCATCGTGAATCATTACAATAATGGTTGTATTTATGGGCATGGTTTGCGTATCAGAGGAATACTCAAATAGAGAATTTATCAATATACCAGCTACGAAACAGAAAATAACATACGTTTTAGATACTAATCCTTCCTGTACTAACAAGTTTTAAATTTGGAAGGTCTAACGGGAACCAGCTTGTCGGTCATTAACTGGGAAATATCGACTCCAGCACTTGTTCCCACGTCACTGTCCATATATGGACAGTGACGTGGGCACAAGTGCTGGAGTCCCCAGGCAGAGCATCAGCTGACTCTCTGCTCGGGAACTTCAGTACTGCTGCCGACGTCACTGTCCATGTATGGACAGTGACGTGGGCAGAACTGCTGGAGTCCCCAGGCAAAGCATCAGCGGATTCTCTACTCGGGGACTCCAGTACTGCTGCCGACGTCATTGTCCATATATGGACAGTGACATTGGCAGCAGTGCTGGAATCCCCAGGCAGAGCATCAGCTGATATTCTGCTAGGCAACCCCTGAATTGACAAAATATGGACGTCGGGAGCAGTGCATGAGTCCCGAGCAAAGCGCTAGATGATGCTCTGCTCGGGACTCAAGCAATAGGTAATGTGACAGCCCCTTGTGGTCATGTTCACGAACAGCACATGAAGCAAGCCCATGTGGGGCCGTGTCAGCGTCATCATTATTAGAAAAGCGCTAAGACTTCCAGGAACAATTCACAAGGTTTGAACTGCACCATTTAGTACAGAATTTTAAATTAAAGTACATTAGTAAGTTACTTAGTTTCACATAAATATATTATTGCAATGCAGTGTTTGGGAATTACGTAAAATAACAAGTAGCCTTTGCTGTTAAGTTCCGAGCTCTATGACCATTTTCCAAGATTTTCACCAAGCTAGAATTACGGGGTGCTTACAATTTGGTTCATATCTGTGAAGGGAATGAGTGGAAAACCGTGTTTTAGACTTCGAGAAGAGAGTCTCCCTGAAGAGACTCTCTTCTGAGATATACTTTACAGCTGTCTTTTGGCTTATTTTGATAACATTCTTGTTTTCTCTCCAGATCTCTATACCTATTGCAAAAGTACGTCTGGTCCCGCAACGTCTTAAGAGAGATTCATCTGTATGTTAAGCTTGAAAAATGTTGATTTGAGTATTCCAGTCTGCCGTTCCTTGGATATATTATCTCTGATCAATGATTACAAATGAATTAAGCAAAATTGTCAGAAGTACTTACAGTAAATGTCGTCGTCCACAAGGACTCAAAGCTGTAACGCTGAAATGTCTTCTTGGATTTGCAAACTATCGACAGTTTATTCCTCATTTCCCTTCTCTGGTGGCACCCATCTCTGCTCTCATCAAAAAGAGGGTCAATGCAAAAATTTGGACTCTTGAAGCTGAGTGTGCTTTCTATAGACCGGACCCTAGTGAGGGCCAGTTCACATCAGCGATGGCTTCCGTTCATCTGTACCGTTTAACCTTTCTGTCAGAGGAACAGATGAACGCAAAGCCCAACGGAAACTATCGCTTCTGTTTGCATTACCATTGATTTCAATGTTATTTTTTTTTCTTTCAGTTAGTGTCAGTTTGCCTCCGTTCCATTTTTTTTCACCTAAAGAATAGCAGAGTCGGCTACGCTATTGTTTCCGTGAAAAAAAAATGGAAACCTTGTGGAATGGAGGCAAACTGACACCATCTGAAAGAAAAAAAATACCATTGAAATCAATGGAAGCGATAGTTTCCATTTGGCTTTCCATTCCTCTGACGAAAAGGTTGAACGGAGGCCGATGCTGATGTGAACAGGCCCTAAGCCAATTATCCTGGAAGTAGAAGCCACATCTCTAGGAGTGAGCGCTGTTCTTTCGCACATAAAAGACAAAGGCAAAATCCTTTCCTTTGGCTTCTTCTCCAAGGCCTTCTCCCAGGCCTTCTCCCCTGCTGAGAAAAATGATGCCATCGGAGATCGCAAATTCTTGGCTAGTAAATTGGCTCTTGGAAAATGTAGACTAGAAGGGACTCATCATCCCATCACTTTTTATACCAACCACAAAATGCATTGTATCTGCAAAAGGCACATCGACTAAACCCTCGTCAAGCACGCTGAGCTCTGTTCTCACGATTTCTTCCTCCATTATCGACCCGCTGACAAAAACATCAAGGCTGACTCCTTAAGTCGCTCTTTTGACCCTGAAGATTAGGACCCTGAATCTCAGTTTAGAATTGACGCCGGTCACATTTTGTCAGCGGCTCCGGTCGAAGTTCTCAATATTCTTTGTGGAAAGACTTTTGTTCATCCAAGTTCACCAGTCAACGTGATATTTGGAAAACAGTAAATCTAGAATCTCATCATCACTGGGTATCTTCTCTGTACTAGGACATTAAAAATTAAGTTGCAGCATGCCCTAATTGTGGCCAGAATAAAGCTTAACACAAAAGCCCTGCTGGATTAATACATCCTTGGCCCATACCTGATTCTTTCTGATCTCATATCGCTATGGATTTTATCACTGACCCACCAAGTTCCTCTAGCTGTACCGTGATTTGGGTCATTGTTGACCTTTCTTGAAGATAGCACACTTGATTCCACTTTCTGGCTTTCCTTCTGCTTCTCGTCTGGCTACTCTCTTCATCAAACATGTTTTTCACCTGTGTGAACTCGCTAAGCACATCGTGTCCGATATGAGAGTTCAATTTTCTTCAAAATTCTGGATAGCACTCTGCAAGTTGCTTGAGATTAGGTTAGACTTTTCTTCCGCCCTCAATCCAATGGACAAGTGGAAAAAATCAACCAGGTTCTGGAGTTTTTTTTCAGGAATTTTGGGTCCTGTTTTCAAGATAACTACTATTCTTCCTTGGAAAGAGTTGGCCTATAATAACCACGCTGGGAGAGTCCACACAGTCTTCACTTTTTCTCCTGGATTATGAACAACTTCCTAGAATCCCCCTACCAGTTCCAACACTCTCCGAAGTTCCAGCAGCCAATTTCTCTCATTCTCAATTTTTATGCAACTGGCAGAAGACCAAGGAGACTATAAATAAAGCTCTAGCCAGCTTTAAGAGAAATGCAAATAATTCCTCCACAATGGAGACAAGATCTGGCTATCAAACTAAGCACATTTGTATAAGGACCTCCTGTTTTATTTTGGCTTCTCTGTTTTTGAGTCCTTATGTTGTTTTGAGATAGATCAACCCTGTCTCTGACAACCTACGCCTTCCACAGTCTTTGAAGATTTCCAAATGTTTTCATGTGTCTCTCCTCAAGCCGCTTGGCTGAAATCACTTCTCCAAGAAGTCTGTTCACTCTCCTGCTTCCTCTACTTCTGATACAGAGTATGTCAGAAAAAATTCTGAATGCCAAAAAGTCTAAGCAAAAGCACTGGTACCTTGTTGATTGGAAGAACTGTGGTCCTGAAGAGAGATCCTGGGAACCTGAGAAGAATGTTCATGCTTCACCTCTCAGGAGATTTTATCATTTATTTCCGCAAAAAAAACTAAAACCAAGGGGCGTAAGGCAAAGGCTACTGTAACATACACTGCTGCTCCCCACTGCCGTATACCTACCTCTCTACGGCATCCTCTGGCTCCTGGCCGCACTGCATTCCTGCCAGGAGCGTAGCTAAAGGCTCATGGGCCCGGGTGCAAGAATTCAGCTTGGGCCCCCTACCCCTCCCCAACACCATCATCATCAGACCCCTGCGTGCGTCCTATGCCCAGACGCCTTGCCCAACAACCCCCATAGTATAATGCCCCCACACAGTATAATGCTCCCATAGCTGCCCCCACACAGTATAATGCCCCATACAGTATAATGTCCCCATAACAGCCCCATACCGTATAATGCTCCCCATATCAGCCCCCACAGTATAACGCCCCACATAGCTGCCCCCATACAGTAAAATGCCCCCCATACAGTATAATGCCACCATATGAGCTTCCCATACAATATAATGCCCCCATATGAGCTCCCCATACAGTACAATGCCCACCATATGAGCTTCCCATACAGTATAATGTCCATCCATATCAGCTCCCCATACAGTATAATGCCCCCCATATCAGCTCCCCATACAGTATAATGCCCCTCCGTATCAGCTCCCATACAGTATAATGCCCCATATTAGCTCCCCATACAGTATAATGCCCCCCATATCAGCTCCCCATACAGTATAATGCCCCCATATGTGCATAATAGAAAAATAGCATAATTACTTACCTATCCCCGTTCCCATGCCGGGTGGAGGATCCTTCTCCTCCGGTCTGTGCTATGAGTGACTCAGTGCAGACAGGCGCGATGATGTTGCTACATCCCGCCTGCCTGCGTCGAGCCGCTCAGGGCACAGTGAATGCTGGAGCAAGTAGACGTCAGCTCCTTGCTCCAGCATTTAATGGAACCGGGACCTCGGAGAGTGACTCGTGACCCCCCGGAGGTCTTCACACGACCCCTCAGGGGGACACGACCCACAGTTTGTAATGTATTGTGTTGTCTTGTAATGTAATGTATTGGGTTGCCTTGTATTGTGTTGTATTGTTCGGTTTGTGGTGGAGAGGGGAGGGGGGCTGTAATTTAACGGGCCCCCCCTCTCCACCGCAAACAGCACAATACAAGGCAACACAATACATTACAAGACAATACATTACATTACAGACTCTGCAGCTCACCTGGAGTCCTCCGCACCGACTCTTCCACTGCACTGGCTGCAAGACGTATCACGTGACAACACGGTCACATGGTACACTAAGTTTACCATGTAACCATAACCAGGAAGTGCCGGCTTCACGTCACAGAAAATTTATTTAACAAGCATGCTGTATGGCAACGGGGGCCCGTGGGCCCCCCCGGCTGAGGGGCCCGGTCGCAACTTTGACCGCTGTGACCCCTATAGCTACGCCACTGATTCCTGCCACCTTCTCTGCTGTTTCCTGTGCCTCATGCATTTCCTAGTGCGAGCGCTAATTTCCCCAGTCTTAAAGAGCCAGTGCCTACTACCCAGCTTTCCCAGTGTACCTCCCCCTGTCCACCATTGCCTGAGCTTGCTAGAGATATCCAACTGATCATTTGTTTGGAATTCCTGTGTTTGACCCTGGCTGTACCTTTAACTGTCCTTGACCTTCGACTCCACCAATCATGAGTGCTCATCTGCTACCTGCCCTGACCTATGCTATAGCTGACCTTGAATTCCATCTGCTGTTTCTGTACCACGCCTGTTATTGTCGGCCGTCGCCAAGGGAGACTACTCTGGGGCTCGGGACATGGGGTTCATCAGATGCTTTACAATAATAGCATTGACAGTTGACCAGGGCAGTCTTAACATTCGACATTTCACAAACTGACTTGTGGCAAATGTGACATACTATGATAGTGCCATTTTAAAGTGTAACTAACTTTTGACCTGTGAAATTGACATGTTAGAAGTTTTGATCAGTGGGGGGTCCGATCAAATGAAAATCATTTCGAAGGCAGTATCCACTGGCATTCAAAGATTTTATTATACCAGGCAATCACATAGAAAAACTCAACTTTTTAGCTCTATACAGGTTTTCACCTTTAAATACCGGTAAATTCTGCCATCTAAATGTTTTTCCTGTGCTGAGATTACAAGGTAGATGCAGACACAAGGTGACCAATATTGAACAGAGTGCTATTCCACCAGCTATGATTTGACTGGTATTGTATACCAGTCAAAACACACCCACAAATACTGTGTTACTGAAGCACAGTCAGAATATTTCCAGCATGAAACAAATCAGTGTTATAAATGTTAACTGCCCCTTTAAGATGAATCAGGAAGTGACTTCCCTGCTGTCCCTCCTCCCCACCAGGAAGTTACATTTATCTGCACTCAGGTAACAACACATCTTCATGCTCATGTATGATTGAAGATCGCTTTCCACACATTAAACCCAGACTATAGTGACCATTGTCTGCAGACAGGAGGTGAGTTATTCTCTTCTCATAATTTAGACATGTAAGAAGATCTACCACTGTTACCCAGTACTATATGAGAACAATTTGATCGAAACTGGATAGATCGCAAAATGTTTGCTAAAATAGTTACAATGTTACAGATTTGCCTGCTTTTATGCGTACACATTCAATTGTAGCTTTAAGCAAATGTAACATTGTACATTGCCAAAACACACCCTGCTCTTTACAATCCAGATTATCTGTCACTTAGTCACAGATGCAGTACAAAAAAAGATCATTGGCCAAAAGTGAGTGGGAGAGATTTAGCCATCGCTATTTTGCACATTCCAACTGCATATGTGATAGAGGACACTTTTCCTAGGAAATCTCCCACATTGTGTTAGAGCAAAGATTCTCAATGTTTCTAAGCCAAGTACCCCTAACTCAAATAGCGTCAAAGTACCCCGAAGTCGATGATCATACAGTGATAAAATCTCTAGGCCCTATACATAGAAGTTGGCAGATCACTCTTGGTCCCCTTCAATCTGTAAGCCTAATCCTGCATGTTGGTTCAAGTAGTGATACAGTATAGGGGGAAATTGATTAACCAGTTCAGGACCGGGCTATTTTGAGCCTTCAGGACCAGACACCGTTTAGCCATTTTTAGCACGCGTTAGTTAAATGGCTATAACTTTTTTTATTTGTTGGGCTAGCGACGTGATTATTGCGATGTCAATGCAGGTTTGTTTTTTTATAATTTTTATACACATCCTTTTTGCTATTTTAGAATTTTTATTCTTAAAGTTTGAAAATAATAGTAAAAAAATAAGTTTTTTTAATTTTCATCTATTTTTTTTGATAATAACATAGTTTTACCCTAAAATAGACCTTTTATTTGTGATCGTCATTGTCTACCGTAAATTTTAATATATTACATATATTAGGGTAAATGGGTCCGGGCTAGCGTTACGACAATGATTGGTGGGGGGAACGGGTTTTTTGGGGTGGGTATTTTATGTGTATTTATTATTCATTTTTTTTTTCACTTTCTTTACTTTTATTTTTTTATTATTATGTTCTGTCCCTCAAAGGTCAAAAAAGACCTTTGGGGAACTTTATGTATTTTTTTTTTCTTTCTTCTACACCATCTTTTTCCACTGTAACTGGAGCTGCACAGCAGCCCTAGTTACAGGGGAAATCAGCCCTCTCATAGTGACTATATTGTCACTAATAGGGCTGTGCTGGGTCTAGTTAGACCCAGCAGCAGTCTGCCACTAACGGCACCCGGCGATCATGTGACCCGGCGATCATGTGACCAGTCTGGAACACATGGACATCTCCAAATGCTGGGATTCCTCCTTTATGATGCTTTGCCCGGGCTTTACTGCAGCGTCTTCAGTTGTTGCTTGTTTGTGGGTCTTTCTGCCTTACGTTTTGTCTTAAGCAAGTAATCGGGTTGAGTTCTGGTGATTGACTTGGCCATTGCAGAATATTCCACTTCTTTGCCTTAACGCTCAGTGACGTACTATTCCGTCATGGAAACCGCCCCGTTCGCGCTCCATGACGGAATAGTACGTCACGGGAGTAACGGCCATTTCGGCCGTCCTCCCGACACATACAGGAGCTGTGACAGCTGCTGTCTCATACAGCAGCTCCTACAGCGGGGACCGATCACTGTGTCCCCGCTGATTAACCCCTTAAAAGCCGCGATCAATAGAGATCGCTGCTTTTTAGGGGTTAAGCTACCATCGCCGGCCTGCTACACGATAGCGGCCGGCGATGGTGACTATGGCAACCGGACACCAAACAATGGCGTTCGGCTGTGCCATCGACAGAAGCCTAGTGGGTCCTGACGAAGTCAGGACCCACTATTCTTGCTGTCAGTGAGTAGCTGACAGCTCTAATACACTGCACTGCGAATGTAGTGCAGTGTATTAGAATAGCGATCAGGGCCTCCTGCCCTCAAGTCCCCTAGTGGGACAAAGTAATAAAGTAAAAAAAGATGTGTAAAAATAAGAAACTAAAAGTTTTAAAAGTGATCAAAGTAAAAATCCCCCTTTTTCCCTTATCAGTCGTTCATTATTAATAAAAATATATAAACAAATAAATAAACTATACATAATTGGTATCGCCACGTCCGTAACGGCCTGAACTACAAAATTATTTTGTTATTTATCCCGCGAGGTGAACGCCGTAAAAGAAAATAACAATAAACCATACCAAAATCACAATTGTTTGGTCACTTCACCTCCAAAAAAATGTTAACTGCCCCTTTAAGATGAATCAGGATGGAAAAAAAAAATGGAATAAAATGAGATCAAAAAGTCGCATTTACCTAAAAATGCTCCTGATCGAAACTACAGTTCGTTGCGCAAAAAATAAGTCCTTGCACGGCTTTATTGATGGAAAAATAAAAAAGTTCTGGTTCTTAGAATAAGGTAACACAAAAAGTAAATTATTTTTTACAAAATGTATTTTATTGTGCAAACACCATAAGACATAAAAAAAAACTATAAACATCTGGTATCGCCGTAATCGTATCGCCCCGCAGAATAAAGTGAATGTGTCATTTATAGCGCACGAATAGAATAAAAAAACAATAGTAGAATTGCTGTTTTTTAGTCACCACGCAACTTAAAAATAGAATAAAAACGGATCAAAAAGTCGCATGCACCCCATCAAAAGTACAATGAATTCCTCAAGGGGTCTAGTTTCCAAAATGGGGTCACTGTTGGGGGGTTTCCACTGTTTTGGCACCACAAGACCTCTTCAAACCGGACATGGTACCTAATAAAAAGGAGGTCTCATAATCCACTAGGTGCTCCTTTGCTTCGGAGGCCAGTGTTTCAGTGCATTATCGCACTAGGGCCACATGTGGGATATTTCTCAAAACTACAGAATTTGGGCAATAAGTATTGAGTTGCGTTTCTCTGGCAAAACCTTTTGTGTTAGAGAAAAAAATTGTATAAAAAGGATTTTCTGACCAAAAAAAAGTAAATTTCACCTCTACTTTGCTCTAAGTTCCTGTGAAACACATAAAGGGTTCATAAACTTTCTAAATGCTGTTGCAAAAACTTTGAGGGGTCTAGTTTCTAAAATGGGGTGTTTCATAGGGGTTTCTAATATATAGGTCCCTCAAAGCAACTTCAGAACTGAACTGGAACCTAAAAAAAAATAAATTAGGCAATACTTCGCTTCTTACAATATACTTATAATGAGCAGTGCCCACCCCCGAGATGGCCCCAGTTTTGACCGTTTGTATAAACGGAGACCCCTATCAGACAGTTTCAGTGCCCGGTTTTCCCAAGCATACACCCCAAGAAGTGTATTTCTATTGATGAGTCCTTGGTAGATTTTAAAGGGAGGCTTCAATTCCGCCAGTACCTGCCGGGTAGGAGGGCAAGGTATGGCGTGAAGTTGTATAAGCTGTGCGAGAGTGCATCAGGGTATACCTACAAATTTAGGATATATGAAGGGAAGGACAGCAGTATTCAGCGCCCAGAATGCCCCCACTCTTCAACTACCTCGCTTCCAGTCCTGCGGCATGGCTAGAAGAAATCTGAGAGGCCTCCGTAAGACACTGCTTGGGCAAACAAGAAGGGGTGAGAGCAGGGCACAATCTAGCAGCAACATATTGTGTGTCAAGTACAAGGACAAGAGAGATGTCCTTGTATTGACAACAATACATGCCCACACCAGTACCCATGTACCTGTACGAGGTACCAGTGCAGAGACCCCCAAACCAGACTGCATCCTGGACTACAATAGGTACATGGGAGGGGTGGACTTGTCAGATCAAGTCCTGAAGCCCTACAGCGCCATGCGGTGTGGTATAAGAAGCTGGCCGTGCACATCATTATCAAGAACCTAATCTTTAGGGACCAAGAAGGGGGCACCCAGTACTTCTGGAAGCGAGGCCACAGGCATCGTACCAGGGCAACGATTTCCAGAAGATGTCCCGCCAAACTGGCAAGAAGGGAAAAAGTCAAAAGAGGTGCAAAGTCTGCTATAAGAGGGGGATAAGGGAGGACACAATATATCAATGTGACACATGTCCCGAAAAACCAGGGCTCTGTATGAAAGTGTTTTAAAATTTATCATAGATCCCTTAGATTTTTCATCCACCATGATGCACTCCGCACAGCTTATCCCCCTCATCTTTCCCTTCTGAGCCCCTCTGTGTGCCCAGACAGCTAATAACAGCCACATGTAGGGTATTGCCGTACCTGGGAGTACCCACATTACAGTTTATGGGGTGTATATCTCCGGTGGCACATGCTGGGCACACTATATCGGACTCTGAAATGGCATAGATATATAGAAAATTGCAAATCTCACACTGCACCATCTGTTGCGCATTATCTTTTACACAATACCTGTGGGGTCAAAATGCTCCATACACCTCTAGATGAATGTCTTAAGGGGTGTAGTTTTTAAAATGGGGTCACTTCTTGGGGGTTTCAACTGTACTGGTGCCTCAGGGGCTTCTGCATACATGACTTAGCAGCAGAAAAGCTCCAGTAGGCCAGTAGGTGGTGTTTTCCTTCTTAGCCGTCCCATGGGCCCAAACTGCAGTTTATTACCACAAATGGGGTATTGCTGCACTCAGGAGAAATTGGGCAATAAAATGGGGTATTTTGTTCCCTGTGAAAATAAGAAATTTTGATCAAAAATTGCATCTTACTGGAAAAAATGAATTTTTTTTAATTTCACAGCCCTATTCAAGTACGTGCTGTGAAAGAACTGTGTGGTCAAAATGGTAACAACAACCATACATGAATTCCTTGAGGGGTGTAGTTTCCAAAATGGGGTCACTTTTGGGGGATTCCTACTGTTTTGGCACCTCAACACCTCTTCAAACCTGGCATGCTGCCTAAAATATATTCTAATATAAAAGAGGCCCCAAAATGTACTAGGTGCTTCTTTGCTTCTAGGGCTTGTGCTTTAGTCCACGAGCACACTAGAGGCACATGTGGGACGTTTCTAAAAACTGCAGAATCTGGACAATACATATTAAGTAGTGTTTCTCTGGTAAAAACGGTGTTACAGAAAAAAATGGAATACAATTGAATTTCTTCAAGAAAAATTACATTTTCAAATTTCACCTCCACATTGCTTTAATTCCGGTGAAATTTCTAAAGGGTTAAAAAACTTTCTAAATGCTGTTTTGAATACTATGAGGGGTCTAGTTTTTAAAATGGGGTGTTTTATGGGGATTTCTAATACATAGGCCCCTCAAAGCCACTTCAGAACTGAACAGGTCCCTTAAAAAAAAAAAGGCTTTTCAAATTTTCTTAAAAATATGAGAAATTGCTGTTTATGTTCTAAGTCTTGTAACGTCCAAGAAAAATAAAAAATGTTCAAAAAAACGATGCCAATCTAAAGTAGACATATGCGAAATGTGAACTAGTAACTATTTTGGGGGGTATAACCGTCTGTTTTACAAGCAGATGCATTTAAATTCAGAAAAATTCTATTTTTTCAAAATTTTCTCAAAATTTTGCAGTTTTTCACAAATATACACTGAATAATGCAGGCCACATTTTACCACTAACATGAAGCCCAATGTCTCATGAGAAAACAGTCTCAGAATCGCTTGGATAGGTTTAAGCATTCCGACGTTATTACCACATAAAGTGAAATATGTCAGTTTTGAAAAATGGGCTCTGAGCCCAAGAGGCTCTGTCACCAGATTTTGCAACCCCTATCTGCTATTGCAGCAGATAGGCGCTGCAATGTAGATTACAGTAACGTTTTTATTTTTTTAAAAACGAGCATTTTTGGCCAAGTTATGACCATTTTTGTATTTATGCAAATGAGGCTTGCAAAAGTACAACTGGGCGTGTTTACTGTAAAAGTACAACTGGGCGTGTATTATGTGTGTACATCGGGGCGTTTTTACTTTTTTACTAGCTGGGCGTTAGGAATGGGAGTGTATGATGCTGACGAATCAGCATCATCCACTTCTGTTCGTTAACACCCAGCTTCTGGCAGTGCAGACACACAGCGTGTTCTCGAGAGATCACGCTGTGACGTCACTTCCTGCCCCAGGTCCTGCATCGTGTCGGCACCTGAGGCTACAGTTGATTCTGCAGCAGCATCAGCGTTTGCAGGTAAGTAGCTACATCGACTTACCTGCAAATGCCGATGCTGCTGCAGAATCAACTGTAGCCGATGTGTCCTCGCTCGTCCGACGCGATGCAGGACCTGGGGCAGGAAGTGAGTGACGTCACAGCGTGATCTCTCGAGAACACGCTGTGTCTGCACTGCCAGAAGCTGGGCGTTCTGAAGAGAAGTGGATGATACTTCTCGTCAGAACGCCCAGCTAGTAAAAGAAGTAAAAACGCCCCGATGTAACACACATAATACACGCCCAGTTGGACTTTTACTTTAAACACGCCCAGTTGGACTTTAGCAAGCCTCATTTGCATAAATACAAAAATGGTCATAACTTGGCCAAAAATGCTCGTTTTTTTAAAATAAAAACTTTACTCTTATCTACATTGCAGCGCCGATCTGCTGCAATAGCAGATAGGGGTTGCAAAATCTGGTGACAGCCTCTTTAAGGGGTTAAAAAAAACCTGCCTTGCTTTCGCAGTATGTTTTGTAACATTGTCAATCTGTCCTGTGAAGCGACGTCCAATCAACCTTGCTGCATTTGGTTGAATCTGAGGAGAAAGTATATCCCTGAACACTTCAGAATTCATTTGGCTGCTTCTGTCTTCAGACATATCAATAAACGCTAGTGACCCTGTACCTTTGCCAGCCATGCATGCCCATACCATCAGACTGCCTCCACCATCTTTTACAGAGGATGTGCTGTGCTTTGGATCATGAGCCGTTCCAAGCCTTCTCCATACTTTCTTCCTCCCATCATTCTGGTACAGGTTGATCCTAGTTTCATCTGTCCAAAGAATGCTGTTCCAGAACTGGGTGGCTTCTTTACATGTTGTTTTGCAAAGTCTAATCTGGCATTTCTATTTTTGGGGCTGATTAATGGTTTGCACCTTGTGGTGAACCCTCTGTATTTGCTCTCATGAAGTCTTCTCTTTATGGTAGACTTAGATACTGATACACCTACTTCCAGGAGAATGTTCTTCACTTGGGTAGATGTTGTGAAGGGTTTTTTCTTTACAATGGAAAGGATGCTGCGATCATCCACCACTGTTGTCTTCCGTGGACGTCCAGGCCTTTTGAAGTTCATGAGCTCACCAGTGCACTCTTTTTTTTTTTTTTTCTTTCTTTCAAGAATGTACCAAACTGTTGATTTGGCCACTCCTAACATTTGTGCTATCTCTCTGATGGATTTCTTAATTTTTTTCTGCCAAACTATGGTCTGTTTCACTTGCATTGAGAGCTCTTTTCACCTCATGTTGTGGGTTCACAGCAACAGCTTCCAAATGCAAATGCCACACCTGGAATCAAATCCAGACCTTTTACCTGGTTAACTCCTTAATGGCCAGCCTATTTTAGACCTTAAAGGGGTTGTCCAGGAATAAATTGTATTAATATTTTAACTTAATTGGACATGTATAAGTAACTTTCTAACATAGTGTCAATTTACCTCTGGCTTCGTTACTCTGTTCTTATTTGCGGTCACGTGACCGCACCGAGAGTAAATTTTTGATTTCCTGTGACGTTCAATGTCTTTGCTCAGCCAGCACTTCTGGCTGAGCGGGGCACGGCGCGTCATCAACTACATTTACGGGCAGTGGGCGGGGAGATGTTTCATGAGCTCCGTCTCCTCTGGTCCCGCCGCCTGTAAACATAGTTTATGACGCGCCATGTCTCTAGACAGTAGGAAGTGCTGGCTGAGCAGAGACACGGAACGTCCTGTCTGCTTGTACACGCCCCTCCTATCTCGGAGTTCCTGCACTGCCTGCCCATCTCCTCTAATCGTCCACGCCCCCCCCTTGCGGAGCCACCCTCGCCCGATGTTATTACAGGGGTTATATGAATAAAGGGATGATAGGGGTTATATACAGGAATGATGGGTCCATCATCCCTGTATATAACTCTCATCGTCCCTGTGTATAACCCCCATCATCCCTGTGTATTACCCCCATCAACACTATATATCCCCTATCATCGCTGTGTATAACCACCTTCATCCCTGTATAGGATGTTGGGGGTAATGCACAGGGATAATGGGATATAATACACAGGATGATGGGTGTTATATACAGGGATGATGAGGTATTACACATATGGGGATGATGGTGGTTATATACAGGGATTGTGAGGTAATACACAGGGATGATGGCGGTTATATACAGGGATGGTGAGGTAATACACAGGGATGATGGTTATATACAGGGATGATTAGGTAATACACAGGGATGATGGGGGTTATACACAGAGATGATGGAGCTGTATACAGGGATGATGAGGTAATACACAGGGATGATGAGGTATTACACAGGGATGATGAAGTAATACACGGATGATGAGGTAATACACAGGGATGATGGGGGGTTACATATAGGTTATATACAGGTATGATGGAGTTATATTATCCCTGTGTATAACCCGAACATCCCTGTGTATTACCCTCAACATCCCTGTATATAACCCCCATCATCCCTGTGTATATAACCCTCATGACCCTGTGAACATAAAGGGGTGTGGCATTATGCAAATAGCTCAGATGCTGTGGAGGGAGGAAGGAGTATGTAAGCTGTCTCCACAGGTGCAACAAGGGATGTAAATAAACAGAGCAGCAGTGACGATTGAGATCAAAGAGAAACTGGTTAGAAATTATATAGGGGGTTTTAGGGAAGGCAAACCATGGCTGGGGAACACTTTTTAGAAAATATTTTTTTCATGGCCAACTCCTTTTAATGACCAAGCTTTTTTTTTTAAAGTTTTTCCATCGTCGCATTCCAAGAACTATAACTTTTTTGTTTTTGCATTGACATAGCTGTATAAGGTCTTGTTTTTTTGCAGGACAAGTTCTATTTTTTAATAGCACAATTTTTGGGTACATATAATTTATTGGTTAACTTTTATTAACTTTTTGGGGGGGGGGGTAATGGAAAAAAAACCATAAATTTTGCCACTTTTTTTGCATCTTGGATTTATTCAGTGGGTCATTACGATTGTGGTGATACCAAATTTATATAGATTTTGTATGTTTTACTACTTTTACACAGCAAAAACACATTTTTTTCAAAATTATTTGTCTTTGTGTCGCCATGTTTTAAGAGCCATACGGTTTTTTATTTTTCCGCCGATGCAGCTGTCTGAGGGCTTGTTTTTTGCGGGACGACTTCTAGTTTTTATTGGTACCATTTTGGAGTACATGCGACTTTTTGATCACTTTTTTTCACATTTTTTTGAAGGCAGGATGAACAGAAAACAGCAATTTTGGCATTGTTTTTTATAATTATTTTTTTTACAGAGTTCACCGTGCGGGTTAAGTAATGTAATATAGACTAGAATATATATATTGTATGAAAAAGATGTTTATTTATTAATTTAAGCAACAACAAAGATAAAAAAAACAAATATATAATGTATTACAAAAATAAAAAATTATATTATATCAAAATATATCAAATATCAAAAATTATATCAAATATACAACGCCACATTGGTTTCCATGGATTGAGATATATTATTTTGCTACATTAGGTAAAAGCAGCATGGCAAGGAATATACGTTGCGGATATAAATAAAGGTCACAATAGAGGTGTATTGAATCATCACCTTGAAAAACCTCTGATTGTCAATGCAACCCTCTTCTCCCACTCTTCACACACTGATAGCAACACCGCAGAAGAAATGCTAGCCTCCAAGACTGTTGGAACACAAAAATTGATGGTATGGTGTGGTATATGGGGTACAAAGATAGTGGGGCCATTCTTCATCAATGGAAACCTCAAGGCCACGGGATATCTGAAATTGCTACATGATGATGTGTTTCCCTCTTTATGCACTGAAGCTGGCACGTTCCCTGAGTTTTTCCAGCAAGATGGTGCACCACCACATTATGGGTGTCAGGTCCGAGCATTCCTAGATGGAACAGTTTCCTGGAAAGTGGATTGGTCGTCATGGGCCAGTTGAATGGCCCCCTAGGTCTTCCTATCTGACCCCCTTAGACTTTTATCTTTGGGGTCATCTGAAGGCAATTCTCTATGCTGTGAAGATACGAGACGTGCAGCAACTGAAACTACGGATAATAGCATTTCTTCTGCGGTGTTGCTATCAGTGTGTGAAAAGTGGGAGAAGAGGGTTGCATTGACAATCCAACACAATGGGCAGCACTTTGAACACATTTTATAAGTGGTCAGAAACTTGTAAATAACTCATGAAAGAATAAAGTAACGTTAAAACCAAGCACACCATTGTTTTTCTTGTGAAATTCTGGATAAGTTTGATGTGTCACATGACCCTCTTCCCATTGAAAAAACTAAAGTTGGATACAAAATGGCCGACTTCAAAATGGCCGCCATGGTCAACACCCAGCTTGAAAAGTTTCCCCCCTCCCATATATTAATGTGCCACAAACAGGAAGTTAATATCACCAACCATTCCCATTTTATTTAGGTGTATCCATATAAATGGCCCACCCTGTAGTACTGAAACCTTGCCAGGAAAATAAAAGATTAGACTAACTGGCGTATTTGCCGCCTCCATTTTTGATACAATATATATATATTAAAAAACAAACAGAAAAAATGGGACATAGATTTCAAAACCACAAAAAAAGGCCAAACTTACTAGGTAGGTGGGTGGGTGAAAACCCGTTCCCATCAGGACGCAGACGGGTCAAAGAATGCTGCAGAAGGAGTGTGCATTAAATAGTGATAGCCCCTCCCACTAGTCTTGAGGGGAGTGGCGAACTAAGTGCTCAAAGGTGTGCGATAAATGAGTGTCAGTGTGGTGCTAGGGTGTGAATGGATGGTAAAAAATAAATATGTATGTATGAAAGTGTCAGAACTGTGTAATAATGTAATAAAAATAAATAAATGTGATGAATAGGGGTCAGTGCTGTGAATAGTACATGGGGTGTCAGTACTATGTGTAATACGTGGAGGGATAATGTGCTGGTCGTCAGGCATGGCGTATCTTGCCGAATAACAGCCTATTTGTAACGCCGCTAGTGTTAGCTAAAGCGGGCTGCTCTGCATTCCAAACCAAACGCCAGCACATCATGCCCTCCCAGCATAGAAGACCCGGCTGCGTCCTGAAAAAAAGTGTAGTATACGTAGTAAGAAATATCCATGAAACATGGGGTATTAGTTGTTATTTTGGCCAAAATACGCAAAGCTCGCAACCCAACGTCAAGGGTCCCCAGTGCCTTGCGAGTCCCTAACCAGAACTTTTCGTTCCTAATTTAAAAACACAAACAGAAAAAATGGGACATAGATATCATCAAAACCACAAAAAAGGCCATACTCACTAGGTAGGTGGGTGGGTGAAAACCCGTTCCCATCAGGACGCAGACGGGTCAAAGAATGCTGCAGAAGGAGTGTGCATTAAATAGTGATAGCCCCTCCCACTAGTCTTGAGGGGAGTGGCGAACTAAGTGCTCAAAGGTGTGCGATAAATGTGTGTCAGTGTAGTGCTAGGGTGTGAATGGATGGTAAAAAATAAATATGTATGTATGAAAGTGTCAGAACTGTGTAATAATGTAATAAAAATAAATAAATAAATGTGATGAATAGGGGTCAGTGCTGTGAATAGTACATGGGGTGTCAGTACTATGTGTAATACGTGGAGGGATAATGTGCTGGTCGTCAGGCATGGCGTATCTTGCCGAATAACAGCCTATTTGTAACGCCGCTAGTGTTAGCTAAAGCGGGCTGCTCTGCATTCCAAACCAAACGCCAGCACATCATGCCCTCCCAGCATAGAAGACCCGGCTGCGTCCTGAAAAAAAGTGTAGTATACGTAGTAAGAAATATCCATGAAACATGGGGTATTAGTTGTTATTTTGGCCAAAATACGCAAAGCTCGCAACCCAACGTCACGGGTCCCCAGTGCCTTGCGAGTCCCTAACCAGAACTTTTCGTTCCTAATTTAAAAACAAACAGAAAAAATGGGACATAGATTGTTTTTAAATTAGGAACGAAAAGTTCTGGTTAGGGACTCGCAAGGCACTGGGGACCCTTGACGTTGGGTTGCGAGCTTTGCGTATTTTGGCCAAAATAACAACTAATACCCCATGTTTCATGGATATTTCTTACTACGTATACTACACTTTTTTTCAGGACGCAGCCGGGTCTTCTATGCTGGGAGGGCATGATGTGCTGGCGTTTGGTTTGGAATGCAGAGCAGCCCGCTTTAGCTAACACTAGCGGCGTTACAAATAGGCTGTTATTCGGCAAGATACGCCATGCCTGACGACCAGCACATTATCCCTCCACGTCTTACACATAGTACTGACACCCCATGTACTATTCACAGCACTGACCCCTATTCATCACATTTATTTATTTTTATTACATTATTACACAGTTCTGACACTTTCATACATACATATTTATTTTTTACCATCCATTCACACCCTAGCACCACACTGACACTCATTTATCGCACACCTTTGAGCACTTAGTTCGCCACTCCCCTCAAGACTAGTGGGAGGGGCTATCACTATTTAATGCACACTCCTTCTGCAGCATTCTTTGACCCGTCTGCGTCCTGATGGGAACGGGTTTTCACCCACCCACCTACCTAGTAAGTTTGGCCTTTTTTTGTGGTTTTGAAATATATATATATTATAGTCTATATGCTGCTTTTGTTCGATCCACTACAGGCAGACCTGGGGGCCTTTGTTAAATAAACCACTTGGATGCGGCGCTCGCTATTGAGTGCCGCATCTAAGAGGTTAAACGGTTGAGATCGATGTTGAAATCGATCCCACCCGTTAGATCAGGTGCCCGTCTATCTTTAGACCACCCGACACCCGCTTTAGCTGGCACAGGACACCCGTGCCGGGCGTATGACACAGCGCCGTGAAAAGGCGCTCTGGCATAAGTACCCTTAATGGCCGCCAAGAAAAGACGTATTGGCGGTTATTAAGGGGTTAATTGATGATGGATTAACGAGGGAATAGCCCATGCAGCCCATTAAAGAGGCTCTGTCAGCACATTATAAGTGCCCTATCTCCTATATAAGGAGATCGGCGTTATAATGTAGGTGACAGTAATGCTTTTTATTTAGAAAAACAATCTATTTTAAACCACTTTATGAGCGATTTTTAGCTTTATGCTAATGAGTTTCTTAAGGCCCAAGTGGGCATGTTTTACTTTAGACCAAGTGGGCGTTGTACAGAGGAGTGTATGACGCTGACCAATCAGTGTCATGCACTCCTCCCTATTCATTTACACTGCACTAGCGATATAGCTATATCGCTATGTACAGCCACATACACAAAAACTAACATTACTGTAGTGTCCTGATAACGAATACACATTACCTCCAGCCTGGAGGCAATCTGTAGAGTATTTTGAGGGTCGACGCTCCTTCTATTTTTAAATAGAGCTGAAGTGTCAGATAATCTGGAATATTTAACCAATTTAGAGGCAATGTTTTCTCTGAACTTATGCATATATTTGTCGCTGGTAGGTGAATAACAGTAGGTGAATTACTCAGGCTTGCAGGGCCTTATTTTGTTAAACATGTTAGTCATGTTGCCACCACGCCCTCTTGCCAACATGGGCCTGTATTAGCCACTAATGAGCCCTGAACAAAATTCAAACAAAGTGCCAAACCAATAAAGGGCAGGGAAACACACCCTAGCACCTATTAATCATAAATATGTCCAATCCAAACTGGTGGTAGTCAATAGGTACCAGATCACCAAAGGTTTGCAATAAATTATCTCCAATATACGTGGGTGAGTCAAAAATCATCCGCACTCTGGTTGTAAAATTAGTTTTAATAAACTTTCGGAAAAGAAAAATACATAATTTCTCTACATAATCTCCCTGCTTTTCAATACACTTTGTCCATCTGTCAACAAGTTTTCGTATTCCCACATTACAAAAAGTTTTAGGCTGAGCCGCTAGCCACGAATGCACCGCTGTCTTCATCTCTTCATCAGACGTGAATCTTCGTCCTCGTCGGGTTTCTTTCAAGGGACCAAACTGGTGATAGTCTATCCAATAGAATCCGTTCACGTGCACGCTCAATGTTGTCATCGGACGTGCCCGGGCATCCGGCTCCTTTACAGCTGATAGGTGTGACCTTCCTTGAACTTCTCTATTCATTCATACACACTTCTTTGCGACAAAACACTTTCACAATACTGTGCACAAACTCTTTGATAAATCGGCACCAGACACACCCTCAGACCACAAAAAATTAACCACTACATGCTGCTCTTGTGCAAATCACAAGTGGGTCAGCCATTGTTTGTCGCACCACAGTCAGAAATAAACAGACGTAACACGTTTAAACCTGCACAACAGTGACTGGGAGACCGCGACCTCGTACAGAAAGCGCTGATAAGACAATGCGGCCAACAGAAGTTTTAATATAACCGGAGTGCAGATCATTTTTGACTCACCCTCATATATCAATATCTCTCAGTCATTGATAAGTACCAGATCGCCAGAGGCTTGTAATAGTTGATCTCCAATATATGTAGAAATATATACTAGTCCTTCTTAATGAATTAGAATATCATAAAAAAGTAAATTAATTTCAGTAATTCAATTCAAAAAGTGAAACTCATATATTATATAGATTCATTACACACAGAGTGATCTATTTCAAGCATTATTTTCTTTTAATGTTGATGATTATGGTAACAGTTAATGAAAATCCAAAATTTAGTGTCTCCGAAAATTAGAATATTATATAAGCCCAATGTCAAAAATGATTGGCCTACTGAAAAGTATGTACAGTTTATGCCCTCAATACTTGGTCGGGGCTCCTTTTGCATGAATTACTGCATCAATGTGGCGTGGCATGGAGGCGATCAGCCTGTGGCACTGCTGAGGTGTTATCAATGCGGCGTGGCATGGAGGCGATCAGCCTGTGGCACTGCTGAGGTGTTATTAATGCGGCGTGGCATGGAGGGGATCAGCCTGTGCCACTGCTGAGGTGTCATGGAAGCCCCGGTTGCTTTGATAGCGGCCTTCAGCTCGTCTGCATTGTTGGGTCTGGTGTCGCTCACCTTACTCTTGACAATACCCCATAGATTCTCTATGGGGTTTAGGTCAGGCGAGTTTGCTGGCCAATCAGGCGCAGTGATACTGTGGTAATTAAACCAGGTATTGGTAATTTTGGCAGTGTGGGCAGGTGCCAAGTCCTGCTGGAAAATTAAATCGGCATCTCCATAAAGCTTGTGTTATATCAAATCCAGAGTCAGCGCAGCCGTCCAACCGGAAATGTTAGAGCACTTCATGCTTCCCTCTGCTGACAAGCTTTATGGAGATGCTGATTTCATCTACAAGGCGTCTTTTTTTTTTTTTAAGGCGTCTTTCTGTACTTGGAAAGATGTAGTTTTTATTAATGTCATTTGGGGGAATATCTGGCATTTCGATCACTTTTTATTCAACTTTTTGTGGTGGTTGAAGTTGCAAAAAAATGAAGATTCAGCCATTTTGACCTTTTTTCCCGCTACGACATTCACTGTATTGGATAAATTAGTTCAGCCATTTTGGATGCAGGGATACCTAATGTTTTCTGTTTATTTTTGTTTATTTATTTATATATGTGATCTAGGGAAAGGGGGGTGATTTTACATTTTATTTTTTACTTTTAGTTAGCCCCCCTAGGGGGCTAGAACCTGCGATCATTAGATCAGCAATGCCATAGACTGCATCATCACAGTATTGCAGTCTATGGCAAAATTAGTACATTGCGCAGGTCTCAATAGCAATCTTCCTTTACAAAGGCTGGGAGCGTTAACAAGGCTCCCAGCTGCTATAGGAGTACACCGGCTCCTGCTATCTCGTGTGGGAGCCGGTCACTGGCCCCGAAGCGAAAGGGGCTGTAAAAATCCCTCTGATGCCGGTGGTCACATCTGACACCGGCATCTGAGGGGTTAAAGAGACACTGTCACCACATTATAAGTGCCCTATCTCCTACATAAGGAGATCAACGCTATAATGTAGGTGACAGCAGTGCTTTTTATTTTGAAAAACGATCTATTTTCACCACATTAGGAGGGATTTTAAGTTTATGCTAATTAGTTTCTTAATGCCCAAGTGGGCGTGTTTTTACTTTAGACCAAGTGGGCGTAGTACAGAGGAGTGTATGAGGCTGACCAATCAGCGTCATACAATTCTCTCCATTCATTTAGACAGCGCATAGTGACACTGGGTTGTTCACTATGTGCTGTCTTATACTGACATATTAAGGTTACTGAAGGGTTTAGACAGTGAATAGACATTCCTTCCAGACAGGACGGGATGTCTATTCACAATCCCTGCACTTCGTTAACGTTTGTTTTGTACTTACAGCAGAGGCAAGCGTAATCTCACTGTAACCTGTCATTTACAGCGAGATCTCGCGAGATTACGCTTGCTCTGCTGTTAGTACCAAACAAACGTTAACGACGTGCAGGGATTGTGAATAGACATCCCGTCCTGTCTGGAAGGAATGTCTAGTCACGGTCTAAACACTTCAGTAACGTTAATATGTCAGTATAAGACAGCACATAGTGAACAACACAGTGTCACTATGCGCTGACTAAATGAATGGAGAGAAGTGCATGACGCTGATTGGTCACTGATTGGTCAGCGTCATACACTCCTCTGTACAACGCCCACTTGGTCTAAAGAAAAAACACGCCCAGTTGGGCATTAAGAAACTAATTAGCATAAAGCTAAAATCGCTCCTAATGTGGTGAAAATAGATCGTGTTCAAAATAAAAAGCATTACTGTCACCTACATTATAGCGTCGATCTCCTTATGTAGGAGATAGGGCACTTATAATGTGGTGAAAGAGCCTCTTTAAATGCTTGCCATCAGAAATTTTTCTCATCGCAAGCATTGTAGCTGAGTCCCTGCTGTGTAACACAGCAGAGACCTGGCGGATATGGCGCACGGTCTGCTTCTGAGCTGGCATCATCTTTAAATACCCTTTCCTGACGTAAATAGACATATTAGTGACAGGGAAGGGTTAATATGGGGGCACAGGTTAGCCTTTCCCATATACAGATCACCGATTACAGTAATCTAAAGCACAGTGATCTGTATACACAGACATGCAGCGAAGACATAGATGGCGTCTTCCTTGCATAGCTCCGAGCCCCTTCTACCTCTGCATTAAGGAACACAGCACTCAATATGAGTGCTTTGTTTAAGTGTTTTAGGCCTATTTCACACAAGCATGTTTGATTTGCGCCTGTAAAAACCGGCCCGTTTTTTTTATGCATATGACTGTTAGTGTTGCGTCAGTGTGGTTTCCGTGTGTCATCCGTTTTTCTCATTTGCGTTTCTCCTCTGCAAGCACCTCTCTGCATTTCTTTAGCAACCGATGCGTGAAAAACAGACAGCACATGAATGTCATCTTTGTGCTGTCCGTGTTTTTCACACATCCATAGACTTCAATGGGCGAGTCTGAATCGCAGAAACGGAGCAGAATAGGTCATGCAGTGAGTTTCACACAACCGACACACTGAAAAAACACGGATGTGGGAATAGCCCAATTGAATTGGATTTTTCTGTGTACTGTCAGTTATTTAAACAGACAACACACAGACTCAGAAATACGTTCGTGTGAATAAGGCCTTAGGGCCTGTTCACATCAGCGTTTGGTTTCCTTCAGACCTTTCCGTCAGAGGAACCCATCAATGGAAAGGCAAACGGAAACCATAGCTTTTGTTTGCATTATCATTATTTTGAATGGTAATGCTTCCATTGCTAATGGTTTTCGATTGTCTCCGTTCTGTAAGGTTTTTGGTTTTTTTGGCGGAAACAATAGCGCAGTCGTTTAACTTTCCATTGATGCGTTCCTCCGAATGTAAGGTCTGACGGAACCCATCAACGGAAACCGAGCGCTCATGTGAACACACCCTTAGTGATAGGGAATTGATTATTTCAGAAACCTGCCATAGTACATGGTCCGGCTGTCAGTGCAATAGCACGATCCTACAGAGGGCACTGTTTGCAGGACGTAAATTAAAAGGAGCTGGTCCTGTGGCCATCAGCTGATCGCCAAGCCGGCAGATCTTCATTAGAAAACCCCTATTTAATAAAATTATTGAAATGATGTGTAGTTCATAGTTGCAGTTGACGCTAAATGTCAGAATAGACTTGTCAAATCTCACATTAGTGGTTCTTCTTAAATTGTGTTTTTTGCCTGAAAACGACAGCGTTTAATACTGACTGTTTTCTCTCTAGGATGGGCGTGGGTATTTTTTCAGACTGCATATTCTTCCTCAGAGTGAACTGCTTACCCTTTAAGGAAAAGGCAAAGCTAAAAAACAGCATCACGTTAAATGGAGGAGAAATTTCCACTGTGCTGAATATAAAGGTATGTATATACCTTAGGAATGAATATTAGTGAATATGTAATTGTGTCTCCACTATGATGACTAGTGTAGACAAAAAGTGTCAGCGTTGACTATAGAAACCAAGAATATTCCAGCAGTACTTTTACACTATTTAATATTTTTATTTATTTTATATTTTAATTTTTAAAAGTCTGAACGTACATGTAAACTGTTTTTTGACATGTAGTCTGCAAATCTCACGTGTGAGGAACCCCATTCATCATAAATCAGTCACTCCTATCACACTGAAAACATGGACACATTGCACAGACACATACAGTGCACTTCTCACTGTCCCCTCTATGGTACTGTATAACATAACAATGGGACAAATTTACCACAATGTGCACAATTATTGACTGTCCATGTGAGGACATCGAAAGCATTACATGTATATAAATTGTAGAATGTTCTGTCCATACCGTACCAAGCATTGTTCAATGAACTGTAAATCCACCCATCATTCCCTGTGTATAAAAAATGGCGCTTTCTGCCAGGAAACCCTGATTGGGAAACCCTGTAGACAGATCATGTATTACACTTTACCATACCTCCCAACTTTTTGGGTGGTTGAGTGTATGAGTTATTTTTTCATGCATATTGATGTGCCTGAATAATTTTAAATTTATGCATTACAAAAACATCATCTAAATATCCTCTTTGCATCAAATTATAAAAAATACACAATTTGGGATCTAACATGTAATTAGGAATTAGGTCGATGCTTTCTGGAGCAGTATAGTCCGTTTATTAATGCAAATCTATTCATCAGTTCAAAACCAGCGTTATTTATGGGTCAAAGACAGATAGAGGAATATCAATCAAAAGTAGGAACTGTCCCTCCAAAATTTAGAGCACAAATAACTGAATACAAATGAAAGAATACACACAGTTACAGCACATAAGGATTCTTTAGAACATTCACATTTTTGACTGCTGTTTCCATATTTGCTATACTTTAAAAAAATAAAAAAGAATGGTTTTTTTCTGTGTTTTAGTGCACACACGTTGTTGTCAATAATCCTTCCATACTAAACAGTACCCAGCAGAAGAAAATAGAGCAATACTTAATCTCTGTAGTGAATCCTGACTTCATATGGAAATCATTGCAAGAAGAGCAACTTATTGAGCTGGAATTTCAGGAAAGTGACAAACCATTTGAAGTCACTGTGGATCAAGGTAAAGCCATCTGTATGACCGCTGTATGCTTTTTGCTGATTTGGTGCCATTAAAAAGCCCATCCATTATTTGAAAGTATAATGACATTTTGACAATCTAAATTTATGTTCGACTTAAGGTATTTCACTTTATGTTACAAACTAATGAAAATATGTATAACATTATGATCAGTCTGACCTCTGGGACTCCTGTCGATCCTGAGAATAAGGGTATGTTCACACGACCTCTTTTCAGACGTAATGGAGGCGTTTTACGCCTCGAATTACGCCTGAAAAGACGGCTCCAATACGTCGGCAAACATCTGCTCATTGCTTGCAATGGGTCTCACGATGTTCTGTGCAGACGAGCTGTCATTTTACGCGTTGCTGTCAAAATACGGCGCGTAAAATGACAGCTCGTCAAAAGAAGTGCAGGACACTTCGTGGGACGTTTTTGGAGCCGTTTTCTCATAGACTATTGAAAACAGCTCCAAAAACGGCCGTAGAAAAGGCAGCGGAAAACAGGAGTTGCTAAAAAACGTCTGAAAATCAGGAGCTGTTTTCAGACGTCTTTTGCTAAGTGTGTGAACATACCCTAAAGGTTCAAGGTCCTTCTGCTTTATGTCTAGTGGGGAGAGGGCAGTTCTTTTGTGCAACAGCACCACAGCTCCATTCAGGTGATAAGGGATTTGCTGCAGCTTACTGCACAGCGGATAGACATGAGCGCTGATGTGCATCGAAAAACTGTGAACGCTCCCGAGTACATAAGGGTTTACATAGTTACATAGTTGATAAGGTTGAAAAAGACACAGATCCATCAAGTCTAACCTATGGTGCTACCGTGTTAATCCAGAGGAAGGCAAAATCCCCAAGAGGTTCATACTAATTGCCTCATTAGGGGAAAAATTCCTCCCTGACTCCAAATATGACAATCAGAAGTAATCCCTGGATCAATGTCACATTTCCAGAATCTAGTACTCATAACCTGTAATATTATATTTTTAAAGAAAGACATCAGGACCCTCCTTGAACTTATTCAAAGAATTAAACACCAAAACATCCTGTGACAGGGAGTTCAATAGTCGCACTGCTCTTACAGTAAAAAATCCCCATCTGTGATGATGGTGAAATATTTTCTCCTCTAGACGTAGAGGATGCCCCCTTGTTACAGGCCTAAAAAGATCATTAGAAGGATCTCTCTACTGTCCAATTATATATTTGTACATTGTAATTAGATCGCCCCTAAGCCGTGTTTTTTCTAAACTGAATAGCCCCAAGTTTGTTAACCTTTCTTGGTACCGAAATCCACCCATTCCCTTAATTGCATCGGTCGCCCTTCTTTGCATCCGTTCTTATTCAGCCATGTCTTTCTTATACACAGGTGCCCAAAATTGTACATAATATCCCATGTGCAGTCTGACTAGTGATTTGTATAGAGGCAAGACTGTGTCCTTGTCATGAGCATCTATACCTCTTTTGATGCATCCCATGATTTTATTTGCCTTGGCAGCAGCTACCTGGCACTGGTTGCTAAAGGTAAACGTACTGTCCCCTAATATCCCCAAATCTTTTTCAGTAGCAGTTTTACCCAGTGTTTTACCATTTAATGCATAATTGTAAAATTTGTTTCCTTGGACCTTACATTTATCGACATTAAACTTAACTTGCCATTTTTCTGCCCAAACCTCCAGCTTCCCCAAATCCCTCTGTAGTATTACATTATCCTCCTCTGTGTTGATTACTTTACAGAGCTCAATATCCTCTGCAAATACTGAAATTATACTCTGTAAACCCTCTACAAGGTCAATAATGAACATATTAAAAAGAAGAGGGCCCAATACTGACCCATGTGGAACCTCACGAAAATAATTTATCCCCTATCCACAGCAGGTGTGGCTGCCAAGACACCCAGAAAACAACTGATTTTGTGGGATAGGATAATCCACTTAATTAGTGCTGCAGCCTCTTCATTCTAAGGACAGTCCCGGTAGGTACCAGTGGTCAGTCAATTGATCAGGAAGCAATGACATTTTTGGACTGGCTTCACACATAGCATTTTGCTGTGTTCTTATGCAAAACAGCCTCTTCATCATCTACCATCGTGGTAGATGATAAACAGTCTGTTTTGTTTGGAGCGTGCCATTATATGCCCAAAACCCCTGAGGACACTGCATTTGCAGCGATACATGTCAGGACGGCTATATTAATCCTATTTTAGAGCAATGTTAACAGCTGACCTTTACTATTGACTACAGTTAGTACCTTTACTTAGTGATAGCTGATCTATACTATTGACTACAGCTAGCACTTTTACTCAGTTCTTATGATTTGCATTGGGTTATTCCTATCTCTTGTATGGCATAGGAACTTTGATACTAATACTATTACTGGTCGGCACACATTGTAGTTTTAAATTCTATGTTGTTTGTCCCTACTTGATTTAAATAAAGGTATTTTTTACAATTTAACTATTCTACTAGGTAGCAAGTAGTTGGGAAAAAACAGGTTTCTATTGCCTCTGGCAATTTTTCTATATATTCTTCGTTTTTTTACCTGCCAACTACTAGGGTCTTTTTCTATTTTTGTGTTAAGCAAACAAAGGAGTGGACACAAAAGAAAAAGATGCATCTGTCTTTTATTTATACCCTTTCTTCCTTTTGGATCCATTTCTGACTTTGGATAAAAAAAAAACTGAGCCAAAAACTGCCCAAAAAACCAGCATCAAAACATGTGTGATCCTGGCCTAATGCTAGCGTTTTTAGAAGCATTTTTTCATGCAGTTTAAAATGCCAGAAAATATCTATGTGCGCAGGAAGCCAAATGGTCAATATCGTCAAGCTGGTCACAGTAGCTACAGTAGATGGCTTTAAAAAAGGCTTAGATAATTTTCTAGAACGAAAAAATATCAGCTCCTATGTCAATGTGTAGACATTTTGTTTAATTAACTGGTTGCCGACACAGGACGAGAATGCTCATCCTGAGCGGTGGGTACTTTGCGCATTAGGACGAGCGGGTGGCGATTGTTGCTATGGCAACCAGGAAGCCGGTACTAGGCTTCCTGGTTGCCAAGGTACGGTAGCCTATTAGGTCCTGCCCGAGGCAGGACCTAATACGCTAACTGTCAAATGAAGAATGACAGTTGCGATGCACTGCACTACATAAGTAGTGCAGTGCATCGTACCGGGGATCAGAAGACCAGATCTTCATGTCCCCAGGTCAGTGTAAAAGAAAAAGTAAAAAATGTGAAAGAAAAATAAATAAATAAAAGTTAATAAATAATAAATAAATAATAAAAACAACACTTGCCCTGTTTCCCTGATCAACTCCTTTATTATTAGAAAAAAAATGAAAATATGAAAAAAAACTATACCTAATAGGTATCGCCGCATTCGGAACGGCCTGATCTATAAAAATATCGCATTATTTTTACCGCACGGTGAACACCGTAAAAATTTTTAATAAAAAACTATGACAGCATTTTATTTTTTGGTTATCTTGTCTCAAAATTTTTTTTATAAAAAGTAATCAAAAAGTTGCAAGTAACGCAAAATGGTACCAATAGAAACTACAGTTCTTCATGCATAAAACAAGCCCTCCCGCAGCGATATCAACGAAAAAATAAAAAAGTTATGGCTGTCAGAAATGGCGACACTAAAACATGATTTTTTTTAGAAAAGTGTATTTTTATTGTGGGAGCGTAGTGAAACGTAAAAAAATGAAATAAATTTGGTGTCGCTGTAATCGTATCGCCTCGCAGAATAAAGTTAACATGTTGTTTATACTGCACGGTGAACACTGTCAAAAAAAACAAAAAAGAAACGTGCTGGAATGGCTGTTTTTTGGTTTCCTCATCTCCCAAAAAATGGAATAAATAGTGATAAAAAAAATCGCATGTACCCCAAAATGGAACCAATAAAAATTACAGCTCGTTCCACAAAAAAAGCACCCTCACACAGCTCCGTCACCGGAAAAATAACACGTTATGACTCTCAAAACGCAATGATGCAAAATGATTCTAAATGACGGCCCAGACTCATTTTTAGGTCCAGTAGAATTTCACTAAATATCCCACATCGTCATTTGGTGGACCCCACAGGTGGACCCTGTAGATGCAGCGGAGATGAGGAAATTTTAGGGCCTTGTGCGGCTTATAGGGCTAGTGAAGAAGTCAAAGATTAGGCAATACTGGAGTGCAGATATTTTGTATAATACCCAATAAACCCTGCCTGTGTATAAAGGATTGGTTCAAAGCGACCACACCAATCCATGGATTATTCATTCTCCCCATTATTACATCATCCTATTATGACCTGTTGCACTCCGCCCAGTTTACATATACCCTGATGTACTCCGCACAGATTACATATACCCTGTTGCACTCCGCCCAGCTTACATATACCCTGATGTACTCCGCCCAGCTTACATATAGCCTGATGTACCCGCACATATTACATATACCCTGATGTACTCCGCACAGCTTACGTATAGCCTGATGTACCCGCACATATTACATATAGCCTGATGTGCTCCGCACAGCTTACATATAGCCTGATGTACCCGCACATATTACATATACCCTGATGTACTCCGCCCAGCTTACATATACCCTGATGTACTCCGCACAGCTTACATATAGCCTGATGTACCCGCGCATATTACATATACCCTGATGTACTCCACAGTTTACATATATCCTGATGTACTCCACCCAGCTTACATATACCCTGATGTACTCCGCCCAGCTTACATATACCCTTGATGTACTCCGCCCAGCTCACATATGCCCCTACATTATAAGCTGATATACCACTAATACTCCAAGCAAAATCTGCGCTTCAAAAGCCAAATGGTGGTCCAACTGAGCCTGGCAGTGTACCCAAACGGCAATTTATGACCACATATGGGGTATTCTGGAGAACCCGCTTAACAATTTATGGGATGTGTGTCTACGGTGGTACAAGCTGGGCACAACACATTGGGCACTGAAATGGCATATTTGTTGAAAACAGCCATTTTCAATCTGCAACATCTATTGTTTACTAATTTTTGCAAAACACTTGTGCGGTCAAAATGCTCACTACACCCCTAGATCAATTCTTTGAGGGATCTAGTTTTCAAAATGTGGTAATTTTTCGGGGGGTACCACTGTACAGGTACTATAGCTCAATGCAACATGGTGTCAAAAAACAAATCTTATAAAATCTCCACTCCAAATACTAAATGGCGCGCGCTCCTTCCCTTTAGAGCCTTGCTGTGTGTCCAAATAGCAGTTTATGACCACGTGTGGGGTATTTCCCTACTCTGAAGAAGTTGCTTTACAAATGTTACGGTGCTTTTTCTCCTTTATTTGTTGAGAAAATGAAAATTTTTTAACTAATGCTACGTCTTATTGGAAAATAATGTAATTTTTCATTTTCACTGCCCATTTCTAATAAAATCTATGAGACACCTGTGGGGTCAAAATGCTCACTACACCCCTAGATGAATTCCTCAATGGGTGTAGTTTGCCAGATGGAGTCACTTTTGGGTAGCTTCCACTGTACTGCTACCTAAGGGGCTTTGCAAAAGCGACATGGCGCAGAAAAACCAATCCAGCAAAATCTCCTCTCCAAAAGCCAAATGGCGCTCCTTCCCTTCTGAGCCCTGATGTGTATTCATACAGTACTTTATTACCACATATGGTGTATTTCCGTACTCTGGAGAAGTTGCTTTACAAATGTTACGGTGATTTTTCTCCTTTATTTGATGAGAAAATGAAACATTTTTACCTAAAGCTACGTCTTAGTGGAAAAAAATGACATTTTTCATGTTTACTGCCCAATTCTAATGAAATCTATGAAACACCTGGGGGGTCAAAATGCTCACTACACCCCTAGTTGAATTCCTCAAGGGGTGTAGTTTCCTAAATGGAGTCACTTTTGGGGGGTTTCCACTGTACTGGTACCTTAGGAGCTTTACAAATGCGACATGGTGCCGAGAAATCAAACCAGCAAAATCTGTACTTCAAAAGCTAAATGGCGTGCCTTCCCTTCTGAGTCCTGCCGCTACCCCAAACAGCCGTTTATGACCACATGTTGGGTATTTCCGTACTCTGGAGAAGTTGCTTTACAAATGTTGGGGTGCTTTTCATCATTTATTTGTTGAAAAAATTAAAAATTTTGAGGTAAAGCTACATGGTATTGGAAAATAATGTAATTTTTCATTTTCACTGCCCAATTCTAATGAAATCTATGAAACACCTGTGGGGTCAAAATGCTCACTACACCCCTAGATGAATTCCTCAAGGCGTGTAGTTTCCGAAATGGGGTATTTTTTGGGGTGCATCTTTTGTTTCGGCACCACAATGACATGGTGCTTGAAATATAATCTAACCTGACATGGTGCCTGAAATATAATCTAAGAAAAGGAAGGCCCTAAAATCCACTAGGTACGCCTTTGCTTCTGAGGCCAGTATTTCAGTCCAGTAGCGCACTAGGGCCACATGTGGAATATTTCTAAAAACTGCAGAATCAGGGCAATAAATATTCAATTGTGCTTCTCCGGTAAAAACCTTCAGTATTACAGGAAAAATGGATTAAAATGGAATTTCTGCAAAAAAAATGACATTTGTAAATTTCCCCGCTACTTTGCTTTAATTCCTGTGAAACGCCTAAAGAGTTAAAAAAAACTTTCTGAATGCTGTTTTGAATACTTTGAGGGGTGCAGTTTTTAAAGTGGGGTGATTTGTGGGGGTTTCTAATATATAAGGCCCTCAAAGCCACTTGACAACTGAACTGTTCCCTAAAAAAATGGTTTTTTGACATTTTCTTGAAAATGTGAGAAATTGCTGCTAAACTTATAAGCCTTGTAACGTCTTAGAAAAATAAAAGCATGTTCAAAAAATTATGCCAATCTAAAGTAGACATATTGGAAAAGTTAGCTAGTAACTATTTTGTGTGGTATAACTATCTGTCTTACAAGCAGATACATTTGAATTTAGAAAATTTTGGTGTTTTTCACACAAAAATATTGAATATATCGACCAAATTTTTTCACTAACATAAAGTACAATATGTCACGCGTTATTACCACATAAAGTAACACACGTCAGATTTAAAAAATGAGGCTCTGTCATTTGGTCCAAAAGTGGCTCAGTCCTGAAGGGGTTAAGGGGTTAATCCCTTCTTTTTTCCCATCTCTTGGTTGAACTTGATGGACATGTGTGTTTTTTTTCAACTCTACTAACTATGTAACTATGTCAACAACAAAGGTTTGCTTTCTGCTGGTGGCAGGCATCGCAGGGTTTTATTCTATTCCAAATTTTCCAATGAGGAACTGTAATAAATTGAAGGGGTTACATTGTTAACAATTTAATAAAAGGCCATTGCTCAGTTTTGAGTGGAATTGTTCTATAACAAAGCCTAGTCAATGCTCCATATCTTCTACAATTCTGCTTGTATTGGTGGATTCTAAAAAATAAAAAAAAAATAGCTGATGTTACACTACTTTTTTTTAGATAACACCTTTTTCTTGAAAATCTATTATCCAAAAGCCGAATATTAAAGCCAATAACAGAAAAATTCACATTATTCCTAGTTGTGGTGCACCAGTATCTCCCCTTGTGCATTATGAGGGTGCGCGCCCCGTTGATGAATCTGGCGTAGACAGAAAACAATGTCACGGTTTGGTTTTCTGAGACTTTTCTATGTAGAAAGCCACACCCACTTTTTAAGACCCTTGCATATGTCAGAAAAAGTAGCATACGACCTTTATTAATACAGCATTTGACCTGGACACCATATTTTTCTATGCATTTAAATACATTGTTTTCATAAGATACAAAACTTTAAAAAATTATTATAATCAATGAAACGCTAATCCTGTAACACATACACAAAACGCTAATCCTGTAACACGTTTACTTGGTCTTCAAAATATTTATATCGAGAAGTAGATTTGTGAAGATTTCAGTAAAACGGCGGAAACTACTATTGAAATATCAATTAAAATTATTTTGTCTTCATTTAATTTGCTTTTTTTTTTTTTTTTCAGAGGAAAAGAAAAAACAATTTCTTAACAAATTTATAGCTGTAAACAAGAAAGAAACACTGGAAAGGTATTAATAGATATTTATTGCATTTCTTCCCACCCTTTGTGTCACAAGCCCTGTAAATAGCATTCCCCTCTTCCTGCACAGGCTCCTCTCTGCTCTCTTGTCACTTGTAATTGTCTGAGTATGGCATGAGTGAAGTGACTGTTACAGAACCTGCATGTCCTGCATTCTGCTTAGATTAGAAAAATAACACAGTTTATTCCTTTTCAAATCTTATAGTCCAAGAAGGAGCCCATTGAACTGAGAGATCCCCTTCATGTTTATATTACAGCTATACGGGCAGGGGCGTAGCTAGAGGCTCATGGGCCCTGATGCAAAAGTTCCTATTGGGCCCCCCCGCAAACTTCCCATGGCCGACGGTCCGCAGCTTTCAGCTGCATCACTGGGTCTCCTAAGTGACCCAACAATGCAGCACTAGCAGCCAGGGGCGTCACTAAGGACTTAAAATGTCAGGGGAAATCGCAGCAAATACATATGTGTCCGCCCAAAAAAAATGTGTGTGTGTGTATAGGAGACAACATATCTATAACACTATGACTCTATCAACTATGGATAGGATTAGATACATTGGCTCAGCAGACAGTATCACACATGACAGGATTAGATACAGTGGCCCAGCAGACAGTATCACACATGATAGGATTAGGTACAGTGGCCCAGCAGACAGTATCACACATGATAGGATTAGATACAGTGGCTCCGCAGACAGTATCACACATGACAGGATTAGATACAGTGGCCCAGCAGACAGTATCACACATGATAGGATTAGGTACAGTGGCCCAGCAGACAGTATCACACATGATAGGATTAGATACAGTGGCTCAGCAGACAGTATAACACATGATAGGATTAGATACACAGCTCAGCAGACAGTATCACACATGATGGGATTAGATACAGTAGCTCAGCAGACAGTATCACACATGAGAGGATTAGATACAGTGGCTCAGCAGACAGTATCACACATGATAGGATTAGATATAAGGCCCAGCAGACAGTATCACACATGATAGGATTAGTTACACTGGCTCAGCAGACTGTATCACACATGATAGGATTAGATATAAGGCCCAACAGACGGTTTCACACATGATGGGATTAGATACACAGCTCAGCAGACATTATCACACATGATAGGATTAGATACAGTGGCTCAGCAGACAGTATCACACATGATAGGATTAGATAAACAGCTCAGTAGACAGTATCACACATTATTGGATTAGATATAGGGCCCAGGAAGACAGTATCACACATGATCGGATTAGATATAGGGCCCAGCAGACAGTATCACACATGATCGGATTAGATACAGTGGCTCAGCAGACCGTATCACACATGATCAGATTAGATATAGGGCCCAGCTCGATGACATTGCGGCTCCGGCGCTGGACCCAGGAAAGGTAAGAATAATCATTTTGCTTCTTTATGCGTTACTAATTATTTTTCTGTGTTTGTGTTTTTTTAAAAGTTCGGTTGTTGGACTACTTCGGATACGAGGACTACTTCAATGACAGCGTTTTTTTATTCTCAATAAAATGGTTAATCGGGGTTGTGTTTTTCTATTTCAATAAAATATTTTTTCTATGTCCTTGTATTTTTTTTAACTTTATTATTACCGCCTTAATAATGGCCGCTGGCTGATTGACAACCTCCATTACTAAGGCCGCCCCGGTGGCCGACCATCACTACAGATGGTCAGGTACTGGATCATTCCCGACTCTTCCCAGCACCCCTGGTGGCGGTGGGTACCGGGGTAATAAAGGGGGTTAGTGTTAGCCTCTGCACCGGCTAACACTAAGCCCCGCCTTAGCAATGGATGCTGTCAATCAGCCGGCGGCCATTACTAAGGCGCTAGTAATATAGTTTAAAAAAAACCACAAAGACATAGAAAAAATATTTTATTGAAATAAAAAAAAAAACACACAGCCCTCATTAACCATTTTATTGATAATAAAAAAAGCCGTAATCAAAGTAGTCCTGGAATCCGACGTAGTCCAACGACCGAACCTGTAAGAAAACACACAAAAAACGATTAGTAACACATGTGTTAGACTTAGATACAGGGCCCATGTGTGATACTGTCTGTGGGACCCTGTATCTAAGCCTACCACAAGGTAGGCTTATTAGATAAAGGGTCAAGCAGACAGTAATCTTATACAGTATAAGATTACTGTGTGCTGGGGCCCTGTATCTAAACCTACCATGTGGTAGGCTTATATACAGGGCCCATCAGACAGGATCACACATGGGCCATGTATCTAAGCCTACCATGTGATTGGCTTAGATACAGGGCCCAACAGGCAGCATCACACAATCTGTGATCCTGTCTCATGGGCCCTCTAAGCCTGCTACATCGGAGGCTTAAAGGGGTTGTACAGTCCCTAAACATTGATGGCCTATCCTCAGGATAGGCCATCAATAGCTGATGTGTCGGGGTCCGGCTCCCGGGAGCCGGCCAATCAGCTGTTTTGAAGGGGCCACAGCACTCGTACGAGAGCTGCTTCCTCTTCATTTCCCCTACTCGCTCACACTGTGAATCGCCGACACGGATTCAAAGTGTGAGCAAGTGACCGGAATGAAGGGGGAAGCAGCTGTTGTACGAGTGCTGCGGCCCCTTCACAACAGCTAAATGGCCGGCTCCCGGGAGTCGGACCCCGCCAATCAGCTTCAGCAGACAGGGATATTAATCTTACCCTCCTCTTCAGCCGCGGCGGAAGTTATGTCCTGACTCTATCCGGGATCACGCTGTTGTGCGCGGCGCATAGCGCACAGCGCTGTGACGTCAGGACCTCCGGAACCAGGAAGGTAAGTACTGTCAGTTACTATAGTAACAGGGGCCCGCGACCCGAGTTACTATAGTAACTTTATTGATGTGGTGAGGGGGGCCGCGGGCCCCCTGGCTTCGGGGCCCGTTCGCAACTGCGACCCCTATAGCTACGCCATTCTATACAGGACTCTCTTGAGAGTGGTAGGGTTAGTAAAAAGCAGACAAGCAAGCTGACTCTCCCACAGAATTAGAACAGCAGCTTACAAGATGGACTCTCTTAAAAGACTCGCCACAGCATCTCAATGAGATTTCAGTCAGGAATTTGACTCAGGCACTCCAAAACATTAATTTTGTTTCTTTTGAGCCATTCAGAGGTGGACCTGCAAGTTTATGGAATTGCTAGAGCAATTCCCCAAAGGCAGCTGGAGACAGTCTGGCTCAAGTGTACAGGTAAATCAGCTAACTCAAGTCCGTCACCACTCTGGTCAGCAGAGTCTAAGGCTACTCTATCATCTTCACCAGAGCCCGCCGCAAGGCAGGTTGAATTTGGCTGCATAGAACCCAGGTTGCTTTTTACAGAATAAGGCATTTAACAGGAGGTGCACATGCAGACAATACCAGAACGGATAACCAGAAAAGCCACAGGGGTAATCAACAAGCAGAGTTCAAAACCAGGAGATACTAAAAGTCCAAATCGCAAAACAGAATAATACCAGGAGTTGCAGAGGTCAAAACCAGCTGAGAGCAGAATATCCAAATCAGTGAGCAGAGGGTAAATCCAAAGACAAGCCGAAGTCCAATTCCAAGAGTCCAAATAGTCAAGGTGATTCAAGGTGTTAACAGGAGCTTGGTCAGACACAAGAAATGGGAAAACTGAACCGATTCGAATACTCCAATCTTAGCCCTGATGGGTTGCAGGCAGAGAAATGAGATTGTCTCTGCATCTCAAACCAGGGCCACCCAGTAGCTTTGCTAGGAGTCATGACAACCTTAAAGTGACGGACGTTTCCGAACAGGGACATTGTGATTCATGATTTTCTGATAGAGAGCCGAATTCATGGTTCCATCAATTATGACTACTCGTCCAGGTCCTGCAGAAGCCAAGTAGCCCCAGACCATCACCCTACCACCACCATATTTGGCTGTTGGTATGATGTTCTTTTGGTGGAATGTGGTGTTTGCTTTACACCAGATATAATAAGATCTATGTCTTCCAAAAAGTTCCACCTCATAAGTCCACAGAATATTATCCCAAATGACTCTTGGGTGTCATTTAGATTTTCTTTGGCAAATGTGAGAAGAGCCTTTCTTTTCTTTCTGGTCATCAGTGGTTTGAGCCTTGCAACTTATCCATGGATACCATTTTTTGCACAGTGTCTTTCTAATAGTGGCATCATGTACATTGACCTAAACTGAGGCAAGTGAGGCCTGCAGTTCTTTATATGTTGATCTGGGTTCTTTTGTGACCTCCTGGATGAGTCCTTGATCCGCTCTTGGCTCTAGGATGGCCAATCCTGGGAAGGTTCACCACTGTTCCAAGTTTTCTCCATTTGGATAATGACTCTTGTCACGATCCGTGGGTATGTGGACCCACTGGTCTGCACCTCCGTAGCGGAGAAGCAGGTGGCCAAACAACAGTCTATACAATGTCCTAATACAAGAGTACCTGTAATAATCCAGACAGTAGCAGAGGATTAAGCACAGATGAAACTTTAAGGTAGATGACACCACACGTGGCGGATGATATCAGGCATGGCAGATGACATCAGACATGGTGTATGACAGCAGACGTGACAGATGGCACAACACGACTCCAACACTCGATAAGGCTCAGGAACAAACACAGCACGGGATACAGAATACAGGTAGCAGGACACGTGAACACTGGGAACAGGATAACACTAAGGGACCATTTGCTAAGACTAACATGGGAATACACAACAACGCTCAGGCAAGGAGTGAAAGGTAAGAGAGACTTTTTATAGTCCAGGGTGATCATGGGCTAATTAGTAATGTTTTTAATGTGCGCGCGCTCTGCCTTTAGGTCCGGCCGCACGCGCCCTAGAGAACACTGCAGGGCGGAGAGGAACACAGTGCCGGCATCTCCTAGGAGGGCGATGCCGGCCTGAACTAGGAAGTCTGCGGTCACCGCCGTCAAGGGGTGAGCAGGGACGACGGACCGCGGAGGTTACTGTAGTCCCTCTTACGCCCCTCTTCTTGGATCAAGAGCGTGAGGAATTTTTTAATGAGGGTAGGGGCACTAAGGTTCTCTTCTGGCTCCCAGGACCTCTCCTCAGAACCAAAACTTCTCCAGTCCACCAAATAAAAAGTATTTCCTCCTACTTTCTTGTAGTCCAGGATCTCCTTTACTTCGAACACATCAGAAGAACCTTCTGGGAGCAACTGCAGGACTAGGAGTTTTACTGTAGCGGTTCAGAACCACAGGTTTCAAGAGAGACACATGAAAGGAGTTGGGGATTCTGAGAGTAGAATGCAGCCAAAGTTTATAGGAGACAGGGTTTATCTGTTGCAGCATTTCAAAGGTCAGAGGAACGTGGGAGCAAAATTATACGAGGGTACCTCCAGGCGAATATTCCTTGATGACAGTCAGACTTTGGTACCAGGAAGAAACTGAGACGGCTCTCTTCTTTGTGCATCCGCTTTTCGCTTCATATGTTCGTCTGCCAGCAGAATAGAGGACCGGGTGTGCTGCCAGATTGTAGCGTCCATTGCCACGGACCGTCGGGATTACTCACCCCCCCGGCGGCCGCAGCCATGGATCTGTGAGAGCTGGCCCACATTTCCTCCCCAGGTGACACCAGCGCTCACTTCCGCTGTGTCCGCGCACATGGGAATTATCATTAATTAGCCCATGATCACCCTGGACTATAAGAAGGGCCCTGACCCTTTGCCCATTGCCTGAGGGTTGTTGTGTTTTCCTATGTTAGTCTTGCAAATGGTCCCTTACTGTTATCCTGTTGCCGTTGTTCACGTGCCCTGCTACCTGTACCCTTTATTCCGTGCGATTTGTTCCTGTGCCTTAAACCTGTTGGAGTCGTGTTGTGCCACCGGTTCCGCCTGCTGTGTTACACCACATCTGGTGTCTTCTGTCAAGGTCCCATCTGTGCCTAGCCGTTGCTACTGTCTGAACCACTACAGGTACCCTTGTGCTTGGACTATTTATATATTGACTTGGTACTTTGTTAGCCAGGTGCTATCCCACTACAGCGGTACGGCCCAGTCGGTCCACATACCCACAGATCGTGACGGTACGTTCAGGCCATGGACCCCGCTGGTCAACCCAAGACCATGACGACGTCACAAGCCTTCCAGGCAGACGTGCGAGACCTTCGGTCAAGCCAAGACCAACTTCTCCTGGCAGTGAACTCCATTACACAGCAACTAGATGCGCAAGCTGCAGCCATCAGGGCACCTGCTCCTGTCCCTCCGTCTGTTCCTCCTATTACACCTGGCAGTACCAGTACCGACTCCCGATTCTTGCTGCCACTACCTTCAATGGAGGCCCGAGTACCTGCATGGGTTTTTTGAACCAGTGCCAGATCCACTTCAGCCTACATGCCAAAGCATTTCCGTCTGGTGGTGCAAGGATCGCTTTCATCATCTCACTCCTTACTGCCAAGGACCTAGCATTGGCGAATCCTATCTGGGAACGTCCGGGAGCAGAAACCCGTGACTTCCAGTGTTTCCTACAGACTTTCCGCTCTGTATTTGAGTGACCTGGGTGAATCTCATCTGCTGCTGCATCTTTGCTGACCCTTCGCCAGGGAGACACCTCCATGGGCGAGCATGCCATTCAGTTTCACACCCTGGCGGCAGGGCTGTCCTGGAACAATGAGGCCTTGGTGGAGACATTCTGGCAGGGACTGTCTTCCGAGATTAAAGACGAGCTTGCCGCTCGTGATCTGCCACCGACCATGGATGACCTCATTCTTCTCACCACCCGGATTGACATGAGGATCCGGGAGCGATCCCAAAAGGTTTGTTGGGAGAGAAGACTTCCCAGGCTGGCTCCTACTTTCCAGAAATCCCTGTTGCCCTCACCAGTTGTTCCACCAGAAGAGCCTATGCAGGTGGACCGGTTCAAATTATTCGTCCAGGAGAAACAACGCAGACGCACTTCGGGACTTTGTCTGTATTGCGGCCTCGGAGGCCATGTTGTGTGTTTGTGCCCTCAGAAGCCAAAGAACTCCAAATGCCTAGGATTGGTTGGATAGACAACCCTAGGCGATACAGCGCTGAATAAAAAACTCTTTAAAACTATCCATCCCCGTGACCAGCGAAAAGACGCACCAGGTATCTGCCTATCTGGACTCTGGATCCGCAGCTAATTTCATCCAAAGGACCTAGTAGATCTTCTCCGGTGCCCACAGTCCCTCTGGACAGGTCTTGGCTGTTGCCTCAGTGAATGGACTGCCTCTGCTCGATCCAATTGTATCTGAGACCAAACCGCAGAAGCTCCAAGTTGGAGCCCTCCATTCGGAGCTAATTTCGTGACTTGCCCTGCCCAAAGCCGTCAACCCTGTGCTGCTGGGCCTGCCTTGGCTTCGACTACATGCCCCAGTCCTGGAATGGAATTCCGGAGAGGTTCTCCAATGGGGCTGTAAGTGTCTCAATCGCTGTCTGTTGCAGATCCATCCGGCCCAGCCTTCTCTGCCTCAGTCGTTCACTGGATTACCTCCTCATTACTCTCAGTTTGCGGATATCTTCAGCAAGAAGGAGGCTGAGACGCTGCCCACACCCCGGGGCTTATGACTGCCCTATTCAACTGGTTCCTAATACGTCCCCTCCTCGTGGACCGGTATACCCTCTCTCCTTGCCAAAGACTCAGTCTATGTCGGCCTATATCAAGGAGAACCTGGAGAGGGATTTCATATAAAAATCCTCCTTCCCGGCCAGGGCCAGGTTCTTCTTTGTCAAGAAGAAAGACGGATCTCTTCAGCCTTGCATTGACTACCGGGGCCTCAATCAAATCACGGTCAAGAACAAATATCCGTTGCCACTAATTTCCGAACTATTTGACCGCAGACATGGAGCCAAGATTTTCTTTAAACTAGACCTGCGTGGGGCTTACAACTTGATCCGTATCCGCCGTGGTGACGAATGGAAGACGGCATTCAACACCTGAGACGGGCACTATGAATACCTGGTAATGCCCTTTGGTGTGTGTAACGCTCCCGCGGCCTTCCAACAGTTCGTCACTGACATCTTCCGAGATCTCCTCTATGTTTGTGTTGTGGTCTATCTCGATGACAATTTGATTTTTTTCTCCAGATCCAACGACTCATCGGAGACATGTCCGTCAAGTTCTGCTGCGATTAAGGGAGAATCGCCTGTATGCCAAGCTGGAGAAGTGTGTGTTTGAGAAGAATTCTCTACCCTTCCTGGGCTACATCATCTCGGATCAAGGCCTCAAGATGGATCCTGAGAAGGTAATGTCCATCCTGGAATGGCCAGGTCCTCAAGGCTTGAGGTCCATACATTGTTTTTTTGGGATTCACCAACTTCTACCGGCAGTTTATCCCAAACTTCTCTTCACTGACAGCTTCCATCTCTACCCTCACCAAAAATGGTGTTAACACCAAGGTGTGTACTCCAGAAGCAGAATCTGCATTTAATAGCCTTAAGAGTGCCTTTACGTCAGCCTCAACCCTCCATCACCCTGATATATATCGACAGTTTTAGTTGGAGGTGGAAGCCTCCTCTGTTGGTGCAGGTGCACTTCTGTTCCAGAGAGGTTCCAAAGGGAAGGCAGTGGTATGTGGCTATTATTTTAGACTTTTTTCTCCCGCAGAGCACAATTACTCTATTGATGATCTGGAGTTACTGGCCATCAAATTGACTCCGAAGGAGTGGAGACATCTACTAGAGGGCGCAGCCATCCTGATATATACCGACCACAAGAATCTCACCTATCTCCATTCGACCCAACGGCTGAACCTCCGTCAAGCCAGGTGGTCGCTGTTCTTCGCCCGGTTCCAGTTTGTGCTCCACTACCGTCCTGCTAACAAAAATGTGAGGGTCGATGCCTTGCCCAGGTGTCGTTGATCTGTCCTGTATTATTTCTGTAAATCCTCTGCAAGTTAGAGACATTCCTCCGGGGAGGACTTTTGTGCGCCTGGCAGACAGGAGGAGAATCCTTCGCTGGGGGCACAGATCCTAACTGGCTGGGCACGCTGGTGCTAGTAAAACCCGAGATCTGATTGCCCATCATTTCTGGTGGCCCACGCTGCCCAAAGATATTGTGGACTTTGTATTGTCCCGCACTGTGTGCGCTGCCAACGAGGTTGCTCACTCCAAGCCTGCTGGTCTGGACCAACCTCTGCCTATGCCCAATGCTCCCTGACAGCATATAGCAATGGACTTTGTCACAGACCTTCCTTCCTCTGCTGGATGCAATACGGTCTGCGTAGTGGTGGACCGGTTCTCGAAAATGGCTCATTTTGTTCGGCTGACCGGCCTACCTTCTGCTTCTCGACTGGCTAACCTATTCATCCAACACATCTTCCGCTTGCATGGCTTGCCTCTTCATATCGTGTCTGATCGGGGGTTCAGTTTACCTCGAAATTCCAGAGAGCCCTCCTAGATGTGAAAACTCCTAGATGTGAAGTTGGATGTGAAGTTGGAGATTTACTCAGCCTACCATCCCCAGTCCAATGGTCAAGTCGAGAGGATTAACCAAATCATGGAGAATTATCTACGGCACTTCATCTCCATGCAGCATGATGACTGGGTACAGCTTCTTCCTTGGGCCGAGTTCTCATACAACAACCACACAAGTGAGTCCACTGCTTCTACACCGTTCTTCATAGTCTATGGCCAACATCCACAAATTCCTCTTCCTGTTTCAGCTACGTCCCAGGTGCCCGCAGCTGACTCTGCATTCAGGGACTTTCTACAGATCTGGCAGCGGTCCACTATTCTGCTGGTAGTCGACCACATGAAGCGAAAGGCGGATACTAGAAGAAGAGAGCTGCCCCTGTATTCACCAGGTACCAAAGTCTGGCTGTCCTCAAGGAATATCCGTTTAAAGGTACCTTCGTACAAGTTTGCTCCCAGGTGCCTCGGGCCTTTTGAAATCCTACATCAAATCAACCCTGTCTCCTACAAGCTTCGGCTGCCTCCTACCCTTAGAATCACCAACTCCTTTCATATGTCCCTCCTGAAGCCTGTAGTCCTCAACCGCTACACAAAAACGCATAGCTCTGCAGTTGCTCCCAGCTGTTCTTCCGATGTATTTGAGGTTAAGGAGATCCTGGACTTAAAAAAAAGTAAGAGGAACTTTTTATTTTTGGTGGATTGGAAAAGGTTTGGTCCAGAGGAGAGGTCCTGGGAGCCAGAAGAGAACCTCAATGTCCCTGCCCTCATTAAGAAGTTCCTCTCTCGGTCTGGCCCCAAGAAGAGGGGGTGTAAAAGGGGGGATACTGTAGCTTCCATGGCTGCAGACTGTCGGAATTACTCACCCCCCAGCGGCTGCAGCCATGGATCTGTGAGCTCCGTTCTGCTCGTGCCCGGCCTTAAAGGGCCAGCGCGCACATGGGAATTATCATTAATTAGCCCATGATCTCCCTGGACTATAAGAAGGGCCCTGTCCCTTTGCTTATTGCCTAAGCATTGTTGTGTTTTCTTATGTTAGTCTTGCAAATGGTCCCTTAGTGTTATCCTGTTCCCGTTGTTCATGTGCTCTGCTACCTGTACCCTATATTCCAAGATATTTGTTCCTATGCCTTAAACCTGTTGTAGTCGTGTTGTGCCACCGGTTCCACCTGCTGTATTACACCACGTCTGGTGTCTGCTGTCAAGGTCCCATCTGTGCCTAGCGTTGCTACTGTCTGAACCACTACTGGTACCCTTGTGCTTGGACTATTTATATATTGACTTGGTACTCTGGCATGCTGCTATCCCAGTACGGCCCGGTGGGTCCACATACCCACATATCGTGACACAGATTTGTAGAAAGTCCCCAAATGCAGAGTCAGCTGCAGGTACCTGAGATGTAGCCAGAACAGGAATTCATAGATGTTGGTTGTTTACAATGTAGAACGGTGTGGAAGTAGTGGACTCACTTGTGAGGTTGTTGTATGAGAACTCGGCCCATGGAAGAAGCTGTACCCAGTCATCATGCTGCAGTGAGATGAAGTGACAAAGATAATTCTCCATGATTTGGTTAATCCTCTCGACTTGACCATTGGACTGGGGATGGTAGGCTGAGGAAGTCCAATTTCACATCCAGGAGTTTACAGAGGGCTCTCCAGAATTTTGAGGTGAACTGAACCCCTCGATCAGACACGATATGAAGAGGTAAGCCATAGAAGTGGAAGATGTGCTGAATGAAGAAATTTGCCAGTCGAGCAGCAGAAGGTAGGCCGGTCAGTGGAATAAAATGTGCCATCTTCGAGAACTGGTCCACAACCACCCAGACAGTATTGCATCCTGCTGAAGGAGGACGATCTGTGACAAAGTCCATTGCAATATGCTGCCAGGGAGCGTTAGGCACAGGCAGAGGTTGGAGCAGACCGGCAGGCTTGGAGTGAGCAACCTTGTTAGAGGCACAGACAGTGCAGGAAGAGATAAAGTTCACATTATCCTTGGGCAGCGTTGGCCACCAGAAATTACGAGCTATCAAATCTTGAGTTTCACGAACTCCAGCGTGCCCAGCCAGTTTGGAGCTGTGTCCCCCAACGAAGGATTCTCCTCCTGTCTGCCAAACAAACAAAAGTCCTCCCGGAGGGTTGTCTCTCCAACCAATCCTAGGCACTGGAGTTTTTTGGCTTCTGGGGACACAAACGCACTAAATGGCCTCCGAAGCTGCAATACAGACAGAGTCCCGAAGTGTGTCTGCGTTGTTTCTCCTGGACTGACAATTTGAGTCAGTCCACTTGCTCCTCTGGTGGAACAACTGATGAAGGCAGCAGAGATTGCTGGAAAGTAGGAGCCAGCCTATGGAATCTTCTCTCCCGGCAAACCTCTTGGGACCGTTCCCAGATCCTCATGTTAATTCGGGTGGCTAGAAGAATGAGGTCATTCTGGGTAGGTGGCAGATCTCGAGTGGCAAGCTCGTCTTTAATCCCAGAAGACAGTCCCAAGGCCTTGTTGTTTCAAGTTAGTTCTGCAACCAGGGTACGGAACTGATTGACGTACTCGCCCACAGAGATGTCTCCCTGGCGAAGGTTCAGCAGGGATGCAGCAGCAGAAGAGTCTCTTCCAGGTTCCTCAAATAATGTACGGAAAGTCCGTAAGAAACACTGTAAGTCACGGGTCTCTGGTCCTTGATCTCAAATGGGATTCGCCCATGCCAGGGCCTTGCCAGTAAGGAGAGAGACTATGAAGGCCATCCTTGCGTCATCAGAAGGGAAGGCCTTTGCATGCAGTCGGAAGTGGATCTGGCATTGGTTCAGAAATCCCCTGCAGGTCCTCGCATCTCCGTCATAGCGAGATGGTAGTGGCAGGGAGAATCTGGGGTCAGCACTGGTACTGACAGGAGGTGTAGCAGGAGGAACAGCAGGAGCAACAGGAGCTTGTGCCGTGATGACTGCAGCTTGCACATCCAGCCGATGTGCAATGGCGTTCACCGCCTGGAGGAGTTGTTCCTGTTGTGACCGAAGGTCTCGCATGTCTGCCTGCATGACTTGTGATGATGTCATGGTCTTGGGTTGACCAGTGGGGTCAATGGCCTGATCGTACTGTCACGATCCGTGGGTATGTGGACCCACTAGGCCGCACCGCTGTAGCGGAGTAGCAGCTGGCCAAACAACAGTCTATGCAAAGCCTTAGTACAAGAGAACCTGTAATAGTCCAGACAGTAACAGAGGCTTAGGTACAGATGAAACTTGATGGTAGATGTTGCCACACGTGGCGGATGATATCAGGCGTGGCAGATGACACCAGACGTGGTGTATGACAGCAGGAGCGACAGGTGGCACAACACAACTCCAACACTTGATAAGACTCGGAAACAAACACAGCACGGGATACAGGTAGCAGGGCACGGGAACACTGGAAACAGGAGAACACTAAGGGACCATTTGCTAAGACTAACATGGGAATACACTACACCACTCAGGCAAGGAGTGAAAAGGAAGAGATCTTTTTATAGTCCAGGGTGATCATGGGCTAATTAGTAATATTTTTCATGTGCGTTCGCTGGCCCTTTAAAGCCGGGAACGAGCGCGCTCCCTAAAGAACAATGCAGGGGGGAGAGGAACAGAGTGCCGGCGTCTCCTAGGAGGGAGATGCCAGCCTGAACTGGGAAGTCTACGTCGAGGGGTGAGTAAGGACAACGGACCGCGGATGTTACAACTGTCACTGTGGTTCGCTGGAGTCCCAAAGCCTTAGCAATGGCTTTGTAACCCCTTTTCAGATTGGTAGATTTCAGTGACTTTGGCGTTTGTATTTAAATCTCTTTAAAATGTGGCAACATGTGTTGCTTTTTGAGACCTTCTACCCTGTTTCACATTGCCAGACAGCTTCTATAGAAGTGAGGTTTAGATTCAATAGTAATCAGGCTGTAATCAAGCCTGGTAGGCCAAACAACAACACACCATGCTCTCCCAGCATCAAAGACCTGGCTGTGTCCAAAAGAAGCGAATATAAGTAATAATGAAAAATACCTGGGGTATTAGTGATCATTTTGGCCAAAAGGACGCAAGCTCGCAATCCACGACAAGGATCCCCAGACTTGCGAGTCCCTAACTGGAGCGAAAAGCTCCTGATGTACAGACAAAACAGATAAAAACAAGGACATTTATGCAAAAACACCGAAAAAGGCCATACTTACAAATGGACACAGCCAGGTCAGAAACGCTGATGAAGGCGAGTGAGCAGGTGCTTTAAATAATAATAGCCACTCCCACTAGTCTTGAGGGGAGAGGTATGTGGTGCATGGGATGTGTAGTAAGAAATAATAAATGAATAGTGTATGTGCAAGTGTAATAATGTAAGTGAAATATAGGGGGCAGTAATGAGTAAAGTGCCTAAAAAATAAATGAATAATGGGATGCAAGTGTGTGAAACATGGAGGGATAGTGTGTAAGTCATGAGGCGCAACGTGACTAGCCAGGTAGAAGCCTATTTGTGACGCCTTGATAATTCATAGAGCGGGCTACCCTGCTTGCTAGGCCAAACAACAACACACCATGCTCTTCCAGCATCAAAGACTTGGCTGTGTCCAAAAGAAGCGAATATAAGTAATAATGAAAAATACCTGGGGTATTAGTGATCATTTTGGCCAAAAGGACGCAAGCTCGCAATCCACGACAAGGATCCCCAGACTTGCGAGTCCCTAACTGGAGCGAAAAGCTCCTGATGTACAGACAAAACAGATAAAAACAAGGACATTTATGCAAAAACACCGAAAAAGGCCATACTTACAAATGGACACAGCCAGGTCAGAAACGCTGATGAAGGCGAGTGAGCAGGTGCTTTAAATAATAATAGCCACTCCCACTAGTCTTGAGGGGAGTGGTATGTGGTGCATGGGATGTGTAGTAAGAAATAATAAATGAATAGTGTATGTGCAAGTGTAATAATGTAAGTGAAATATAGGGGGCAGTAATGAGTAAAGTGCCTAAAAAATAAATGAATAATGGGATGCAAGTGTGTGAAACATGGAGGGATAGTGTGTAAGTCATGAGGCGCAACGTGACTAGCCAGGTAGAAGCCTATTTGTGACGCCTTGATAATTCATAGAGCGGGCTACCCTGCTTGCTAGGCCAAACAACAACACACCATGCTCTCCCAGCATCAAAGACCTGGCTGTGTCCAAAAGAAGCGAATATAAGTAATAATGAAAAATACCTGGGGTATTAGTGATCATTTTGGCCAAAAGGACGCAAGCTCGCAATCCACGACAAGGATCCCCAGACTTGCGAGTCCCTAACTGGAGCGAAAAGCTCCTGATGTACAGACAAAACAGATAAAAACAAGGACATTTATGCAAAAACACCGAAAAAGGCCATACTTACAAATGGACACAGCCAGGTCAGAAACGCTGATGAAGGCGAGTGAGCAGGTGCTTTTAAATAATAATAGCCACTCCCACTTGTTGTTTGGCCTAGCAAGCAGGGTAGCCCGCTCTATGAATTATCAAGGCGTCACAAATAGGCTTCTACCTGGCTAGTCACGTTGCGCCTCATGACTTACACACTATCCCTCCATGTTTCACACACTTGCATCCCATTATTCATTTATTTTTTAGGCACTTTACTCATTACTGCCCCCTATATTTCACTTACATTATTACACTTGCACATACACTATTCATTTATTATTTCTTACTACACATCCCATGCACCACATACCACTCCCCTCAAGACTAGTGGGAGTGGCTATTATTATTTAAAGCACCTGCTCACTCGCCTTCATCAGCGTTTCTGACCTGGCTGTGTCCATTTGTAAGTATGGCCTTTTTCTGTGTTTTTGCATAAATGTCCTTGTTTTTATCTGTTTTTTCTGTAATCAAGCCTGGTTGTGGCTAGTAAAATTTAAACCAATTGTCAACTGAATTTGGTTAACTGATTGATTTAGTAGCTAAGGGGGCAAATACTTTTTCACATAGGGCTAGGTTAGGCTGAACAGCATTTTTCCTTCAATAAATGAAATAATTTAAAAACAGCATTTTGTGTGTACTTGGGTTATCATTGCCTAATATTAAAAGTAGTTTAATAATCTGAAACATTCAAGTGCGGCAAATATTCTAAAATAGAACAAATTGGAAAGGGACAAATACATTTTAACAGCACTGTATATATTATTGATGATGACATGCCTAACTGAACCTATTAAGGAACCTAAAGCAGACCTGTCTGCTTAAAATGATGCCTTATCTAAGGGCTGTCTATTACAGTTACAGGACTGCACTCTTAGTAGATATAATCGTGCAAAAAAATGTGTGCCGCTTGCCTAATAGGAGCGATATGAGAATACAGTTGACTCATAGCACTCCCCCCACCATTCAGGCCATTAATTGACAGGCTGCTGTGTATACACAGAAGTCATTCAGTCACCGCAGAGAGGGGCAGGGGCAGCGCTCTCCTCATGTATACGCCAAACTCATAATTATGAGTCTACTGTATTCTTTTTTTAATTGTATTATGGGTCCGCTTTATCTTTTTAGCCAAACAGCACAAAGAGTGTTTGTGCTCTTTGGATAATAGGAGTAAGGACCTATAATGTGCCTCCCTTACATAGGGCAGCATATTAAAAGGGTTCTCTGAGCATTTTATATTGATGCCCTTATCCTTAGAATAGCTCATCAATATCAGATCGGTGGGGGACCAACTCCTACCCACTCCGCCGATCAGTTGATGGAAAGGACAAACGCCACGGCCTCTTCATATCTTACCAGGCACTGCATTGTACTCATCCATAGCAGCTGTGCCTGGGACTGTAATTGTGGTCCTATTCGAGTGAATAAGGGTATGTTCACACACACTAATTACGGACGTAATTCGGGCGTTTTTGTCCCGAATTACGTCCGAAAATAGCGCCTCAATAGCGTTGACAAACATCTGCCCATTGAAAGCAATGGGCAGACGTTTGTCTGTTCACACGAGGCGTATATTTACGCGCCGCTGTCAAATGACGGCGCGTAAATAGACGCCCGCGTCAAAGAAGTGACCTGTCACTTCTTTGGCCGTAATTGGAGCCGTTATTCATTGACTCCAATGAATAGCAGCGCCAATTACGTCCGTAATGGACGCGACGTTCAAGCGCCTGCACATGCCGTTACGGCTGAAATTACAGGGATGTTTTCAGGCGGAAACATCCCCGTAATTTCAGCCGTTACGGACGCTGTCGTGTGAACATACCCTTAGACTGAGCTGCAATCCCAGGCACAGCCGATATGGATGTGTATGGCTCTGTGCCTGGTTAACATTGAAATAGCTGTCACCTTGGCCCCTTCAATTATCTGATATGCAGGGTTTTCGGGAGTCGGACCCTCACCAATCTGATATTGATGTCTATCCTAAGGAATGGCCATTAATATAAAATGGCCGGAAAACCCCTATAAGCTGACAGATCTGCTTTAAGTCTGCTTTTGTCTTTGTGTCTGGAATTCATATTTAATTTGACTTCTCTGCATAATTAGCAAATTAAGTATTTATTATAAAGTTGACTAGGCATGGAGACAGTGATTACATCATGGTGTGAGTTTAGTGCTGCGTCCGCCATTCTTTAGGCAAATACTAAATACTCAGTTTGCATAGAGATTCATTATCATTTTAGTCTCCAAAAAAAGAATCAAATAGTAAAGATTATCTTATCATTTAGGCTTTAGGCTATATACACGTTTGTTAGCAATTAAATTTTTTATTTACATTTTTTTTATTAAATTAAGTATTTATTGCTTTTAAGCAACTTTCAAGATCACTTTTTTTTATTAAAAAAATGTTTTTACTTTTAAGATACAGCTTCCATATATTCTGTATAAACAGAAGCTGTATCGTTCTGCCTAATACAATTCTGTCAGTTCTGCTGAACTGACAGCTTGGCTGAGAGCGGTTCCTACGCAGGATTCAGCTTATAACTTACAAACACTAAATACATTAATTTAATAAAATAAAAATTGCTAGCAAAGGTGTACAAAGCCTTTAGGAGATCCTTTTGATACAAAACAGCAATGAAAATAAAAATGCCAAAATAATGTCAAATAATCACATTTCTGGCAATTTGAAATGCAAGTTAAAGTGTATGTTCACAAATGGCAAAAGTCTAGCAAGCAAAATGGGGGAGCTGGAGGTTTTGGTGCTGGAGGAACATATTGATATAATGGGTGTTACTGAAACATGGCTAGACTCTTCTCATGACTAGACTCTTCTCATGACTAGACTCTTCTCATGACTAGACTCTTCTCATGACTAGACTCTTCTCATGACTAGACTCTTCTCATGACTAGACTCTTCTCATGACTGGGTTGTAAATCTACAGGGTTTTACACTGTTTCGGAAAGACAGTGCAAAAAGGAAAGGTGGTGTATGTCTGTATGTGAGAAGTGATATGAAGGTGAATGTGAAAGAGACAATAGTTGGTGAAGATTGTGAGGAGGTTGAAACCTTGTGGGTGGAATTACAAAGGGAGGTAAACACTGGAAAAATACTTTTGGTGTAATCTATAGACCCCCAATATAACTGAGGAGATGGATGATCAGCTATATAAACAGATGGAGCGGGCTGCACAGGCGGGTACTGTAGTGATAATGGGAGATTTTAATTACTGGGATATTAATTGGCGTCATGGTTCGGCTTCAACTGCGAAGGGGAGAAATTTGCTCAACCTGTTACAGGAAAATTGTATGGGCCAATTTGTGGAAGACCCAACTAGAGGTGAAGCTCTGTTGGATCTAGTCATTTCTAATAATGCAGAGCTTGTTGGGATCGTCAATGTTCGTAAAAACCTCGGTAACAGTGATCACAATATAGTTATATTATTTTATAGTTATAGTATATTACTTATACTGTAAAAAACAAACACAGGCTGGGAGGGCAAAAACACTGAATTTTAAGAAGACTACCGTATATGTCGGCATATAAGACGACTGGGCGTATAAGACGACCCCCAACTTTTACCCTTAAAATATAGAATTTAAGATATACTCACCATTTCGTGCAGGAGCGCTTCACTATGGCCATCGGCGGCAGGACCCAGGACTCTCTGTCTCTTTGAACTCGCGCATGCGCAGATAGGCTGCTTCATCGCGCGAGATCTGAGAGGCAGGGAATGAGAGGAAAGGGCGGGCCAGAGCATCTTACAGAGATGTTCCCTGGCGGCTAATACCGGCTTCCCTCAGATCCGTGGCGGATTCCGTGCATCCCGGGAGCCTGTGTACCGGACTGCAGGCTCACAAGGTAACACACAACCTGTGTGTAGACAATATGTAGACTAGGGATGTCACGATACCAGAATTTGGACTTCGATACCGATACTTCGTTTAGTATTGCGATTTCGATACCAATTTCGATACTTTTGCCAACAGTAATAAAAGAAAAATTCTTCCGTTTTCTGATGTGAGGCGCGACGTGTGATGAATTTTGAACGCGCCTCACATTAATAGTAATTAATCCCATCATGTTTCTCAGTCATATTGGGTTAATGTGCGAGGTACATGATGGGGTTAATTACTATTAATGTGAGGAACATGGAGGGTAAATTCATCGCACCTCATGCCTCACATTAATAAGTGAATGAAAGCCGTGTTTATTTCATTTTTTTATTTTAATGTTTATTGTAAAAAAGGTGAAGGTGTATTTTTTTAAAAATGTAACAATACTTTGTTTTTACTTTATTTTTAAACTTTAATGTACTGACATATATCAGATATGTGCCAGTACATTAACCTGTGGACGGATAATACACAGGCAGTTGTTAGGACATACTTGGGTATGTCCTAACAACATGAAACATGGTAAGACAGCCCTGGGGTCCGTCAATAGACCCTGGGCTGTCTGCCCATATATGGTATGGCCCTCGATCGCGTCACAGGAATTCCCTGTGACGCGATCCAGGGGCATCCCCCCTTCTCACTTTCCCCTGAATGCTGCAGTCAGCTGTGATCGCAGCATTCAGGGGAATAACGGCGGAGATGAGAGGTTTCTCTGATCTCCGCCGTTATAGAGCGGGGCTGCGGCTGTGTAATACAGCCATTGCCCCGCTCCTGACAGGAAGTGCGCGCGCGGTCAGCATGAGGAGGTGCGGCCGGCGCTGCACTAATGAGCGGCAGTTCAGGCACTGAAGACAGAACATGGGGGTGTTTTGTAGCGCGCCCGCCATGTTCTGTCTCCAGTGCCGCCGCTCATTAGTGCAGCGCTGGCCGCATTGCATCATCCTGACCCCGCGAACTTATCATGACTCAGGAGCGGGGCTGTGGCTGAATTACACAGCCGCAGCCGCGCTCCCATACATTCATGTGTCACTATACTGAGCTGTGCGGCTGCAACGTGCATCCCTAATGTAGACAATATCCGGCATATAAGACGACCCCACACTTTTGACATTTTTTTAAGGGTGTAAAAAGTCGTCTTGTACGCCGATATATACGGTAATTTCCCCAGGATGAGGCTGCAATTCAGGATATAGACTGGGAAGAACTAATGTCAAATAATGGTACAAATGATAAATGGGAGATTTTCAAATCTACTTTGTATAATTATAATGCAAAATTTATTCCTATAGGTAACCAGTATAAACGACTCAAATTAAACCCCACATGGCTTACACCTTCTGTAAAAAGGGCAATATATGAAAAAAAAGGGCTTTTGAAAAATACAAATCTGAGGGTACAGCTGTAGCCTTTATAAATTATAAAGAGCTTAATAAAATCTGTAAAAAAGTAATAAAATCTGCAAAAATACAAAATGAAAGGCAGGTGGCCAAAGATAGTAAAACAAATCACAAAAAATTCTTCAAGTATGTAAATCCGAAGAAACCAAGGTCTGAACATGTAGGATCCTTAAAGAGGCTCTGTCACCAGATTTTGCAACCCCTATCTGCTATTGCAGCAGATAGGCGCTGCAATGTAGATTACAGTAACGTTTTTATTTTTAAAAAACGAGCATTTTTGGCCAAGTTATGACCATTTTTGTATTTATGCAAATGAGGCTTGCAAAAGTCCAACTGGGCGTGTTGAAAAGTAAAAGTACAACTGGGCGTGTATTATGTGCGTACATCGGGGCGTGTTTACTACTTTTACTAGCTGGGCGTTCTGACGAGAAGTATCATCCACTTCTCTTCACAACGCCCAGCTTCTGGCAGTGCAGACACAGCCGTGTTCTCGAGAGATCACGCTGTGACGTCACTTCCCCAGGTCCTGCATCGTGTCAGACGAGCGAGGACACATCGGCACCAGAGGCTACAGATGATTCTGCAGCAGCATCGCCGTTTGCAGGTAAATCGATGTAGCTACTTACCTGCAAACGCCGATGCTGCTGCAGAATCAACTGTAGCCTCTGGTGCCGATGTGGCCGACACGATGCAGGACCTGTGAGTGACGTCACAGATCTGCACTGCCAGAAGCTGGGCGTTCTGAAGAGAAGTTGATGATACTTCTCATCAGAACGCCCAGCTAGTAAAAGTAGTAAACACGCCCCGATGTACGCACATAATACACGCCCAGTTGTACTTTTACTTTTCAACACGCCCAGTTGTACTTTTGCAAGCCTCATTTGCATAAATACAAAATGGCCATAACTTGGCCAAAAATGCTCGTTTTTTAAAAATAAAAACGTTGCTGTAATCTACATTGCAGCGCCTATCTGCTGCAATAGCAGATAGGGGTTGCAAAATCTGGTGACAGAGCCTCTTTAAATAGTGGTAATGGGGAGTTGGTGACAGGGAAATAAGAGAAGACAGAGTTACTAAATGGGTTATTTAGCTCTGTATATACAACAAAAGAAAGAGCAGCTGATGTAGCCGGTGTCAGAGCTGTTAATACATTAATAAATATATCCAAGCTAAGTTAAATAAAATAAATGTACACAACGCCCCGGGACCAGATGGGTTACACCCTAGAGTTCTTAACCCCTTAAATTTGGGCCTTAAGGCTCAGAGCCCATTTTTCAAATCTGACATATTTCACTTTATGTGGTAATAACGTCGGAATGCTTAAACTTATCCAAGCGATTCTGAGATTGTTTTCTCGTGACACATTGGGCTTTATGTTAGTGGTAGCATTTGGACGATATATTCAGTGTTTATTGGTGAAAAATTGCAAAATTTTGAGAAAATGTATAAAAAATAGCATTTTTCAGAATTTAAATGCATCTGCTTGTAAAACAGACGGTTATACCACCCAAAATAGTTACTAGTTGACATTTCCCATATGTCTACTTTAGATTGGCATCGTTTTTTGAACATTCTTTTATTTTTCTTGGATGTTACAAGGCTTAGAACATAAATAGCAATTTCTCATATTTTTAAGAAAACTTCAAAAGCCTTTTTTTAAAGGTACCTGTTCAGTTCCGAAGGGGCCTATGTATTAGAAACCCCCATAAAACACTCCATTTTGAAAGCTAGACCCCTCAACGTATTCAAAACAGCATTTAGAAAGTTTGTTTAACCCTTCAGGCATTTTACAAAATTAAAGCAAAGTAGAGGTGAAATTTGCAAATTTAATTTTTCTTGCTGAATTTCAATTGTATTCAATTTTTTTTCTGTAACACAGAAGATTTTACCAGAGAAACACTACTAAATATGTATTATCCAGATTCTGCAGTTTTTTTTAAATGTTCCACATGTGTCTCTAGTGTGCTCATGGACTAAAACACAAGCCCCAGAAGCAAAGAAGGACTTACATTTTGAGACCTCTTTTTTTATTAGACTATATTTTAGGCAGCATGCCAGGTTTGAAGAGGTGTTGAGGTGCCAAAACAGTAGGAATCCCCTAAAAGTGACCCCATTTCAGAAACTACACCCCTCAAGGAATTAATTTATGGTTGTTGTTACCATTTTGACCCCACAGTTTTTACACAGCACGTATTTGAATTGGGCTGTGAAATAAAAAAAATAACAATTTCCAATAAGATGTCATTTTTGATCAAAATTTCTTATTTTCACAGGGAACAAAATACCCCATTTTGTTGCCCAATTTCTTCTGAGTGCAGAAATACCCCATTTGTGGCGATAAACTGCCGTTTGGGCCCATGGGAGGGCTCAGAAGGGAAAGAGCGCTGTGTGTTCTTTGGAGTGCAGATTTTGCTGGATTGGTTTCCGGGTGCCATGTCGCATTTGCAGAGTGCCAGAGGTATCAAAGCAATGGAAACCCACCAGAAGTCACCCCATTTTGGAAACTACACCCCTCAAGGAATTAACTTATGGGTAATGTGACCATTTAGACCGCATCGTTTCTTCACAGAACTTATTTGAATTGGGCTGGGAATTAAAAAAAATAAAATAATGTTTTCCGATAATATGTAGTTTTAGCTCAAAATTTCTTATTTTCACAAGAAATAAAATACTCCATTTTGTTGCCCAATTTGTCCTGAGTGCAGCAATACCCCATTTGTGGTGATAAACTGCCGTTTGGGCCCATGGGAGGGCTCTGAAGGAAATGAGTGCTATTTGTTCTTTGGAGTCCATATTTTGCTGGATTGGTTTTCGGGTGCCATGTCGCATTTGCAAAGCCCCAGAGGTATCAAAGCAATGGAAACCCACCAGAACTGACCCCATTTTGGAAACTACACCCCTCAAGGAATTCAATTCATTTGTGTTGTGACCATTTTGACCCCATAGTTTATTCACATAACTTATTTGAATTGGGCTGGGAATTCAAACAAAACTAATGTTTTCCAATAATATGTAGTTTTGTCTAAAAATTTCTTATTTTTACAAGAAATAAAATACCCCATTTTGTTGCCCAATTTGTCCTGAGTGCGGCAATACCCAATTTGTGGTGATAAACTGCCGTTTGGGCCCATGGGAGGGCTCAGAAGGAAAGGACCACCATTTGGCCTACTGGGGATTTCCTGGTGCGACGTCATGTTTGCAGAAGCCCCTGAGGTACCAGTACAGTTGAAACCCCCAAGAAGTGACCCCGTTTTAAAAACTACACCCTTAACGCATTCATCTAGAGGTGTTGTGAGCATTTTGACCAGAGACATACACCCCATAAACTGTAATGTGGGTTCTCCTGGGTACGGCAATACCCTCAATGTGGCTGTTATCAGCTGCCTGGGCACGCAGCAGGGCTCAGAAGGGAAAGATGAGGGGGATAAGCTGTGCGGAGTGCATCAGGGTAAGTAAAACTGGGGTAGATTAAAAATCAAGGGATGTATGATACATTTTGAAGCACTCTTTCATACAGAGCCTTAGTTTTTCGGGACACATGTCACATTGATATATTGTGTCCTTCCTTATTCCCCTCTTATAGCAGACTTTGTACCTCTTTTGACTTTTTCCTTTCTTGCCAGTTTGGGGAACTTCTCCTGGAAAGTGTTGCCCTGGTACGATGTGTGTGGCCTCGCTTCCAGAAGTACTGGGGGCCCCCCTTCTTGGTCCCTAATAATTAGTTTCTTGATAACCACCTCTTGAAATTCCAGGAAAGTTCCCGCCTGGCCTGCATATCGACGTAGCACGTACGCATTGTACAATGCCATCTGTATGATGTGCACGGCCAGCTTCTTATACCACACCGCATGGCGCTGTAGGGCTTCAGGACTTGATCGGACAAGTCCACCCCTCCCATGTACCTATTGTAGTCCAGGATGCAGTCTGGTATGGGGGTCTCTGTACTGGTACCTCGTCCTGGTACATGGGTACTGGTGTGGCGTCTCTCTTGTCTTGTACTTGACACACAATATATTGCTGCTAGAATGTGCACAGTTCTCACCCCTTCTGAGTGTTTGCCCAAGCAGAGTCTTAGGGAGGCCTCTCAGATTTCTTCTAGCAGTGCCGCATGCCGCAGTACCTCTGGAAGCGAGGCACTTGAAGAATGGGATGCTGGTATAAAAATTATCCAGGTAGAGGTGGTAACCCTGGTCCAGCAGTGCGTGCACCAAATCCCACACAATTTTTGCATTAACTCCCAGTATGGGGGGGCATTCCGGGGTCTGAATACTGGTGTCCTTCCCTTCATATATTCTAAATTTGTATGTACACCCTGATGCACTCTCGCACAGCTTATACATCTTCACACCATACCTTGCCCTCTTACCCAGCAGGTACTGGCGGAATTGAAGCCTTCCTTTAAAATGTACCAAGGACTCATCAATAGAAATACAATTCTCGGGGGTGTATGCTTGGGAAAACCGGGCACTGAAACGATCTAATAGGGGTCTCCGTTTATACAAACGGTCATAACTGGGGTCATCTCGGAGTGGGCACTGCTTATTATGAGAAGCAAGGTATTGGCTCATTTTTATTTTTTTTTAGGTTCCAGTTCAGTTCTGAAGTTGCTTTCAGGGGCCTATATATTAGAAACCCCTACGAAACACCCCATTTTAGAAACTAGACCCCTTAAAGTATTCACAGCAGCATTTAGAAAGTTTATGAACTCTTTAGGTGTTTCACAGGAATTTAGAGCAAAGTAGAGGTGAAATTTACATATTTATTTATTTTTGTCAGAAAATCCTTTTTATACCATTTTTTTCTATAACACAAAAGGTTTTACCAGAGAAACACAACTTAATACTTATTGCCCAGATTCTGCAGCTTTGAGAAATATCCCACATGTGGCCCTCGGGCGGTAATGGACTGGAGCAGCGGCCTCAGAAGCAAAGGAGCATCTAGTGGATTTTGAGGCCTCTTTTTTATTAGGCACCATGTCCAGTTTGAAGAGGTCTTGTGATGCCAAAACAGTGGAAACCCCCCAAAAGTGACCCCATTTTGGAAACTACACCCCTTGAGGAATTCATTGTAGTTTTGTTGGGTTTTTGATCAGTTTTTATTCTATTTTTAGGTGGCGTGGTGACTAAAAAACAGCAATTCTACTATTGTTTTTTATTCTATTTTTTTTTACAGCGTTCACCGTGCGCTATAAATGACATATTCACTTTATTCTGCGAGCTGGCACGATTACGGCGATACCATATGTTAATAGTTTTTTTAATGTCTTATGGCGTTTGCACAATAAAATAAGTTTTGTAAAAAATCATTTACTTTTTGTGTTACCATATTCTAAGAGCCAGAACTTTTTTATTTTTCCATCAGGAAAGCCGTGTGAGGACTTATTTTTGGCGTAACTAACTGTAGTTTCGATCATTACCATTTTTAGGTACATGCGACTTTTTGATCTCTTTTTATTCCATTTTTTGGGAGGTGAAGTGACCAAACAATTGTGATTGTGGTACGGTTTATTATTATTTTCTTTTACGGCGTTCACCGCGCGGGATAAATAATGAAGTAGTTTTGTAGTTCAGTCCGTTAAGGACGCGGCGATACCAATTATGTATAGTTTATTTGTTTATTTATCTATTTTTATTTATAATAAAGGATTGATAAGGGAAAAAGGGGGATTTTTACTTTGATCACTTTTAAAACTTTTTTATTTTCTTATTTTTACTCATCTTTTTTTTAACTTTATTACATTGTCCCATTAGGGGACTTGATGGCAGGAGGCCCTGATCGCTATTCTAATACACTGCACTACATGCGTAGTGCAGTGTATTAGAGCTGTCAGCTACTCACTGACAGCAAGCATAGTGGGTCCTGACTTTGTCAGGACCCACTAGGCTTCTGTCGATGGCATAGCCGGATGCCATTGTTAGGCGTCCGATTGCCATAGTGACCATCGTTTGCCGCTATCGTGTAGCAGGCCGGCGATTGTAGCTTATCCCCTAAAAAGCCGCGATCCCTATTCAACGTGGCTTTTAAGGGGTTAATCAGCGGGGACACAGCGATCGGTCTGCGCTGTAGGAGCTGCGGCAGCTGCTGTACGAGACAGCAGCTGTCACAGCTGCTGCATGTGTCGGGGAGACGGCCGAAACGGCCGTTACTCCCGTGACGTACTATTAGGTCATGGAGCGTGAACGATACAGCTACCATGACCTAATAGTACGTCCAGGAGTGGGAAGGGGTTAAAGAGCTTAGTTCAGTTATTTCTGTCCCCCTCTTCATAACATTTAGAGATTCTCTAGTGACTGGTATAGTGCCAAGGGACTGGCGCAGGGCAAATGTGGTGCCTATTTTAAAAAAGGGCTCTAGGTCTTCCCCGTGTAATTATAGACCAGTAAGCTTAACATCCATTGTGGGGAAAATGTTTGAGGGGCTATTGAGGGACTATATACAGGATTATGTGACAAAAAATAGTATTATAAGTGACAGCCAGCACGGTTTTACTAAGGACAGAAGTTGTCAGACCAACCTGATTTGTTTATAATGAAGAGGTGAACAGAAGCCTAGACAGAGGGGCCGCTGTGGATATAGTGTTTTTGGACTTTACAAAGGAATTTGATACTGTCCCTCATAGACGTCTAAAGGGTAAATTAAGGTGTAAAGACGGGGTAGGGAGACAGACTACCCACCACTCAGTCCCTGCCTACTTGCAACGGCCCATCCTAGGCGACGGCGTACAACTGGGCCACGGTCCCTACTCTCACTATGTGCACGACAGACAGACAGACAAGGGTACAAAGAAGCCAAGGGAAAAGGGGCAGATGCCCACGGCAACACCGTGAGCTACAAGAGTAGTGAACGAGCCGAGTCAAACCAGGAGTGTACGAGGTACCAAACACAGAGCAGGAGCGTAGTCAGTAAAGCCAGGGTCAATATGAAGCAGAGGACAAATAGTACAAGCAGCAGCAGCAGAGCCAGGAAACAAGCAGAATCACAGGCAAAGGAGAAGCAGGAAATGAAGGTATAAATAGACAGAGGACGGGAGCTAGAACCGTCTGGCCAGGCTGTGATAGGCTCTCCCACTCCTCAGCCTCCCAGCCTGAGTGGTAGAAGAAGGAGTCACTCTATCAGACTTAGGAGCAGGTGCAGACTGACTAACCACGGGCGTCGACACAGAAGCTGTGTCTGGCAGATCCTTTACATAAGGACTATAGGTTTAGAAAGTATCGTTTGTAATTGGATTGAGAATTGGCTCAAGGACCGTATCCAGAGAGTTGTGGTCAATGATTCCTACTCTGAATGGGCCCCGGTTATGAGTGGTGTACCCCAGGGTTCCCTGCTGGGACCACTATTATTCAACTTATTTATTAATGATATAGAGGATGGGATTAATAGCACTATTTCTATTTTTGCAGATGACACCAAGCTATGTAGTAATGTTCAGTCTATGGAAGATGTTCGTGAATTGCAAGCGGATTTAAACAAACTGAGTGTTTGGGCGTCCACTTGGCAAATGAGGTTTAATGTAGATAAATGTAAAGTTATGCACCTGGGTACGAACAACCTGCATGCATCATATGTCCTAGGGGGGAGCTACACCGAGGGAGTCACTTGTTGAGAAGGATCTGGGTGTACTTGTAAATCATAAACTAAATAACAGCATGCAATGTCAATCAGCTGCTTCAAGGGCCAGCAACATATTGTCGTGTATTAAAAGAGGCATGGACTCGTGGGACAGCGATGTAATATTACCACTTTACAAAGCATTAGTGCGGCCTCATCTAGAATATGCAGTTCAGTTCTGGCCTCCAGTTCATAGAAAGGATACCCTGGAGTTGGAAAAAATACAAAGAAGAGCAACGAAGCTAATAAGGGGCATGGAGAATCTAAGTTATGAGGAAAGATTAAAAGAATTAAACCTATTTAGCCTTAAAAAGAGACGACTAAGGGGGGACATGATTAACTTCTATAAATATATTAATGGCACATACAAAAAATATGGTGAAATCCTGTTCGATGTAAAACTCCCTAAAAAAACAAGGGGGCACTCCCTCCGTCTGGAGAGAAAAAAAGGTTGAACCTGCAGAAGCGACAAGTCTTCACACGAGCATGTTACGTCCGTAATGGACGGAACGTATTTCGGCCGCAAGTCCCGGACCGAACACACTGCAGGGAGCCGGGCTCCTAGCATCATAGTTATGTACGACGCTAGGAGTCCCTGCCCCTCCGTGGAACTACTGTCCCGTACTGAAAACATGATTACAGTACGGGATAGTTGTCCTGCAGCGAGGCAGGGACTCCTAGCATTGTACATAACTATGATGCTAGGAGCCCGGCTCCCTGCAGTGTGTTTGGTCCGGGACTTGCGGCCGAAATACGTTCCGTCAATTACGGACGTAACATGGTCGTGTGAACCCAGCCTTACTGTGAGAACTGTGAATCTATGGAATAGTCACCGCAGGAGCTGGTCACAGCACGGACAGTAGATGGCTTTAAAAAGGGTTGAATAATTTCCTAGAACGAAAAAACATCAACTCCTATGTCAATGTGTAGAAATGTTTCCCTTCCCTTTTCCCATCGCTTGGTTGAACTTGATGTGTCTTTTTTCAACCGTACTATGTAACTATGTTTAGTAGAGAGCTAGTGAGTTGAGTTATCCATTATACAGCAAATTTGTGATATTGAGTCAAAAATTTTTAGAGAATAGCAGAGAAATTTGATACTGTCTAAGGAAGTTTATACAAATTAATGAGGATATTTCTTAAATTACCACTGATTGAGTCATAGAGTTTCATAATCTGATTTTATTGAACTACACAATAAACAAATTGTATTTCTTTCTATAGAAATTTGGAAGAAGATTTGGAATTTGAAGACAATGGAGATGATGACAATATTCCAGATGACACAGAAGTGGCAAAATACTATTGTTTCCAAAAAGTAAAATAGTTATTTGTATTATTTGCAAGATTGCAGGTCATAAATGTGACAATTTAATTACACATTGAAAACTTCCAGTAATACGATAAACCTGCAAGCCTGCTGGACTGTTAGGGCCTGTCCACACTGAGTTTTTTTGCAGCGGAAACCACGGCAAAAACTGATGTAAAAAAACAGCCGAAATTGATTTCATTCGGAAGTGGGGGCGTTTTTTTTACCGCAAGCAAAAAAAAAACGCTCGCGGGAAAAAGAAGCGACATGCCCTATCTTGAGCTGTTTTCCGCCTCAAAAACCCTATTGAAATCAATGGGAGATGGAAATAAACGCGTTTTATGACATGTTTTTTTGCCACTATTTTTTACGTCATTTTTTACGTGTTTTTCGGCAAAAAACGCTCGCGGTTATTCCATCTTTCTGTTGAAGAGAGAGCTTAAAAAAAAGCCCAAAAAAAATACAGCAAAAAAAGCGTGTTGTGCAAAACCACTTAAAAGAAACGGAGCTGATTTTTCCAGGCAGAATTTTCTGCCTGCAAAAACTCAGTGTGAACATGGCCTTAAATTGCAATAAAACTCACGTGTAAATAGTCCCTCACTTGTCTTTTTCTGAAAAGTTTTTAGTCTATATAGCCAATTCTTAGTTAGGGTATGTGCACACACACTAATTACGTCCGTAATTGACGGACGTATTTCGGCCGCAAGTCCCGGACAGAACACAGTGCAGGGAGCCGGGCTCCTAGCATCATACTTATGTACGATGCTAGGAGTCCCTGCCTCTCCGTGGAACTACTGTCCCGTACTGAAAACATGATTACAGTACGGGACAATTGTCCTGCAGAGAGGCAGGGACTCCTAGCATCATACATAAGTATGATGCTAGGAGCCCGGCTCCCTGCACTGTGTTCGGTCCGGGACTTGCGGCCGAAATGCGTCCGTCAATTATGGACGTAATTAGTGTGTGTGCACATACCCTTATATCTGTTCATTCCCTCTATGCCTTCTAAAAGTCTTAAATATAAACAAAACATTTCACGCAATTTTGCTCTCTTCTATTTAGTTTTTTATCTTTGTTTTGTTTTTTTCTAGATGAAAATTATTATAATTTTATTCAAATGCATTATTGATCTTCGTATTAGACACATGGAAAGGCACGTGGTCTTGAATAAAATGTACCATATTAACTTTATTATTATTATTACTACAACATAATCAACCTTGCTATCCATTTATTTATGTAGTGCCACTGATATCATTGTAACTAATCTCTTCTGATGTGCCTTTATTTCCATTTTATTATTTTTCAGGATGAAGAATATGCAATTATTGAACTGCTTTGCTTTAGTGATCAAGGTCCCTTTCCATTTAGGATATCTACTGTTTGTGGGGTTCCTAACACATCTCAGGTAAATGGTATTGTCGATTTATGTCGGTCCTTGGGGTGACACAGACTTAGTGGGCCACCTTGCAGGGGAACTCATGGCGGCAGTAAAATGGCAGAAAACTTTGTGCCCCCATATAGAAGTTATGCCCCTATTTTGTGCTCCCATATATTTAGTGCCCTCTGTAGATAGGGCCACAGTGCCCCCTGCAGATTGTGCCACACAGCCCCCCTTTGTAGGTAGTGCCAAATAGACCCCCATGTAGTTACTGACACACAGCCCCACTTCCCAGTTAGTGCCACAAAGCCCCCCTCCCAGATAATGCCACACAGCCCCCTCCCTGGTAGTGTCACACAGCTCCCCTTCCAGGTAGTGCCACACAGCCCCCCTCCCAGTTAGTGCCACAAAGCCCCCCTCCCAGATAATGTCACACAGCCCCCGCCCTGGTAGTGTCACACAGCCCCCTCCCTGGTGGTGCCAACCGCCCCCCCCCTCCCTCACTGTAGATAGCGCCTTTGAGGCTCCCTCTAAGAGTGGAATCCCCAGCCAGAGCATTGCCAATGATTCCTCTCCCGGAGGAGCCCCTGACATCACTGTCCATATATGAATCGGGAGATTTTCCTGGCGTGTATGGCGAATGTAGACACTAAACGTGATGTGTAAATATATATGTATGTAGTTTTATATATATAAACTTGTGTGTGTGTGTGTGTGTGTGTGTATATTTCTTTATATATAAATGTATTTCTATATATTTATTTATATATTTAAAAAGATAGAAAATAAATAGATATAAAATGTTGATAGATAGATATGTATTTATTTATTTATACTTTGTCTGTTATGTTAAACATTCAGCCCTGAGGTGTGACTGCTCAACATGACAGACATACACAATGGTGGTTAATAGCTGCATTACTAGTAGCTACTTACATACATCTGGTGTAGCGGTCAGAGAGCATCAGGAGTCAGAATGCCTGAACTCAGGAAACCGTGGGACATTGCGGCTCCTACTGCCGATCAGTTCTTCTTGAGTAGCCATTCCTTTCCCTCTAGGCCATGAGTAAGAGGGCAACAGCTAGAAGTGGGCTGATAGGGTAAACGGTACAGTGGGCGGGCCAACCCGGCAATGTGGAGGATTCATTGCAGTGCTATTGCGCCAGTGTGGTGAGGGGGGCCTGCGGGCAATTTCAACCCCTATAGCTACGCCACTCTCTGGCGCTCCTCCAGTAGCAGAATCACCGGCAGAGCGTCGGCAACGCTCTGGCCGGAGGAGTCCACTCTTGGAGGAGCCATGATGGCAGCGTCAGCACCCGGGAGCTGAGCGGACCCACTCAAGGGTAGTGGGCCCCGGCACTTGCCCGGGTTCACCGGGTGATGATGCCGGCCCTAGGTCTAGTATTGGAACAGATGTGTTTCGATTAAACGATTTTTCAATCCACCCGTGAATAATTGGTGGTTTAAAAAATCCTTTTTGAGGATCTGATGGACATTTTCATCATAACAGTCTTAGCAGCCAGCTGCCGGGAACGGTAAACATTATTGTTAACTAGCGACGGCTCATGCAAGACTTTTGAACTGTAAATGTTAGTATGAGTGGCATTTACATATATAGATCCCTTCAACGATAATGATTATTTTTATGTACACACAATCGACAGAGATCAGTGATCAACTGTTGAGTTATCGTTTATAGTAGATCTTTTTGTGCATTTACGCTCGCCAATTACAATTACAGTAGTTCAGTAGTTCAGAAATGAACGAATCATATTAATAATTGATAAATGGGTCCTAAAGCAAATGTCCACCTCTTAACACCATGTTGTTTTTAAGTCCAACATTCTATGCTGATACAAAGCTCCAAATCACCTGCATAGCTGAAGATTTGAAACATAACATTCTGAGGGCGGATATGAGTTTACTGCATACTGTTTTATTATAGAGTTCAATGTATTAAGATCCCTGTAGTGGTGACTGCAAGCTGCCAGATTGTGAAGCTATGTTCACACGCTAGCGAAAAACATCAAGGGAAAACAGCTCTTGATTTTCAGCAGTTTTTTTTAGCAACACACGTCTTTCGCTGCGTTTTATACGGCCGTTTTTGGAGCTGTTTTTCTATAGAGCCAATGAAAACGGCTCAAGAAGTGACATGCACTTCCTTTTTTCGCGGGCATTTTTTTACGCGGCCGTTTTTCAAAACGGCCGTGTAAAAAGCCGCCCCGTCGGAACAGAAGGTTGTTTTTCTTATTGAAATCAATGGGCAGATGTTTGGAGCCGTTCTGCTTCCGAATTTTTCGGCCGTTATCGGCCTGAAAAACAGCAGAAAATAAGCTGTGTGAACATACCCTTATTGTGTTGCCCGCCTCTGCCTCCCACTCACACTGCCACCATATACATACTGTTCTCTTGAGTCTTATGGCTACTGGCTGCTGCTGCTCCTCTCCTTCTGTCCATGCTGTTGACAGTTTCTCACACCACCAGCGCCCACCTCCTGGTTCTCCTGCCACTGCTTTTAGTGCACTCGCTGACCCTTCTCCTCTCAAAGGCTCACATGCACCAAAATTTCACCCAGCTTTCCCTGTATAAAAGGGTACATCCTACTTTGATCCATGCCTACGCACTTAGGTACTTACTATAGCTTGCTAGCAGTCTTCTTGCATTATCTATTTGGACTTTTCTGTTATTGACCCTGCCTGTATTTGACCATCCCTGTCTGCCACCTGCCGTGATCACTTGCCTCTTTCCCGTGATGAGAACCTATGCCGCCTGCCCTTATACTCTATGCAGGGCTGGCCTTAGGTTGGCTGGCGCTCTGTGCGGGACTCTCTATTGCTGCCCTCCACAAACCAAAAATGAACCACATATATAGACACTCACATACTGGAAAATATATACTGCACATAAATATTTAGACAAATAGGCAAAAATAAATAATTTATAATATATATATAATATATATATATATTGTAATGGCAGGAAGGAGGTGAAGGGAACAAGTGAGCCCTAATCTACCCACCGCCCTGTCCCTGCCTACTTGCAACGACCCGCCCTAGGCGACGGGGTACAACTTGGCGGCGGTCCCTACGCTGTCTAAGTGCAAGGGAGACAAACAGGGAACACGCAAGGGAATACAGTAGCCCACGGAACGCCGCGAGGAAACGGAGCGGTGAATGAGCCAGTCAGGATCAGGAAGTAGTGGAGTATACAAACGGGAGCACGGAGCAGAAGCAAGCCAGGGGCAGAGCAACGCAGGATAAACAGAACTGAAGCAAGGCAGAAGCACGGCAGAAGCAGGCTGGAGCAAGGCAGCAGTGGGGCCAGGAATCCAAGAAGAATAACAAGCAAGGAGGAAGAGAAAACGGCAGGTATAAATGGACAGGGGGCGGAGCTAACTCTGACTGACCAGGCCGCGATAGGCTCTCCCACTCCTGAGCCTGCCACCCTGATTGGTGGGAGCAGGTGTCAGTCTCAGAGGTCTGGCCTCAGGTGTCGACTGATTAATCCTGGGAGTATACCCAGACGTAGTGCCTGGCAGATCCTTTACAGTACTCCCCCTTTTATGAGGGGCCACCGGACCCTTACTAAGAGGACCCGGTTTAAGGGGGAAGAGAAGGTGGAACCTCCTTATCAATACCCCAGCGTGAACATCTCGAGCAGGTACCCAAGTCCTCTCCTCCGGCCCGTATCCTCTCCAATGGACCAGGTACTGGAGGGAGCCCTGGATCATCCTACTGTCCACAATCTTGGCCACCTCGAATTCCACCCCCTCAGGGGTGAGAACGGGAACAGGAGGTTTCCTCGAGGGGGACCAGGACGGGGAGCAGCGTTTCAGGAGGGAGGCATGGAAGACGTCGTGTATGCGAAAGGATGGGGGCAGCTCCAGACGGAAGGATACAGGGTTGAGGACTTCAATGACCTTATAAGGTCCAATAAATCAGGGAGAAAACTTCCTGGACGGGACCTTAAGGTGCAAGTTCCTCGACGACAACCACACCAGATCCCCGACGACAAACCGGGGGTTAGCAGAACGTCTACAATCAGCCTGAATCTTTTGTACGCTCTTGGACGCCTCTAGGTTCTTCTGAACCTGGGCCCAGACTGTGCACAGTTCCCGATGAACGTCCTCTACCTCGGGATTATTGGAACAACCAGGGGAAATGGAGGAGAACCTAGGATTAAACCCGAAATTACAGAAAAACGGGGAGACCCCTGACGAGTTACTGACCCGGTTATTCAGGGAAAATTCGGCGAGGGGAAGGAATGAGACCCAATCAAATTGACAGTCAGAAATGAAACACCTTAAATATTGTTCCAGGGATTGGTTAGTCCTTTCCGTTTGGCCATTAGTTTCGGGATGGAAGGCGGAGGAGAAGGATAGATCAATCTCCAACTTTTTACAAAAAGCTCTCCAAAATAAGGAAACAAATTGTACCCCTCTGTCCGAAACTATATTGACCGGTGCCCCGTGGAGACGCAGAATGTGTTAAAGAAGCTAACGTCTTGGCGTTAGGTAGTTTCTTAAGGGGCACAAAGTGGCACATCTTGCTGAAGCGGTCTACTACCACCCACACCACCGACTTGCCCTGAGATGGAGGCAAATCGGTGATAAAATCCATGGAGATATGGGTCCAAGGTCTCTGGGGAATGGGCAAGGAACGTAGTAAGCCCGCAGGTCGGGACCTAGGGGTCTTGGACCTAGCACAGACCTCACAAGCGGCGACGTAAGCCCTAACGTCTTTAGGCAACCCAGGCCACCAATAGTTTCTGGTAATGAGGAGTTTGGTACCCAAGATGCCAGGATGACCAGATAGAGCGGAGTCATGGTTTTCCCTGAGTACCCTTAGCCGGTATTGCAGGGGGACAAACAGTTTGTCCTCAGGGAGGTTCCCGGGAGCTGAACCTTGATCAGCCGCGATGTCAGAGGCTAAGTCAGAATCAGTGGCAGAAACAATTATACCAGGGGGTAAAATACAAGCAGGATCCTTCTCAGAAGGAGGATTAGCCATGAAACTACGTGACAGTGCATCAGCCTTAATATTTTTGGACCCAGCCCTATAGGTAACCAAGAAATTAAATCTGGTAAAGAACAGTGCCCAACGAGCTTGTCTAGGATTAAGCCTCCGGGCAGATTCTAGGAAAACCAGATTCTTGTGGTCAGTAAGGACCGTTACCTTGTGTCTGGCCCCCTCCAAGAAGTGACGCCGCTCTTCAAAAGCCCATTTAATGGCTAAAAGTTCGCGGTTGCCAATATCATAGTTACACTCCGTGGGCGAAAACTTCCTAGAGAATTAAGCACAGGGGCGGAGATGGGTGAGGGAGCTGGTACCCTGGGACAAGACGGCCCCCACTCCCACCTCGGACGCGTCAACCTCCACAATAAATGGCTCCCTTTGGTTGGGCTGAACCAGCACGGGGGCCGAGATAAAGCACTTCTTGAGGGTCTCAAAAGCCTGGACGGCCTCAGGGGGCCAATGGAGGACATCAGCACCCTTGCGAGTGAGGTCCGTAAGAGGCTTAGCGACGACCGAGAAGTTGGCAATAAATCTCCTGTAATAGTTAGCGAACCCCAAAAAACACTGTAGCGCCTTCAGGGAGGCAGGTTGGACCCATTCCGCCACAGCCTGAACCTTGGCAGGGTCCATGCGGAATTCATGAGGAGTGAGGATTTGACCTAAAAATGGTATCTCCTGTACCCCAAACACACATTTTTCGGTCTTCGCAAACAGATTATTTTCCTGAAGGACCTGGAGGACCTTCCTGACATGCTCCACGTGCGAGGACCAGTCCTTGGAAAACACCAGTATGTCATCAAGGTACACTACAAGAAAATTACCCAGGTAATCTCTCAGAATTTCATTAATAAAATTCTGGAAGACGGCAGGGGCATTACACAACCCAAAGGGCATGACTAGGTATTCGAAATGACCTTCGGGCGTGTTGAACGCAGTTTTCCACTCATCCCCCTCTTTGACGTGGATAAGGTTATATGCCCCCCGTAGATCGAACTTAGAGAACCATTGGGCCCCCTGAACCTGATTAAAAAGATCCGGAATCAAAGGAAGGGGATACTGGTTCCTTACTGTGACCTTATTTAAGTTCCGATAATCAATGCACGGCCTAAGACCACCATTCTTCTTCCCCACGAAAAAGAAGCCAGCACCTACAGGAGAAGTCGAGGGGCGAATGAAACCCTTGGCCAGGCATTCTTGGATATACTCCCTCATAGCTTTACGTTCAGGACATGAAAGATTAAATATCCTCCCCTTAGGAAGCTTGGCACCAGGCACCAAATCGATGGCGCAATCGTAATCTCTATGAGGGGGCAACACCTCGGAGGCCTCCTTAGAAAACACATCAGCGAAGTCCTGAACAAACTCAGGAAGCGAGTTTACCTCCTCCCGGGGAGAAATAGAGTTAACCGAAAGACATGACATCAGGCAATCACTACCCCATTTGGTGAGATCCCCAGTATTCCAATCAAACGTGGGATTATGCAGCTGCAACCAGGGAAGACCTAATACCAGATCGGACGATAATCCCTGCATCACCAGTACAGAGCACTGCTCCAAATGCATGGAGCCAACACGGAGTTCAAAAACAGGAGTATGCTGAGTAAAATAACCATTAGCAAGAGGAGTGGAGTCGAAACCCACTACCGGGATAGGATAAGGTAAATCAATAAAAGGCATTTTTAGAGACATAGCAAATTCCACAGACATGATATTAGCAGATGAGCCCGAATCCACGAAGGCACTGCCAGTGGCAGACCGGCAAACGAGACCTGAAAGGGAAGCAAAATCTTATTGCGTTTAGTATTAACGGGAAATACCTGTGCGCCCAAGTGACCTCCCCGATGATCACTTAGGCGCGGAAGTTTTCCGGCTGCTTATTCTTGCGCCTGGGACAGGTGTTCAGTAGATGCTTGTCGTCCCCACAATAGAAGCAGAGACCATTCTTCCTGCGAAACTCTCTACGTTGTCGAGGGGACTTGGAGGCCCCGAGTTGCATAGGTACCTCCGAGTCCTCCGTGGAAGAGCGAGGAGACGGGACCTCGGGGGGAATCGCAGGGCAGTCAGAGGGGAAAACATTGAAACATTCAAGCTGACGTTCCCTGAGACGTCGGTCAAGTCGTACTGCTAGGGCCATAACCTGGTCTAGGGAGTCAGAAGAGGGGTAGCTAACCAGCAGATCCTTCAGGGCGTCAGATAATCCTAACCTAAACTGGCACTTTGGGGCCGGGTCGTTCCACCGAGAAGCTACGCACCACTTTCTAAAATCGGAACAGTATTCCTCAACAGGTCTCCCACCCTGACGTAAGGTCACCAGCTGACTCTCGGCTAAGGCAGTCCTGTCAGTCTCGTCGTAAATGAGACCGAGGGCAGAGAAAAACCGATCAACGGAGGAAAGTTCAGGGGCGTCAGGAGCCAAGGAGAAGGCCGACTCTTGGGGCCCTTCCTGGAGTCGGGATATAATGATACCCACCCGCTGGTTCTCGGAACCTGAGGAGTGAGGTCTTAGGCGGAAATAAAGTCTGCAACTCTCCCGGAAGGAGAGAAAAGTCTTACGGTCCCCTGAGAACCGGTCAGGTAACTTGAGGTTGGGTTCTAAAGGTGAGGTGAGGGGTACTACAAAGGCAGCGTCAGACTGATTGACCCTCTGAGCCAGGTCCTGGACCTGTAGGGAGAGGCCCTGCATCTGCTGGGTCAGGGTCTCAAGGGGGTCCATGATAGCGTCAGCGTAGAAGAAATGGTAGACTAGGTAAGGTCTTGTTATTATGTAATGGCAGGAAGGAGGTGAAGGGAACAAGTGAGCCCTAATCTACCCACCGCCCTGTCCCTGCCTACTTGCAACGACCCGCCCTAGGCGACGGGGTACAACTTGGCGGCGGTCCCTACGCTGTCTAAGTGCAAGGGAGACAAACAGGGAACACGCAAGGGAATACAGTAGCCCATGGAACGCCGCGAGGAAACGGAGCGGTGAATGAGCCAGTCAGGATCAGGAAGTAGTGGAGTATACAAACGGGAGCACGGAGCAGAAGCAAGCCAGGGGCAGAGCAACGCAGGATAAACGGAACTGAAGCAAGGCAGAAGCACGGCAGAAGCAGGCTGGAGCAAGGCAGCAGTGGGGCCAGGAATCCAAGAAGAATAACAAGCAAGGAGGAAGAGAAAACGGCAGGTATAAATGGACAGGGGGCGGAGCTAACTCTGACTGACCAGGCCGCGATAGGCTCTCTCACTCCTGAGCCTGCCACCCTGATTGGTGGGAGCAGGTGTCAGTCTCAGAGGTCTGGCCTCAGGTGTCGACTGATTAATCCTGGGAGTATACCCAGACGTAGTGCCTGGCAGATCCTTTATATATATATATATATATATATATATATATATATATATATATATATACATTCTGGATTATAGATAGATAGATATCGATAGATAGATAGATAGATAGATAGATAGATAGATAGATAGATAGATAGATAGATAGATAGATAGATAGATAGATAGATAGATAGATAGATAGATAGATAGTCAGTCCAGAGAGATGAGAGGTCACTCTTGGGAGAACCTGAACTGAAAGCATCAATCAGTATAATCCATATATATATATATATATATATATATATATATATATATATATATACACATTCTGGAATATATATATATATATATATATAGATAGATAGATAGATAGATAGATAGATAGATAGATAGATAGTTGAGAAAGGCAGTTGCATCTGCCGAAGCGTCGCTGCTTATGGAAAAAAGTTAATAACTTCATTTTTTCACTTGGAGAGCCTGGAGTGCTGCCTATTTTTTTGAACAATTACGAAGGATACAGTCTTTATCCTGAGGCTGGCACCCACATTTATTATTTATTTCTGCATTGTGCTGCCCTTCATTTTCTTTTTTGGGATGGATAGATAGATAGATAGATAGATAGATAGATAGATAGATAGATAGATAGATAGATAGATAGATAGATAGATAGATAGATAGATAGATAGATAGATAGATAGATAGAAAAGATTAATATGGCCAAAAGCACAGAGACATTGGACAGAGGAAGATTGGAAAAAAGTGTTATGGACAGACGAATCTAAGTTTGAGGTGTTTGGATCACACAGAAGAACATTTGTGAGACGCAGAACAACTGAAAGATGCTGGAAGAGTGCCTGACGCCATCTGTCAAGCATGGTGGAGGTAATGTGATGGTTTGGGGTTGCTTTGGTGCTGGTAAAGTGGGAGATTTGTACAGGGTAAAAGGGATTTTGAATAAGGAAGGCTATCACTCCATTTTGCAACGCCATGCCATACCCTGTGGACAGCGCTTGATTGGAGCCAATTTCATCCTACAACAGGACAATGACCCAAAGCACACCTCCAAATTATGCAAGAACTATTTAGGGAAGAAGCAGGCAGCTGGTATTCTATCTGTAATGGAGTGGCCAGAGCAGTCACCAGATCTCAACCCCATAGAGCTGTTGTGGGAGCAGCTTGACCGTATGGTACGCAAGAAGTGCCCATCAAGCCAATCCAACTTGTGGGAGGGCCTTCTGGAAGCATGGGGTGAACTCTCTCCCGATTACCTCAGCAAATTAACAGCTAGAATGCCAAAGGTCTACAATGCTGTAATTGGAGCATTCTTTGACGAAAGCAAAGTTTGAAGGAGAAAATTATTATTTCAAATAAAAATCATTATTTCTAACCTTGTCAATGTCTTGACTATATTTTCTAGTCATTTTGCAACTCATTTGATAAATATAAGTGTGAGTTTTCATGGAAAACACAAAATTGTCTGGGTGACCCCAAACTTTTGAACGGTAGTGATTATATATATATATATATATATATATATATATATATATACACACATATATGCAGTGCACCTCCAAACTGCAGATGCACTTTTAAAAAGATTGTTAGATTATTTCCATTAATTAATTGCCATGAATTAGTTAAAGTTGTATTGATTACCTTATATAAAAATGTGTTTGATTTTTTTCTTAAAAAGCAGCATTGTATATGGTATATGGGGGGTAACAGGGTATATAGGGACAGCAGAGTATATAAGGGGCAGCAGGGTATATAGGGGGCAGTATAGTATATAGGGGGCAGCAGAGTATATAAGAGGCAGCAGAGTATATAGGGGGCAGTAGGTCATATAGGGACAGCAGAGTATATAGGGGCAGCACGGTATATAAGGGGCAACAGGGTATAAAGGGGGCAGTACAGATATCAATTTTATCTGTTCTTCTTTAACCCCTTCCCCCTGCTTGCATTCTGGGCCCTAATGACCAAGCCATTTTTTACGTTTTTCCATCGTCCCTTTCGAAGACCTATAACTTTTTTATTTTTGCGTCGACATAGGTGTATAAAGTCTTGTTTTTTGCGGGACAAGTTGTACTTTTTAATAGCAGCATTTTGGGGTACATATAATTTATTCATTAACTTTTCTTAACTTTTTTTTGGGGGGGGATAGAAGAAAACCTGAAATTTCGCCACTCTTTTTTTGCGCCCTAAATCTATGCCGTTTACCGTGTGGTATAAATAACACAACTTTATTCAGCGGGTTGTTACGATTGCAAAGATACCAAATTTGTATAGTTTTTGTATGTTTTACTACTTTTACACAGTAAAAACACTTTTTTTTCAAAATTATTTGTTCTTGCGTCTCCATATTTGAAGAGTCATAACTATTTTATTGTTCCGCCGAAGGAGTTGTGTGAGGGCTTTTTTTTGCGGGACAACTTGTAGTTTTTATTGGTACCATTTGAGAGTAGATGCGACTTTTTGATCACTTTTTTTTAAGTCAGGATTAACAGAAAACAGCAATTTTTCCATTGTTTTTTATTTTATTTTTTACAGCGTTCACCGTGCGGGTTAAATAATGTAACAGCTTTATAGTCGGTGTCGTTACAGACGAGGCGATACTAAATATGTGTAACTTTTTTGCTTTATTGTGTTTTTTTAATAGTAAAGCATTTTGTAAGGGGAAAAAGTGGGTTTTTCATTTTGTTTTTTTTCACATTTTTTTTTAATTAACTTTATTCAACTTTTTTTTTTTACTTGTCCTACTAGGGCACTTTCATATGCGATCATTCGATCGCTTTTATAATACACTGCAATACTTCTGTATTGCAGTGTATTACTGCCTGTCCGTTTAAAACGGACAGGCATCTGCTAGGACATGCCTCCAGCATAGCCTAGCAGGCATTCATTACAGGCAGACCTGGGGGCCTTTATTAGGCCCCCAGCTGCCATCGGAGACACAGACACTCGGCGATCTTATCGCCAGGTGTCGTTGGGAGAGGGAGGGAGCTCCCTCCCTCTCTCCAAAACCACTCAGATGCGGTGCACGCTATTGAGCACCGCATCTGAGGGGTTAAACGAGTGAGATCGATACTTTAATGAGCAGGGACGCCCCCAGCCCTCAGCTGCCTCTGGCAGCTGAGAGCAGGGAGATTTGACAGCTCCCTGCTCTGTTTACTTTATTCTAATGCAGCGCCATGGAATTGCGGCGCTGTAGAATAAAGCCCATTAATGACCGCCGTGAAAAGGCTTATCGGCGGTCATTAAGGGGTTAATATTGAATACACACTTACAAAGCGACATACATACACACATACAGTAATATATACACATACAAACACACTTATAAACACACATAGACACACAGAAACTTACCATCTCTCCTTCCTGACAGGATCACAGGCTTCATGCAGGACGGGCTGTGGGTGGATCTTCCTCTTCTCTTCCTCCTCCGCTCTTATTTACTCCGTGTGTAACTAAGAGCAGAGGACAGAGCAGAGACAGAGTCCCGTGGCCCCTCCTACATGCTGGGAGGGTGTAGCGCCCTGTGCACTCTCACACCCCTAAGGCTGGCCCTGACTCTATGGCTCTGATAATCAACAGTGGACGTCAGTCGCCTGCCCTGACCTACTCTACAGTTCCGACCTTGCATATAGTCTGCTGTCTTTATACCGTGCTAGTCCACTTCGACTGTTGCCAACAGAGACTACTCTGGAGGTAGCGACCTGGGGATACTACTAGCAGCCTGATTCCAGATCTCCGTACAGAGGTTAAAGGGTGAAAACCTAGTTATCTCTTAGATCAAGGTGCTCTGTATAAGAAAAAATAAGCATTGACCACTGTCAAAATATGTTTGGAAATTAATCCGCACAATTTTATATTTTAAAAAAAAAGGTGTTTAAATGGTGTTAAAGTATAGACTATCAAAAATGCAAGTTTTGTTTGTTTTTTACTAACTGTGTGATAGAGCAATTATTGGATATTATAAGAACACCAAGAATATTTTTTGTTTTTAAGTGATGAGAGTCTTGAATAATTGTTCATTGTATCAGTTTCTACCAATCGTCCTCTTTTTTTTTTGGGAGAAATCCTTCTGCTGAATACTATCTCTCTATTAAGATGTAATCATTCGCCATTTTCCTAGAAAGTTTTAAACATTCCACAAAAAAGGAATCCTTATCTGTAGTTCACATTTTATTTACTGCAGAGTGTGAGCCTTTACCTTAGAACCTTATATCTTGTGTACATGACACTAGGGTGTAAGTATGAAATAATTGTGCTATGAATTTATATAAAATCAGTTGTGATATATATATATATATATATATATATATATATATATATATATATATACCTATGCATATAAAGATGACCTTTTACTTTAAAATACTCTGTAATTTCTATTATTTTTCTCGGTCTGTGCAGAAAGATTTTACATTTCACCTGGTTGACACCGCTGGGAAGGCTTGTGAGAAATTTGAGCATCGAGTGAATGATGTTAAAAACAAAGGATTCACACAAATCAATAAGATCCCACTTCAAGCTGAGAACTTTGCTTCCAAAGCACTACAGAAGGTGATAATTATAAGTATTTTTATTTGTGGATGCACTTTTTCTGATTCATACGTTTTAAATATTTGTATTGGTTTGCTCATTATGACACGTTTTATGTTTGATTTCAAGAAACCTTTGATTTCGGATAAATATATCTATAGAAATCCCACGTATTGTATTTATTTGTATTATCTATTTTAGACTTCCTTGAAATATGTTTTCCCTATCCTGCTAAAACCTAGATTGTCAAATACTTTAACCCAGAATTTGTCTTTTATTACTGGTGGAAGAACTTATACCTACTGTGTCGGTTAGGTCTCTTATGATGCTCTTCTTATTTTATGCAAAAAAACCTATACTCCTGCATTGGAAACATCCTAAGGTTCCTACATTGTCAGCGTGGATGTCCTGATAAATTTATGAAAGTGGGCAGCTCGTGGATAGCCAACCCTTATACCAGCTCATAGACCTCATGGCCAGGGTTAATTGGGCCTGAAGTTGCTGATGTCTCCGCTTGGTCCCCCATTCCTCCACCGATTTCCTCCCTTTGGCTGGTCCTATTCAGATTTTATTTTGTATCTACTGTTGATAACGAAAGGCTGTTTGTTAGAGTTTTAGTTTTGTTTTTTGTATTTTAACTTTTATGCATATTAATATGTGGGAAATGTATCCTTGTGTTCTTTGTTCCTAATGGACCTTATACATTTGGTACTGTATACAAATAGCTTACTATGTAAATCGCTCAGGTTATTTATTTGTACTTGTACCATTCTTTGGATATGGGGTCTTAATAAAACTACCTTTAAAAAAAAACTAGATCTAGAACCTGTCTAGTCACAAGGCTTTTTGTCTCTACAAAAAACTGAAAAGGTGCAGATGTATTAATACAGTCACAGGATAGTAAAAACTGTCACTAATCTGACTAAAAGCGGATCTGTCATGAAAATAAGCACTGGACTATGCACTGTAACAACTGGTACAAAAAAATATTGTTCTATTTGTATTGTAGCTGAGAGGAAAGACTACAGCATATTTATATATATGAGTCTATGTATTTATGAGCCAGGCTCTCCCCACCACTTCCTGCCTTTACACCAATAAATGTGTATATATGTATCAGCTGCTGTCAATCATTGGTGTGGGGACAGGAGGAGGCGGAGGAGCCCCAGGCTTATGAATACAGCAGACTCCAAACTATGAGTCCACTTTTTTTCATGACTGATCCGCTTTTATGTCTGTGAAATGTTTTATTAAAATTTTGCATGGCTTATAATAAATATAAATCTTTCCAGCAGCCTGTGTCTCCTCTCTACTCCTGGTCCTCCCCCTTATAGACTTCTATGAATGTCTTCTAGAGTGTCCGCTTAACCTTAAGTTCCTCTCTGCATTGCTACAATTTCAGAAAATCGATTTTCCCTATGTCTAGTCCAGCGCCCCAACCTCTTATACCTTGTGAGCCACATTTAATTTTGAGTTATGGCTGGTAGCCACATTTAAGTAAAAAAAAATAGTATATATTAAATGTAGAGAAACACAAAATCATGAAATCATCAATTTGCAGGTAAATATTTCAGTTTGAAATTTAACACACTGGTATTCCACCAACCAAATTGGCACTTTTCTGGGAATAGAATATGTTTGTAATATTGTTAATGTGGATGTCATATTGTAGCAAGAGTAAATGGTTATAACTCAATTTCCTATGGCGAGCATGGAGTTGCGAGCCACATGCGGCTCCCGAGCCACTGGTTAGGGACCACTGGTCTAGACAAAGCTTCAGCCAAGGTTTAGGAAGGCACAACTTCTCATTAGAAGGGTAAACTTGGTTTAGAGCAGGGGGTCTCAAGCTCGGCCAGGTAAATGGGCCACACATAAAAAAATATGAAGTTAACGGGCTGAATTACATTCAAATTTGATACAATACAAAATTATTGTTAATCAATTAGTTATTGGAACTATTATAACAATACTACATTACTATAACAATACTACATTACTATATTAATACTACTACATTATTATAACAATACTACATTACTATCATAATACTGTTCGGTTTAGATAGTGCCACAGCGCCCCCTTTAGATAGTGCCACAGTGCCCTCTGTAGATAGTGCCACAGTGCCCTCTGTAGATAGTGCCACAGTGCTCTCTATAGATAATGCCACACACACCCCCTTGTAGATAGTGCCACACACACACACACACACACACACCCTCTAGATAGTGCCACATACACACCCCCTATAGATAGTGCCACTCCACCCCTGTGGACAGTGACATCAGGGGATCCTCCTGGACCGGAATGTGATGTCAGGGGCAACCCCAGAGCCACATTACTATATTAATACTACTACATTACTATAACAATACTACATTACTATCATAATACTGTTTGTTTTAGATAGTGCCACAGCGCCCTCTTTAGATAGTGCCACAGCGCCCCCTTTAGATAGTGCCACAGTGCCCTCTGTAGATAATTGCCACAGTGCACTCTATAGATAATGCCACACACACCCCCTCTAGATAGTGCCACATACACACCCCCTATAGATAGTGCCACTCCACCCCTGTGGACAGTGGCATCAGGGGATCCTCCTGGACCGGAATGTGATGTCAGGGGCAACCCCAGAGCCAGAGTCCCAGAGCAGAGTGCTAGTATAGGCTCTGCTCTGGAACTCTGGGGAAGCCCCTGACATCACTGTCCATATATGGACAGTGATATCAGGGGCAACCCCAGAGTCAAAGTCCCGGGTTGAGAGCTACTAGCGCTCTCCCTGGGACTCCAGCTCTGCTCCTGGCATCACTGTCCATATATGGACAGTGGTGTCAGAGGCTTCCCCAGAACCAGAGTCCCGGAGCAGAGCCACTACTAGCGCTCTGCCTGGAATTCCAGCTCTGCTCCTGACATTACTGTCCATATAGAGACAGTGATGTCAGGGGCTTCCCCAGCCGGAGACCCGGAGCAGAACTGCTTCTAGTACTCTGATTGGGACTCCAGCTCTGCTCCTGACATCACTGTCCATATATGGACAGTGGTGTCAGGGGCTTCCCCAGAGCCAGAGTCCCGGAGCAGAGCCACTACTAGCACTCTGCCTGGAATTCCAGCTCTGCTCCTCACATCACTGTCCATATTTGTCATGGGCTTCCCCAGCCAGAGTCCCGGAGCAGAGCCGCTTCTAGTACTCTGATTGGGACTCCAGCTCTGCTTCTGACATCACTGTCCATATATGGACAGTGATGTCAGGGGCAACCCCAGAGTCGAAGTCCCGGCCGGGCTGAGAGCTACTAGCACTCTCCCTGGTACTCCAGCTCTGCTCTTGACAGACGTCACTGTCCATATATGGACACTGGTGTCAGGGGCTTCCCCAGAGCCGGAGTCCCGCAGGAGAGCCACTACTAGCACTCTGCCTGGAATTCCAGCACTGCTCCTGACATCACTGTCCATATTTGGACAGTGATGTCAGGGGCTTCCCCAGCCGGAGTCCCGGAGAAGAGCAGCTTCTAGTACTCTGATTGGGACTCCAGCTCTGCCCCTGACATCACTGTCTATACATGGACAGTGATGTCAGGGGCTTCCCCAGAGCATAGGGGTTGCAATTGCGACCGGGCCCCAAAGCTAGGGGTACCCGCGGCCCCCCGCACCACATCTATAAAAATTTACTATAGTAACTGGGGCCTATGTAATAAACTACACGGGCCCCTGTTACTATAGTAGCTGACAGCGCATGACGTCACGACGCTGTGCACAACATCCTGTCGCTGGATGGAGTCAGGACCTCCGCTGCGGCTGAAGAGGAGGGTAAGTTTAATATTACTGTCTCCTGATGCTGATAGGTCGGGGTCCGACTCCCGGGGCCCCGACCAATCAGCTGTAATGAAGAGGATGCAGCACTCGTATGAGCGCTACTTCCCCTTCATTCCGGTCACTTGTTTACATAAAAACAAAAAACCTTCACATATTAGGTATCTACACGACCATAATAACCTGAAGAATTAATTTAACAGGTTCTTTAGTGTGAAATGTGAACGGGATAAAAAAGAAACAAGAAAAACTATGTCGAGAATTGCTTTTTTCTATATTCATTCCATAAAAAGAAATTTTTTCTACCCCCAAACTGCGAGAGAGAAAAAATTTCTCCCGCATAAAACAAGGCCTTATACAGCCACGTCAATTAAAAAATAAAAAAGTTATGGCTGCTGAAATGCAGAGAGGCAAAAACAGAAAAGTCTATCTGGTCATTAAGGCCTTTTCAGGCCCGGTCATTAAGGGATTAATAGTACATTGAGTCAGCATTGCTACCGAAATGTGGTCCTCATGGATCTATTCATAAAAAGTACATCATATATTTCATATGCTTTTCTAGGCTTTATCTTATATTTTTTAATTATTGATATTGACTAACATATAAACTAACCATGAGACAAAGAAAACTGTAGGTATCTACTAAACATCATCACGTTTACCCACAGTTATTTAAAAAAAAACATATATTGGCTAAGTATTTAACAAAAATAAGGTATTGTTTTCAACATGTGCAGGTTTTTTCTTCACACTAATGTCTAAATTAAGGAAAATCACAGTTTTTAAACATGTTTTGTTTTTAATGAAAAGGTTCTGCTCGGAGAAGCCATCAATATTACAGAATTGTCCCCCGAAGTCGCTGGCTTGGTTGAGTCTATTTGGGTGGATGCTGTTGGACATTTGGACTCCATTCTTTCATGCCCTGTGGAAAACATCAGCCTGAATGATGTAAGAAACATAATGACTGGGTGAAAAACAGATGCTAAGATTGGAATATTTATATATATATATATATATATATATATATATATATATATATATATATATATATATATATTTTATTTTTTAAATATTTATACATATGTGTTTTCCAAGCATTAACTGTGAGTTGCCGGTAGTGAAGATAGAACCATTCGGTCAGTCTTAGCTTGTATGTTTTGTAGGATTTTTCCACTACTTTTTATATTTACTCTACACGGTTTTTCTAAATATACTTTTATTACGTTTTGCAATGATTGTATTCTTTTATTGTTATTTCATACTTAAGGTTAGTAAAGCTGAAGGAATTCTACGCCAGTTACGAAATACTTTTAACAAGGAAGATACAAAAGACATTTATCAGATGATGAAAGAGTTTTATCGATTTATTCCACACAAGGAACAGATACAGAATAACATTAATATGAAGTTCTTGACGCTTAAGCAGGACTTATGCCAGGTACAGTACAACATATGTTCCATTCAATTTTTTTGTGTCTTCAGACAGTCTCATTTATTAAAACTAAAACTTGTCTTGTTGTCCAGAGCAACCAATGAAGACTCAGCTTTTATTTCTTAAACTGCTCTGGAAAAATGAAAGCTGCACTGGTTAGTTGCTATGAGTAACAAGGCCAGCTTTATTGTTAGCCAATTTTAATAAATGAGACTAATACTGACAATTTTATCATACACCATATTTTCCATTGGAGTTTAAAACTTTGCTGCAAGTACTATATATTATATAACCTAAAAAAGAAGATGCCAGAAGACTAGAAGTATAAGAAATTGAAAAAATACTTTATTGAGGATAACATGTAGACGTACTAAGATAAAAAACGAATCCATAAACCAACAGGTTAAAAGGACATACAAGCCATGCAGCTCATGAAATAAATGGATTGTATAAGTATGAATGCATGAAAAAATGCCTGGTTGTAGACACTATCACTGTAAGCATTAACAAGTTAAATCCTGCCCAACACAGTTTAAATCAACATAGAATGGACAAATACCATATAAAATAATTAAGTTAACAGGTATATATGAAGATGGCAGAAAATAAACATTGCTAATGAATGAAACAGTAAAACTTTTAAACGTGCCTCTCTATATTTTAATTAATTTTACATAGGTCACATATGCCTCAGTGCACTCATTAAAAGTTAGTTCTTCTTTTTTTCTCACTGTTTTCTTCTAGGTAATTAGGGACATGGTTAACGTCTGTGAGACTAGCTCTTCTAGATACACCGCAACCTCTACTGCCAAATACCAAGCGCTCAGATGCAGAATAGAACATCTTGACCCAAACTCTCCAGAGTTTCATCAGGTGAAACAGGGTATTCTGGAATACATCTACAGGTAAGTGATTAGTTAAGACATTTGCTACTTAAGCCTCATGCAAATGGAAATCGATTTCTGTGGGTGCTGTATTAAGGATTCGTGTGAGACCAATTTTTAAAACGGCGATGTGCATGAGCCCATCTGGATATTTTTTAAGAGATGGGTTTGCTCTACAGGGCAACTACTGAGTACCTGGGGATTTAATTATTAGGCCCGGTTCACATCTGTATTGGAGGTTACGTTAGGGGCCTCTGTCACAGATCTGGGTGAAAATACCGGAAACATTAGCGAAGCATGCTACGCTATTGATTCCAGTAAGACACCCTGGCGGAAACCAAGCAGAACCCATTAAAGTCAATAGGTTTCATTGGGTGCTGGTGGTATCCGTCGTAGGACGGAACTGGCGCTTCCGGTATTTTTGTTGTTCTTTTCCTCTGATGGAGCAGAACAATAGAAATACAGATGAGAACTCGGCCTCGCAATAATTATTCTCTCTACACTCCCAAACAACTGTAATAAATGTATCTGAGCAATGTGGGCAAAATGTATCAATAGTGTTGTAGAATGCATAAATACAGGAGAAAATCGCGAGGCATGTTAGATAATTTTCTCTTCCTTATGCCATCTCGGGGCTGGCATACATGTACAATTATTTTTTTTAAGCGGTAAAAATGGCACACGTATCTGGCACATTTTATGACTTCTCACTTTTTCTTGACACTTTTCAAAACTGTGGAGGTAGACAAAAAAAAAAAAATATATATATATATATATATATATATATATATAAACATAATATGCCTGTCATGTACTAATTTTTTATGCATTTTGCTTAGTAAATCTCTGCTACTTGTCTTCTAAATATTAAGCAAGTTTGGTTTCCATCAGTTTCATACTTTAATGGCAAAACTTTGTTGCACCTTCTACTTTATTATATTACTGTACATAATATGGCTGCATCTAAAAGAAAACTCAGTCAGGTAAAGATCAAGTACGTACCAAACTACCAGATTTCCCCCTAGCTCCCTTCCATAGGTGCTCTGTGTAATGAGAAAAAATAAAAAGAATAATATCCTCGCTTAAAGGGATTTTCCTAGGAGGGACATTTATGACATATCTACAGGATATGTCATAAATGTCAGATAGATGCGGGTCCCACATCTGGGACCCGCACCTATCTCTGGAACAGGGCCCCCTAAACCCTGTGCTACCGCTCTGTGTTGCGGCCAAAGCAGGAGATTTCTGACCATGAAGAAGAAATCAGCGTAGCTCGCAGAGCCCCCCAGAACTGAATGGTAGTTACAGAAACAGAGTAGCTCGCATGCTACGCTGCTTCCGTAACTGCCATTCACTACTATGGGACTTACGGAAACACCATGGCTCAGTGAGCTACGCTGTTTTCGTAACTCCGGACTATACAACCAGGAAGTGGCCGGGAGGCAGCGATAGCAAAATAAGCTAGAAGGGGGATTAGGGGGCCCGTTCTAGAGATAAGTGCGGGTCCCAGACGTGGGACCCGCATCTATCTGACATTTATGATATATCCTGTGGATATGTCATAAATGTCCCTCATGGGAAAACCCCTTTAAGTGCTAGGGAGTGGCAGGCATTTTGTTATTTTTCTAGCACTGTCCAATACATGTCACCAGCACATGCAGGTGACTTGCAGATATTCACTCTACTGGAAATATATGTATGTGTCCCCTGTAGACTGTGATCAGCAGCCTGTATAGCAAGAAAATGTAGTAAGCATGTCTACAGGATACTTGCCATTAGCTAGAAAATGGAAGCCACTTTTTATCTAACCAACTATAAAGTTTCTAAAACTCCCAAGCACAGCAGAAATTTGATGTATTTATTCTGCATCAACATGTGGCAGATAGACATTATATCCCCAAATTTCAGCATTTAGTTGCTTCGGTCCTTTGTACAGTTCTTGGAATAAATAAATCATGTGTTCGTTCTTTGTATTGACCACACGTATATACATGTAAATAAGATCACGTCTAAGGTGTCTATTTTGAAAGCTGAAACGATTTTCTGTCCATCGTTGTAAGAGACCTCCCATCCCATCTCATTTATAAATCTAGTCACCTTTGAACCCCTTTCCTTTTTACAATGTGGAGCCCAAAATGGAATCCCAAATTCGAGATGTGGTCTCACAAATAATTTATAGAGGGGTAATGTTACATTGGGATCGCAGGTTTTTATCTCTTTTTAGACACCCTAACATTTTATTTACTTTTGTAGCTGCTGCTTGACATTGAGTACTGCTGCTTAGCTTACTTGTAACCAGAATTGCAGGTCCTTCTCTTGTTCTGTTTTTCATAGATTCTGTTAATGTGCTATTAAAACAGAGTTTTTTCTTTGTACAGCAATAGACAATTTAACATCCTAAGAGTGTTCCGAGTTGGGAGACTGAGTGAGGCCACTAACTTTAAGAGTGATCTGGGAAATGTCAAGTCCCTGCTCCATGCTTCTTCACCATGCAATTTTATGGGGATCCTCTCACGGTGAGTTTGCACATTTGCTTATTTTCTTGGTTGTTCTGTGTGCCTGGGATCACAAGGGTCTAACTATCAAATTAACCAGCAAGTATATGCTATTGGGCCCATAAGCTGAGTTGGACCAGGTCTACTCTTATAAGAGCACTGGAGGTGAGGGGTATTGGACTGTTCTTGGAACATGGCAGATGCTTGAAAAAGTGAGGGCGAAGGTAAAATACTGAGAGTCTAGAAGAAAGATAGACAGATAGTAAAAAGTAAGAACATTTCTAAAAAAAAACCTGAAAGATGCACAATCAAGGACACACTTAGGGAGACTTCCATGTACCGGGAATCCCCCCTCTGAGCAGTTCAGCAGAAAAGATTGAGCAAAATTTTAAAATTGTTTCTGTCACTACTAGAACTCACTGCATATGAATTTACTATTGAGTTCCATTGAAGCTGTATAGATCCCTTTGCAGTGAACTCCCTCTAGTGGTAGATGCAGGCAGACAGAATTTGATCATGCTGCTTTACGTCGGTGTGAAGAAAAGTAGGGGATTTGGAGCTCTGTATTAGATAACCAGAGCTCCAATCCCTATAAAGAACCCGGTCCTATTTTGATTTAATAAAATGAAATTATAGGTGCACTTTCTTGCTATAGACCATGATTATTAACCCCTTTACCATTCTAAACAATATAATAATAATAACCATGTGCAAATCCCTATTCGCAAAAAGAAAAGAAATTTAAAATTAAAAACACTATAAACCACCAGGAGGATGACAGGAATGCTATCTGTCACGGTCTGTGGGAATGTGGACACACTAGGCCACACCGCCGTAGCGGGGAGGCAGCTGGACAAACAACAGAGCACCCCAGCAATACAAAGTCCCGCACTAGGGTACCTGAATAGTCCAGACAGTGGCCGAGGCTTTGACACGGATGGAGGTGGACGCAGCAGGTTACGCCAGACGTGGCAGATGACCGCAGGTGCAGCAGGTTGCACCAGACGTGGCGCATCACACTGGACGTGGTAGATGACACTGGACGTGGCAGGAGACACTTGACATGGCAGACGGCAGCAGGTAGTGTGGCACACGACTCCAACACTAACAGGCCCAGGAACAAGAACACAGCACGGGATACAGGGCACGGGTAACAACAGGAACGGAATAACACTAAGGGACCATTTGCAAGACTATCATGGGATAAACTAACAACGCTCAGGCAAGGATCAGAAGGGCCGGACCCTTTTTATAGTCCAGGGAATCATGTGCAGTTGATGAGAATTCCATTTGTGCGCACGCTGGCCCTTTAAGGTCGGGCACGTGTGTGCACGCGCACCCTATGGGACACAGCGGACTGGAGTGGAAGTGAGCGCTGGCATCTCCTGTGAAGGAGAAGCGAGCCGGCGGTCACAGATCCATGGCTTAGGCCACCGGGGGGGTAAACCCGACTGTCCGCGGCCTTAGGCGCTACACTATCGCTAACCTCTTAATTGGCAAAATTCATATAATCTTGAATTCTGCAGGGCACCAACTCACTTGGAACCTTCAGTCCTGCGTTTTCCCCTGACGATATACAAGGAACACAGAGATGGTAGAATGTGCCACGGAAGAAAAATATTATATACATTTTAAATCATCACTCATAATAATCATAGCCAAGTGTCTCAAAGCCCAGGGTGCCTGGAGAGGGCATAAATAATGGTGCTGATTCCAGGTTGTGCTATAGGGTCCTATGATTACTTGTTATGCCCCTTCTTATGGATAACATTGGTCATGTTTTAGACTTGTTTCATATTATGACGTGTTGTACTGGTTTGATTCATTCTCCTCTTCTTGCAAATTTTGTTGGTAAAATGTTTTTATTTAAAAAAAAAAATCTCTTCTGTGTTCTCTACAGTGGGCTAATGTTGCCAAAGATTATTGTTGAAGAGTTTGGTGGTGAAAGGACAGATATTGGTAACCTTGGAAGTGGCATTTATTTCAGTGATTCAATAAGGTGTGTAAGAAAATGTGATAATATCATGCTAAACATTCATGTTAAAATTGATAAGATTATACAGATTGAAAAGGTTTGTTATACTGGTTTCACATGGGCAGATATCACTCGTGTTTAATCGCTTTTAACGAGCGCCGATCGACAATACAGCCCATTATTCGGCGCTCGTTTTCTCCATTCACAAGGTGCTATGGCCGGTAATGTATGGGGATGAGCGATAGTTCGTCCCCATGCATTTGCATCATGTCGGCAGCACATCTCCATGATTATACAGGGAGATGTGCAGCCGACTAGCGACCATTTTTTTGGCTGCATAAAAGATGCGATCAGCCGGTTACACAGGGCATTGTTTGGGAACCAGTGTTCATACGAATGCTTGTTCACCTGATCATTGGCCTGTGTACAAGGCCCTTTAGTTTGTATCAGTTTGCTTAGGATACGACTGTATACCCTGATTCTCTCTTCCAATTCTTAGCTTTCCCTATTCTGTGGTGTCTGCGTGCATCATGGTCTAACTGATGAAAAATAAACAACACATTTAAAGTACACAGAAAAGTCTTTGAAATTGTTATAAATAACCATACCTATCATAATCAGATAGCTGTAGATGTATATTAGATGTAGTGCATCCAGAAATACTGAGCCTAACCTGCAGATTTGGAGTCTTTTTTACTTCCCTTTGCTGGTTTCTGTAAATGCATTTTCTCCCTGCTGCTCCCCATCATGCTGTTCTACTGAAACACTGAGTGACAAGCTGCAGCAGCACCCCCTCCTCCCCCGTCTTCCATTTATTGTATTACTCTAGATGGATTTTGGGGGACTGAGGAGGTTTCTAAACCTTTACAGGGAATCTACAAGTAGGGAACGGAAAGCTACAAGCTGTGGAAGGTGAGGGAAATGCCACTTTGGTACAACTGTTTTATGCCAAAGAGAACAAGATCCGTTCAGACGTCAGAGCTGCTCTTTTATTCCAGTTTACAAGGTTTACCTTTTTAAACCCCGAAAAGGAGGATGGCTACATGGGCCACATTTGTTTACATACAACATTTCCATGGACTAAATATGTCCATGTACAATTCTTTATATACATACTTCATTCTTTATGCTCTGGTTACACACAGTGGGATTGATGTAGTAGTTTTTGGGAATCACATTGGTAGGCTGTGTATATTACAAAACATGAGCACATAGAGTTTGTTACAACTAAAGTATACATACATACATACATACATACATACATACATACATACATACATACATACAGTACATTGTATGTGCTCTGGTGAGTGATCAATGGTTGTAATTGTGTGATCATTGACTAACAACTTGTGTATACTCTGCTGCAGATAGAAGTATTTTATTAAACTTAATAAATAAGTCAGTTAAGCCGTGTTGTGGTGAGCGGTACCCCAAGACTCATGTTTAGTCCTATTTGTCAAATTCCCAAAACAATACGATATGTAAGCCTGGTAAGATTGGTGAATGCATCTCAGAATAAAAATGTCAGGGTTTCTTATGTGAATCAAACAAATGTGTTAGGCTAAGTTCACACTACCGTTATAGTACGTTTAGGACTCTTCAGTCAGAGGAAGAGATGAACGAGAGTCCAAACGGAAAGCATTTCTTCTGTTTGAATTACCATTGAATTCAATGATAACTCTTTTGTTTCAGATGTATTCTGTCTGCCTCCGTTCGCTAGGTTTCCGTTTTTTTCCACGGAAGCAAAAGTGCTGCTGACTGCACTTTTGCTTCCGTGAAAAAAATGGAAAGCTAGCGAACGGAGGCTAACGGAATGCATCTGAAACAAAAAAAATTACCATTGAATACAAAGGTTAATTAAAACGGAAGAGACCTAAATGGAGCATAACTAGTGCGACCTTACCCTTACCCAGTATTTCATATAAAGCTTACATACATTTTTCTCTATTTTTTTTTCATGTAGCACAAGCTTTAAGTATTCCCAGCCAAGTGATATCACTGGATCGCGGCTCTTGGTCGTCTGTGATGTGGCTTTAGGTAAATGCACAGATGTGTTTCAAAGAGATTACACAATCTCTGAACCGCCCAATGGCTTCCACAGTGTGCATGGTGTCCAACGCAAGGATGGGGTACAGTCAGACTTTACAGTAAGTAGCATTGGCTTAATTATTATGTCTATGTACCAAACCGTCCGTTAATAACGGACTAATTATAAATATTACTATATTTATATGTGTTTTTTGGATGTAAAGGTTAGAGCAACAGGCTTCTCATGTTTAAAGAAAGAAAAAAAGACTGGTTCATTTATAGCTACGTTTTACTTCCCTGTTTTCATCCTGTATGGATTCAGCAGAAAGAATGGTAAGATACTTGGGGCTCTGTCGTCAGAAATAGAAGAAGGGCCCACATAGCTCCAGTGTATTAAAGATATTGTTTTTCGTTTCAATGGTTTTTAATAAGTTTTTAAGATAGCAAGAATACAGGAATAAGCATAACAGATAGCATAGTCACAGCCGAAACATCAGGCTGATTCCTCAAATGGTAAGCAAGATAAAGAATATAGAAAACATAAACTGAATAACAAATCATAGAGCCAGCAGAATTTGTCACTTGTATAAACGCAAATACAAATTTAGGTTACATTTAGTACGAGAGCACGAGACTGATCACAATCTAGAAGGAAATTATCTATTACAGCAAAAAGGGACTAAAAGCCCAGGTTGTCCAAATACCTGCAAATGTCGGAAAGGCAAAGTTGCCATGTGCAATTAACTTCTCATACATATAAGAGGTATTGATTAAGGAGAGCAATTCTTGTAAGGTGGGAGCAATAGCGATTTTCCAATTTCTAGTCAAAATGAGTTTAGCCATAACTAAGATTTTACAGGTAAAGATATTTTTAGTTTTTTCATCGCTTCGAGTCTCGGGGTTGAACAGACCCTTCCTTCAGGCATTTAAAGCAGATACAGATCTTTAAAACAAAGAAGCACAAAATATACAGTATATGCTAATGTTACAAAAACGTAAGCATGACTAAGGCAGAGCAAAGCAAAAATCAGAGAGAAGAATTAATCCATGTGCAAAAAAATACTTAAAGGGTTTTTCCCACGTGGGACATTTATGACATATCCAAAGGATGTCATAAATGCCAGATAGATGCGGGTCCCACCTCTGGGACCCTTACCTATCTCTAGAACGGGGGCCCCTAAACCCCGTTCTAACTTTGTCTGCTATCACTGACTCCAGGCCACTTCCTTACTTTATGGTTGGGAGTTCTGAAAACAGCGTAGCCCGCTGAGCTACGCTGTTTACGTAACTCCCATAGTAGTGAATAGCAGTTACGGAAGCAGCGCAGCATGCGAGCTAAGCTGTTTCCATAACAACAATTCAGTTCTATGGGGCTTACGAAAACAGCGTAGCTCAGTGAGTTACGCTGTTTTCACCTTCATGGTCGGAAATCAGCCGACACACAAAGAGGTAGAACGGGGTTTAGGTGCCCCGTTCTAGAGATGGTGCGGGTCCCAGAGGTGGGACCCGCATCCATCTGACATTTATGACTTATCCTGTGGATATGAATAATCCAAAAAATACAATATTTGAAGTATTTATACCAAAGAGAAGAAAAGGAGCATGGAAGCCATATAGTAAAAATAAACAACTTTATTATTCATATAATTACATACACAGAAAGAGTTAAAAAGGTACAAGAAGGACAAGAGGACTCTGTAATGTTCCAGTGTGAACATAAATGGCAGACTCCCTATGATATATATGGGAATGTATCAAGCAATCTAGAGAAGTAAGCATGGGGTATACAGTGAAGGAAATAAGTATTTGATCCCTTGCTGATTTTGTAAGTTTGCCCACTGTCAAAGACATGAACAGTCTAGAATTTTTAGGCTAGGTTAATTTTACCAGTGAGAGATAGATTATATTTAAAAAAAAAAAAACAGAAAATCACATAGTCAAAATGATATATATTTATTTGCATTGTGCACAGAGAAATAAGTATTTGATCCCCTACCAACCATTAAGAGTTCAGCCTCCTCCAGACCAGTTACACGCTCCAAATCAACTTGGTGCCTGCATTAAAGACAGCTGTCTTACATGGTCACCTGTATAAAAGACTCCTGTCCACAGACTCAATTAATCAGTCTGACTCTAACCTCTACAACATGGGCAAGGCCAAAGAGCTTTCTAAGGATGTCAAGGACAAGATCATAGACCTGCACAAGGCTGGAATTGGCTACAAGACCATAAGTAAGACGCTGGGTGAGAAGGAGACAACTTGGTGCAATAGTAAAAAAATGGAAGACATACAAAATGACTGTCAATCGACATCGATCTGGGGCTCCATGCAAAATCTCACCTCGTGGGGTATCCTTGATCCTGAGGAAGGTGAGAGCTCAGCCGAAAACTACACGGGGGGAACTTGTTAATGATCTCAAGGCAGCTGGGACCACAGTCACCAAGAAAACCATTGGTAACACATTACGCCGTAATGGATTAAAATCCTGCAGTGCCCGCAAGGTCCCCCTGCTCAAGAAGGCACATGTACAGGCCCGTCTGAAGTTTGCAAATGAACATCTGGATGATTCTGAGAGTGATTGGGAGAAGGTGCTGTGGTCAGATGAGACTAAAATTGAGCTCTTTGGCATTAACTCAACTCGCCGTGTTTGGAGGAAGAGAAATGCTGCCTATGACCCAAAGAACATCGTCCCCACTGTCAAGCATGGAGGTGGAAACATTATGTTTTGGGGGTGTTTCTCTGCTAAGGGCACAGGACTACTTCACCGCATCAATGGGAGAATGGATGGAGCCATGTACCGTCAAATCCTTCGTGACAACCTCCTTCCCTCCACCAGGACTTTAAAAATGGCTCGTGGCTGGGTCTTCCAGCACGACAATGACCCAAAACATACAGCCAAGGCAACAAAGGAGTGGCTCAAAAAGAAGCACATTAAGGTCATGGAGTGGCCTAGCCAGTCTCCAGACCTTAATCCCATCGAAAACTTATGGAGGGAGCTGAAGATCCGAGTTGCCAAGCGACAGCCTCGAAATCTTAATGATTTACAGATGATCTGCAAAGAGGAGTGGGCCAAAATTCCATCTAACATGTGTGCAAACCTCATCATCAACTACAAAAAACGTCTGACTGCTGTCCTTGCCAACAAGGGTTTTGCCACCAAGTATTAAGTCTTGTTTGCCAAAGGGATCAAATACTTATTTCTCTGTGCAAATTGCAAATAAATATATATAATTTTGACTATGTGATTTTCTGTTTTTTTTAATTTATATAATCTATCTCTCACTGGTAAAATTAAACTAGCCTAAAAATTCTAGACTGTTCATGTCTTTGACAGTGGGCAAACTTACAAAATCAGCAAGGGATCAAATACTTATTTCCTTCACTGTACGTGGTGAAGATAGTAAAGAACTCTAGTTGTCATACCTAGTCATTATACATGTAGTGCATACGGATAGACAAAATTAGAGTCAAGTGCTAGTAGCAAATAACAATCAGTTAAAGGACTGATAATCCACCCTTCCCCCTTACTTCCAGAAAGTCTTACCCATTTGAAGTTAGTAGGAGAGTCTGACAGAAATGCGGTGAACCCCAACGCGCGTTTCGCGGTATGCTTCCTCAAGGGGTGTAAAGTGTCTAATAGCTGGCAGCCTTAAATAGGGTGAAACGCAGGTGTACTGACTGTCTGTTAGTTCAAGGAGATCTCGGCGCACGTCTCCTGCCGAAACCGGAAGTGAGGCATGCCCCACTTCCAGCCCCCAGCGCCATAGCGCACATCCAGGATCCCCGACGCGTACAGGGATCCCGGACATGCGCAGTGCGCTATGGGGGGCGGGAATGGGGCTGGACGCACACCGGCAATGTGCAGCAAGACTGCGCACCTCATTGGACAAGAAACAAAGGGAGGAGAAGAAGGTAGGTGTTAATTTCCCAAACGTCAATTACAGCCCAAGATAGGTGCCGATATCCAAAGTTTTTCCCATAAATTAAAATCAATCTAAAGACGACTAGAATGTTTAAGCATATGACATTAAATAGAATCATTTATATGTGACAAGGATATGTTATTAAAAGAGAATATATAAAAAAAACGGTCTGTGACTCATTATACATAATGATATGAACTAGAGTGTATTAAGACTAGTTGCAGTACTTAGCCTGCAAGTTAGATGCGAGGAAGAACTTATCTCCCATGGAAAATCAAAGAAAAATCAAAGAAAAATTGTTGAAGTGTTATATTCAATTTTATAAATAGACAGCGTGCACAATATTAAAACAATATAAATAGTTTTCACCTTCATGGTCGGAAATCAGCCGACACACAAAGAGGTAGAACGGGGTTTAGGTGCCCCGTTCTAGAGATGGTGCGGGTCCCAGAGGTGGAACCCGCATCCATCTGACATTTATGACTTATCCTGTGGATATGAATAATCCAAAAAATACAATATTTGAAGCAGCACAAATCCCGTTATCAGGAGCGGTGTCACGCTGTAAGATCAGACAAACCCAGTCTGACGTAATGTAATCTTCAGAAAAAGCGTGGTGAACAGCAGCACACGTCTCCCAAGTTTCAAGAAACTTGGGAGACGTGTGCTGCTGTTCACCACGCTTTTTTTGAAGATTATCCTGTGGATATGTCATAATTGTCTCTTGTGGGAAAACCCCTTTAATATTATTTTATATACCTTTACACGTAACATATAATAATGGATATTGCTAAAAATAATTTGAAAATAAAAGATGAATAAAAAAGTAAGATCAGAACAGAATCATGTACTTATCCTGTATCAGATTTACCAATATGCAGTATACTGGAAACAATACAAAAGGATGCAAATGTAACAAACTTATGCACACAGACGATTAAATCTGACTTAGGCCAGCTACAATATGTGCTGTGAATATAGACTAAATCTGTGTATTCACACTTTAATTGAATGCAGTTGTTTGTTTGTTTGTTTGTTTGTTTGTTTGTTTGTTTTTTTGTTTGTTTGTTTTACCAGAGAAAACTGTGAATGGTACTAAAAATGAGGAGCAATATAACAATTCACATTAGGGCTCATTCAGACGAACGTGAATAACATCCGTGTGCTGCGCAAGTCAATCACGTGCAGCACACGGACCCATTGATTTCAATGGGGCCATTCACACATGCAGGACTTTTCACGCAGCGTGTGTCAATTGCGTAAAACTCACTGCATGTCCTATATTGGTGCGTTTTTCACACACCTATCGCCCATTGAAGTCAATGGGTGCGTGAAAACCACGCACAGCACACGGATGCACATCATTTACGCATCAATTCAATTGAAAATAATAATTTAAAAAAAGTTGTTCTTTGCGGGTGCGTGAATAACGCATGCCCCTCGCAAAGCACAATGATGCATAACGGACCAGAATTTGATACGCTGGTGTGAATGCAGCCTTAGGCTGGGTTCACACAGAGTTTTTTTGCAGGCGGAATTTCTGCCTCAAAATTCAGTTTGGAAGTTTGAGGCAGATTTTCCTCTCCCTGCACGCCGATTTTTGCCATTGAGCTCCGCGGGCATAAAACGCAGTGAAATACGCTTTCTCTGCCTCCCATTGATGTCAATGGGAGGACAGAGGCGTAGACGCCCGAAGATAGGGCATGTCCCTTCTTTCTCCCGTGAGACGGTTTTACTGCTCGCGGGAAAAAGACGCCTCCGCCTCCCATTGAAATCAATGGGAGGCATTTTGGGTCAGTTTTTGACGAGTTTTGCGTAAAAAAAATTCTGTGTGAACATAGCCTTATACTTTCCCTCGACTCCTGTTTTTAAAAAAACAAAAAAAAACTGCATGCCAAAACAGTATCAAACCACTAGGTGTGAACTATTCCTAATTGCAATTTTGTCCTGTTACATGTTTCTTGTTTTTTTCTGAGAGTTGATCCCTGTTGCGATCTTGGCTGTAATCAATTTTGCTTCTTATTCCACTTTGTTTGATTCTTGGCCCCTTCAACTCTAGCTTTGTTTTATTATTCCTAATCCCTACTCTTTTTGCTACATGTTGTGGTTTCCAACTCTTTGGCCAATCTGTTTATGTGATACTATGCTAAATCACCATGGTTTATTTAGTATTTGCTAGATATTGTGTGTATCTTTTGTGGCTTTTGATTTAATTGATTTTAGCATCAGTATAGAGGTTTTTCCCCCGCAGGACAGATAGTGTCTACCACAAGAGTCTTTCAAAGTTGCAACAGGAAAAAAAAACAAGCTTCTTTTTATATAAAGTTGTGTAAAACATTTACAATATCACCACTCCTATTCTTTTATGTACAGCTGCAGGAATTACTTGGATTTCTGCATTTATTATTAATAAAATGTGGTCTGATTGTAATCTAAGTCACAATTATACACAAGCACAATCTAACTAAACTAATAACACATAAACGGTTGTACTTTTCATGCCTTTTATTGAGCACATTGAGTAAATATTCACAGTGCTGGGAGAATAAGTAAGTAAACCCCTGTTTTAATGACATCTCGAAGATCTAATTAGCAAAAGTTGTTTCAGTTAAGGGGTTTCCCAAGTTAAAACTTGTATGTGTTAATGCTTTTAACTTGGGAATGTACTTACAGTTTCAATATTGGCCCCATTTCCCGATGCTGCCGTGGGGCACATGACTGGTGACGCCACTCTCTGCCCGCTATGTTTATCAGCCATATACCTGTTACGTGGTCGATTTATTAAAATTTTCCACCTGGTATACGACACGTCACTATTGACGTGCCGTGTATGGGCTGTTCTGTTATACAGCCAGCAACGCGCATGTCACTTCTTGAGGCGTTTTTGGAGCAGTTTTTCATTGACTCAATTGCAAAACAGCTCCAAAAACGGCTGTAAAAAAACGCCAGTTGCTTAAAAAACTGCAGAAAATCAGAGGCTGTTTTCCCTTGAAAACAGCTCCGTATTTTCAGCCGTTTTTGTTAAGCGTGTGAACATAGCCTTAGGCAAATTGTCTTCATACGGAAAAAATTCAGGACGGTTATTACTCTCCCTAGGAGTAGGTATCCTGTTAAGATCCCTCCAAGGACACAACTGGCAATCCTGAAAGGGATGGGAAAGAACCCAAGGGTAACAGCAAAAGATCTGCTGAAGAATTTACAAACTGCAAAAACTTCTTTTCATGTGTCCTCTATTAGAAAAACACTGACAAGAATGGTGTTCATGGAAGGAAAAATAATGCCAAAAAAAACCAACAAATTGCGGGATCAAGTTTGCCTGAGACCACCTGGATGTTTTTAACACAAATGCACTTTGGTATGTTTGGAGGAAAAAAACACTGCTCACCAACACCAAACCTTATCCCAACTGTGAAGTATGGTAGAGGAGCTGCTTTGGGGCTGCATTGCTGCCTCAGGGCTTGGATGCCTTGAGTTTTTGGAGTAAACAATGAATTCAAAGATATATTAAAGCATTTTACAGGAGAATGAAAGGGCAGCAGTCCATGACTTAAAGCTGACGACAGGTTGGGTAATGCAACAAGACGATGACCCAAAGCACAAAAGTAAATAAACGAAAGAACGGGCGGAAAAAAAATAATAATAATTTGTTCAGGGGCCTGACCTTAAGGGTATGTGCACACGATAGCAGGCATTTACGTGTGAAAAGACAGACCGTTTTCAAGAGAAAACAGCTGCCTCGTTTCACACATAAATGCTCCTCCTCGTATTATGCGAGGCGTCTGTGACGCTCGTAAATCGTGAGCTGCTCTTCATTGAGTTCAATGAAGAACGGCTCAAATTACGTTACAAAGAAGTGTCCTGCACTTCTTTGCCGAGGCAGTCAATTTACGCATCGTCGTTTGACAGCTGTCAAACGACGACGCGTAAATGACAGGTCGTCTGCACAGTACGTCGGCAAACCCATTCAAATGAATGGGCAGATGTTTGCCGACGTATTGTAGCCCTATTTTCAGACGTAAAACGAGGCATAATACGCCTCGTTTACGTCTGAAAATAGGTAGTGTGAACCCAGCCTTAGACTGGTTTCCCACAGTTCAGATTTTCTGCAGATTTTGAAAGCCAAAACCAGAATTGGATGCTGTGGCATGATCTGTAATATTGATGAACTGAAACACATTTACAGCGAGGAAAGATACAAAATTCCTCCTCAACGTTGTATAAATCTAAGACCCCATGCACATGAACGTGCTTTTGCGGCCCCAATTCCCCCGAAAATCCACGGGAGAATTGCGGCCCCATTCATTTCTATGGTGCCACGCACACGATCGTGGTTTCCACGGTCCGTGCATGGCCCAGGAGACTGGAACGCAGAAAGAACGGGCAAGTCTTATTACGGCCATGTTCTGCGGTCCAGGCTCATAGAAAATAATGGACGCGGACATGTGCACTGCCCGCGATTTGCGGGAGGCTCGCGGGAGACACTCCGCGGCCCGCCGACCCAAAAATCACGGCTGTGCACATGGCTACGGTCGTGTGCATTAGGCCTTATTTCCAAACACAGGAAACCTTTGGTGGAGGTGATTCTTACCAGTTATTAAATTCAAGGGTTTACTTCCTTTTTCCTCCCTGCACTGTGGATGTTTACTCAATGTGCTCAATAAAAGAAATGAACAGCACAACTGTTTGTATGTTATTGGTTTTGGCATATTGTATTTTTCTTTAATTGTGACTTAGATAACAATCAGACCACATTTTCTTAGTAACCAATGCAGTAATTCAGGTAATTCCAAATTTACTTACCCCCACCCTCTCACTACCACCTTCAGCAGTAAGTTCAGGATATAAATATTTTAGTCTCCATGATTTCCATGATATCCCAGCAATCTGCCAATTTTCCATTGGCCCACATTACTTATTTCTTCCATTATTCACAATGGTTAATAACTGCACCTGTGAAAGGAGGTGGATGACCTTTTTATTATGGACCATGAGAATAAATTAAGAAACAACTTGTGACCTTCTTGTGTACTTTTTAGGATGATGAATATGTGGTGTATAGCTTGAATCAAGTCCAAATGAGATACATTGTTCAGTTTTCCACTGATGGGGACGATGTCGACTTACATAAAGAATCTTTGTTTATTTCAATTGTTCAAACACCAGATCATTGTAACAGTCTGCCTGAACCACCAGAAGGTAAGGAATGTTAATCAGTAGCAGTTTACCACCAATTATAATGTTAAAGGGGTTGTCCCACAATTAAATTTATTCATTGAAGAGATCATAAAAAATGAACAATGTTTGCCATTTACATGCTGTTAAAAAAAAATGATCCAGTGAACAGTTACATTTACTTCTATAGTATGGCACCACCTGTGGTTCAAAGCGCATAGAAATGTGTTTGTCCACTTAATGAGCGTGCTGGTGAATACCCTTGCTCAGTCACTCTTCCCACATCAAGGTCTCTGCATAGTAATTCTTTGATGTCAAAAAAGCAGAAAAAGTTTTCTGACCTGCTTGTCAGGGAAGGAGCAGAGCCTTTGCAGTAGCATGGCAGTATAGCTGCGGAGACTCCTGCTTCTTAGCTTGTTAGGACTGTAAAGCTCGGCATCCTGACAGCTGATATGAACCCTGCACATGCCTACTTAGGCTTTTTTTGTTTTATTTCATTATATTTTAATTGGTGTTTAAGGGAGTGCCTACAGTGGATGTCACACAAAATGTATTTTCACTACTGTGGACCCACTGTTACATGTCTGCATGGACGGTAAGAAGGGACCATTTTGTCAGCTGCCAGAGGGGGAAGGAGACTGATTCTGCTCAGAGCCCCCCCCCCCCCGCAGTGGCACAGATTAACAGCAGCACAGATTAGCAGTAGCACCAGGGGTAATTTAGGGACATAGTATAGCAAAAAAATAAATTCATAATAAAGGTTTTTATATGCTATTAACAGTATTTCTGGAGTTGCTATGAAAATGATGCCTGGGATAACCCCTTTAAGGAATATCTTAACGATATGCTATAATATTTCAAATACCCCTTTAATGTTAGTTTTTCTATTTTAACAGATGTTTCACTAGAGGAGCTACCTGATAAACAGGTCACAAAAGGTGGTCTACAAGGCAGTGATGGCCAGCAAATTCCGCTAGAAAGTATACATGTCAAAGCTCGATTAATGGACCTTGCTGCTCAGGTACATGTAGCTTTAAAAGACATAGCCATGTAAAAGGCCAACAATTTCTCAGGTATATAGACTAATATGTGTTGTTGTTTTTTTTTACAACAGGTGGTGATGTTCCAGACCTTTAAGAATAGTTCTACCTTCCCTATTGAGGCAAAGTATGTTTTCCCTCTGGACGGTACTGCAGCTGTATGTGGGTTTGAAGCTTTTATCAATGGGAAACACATCATAGGAGAGGTACAATACTTAAATTAAAGTAAAGATTTTTATTCAAGAAAACATATGTTTCTTTTTATTTTAATGATGTAAATAATTTTCTGCAGGTTAAGGAAAAGCAGCAGGCACATGAAGAGTACAGGACCGCGATCAGTGAAGGACATGGAGCTTATCTCATGGATCAAGATGCTCCGGTATGTTTCCAAAGCACTTCATTGTGCCTACTTTTATGTTATAAACCGATAATCTTAATTACAAATCAAAGCATATGGTTGTCTCATTACATTGTTACAACAATCATAAATCATGAACATGGTGAGGAATTTAGGCATAAACCCAAAGTATATTAGACAGTTGCATAACGTACATGATGATTAAACCTTATTTACATAACTTTATTCCTTAAATTCTGCAGGCATAATGCAGTCCAACCAGGACTGGAACAAAACGGTAGAGGTTGTTGCCTATGGCATACCTGCCTGCCCTTCCATTAGAAGTGCATTTCTGAGGTGTTTTTTTCTGTGTTCTTGGGGAAAAATACAATTGAAAATTGCCTGCAACTGCAGTAATCTCACAGATCACTCAGCCCCAGGCTTGTGCAGGTGGAGGGGGAGACATATATGCAACTGTTGATTGGCTGCTCACTGAGAAAAAGAGGGTATTGGGGATTTCTAGTTGGTGCACTGTATATGGGGGCACTCTCTGGATGGGGCACTGTATATGTGTCACTCCCCTCCCTTTATATGTGTTACTCCCTAACTCATTTGATGATGGAAGCAGCAAAAATGGGCAAGCGTAAGGATCATAGCCACTTTGACAAGGGCCAAATTGTGATGGCTAGATGACTGGGTCAGAGCATCTCTAAAATGGCAGATCTTGTGGGTGTTCCTGGTATGCAGCAGTAAGTACCTACCAAATGTGGTCCAAGGAAGGACCACAGTGAACTGCCAACAGGGTAATGTGCGCCCAAGGCTCATTGTTGCATGTGGGGAGTAAATGCTAGCCTGTTTTGATCTGATCTAACAAATTGTTAAAAAAGTTAATTCTGGCTATAATAGAAGGATATCAGAACACAGTGCACCGTAGCTTGCTGCATTCGGCCTTCTTAGCCACAGGCCAGTCAGATTGCCCATGCTGAGATCCCTGTCCTCTGCCGAAAGCACCTAGAAAGGGCACCTGAACATCAAAACTGGACCATGGAGGAAGGTGATCTGGTCTGATGAATCACGTTATTCATTATGTGGACGGCCGGTTGCGTATGTGCCACTTACCCGGGGAAGAGATGGCACCAGGATGCTCTATGGGAAGAAGGTGAGCCGGCGGAGACAGTGTGATGCTCTGGGCAATGTTCTGCTACGAAACCTTGGGTCCTGGCAATTATGTGGTTTTACTTTGAAATGTAAAGTACCTCCTACCTAAACATTGTTACAAACCAAGTACACCCATTCATGGCAACAATTTTCCCTAATAGCAATGACCTCTTTGAGCAGGATAATGCGTCCTGCCACAGTGCAAAAATTGTTCAGGAATGTTTTGAGGAACATAATAAAGAGTTCAATGTGTTAAGTCTAGCTCCTAAATTCTCCATATCTCATCCTGATCAAGCAGCTGTGGGGTGTGCTGGAAAAACAAGTCCCACCAATGGAGGCCCTACCTCGCAACTTACAGGACTTAAAGGCAGGGTCGGACTGGCCCACCAGAGGATGCTCCGGTGGGCCCAGGCTCTAACACGATTATGGGCCTTAAATGTCCAGCAGAAGACAACCCCATTCGAAGCTCTTTGGAGCCAAGCACTTGCCAGTACGGTGTATATCTTATGGGATGATTCACAAATTACCTAAAGGGGGTTTTACACAGGACGATTATCGTTCATATAACGCTCGTTGACGATAATTGCACTGTGTAAACAGGGCAAACATCAGCAGATGAAGGAGCAAACGCTCGATCATCTGATGGTCGTATCGTTTTAAAAAAAGTAAGAGATTATCGTTGTCGGCAGCACATCTCCCTGTGTAAACGGAGACGTGCTGCCGATATGATAATAATGGATGGGGACGAGCGATCGGAGGAACAACCGGTCGTCCCCACCCATAGCTCCGTGTGACAGGAGCAAGCGAGCGCCGATCAACGATGTCTCATTGATCGGCGTTCGCTGCATCGGCCTAGTGTCGGCTGGTGTAGAAGGGCCTTAAGAGACCTTATTGATTATATGTCCTGTGTATACAATGATAACAACAAGGACTATGATAAAATGAAAAGTGGACATGTACATGTTCTATACAGCTGGAGGGTGGGCCCTCAAAATATCTCCTCTGGTGAGCCCAAGGTACCCCAGTCCGACACTGCTTAAAGTGGTATTCCCATATCGGACCTTTAAAGAGGCTCTGTCACCACATTATAAGTGCCCTATCTCCTACATAATGTGATCGGCGCTGTAATGTAGATAACAACAGTGTTTTTTATCAGTTTGAGCAAGTTATGCACAATTTTAGATTTATGCGAATTAATTATTTAATAGACAACTGGACGTGTTTTTAGTGTTTTACCAACTGGGCGTTGTGAAGAGAAGTGTATGACGCTGACCAATCAGCGTCATACACTTCTCTCCATTCATTTTTAGCAGTACTCGCAACACAACGTGATCTTGCGAGATCACGCTCTGCAGTCACATACTCCCATATTAACTTTACCGAAGTGTCTTGGGAGTGAATAGACATCACCTCCAGCCAGGACGTGATGTAAATTCATCACTCCCGACACTTTGGTAAAGTTTCTGTGAATGACCGCACACGTGATCTCGCGAGATCACGTGTGCTGTCATTCACAGAAACTTGATGATGAATAGACATCGCGTCCTGACTGGAGGTGATGTTTATTCACTCCCAAGACACTTCGGTAAAGTTAATATAGGAGTATGTGACTGCACAGCGTGATCTCGCGAGATCACGCTGTGTTACGAGTACTGCTAAAAATGAATGGAGAGAAGTATTGGTAAAAAAGTAAAAACGCGCCCAGTTGTCTATTAAGAAAGTAATTAGCATAAATCTAAAGTTGTGCATAACTTGCTCAAAATTGATAGTTTTTCAAAATAAAAAATACTGTTGTTATCTACATTACAGCGCCAATCACATTATGTAGGAGATAGGGCACTTATAATGTGGTGACAGAGCCTCTTTAAAGGGGTTTTCCGGAACCAATTAATCCAATCCTGTTAAACTAAATATGTCAAACCTAAGCTTTTTGCAATGTACTTGCGTTTGAAAAGATGTTCCTAGTGGTGTATCTCATATTCTATCACGTGATGCCTCGCTAACCTGAAATCCTAACTTCCGCCTCAGCCCCGTCCATGAGCTCGAACTTCCGTTTTCCGGCAGTCTGAGTGTACGGTCACGTCATAAATGACGTAACTATACACTGTGTTAATGTTAATGTTCTCTTACTCCTATTCAGAGCATGCGTGGTTGATACACACTTAGTGTGCAACACGGATGCACTATCCCAGGGTTCAGCAAACTCCAGCACCCGGCACGCTGTCCCTGTGTTCAGCGCCGTTGTATGCTGCGGCGCTGAAGACAGGGAGAGACTCTAGGGCAGAGCAGGGAGGCAAAGGGGCAGAGCGACACAGTGGCAGAGCGGGGAGACACTCTGACATGCTCTCCCTGTGTTCAGCGCCGTTGTATGCTGCGGCGCTGAACACGGAGAGACAGGGGCAAAGCGGAGAGGCACAGTGACTGAGAAAAGTGACACATTTGCATGCTCTCCCCGTGTTCAGCGCCGTTGAATGCTGCGGTGCTGAACACAGGGAGAGACTCGGGGGCAGAGCAGGTAGACAAAGGGGCAGAGCGACACAGTGGCAGACCGAGTAGACACTCTGGCATGCTCTCCCTGTGTTCAGCGCCGTTGTATGCTTCGGCGCTGAACACAGGGAGAGACTCGGGGGCAGAGCAGGTAGACAAAGGGGCAGGGTGACACAGTGGCAGACCGAGTAGACACTCTGGCATGCTCTCCCTGTGTTCAGCGCCGTTGTATGCTGCGGCGCTGAACACAGGGAGAGACTCGGGGGCAGAGCGACACCGTGGCAGAGCAGGGAGACACTCTGACATGCTTTCCCTGTGTTCAGCGCTGTTGTATGCTGCGGCGCTGAACACAGGGGGAGACACAGGATCTTCAGTGGGGAGGAAACAGGCGCTTTGATCCATGGAATTTGTAGTCTTTATTCACAACAGGAAACGGCCGGTCACAGCAAAATGCGATGTAAACAAACTGGAAAATATCCTCAGGGAGAGTAGAATGAAGAAATTGAGCCATAAAAACAGGTGGCAGAACATAGGTTGAACAGAAGTAACAGATATAAATGTTTATTAAATTAAAAAAATGATGTCGGAAAACCCCTTTAATGGCAAATCCACAGAATATGGCATAAATGTCCGATAGATGTTTCAGTAGCAACCGTAGAAGCAGTGTAGCAACACGTGCTTAGCTGTTTCCACAAAACCCTGCCACCTCGTAATTCAGTGGCTGGAGACAAGCGACAGCAGCAGAAGATAGGACAGGGGTCAGGGAGCCCCATTCTAGAGAGAGGTGCGAGTCCCAGAGATGAGAGCCACATCTATATGACAGAGGACACCAGAGGTCTTATGGAGTCCATGCCTCAATGGGCAAGAGCTGTTTTGGCGGCATGAGGGGGACCTACACAAAAGTTTTTGCATGTAGTATAAACACCAATTTTAAGTTAACCTTACTGGTTATCCAGCTTATTAATTATTTTGTAACAGCACTGTTTTGCATTTATTTTCAAAGTTTTGCAAATATACTTTTACTGATATTTCACAGGACCCACATTTAATGTTGCTATTGCCCTTTTTTAGGATGTCTTCACAGTGAGTGTTGGAAATTTACCATCCAAGGCAACTGTAGTCATTAAAATCACCTATGTTATGGAACTCAACTGTCAGTATAGTTTTATTCATTTTTCAATTCCTGGAAATGTGGCTCAATGGCAACAAGACAAAGCATTAAAGGAAAACACACAGGTAAAAATAAAACTTTGCCATTTATTTTGTTAGAGGTATGCTTATCTATACAATAGTTGAACCCTTTTTGTTTTTCGTAGGATACTGTAACAAAAGTGGGCATTGAAAGTGACATGGCAAAAGAAGGGTAAGTTTGAGATACCACTATACTGTTATCTTGTATTAGATCGGAGTAATGTAACTTTATCTTCAGTAGTATTCTGCGCAGTCATTTTCTAATTATCCTATAGATTTTCAAACAAAGTAATGGATCACATTCAATAAATCTATACACTTAGACGTTTCTAAGGGTCCTTTTACACCGGACGATTTTGGCTGTAACAACAAGCGCCGATCAACATGACAGCTCGTTGATCGGCGCTTGTTTGTTCCTGTCAAAAGGAGCTATTAACAGTAATGTATAGGGACGAGCGCTCGTTACGATGATCGCTCGTCCCCATACATTTCTATCATGTCGGCAGCACGTGTCTCTGTTTAGACAAGGAGATATGCTGTCAACAACGATAATATTTTCTGCTGCAGAAACGATACGATCAGCGAATGAATGAGTGTTTGCTCATTCATTGACAAGGCAATGATCGGGAAGAAGCGTTCTGTGAACGCTCATTTGCCCAATAATTTGCCCCTGTAAAAGGGCCCTAAGGCTCATGTGCACTCAGTGTCTCCGTTGATGGTTCCGTTAGGGTTTACCTAATTTTTGACTGCAAAAATGAGGGGAAAGTCCAATGGACCCATAAGAGTGAATTCGGTTCATCTGTGACATATGAACGGTCCCAATATTTGGCCCATGTAAAAGGGCCCTTAGGGAGGCTGATTTATGATTTCTACATTATAACTGTGTGACAGGAGCCTGTCTAATCAATATTTATGCCTATGCTGCCTATATGGTACGTGAGACCTATGTTGCAAACTAAATAAGTGACACGTTCAAAATAAAAATTTAAAAATTCCTGAAGAAGCACATTGCATGCGAATGTATCATTGTAAAAGTGAAAGCTTATTTTTCCATTTCAAATTTTCGTTCAGATCTTTTTGTTTGGATATGTCCATTGAGATGCCAAGGAAAATAGAAAATATTTCATGTTTTACGCACAAAATAAAAATAAAGGTAAGTCCTTTCCATGTGAGGCATAGACTGTGTATAGACTTAAAACAGCATAGTGTGTGTCGATCAAATGTTCATGGACAGAATTTTATCCAATGGACATAAACAATGTATGTTCCTACTAAATAACAACAAGCAGAGATCTTGAAAACGGTGAGGAATTAATGCAGACAGTTTTTGGAAATTGTATAACTTTTAATTATAACAATAATAACATTACTTTGCTGAAACTGGGGAACACCCTTAATGAAACATTTGGCTTGTATATATTAAAACCACGGACAATTTTTGTTTTTTAATTTTAGTTTTTTCCTCCCCACCTTCTAAATGGCATAACTTTTTTTTTTTTTGGCATAGCCATATCAGGGCTTGTTTATTTGCTGGACAAGTTGTAGTTTTTCATGGCACCATTTGATGTATTTTAAAATGTACCGGGAAACTGAAAGAAAATTATTTGTGGGGTGAAATGGTAAAAAAACAGCGATAGCGCAATTTTTGGTGGGTTTCATTTTTTCGGCATTCATTGTGTGGTAAAAACGACATGTTCTCTTTATTCTATGGATTGATATGATTATGGCTATATACCAAATTTATATTTTGTTTTTTTATGTTTTACCACTTTTATAAATAAAATCTATGTTAACAAAAAATACAGTTTTCGGTTGCCATATTCTGAGAGCCATAACTTTTTATTTTTCCGTCGATTGAGTAATGTGCGGGCTTATTTTTTGCGGGGCGAGCTGTAGTTTTTATTGGTACCATTTTGGGATACATGCGACTTTTTGATCACTTTTTATTCTATTTTCTTGGGGAATTAAGGTGACCAAAAAACAACAATTTGGGCGTTCTTAATCTATTTATTTTTTACGGCATTCACCGAGAAGGTTACATAATGCTATGTTGCAATAGTTCAGAACTTTACGGACACGGCGATACCAGTTATGTTAACTGCTTTTTATTTATTAATTTATTTATTTACATTTCTTTAGGGGAAAATAGGAAAAGCTTTTTTTTCTTAACTTTTAATTTGTAATTTTTTTCACTACTAAACACATTATTTAACTTTTTTTTTACACATTTTATTAGCCCCCCCCCCCCCCCCAGGGGACTTCTACCAGTGATCGATATTTTGCTGCTACTAATGTATTGCAGAATATTGTCATTTTTACAGACTTCTGTTAAGCCCTGGGCTTAACAGAGGCAGAGTGAAGGCAGACCTGGGGGTCTTCAATAGGCCCCTGGGATGCCCCATGACAACCATCAGAATTCTGCAATCCTGCCGCGGGGATTGCACCCCCTTTTTTTTAACGCCTCAGGTGCTGCGGTCAGGAATGGCCGCAGCATTTGAGGGGTTAAACAGCCAGCAACTGTACGATCACTGTTCCTGGTCGTTAGTCCCACGTGTTAGCTGTAATACACAGCTGACACCCGCAATGTATGGAGCAGTATCAGCCTGCTCCATACATCACCCCCCGCACCATGACGTATTGGCACGTCATGGTACGTCAAGGGGTTAAGTTTTTGTGTAAATTTGTGAATGGAATCCTGTCTGAGGCCCCATGGACACATCCGTGCAGTATTTACGGTCTGTAATTACTGCATGGACAGGCCGCGGAGTGTTATCTGCATTTGGACCGTGCTCACAGTAATAAGCGTAAGAGCATGGTCCGTAAATGTGAAAAATAGGACATGTCTCATGGCTCATTTCTATGGCTCAGACACACGCCCATAAATATACGGGAAGGTGTCCATGGCCAATAGAAATTAATGTGTCAGTATTTTATCTGCACTTACGGTTCTGCAATTCTGCATAAAAACTACGGACGTGTGCATGGGGCCTTAGGGTGTGTTCAGACAGAGTTTTTTGTAGGTATAAAAATCTGCTTCAAAATACCTTCAGGATTTTGACCTGCCTGCACTTTCTTTGTAGCGTTTTTCGGCCGCAGCCATTGAGCACCGCTGGCAAAAAACCGCTTTCTCTGCCTCCTATTGATTTCAATGGGATGTCAGAGATGGAACCACAGGAAGAAAGAGTGTGTCGCTTTTTTTCCCCCTCTCGAGGGAGAAAACGACTCTGTCTCCCACTGAAATCAATGGGAAGCGATATCAGCCTTTTTTTGGGGCGGATTCCGACGCGGTTCCTACGTCAAAAACAGCGCCAAAAAACTCAGTGTGAACTGGACCTTAGACTTTTACTCTACGTTCAAGCAATTATAAATTTTAGGTCAATTGTCTCTTTTGCAGAAAACCGAGTGTAAAGCTGTAATTCAAACAGAAGAATCCAGTTCTTTCAATGATCAAGGTTTTTCTATGGATTTATATCTGGAAGATGCCTATATCCCAAGAATGTGGGTTGAGAAACATCCAGATCAAGACAGTGAGGTAAAATTCAGTTTCACATTATAACTATACCTTTACTAGCGTTCTGCTGTCAAGTTAATTGTCCTTTCACAGAAGCTATACATTAGAAAGTAAGTTTATACTTTGCACATGTTTTTATACAGAAAAAAATAGCAACAACAACAACATCAAGTGTCTTGATGTTACATGTATGTGATTCCGATTTACATTCCCATAATGTCCATCCATAGTAGGTCCTCTAGTGTTGAGCCTCAATATGCACAACTCTAATCTTCTAGAAAGGAATGTATTCAGAGAGAACACAGGCAGGGGAAACTATTGGCGTAGTGGTTATTAACTGCTAAACAGTGGTTTACATGCTCCCCTGTCCCACAGTATACTTCACAGATTGGGGCTGGGGAAACACAACTTGTGAAGACATTTTATGAGTCACAAAACTTTTAATGTTAAGACAGAGGCCAAGTATATTTGCAAAGTGGGCAATCCCTTTTAGCGTGAAATTAAAGCGGACCTGTCAGCTCTCCTGAAATGTTTTTGTAAATATCCCGTGAAAATACAATTCTCAAGCTTTTTTCTTCCAACTCTGCATTTTACCATACCTCTGCTATTCTGCATAGAAATGTGTCAATAAAAGTATTTACTAAAACAGACATGTCAGGAGAGCTGACAGGTCCTCTTTAAAGGGAGTATATCATTAAAAAAATTACATATTATTTAAATCAGGTTTTTTACCCCATTTTTGATTATTTTTTATGTGACTAGTCATATAAAAAAAGAATATTAATATATTCAACTTTTCAAACTGGTCACTAGAGCAGGCACAATAAGCTAGCACTTCCTGTTTCCTGCAGCTCACTTAGCTTTGGTGTGTAGACTGGGGCAAGGTCAGCAGAGAGTGGTGGATTTAATGGCAGCACTATTGTAGTACTGGAGGTCCAGATAAGGCAGGATAACAAAACTATAACACAGAAAAGATTCTGTATGTATCTCTCTTGTCACTCCCTGATCTGTGGGGGTGACTGTTGTACTCAATCACTTCCTGTTATATTCTATTCATTGCAGCTGCTATAAAGCACATACCCTGCTGCCCTGTCTATACAGACAATACAGGAATGATGTGTCTATCTCCAATGTGGCAGCCCTCAGGGAAGTTTTTAAAAATAAAATGTAATTTGCAGCCATTACAAAAAACATTAAACCCGGATTGCTGTTTTATTAATTTTTGAGCTTACCCTCTTAATATAACGTCAAATCAAATTCTGCTTAGTCTGACTGCTGACATTTGCTTCCTTTCTACAGAGCTATTTTAATGTGCAGGCAATACGCAACCACTGATTGTTCGATCTTGATTCTATCTTTATAGGCGTGCATGTTGATTTTTCAACCCGATATTCAAAACTCCTATGCAGAAACATTTATGACAATTTGCCTTGATTGTTCCAACTCCATGGAGTCCTGTTTTCAAAGTGCCAAACAGGTTGCACTGCTCGCACTTGGTTCTATGAACTGCAACTACGTGAATATTGTCGTTTTTGGATCAAGTAAGTCCATACAGTACAGCACATATTTTTAAAGTGTATCTGTCACCAATTGTCGAGGTTTAATCAGTATTGGTTTGGGATTATTTCCTTGTGGGCATTCAGGTAAATATGTTTTACTTTTATTAACGTTTTGTTACGCCATTTGTCAGTAACTTTAACTCTGAAGTGAGTGCGTCTTAATAGTTGGCTTGCGTCTAAAAGCTAAAGCTGCACTGAGGGCTCTGACCAATCAAAAGCAGAGTATGTGAGACCTCTATGCTCAACTAATCAGCTGCTAAATTCAGTATTTTCAGATGGCTGGACAAATGCAGAACCCCTAATGAATATTTATAAGCAGCTATTTTGTTAAGATACATAATTAAATTTCGGAATAGCTGCATCACAGCTCTCCTCTAGAAAGAATAAAACTGTCTCTCTAGTGCCATGTATAGGTGGCTGCCCTATACGTCAATGCTCAACTCTTGACCTAGATTTGTGCACTAAATCACCCCAGTTTCTGGTGTAAATTATGATAAATTAGTTAAATAGTGGATGGCCCCGCCCCTTTTATAAAATCACACTTTTAATATATCGGACGTGGCATAAAATGTTCGTTTTGCCACAATACTGGTTAATAAATTCCCCCAATGACTATCATTTTTACACAGTACTGTTTCGGAGTTGTTGCTCCTAGTCAGTACAGAGTACGATTCTGGTGTGGAGGGCCAGATTAATAGTGTCTAGGATATGAAGCAGTTAATTTATTGGGGCCCCCAACTAACGAGGGCCCTCCACCAACTGTAGACTTAAGAATATGAGGTCACAGGAGGGGAACAAGTATAGCAAACCGCTGCGACAGGGAGCATACAAACGTATCTATACATAGGTCTGTGTGGTCATCATGCCTCACCCAGGCTGCAGCCACTGTCCTATACATACCTCCCAACCTTTAACCCCTTAACGCATTATCACGTAACTGTAGTATACAGTTCCCCTGTAAAGGGGAAGTATGAAGCGCACTTACAGTGTGAGCGCGCTTCATACACAGTGGGTGACGGCTGTGTAATACAGCCGACATCTCACTGCGACGGGCGAAATCAAATACCACTTTGATTCCGCCTGTTTAATTGCCGTGGTCAATCGCGGCGTTTTGCGTGTGCAAAAGGCACTTAACAGCTCCGTGTGTCATGATCATATGGTGCGCGGCGGCGTGCTTTTCGCGCAGCCGCCATCATTATGACACTGCGTTTGTATGTTTGTAAACAGAAAAGCACGTGGTGCTTTTCTGTTTTCATTCATACTTTTCACTGCTGTTGCGCGAATCACGCGCGTCCCACAAAGAACGGACATGTCGTGAGTTTTACGCAGCGGACTCACGCTGCGTAAAAATCACGGACTGTCTGCACGGCCCCATAGACTAATATAGGTCCGTGGAAGGCTCATGAAAATCACGCGCGTTGCACGGACGTATATCACGTTCGTCTGAATAAGTCCTCACTCTTATGTTACACAGATAGATGTTTAACCCATAAGTTCTAAATGAACAATTTCACATAAAACATCGTCATGAATATTTAGAGAGAAAATCTAATTTTATATTTTCTTTTGCAGCTTATAAAGAGCTTTATTTGTACCCAAAGCTTCACCACTGCGGCGTTTCAGATATGGAGCAGTTTATAAAAGTAAGGAGCACAGCAACGTTGATTTAGTACCAGAAATCCACAGGTTGTTTTTTTCTAAAGTTATGAGCAGGCTTTAATGTGTTTCTGTGATGTTTTATATGTAATTTACCATGACTTACTTTCATCAACTCATAGGAGGCAAAACCAACCATGGGTAGCACTGAGTTCTGGAAGGTTCTCCAATCATTATGTTTGCTCAGACCAAAAATGGGACGTCAGAATGTTCTCCTCATCACTGATGGACATGTCCAAAATGAAAGCTTGGTCTTTCACATTCTAAACAAAAATAAGAATCATATTCAACTGTTCACTTGTGGTGTAGGGTAAGCCATGATACTCAATTATTTATAGCATTTTATATCTGCCTTAAAAGTAACATAGCCTGTTGCAAACCCTATAGCGTGATTGGACCTAAGCAATTGTTTCTGGTAGGCCCCATCTATTAGATTGCATGTGTAAATCTGATTTTTTTGTGTTGTCCTTATCTGCTTTTTGAAGTACAATGGTAAACTAGCTGCTTAGTTAGGCCCCATGATTACGACCGTGCCTGTAATCACAGTCCGTAATTACGGACACGGCGGCCGCGGACAGTCGTCCGCATTTACGGGTCGTGCTCTGATTATAAAGTATGGGAGCATGGTCCGTAAAAAGCAAAAGATAGGACATATCCTATCTTTTGCAGAAGGCTGCTACGACACGGAGAACACCTTCCCGTAAATATACAGGAAGGTGTCCGTGGACAAAAGAAATGAATGGATCCGTAATTGTTCATGGGGCCTTTTTCATGCTATAAGTAAGAACTTCACTGAGGGCAGCATAAAGTAGTGACAGAATTGCTGATTCCAGCGGTTTGTCACTTATGTGCTAATGTGAAGTAGCTTTGGAAAACTTACGCGCAGTTTGCAGCTAGCACCGACAGAGAAGAATCACACTTACACATGAACTGCTGCACCCCCGCCCACCCTCTGCTGACTAACAGATTTTTCCCTATTACTGTGCAACTCAGGGGCGGGTGGGCGGGGGGTGCAGCCCATGAATAAGCATGACTCTTCTCTGGCGGTGCTGGTCACAAGCTGCATGTAAGTTCTCCAAACCTACTTCACATTAGCACATAAGTGACCACTGAAACTAACATTTCTGTCACTACTTTATGCTGCCCCCCCATGAGGCCAGCATAACCTAGATGATAGGTTCCTTTTAATTATAAGGGCATTCTTGCATATTGTAGTGGGAGGAAAAAGACAATTGACTGCGCTCCTCCAAGTCAGTATGTTCATTAAACAAAAGAATGAGCAACTTAAAGAAAAAAAAGGGGGAATATTCCACTCAACTAATTGAATTGCGTTAAGTATAGGCACAACATGGCATAGTAGGGCAGATATGAGGTAATATAGGTCGGCAGAGCCAGACCGTTCTCTGTTCTCAGAAGTTCATGGATGAAGTCTGATAAAGGGAGTGGTTAGGTCCAGAAATGGGTAGTCTAAAAAAATATTTAATTAATAAGAGTCGTTCTTCTATTGGTTGGTGCCAATTGAGAACCATGAGTGTTTGGATCCATTTGGATATAAGGGCATTCTTGTGGCACATATATGTTTTTGTCTCCACTTGGCAAACTATGTAAAAATCTTGTCTGCTGGTGGTAATGTAGACTGTACTCTGAGGTACATGTGATCAGTGATCTTAATTAACAGCAATATTCTGGTGGCTAAGCTATTTTATCATGGTATTCACTGGTATTGGTATTATAAATCCCCACAATTGTTAATTTTGCTGCACTGGCGATGTAGCATTCCATTTTTACATATGACACTATTATTTTAAAAGTTTATAGCCATCTCAGACATTTATGGCATATCCACTCTGGGACCCGCATCTATTTTGAGAACAGGGGTCACCCGACTCCCATTTCAACTAGTGAAGCGGTCGCTGAGATGGGATTGACCCTTTAATTTCACTGTCCACAGTAATCAAGTTTTTTTAAATCTGTGACAAAGCAAGAGTTAGTTCCATGCTTAATAAATTGGGTTAATTGTGTCAGCGCTCTATACATTTAGTATTTCACTTTGAGTTCATCTGTAGCACAAGAAGAGCATAATGCACTGATAAATAAATAATTTGAGAAATTATGATGCACCTAATTTTTCTATCTGTGACACTACTAGAGCGCAATGCCACATATTTTGTGTAATGTAGTATACTGTAGCTTACTTTGGGTTTGATAATGCATTTTAAAATACAATAATAATGTAACGTGTATTTCCAAAAGTAGCAGAAAAATCAGACTTGAGGTGTCAGGAGCATTTCACACACAAAAGTTTGGATTTCAAACTTCTCAGTCGGGAGGTTTGTTGAGAGATTATAAGTACATATTACTTGATTTGTGCCTTAGAAAGTACAACTCTACCTGTAAATACATGCACTGACCTAGTATATAAAGTCGCCAATGTTCAATCAATTCCATTCCGTATGTTTAGAAAAAATTGACAATGCAGCATGATGTTTAATTTGCACACAAAACACAATCTACTCCTTAACTATAAGTATGTATTACTTTTATATTTCTTTTCTTTAGGACTACGGCAAATAAACATATGTTGAGGTGCTTTGCACAACATGGTTCTGGAGCCTTTGAATATTTTGCTGAGAAATCTAAAAGCAAATGGAGAGATCAGGTAACATCTAACATTAGCAGTTGAGGGTTGCTGCATATTAAATTACCTGCCTGCAGTAATATTCTGTTTTCAGTAATGCCCCCAAAATTGTCATACTTTACTTAGTACACCGCGTTCCAAATTATTATGCAAATGTTATTTTTCGCTGATTTTCCTAAATAGTCGATGCAAATGACAGTCAGTATAATCTTCAAGCCATCAACCGTTGCCGTATAATGCGAATTTTATTGAACAAATCTCCTAATGATAACAGATTTTTTTTAGAAGTAAAAAACTCAAAATGCACTGTTTCACATTATTATGCACAACAGAGATCAAAACATTTTAAAGGTTGTGAAGAGAACTAAAATGGTAATTTGTTGAATTTGCAGCATCAGGAGGTCATATTTACAGAAATCAAAAGCTCTTTCAATCAAAAAAAACTTAACAGGCCAAGTTACATGTTAACATAGGACCCCTTCTTTGAGATCACCTTCACAATTCTTGCATCCATTGAATTTGTGAGTATTTGGACAGTTTCTGCTTGAATATCTTTGCAGGATGTCACAATAGCCTCCCAGAGCTTCTGTTTTGATGTGAACTGCTTCCCATCCTAATAGATATTTTTCTTGAGGTTACTCCAAAGGTTCTCAATAGGGTTCAGGTCAGGGGAACATGGGGGCCACACCATGAGTTTCTCTCCTTTTATGCCCATAGCAGCCAATGACACAGAGGTATTCTTTGCAGCATGAGATTGTCATGCATGAAGATAATTTTGCTACAGAAGGCACGGTTCTTCTTTTTGTTCCACGGAAGAAAGTGGTCAGTCATAAACTCTACGTACTTTGCAGAGGTAATTTTCACACCGTCAGGGACCCTAAAGGGGCCTACCAGCTCTCTCCCCAAGATTCCAGCCCAAAACATGACTCAGCCACCTCCTTGCTGACGTCGCAGCCTTGTTGGGACATGGTGGCCATTCACCAACCATCCACTACTCCATCCATCTGGACCATCCAGGGTTGCACGGCACTCATCAGTAAACAACACGGTTTGAAAATTAGTCTTCATGTAATGACTGGGTAGGGAGACAGACAGGTGAGCCCTAATCTACCCACCACTCAGTCCCTGCCTACTTGCAACGGCCCGTCCTAGGCGACGGCGTACAACTGGGCGACGGTCCCTACGCTCAATAAGTGCACGACAGACAAACAGACAAGGGTATACAGAAGCTAAGGGAAATGGGGCAGTTGCCCACAGCAACACAGTGAGCAACAAGAGTAGTGAACGAGCTGAGTCAAACCAGGAGTGCACGAGGTACAAATCGCAAAGCAGGAGCGTAGTCAGTAAAGCCAGGGTCAAAAATGAAGCAACGTCAATAAACATAGCAGGAGCAGCAGAGCCAGGAAACAGAAAAGAATCACAGGCAGAGGAGGAGCAGGAAATGCAGGTATAAATAGACAGAGGACGGGAGCTAGCTCCGTCTGGCCAGGCTGTGATAGGCTCTCCCACTCCTCAGCCTCCCAGCCTGACTGGTAGAAGATCGTGTCACTCTCTCAGACTTAGGAGCAGGTGCAGACTGATTACCCACGGGCGTCGACACAGAAGCTGTGTCTGGCAGATCCTTTACACTTCATGTATATCTGAGCCCACTGCAACCGTTTCTGCTTGTGAGCATTTTTAAGGGGTGGCCGAATACTAGCTTTATGCACACTTGCAAACCTCAGGAGGATCCTACACCTTGAGGTTTGCGGGACTCCAGAGGCACCAGCGGCTTTAAATACCTGTTTGCTGCTTTGCAATGGCATTTTAGCAGCTGCTCTCCTAATCCTATTAATTTGTCTGGCAGAAACCTTCCTCATTATGCCTGTATCTGAACGAACCCGTCTGTGCTCTGAATCAGCCACAAATCTTTTCACAGTACGATGATCACACTTAAGTTTTCTTGAAATATCCAATGTTTTCATACCTTGTCCAAGGTTTTGCACTATTTCACGCTTTTCGGCAGCAGAGAGATCCTTTTTCTTTCCCATATTGCTTGAAACCTGTGGCCTGCTTAATAATGTGGAACGTCCTTAAGTAGTTTTCCTTTGATTGGGCACAGGTGGCAAACTAATTATCACAGGTGTCTGAGATTGATTACAATGATCCAAACAGCCCTAAGACACAATACCATCCATAAGTTTAATTGAAAAACTAATAATTAAATGTTTATGACACTTAAATCCAATGTGCATAATAATTTGGAACACAATGTATAGTTTATTAAAGATCAGAGTCTGTTCTCTTTTTCTCTAAGGGGGTTTCATCATAGGTAATAAGGCTCACAAACTTCTTCCTACAAGGATATTGCATTTGGATTATGTGATCAATAAAATAATGAAACAGTATATCCTTTTGTATGTCATTTGAGTTATTGAGTGTTTTTTATCAATTTTTTGGATGAAGATCACGTTATTGCCTCAAGTGCATGCAGATATATTGATTAAACTGTAAAGGGCTCACAAACCACAGTATTACTGTATGCCTGTATAGTGTCATTTCTACTACTTTTCATATTCAACTTATGACACCTGAGATTTCTAAAAAGTAGTGCGAGGGAAAAGAGTTACTGCTTCAAGTTTCTTAGGAGAAATTAGAGCTTGTAATTGGTTGGTTGCAGTTGGCAACTCCTGTTTTGTTTTACACCAGAATCAAAATTGTGATGATAAAGAGAAAATGTAAAGAAAACAAAACAAAAAAAAAAAAAAAATTGCGATGATGAGATTGCAACTTTTAGTATTGTTGGAATAAAAGTTCCTACTTATATATTTTCTTTTATAGATGGAAAACCAAAGAAAACGGCTCCAGTCTCCAGCATGTACAGCTGTTTCAGTGAAGTGGAGGCAGTTTAATAAGAACTCTTCTGAGATCCTGCAAGCCCCTACAAACATACAGACTTTATTCTCTGATGATAGTCTTTTTGTTTATGGGTTTGTCCCTCATTGCACTCAGGTGCGTAGGTTATATAGCAGTGGTGGCTGGGTAAAGGGATGTTCTAACAAAGCGTCTGCATGCGGCCGAAACCCTTCCTCACTGGTTGGGGACAATGGGCGCATGATTTTGCCGGGTATCACCCTTACTGCCTTTGAAAGTTACATTAGTGGAAGCACCTGCTGCAAAAACTAAATTATGTCTCCAAAACCAACCTTGGTTGTAATCCCAAGACAGTACTGGGCCCAAACCAAGTGACATCAATGAAACTCTGGATTGTTTAAATTGCAGTGCTCACAGTAGACTGTGCACAGACTTGGGCCTAGTAGTACCTACACATTTAAGGTCCATTCACACGTGGTCCATATTGCGTTTTTTGGAGCAACTTTGCAAAACCATGACATGACCAGAATGTGTGAATAAACCCTAAAGAAGAATAGGATCAGATCTTCAAATAGTTTTGGTGTTCAGTGGATAGAACTTCCTTGTCCAATACATACTGTATAATAAAAATATCCGCAGCACACACAAGAAATATTGTTGCAATTAAAGTGAGAAGTTTTTTCTCCAGTTTTCGTATAGTAGTATCCAGAGTAACCATATAAATCAAATACTTAAACTTTTTACGTTACAGCTTTACAAGGGCCATTTTCAAGGTATCTATGCATAAAGGAGAAAGGTACATTTAGTATACAGTACTAGATTTGTTCTTAACAATACTGCATATACACTACCGTTCAAAAGTTTAGGGTCACTTAGAAATTTCCTTATTTTTGCAAGAAAAGCACAGTTTTTTTCAATGAAGATAACATTAAATTAATCAGAAATACACTCTATACATTGTTAATATGCTAAATGACTATTCTAGCTGCAAACGTCTGGTTTTTAATGCAATATCTACATAGGTGTATAGAGGCCCATTTCCAGCAACCATCACTCCAGTGTTCTAATGGTACATTGTGTTTGCTAACTGTGTTAGAAGGCTAATGGATGATTAGAAAACACTTGAAAACCCTTGTGCAATTATGTTAGCACCGCTGTAAACAGTTTTGCTGTTTAGAGGAGGAATAAAACTGACCTTCCTTTGAGCTAGTTGAGAATCTGGAGCATTACATTTGTGGATTCGATTAAACTCTCAAAATGGCTAGAAAAAGAGAGCTTTCATGTGAAACTCGACAGTCTATTCTTGTTCTTAGAAATGAAGGCTATTCCATGCGAGAAATTGCCAAGAAACTGAAGATTTCCTACAACGGTGTGTAGTACTCCCTTCAGAGGACAGCACAAACAGGCTCTAACCAGAGTAGAAAGAGAAGTGGGAGGCCTCGCTGCACAACTGAGCAACAAGACAAGTACATTAGAGTCTCTAGTTTGAGAAATAGACGCCTCACAGGTCCTCAACTGGCAGCTTCATTAAATAGTACCCGCAAAACGCCAGTGTCAACATCTACAGTGAAGAGGCGACAACGGGATACTGGCCTTCAGGGCAGAGTGGCAAAGAAAAAGCAATATCTGAGATTGGCTAATAAAAGGAAAAGATTAATATGGGCAAAAGCACACAGACATTGGACAGAGGAAGATTGGAAAAAAGTGTTATGGACAGACGAATCGAAGTTTGAGGTGTTTGGATCACAAAGAAGAACCTTTGTGAGACGCAGAACAACTGAAAAGATGCTGGAAGAGTGCCTGACGCCATCTGTCAAGAATGGTGGAGGTAATGTGATGGTCTGGGGTTGCTTTGGTGCTGGTAAAGTGGGAGATTTGTACAAGGTAAAAGGGATTTTGAATAAAGAAGGCTATCACTCCATTTTGCAACGCCATGCCATACCCTGTGGACAGCGCTTGATTGGAGTCAATTTCATCCTACAACAGGACAATGACCCAAAGCACACCTCCAAATTATGCAAGAACTATTTAGGGAAGAAGCAGGCAGCTGGTATTCTATCTGTAATGGAGTGGCCAGCGCAGTCACCAGATCTCAACCCCATAGAGCTGTTGTGGGAGCAGCTTGACCGTATGGTACGCAAGAAGTGCCCATCAAGCCAATCCAACTTGTGGGAGGGGCTTCAGGAAGCATGGGGTGAAATTTCTCCCGATTACCTCAGCAAATTAACAGCTAGAATGCCAAAGGTCTGCAATGCTGTAATTGCTGCAAATGGAGCATTCTTTGACGAAAGCAAAGTTTGAAGGAGAATATTATTATTTTAAATAAAAATCATTGTTTCTAACCTTGTCAATGTCTTGACTATATTTTCTAGTCATTTTGCAACTCATTTGATAAATATAAGTGTGAGTTTTCATGGAAAACACAAAATTGTCTGGGTGACCCCAAACTTTTGAACGGTAGTGCAAGTGAAAATATAAACATCAATAAGAGTATTAGACAAAGAAATATAATTCAGCATATTTGTTATACACACACACACACACGCACACACACACACACACACACACACACACGCACACACACACACACACACACACACACACACACACACACACACACACATACATACATACATGCATGCATATTCATACATACATACACACATGATTTATTCTACAACATTGAGCGCCACAAGGTAGAACGAGATATATTATATCAGAGTACTTGCATGTAATTTTAGGTCACCAGGCTTAGAAATGCATTAGCAACTGTATGAGCCATTCTACTGGGCATTAGCAACTAAACTAATACGGGTCATAGAGAATCTAAGTTATGAGGAGAGATTATAATATTTAAACCTATTTAGCCTTGAAAAGAGACGACTAAGGGGGGATATGATTAATTTGTATAAATTATGAATGGCCCATACAAGAAATATAGTGAAAACCTGTACCATGTAAAAAAAAACTCAAAAAACAAGGGGGCACTCCCTCGTCGAAAAAATATCAGTGTCAATGTGTAGAATTCTTGTTTAAATATTGATCCAGTCGGATTAAACCTACCTCAGGATCAATAGGGGTAAAACAAAGTTCAATAACTTCTCCCATCCCTTCCGTTTCTTACATCCCTTGGTTGAACTTGATGGACATATGTCTTTTTTCGATCGTACTAACTGCTTTGTCCATGTGGGGAATGGTGCAGAGAGAGACCAATTTGCAGCATCTGTAAATACAATGGGGGCATGTGCACCAGAAGTGTAAAGGATCTGCCAGGCACAGCTTCGGGGTTAACGCCCATAGATAATCAGTCTGCACCTGCTTCTATGTCTGTGAGACTGACTCCATCTTCCACCACTCAGGGTGGCAGGCTTAGGAGTGGGAGAACCTATCACAGCCTGGCCAGACGGAGCTAGCTCCCGCCCTCTGTCTATTTATACCTGCCTTTCCTGTTCCTCCTTTTATGTGATTCTTCTCGTTTGGTTTCCTGGCCCTGCTGCAGCTTCTTGTACCATTGTCCTTGCTTCATATTGACCCCGGCTTGCTGACTACTCTCCTGCTCTGCGTTTGGTACCTCGTACACTCCTGGTTTGACTCGGCTTGTTTACTACTCTTCTGCTCTGCGTTTGGCACCTCGTACTCTCCTGGTTTGACTCGGCTTGTTCACTTCTCTTGTTGCTCACGGTGTTGCCGTGGGCAACTGCCCCTTTCTTCCCCTAGCTCTGTGTACCCTTGTCTGTTTGTCTGTCGTGCACTTACTGAGCGTAGGGACCGTCGCCCAGTTGTAGCCCGTCGCCTAGGTCGGGTCGTTGCAAGTAGGCAGGGACTGAGTGGTGGGTAGATTAGGGCTCACTTGTCTGTCTCCCCACCCACGCCATTACATAATCACAAGCCCATACCTAGTCTACCCTGGTCCCTGACACCACTATGGACCCCCTTGAGACCCTGGCTCAGCAATGCAGGGTCTCTCCCTACAGGTCCAGGCCCTGGCTCAGAGGGTCAACCAGCCTGATGCTACCATGGTAGTCCCCCTCACCTCACCTCTTGAACCCCACCTCAAGTTGCCCGACCGGTTCTCAGGGGACCGGAAGACTTTTCTCTCCTTTCGGGAGAGTTGTAGGCTCTATTTTCGTTTAAAGCTCCACTCCTCAGGTTCTGAGAGCCAGCGGGCGGGTATAATTATGTCCCGGCTCCAGGAAGGGCCCCAAGAATGGGCCTTCTCCTTGGCTCCTGACGCCCCTGAACTTTCCTCCGTTGATCTTTTATTTTCTGCTCTCGGACTCATCTATGACGAGACTGACAAGACTGCTTTTGACTGAGAGTCAGCTGGTGACCTTACGTCAGGGTAAGAGACCGGTTGAGGAGTATTGCTCTGACTTTAGGAAGTGGTGCGTAGCTTCTCGGTGGAATGACCCTGCCTTAAGGTGCCAGTTTAGGTTGGGTCTGTCGAACGCCCTGAAAGATCTGCTAGTTAGTTATCCCTCTTCTGACTCCCTAGACCAGGTTATGGCTTTAGCGGTACGACTTGACCGACGTCTCAGGGAACGACGACTTGAACGTCTTGATGTTTTCTCCTCTGACTCCCCCATGATGCCTCCCGAGGTTCCGTTGCTTCCTTCCTCACCGGAAGACTCGGAGGTACCTATGCAACTCGGGGCCTCTGTGTCCCCCCAACAACGTAGAGATTTCCGCAGGAAGAATGGTCTCTGCTTCTACTGTGGGGATGACAAGCATCAAGTGAACAACTGTCCTAAGCATAAGAATGCAGCCGGAGAACTTCCGCGCCTAAGTGATCATCGGGGAGGTCACTTGGGAGCACAGGTATTTCCCGTAAATATGAAACGTAATAAAATCTTGCTTCCCTTTCAGGTCTCTTTTGGTGGTAGGTCTGCTACCGGCAGTGCCTTCGTGGATTCAGGGTCTTCTGCTAATATCATGTCTGTGGAATTTGCTATGTCTCTAGCTATGCCTTTGATTGATTTGCCTAAACCTGTCCTGGTAGTGGGTATCGACTCCACTCCTCTTGCTAATGGTTATTTTACACAGCATACCCCTGTTTTTGAACTCCTTGTTGGCTCCATGCATTTGGAGCAGTGCTCTGTACTGTTAATGCAGGGATTATCGTCCGATTTGGTTTTAGGCCTTCCCTGGTTGCAGTTGCATAATCCCGCGTTTGACTGGAATTCTGGGGACCTTACCAAGTGGGGTAATGAATACTTGACGTCATGTTTTTCTGTTAATTCTATTTCTCCCCCTGAGGTGGTGAACACGCTACCTGAGTTTGTTCAGGACTTCGCCGATGTTTTCTCTAAGGAGGCCTCCGAAGTGTTACCTCCTCATAGAGAATATGATTGCGCAATCAATTTGGTACCAGGAGCTAAGCTCCCTAAGGGTAGGATATTTAATCTCTCTTGACCCGAACGTGAAGCCATGAGAGAGTATATCCAGGAATGCCTGGCCAAGGGTTACATTCGCCCCTCTACTTCTCCGGTAGGTGCTGGCTTCTTCTTCGTAGAGAAGAAGGATGGTGGTCTTAGGCCATGCATTGACTACCAAAGCTTGAATAAGGTCACTGTAAGGAACCAGTATCCCCTTCCTCTGATTCCTGATCTCTTTTATCAGGTTCAGGGGGCCCAATGGTTCTCTAAGTTTGATCTACGGGGGGCATATAACCTTATCCGCATCAAAGAGGGGGATGAGTGGAAGACTGCGTTTAACACGCCCGAAGGTCATTTAGAATACCTCGTCATGCCCTTTGGGTTGTGTAATGCTCCCGCGGTCTTCCAGAATTTCATAAATGAGATTTTAAGAGACTACCTGGGGTTATTTCTTGTAGTGTACCTTGATGACATACTTGTGTTTTCCAAGGACTGGTCCTCCCACATTGAGCATGTCAGGAAGGTGCTCCAGGTCCTTCGAGAAAACAAACTGTTTGCAAAGACCGAAAAATGTGTGTTTGGGGTGCAGGAGATACAATTTTTGGGCCAAATCCTCACTCCTCATGAATTCCGCATGGACCCCGCCAAGGTCCAGGCTGTGGCGGAATGGGTCCAACCTGCCTCCCTGAAGGAGTTACAGTGCTTCCTGGGGTTCGCTAATTATTACAGGAGGTTTATTGCTAACTTCTCGGTCATCGCTAAGCCTCTTACGGATCTCACTCGCAAAGGTGCTGAAGAAGTCCTTAAGAAGTGCTTTATTTCGGCCCCGGTGCTGGTTCAGCCCAACCAAATGGAGCCATTTATCGTGGAGGTTGACGCGTCCGAGGTGGGAGTGGGGGCTGTCTTGTCCCAGGGTACCAGGTCCCTCACCCATCTCCGTCCCTGTGCCTACTTCTCCAGGAAGTTTTCACCCACTGAGAGTAACTATGATATTGGCAACTGCGAACTCTTAGCCATTAAATGGGCATTTGAAGAGTGGCGCCACTTCCTGGAGGGGGCTAGGCACCAGGTAACGGTCCTTACCGACCACAAGAATCTGGTTTTCCTAGAATCTGCCCGGAGGCTAAACCCGAGACAAGCTCGTTGGGCGTTATTTTTTACCAGATTCAACTTTGTGGTTACCTATAGGGCTGGGTCTAAAAATGTTAAGGCTGATGCACTGTCACGTAGCTTCATGGCCAGCCCTCCTTCGGAGGAAGATCCTGCTTGTATTTTGCCTCCAGGTATAATCATTTCCGCTATTGATTCTGATTTAGTCTCTGAAATTGCGGCTGATCAAGGTTCAGCTCCCGGGAGCCTTCCTGAGAACAAGCTGTTTGTTCCCCTGCAATTCCGGCTAAGGGTATTTAGGGAAAATTATGACTCTGCACTATCTGGCCATCCAGGCATCCTGGGTACCAAGCACCTCATTGCCAGAAACTATTGGTGGCCTGGGTTGCCTAAAGACGTTAAGGCCTACGTCGCCGCTTGTGAGGTTTGTGCTAGGTCCAAGACTCCCAGGTCCCGACCAGCGGGCTTACTACGTTCTTTGCCCATTCCCCAGAGACCTTGGACCCATATCTCCATGGATTTTATCACCGATTTGCCTCCATCTCAAGGCAAGTCGGTGGTGTGGGTTGTAGTAGACCGCTTCAGTAAGATGTGCCACTTTGTGCCCCTCAAAAAACTACCCAATGCTAAGACGTTAGCTACCTTGTTTGTCAAACACATCCTGCGTCTCCATGGGGTCCCTGTCAATATTGTTTCTGACAGAGGGGTACAATTTGTTTCTTTGTTTTGGAGAGCCTTCTGTAAAAAGTTGGAGATTGATCTGTCCTTCTCCTCTGCCTTCCATCCTGAAACTAATGGCCAAACCGAGAGGACTAATCAGTCTCTAGAACAATATTTAAGGTGTTTTATCTCTGACTGTCAATATGATTGGGTCTCATTCATTCCCCTCGCCAAATTTTCCCTTAATAACCGGGTCAGTAACTCGTCAGGGGTCTCCCCCTTTTTCTGTAATTTTGGGTTTAATCCACGATTCTCTTCCGTTTCACCTGGTAGTTCCAACAATCCCGAGGTAGAGGTCGTTCATCGAGAACTGTGCACAGTCTGGGCTCAGGTTCAGAAGAACCTAGAGGCGTCCCAGAGCATACAAAAAACTCAGGCAGATCTAAAACGTTCTGCTAACCCCTTGTTTATGGTCGGGGATCTGGTGTGGCTATCGTCTAAAAATTTGTGCCTTAAGGTCCCGTCCAAGAAGTTTGCTCCCCGGTTTATAGGGCCGTACAAGGTCATTGAAGTCCTCAATCCTGTCTCCTTCCGACTGGAGTTGCCCCCATCTTTTCGAGTACACGACGTGTTCCATGCCTCCCTCCTTAAACGCTGCTCCCCGTCCTTGGCTCCCTCGAGGAAACCTCCGGTCCCTGTTCTCACCCCTGAGGGGGCAGAATTCAAGGTGGCCAAGATTGTGGACAGCAGGATGGTCCAAGGCTCCCTCCAGTACCTGGTCCATTGGAGAGGATACGGGCCTGAGGAGAGGACTTGGGTACCCGCTCGGGATGTTCCCGCTGGGATATTGGTCAGGAGGTTTCACCTTCGTTTCCCCAGTAAACCAGGTCCACTTAGAAAGGGTCCGGTGGCCCCTCATAAAAGGGGGGGTACTGTAAAGGATCTGCCAGGCACAGCTTCGGGGTTAACGCCCATAGATAATCAGTCTGCACCTGCTTCTATGTCTGTGAGACTGACTACATCTTCCACCACTCAGGGTGGCAGGCTTAGGAGTGGGAGAACCTATCACAGCCTGGCCAGACGGAGCTAGCTCCCGCCCTCTGTCTATTTATACCTGCCTTTCCTGTTCCTCCTTTGCTTGTGATTCTTCTCGTTTGGTTTCCTGGCCCTGCTGAAGCTTCTTGTACCATTGTCCTTGCTTCATATTGACCCCGGCTTGCTGACTACTCTCCTGCTCTGCGTTTGGTACCTCGTACACTCCTGGTTTGACTCGGCTTGTTTACTACTCTTCTGCTCTGCGTTTGGCACCTCGTACTCTCCTGGTTTGACTCGGCTTGTTCACTTCTCTTGTTGCTCACGGTGTTGCCGTGGGCAACTGCCCCTTTCTCCCCCTAGCTCTGTGTACCCTTGTCTGTTTGTCTGTCGTGCACTTATTGAGCCGTCGCCCAGTTGTACCCCGTCGCCTAGGGCGGGTCGTTGCAAGTAGGCAGGGACTGAGTGGTGGGTAGATTAGGGCTCACTTGTCTGTCTCCCCACCCACGCCATTACAAGAAGATATATTGTCTATGTCCAACAGACTACACCAGGACTGTTTCCCAAGGAATGTGTCAACATCACGTAGTGCGCCTGTGCCAGACCGTACACTGTGATACCATCTTGCAGATATTCCACTATGCAGTACTCGTATAGTAGTGTAGGTCTATACAATAGTCCTGACAGTAACCATATACACAAACTGTCCTCTAGAATTGTACAGCACATTGTGCAAATCACAAAGAATTACAATAATCCTGTTAAGCAGAAGCAATCTGGCATTAATCTCAGGGTGCGTGTAGGACTTTCTGGCGGAAATTAGGGACTTTCTAGCCGAATTTTGGACACTTGTTTGTCATGAGGTTGGAGATTCAGGAGACTCATGAAAAAGACCCCTGAACTGCATGTGGCTCCTGAGTCATCCGGGTTATAATGTATCACGATTCTCATTTTCATAATGGGGGGAAAGTACTTAATACTGTATGTAATAATTATGTAAATAATTCATTAGAAATAATTCCTTATTTTGCATTTATATTTGTTTAATTGTTTTTCATTGTTTAAATGTGTCAACTATTTAAATGAACTTTAATTTTTAAACTGCAGGCGACACTAAAGGCTTTAATTAACAATGAAGAGCTTGAGAACATGGTTTCAACCACTGAGCTACAGAAGACAACTGGCACAGTATGTTACATTACTCTATTATTCTACTTATAAAATGGTAAAAAATTGTCCTCCATTAGAGAAGATTTTCCAAAAATGTGTAAGCTATGGCATACCATAATGATATTCTATAACTTACAGATCAGAGGAGGTCCGACCATTGAGTTCTCCACCGATTGCCTGGTCGGCAAAATAAATCATCCTCGACTAGGTAGCCTAATAAAAAAAATATATAGTTTTAAAACCAATGCATACCGAAACAAATTTAAATGGTGCCTGATCATCAAGCACTCTTAGAATTACAATGTTGAAAATTCTGCATTATGTGTTATATATTGTGCTTATATTATACTGATCTCATTGTGTCCAGATACTGCACACCCTTACAGCTCGAGCTCTTATTAAAGACTATGAGGATGGAATTCTGCATGAGAAAGAAAATGAGAATGAGGTCAGTGCAATACTTATTGTATAAATTAAAAAATGACATGTATAATCTGATTTTCTTCGCAGCGCTCATACCTGGAGTGCACAGGCTCACGTGCATAGCTACCCCTTCCCCCACGCTTACACCTATTCTCCATTGTTGTTATATTTGGTCTTTTCTTCTTCGTATTGATTACAACAAACTAAACTTTAACCCCCTCAGGACGAAGCCATTTTTTTGATTTTTAATTTTTCACTCCCCGCATTCCAAGAGCCATAACTTTTTTATTTTTCCGTCAATAGAGTGGTGTGAAGGCTTATTTTTTGCAGGAGGCGTTGTAGTTTCTTTTGGTATCATTTAGGGTATGTTCACACGGCCTGTTTTCGGACGTTTTTCGGGCCGTAAATGGCTGAAAAATTGGAAGCAGAACGCCTCCAAACATCTGCCTATTGATTTCAATGGGAAAAACGGCGTTCTGTTCCGACGGTCCGTTTTTTTACCCGGCCGTTTTGAAGAACGGCCACGTAAAAAAACGGCAGCAAAAAAGAAGTGTATATCACTTCTTCAGCTGTTTTTGGAGCCGTTTTACATAGATTCTATAGAAAAATAGCTCCTAAAACGGCCGTAAAAACGCAGCGAAAATCGTGAGTGGCTTAAAAAACGTCTGAAAATCAGGAGCTGTTTTCCCTTAAAAACAGCTCCGTATTTTCAGAAGTTTTTTGTTAAGCATGTGAACATACCCTTATAGTTCCATATAATGTACTGGGAAATAGAAAAAAAAATTATTTGCGGGCTGACGGAAAAAACTGCAGATCCTCAATGGTTTTTTGGGTTTCGTTTTTACGGCTTTCACCGTGCAGTAAAAACTACAACGTATCTTTATTCTGTGGCTCAATACGATTACGGTGATACAAAATTTATATAGGTTTTTTATATTTTACTACTTTTATTGATAATAAACTTTGATAAAAAAAACAATTTTTTGTGTCGCCACATTCTGAGAGCCATAACTTTTTTATTTTTTAACCGATTGAGCGGTGGGACGGCTTATTTTTTGCAGGATGAGCTGTGGTTTTTATCGGTACCATATGTTAGTACATAGAACTTTTTGATCACTTTTTTTAGCGCAAAGTTGACAAAAAAACTGCGATTTTGGCATTTTACATTTTTCTTTTTTTACGGCATTCAACGTGCGCGTTAAATAACGCTATATAGTAATAGTTCAGACTTTTACAGATGCATTGATACCGATTTTGTTTACTTTTTTATTTTTCACATTACTTTAGGGGAACATGGGAAAAGGGGGGGTTTTTGAACTTTTAATATTTTTTTTTCACTGCTAAAAACTTTTTTTTCACACACCTTAGGGTGTGAAAAAGTCCCTAGGGGACTTGAACCAGCGATCGTATATAGTATATCGTCATTTTTACAGACATCTGTTAAGCCCTGGCTTAACAAGGGCAGAGTGAAGCCAGTCCTGGGGGCCTTCATTAGGCCCCTGGGCTGCCATAACAACCATCGTCACCTCCCGATTTCACTGCGGGAGGGGGCGATGAGCTGTCGGAGGGGGCCGCCCCCTCTTTTCAACGCCTCAGATGCTGTGGTCGCGATTGACCGCAGCATTTGAGGGGTTAAACAGCTCCCGGCTGTTAGTCCCGGGTGTCCGCTTTAAAATACAGCCGACACCCGCAGTATATGGAGCGCGCTCCAAACATCACCCCCCACACCTGGACAAAAATGGCATATCCGGGCGCGCGAAGGGGTTAAGATCACGTTTAATATTCTCTAGGCGTTTCATGAATTGGGCACCCCCTAACGCAGAAGGCCTTGCACCTTTACTCAGACGCCCCCTCTCGTCTGCCCCAGTCCACTGTTGTTCCACTGGGCCACCTTTCAAGCTGTATGTTACTTTGTTTTTCTTTCTCTAGACTTACCCAGTCAATTACCCCCCCCCTACCCCCATTAGATTCTCGGTGGTCACAATTTGGAGTGTCTTACTCCCCATACCATGTGGTAGTGGTATCTGGATTGTACAGTGACCAGACCGCTGATACAAATATAATGCTCTTGCAAATGTTAATTTTTGTATTAATAAAAAGTAGTTAAATAAAACATTTAAACATTTTTTTACATGTATGCAATCAAAAATGTTTATCAATCACTTGTGTAACAGTGTAAATACAGTAAGTAAACAATGGCAATGTTGGACCGGGTTACCTAGGACCCATAAGAGGAAGTGATTCAGAAGGTCCACCCTCAAGACATATATAACAAATGTATCTCCACTTTTATGGGCCCTGTAGCAAGTGCATCATTAATTAGGACTAATAGGTTATTTGTGAATTAACCCCAAAACATATAAATCCCAGCAGCAAGTGAACAACTCCATTGTCAGAAAGAGTTGGATTTAGTGAGTCCTGTTAACCGGTCGGAATGGTAGGTTAAGGTGCAAATATCATCTTTGGTGACATCATACCAAGATATGCACCAAGATTTAATCTGCAAAGGCAGAAGATCATGACATTTACAGTGGAAAGCAAGATTGCACATTGCTCTCATATCATTATACCGAGATAATAGATCTTCGGATCAGACCACTATGTTTTGGAGAGGGATGGAGAATTTTGTTATGATAATAATTTGTCATTTAATACTTGATACAGATGAAGAAACAAGAGATGAAGTCTTTAATCATTCAGCTCAGTAAAGAATACTCAATAGTGACTCAATTCACAAGTTTTGTGGCAGTGGAAAAAAGGGTGAGTACTGAACAGTTCTAGCAACCGCAAGTTGTTTCGTTGAAAATCTTTTAGCAATTTATTTATGTAGAGCATTATACTTATCCAATTTATTTAATCTAGAGAATGATAATTTTAGAATTCGAACTTTGTAATAAATTATAATATTTTGGATCATAATGTCATATATATATATATATATATATATATATATATATATATATATATATATATATATATATATATATATATACATACATACATACTAGTCCTTCACAATGAATTAGAATATCATCAAAAAGTTAATTTATTTCAGTAATTCAATTCAAAAAGTGAAACTCATATATTATATAGATTGATTATACAGAGAGTGATCTATTTCCAGCATTTTTTTATTTTAATGTTGATGATTATGGTAAAAGTTAATGAAAACCCCAAATTTCATCTCTTAGATAATTAGAATATTATATAAGCCCAATTTCAAAAATGATCTTTAATACCGAAATGTTGGCCCACTGAAAAGTGTGTACAGTGTATGCCCTCAATACTTGGTCGGGGCTCCTTTTGCATGAATTACTGCATCAATGCGGCGTGGCATGGAGGCGATCAGCCTGTGGCACTGCTGAGGTGTTATCAATTAAGCGTGGCATGGAGGCGATCAGCCTGTGGCACTGCTGAGGTGTTATCAATTAAGCGTGGCATGTAGGCGATCAGCCTGTGGCACTGCTGAGGTGTTCTCAATGAAGCGTGGCATGGAGGCGATCAGCCTGTGGCACTGCTGAGGTGTTATCAATTAAGCGTGGCATGGAGGCGATCAGCCTGTGGCACTGCTGAGGTGTTATCAATGCGGCGTGGCATGGAGGCGATCAGCCTGTGGCGCTGCTGAGGTGTTATTGAAGCCCAGGTCGCTTTGACAGCAGCCTTCAGCTCATCTACATTGTTGGGTCTGCTGTCTCTCATCTGCCTCTTGATTCTCTATGGGGTTTAGGTCAGGCGAGTTTGCTGGCCAATCAAGCGCAGTAATACTGTGGTTATTAAACCAGGTATTGGACATTTGGCAGTGTGGGCAGGTGCCAAGTCCTGCTGTCAGCAGTGGGAAGCATGAAGTTACATAGTTACACAGTACGGTTGAAAAAAGTCAGATGTCCATCAAGTTCAACCAAGGGATGGGAAAAGGGAAGGGAAAAATTTCTACACATAGGAGCTAATATTTTTTTGTTCTAGGAAATTATCTAAGCCTTTTTTTAAAGCAATCTACTGTCCCTGCTGTGGCAGCTCCTACAGTGACTATTCCATGGATTCACAGTTCTCACAGTAAAGAAGGCTTGTCGCCTCTGCAGATTTGAACCTTTTTTTCTCCAGACGGGGGGAGTGCCCCCTTGTTTTTTGGAGGGGTTTTACATGGAACAGGATTTCACCATATTTTTTTGTATGTGCCATTAATGTACATATATATATATATACACTGTATATATATATATATATATATATATATATATATATATATATATATATATATATATATATATATACATACACTACCGTTCAAAAGTTTAGGGTCACTTAGAAATTTTCTTATTTTTGAAAGAAAAGCACAGTTTTTTTCAATGAAGATAACATTAAATTAATCAGAAATACACTCTATACATTGTTAATGTGCTAAATGACTATTCTAGCTGCAAACGTCTGGTTATTAATGCGATATCTACATAGGTGTATAGAGGCCCATTTCCAGCAACCATCACTCCAGTGTTCTAATGGTACATTGTGTTTGCTAACTGTGTTAGAAGGCTAATGGATGATTAGAAAACACTTGAAAACCCTTGTGCAATTATGTTAGCACCGCTGTAAACAGTTTTGCTGTTTAGAGGAGCTATAAAACTGACCTTCCTTTGAGCTAGTTGAGAATCTGGAGCATTACATTTGTGGGTTCCGATTAAACTCTCAAAATGGCTAGAAAAAGAGAGCTTTCATGTGAAACTCGACAGTCTATTCTTGTTCTTAGAAATGAAGGCTATTCCATGCGAGAAATTGCCAAGAAACTGAAGATTTCCTACAACGGTGTGTACTACTCCCTTCAGAGGACAGCACAAACAGGCTCTAACCAGAGTAGAAAGAGAAGTGGGAGGCCCCGCTGCACAACTGAGCAACAAGACAAGTACATTAGAGTCTCTAGTTTGAGAAATAGACGCCTCACAGGTCCTCAACTGGAAGCTTCATTAAATAGTACCCGCAAAACATCAGTGTCAATGTCTACAGTGAAGAGGCGACTCCAGGATACTGGCCTTCAGGGCAGAGTGGCAAAGAAAAAGCCATATCTGAGACTGTCTAATAAAAGGAAAAGATTAATATGGGCAAAAGCACACAGACATTGGACAGAGGAAGATTGGAAAAAAGTGTTATGGACAGACGAATCGAAGTTTGAGGTGTTTGGATCACACAGAAGAACATTTATGAGATGCAGAACAACTGAAAAGATGCTGGAAGAGTGCCTGACGCCATCTGTCAAGAATGGTGGAGGTAATGTGATGGTCTGGGGTTGCTTTGGGGCTGGTAAAGTGGGAGATTTGTACAAGGTAAAAGGGATTTTGAATAAGGAAGGCTATCACTCCATTTTGCAAGGCCATGCCATACCCTGTGGACAGCGCTTGATTGAAGCCAATTTCATTCTACAACAGGACAATGACCCAAAGCACACCTCCAAATTATGCAAGAACTATTTAGGGAAGAAGCAGGCAGCTGGTATTCTATCTGTAATGGAGTGGCCAGCGCAGTCACCAGATCTCAACCCCATATTGCTGTTGTGGGAGCAGCTTGACCGTATGGTACGCAAGAAGTGCCCATCAAGCCAATCCAACTTGTGGGAGGGGCTTCTGGAAGCATGGGGTGAAATTTCTCCCGATTACCTCAGCAAATTAACAGCTAGAATGCCAAAGGTCTGCAATTCTGTAATTGCTGCAAATGGAGCATTCTTTGACGAAAGCAAAGTTTGAAGGAGAAAATTATTATTTAAAATAAAAATCATTATTTCTAACCTTGTCAATGTCTTGACTATATTTTCTAGTCATTTTGCAACTCACTTGATAAATATAAGTGTGAGTTTTCATGGAAAACACAAAATTGTCTGGGTGACCCCAAACTTTTGATCGGTAGTGTATGTGTATATATATATATAAGTTAATCATGTCCCCCCTTTAGCCATCTTTTTTCAAGGCTAAATAGGTTTAATTCTTTTAATCTTTCCTCATAACTTAGATTCTCCATGCCCCTTATTAGCTTCGTGGCTCTTCTTTGTATTTTTTCCAACTCCAGGTCATCCTTTCTATGAACTGGAGCCCAGAACTGAACTTCATATTTTAGATGAGGCCTCACTAATGCTTTGTAAAGTGGTAATTTTATATCCCTGTCCCGCTAGTTCATGCCTCTTTTAATACACGACAATATCTTGCTGGCCTTTGAAACAGCTGATTGACATTACATGCTGTTATTTAGTTTATGATTTACAAGTACACCCAGATCCTTCTCAACAAGTGAATCCCCCAGTGTAGCTCCCCTAGGACATATGATGCGTGCAGATTTTTGGTGCCCAGATGCATAAGGCTGGGTTCACACGACCACATTAACGTCCGTAATGGACGGACGTATTTCGGCCGGAAGTCCCGGACCGAACTCAGTGCAGGGAGCCGGGCTCCTAGCATCATAGTTATGTACGACGCTAGGAGTCCCTGCCTCTCCGGGGAACTACTGTCCCGTACTGAAAACATGATTACAGTACGGGACAGTTGTCCTGCAGAGAGGCAGGGACTCCTAGCATCGTACATAACTATGATGCTAGGAGCCCGGCTCCCTGCACTGAGTTCGGTCCGGGACTTCCGGCCGAAATACGTCCGTCCATTACGGACGTTAATGTGGTCGTGTGAACCCAGCCTAACTTTACATTTATCTATATTAAAGTTCATTTGCAAGTGGATGCCCAAACACTTAGTGTGTTCAACTCAGCTTGCAATCTACTAACATCTTCTATAGACTGAACATTACTACATAGCTTGGTGTCATCTGCAAAAATAGAAATAGTGCTATTAATCCCATTCTATATATCATTAATAACTAAGTTGAATAATAGTGGTCCCAGCACTGAACCCTGGGGTACACCACCTATAACCGGGGACCATACAGAGTAGGAATCATTGACCACAACTCTCTGGATACGGTCCTTGCCAATTCTCAATCCAATTAAAACTATACTTTCTAAACCTATAGTATTTAATTAACCCAGTAGACGTCTATAGGGGACAGTGTCAGATGTCTTTGCAAAGTCCAAAAACACTATATCCACAGCGGCCCCTCTGTCTAGGCTTCTGCTCAACTCTTCATAAAAACATGGTACGCACTACCCATCTTCACAGCGTGATTTCCTATAAGGTTTTTTTCTATTGACCAGCAGCAATAGAGTTTGACAAAGGCCGGATTGTGGCCGAAACATTACACCTTTTCTCTTATATTGCCCTATTTAAATAAACCAATTTTTGCATATTTCAACCAAAGGACTCCTTGAATTTATCTTTGCAAGTATTTACGGGGTGGGAACCATAACTACAGCACCCAGACAACCTGCAGAGTGCCACAGATTTGATCTATAATCCTGTATATAGTCCCTCAATAGCCCCTCAATCATTTTCCCTACAATGGATGTTAAGCTTATTGGTCTATAATTACCCGGGTTTCAATCTCCTCAGAATGTTCACCCACTATTGTCTCTTTCACACTCACCTTCATATCACTTCTCACATACAGACATACACCACCACCTTCATATCACTTCTCACATACAGACATGCACCACCGTCTTTCCTATTTGTCCTGTCTTTCCGAAACAGTGTAAAACCCTGTAGATTTATAGGCCAATCATGTGAAGAGTCTAGCCATGTTTCAGCAGCACCAACTATATCTATATGTTCCTCCAGTACCAAGGCCTCCAGCTCCCCCATTTTGCTTGCTAGACTTCTGGCATTTGTGAACATACACTTTAACTTGCCTTTCAATTTTTCACTTTCAGTATCAGAAATGTGATTATTTGACATTATTTGGGCATTTTTGTTTTCATTGCTGTTTTGTAACAAGGGGATCTCCTTATCCTGTTGTGTAGTCCTCGTCCCACAGTCTATTTCTCCCCCCACCAATTTAGTCTGACCCCTCTCTAACCTAACTACCCCTTTATTTTCTACATTGAACTCCCTCCTCAGCCCTAAGTGCTCTAAAATTCCTGGTAGACGGCTGCGTTGACTCTGGACTTGATATAACACAGTGGACCAACACCAGCAGATGACATGGCTGCCCAAACCTTCACTGACTTTGGAAACTTCACAGTGGACCGCAAGCAACTTGGATTGAGTGCCTCTACACTCTTCCTCCAGACTCTGGGACCTTGATTTCCAAATGAAATGCAAAATGTACTTTCATCTGAAAACAGGACTTTGGACCACTGAGCAACAGTGTTGGTCTACTGTGTTATATCAAGTCCAGAGTCAACGCATCTGTCTAGCAGGAAATTTTAGAGCATTTCATTATTCCCTCTGCTGACAAGCTTTATGGAGATGCTGATTTCATTTTCCAGCAGGACTTGGCACGGTTTAATAGCCATGGTATCACTGTGCTTGACTGGCCAGCAAACTCGCCTGACCTAAACCCCATAGAGAATTTATGGGGTATTGTCAAGAGGAAGATGAGAGACACCAGACCCAACAATGCAGATGAGCTGAAGGCCGCTATCAAAGCGACCTGGACTTCCATAACAGCTCAGCAGTGCCGCTTGCACAATATACTGCAATACTAATGTATTGCAATATATCGTGATTCTGACAGGTAACTATTAAGCCCTATTGACCGCAGCATTAAACGAGTTAAACTAGCAGGATCGCGCTCGAGCGTGATGCCGCTAGTTACTCTGAAGTCACCGACACCGGCATCGTATGGAGCGGGGTCACTCCGTGAGCCCATTCCATACATCCCCTACCCGACTTTGGTGTATGGATACGTCAAATGTCGGGAAGGGGTTAAAGTCCATGCATGGCTTTTTTGCAGTCCAAAAACAAACAAGTGCTTATCCAGCATACAAGACTTGTAGCATATAAACAAAACAAACACCTTGCCCGTCTGGGCACTAACTAAACAACAGGTTTCCTCACTTATGGTAAATCATGAGTACAGTGTTCCTTGGATCAGGCTTTCCACACTATCCTTTCGCGGATTTTCAGGCTCTGACACTGAACTGCATTGACAGCAGCTCTAAATAGCTGACTGAGCAAACCTGTACTAGAACGGGAAGGAAATGGCAAGTCGCTCTACCAATGCTACTTGCCATTCCATAGAAATCCAGGCCTGGAAAACAGACTTAACAAAAGCCTCCACAAAAGCCCCAACTTCCCTGGATTCCTCATCTCACCTATCCTAACCAGCCAGGTGGGAAATACAGCACCTCCAGTACTTTCCCAGTCACAGGTCTATCTTTTGCCCCTTGGTGTTTTTCCTGTTTAGTTTCATTACAACCTTGAATTGAAATAGATTTTTGGGTGTTTGTACCATTTGATTTATACAAGATTTCTACCACTTTGAAGGAGCCAAATATTTTTTACACAAACAATAGAGAACCTTAATGTGCAAAAGTATTCACCCCCTGAAAAGTCAATACTTTGCACATCTAGACACTGGGATTTTTGCCCATTCATCCAGGGAAAACTCCTTCAACTCCTTCAAGTTAATGGGTTGTGTTGGTGTACAGTTTCTTCAAGTCATGCCACAGATTCTCAACTGGATAGAGGTCATTCCAAGACAGTTAAATGTTTTCCCTTAAAACCCTTCAGTGTAGCTTTAGCAGCAGGTTTGGGGTCATTGTCCTGCTGGAAGGTGAACCTCTGTCCCAGTCTCAAATCTCTGACAGACTGAAAAAGGTTTTCCTCAAGAATTGCCTTGTATATAATTACATCCATCTTTCCTTCAATCCGGACCATTTTTTTCGTCCCTGCCGATGAAAAGCTTCCCCACAGCATGATGTTGCCACAACCAGGCTTCACTGGGAATGTTGTTCTTATGGTGATGGGAAGTGTTGGGTTTGTGCCACACATAGCGTTTTCCATTATGGCCAAAAAGTTACATTTTAGTCCCGTTGGACCAGAGAACTTCCGTGTTTTTTGGGAAGTTTGCCACATTCTGTTTGGTGAACGCAAAACTTGTTTACTTATGGTTTTCTTTAAGCAATGGCTTTTTTTTCTGGCTGCTCTTCCATAAAGCTTTACTCTAAAGTGTACAGCTTATAGTGGTCCTATCGACAGATACTTCAATCTTCGCTGTAGATCTTTGGAGCTCCTTTAGTTTTATTGTTGATGTCTTTATTAAATCTCTGATAACTGCCCTCTTTGCCCAAGCTGGGAGATTTGGTGGGTGGCCTTTTCTTGTCAGGTTTGTAGTTGTGCCATATTCATTCCTTATTGTTATAATTGATTTAATGGTGTTCCATTGGATGTTCAAGGTTTGTGCTAATTTTTTTTTAAACCCAACTCTGATCTATACTTCTCCACAACTTTGTTTCTGATCTGGTTGGAGATCTCCTTGGTCTTCATGTTTCTTGCTTAGTGTTGTAGACTCAGGGGCGTTACAGAACAGCTGTATTTATAATGACATCATGTCACCGATCATGTGACACTTTGCACACAGGAGACCTCATTCAACTAATTATGTGACTTCTGAAGATCATTAGTTTGACCGGACCTTATTTAGAAGTTTAATAGCAAAGGGGGTGAATACATATACACTCACAACTTTTAGTTTTTATTTATTGTTTTCTCATTTTAAACAAGGTAATTTTCTCATTCCACTGTTACAATTTGGACTATTTTGTCAGACCCATTACATAAAATCAAATTTGGTTCCAAATGATTTGAAAAAATTATCACTCTTAGTAGAAGGCGCTCCTGCGCTTATGTCGAAGATTGAGCCAAATCCCCAGTCGAGGCAGATTATCTCAGTGGGTAGAAAATCTGAAATTTATTTCTTGAAAAAAAAGACATGTGTAATAAAACAGCATATGTCTCAATGGTGGTCCAAAAAACTACGCGTTTCGACCTTGGACAAAGGTCTTCATCAATCTTGTCCATATGCTGTTTTATTACACATGTCTTTTTAAAAAAAATACATTTCATATTTTCTACCCACTGAGATAATCTGCCTCGACTGGGGATTTGTCTCAATCTTCCACATAAGCGCAGGAGCGCCTTCTACTAAGAGTGATCATTTTTTCAAATAATTTGAAACCTCTTCTTCACATCGACTCCTGCTGATTCTTCAGCTGCCGGTGTTCACCCTGAGGGCCAGCAGACTGCCTATATACGGAGCATCAAGGCTCCACACGTTTGATGATCGAGTTGTGCGACCACCTAGCACAACCCCAAAAGGTGTGTGTATTTATCACATACACATTAGTGCTATTACTGACCACCCTGTTTCCATGGCATTACCTCAGAGGAGCGCTCTGTGTCTCTTTTTTTCTCCATATCACTGTCATAAAATCTAATTTGAAATCCATTCTAATTGTAATGCAACAAAAGAGGAAAAACACCAAGGGGTTGAATACTTACGCATGGCACTCGTCTATATAATTCACCCTTTTATTCACTTGAACCTAGCAGGACAATAGTTGGCACTAATATGGTTAGCAAATGCTAATATGGTTAACAAATTTAATTTCTTAAATATTAAATGCTGTAAGTTTTTGTTCACGCTCCACACCCACTTATTTGTGTATTCATTTTTGGAGAATGTGGACAGCTTCTAGTTTAAGAATTTGTAATAGATTATGGCTTGGAAAATAAAAGCATCTTCTGTATCTTCCAGAGTTCAGAAGAAGATATTGACATTGAACCGAATGTTCTTGAAATTATAGCTCAAGAAAATGTGGATATTCTACCGTACATGGATTGGTCCGATACAGATGATAATGAGGATTCTGTTGTAAGTGTACATTTATCACTTTTTGTGTTTAGAAGTGCTGAAAAACGATTGCTAATGAACTAGGATGAGGAGAATTCAATATACGTCAGCAGGTCATAATTCATCTTGGAAAGTTGCACTACAAAATACCTCACCAGTTTTGACATCAGATATACTATACTCTACTCTGGGTAGCAGGCTTACACAAGAAAAAAAATAGACTTTAAAAGGGAATGTATCATGTATTTAATTTTAGTTTTAATAATTAGATTAAAAATGAACCTGTCATGTTGAATATGCGGTCTGATCTGCTGGCAGCATGTTATAGAGCAAGAGGAGCTGAGCAGAATGATGTATAGTTTGAAAGGAAAGATTAAATATATAATTCATTTAAAATCCCTGCTCGTTCTGGACTTCGACCATCCGGTCTTATTACAAAATTATAAATGTGATGGGCTATATAGAGTAATATTACCTGGTGCCCTCCACTTGTGCCCCTGTGCCGTAAATCCGCCATTTTAGGGTCCCCTCTGTGTTGTCTCAAAATGGCCACAGTGCTTCTCAAACTGAGTTCAAGACACTCCCTCTGACACAGATTGTACAGAAGTGCTCATGTGAGCAGCTCTGGCCAATCCGAGAACACTGGGTGTTTCAGACCTGTAGTCTAAGAATCGCTGCAGCCATTTTGGGACAACTAGCGGGCACCGGGTAATATTACTTTATATATACAATAATATTTAAAATGTTGTCCCGGGACTGGAGGATTGCCTTAAGCGTCCTGTGGACTGTTTCACTCAATGATTGACAGTATTCTTTGTATGAGTGTGCATACAATAATTGAGTGCGACCGTACACTGGACTCCTAAGCTCTGAATTAGCTGGGATTGGAAATGAATAACATACAAGTTATACAGATTTTTTTTCTCAAAATACTACAGTATATATCAGTCTTCTCAGCTTCTCCTGTTCTCAGCCTGCATATGGGCAGCATTTTTAAGGTGACAGGTTTAACTATCCTGGGAGTGGCCATATTGGAACACCCACACTTCCTTCCTGCATTGTCTGTATAAACAGTGCAACAGGGAGTGTGTGCGTAACGGCAGCTGCAAGAAATAAGAATTAACTGACAGAGAATTCATTTGTGGTGCTATTATTTACAGGGTGTGTGTGGAGCACTATCAACAATGGGGTATGTGGCACTACCTACAGGGGGCATGTCAAGCCATGAGTAAGGACGGAGGAACCGTTAGAAACGCGTAGGCTCTCCACACCCACCCTCTGATGTCGCTGTACAATTTTCTAATTGATAAGAAATAAAGATTAGACGTTTTACTTTGAAGCGCTGGATTCAAGTTCTATTTTTCCCATCTACAGGGGGCTGTGTGTGGCACTATCTACAGGGGGACTGTGTATGGCACTATCTACAGGGGGACTGTGTGCACTATATACAGGGCACTATGTGTGGCGCTATCTACAGGGGGCTGTGTGTGGCGCTATCTACAGGGGGCTGTGTGTGGCGCTATCTACAGGGGGCTGTGTGTGGCGCTATCTACAGGGGGACTGTGTGCACTATATACAGGGCACTATGTGTGGCGCTATCTACAGGGGGCTGTGTGTGGCGCTATCTACAGGGGGCTGTGTGTGGCACTGTCTGCAGGGGGCTGTGTGTGGCACTGTCTGCAGGGGGCTGTGTGTGTGGCACTATCTACAGGGGGCTGTGTGTGTGGCACTATCTGCAGGGGGCTGTGTGTAGCACTATCTACAGGGGGCTGTGTGTGGTAGTATCTTCAGGGGGCTGTGTGTGGCACTATCGACAGGGGACTGTGTGTGGCACTGTCTACAGGGGGACTGTGTGTGGCACCATACAGGGGGTGACAATATATACAGAGGGCAATCTCTACAGGGGGCAAATGGGCTGATGATCTATATTAATGGGATCTCATAAAATATGGAGTGGGGTGCGTTCAGGGATAGCTTTAACATAACAAAGAGGGCTATACTGAACCCTCCTCTTTACACTTTAAAAGTTAGCAAGAACAGATGGAAACAAGTCCTTCCTGTTCCGATGCTTTGAGTTTCAGGTAAGTTTTTTTAAATTCACATACAGTCCTTTAAATGTAAAACTAATATATATATATATATATATATATATATATATATATATATATATATATAAATACAGATGGAAACAGGACAATCGAGATTTTATAACAGTTACAACATGTGTAAGTTTAATATTCTGCTTCCAGGATACGAACCAATCTGGGAAAAGTTCAAAAAGTCTTTCCAGTACGAATCTAGATGTAAAATCTTCTTCTTCTTCTACTGAGGACAATGACTACATTGTGTCCTGCTCTGAAGTAAGTTATTTTCTTTTTATTTCCCTGATTGAATGGTGGCTCATTGGTTAGCATTGTTGCCTTGCAGCATTGGAGTTCTTGGATTAAATCTGCCCAAAGCCAACATCTGGGGACTCTGGTTTGAGTTTTAGTGGTCTGAGGGGAGAGGAATAACAAAGAGCTTATCTCGCTCTGGGGGACCCGTCCTGTCCTGCATTACACAGACAACCCATTGATTTGCATAAGCACTGTGTAATGCTCAATTTCCCCTGTGGTGGTACTGCAGGGAAATTCAACACGTACTGCCAGGTTTTCTTTTAATGAAACTGTGTCTGACATAGCGAAATTAAATTGTGAGCCCCACTTGAGACAGGGACTGATATAAACCGTGATAATCTCTGTACACTGATGCAGGATATGTTTGTGCTACATAAGCAACAGGAAATAAATACATTTTACTTTCAGTTTTTCTTTAAAAAAATTTGTATTATTTGTTACACAAAGTGAATGACGCCAGTGGAGTAACTACCGCTGTAGCAGCCGTAGCGGCTGCTACAGGGCCCGTGGCATGAGGGGGCCCGTGCCGCCTAACTACATGCCTCCCCCCATATACCTGGTGGCGCTGCGTTGCTAGCGACAGCCACCCCCCCTTGCAGTAATTGTACCTGCGTCCAGTGGCGTAACTACACCGCTATGGCTGCTACAGCGCGCCGCCACTGAACACTACGGCAGAGCGGGGAGGTATCTCCCCGCTCTGCCAATAAACAAAAGACATGTATCCCCTATCCACAGGATAGGGGATACATGTGTGATCGCTGGCTTTGATAGGGAGAACGGGGGACTGAAAGTCCCCTGAAGTTCTCCATCACAAACCTCGGACTTCCGGGGTCTGTGTCGGCAGCTCCGTAGAAATGAATGGAGCGCCGGTCGCGCTTGTGCGCATGCGTGACCAGCGCTCCTTTCATTTTTAGTGAGCTGCGCAGACGCCGGAAGTCAGAGGTTAGTTATGGAGAACTTCGGGGGACTTTCGGTCCCCGTTCTCCTTATCAGTGCCAGCGATCACACATGTATCCCCTATCCTGTGGATAGGGGATACATGTCTTTTGTAGGACACACTGTAGGTCAGATTTTTTTGGGGGGGGGGGTTGGGGCTGCATGGTGTTACCTACAGGGGGGGCTGTATAGCGTTACCTACAGGGGGGCTGTATAGCATTACCTACAGGGGCGGGCTGTATAGCGTTACCTACAGGGGGTGCTGTATGGCGTTATCTACAGGGGGGGCTGTATGGCGTTATCTACAGGGGGGGCTGTATGGCGTTATCTACAGGGGGGGGCTGTATGGCGTTATCTACAGGGGGGCTGTATGGCGTTATCTACAGGGGGGCTGTATGGCGTTGTCTACAGGGGGGCTGCATGGCGTTATCTACAGAGGGGGCTGTTTGGCGTTATCTACAGGGGGGGCTGTATGGCGTTATCTACAGAGGGGGCTGTATGGCGTTATCTACAGGGGGGGCTGTAAAAAAGGCACTATCTACAAGGGGGGGTTGTGTGACACCCAGGGGAGGGGGGGCCCCAGTCAAAAGTTTGCTATGGGGCCCAGTCTTTCCTAGTTACGCCCCTGCCTGCGTCTATAGCATGCAGGTACAAATGCATGCATTAGTGCTGAATGGCTGGGCACGTTCCGTGCCCGCCAATCAGCGTCTTTCAACAACGCAGCCCCTTTCAATGACGTCATTGCGCCGCTTCCGTGCTTGAAAGGTGCTGATTGACAGGGCAATTTATTATGCCGCTTTCGTTGTTCAGCTCCAGCAGTCCTGCTCAGAAGAGAGCAGATCTGCATTGCTACCGGACGGCGCGGGAACGGGATCAGGGTGAGTATGTAAAGTTTTGTTTTTTTTCTACTAAAACTGTAAGTGGCATTATCTACAGTGGGGGCTCTATCTACAGGGGGGTCTATATGTGGGGATGTGAAGCACTATATACAGGGGGAGCTATATGTAGGACACTATCTACAGGGGTGGGCTATATGTGGGACACTATATACAGGGGGGCTATATGTGCAGCACTATCTATAGGGGGAGCTATTTGTAGGGCACTGTCTACAGAGGTGGGCTATATGTGGGACACTATATACATGGGGAGCTATATGTGAGGCACTATCTACTGAGGTGGGCTATATGTGGAGCACTATCTGTATGGGGAGCTATTTGTAGGGCACTATCTACAGGGGTCGCTATATGTGGGACACTATATACAGGGGTGGGTTACCTGTTGGGGCACTATCTACAGGGGAGGCTATATGTGGAGCACTATCTATAGGGAAAGCTATATGTAGGGCAGCACGGTGGCTCAGTGGTTAGCACTATTGCCTTGCAGCTCTGGAGTCCAAATGTGGGCACTATCTACAGAGGGCTGTATGTGGGGCACTATCTACAGGGGCTTGTATGTAGGGCACTATCTACAGAGGCTCTATAGTGGCACTATCTACAGGGGTGCTGTATATATGTCAGAGCACTTGCAGCTTAATGGGGTTTTCCCATCAGAGACATTTATGACATATCCACAGGATATGTCATAAATGTCAGATAGATGTGGGACACACCTCTGGGACCCTCATCCAATTCTAGAACGGGACCCCCTAAACCCCGTTCTACTGCTCTGTGTTGTGGCTAAAGCGTGTGATTTCCAACCATGAATTACGGAAACCTCGTAGCTCGCTGAGCTATGCTGTTTCCGTAACTCCAGCAGAAAGAATGGGGCATAGATAACTTCAAAACCACAAAAAAAGGCCATACTTACTAAGTAGGTGGGTGAAAACCCGTTCCCAGCAGGACGCAGACAGGTCAAGAAATGCTGCAGAAGGAGGGTGCATTAAATAGTGATAGCCACTCCCACTAGCAGTGAGGGGAGTGGCGAACTAAGTGCTCACAAGTGTGCAATAAATGTGTGTCAGTGTAGTACTAGGGTGTGAATGTGTGGTAAAAAAAGAAATGTGTATGTATGTAAGTGTCAGAACTGTGTGATAATGTAATAAAAAGTAAATGTGTGATGAATAGGGGTCAGTGCTGTGAATAGTACATGGGGTGTCAGTACTAAGTGTAATACGTGGAGGGATAATGTGCCGGTCGTCAGGCGTAGCATAACTGGATCACAGCCTATTTGTAACGCCGCTACTGTTAGCTAAGGCGGGCTGCTCTGCATGCCAAACCAAACGCCAGAGCACATCATGCTCTCCCAGCATATAAGACCTGGCCGCGTCCTGAAAAAAAGTATATATAGTCAAAATATCCATGAAGTATGGCCTTTTTTTGTTTTTTTGTTGTTGTTTCCGTAACTCCCATAATAGTGAATGGCAGTTATGGAAGCAGTGTAGCATGCGAGCTATGCTGTTTCTGTAATTCATGGCCAGAAATCACACGATTCAGCCACAACACAGAGAGGTAGAATGGGGTTTAGGGGGCCCCGTTCTAGAGATAGTGGCAGGTCCCAAAGGTGGGACCCGCATCTATCTCACATTTATGACATATCCTGTGGATATGTCATAAATGTCTCTGATGGCAAAAAAAAACCTTTAATATCACACAGCAAAAGTCATTGAAAAAGTCAAGATAAAGTTTGTTTACGCTGTGTATTTAATGCGTTATAAGTCAAGGTAAATACCGGTAGATCAGAAGAAAAGGAGAATACTGCTCTTCTATCTCTATCCATCACATGTGTGTGTGTGTGTGTGTGTGTGTATATATATATATATATATATATATATATATATATATATATATTGATATAGCAAACAAGAAGGCAGCAGCACTCGCTAATGAATAATCGACCAGGTGCCCAGCAAAACGTCCCGATCCTAGGACGTATAATAATATATAGAAGAAGAAGATTTGCAGCACTCCAACATGAAAAAAGTAGTGGTTTATTCAATCCAAAACAACAGCAACGTTTCAATCCTACAATAGGATCTTTATCAAGCCTTGATAAAGATCCTATTGTAGGATTGAAACGTTGCTGTTGTTTTGGATTGAATAAACCACTACTTTTTTCATGTTGGAGTGCTGCAAATCTTCTTCTTCTATATATTGATATAGATATATATTGATATAGCTATAGAAGCATCATCAGCATGGAGGATATTATACAGCAGTAATGCGCTGGGGTGAGATATAAATCTTACCAGCAGATGCAGCATGTGAATGCCTGTGTCTCTCACTCTGTCTGCTCCCATCTTCTGATATCCACTTCCCTCTCCATAGACTTCTATGGGCAGTGTCTGTGTCTCCTTTCTCTGCCCCTGCTCTCCCCGCCCCACATACTTCTATGGGTAGCAGCGTCTGAGGCTCTCTGCCTGCTCTCTCCTCTGGCTCCCCCTCCTCTCTCCATAGACTTCTATGGGCAGCATGTCTGTGTCTTTTTCTGTGCCCCTGCCCCCTCCTCCTGCTTCCCTCCCCTCTCCATAGACTTCTATGGGCAAGCTGTGAAGAGACACACACACACACACACACACACACACACACACACACACCCACTTCCTGCAGTCTGCCTTATCTGCTCTGTAACTAGGGCCAGATTTAGCTTGACAATAGGGGTTGGGCAGCATATTACAGGAAGGGAGACACCTAGTGGCAGTAACTTCAAACAGAATTTGCATGGATAAAATTACAAATTTTTAATTACAAAGTTGATTTGTATTATGTATACTACTAGATTAGCATACTTTTTTTGAAAAGTTAGTGTCCATTTAAATGAATTGCCTATAAACCACATATTCATGCATAATTGACTACAACTACAATTGGTCTTATTTTAAAATAGTACAGTATATCACTTTCATGACCAGGTTTGTTGTGGGCCATAATGCCCAGAACAAAAATTCACATTTTGGAATTCTGCATTGTAAAGGTGATTTTATACTCCTTAGTCTACACAAAATATATATTTAATATTTTTTTGTGGGACACATTGGACTTTCTCTTGGTTTAACTGGTTCAAGACCGGGCTATTTTGACTCTTAGGACCAGACACAGTTTAGGCATTTTTAGCACGTGTTAGTTAAATGGCTATAGCTTTTTTATTTGTTGGGCTAGCGACATGATTTTTGCAACTTTTTTTCGCTATTTTAAAATTTTCAGGCGTATAGTTTGAAAATAATAGTGAAAAAATATGCTTTTTTACTTTTCGGCTTATTTTTTCTGGTAATAATATAGTTTAAACCTAAAATAGACCTTTTATTTGGGCTGATTTGTTATGATGTCATTGTCTACTGTAAATTTTGATATATTACATTACTTATTTAGGATAATTGGGTCAGGGCTAGCATTACGACAATGATTGGCGTGGGAAAGTTTTTTTTGGGTGGGTATTTCAAAGCAGCCACCCTGGTACAGGGGAAATCAGCCCTCTTATAGTGACTATTGTCACTAATGTGCTGGGTCTAATTAGACCTAGCAGCAGTCTCTCTCTAATGGTATCCCGGCGATCATGTGACCAGTCGGGACCAATATTTTATACACAGCTCTCATTTAGTGCTGTGTACAATCGATCTGGGAAGAGAGAAGCAGTAAAATCTGTTTCTATCTTCTCTTCAGGGTCGCCGGCATTCACTGACTGCCAGGCACCCGACATTCAGCTGCCCGATCGATCGGGCAGCCAGCTAAAACCTGCACCGTAAATATGCTATGGCACGGGTTTTAAGGACCTTTACTGCCGCACGTTTAAATATAGCCGATGGTTGGCAACCAGCTAGAATTTGAGCCGATGTATCTTTATTTTGTTAGTAATGTTAAAGGGGTTGTCCCAACATTAACTTTTTACCTCAGAAGCCATTATAATTTTTTTCATTTAAATATTTTTCCTCCCCACCTTCCAAAAGCCATAACTTCATTTTTATGTCGATATAGCTATGAGTGATTATTTTCTGCGGAACTAGTTGTAGTTTTCTTTCTGTAGTTTCTTTTTGTGGCGGAATTGCTGTGGTTCCGCTGCAAATGTCGCAACACACACCACTTTATTGTGGGTTTCAGCACCCCATTGAATTCAATGGGGAAAACCCGCAACTGAAGAGCAGCGTTCATTGACATACTGCAGTTGAGGAAACCACACCGCAGGTCAATTTATGTGTGTTTTTTTGGCTACTTCTTTCCGCTGTGTGGGGACGAGATTTGTTGAAATCTCACCCACACTGCTGCTACTGTAATACGCTGCAGATTTTACGCAATGAATCCGTTGCAGAAAATATGCCGTGTTTACGCTGTGTGAGTTATTAGAGTGGTAGAAAAACAAAAACAAATTAACAATTACAACATGCCGCTCATTCTGAGTAATTGAATCATTAATTGTAAGGGGCTTGATCAAAATAATAGCAGTGAGGAGTTAAATTGGTGAAGTCATTCATTCTGTGGAAAAACAGGTGTCAATTTTTGTCATTATTTAAGGTAGGAGGGCGGCAAATGTTGCACATGTTGGTTAAAGAACATTTCACTTCTGAAATACTGGGGAAATTGGGTCGTTCCAGTCATTGTTCTGATGAAAAACATACTTTGATTAAAAAGTTGAATGAAGAGGGAAACACATATAGAGAAGTGCAGCAAATTATAGGCTGCTCAGTTGAAATTATCTGAAATGCCTTGAAGTGGCAACCACAACCTGAAAGACGCGGAAGGAAGCGGGGAACTTCTGTTCGAATGGACCGAAGAATAGCCAAAATGGCAAAGGCTCAGCCAATGATCACCTCCAGAAAGATCAAAGAAGATCTGAAGTTACCAGTGAGTACTGCTACAATCAGAAGACGATTAAGTGAAGCCAAGTTACCTGCAAGAACTCCCCGCAAAGTCCCGTTGTTGAAAAAAAGACGTCCTGAATAGGTTAAAATTTGCCAAGGAACACACACTGACTGGCCCAAGGAGAAATGCCCCCCCCCCCCAGTAAATAGCGGCACAGCTCCCCCTTGTAAATAGCGCCACACGGCTCCCCCTTGTAAATAGCGCCAAACAGCTCCCCCTTGTGAAAAGTGCCACACTGCCACCCCTTGTAAATTACGCCACACAGCCAGCCCTTGTAGATAGCGCCACACAGCCCCCCCTTGTAGATACTGCCAAACAGCCCTTTCTTGTAAACAGCGCCACATAGTCCCCCCTTGTAAACAGTGCCGCACAGCCCCCCCCCCCCCCCTTGTAAACAGCAGCACACAGCCCCCACTTGTAGATAGTTCCACACACAGCCCCCACTGCCAAGTGAGGTCGGTGCCGGGAGTGGACCAGTCCAGTCAATTGGCCTGAGTCGCCTGACCTCATGTCGCTGACGTGAGGTCAGGTGACTGGATTGGTCCACTCCCGGCACCGACCTCACTAGGCAGTGGTCTGCATATTTTCACATTCGGCGGAGTGCAAAATTCCAGGAGAATAAAGAAAAGTCTTGGACGCTGCCTTTTTCTGACAGACACTACTGACAGCAGAAAAAAAACACCCATTTTTGCAGACGGTCCATAAATTACGGATGGTTGGCAACCCTGAAAGAGCAGAACAAGTAGTACTGTACTGTAGAGGGGCGCTACTAGACAACCAATCAGTGCATGCACTGCATTACAGCAGGTGTTTTACCAGTAAAATGCCCATGCTCATTGGCTGGCGAAAAACACGGAAACAAAGCACAGACAGTTCAAAAATTCATAAAGGAATTCTGAGACCGATTTTTTTTCTGCCAGCAAAAAACTCTATGTGAACAGGGCCTTAATGTGTTCCTATGACTAACTTTAATATTTTGCTTTCAGGTGATGTATTCTACAATGGACATTTCACAGGAGCTGTGCATGGAATCAGACACAGTTCCTTCTATAAGGAATTTTGTTGAAGACTCCAGTGTGAGTTCTATTCTTTTTATTCCTGATTGGACATTTTCATTTATTTTTTTTAATGAGTGATTTTCATGTACATTTTTATAATTTGTAAAAAATGTCTAGCTATCAGTTATAAAGACAACTGTCTAGCTATCAGTTATAAAGACAACTAGATGTATATATCCCAAAGTGATGCCTTCTGCTGATCTATAAGCTATCATTAGGAAAGTTTGGTCAGCTGAATGTCTAACGATGAATAGGCGGCCACCTAGGGCAATTTATGGATTAAAAAAAAAAATGCTTTGCCTTTTCTTTATATAATCAATTGGACACGGTGACCAAGCCACTGATAATGCTGTAGGTGGTCGCAGTCGCAACACTTAGGTCCTGGGTTCAAATCCAACCAACGTGTGTTTATGTGGGTTTCCTCTGGGTACTTCTCTTGGATGTCATCAGTCTGCTTAAGGTCGAACCCCTAACTGGTAACAACCAGTTTTCAATTTGTTCACACATTTCTTGGAGGAATAACAGGGGAACGGCACAACGCAACGCAAAGTCCTAAGGAAAATATGTTCCAGAATTGTTATTTAATGCAGAATACAAGTATTTACTAAAATAGACATGTCAGGAGTGGTGACTGGTCCTCTTTAACCCTCTAAGGACATGGCCAATTTTAGTGTTTTCCTCCCGCCTTCCAAAAACGATAATTTTTTTATTTTTTCGTCGACATAGTTATATGAGGGCTTGTTTTTTGCGAGAAAAAAAAAGATTTATTTTTTTATGGCATCATTTAAAGTAAAATACTATTTATAGTACTATTTATTAAACTACTATTTGTTAAACTACTATTTGTTTAAAAAAAATGGTTTTGTTGTGCCAAATTATGAGAGCCATAACTTTTTATTTGTCAATGGATTTAGCAGTATGATGGCTTATATTTTTGCGAGGCGAGCTGTAGGTTTTATTGGTACCATTTTAGGGTACATGCGACTTTTGGATCACTTTTTATTACATTTTTTGGGGAGTTAATTTGACCAAAAAAACAGCAGTTTGGGTGAATTGAATTTGTTTTTTACAGGTGAAATAAAATTATATTGTAATAGTTCAGACTTTTCCGAACACGGCGATACCAGTTATGTTAACTTTTCCTATTTTTAACACTACTTTAGGGGAAAAATTGGAAAAGGGGGGTTGTTTGAACTCTTAATACTTTTTTTTTATTTATTTTTTGGTACATTAAAATCCCTTTGGGATTGAAGACATTTTTTGCATTTTCATTTTTACTCCCCGCCTTCCAAGAGCCATAACTTTTTTATTTTTACGTGGATTGCGCAGTGTGAGGTCCTATTTTTTGTGGGACGAGCTATGGTACCATTTTAGAGAACATGCGACTTTTTGATATCTTTATTCTCTTTTTGGGGAGCTAATTTGACCAAAAAACAGCAGTTTGATTGAATTAATTGTTATTTTTTTTACCGCCTATACCGAGTGGGTTAAATAATATTATTTTGTAATTGTTCAGACTTTTACGGACACGGCGATACCAGTTATGTTAACTTTTAATATTATTAACACTACATTAGGGGGAAAAGGGGGGGTTCCTTGAACTTTTTTTTTTTTCATATTCACAATTTTTATTGGTGTTAATACAAACAAGTACAAACACAGTCGGAGAAAATGTGTCCCCATAATAAAAAGAACATGACAAATAAGGGCACAGCCCAAACAGGAGGGTGAACATCACAACCTATAAGAAGCGCAAAATAGCAAGATAAAAATACAACAATTCAGCTTCCCAAACATCCTAAAATGCAGTGGCAATAGTATGTAAGCGTAATCACAGGAAGCAATGACCACTTGAAATAGACACAAGAAGGGAAGGAAAAGATAGAATGGGAAACAAACAAGGGAAAAGGAGAGACAAGGGGAGTTCATGGTGAACCTGGACTCCAGTTCCGGATTATCATAGGTAGATGAAAAGAAGCAACCATGCGCCTGTCAGAGACGTGGTTGGAGCAAGCAAATCCCCACGCACCTGTATGTAGTCCCTACTCAGATGAAGTCTCATGAGAAAGGATGAATATTGTGTCTCAAGTCACTTCAGTACAGTAGGTGGAAGAAGAGAGGAACGCAAGCCAGTGAGAGCAAGTGTCCTTGTACCGTATAGAAGCAGCCGAGGAATGAGCCAGAAGGTGCTCAAGTCGATGTATTAAAGCAACTTCCTGAAACCACTCATCCAACAGTGGAGGAGCTGCCGTTTTCCACCTGCGGGGGACAACCGATTTGGCAGCTTGGAGGAGGTGTCTAATTAGGGAGCGTTTGTAAATGGGTAGTGGCCTAGGGAGCATGAATAAAAGGGCCGCCTCTGGAGAATTAGGGACAGGGACCCCAGTAATTTCTAATATAATTTTAAGAACCGCCTCCCAAAATCTCCGCAAGGAGGGGCAACTCAACCAAATATGAGACATGGATCCCCCCATCGCCCCACATCGCCAACGCGTGTCAGGTACAGACGGGTACCATTTATGCAGGGCAGTGGGGACCCGATACCACCTAGAGATAATTTTGTAACTAGTTTCCTGAGATCAGATGGCTATCGAGGCTTTCTGGGAAAGGTAGAAACATCGTCTCCATTGTGGAACCTTTAATAATTTTTTTTTATTGTACCCTCCATTTGTACACTGGTGTTTTAGTGGGGTGCTGTGTGCAGAAATACTTACCGATCCCCACATCTTGTCGTTTTCGGGTTCAGTGCCGCTCACGTGATCTTCCCTCTGACTTGTCTTGAATCGCTGTGCTTTTCAGAAAACCGGAAGTAAGGCTTTCAATGCATTCCTATGGCGCCTCGTTTTGGCCTGAGTTCCGGTTTCAAAAGCACAGTGACTCCAGACAGTTCAGAAGGAAGATCCCGTGAGCGGCGCTGGACTCGAAAATTACAAGATGCGAGGATTGGTAAGTATTTCTACATGCTTCACCCCACTTAAACACCAATGTACAAATTAAGGGGAAATAAAAAAATTAAAAAAGTGGAGTACTTCTTTAAAATTCCTTTGGGATTGAAGCCATTTTTTTCATTTTCGTTTTTGACTTCCCGCATTACATGAGCTATAACTTTTTATTTTGACGTCGATTGAGTGGTGTGAGGGCTTATTTTTTGAGGGGAGAGCTGTAGTTTATATTGGTACCTGATTTTCCTACATACCGCTTTTTGAACGCTTTTTATTAAAAACGTGACCAAAAAAGTGATTTTTGTGTTTTAAACTTCTTTTTTACGGCATTCACTGTGTTTAATAATTTTATATTATAATAGTTCTAAATTTTACAAATGTGGCGATACCAATTTATTTATTTTTTTAACTTAGTATAGAGAAAAAAAAGGGAAAAGTTGTTTTTTTTAAAATGTAGTATTTTTTTTTTTTCACAGCTGAAGACTTTATTAAACTCATTTTTACACTTTTTAATAGTCCCCCTAGGGGATTATTAAATACATTATTTATTTAGAACCCTGTTAAAGGACCAGTGTCACGAAAAAAAAAAATTTAGATCAATTTGCTTTTAGTGTTTTATTAAAAAAAAAAAAATTTATTTGTGTGTTTGTGTTTTACTTTTTTTTATTTTTTCACTTTTTCTTGTCCATGGGGGCTGCCATTTTTTTTTCCATCTCTGTATGTGTCGATTATCGACACATACAGACATGGAATACGGCAGCTACAGTCCCATAGTGAATGCGAACGGGGCCCGTTCCATCCACTATGCTGTACGCCGTCTGTGTGGGAACGGCGCATGCCACACAGTCCAAATTGAACTGTGCGACGTCCGGCGCCATTTTCTTGTAGACCGGAAGTCGCGGCCGGACAGTAAGATTACTACTTCCGGTCGCTGCTTCCGGACTTGTGCACTTGGAGCGGAGGTAGCAGATGGAGCGGACGGACCGGAAGGAGCGGCGGCAGCAGGAGCAGGTAAGTTAGGTCTGTGTATGTACGTGTTTTACTGTGTGTTTACTACTGTATGTTAACCTACTACACTGTGTGTTAGCTCAAAAAATGGCGACACACATTGTAGGAGGTTTGACCGTTCAATCCCCTCGTTTCTCCCGGCACTAGCTAGGATAAAGGAGGGGGGATTCTGAGAGCTCACTAGAGCGAGTGAGTTTTCTCAAATTTTGCAGCATAAAGCAATGTGGTTGCTTTACCACATGCAATGCTGCAATTTTGGGAATTGCTCCATCTAGTGACCAGCGCTGGGAAATATTATAAATTAGAATCTAATTTATAATATTTCCTGACTCGTGAAAAAATTAAAAAAATTAGAACAATGTTTAATCACCCATACACTAATTGTTTAACGACACATTACCTTTAAAGGGTGCAAACCTGATACACTGTGTTTTGCCTAGTATAGTACACTTGGGGGGTGGTGCATGAGGATGGCCAAGGATTTCAGAAACACCAAAGAGAGAATCCTTTTTCCATGCCCCACCCCCTCAGGCCCTGCACTAGGCATAACACAGTGTATCAGTTTTTGTCCAGAGTGTTCCTTTAATGGGGGGATGATTATGCATGTGCAGCCAACTTTCCACTGAAAACGTATCATCAGATCTGATACATTTTTAGGGGCCCCAGCTCCTGATTCCCACCTTCTAATGCATCTCATTTACATATCAGGGATTACTATAAGTAGTCCCTTAGCTTTTTTTGTGTGCTCTTTGGATGCTCTGCTACTGCAGTACACTGGTAAAGAAATAAAAGCCCAACACGGGTGAACAAGTGTTCATACAAATGCTCCTATCATAGCCCTGTGTAAACATTGCAAAGATCAGCCAAGGAAAGAGATCACATCTTTTATGCAGCCACAAAAATGGTCGCTAGTTGGCAGCACATCCGCCGACATAATGCAAATGCATGGGGACGAACGATTGTAGATCGTTCGTCCCAAAACTATCTTTGCTCCAATTGAATGGAACTAATAAACGCTGATCGACAAGCTGTATTGTCGAACGACGCTCGTTTAAAGGTGGTAAATACAGGCGAATATCTGCCCATGTTAAACCACCTTAAATGTCCTTGCTCATGGTGTCTGATTAAATAAAATTGTCATATTGCATATATTAGATTTTCTTCACAAAGGAGAACCCTCATAGAAGAGCTAAAAAGGAAAAAGGCACCATTATCTTTTTTTCTCACAAGAAAGAACATTACTGTATCTGAGTGACCTTCCTCCACCTCTTGGCCCCACATGGAGCTGCTTCAGCTTTAGTTATGCCTCTGTTCACACTCTTTATTTGCAACTGCCTTGTTCAATAAGTACATACAGATCAAACATTGATGGCTTATCCTATGTGAACATCAGCACAATTACAACAGGTACACTTATGTGTCTCAAGGCAATGGACCCTTAGGGTCCTTTTAAACAGGCGGATAAACTTTGACAATATAGCAAGTCGATTGGCACTTGTTTAGTTACATTTATATGTTGTAATTATCATAAGGGAGTACACACAAATGATCGTTTGTGCAATTGTCGTTCCTCCTCCTCACATTATTGTCGGCAGCGCATGTTTACACTAGTCAATGTGCTTCCGACAAATGAGTACTTTATAGTTTGTCATTTGATCACTTCGCAATGATCGGGAACGAACGTTCTTTCGGGGAATCAATGCCGGTATAAAAAAGCGCTTTAGTCATAGCAATGACTAATACCTGAGGGTCATTGCTATGACGAAGGGCCCATGGGTTTGAAACTCATAAGCGTTCCTGTTGTATTTGTGTTCATGGTCAAATAAAGGTGGAATCATTTTAAATGGTAAGAGTGTCAATTAGTTTCTACTCTTATACCTGTTTTATTGCACTTTTACGCATGTTCTTTACAAACTTTCATTCAGTCTTGAAAATATTTTCTATATTGATTACTGGACATTACATTCATGCAGTTTTAAACATATGATTCAAACATATACGCTATATGGCCCAACGTATGTGGACTCTTTTCCTAATTATTGAGTTCAGGTATTTCAGTCACACCCATTGCAAACAGGTGCATAGAGCCAAGCACACAGCCACGCAATCTCCATAGACACACATTGCTAGTAGTATGGGTCGTACTGAAGAGCTCATTCACTTTAAACTTGGCACTGTCTTAGGATGCCACCTTTGCCACAAGTCAGTTGGAGAAATTATCTGGTAGATATGCCCAGGTTAACTGTAAGTGTTATTATTGTGTAGTGGAAGCGTTTAGGGGTAACAATGGCTCACTCACAAGAAGCGTTAGACCACGCAAACTCACAGGGAGTGGCTGATGAGCGTGGCTCGTAATAATCGCCCATCCTCTAATGCATCATTCCCTACAGAGTTCCAAACTACCTCTGGAAGTGACATCAGCACAAGAATTGTGTGTCTGGTGCTTCATGAAATGGTTTTCTATGGTAGAGCAGCTGCACACAAGCCTAATATTACCATGTGTAATGACAAGCGTCGGCTGGAGTGGTGTAAAGAAATACAAGTATTTACTAAAATAAGGCCTTGATTCGAGATGATGTAGCCCAGGAAGGGTAGAGCATTTTTCTCAAACACGCACTTCTCCAACTTGGTGTAGCGGCGATTCCCAGCAGCAAAACTTGACCGACATGTCTTCGTTGGGTCATTGGATCTGGAGAAAAAATCAAGATGTCATCAAGATAGACTATAGGACAAACATAGAGGAGGTCACGGAAGATGTCATTAACGAACTCATGGAAGACAGTGGGAGCATTACACAGGCCGAAGTGCATTACTAGATAGTCATAGTGTCCGTCACGGGTGTTAAATGCAGTCTTCCATTCGTCACCCCGGCGAATCCGGATAAGATTGTAAGCCCCACGCAGGTCTAGCTCCGAAAAAATCATGGCTCCTCGTTTGCGATCAAACAGTTCAGAGATCAATGGCAATGGATGCCTATTTTTTACCGTGATCTGTTTGAGACCCCGGTAGTCGATGAAAGGACTCAGAGAACCATCCTTTTTCTTGACGAAGAAGAACCCGGCTCCTGCCGGGGAGGAAGACTTCCGTATGAAGCCCCTCTCCAAGTTCTCCTTAACATAGGCGGACATGGACAGAGTCTCTGGCAAGGAGAGAGGATATACCCTACCATGGGGAAGGGTTGCACCAGGAACTAGGTTGATAGGACAGTCATACGCCCAGTGGCGGATTAAGTAGACCATAGGCCCTGGGCTGTTCCACAAACTTTGGCCCCCCTTCCGCACCACTGCTCTGCCGTGTCTATAGCGAACAGCACCTTTCTGTGCGAGCATTGACAAATGGTTGTTACGATTCCCCTTGTCAAAGGACTGTGTCCCTACATACTGACAGTCTCCAACCATCGCTGACAGTATCACACTGTGTAGGGACACTTCCTCTTGACAATGGGAATGGTAACACATATTTGTCTATTAGTCCTGGGTACACAGAGATATGTAGAATACAAGGATTTCCTGCAAAAGACATGTCAGGAGAGGGGACAGGTCCCCTATAGATCCAGTGACTCACAAGAGACGTCTTCTCTGATGGGAGCCGTTTTCTTTCCTTCTCCATCTGACGCAGACTGTTATGGCGACTTCTCCTGATGAGACATCTTTGCCCATCACTTCTGCAGCCATTTCCAGCGTCTATGGAAACACACAAATTTAGACACCAAGGCCCAGGACCATACATTAAAGGGGTTGACCGGGCACAGACCGTTTTTTATACTGATGACCTATCGATGTGCCTGGACAACCCCTTTTACTCAGACTAATACATTGGGACCCCAGACTAGTTCATAGAATACATACAGACCCAGATCTTCTAAACTATTGCAGTCCCCAGACCAGAACCCCCTACACAAATACAGACCCTAGAACAAGCACCCTAAATAAACACAGACCTCAGACCGGACCCCTAAATAGACCCCAGACCTGACCCCCTAAACTAATAATGACCCCAGACCTGACTCCCTTAATACAGACCCCAGACCCCCTAAACTAATACAGACTCCTAAATAAAGACCCCTAAACTAATACAGACCCCATAAACTAATACAGACCCCAGACCAGACCCCTAAATACAGACACCAGACCTCAAACTAATACAGACCCCCTAAATACAGACCCCACACCTGAACCCTACACTAATAACGACACCAGACCTGGCTCCCTTAAGTAATACAGACCCCAGACCAGACCCCCTATTCTAATACAGACCCCAAACCAGACCCCTAAATACAGACCCCCTAAAGACCCCTAAACTAATACAGACCCTAGAACAGGCCCCCTAAATAGACCCTATAAACTAATACAGACCCCAGACAAGACCCCCTAAATACAGACCCCAGACCTCAAACTATTACAGACCCCCTAAATACCGACCCCAGACCCCTTAAACTAACAGACCCCTAAATATACAGACCCTAAACTCCTTAAACTGATACAGACCCCAGACCAGACCCCCTAAATACAAACCCCTTAAACTAATACAGACACCAAACCTCCTAAATACAGTCCCCAAACCAGGCCCCCTAAATACAGACCCCACACCAGACCCCCTAAATACAGACCCCTTAAACAAATCCATCCCCTTATACTTACATAGCAGCTCTTCTCTGTGAAGTCTTCCTGCTGCTGCTCAAGGTCCTGCAGTCATATGACCAGCAGTAGTAAGAACTTCAGAGATAAGATCATGTGACCTTATGTCTATAGGTCCTTTTGCAAGACATACACAATGCAGTGTTGTCGTGGTTTTTGCCGCGTTTCGCGGCAAAAACACGACAAAACTACAATGTACTTTGGGCGGCCATGGTCCCCTGGGGTGCCTCGGGCCCCTGGCGGCCACCCAAAACGCACTATGATAATCCGCCATTGCATATGCACGGTGTGAGGGCATTGTCTCTGCCTCTTTCTTGCTGAAGACATCCGAAAATGCAGAATAATGACCGGGCAATCCTGCCAAGGACCGAGGCAGGGGAGACTGAGCCGAACGAATCTGTACCAGGCAACGGTTGAGATACTCGGAGCCCCACTGGAGAACCTCTCCAGAATTCCAGTCCAGAATTGGGGCAGAGACCCGATGCGTTTTCTCGCCGGACACTATGGTCACGGGAATGGATAATTTAGACGAAAGTCCTTCTTTACCCAAGGTTGTCTCTCCCACCAACCCTAGGCTCTGGAGCTTTTGGGGACACAGACACACAAGATGGCCTCCGAGGCCGCAATCATTTTTATTGAAATCTTTCAATAGGAAAGTTACAAAGTCACAGAAACCAATGAATTAAACGAAAATATTGGCATATACTATAATAGTATACTTGATGCAATATAACAAAAAAACTGAATTGAAAGGACAGGGAAGAAAAACAAAGAACCCAATCCCTCCTCTACCCTCCCCCTTTTCCTGCAACATATTAGGAGACCGTCCTTGAGTAATCCAACCACGGTTGCCAAACCTTGAGGAACAAGTCTACCTTGTGAAAAATTCATACCAACTAAACGCTAACCAGCGACCTTTATTTACATGGGGGCAGCCGGCATGTGACTGCTACAGCCAATCACTGCTCGCAGTGGTGATGCCAGTAAGTACAGCACCACTGACCGACGGATGATTGTCTATTGTCTTTTTTTGTATTTCAACACATATAGTGTAGCCATACTTTTTTTTTTTACCACCTGGACAACCCTTTTAAGGCCACAATTGGTTGGTCCAATATATCTTGAGTCAGAATGTTTCTGGAAAGGACATTTACTATTATCCTCTGATGATGATCTCCATGGCTTTTAATAGTAGTGCAAAGAGCCAGTTGCTGAATTATCATGACAGACTTTTGTTATGTGTATTCTTTTTGTGAATACCAACAATTCTATGCAAAATGCATCTAGTAAGAAAATTATTGATTTATAAACATAGCTGCTATTCTTTTCTGTAGCATAATCCCATATTTCCTAAATTACAGGAACAGAGATTGTATGGGGCTGCACAATCCAAACAAAATTGGTATCTGAATAGACTTCATTTAGCCCAAGAGAAAACTGAAGTTCTATCACTTCAATCTAAAGCAGAGTTGTTGCCACTACCCATGGCTGTGCCATTTTCGGTTTGTATACTCTTCACATTGTTTAAATACATTTCTGTTACAGTTTGTGGTGGATTGTACAGTGTCATCCAAAGTATTTTTGGCAACACTGCAAAAATCTGTAAGGGCCCTTACCAGTACACCTGGTTCTGAAATATGGGACCTGGGGCCTCCTTGTAAAATATTTGGCCCATTAGTTCCACCTAACATGCAACAGAACAGGCCAATAATAATAAGAATAATAATAATATTGGAAAAAATAAAAAAACAGCACAGTGGTGGCCATAGAATAGGTTTATTTATGGCTAGAACAATTTCTTCCTTGGTTATAGGTGCATGTTAACTTGTTCTCCGAACTGAACCCCTGGGAAAAATTTTAACAAGTGATTCCTCAGACAGAGCATAATAGAAATGTCTACATCATAGCAGGATCAGTAATGATACAACCAGACGGAGAAACAAGTTTCTGAACCTTAGTTGCCTTCTGGTAGGGTTTAGCTAAAGACGCCAATAAGCGACCTGGCTTATTCCCCCAATCTAAAATATTTATTCATCAAGTTGTGTTACAGCTTTTTCATGTGTGAAGGAGTCTAAAGCAGATTTGGCGTATAGATAGGCTTGCCTGTTAGCAAGGGTGTCACATAGCCTGTATGCCTTGTAGGCAGGGCCGCCATCAGGGCAGTACTGGTGGTACTGCCGTCAGGGGCCCAGGCATAAATTTAAAAAAGGGGGGGCCCACTCTCCATTGCTGGAATTCATTTGATCACAGCAGTGGGGCCCTTATGATTTCCCTTTGGTAAAAGGAACAGGTCCCCATCACAGAGCCGGGGCACATTCTTTACATCAAAGTAAAAATATAAGAGTCCGCTGTTCACATAGTGCCAATCCCTCCTCCTCCTCCACAGCGGCGTCACAGCGTGTGTGGAGGAGACAAGGGGTGGAGACTTCATGAAAGGCAGCGGGAGTTTTGAGTCCAGTGGAGGCGTCAAGCAGCAGCAGCAGAATACTTCTGACACAGTGAGTATGTAACGTCTGTGTCAGGCTGCTGCTGCCTGCAGCCTCCTCACATCATATCCCCCAATAAAAAGCAATGTCTTACCCATGTCTGTACTATACCCTCTAAGCACTGCTTCATAGGATTGTATCACTAGCAGCAGCTCTACATCGGCTCTTATCTCCCGTGCTGTGTAACCAGAGGGAGAAGACAGATTTATTGTTGCATGTTACACAGCACAGGAGTTAAGAGCCGCTGTAGAGCTGCTGCTAGTGATACAATACTATGCTTCAGTGTTAAGAGGATAACAAACAGACGTGGCGAAGACACTTGCATTCTATGGGGGGGGGGGTTCAGATGACACCTATGGGGAACGTGTGCCACTGTATTCCTATACAATGGCATAAGTCAGAGACTTCCTTTAGAGGTATAAGTTTGGAGTATTTCAGCGCAGTCTTAAATTATGCATCAATTCTCCCCATGTATACTTTACAATTCACCATACTGTACATTGTAACAGAAATATTTTAACACCTTAACGCTATCGGAGACTAGGGGAACCCTTTGCAGTCTGCCCTATGGACCTAGAAAGGACCCCAGGGCTGTCTGTTCAGTTTGCCTGCAGTTAGGGCACACTATGTGTTCCCCTAACAACAGCCTTTGTCAGTGACACAGTATAATGTGTTGGCATACAGCAGTATGCTAATATATTCTAAGTATAAAATAAAGGTGTTAAAAAGTTGTCCCTTCATAAGATTAAAAAAAAGCAATTATGAAAAAATCAAATAGTAATTTTTTTCCACAAAAAAAGCCATTATATAGCATAAAATATTATTTATTGCCCATAAATTACATAAAAACAAAAGAAACCTGCACATATTTGATATCTATACGACCATAAAAACCTGAAAAGTTAATTTAACATGTTATTTAGCGTGAAACGTGAACGGGATAAAAAAAATAAACAGAATAAAAGCTTTTTCCTGTATTAATGCTGCACAAATAAATTACATAACTTATTTTGTACCCACAAACAGCACAGGAAAATGTTTTAATTTCTTCAGGAAAAAACAAGTGCTTGTATAGCCAGGTCAATGAAATAAAATAGTTATGGCTGCTAGAAGGCAAAAATGCTTTTAGTACAATGCTGGCCTGATAGATAGTTGTAATATTACCAGACAATATAGGCACAGCGTACTCCAGCCACTGGCTCAGACACCAGAAGATACTTACCCACCGGTAATACAGTACATCTTGGCATTTTGCCTTATAGATTACATACTGTCAGGTAGCATTGATAATTGTAATATTTTGTGGTTTCTCTACTTTGTTCTAAACTGAACTAATAAAAGTTATTTTTTAAACTAAAAATTCTCTTGCATAGCTATTATTCTTTTGTGTAGTGTAATCTCAGCTTGACTAGATTTCAGGAAGAGGAATCTATTTCAATACTAAACACTATTTGCCAAAGGCAAGAGAGATCCCTACTTGCCAAACACCTATGCAAGAGAATGTTTAGTTTAAAAAATAACGTTTATTAGTTCAGTTTAGAACAAAGTAGAGAAACCACACATTATTAAAATTATCAATGCTGCCTGACCGTATGTAATCAATAAGGCAAAATTCCTAGATGTACTGTATTACTGGTGGGTAAGTATCTTCTGGTGTCTGAGCCAGTGGCTGGAGTACGCTGTGCCTACACTGTCTGGTAATATTACAACTATCTATCAGGCCGGCATTGTACTAAAAGCATTTTTGCCTTCTAGCAGCCATAACTATTTTATTTCATGGACCCGGCTATACAAGCCCTTGTTTTATCCTGAAGAAATTTAGTGTGCCCTAACAGCAGGCAAACTGAACAGACAGCCCTGGGGTCCTTTCTAGGTCCACAGGGCTGACTGCAAAGGGTTCCCCTAGTCTCCGATAGCGTTAAGGGGTTAAAATATTTCTGTTACAATGTACAGTATGGTGAATTGTAAAGTATACATGGGGAGAATTGATGCATAATTTCAGACTGCGCTGAAATGCTCCAAACTTATACCTCTAAAGGAAGTCTCTGACTTATGCCGTTGTATAGGCATACAGTGGCATACGTTCCCCATAGGTACCCATTCTAAAAAAAAAGTATACCTCACATAGTACCTTTTTTGCGGGATGCCTTTGTATTGAATAAGGTAGTCGACTACACTATTTCTTACAGTTAAATAAAAAAAGGTATCAGTACGCATATAACCCGACATATACCAAGGGGACTCATTTATCATACGTCGGCTGTTGGGAGGCTGACCATAAGGGAAAAACGTTATGTGAACAGAGTCTAATTCATGCATATTTGTTGCTCTTTTAGGTCATCCAAAGTATTATGGCAACCCCATCCGCACAGTACAACTGGTTCTATAGTATGGGCCCTTGTTCCTCCCCCTGCTAAAATATCTGACCTGTAAGTTCCCCCTAATATGCCACACCTGGGACTTGGACTAGCTAATGGTTGGAGTGGAGAAAACAGAGGTGGGCCGAGATAGAACAGCCTAATTTTTCCTTTCCCTGAAAATAAGATAAAAAGCTGATACTCCTTCCACATAGCAACATTGTAGGATGATCAGGGACACAGGCCCCAAGGCATATGTTTTGCTCCCTCTTCCCTCGAAAATAAAAATTCTTTAGCAAAGCTATAAGACAACTTGAATAACACACGACAGGCTTAGACACACAACCTCAGCAGTACACTGACCTTGGATATTAGTTTATCATGAAAAACAGTTCTGTGAGGTAATACATTGCCTCTTCATAAGTACTATCTATGTATTACAGTATACATCTAAATAGTAGAATCATAGTTACCAAATAATAACACTATAATAAGACTAATATTACCAATAATACCACTATACAAGGGGCCAATAATACTACTATAGTGAATGAATAATAACATAGTAACTAAATAATACTACCATTCTGTTAATGAATAAAAACCTCTTAACAAACACCAATATTACCACCAGCATACAGTGAGCATATAGTGGTAGATACCAGTTCTACACAGGCAGTCTGCAAACCGTGTATGTGAACACAGTACAGTTAAAACCAATGGCTAGTTTTCTCAGATAATAGTCATTCGCCTTCCCCATTTCATTCCAACATGAAGACTTCTTCTAGTCACCGCTCTGCAGTTTGCTGCCCAGACATGTTTTGGATCCTGGCTTTGCTAGCACCCTCCCCACCTTTTCATCACATACACAAACTCCCCATCCTGCTGCTACCGCCAACGCTGTGCCTGTTGCTGCCCCATTGACACCAATTAATGTGTTTCATAAATAATGCATAATCACTAAAGTTACCTCAAAAATAATCGTAAAATACAGATTGTTGCCCTGAAAACAATAGTACCACAAAGATAGTGCCACTGAAAATAAGTGCAATAAAAGTGCCCTGTTCGTGCCCCATGTTTGAAGGAAGACAAAAAAAATACACTGTGAATATGGTGCATCATCCCAAAAGATTTCTGGACATAGGATTAAGGGTGCTTGAGTTGTGCTCACCTGATGGCTAGGAGCACAACGTCCTGAAGCGTATATCTGGGTAGAGAGGACTGCAGCCCGGGATTCGTACGGGGACCACCAGGGTACCGTTATAGAGTTAAAGTAGATGCAAAGGGAAAGGGCAATCCCCCTTTGGCGCTGTCTCTCTTGGTAGTTAATTTGTTGAGATCTTCCCTCGAACGTTCAAATTGACAATATCACATGAACAGAACGAGATTTGCAACCACAATATGAAAAACTATATATTTATTGCAGTTTTTAAAATATAGCTTTGTTTTTGCTCCACACAGTAATAATGCCCCTCTTTGTGCTCCACACAGTCTTAGTGTCCCCTTTTGTATCCTACACAGTAATAGTACCACACACAGTAATAATAACCTCCTCAGTGGTCCCATACAGTAATAGTGCTCCTCTTAGAGCCCCACTGAATAGTAGTGCCACCCTTTATACCTCCACACAGTAATAATGCCTACCTTTGTGCCCTTACACAGTAATTTTTCCCCTAATGGGTAATAGTGCATCCTGGGCATCCTGGGCAGTAATAATCCCTCGTTTGTGCGCCGGCAGTAACAGTGCCACATTTTTGTCCCAACACAGTAATAATGCCTAATTTTTTGCCCTCCTAGCAGTAATCATGTGAAATGCCCACCTTTGTGCCTCTTAATAGGAAAAAGTGCCCCCTCTGTTCACCAGAAAATAATAAAAATTATACTCGCCTAACCCGCATCCAATAACGAGTAGAGTGGCTGAGACAGGCATTGCAATGCAGCTGACGGCCCCGTGCGTGGTCCCGGTGTGTCGTAGCGGCCTGTAGCCTACGAGAGAGAATGGAAGGGCAGCTTCCAGTTCTATCATAGGCTTCAACTCTATCTAAGAATACGGATACAGTTAAAAGTGGTGCTGGTCAGTGGATCCAGGCAAGAAACGCCATTCTCTCTCATAGGCTATTGGCCGATTTAGGCCTGCGGCATACGAGACATCTGGACCAAATGAGATTAAATGATTGGAACATCATTGGGGAGGATTTTTGAGGATCCTGTCTTATTTAAACCTCAATCATTAAGGGTAAGGCCACACATAGCAGCAGAAAACTGCACCGACAAGCAGTTTTATGGCAAAACGACACAGTTTTTATATGCTTGTTTATGTCTGCATGGTTTTTGCAGGTAAAACTGCTGTTTACCTACCAAAATGTGCTGAGCACATCACGTTCAGCTACCTGTAAGAGAGTGAAGACAGTAATGCCACCTGGGAAGCAGCTATTAACCTTCCACTATTCTAGACTACCAGAGAAGCAGGCATTACTGGAAGCGAGCCGTGCTGCAGTTCCCTGCACAGCGGGTGGCCACGAGCGCCGCTCGGCAGGGAAAAATGGTGAAGGGGCCGTAGCACTAAGACCCTTTCTTTTTCAGGATCAGTGGGGTCCTGGTAGTTGGACCCGCACCTATTAGAAGGTAATAGTATGAGGATGCTACAAAATAGCTGCATCTATCCAGAACTCCTGCAGACCTGAGCTATAATCTTCTCCAAAGGCTGTCTATCAGCAGGGAAAGGCTCCTTAACGTTCCTGAAGAGCATCCCTACAGCAGACAGCACCCTCACTGATGTACTGCAGAATCCCCGGATCCAAACCAGCAGTCTCAGCACCGCAAACGCTAACCTGCATGTGTGGTGTAAAGACAGGCCTTGAGTTCTCACTCACTCACCATGAAAGCGTTGGAGTTGGAAGCAGCAGAGGCCAGTATAAAATAGCCAAAAGAGACCCTGGACCTTGCTGGGTAAGGCTCCCCTAAGACTGACAATACCCTTGCCGCGTCCCTACTCTCCAGACTTCAGCTTTGATGTGAGAGTCACTCGTTCACCTGCTAGCTGGTAGGCCTAGACGCCATTTCTATTTTATCCTGGACCGGCCATTAATCCCTAAGAATCAAGTCTCTCATTGTAGTGGGTCAATCACCTCCACAGTTATTGGACATATAACCAATGGTGTACAGTGAGGTACAAAATATTGTAGGCATATGTTTTATTTTTGGTGCTAATAGCGACCACCTTGTTTCACACGAACACATTGCAGTTTATGTTCAGCCCTTAACCGTTCTCTAATGGAAATGCTTGGAATTTTATAATAATCTCCTATCTGTCCTGGGAATATGCTTGACAACAGGAATTGCGTTATTTTCTACTGCCGTCACTTGGCAGGACCATCAATTTCACACTGACTTCTTTTGTGACTTAAGACAATGACCTTTAATATGTAATTAATACTGCCCACCGGCATCTACTTCTGACACTTATTGGCTCCTGTCACGAGGGGTTCGTGGACCCACTGGGCCGTATCGTCTTGGCGGTAAGGCAGCTGGCCAACAGGACGCAGGTCAGAGTCTATAGTTTGCATAGGGTACCTGTGGCAGCTCGGACAGTAGCAAGGCAGGCTAGGCAGGAACTTGGCAGCAGGTGGACGTCAGGTGTGGAGAATCAGGTCAGGCATAGAATACAGCACAGCACGGCTAGAGCAAGCATGGCACTAGATCAGGATACAGGAACAGGAACAGGAAACACTGGGAGCAGGAAACACTAGGGGACCATTTGCAAGACAGACTAGGAATACAACAACAAAACTCAGGCATAGAACTAGGGGGCTGGACCCCTCTTATAATCCAGAGTACTCACGGGTCAAAGTTCACGAACGAGGTCCGGTGTGCGCGCTGCCCCTTTAAGAGTGGGCACGGGCGTGCGCGCGCACCCTACGGGATTCTGCATTGGTGAGTAGACGCGAGCACTGGCTTCTCCTGAGGAGGAGGCTGGGGCCAGTGCTTACCGACTTGTGGCTGCGGCTGTCAGATGGAGAATGGAGCTGACAGCCCGCAGCCACTGACATGACAGCTCCACTATATTTTGGCCTCCAGATTAAGCCGTTGACATTCTACATACCACCCAATCTGTCATGAAAAGCATATATAAAAGCAATATAAGGTCTCCCAGTCGTCCTCCAGTAATGACACTGATGATCCACCATCTCCTGGCGCCTAAACTACTAGATATAGCCAAGGCCATATTAGACATATTTATGTGAGCTATTGATACGAGGCTGCACTCTCTCTAGATGTCTCTGGACCTCATTGTGTTAAGTGACTGAACATAATAAGAGGTTACTAGATTCTGTCAGAGAGTCGGGAAGACTCACTCCAATCCCTTAACTCTAGAATAGAGCACAGGGAACAAAAACATTTGCTAGTGATATTTGCACCAAGTGTAATAGAGGAAGGGGAACTTTGATTCACATGTCCTGGTAGTGCTCGGCGTTATTATTCACCATCTGTTAAACACTGAATTAGGTTTTCACTGAGTGTCACTTTTTTGGGGAAACACTGAAACGATTGGGCATACCTGATGTCTTTTTTAAATGGGTCCATTTACTTTACATGTTGAGAAACGAACTTCTAGATGGCGATCCACAGTGATCACTGCTAGAGACCAACTTATACAGGTCAAGTGACTCCATAGAGTATATTTAACCCCTGTTGGGTTGGTGTAGATGCCTAGGTTTGCTAGTGATATTTGCACAAAGTGTAAAAGAAGTTAGTCTGCTGGGGTTGGTTACAGATATTATCCCCACGTAATATGGTAGAAGATTGTATAGGCTGTTAATGTATTATGCACATTTTTTTCCCCCAGTACCATTGTGCTTTGACATGTATGTATGTATTGTAACAGATGTTTGTATGCATTTTGTATGACAATAATTGATTATAATACATAGTTTTATGTGTTTTCCATAGCAGGATCTCAGTTTTCCTAAATTACAGGTAGAAGGATCAAGTTCGTCATTGTTTGGTTCAAAAATCAGCATTCCCCCAATGCCTATAAGAGAACTAGGTGGAGCCCGAGGTGGGTCACTGTTTGGAGCTGCACAATCAAAACGAAAGCGTCATTTTCTAGGCTTTGGTGGAGCACAAGAGAAAGCTGCAGATCTATCATTTCAATCCTGCGAACCTGCAGTAGGATTGTTTGCACCACCCAAGCTCCAGTCCAATGTGGTATGTATACTTTTATGTTCACATTATTTAACCACTTAACGCATTGTCACATACATGTACATGTCAAGCGTTAAAGGGAAGTATGGAGCGTGCTCACGGGCTAAGTGTGCTCCATACTCAGCGGGTGTCGGCTGTGTAATACAGCTCACACCTCACTTCAACAGACGGAATCAAAGATCACTTTGATTCCCGCCCGTTTAACCCCTTAGATGCCACGATCATGGCAGGCCCCTAGGTCTGCCATCTTTGTGCTCTTATTAAGCCTTGCCAGTGGCAGGACTTAATAAAAGCCTGTCAAAATCACGATATACTGCAATACATTAGTACTGCAATATATAGTACAAGCGATCCAACGCTTGCAATCGATCGCTGGTTCAAGTCCCGTAGGAGTAGTTAAAAAAAAATATATAATTGTTATAAAAACTACGCATATATTTTTACTTTTTGAGTTGCAGCTGCTTTGTATCCTTTATACAGAGCAGCTGTATCTAGCGCTGAAACCTGTATCCGTCAGGTCAGCGGCTCTGACGGGCTCAGTGTCAGCAGGTCCTGCAGGATCGAGCTATTACCGATCACATCTAACTTCATAACTTAGATATGAAAGATAAACAGTAAAAAATAATTTTTAATAAAAAGTATTTATAAAGTTGTACCAAACACACTGATAGATTTCAAAGGTGTACATTGATGTAGAAAAAAATACAAAAATTTAAAAAAACGTTCTTTCCCATTTTTTCACTAAAGTAATGTTAAAAAGATAAAAATTAACATAACCGGTATCACCGCATCCATAATAGTCTAAACTATTACAATATAATAATTTAACACGCACGATAAACACTGTAAAAAAAAAAGTAAACCGCTAGAATTGCTGTTTTTTAGTCACCTTAGCTTTTTGATCAAAGAGTCACATGCACCCCAAAATAGCACCAATAAAAACTAGAGTTTGCCCTCATACCACCCATTCGATGGAAAAATAAAAAACGTATGGCTCTCAGAATGTGGCGATACAAAGCTAATTTTTTTAACAAATAGTTTTTTCTTTGTAAAAATGGTAAAACACAAAAAAACTATATCAATTTAGTATCGCTGTAAGGGTATGTTCACACACACTATTTACGGACGTAATTCGGGCGTTTTTGCCCCGAATTACATCCGAAATAGTGGCTCCAAAGCGTCGGCAAACATCTGCCCATTCATTAGAATGGGTCTTACGATGTGCTGTGCAGACGGTCAGTTTTTTTACGCCCCGCTGTCAAAAGGCCGGGCGTAAAAAAGACGCCCGCGTCAAAAAAGTGCCTGTCACTTCTTCAGACGTAAATGGAGCCGTTTTCCATTGACTCTATGGAAAAACAGCTCCATTTACGTCCGTAATGGACGCAGCGAAATAGCGCTTCAAAATGCCATTACGGCTGAAATTACGGTGCTGTTTTCTCCTGAAAACTGCCCCGTAATTTCAGCCGTTATGGACGCTGCCCTGTGAACATACCCTAATGGTATCAACCCATAGAATAAAGTTAATATGTGTTTTTACCACACGATGAACACCGTAAAAACGAAACCCAAACAACAATGGCAGAATTGCTTTATTTTGACAATTTCGACTCATAAAGAATTTGTTTTCAGTTTCCCAGTACTTTATATAATAAATTAAATGGTGCCATGAAAAACTACACCTCGTCGCACAAAAAATAAGACCTATGTCGACAGAAAAATAAAAAAGTTATAGCTTTTGGAAGGCGTGGAGGAAAAAAAAAAAGTTGGCCAGGTCATTAAGGGGTTAAATAAATTTCTGTTAGAGTGTGTTGTGGATTGTAAAGTCTGAGAAGAATTGATGTGTAATTTTTGCATATTTGTTGCTCTCATAGGTTATCGAAAGTATTTTGACAACACTAAAAACACTGATAGCCATTTTTGTTTTTTTCGTTTTTCCTTCCTTGCCTTCGAAGAGCCATACCTTTTTTTCTTTTTCCATTGACATTGCCGTATGAAAGCTTTTTTTTTTTTGCGGGACGAGTTGTCATTTTTAATGGCACCATTTAATGTACCATATAATGTACTAAGAAACTTTTGGAAATTTATTTTGGAATAATTTTTTTTTACGGCGTTTACCGTGTCCGTTAAATAATGCTATATTGTAATTGTTTGTACTTTTATGGACGTGGCAATACCAATTATGTTTATTTATTTATTTTTTTAATTCATGACTTTTAGTGAAAAATGGGAAATGTGTTTTTCTGGGAGGTTTCATAAGAGCAGATAAGAGCACAAAGATGACAGACCTGGGGGGCCTTCATTGGATATAATCCTCTGATCTCGTTACTATATTGGCCTGCAAATTTCTATATCTATGTGTTAGTTGAATCCTTATGACACAATGCATCCTTTAAATATTCCCTGTTGGTCAGAAATAGATTTCCTTAAAGGGAACCTGTCACCAGCATTTCACCTATTAAACCAGCAATACCTGGTGGTAGTGGGTGAAAAAACATTTCTATATATCCTATAATTGCCTTCTTAGTCAGTTGTGTAGGTTTAATATTCAGTTTTTTAGTGTTCCCACACCATATGCAAATGAGCATAAAAGAGTCATATCTTTGTTTGAAAAGAGTCAAATCTTTGTTTGAAAAGAGTCATATCTTCATTCCGCAAGTCTTTCCAAGTTTACCCGCCGCCTCCTTACCTTTAATTGACTGCTCCTCGCATTCCCCCAGCACACAAAATCCCGCGCTTGTGCATTGATGTCCTCTTCTGGGGTGTGCGCACAAAGGGACAACGGATTATTAAGATAAAAGGCGCAAAATGTTTGCAGACCGTTATTTACATTCGGAGGAGGAGTTTAGGAGAGAGGATAACGGCAATGAACTTTTTATAGCAGCGGCCAGTGAGAGATAAGTAAAGTTCAATAGGTGAAATACTGATGACAGGTTCCCTTTAATTACAAATAAAACATTTTACAGAGTCTATCTTACGACTCATTTCCTAAGGGTATGTTCACACGCCCTATTTACGGACGCAATTCAGGCGTTTTACGCCTGGAATTACGGCCAAAATAACGGCTCCAAACCGTCGGCAAACATCTGCCCATTGAATTCAATGGGTCTTACGATGTTCTGTGCAGACGGGCTTTTTTTTTTACGCGCCGCTGTCAAAAGACGGCGCGTAAAAAGACGGCCGCCTCAAAGAAGTGCATGTCACTTCTTGGGACATAATTGGAGCCGTTTTTCATTGACTCCATTGAAAACCAGCTCCAATTACTTCCGTAATGGACGCCGGGAAAACGCGAGCACTTGTCAAAACGTCTGAAATTCAGGAGCTGTTTTCGCCTGAAAAAAGCTCCGTAATTTCAGACGTATTTTACGTTTGCGTGTGAACATACCCTAAGAGTCTAGAGGTAATTTCCTAGATTTGATGTGCCTTAAAGCAAGGTTTTCTCCCTTCTCATTAAAATCTATTTATAAGATCATAAAACCTGCTATTAGTTGGTCTTACACTTCTCCAGATCCAGGCGAGTGGACGTCTCAGCTGCCCTCTCTTACGGTACAAGACATATTAATTCTATTTTGCCTTATAATAATTATAAAATAATGGCTATAATGATCTTCCACATAACACCCTGGACACAATCTAAATTGTCGCCCACAGGTCTTTATGTTTACTCTAAATGCTCAGCCCCTCAGGCTGATATCTTTCATTGTCATTGAGCGTGCCTGGAAATTCATTCATTCGGAAGTATAGCAGCTGGTGTCTCAAAATCTTAAGGATACCTTTGATATGTCAGTTTCCATTACACCTGAATGGACTTTAATTGCTGTCATTGATGACCAATCGGAGGTCTCCTGGTCTAGACATGATAGTGGATATTATTTGTCTGGGAGCCGCTACCCGGAAAAATATTTTACACTGTTGGACACCACCTGCCATAGGTCTCATTAAGGGCAAGGTTGAGTTCCTCTTAGAATGGATTGGATAGAAACACTACTCAATAAAGAAAGACAAACTAAGTGTAATGACAGGGATAGGGAAACAGACGAGCCCTAATCTACCCGCCACTCAGTCCCTGCCTACTTGCAACGACCCGCCCTAGGGTACAACTGGGCGACGGTCCCTACACTCTGTAAGTGCACGACAGACAACCAGACAAGGAAACACAGAACAAAGGGAAACGGGGCAGTTGCCCACGGCAACACCGTGAGCAACAAGAGAAGTAAACGAACCGAGTCAAACCAGGAGAGTACGAGGTGCCAAACGCAGAGCAGGAGAGTAGTGAACAAGCCGAGTAAAACCAGGAGTGTACGAGGTACCAAACGCAGAGCAGAAGAGTAGTCAGTAAGCCAGGGTCATATGAAGCAGGGTCAAATAGTACAGAAGCTGCAGCAGGGCCAGGAAACCAACAGAGAAGATTCACAAGCAAGGTGGAACAGGAAATGCAGGTATAAATAGACAGAGGGCGGGCCAGACTGTGATAGGCTCTCCCACTCCTAAGCCTGCCATCCTGAGTGTTGGAAGATGGAGTCAGTCTCACAGACATAGAAGCAGGTGCAGACTGATTACCTATGGGCGTGGATACAGAAGCTGTGCCTGGCAGATCCTTAACAGTACCCCCCTTTTATGAGGGGCCACCGGACCCTTTCTAGATGGACCTGGTTTATTGGGGAAACGAAGGTGGAACCTCCTGACCAATACCCCAGCGTGAACATCCCGGGCGGGTACCCAAGTCCTCTCCTCAGGCCCGTATCCTCTCCAATGGACCAGGTACTGGAGGGAGCCTTGGAACATCTTGCTGTCCACAATCTTGGCCACCTCGAATTCTACCCCCTCAGGGGTGAGAACGGGGACAGGAGGTTTCCTCGAGGGAGCCAAGGACGGGGAGCAGCGTTTAAGGAGGGAGGCATGAAACACGTCGTGTACTCGAAAAGATGGGGGCAACTCCAGTCGGAAGGAGACAGGATTGAGGACTTCAATGACCTTGTACGGCCCTATAAACCGGGGAGCAAACTTCTTGGACGGGACTTTAAGGCGCAAGTTCTTAGACGATAGCCACACCAGATAGCCGACCATAAACAAGGGGTTAGCAGAACGTCTTCTATCTGCCTGAGTTTTTTGTATGCTCTGGAACGCCTCTAGGTTCTTCAGAACCTGGGCCCAGACTGTGCACAGTTCCCGATGAACGACCTCTACCTCGGGATTGTTGGAACTACCAGGTGAAACGAAGGAGAACCGTGGATTAAACCCAAAATTACAGAAAAAGGGGGAGACCCCTGACGAGTTACTGACCTGGTTATTAAGGGAAAATTCGGCGAGGGGAATGAATGAGACCCAATCATATTGACAGTCAGAGATAAAACACCTTAAATATTGTTCTAGAGACTGATTAGTCCTCTCGGTTTGGCCATTAGTTTCAGGATGGAAGGCAGAGGAGAAGGACAGATCAATCTCCAACTTTTTACAGAAGGCTCTCCAAAACAAAGAAACAAATTGTACCCCTCTGTCAGAAACAATATTGACAGGGACCCCATGGAGACGCAGGATGTGTTTGACAAACAAGGTAGCTAACGTCTTAGCATTGGGTAGTTTTTTGAGGGGCACAAAGTGGCACATCTTACTGAAGCGGTCTACTACAACCCACACCACTGACTTGCCTTGAGATGGAAGAAAATCGTGATAAAATCCATGGAGATATGGGTCCAAGGTCTCTGGGGAATGGGCAAAGAATGTAGTAAGCCCGCTGGTCGGGACCTGGGAGTCTTGGACCTAGCACAAACCTCACAAGCGGCGACGTAGGCCTTAACGTCTTTAGGCAACCCAGGCCACCAATAGTTTCTGGCAATGAGGTGCTTGGTACCCAGGATGCCTGGATGACCAGATAGTGCGGAGTCATGATTTTCCCTAAGTACCCTTAGCCGGAATTGCAGGGGAACAAACAGCTTGTTCTCAGGAAGGTTCCCGGGAGCTGAACCTTGATCAGCAGCAATTTCAGAGACTAAATCAGAATCAATAGAGGAAATGATTATACCTGGAGGCAAAAATACAAGCAGGATCTTCCTCCGAAGGAGGGCTGGCCATGAAGCTACGCGACAGTGCATCAGCCTTAATATTTTTAGACCCAGCCCTATAGGAAACCAAAAAATTGAATCTGGTAAAAAATAACGCCCATCGAGCTTGTCTCGGGTTTAGCCTCCGGGCAGATTCTAGGAAAACCAGATTCTTGTGGTCGGTAAGGACCGTTACCTGGTGCCTAGCCCCCTCCAGGAAGTGGCGCGACTCTTCAAATGCCCATTTAATGGCTAAGAGTTCGCGGTTGCCAATATCATAGTTACTCTCAGTGGGCGAAAACATCCTTCTTGAAGTAGGCACAGGGACGGAGATGGGTGAGGGACCTGGTACCCTGGGACAAGACAGCCCCCACTCCCACCTTGGACGCGTCAACCTCCACGATAAATGGCTCCATTTGGTTGGGCTGAACCAACACCGGGGCCGAAATAAAGCACTTCTTAAGGGCCTCAAAAGCCTGGACAGCCTCAGGAGGCCAGTGGAGGAGATCAGCACCCTTGCGAGTGAGGTCCGTAAGAGGCTTAGCGATGACCGAGAAGTTAGCAATAAATCTCCTGTAATAATTAGCGAACCCCAAGAAGCACTGTAACGCCTTCAGGGAGGCAGGTTGGACCCATTCCGCCACAGCCTGGACCTTGGCGGGGTCCATGCGGAATTCATGAGGAGTGAGGATTTGACCCAAAAATGGTATCTCCTGCACCCCAAACACACATTTTTCGGTCTTCGCAAACAGTTTGTTTTCCCGAAGGACCTGGAGCACCTTCCTGACATGCTCAATGTGGGAGGACCAGTCCTTGGAAAACACAAGTATGTCATCAAGGTACACTACAAGAAATAGCCCCAGGTAATCTCTTAAAATCTCATTTATGAAATTCTGGAAGACCGCGGGAGCATTACACAACCCAAAGGGCATGACGAGGTATTCTAAATGACCTTCGGGGGTGTTAAACGCAGTCTTCCACTCATCCCCCTCTTTGATGCGGATAAGGTTATACGCCCCCCGTAGATCAAACTTAGAGAACCATTGGGCCCCCTGAACCTGATTAAAGAGATCAGGAATCAAAGGAAGGGGATACTGGTTTCTTACAGTGACCTTATTCAAGTTACGGTAGTCAATGCATGGCCTAAGACCACCATCCTTCTTCCCTACGAAGAAGAAGCCAGCACCTACCGGAGAAGTAGAGGGGCGAATGTAACCCTTGGCCAGGCATTCCTGGATATACTCTCTCATGGCTTCACGTTCGGGACAAGAGAGATTAAATATCCTACCCTTAGGGAGCTTAGCTCCTGGTACCAAATCGATAGCGCAATCGTATTCTCTATGAGGAGGTAACATTTCGGAGGCCTCCTTAGAGAAAACATCAGCGAAGTCCTGAACAAACTCAGGTAGCGTGTTCACCTCCTCAGGGGGAGAAATAGAATTAACAGAAAAACATGACGTCAAGCATTCATTACCCAATTTGGTAAGCTCCCCAGTATTCCAGTCAAACGTGGGATTATGCAACTGCAACCAGGGAAGGCCTAAAACCAAATCGGACGATAATCCCTGCATCAACAGTACAGAGCACTGCTCCAAATGCATGGAGCCAACAAGGAGTTCAAAAACAGGGGTATGCTGTGTAAAATAACCATTAGCAAGAGGAGTGGAGTCGATACCCACTACCGGGACAGGTTTAGGCAAATCAATCAAAGGCATAGCTAGAGACATAGCAAATTCCACAGACATGATATTAGCAGACGACCCTGAATCCACGAAGGCACTGCCGGTAGCAGACCTACCACCAAAAGGGACCTGAAAGGGAAGCAAGATTTTATTACGTTTCATATTTACGGGAAATACCTGTGTGCCCAAGTGACCTCCCCGATGATCACTTAGGCGCAGAAGTTTTCCGGCTGCTTATTCTTACACCTAGGACAGGTGTTCACTTGATGCTTGTCATCCCCACAATAGAAGCAGAGACCATTCTTCCTGCGGAACTCTCTACGTTGTTGGGGGGACACGGAGGCCCCGAGTTGCATGGGTACCTCCGAGTCTTCCGTGGAAGAACGAAGCAACAGAACCTTGGGAGGCATCATGGGGGAGTCAGAGGAGAAAACACATAAACGTTCACGTTGTCGTTCCCTGAGACGTCGGTCAAGTCGTACCGCTAAAGCCATAATCTGGTCTAGGGAGTCAGAAGAGGGATAGCTAACTAGCAGGTCTTTCAGGACGTTCAACAGACCCAACCTAAACTGGCACCTTAAGGCAGGGTTATTCCACCGAGAAGCTACGCACCACTTCCTAAAGTCAGAGCAATACTCCTCAACAGGTCTCTTACCCTGACGTAAGGTCACCAGCTGACTCTCGGCAAAGGCAGTCCTGTCAGTCTCGTCATAAATGAGTCCGAGAGCAGAAAAGAAAAGCTCAACGGAGGAAAGTTCAGGGGCGTCAGGAGCCAAGGAGAAGGCCCATTCTTGGAGCCCTTCCTGGAGCCGGGACATAATTATACCCACCCGCTGGCTCTCAGAACCTGAGGAGTGGGGCTTTAAACGAAAGGAGAGAAAAGTCTTCCGGTCCCCTGAGAACCGGTCAGGCAACTTGAGGTGGGGTTCAAGAGGTGAGGTGAGGGGCACTACCATGGTAGCATTAGGCTGGTTGACCCTCTGAGCCAGGGCCTGGACCTGTAGGGAGAGACCCTGCATTTGCTGAACCAGGGTCTCAAGGGGGTCCATAGTGGTGTGAGGGACCAGGGTAGAGTAGGTATATGGGCTTGTGAATATGTAATGACAGGGATAGGGAAACAGACGAGCCCTAATCTACCCGCCACTCAGTCCCTGCCTACTTGCAACGACCCGCCCTAGGCGACAGGGTACAACTGGGCGACGGTCCCTACACTCTGTAAGTGCACGACAGACAACCAGACAAGGAAACACAGAACAAAGGGAAACGGGGCAGTTGCCCACGGCAACACCGTGGGCAACAAGAGAAGTAAACGAGCCGAGTCAAAGCAGGAGAGTACGAGGTGCCAAACGCAGAGCAGGAGAGTAGTGAACAAGCCGAGTAAAACCAGGAGTGTACGAGGTACCAAACGCAGAGCAGAAGAGTAGTCAGTAAGCCAGGGTCATATGAAGCAGGATCAAATAGTACAGAAGCTGCAGCAGGGCCAGGAAACCAACAGAGAAGATTCACAAGCAAGGTGGAACAGGAAATGCAGGTATAAATAGACAGAGGGCGGGAGCTAGCTCCGTCTGGCCAGACTGTGATAGGCTCTCCCACTCCTAAGCCTGCCATCCTGAGTGGTGGAAGATGGAGTCAGTCTCACAGACATAGAAGCAGGTGCAGACTGATTACCTATGGGCGTGGATACAGAAGCTGTGCCTGGCAGATCCTTAACACTAAGCACTTCTTTAATATGTGGCAGGCGTTTATTGCTACCCAATCTTTATCAACTAGAACTGCTCTATTTCATTGCTTTCAACTTACCGACTGGTATATGAAAGAACAATTGGCAGGGAGAACATCCATTACTTTGGCTTGAAGGGTTTTCGCTCTTTCCTGGTCGCTGGCTCTTGCTTGAATTGTGTTGTACATTGTTGCATAGTACTGCGCAGTGTGTTGGGTGGATGGGAAAAGAAAATGTTAAACTGGTCGGCAATGCTTATTCTTTTCTGACTTGTTTGTATTTTGTCACTATCACTGCTTTTGACCTAATTAAGACATTGAAAAATAGAAAGTGATGGCATATCCATGCAATATGCCATCACTATTTGTGATGGGGATAACCCTTTAAAATATCTTGAAAGTGACTGCTTAATCCTTCTATGACATAAAAATATCCCTAGTGACCAGACCATGTCAGTGTATGTTCTTTCAATACTCTTGTTATGTGTATGCTTTTTGTGAATACTAACGGCTCTATACAATATGCATTTAGTATGAGAATAATGTCACGGCTATGGGGTATGTGGACCCACTAGGCTGCTCCGCCGTAGAGGAGTAGCAGCTAGCCAAACAAAAGTCAAAAGGTCTCTAGGGCAAGAGTACCTAGATAGATGATTTGGCAAACACTCAGAGTGGCAGACACTAGGCGTAGCAGACACGTGGTGTAGCAGACACTTGGCACAGATAACACTTGACACAGATGACACTCTCGACCCGGAAACTAGATAACACACTACAACAAATACAATTATTTGATACTGGATACAGGAAACGGGATCACTGGATACAGGATACTACTGAGGGACCATTTGCAAAGACTAACATGGGCAGACACACAACGCTCGGACAAGGAGAGTAAGGGCAGAGCCCTTTTTAAAGTCCAGGGTGCAAAGGGATTGGCTGGGGAACTTTACACAGGTTGTGCATGCCCACCATTAAAGCCGGGAGTGAGCATGATGAAAGTGTCCTGTGGTTGCGGCTGCCGGTAAGTAGGACGTGCCGACGGTCAGCGATCGCGGGCACAGCAAATAATTGATTATAATACATACTTATTATTCTTTTCTATAGCATAATCTCAGTTTTCCTAAATTACAGGTAGAAGGATCAAGTTTGTCATTGTTTGGTTCAAAACTCAGCATTCCCCCAATGCCTATAGGAGAACTAGGTGAAGCCCCAAGTTTGGGACTTTCATTTGAAGCTGCACACTACAAACAAAAGAGTGTTATTCCATGCATTAGTGTACAAATGAAACCTCAACCTCTATTTATTAAATCCTGCAAAAGGGCAGTAAACATGTTGGCACCACCCAAGGCCCAGTCCAATGGGATATGTATACTTTTATGTTCCCATTATTTAAATATGTTTATTTTACAGTGTGTGGTGAATTGTAAAGTGTAAATGAGAAGGATTGATAACTAATTTTTGCATGCTTGTTGCTCTCATAGGTCATCCGACGTATTTTGGCACCACTCAAAATATGAAACCTAACAATGCTCCTTATTAGTCCAACTGGTCCTATAGTATTGGATGTGGGGCCCCCCGGTAAAATATTTGTCCCACCTAACATGCAATAGAACAGGGCAACAGCAGCGTAGAGGTGAGCACAGAATAGGTTTATTCTACCTGGTCCTTTAGGCATTTTACAAATAGAAAAACAAGATGAATCACCTTCCTTGTAGTAACATTGTGTATAATTTGTTAGGTTTGCAGAACTAGTGAGTCCAAATCATCCCCTGTAACATATGCTGCTTACAAGTTGTAGCAACAACCGGGACTCCCATAGCAATGGAGCTATAGTGCGCATGCTTGACCACTGCGACACTCATTTCTATAGGGCTGCCGAGCGCTATCTTTGGCAACCCTATAGAAATAAATGGATCGGTGGCCAAGCGCACTACCGTTCCATTTCTATGGGGTTCCCAGGAACGGCAAGGTAAACCCTTTCTCATGATCGGTGGGGGTCCGACTGCTGGTTGTTTTTTCGTAACACAGTGTACTTTATGTTAATGGTGAAATTTGGTCAATACATTCAGTGTTTATTTGTGAAAAACACCCAAATTTTTAGAAAATGTGCAACATTTTAAGAAAATGTGCACAATTTTGAGGACATTTTCTAAATGTAAATGTATCTGCTTGTAAAACAGATAGTAATACCACACAAAATAGTTACTAGTTAACATTTCCCATATATCTACTTTGTGTTTGCATCATTTTTTGAACATCCTTTTATTTTTCTGGGATGTTACAAGGTTTATAAGTTTTAGCAGCAATTTCTCACATTTTCAAGAAAATTTCCAAAACCTATTTTTTTTATGTACCAGTTAAGTTCTGAAGTGGCTTTGAGGGGCATATATATTAGAAACTCAACAGAAAGCACCCCATTTTAAAAATTGCACCCCTCAATGTATCCAAAACAGCATTTAGAACGTTTCTTAACCCTTTAGGCATTTCACGGGAATTAAAGCAAAGTAGAGGTGAAATTTACAAATGTTATTTTTTTTGCCAAAATTCATTTGTATTAATTTTTTTTCTGTACCACAGAAGGTTTTAACAGAGAAAGACAAATGAATATTTATTGCCCAGATTCTGCAGTTTTCAGAAATATCCCACACGTAGCCCTAGTCCGCTAATGGACTGAAACACAGGCCTCAGAAGCAAAGGCCTATTGGATTTTGGGGATTTTTTATTAGAATATATTTTAGGCACCATATCAGGTTTTAAAAAAGGGTCTTGTGGTGCCAAAACAGTGGAAATCTCTCAAAAGTGACCCCATTTGGGAAACTACACCCCTCAAGGAATTTATCTCGGGGTATAGTGGGCATTTTGACAGCACAGGTTTTTTGCTGAATTTATTGGAATTAGTCTGTGAAAATGAAAATCTTCATTTTTCTGAAAAAACTTTTTTTCAAGTTTCAATTTTTTACATTTTAAGAAGAAATAAAGGAGAACAAGCACCCCAACATTTGTAAAGCAATTTCTCCCGATTACGGCATGTGGTAATAAACTGCTGTTTGAAACCACGGCAGGGATCAGAAGTGAAGGAGCATCAGTTGGCTTTTGGAGTGCAGATTTTGCTTGACTGGGTTTTGGGTGCCATGTCACATTTAAAGAGCCCCTGAGGTAACAGGACAGTGGAAACCCTAAGAAGTAACTACATTTGGAAAACTACACCCCTTGACGATTTCATCTAGGGGTATAGTGAGCATTTTTAACCCACAAGTTTTTTCTGAATTGATTTAGCATTAAAGAGGCTCTGTCACCAGATTTTGCAACCCCTATCTGCTATTGCAGCAGATAGGCGCTGCAATGTAGATTACAGTAACGTTTTTATTTTTAAAAAACGAGCATTTTTGGCCAAGTTATGACCATTTTCGTATTTATGCAAATGAGGCTTGCAAAAGTACAACTGGGCGTGTTGAAAAGTAAAAGTACAAGTGGGCGTGTATTATGTGCGTACATCGGGGCGTGTTTACTACTTTTACGAGCTGGGCGTTGTGTATAGAAGTATCATCCACTTCTCTTCACAACGCCCAGCTTCTGGCAGTGCAGATCTGTGACGTCACTCACAGGTCCTGCATCGTGTCGGCCACTTCGGCACCAGAGGCTACAGTTTATTCTGCAGCAGCATCCACGTTTGCAGGTAAGTCGATGTAGCTACTTACCTGCAAACGCTGATGCTGCTGCAGAATCAACTGTAGCCTCTGGTGCCGATGTGGCCGACACGATGCAGGACCTGTGAGTGACGTCACAGATCTGCACTGCCAGAAGCTGGGCGTTGTGAAGAGAAGTGGATGATACTTCTATACACAACGCCCAGCTCGTAAAAGTAGTAAACACGCCCCGATGTACGCACATAATACACGCCCACTTGTACTTTTACTTTTCAACACGCCCAGTTGTACTTTTGCAAGCCTCATTTGCATAAATACGAAAATGGTCATAACTTGGCCAAAAATGCTCGTTTTTTAAAAATAAAAACGTTACTGTAATCTACATTGCAGCGCCTATCTGCTGCAATAGCAGATAGGGGTTGCAAAATCTGGTGACAGAGCCTCTTTAAGCATCGAAAATAAAAGTAGCACATTTTTCCAATAAGATGTCGTATTTGTAAAGAAATGTCTCCCGAGAATGGCAATACCCTCTATGTGGTCTTAAACTGCTGTTTGAAAATATGGGAGGGCTCAGAAGGGAAGGCGTTCCATTTGACTTTTGGAGCGTAGATTTTGCTGCAATGGTTTGCAGACGTCATATCGCATTTGTAAAACCCCTGATGTACCAAAACAAAAGTGACCCCGTTTTAGAAATTACACCCATAAAGGCATTTATTAAGGGGTGTAGTGAGCATGTAGACCCCACGGGTGTTTTTTTTTTAGAAATTAATATGCAGCGGATGATGCAAAGTGAAAATTGCAATTTTTCCACTGATATGCCATTTCACCGCACAATATGTTGTGCCCAGATTGTGTTACTGGAGAATCTTACCCCATAAATTGTTAAGCGTGTTCTCCCGGGTATGACAATGCCATACATGTGAACATTAAACTGCTGTTTGGGCACACTGTAGGGCTTAGAAGGGAGTGAGGGTTATTTGGCTTTTGGAGCACGGATTTTGCTTGGTAATACTTCTGTTTTGAGATTTACTGGTATTTCACTTTATAATGTGGGGGCATATGGAATTTGGGCAGAGTATATCAGGGCACAATAAGAGGGTAAAATAATGGGGTAAAGAAAATTATCCATAGATTTGTGGTACGCTTTGAAGCATTCCTTTATGCACAGGTCAGTGTCACACTGATAAATGGTGTCCATTCTTATCCCCTCTTTGGAACACATTCTGCAACTTTTTGGGACTTTTCCTCCTTTGCAGTTTGGGAAACTTCGCTGGTACGGTGGGGGGACCCCACATCATTATTTCTAATTATTATTATTATATATATTTTTTTTCTAAATGACGTGGAGCCCCCCATTTTTCATGATCAGCCAGCAACAATATAGCAACAGCAGGCTAGCATTACCAAAGTGGGAAGGCCCAATGTTTTTGGGCTTTCCCAGCCTAATAATACCGGCCTGTGGCCGCCCCAGTACCCTACCTTGACTACAGATGCTTGGGTCCTGGATCATATCTGGCTCTTCTCGGCACCCCTGGTGGCGGTGGGTACCGGGGTAATAATGGGGGGGGTTAGTGTTACCTTTTTCACCGGCTAACATTAAGCTCCACCTTAGGAATGGACGCTGTCAATCAGCCAGCGGCCATTTCTAAGGTGATAGTAATAAAGTTTAAAAAAAATACAAAGACATATAAAAAATATTTTACTGAAATAAAAAAAAAACAACACACAACCCTCGTTAACCATTATTTTCATCGAAGTAGTCCTTGAAATACTGGGCCCATCAGACAGGATCACACATGGGCCATGTATCTAAGCCTATCATGTCATAGGCTTAGATACAGGACCCAGCAGACAGGATCACACCATGTGTGATCCTGTCTGCTGGGCCCTGTATCTAAGCCTACCACATGTTAGGCTTAGATACAGGGTCCCAGCAGACAGTAATCATATACAGTATAAGATTATTGTCTGCTTGGGCCCTGTATCTAAGCCTACCATGTGGTAGGCTTAGATACAGGGCCCAGCACACAGGTTCACACATGGGCCATATATCTATGCCTACCATATGATAAGCTTAGATAGAGGACCCAGCACACAGGATCACATCATGTGTGATCCTCTCTACTGGGCCCTGTATTTAAGCCAACCACATGGTAGGCTTAGATACAGGGCCCATGTGTGATACTGTCTGTTAGACTCTGTATCTAAGCCTACCACAAGGTAGGCTTAGATACAGGGCCCCAGCAGACAGTAACTATATACTTACCCTCCTCTTCGGCTCCGCCATCCAGCGTTACGACGTTGTGCGCGGCGCACAGCGTCGTGACATCACGATGCGACAAGATGCCAGGACGTCTGTTGCGCTCGGGAATGAGGAAGGTAAGTATATTGTTATCACTATAGAAACAGGGGCCCGTGTATGTCATGACATAGGCCCTAGTTAGTATAGTAACTTTTTTAAAGATGTGGTGCAGGGTCCGCAGGGCCCCCTGGCTTCGGGGCCTGGACGCAAAAATATTTTATTGAAAAAAAAAAACAACACACACAACCATCGTTAAACGTTTTATTGAAAATAAAAAAAGCCTTCATCGAAGAAGTCCTCGCATCCGAAGTAGTCCAACATCCGAAACGGTAAAAACGCACAAACACAAATAAAAACATTCGTAACACATGTGGTAGGCTTAGATACAGGGCCCATGTGTGATACTGTCTGTTGGACCCTGTATCTAAGCCTACCACATGTTAGGCTTAGATACAGGGCCCATCACACATGGGCCATGTATCTAAGCCTACCATGTTGTAGGCTTAGATACAGGGCCCCAGCAGACAATTATCACATACCGTATAAGATTACGGTCTGCTAGTGCCCTGTATCTAAGCCCCAGCAGACAGTAACATTATACCTACCCTCCTCTTCGGCTCCGGATGCAGTGGAGGGCCTGACGCCAAACAACATCGCGAGAAGACGTCAGGACCTCCGCAGCGCTCGGAAACGAGGATGGTAAGTATATTGTTACCACTATAGTAACGGGCCCGTGTATTTTATTATATATGTCCCAGTTACTATAGTAACTTTTTATAGACTTGGTGCGGGGGGGCCCATGGCTTTGGGGCATGGTCGTAATTGCGACCGCTGTGACCCCTATAGCTACGCCATTATGTGGCAGTAGCTTGGGGATACAGGGCATTGGGCCAAAGATCTGAGGCTTGGGCCTCGAAAGCCAGGTGCTAACAATGCCACGGCTGAAAACTATAGTCATGTAAGTTTAACCTCCATTGTGGGTAAAATATTTGGGGGTTTTCTAGGAGATGCTATCCTCCAGTATCTCAATGCATATAAACTGTTAATGCAGCATCAGCATGAGTTTATGGTCCTGTCAAACCAATATGATTAGCTTCTATGAGGAGGTAAGTTCTAGACTGGACCTGGGTAAGGCTGTGGATGTGGTGTATCTAGACTTTTCATAGGCGTTTGATAGTGTGTTGCATAAAAGTTTGATATATAAAATTAAAATGCTGGGACTGGGGGAATATATGTGGAATTGGGTTAACAACTGGCTCAGTGATAGAAAACAGAGGGTGGTTATTAATGGTGGGTCATAGTTACCAGTGAGGTTCCGCAGGGGTCAGTATTGGGCCCTCTTCTTTTTAATATGTTTATACATTAACTTGTAGAGGGTTTACAGAGTATAATTACAGTATTTGCAGATAAAACTAAGCTCTGTAAAGTAATCAACACATAGGAGGATAATGTAATACTACTGGAGGATTTGGGGAAGCTGGAGGTTTGGGCAGAGAAATGGCAAATTAAGTTTAATGTGGATAAATGTAAGGTTATGCACTTGGGCCGAGGAAACAGATTTTACAGTTGTGCATTAAATGATAAAACACTGGGTAAAATGACTATTGAAAAAGATTTGGGGATATTGGTGGACAGTACATTTACCTTTAGCAACCAGTGCCAGGTAGCTGCTGCCAAGGCAAATAAAATCATGGGATGCATGAAAAGAGGCATAGATGCTCATGACAAGAACATAGTTTTGCCTCTATACAAATCACTAGTCAGACCGCATATGGAATATTGTGTACAATTTTGGGCACCTGTGTTGTTAGGGATCTGCCAGGTACTACGTCTAGGTATACTCCTGGGATTAATCAATCCACACCTGAGGCCAGACCTGTTCGACTGACACCATCTCCCACCAACCAGGGTGGCAGGCTCAGGAGTGGGAGAGCCTATCGCGGCCTGGTCAGTCGGAGTTAGCTCCGCCCCCTGTCCTTTATTACCTGCCGTGTTCTCCTCCTCAGTGCTTGTAATTCTTCTGGATTCCTGGCCCCACTGCTGCTTGCTCCAGCCTGCTTCTGCCGTGCTTCTGCCTTGCTGCAGTTCCGCTTAACCTGCTTTGCTTTGCCTCTGGCTTGCTTCCTCCTCCGTGCTCACTTGGGTATACTCCACTTCATCCTGGTCCTGACTCTCATTCACCGCTCCGTTTCCTCGCGGCGTTCCGTGGGCTACTGCCCCTTCCCTTGCGTGTTCCCTGTTTGTTCTCCCGTGCACTTAGACAGCGTAGGGACCGCCGCCCAGTTGTACCCCGTCGCCTAGGGCGGGTCGTTGCAAGTAGGCAGGGACAGGGCGGTGGGTAGATTAGGGCTCACTTTCCCTTCACCTCCTTCCTGCCGTTACATAATTACAAGCCCATACCTAGTCTACCATTTCTCCTACGCTGAAGTTATCATGGACCCCCTTGAGACCCTGACCCAGCAGATGCAGGGCCTCTCCCTACAGGTCCAGGCCCTGGCCCAGAGGGTCAACCAGGGTGACGCTGCCTTAGTATTTCCCCTCACCTCACCTCTAGAACCCGACCTCAAGTTACCTGACCGGTTCTCAGGGGACCGTAAGATGTTTCTCTCCTTCCGGGAGAGTTGCAGACTGTATTTCCGCCTAAAACCCCACTCCTCAGGTTCCGAGAACCAGCGGGTGGGTATCATCATATCCCGACTCCAGGAAGGGCCCCAAGAGTGGGCCTTCTCCTTGGCTCCTGACGCCCCTGAACTTTCCTCTGTTGATCGTTTTTTCTCTGCCCTCGGACTCATTTACGACGAGACTGACAGGACTGCTTTAGCCGAGAGTCAGCTGGTGACCTTACGTCAGGGTAGGAGACCGGTTGAGGAATACTGTTCTGATTTTAGAAAGTGGTGCGTAGCTTCTCGGTGAAACAATCCGGCCCTAAGGTGCCAGTTTAGGTTAGGATTATCTGACGCCCTGAAGGATCTGCTGGTTAGCTACCCCTCTTCTGACTCCCTTGACCAGGTTATGGCCCTAGCAGTACGACTTGACCGACGTCTCAGGGAACGTCAGCTTGAACGCTTCAATGTGCTCCCCTCTGACATTTCTGCGATCCCCCCCGAGGTCCCGTCTCCTCGCCCCTCCACGGAGGACTCGGAGGTACCTATGCAACTCGGGGCCTCCATGTCCCCTCGACAACGTAGGGAGTTTCGCAGAATGAATGGTCTCTGCTTCTACTGTGAGGACGACAAGCATCTTCTGAACACCTGTCCCATGCGCAAGAATAAAAAGCCGGAAAACTTCCGCGCCTAAGTGATCATCGGGGAGGTCACTTGGGCGCACAGGTATTTCCCGTTAATGTGAAACTCAATAAAATTTTGTTTCCCTTTCAGGTCTCGTTTGCTGGCCGGTCTGCCACGGGCAGTGCTTTCGTGGATTCTGGCTCATCTGCTAATATCATGTCTGTGGAATTTGCTATGTCTCTAAAGATGCCATTTATTGATTTACCTTATCCTATCCCGGTAGTGGGTATCGACTCAACTCCCCTTGCTAATGGTTATTTTACTCAGCATACTCCTGTTTTTGAACTCCTGGTTGGCTCCATGCATTTGGAGCAGTGCTCTGTACTGGTGATGCAGGGATTATCGTCTGATCTGGTATTAGGTCTTCCCTGGTTGCAGTTGCATAATCCCACGTTTGATTGGAATACTGGGGAGCTCACCAAATGGGGTAGTGAATGTCTTATGTCATGTCTTTCTGTTAACTCTATTTCTCCCCGGGAGGAGGTAAACACGCTTCCTGAGTTTGTTCAGGACTTCGCCGATGTGTTTTCTAAGGAGGCCTCCGAGGTGTTGCCCCCCCATAGAGATTACGATTGCGCCATCGATTTGGTGCCTGGTGCCAAGCTTCCTAAGGGTAGGATATTTAATCTTTCATGTCCTGAACGTGAAGCTATGAGGGCGTATATCCAAGAATGCCTGGCCAAGGGTTTCATTCGCCCCTCGACTTCTCCTGTAGGTGCTGGCTTCTTCTTCGTGTGGAAGAAGGATGGTGGTCTTAGGCCGTGCATTGATTATCGTAACCTGAATAAGGTCACCGTAAGGAACCAGTACCCACTTCCTTTGATTCCGGATCTTTTTAATCAGGTTCAGGGAGCCCAATGGTTTTCTAAGTTCAATCTACGGGGGGCATATAACCTTATCCGCATCAAAGAGGGGGATGAGTGGAAAACTGCGTTCAACACACCCGAGGGTCATTTCGAATACCTGGTCATGCCCTTTGGGTTGTGTAATGCCCCTGCTGTCTTCCAGAATTTTATTAATGAAATCCTGAGAGATTACCTGGGTAATTTTCTTGTTGTGTACCTTGATGACATACTGGTGTTTTCCAAGGACTGGTCCTCCCACGTGGAGCATGTCAGGAAGGTGCTCCAGGTCCTTCGGGAGAATAATCTGTTTGCTAAGACTGAAAAATGTGTCTTTGGGGTACAGGAGATACAATTTTTAGGGCAAATCCTCACTCCTCATGAATTCCGCATGGACCCTGCCAAGGTTCAGGCTGTGGCGGAATGGGTCCAACCTGCCTCCCTTAAGGCGTTACAGTGTTTTTTAGGGTTCGCCAACTATTACAGGAGATTTATTGCCAACTTCTCGGTCGTCGCTAAGCCTCTTATGGACCTTACTCGCAAGGGTGCTGATGTCCTCCATTGGCCCCCTGAGGCCGTCCAGGCCTTTGAGACCCTCAAGAAGTGCTTTATCTCGGCCCCCGTGCTGATTCAGCCCAACCAAGAGGAGCCATTTATTGTGGAGGTTGACGCATCCGAGGTGGGAGTGGGGGCCGTCTTGTCCCAGGGTACCAGCTCCCTCACCCATCTCCGCCCCTGTGCTTACTTCTCTAGGAAGTTTTCGCCCACGGAGAGTAACTATGATATTGGCAACCGCGAACTTCTAGCCATTAAATGGGCTTTTGAAGAGTGGCGGCACTTCCTGGAGGGGGCCAGACACCAGGTAACGGTCCTTACGGATCACAAGAATCTGGTTTTCCTAGAATCGGCCCTGAGGCTTAATCCTAGACAAGCTCGGTGGGCACTATTCTTTACCAGATTTAATTTCTTGGTTACCTATAGGGCTGGGTCCAAGAATATTAAGGCTGATGCCCTGTCACGTAGTTTCATGGCCAATCCTCATTCCGAGGAGGATCCTGCTTGTATTTTACCCCCTGGTATAATCGTTTCTGCCACGGATTCTGATTTAGCTTCTGATATCGCGGCTGATCAGGGTGCTGCTCCCGGGAACATCCCTGGGGACAAACTGTTTGTTCCCCTGCAATACCGGCTAAGGGTACTCAGGGAAAACCATGACTCCGCTCTATCTGGTCATCCTGGCATCTTGGGCACCAAACACCTCATTACCAGAAACTATTGGTGGCCTGGGTTGCCTAAAGACGTTAGGGCTTACGTCGCCGCTTGTGAGGTTTGCGCTAGGTCCAAAACCCCTAGGTCTTGACCTGCGGGCCTACTACGTTCCTTGCCCATTCCCCAGAGACCTTGGACCAATATCTCCATGGATTTTATCACCGATTTGCCTCCATCTCAGGGCAAGTCGGTGGTGTGGGTGGTAGTAGACCGCTTCAGCAAGATGTGCCACTTTGTGCCCCTTAAGAAGCTACCTAATGCCAAGACGTTAGCGTCTTTGTTCATGAAACACATCCTGCGTCTCCATGGGGCCCCAGTCAATATCGTTTCTGACAGAGGGGTACAATTTGTTTCCTTATTTTGGAGAGATTTTTGTAAAAAGTTGGAGATTGATCTGTCCTTCTCCTCCGCCTTCCATCCCGAAACTAATGGCCAAACGGAAAGGACTAACCAATCCCTGGAACAATATTTAAGGTGTTTCATCTCTGACTGTCAATTCGATTGGGTCTCATTCCTTCCCCTTGCTGAATTTTCCCTGAATAACTGGGTCAGTAACTCGTCAGGGGTCTCCCCGGTTTTCTGTAATTTCGGGTTTAACCCAAGGTTCTCCTCCGTTTCCCCTGGTTGTTCCAATAATCCTGAGGTAGAGGATGTTCATCGGGAACTGTGCACTGTCTGGGCCCAGGTTCAGAAGAACCTAGAGGCGTCCCAGAGCGCACAAAAGATTCAGGCGGATAGTAGACGTTCTGCTAACCCCCGGTTTGTCGTCGGGGATTTGGTCTGGATGTCGTCCAGGAACTTGCGCCTTAAGGTCCCGTCCAGGAAGTTTGCTCCCCGATTTATTGGACCTTATAACATCATTGAAGTCCTCAACCCTGTATCCTTCCGTCTGGAGCTGCCCCCATCCTTTCGCATACATGACGTCTTCCATGCCTCCCTCCTTAAACGCTGCTCCCCGTCCTGGTCCCCCTCGAGGAAACCTCCTGTTCCCGTTCTCACCCCTGAGGGGGTGGAATTCGAGGTGGCCAAGATTATGGACAGTAGGATGGTCCAGGGCTCCCTCCAGTACCTGGTCCATTGGAGAGGATACGGGCCGGAGGAAAGGACTTGGGTACCTGCCTGTGATGTTCACGCTGGGGTATTGATCAGGAGGTTCCACCTTCTCTTCCCTACTAAACCGGGTCCTCTTAGTAAGGGTCCGGTGGCCCCTCATAAAAGGGGGAGTGCTGTTAGGGATCTGCCAGGTACTACGTCTAGGTATACTCCTGGGATTAATCAATCCACACCTGAGGCCAGACCTGTTCGACTGACACCATCTCCCACCAACCAGGGTGGCAGGCTCAGGAGTGGGAGAGCCTATCGCGGCCTGGTCAGTCGGAGTTAGCTCCGCCCCCTGTCCTTTATTACCTGCCGTGTTCTCCTCCTCAGTGCTTGTAATTCTTCTGGATTCCTGGCCCCACTGCTGCTTGCTCCAGCCTGCTTCTGCCGTGCTTCTGCCTTGCTGCAGTTCCGCTTAACCTGCTATGCTTTGCCTCTGGCTTGCTTCCTCCTCCGTGCTCACTTGGGTATACTCCACTTCATCCTGGTCCTGACTCTCATTCACCGCTCCGTTTCCTCGCGGCGTTCCGTGGGCTACTGCCCCTTCCCTTGCGTGTTCCCTGTTTGTTCTCCCGTGCACTTAGACAGCGTAGGGACCGCCGCCCAGTTGTACCCCGTCGCCTAGGGCGGGTCGTTGCAAGTAGGCAGGGACAGGGCGGTGGGTAGATTAGGGCTCACTTTCCCTTCACCTCCTTCCTGCCATTACATGTGTATAAGAAGGACATGGCTGAACTAGAACGGGTGCAAAGAAGGGCGACCAAGGTAATTAAGGAAATGGGCGGATTGCAGTACCAAGAAAGGTTATCAAACTTGGGGCTATTCAGTTTAGAAAAAAGACTGCTTAGGGGCGATCTAATTACAATGTAAAAATATATAATTGGACAGTATCTTTTTACAGCTAGGCCTGTAACAAACAAATCACTGAAAAAGAACTATATTAATTTAAAATCACTGAACATGCCATACTTAAGGGGGTTTTACACTGGACTCTTGGCAGGCAGATGAGCGTTCATAGAACGCTCGTTGCCGATAATTGCAAGGGGAACGATCAGAAAATCAGCAAATGCTCGATCATCTGCTGGTTGTATTGTTTTAAAAAAGTGAAATATTTTTGTTGTCGGCAGCACATCTCCCTGTGTAAACAGGGAGACGCACTGCCGACATGATAATAATGTATGGGGACGAGCAATTGGAGTAACAACCGCTCGTCCCCATCCATAGCTCCTTGTGACAGGAGCAAACGAGCGCTGATCAACGATGTCTCGTTGATCGGCGCTCGCTGCACCGGCAGCATATCTGCCAGTGTAAAAGGGCCTTTACTCAGGAGATGGTGTGTGTAACTGCCCTCCTAAGGGTATGTTCACACGGCCAAATTTCAGACGTATACGAGGCGTATTTTGCCTCGTTTTACGTCTGGAAATATGGCTCCAATACGTCGGCAAACATCTGCCCATTCATTTGAATGGGTTTGCCGACGTACTGTGCAGACGACCTGTTAATTACGTGTCGTCGTTTGACAGCTGTCAAACGACGACGCGTAAAAATACAGCCTCGTCAAAAGAAGTGCAGGACACTTCTTTGGACGTTTTTGGAGCTGTTTTCTCATAGACTCCAATGAAAACAGCTCCAAAAACTGACGTAAAAAACGCCGCGAAAACGGCGTGAAAACGCCGCGAAAAATGCGAGTTGGTCAAAAAACGTCTGAAAAGCAGGGTCTGTTTTCCCTTGAAAACAGCTCTGGATTTTCAGACGTTTTTGTTGACTACGTGTGAACATACCCTTACAGGACGCAGACAAAACACAATGCTACATAGAGGAAGACTACACAGGTGCAATATACTGATAAAACACCCGCTCACACGCCTACTACCCATGAGGTGGGGGGGGGGCTGCTTAGTATTATCATTCATGATCAATTAATGGACCCAGGTAGCTGGTGGGCTGAATTTATGAGCAATAAACTAAATTGCCATTGGCAAAAGAATAAGCTCTTGTTTCCCAGGTACCTAACATAGGTTTGTAAATATTATAAAACTTAACTTTTAATGATATTAGAGAGCAAACAAACACACATAGTGATTAAAAAAGGTCAATGCGGACTATTGGTCCAAATTATTGTGTATATAGTGTCAATTTAACAATGTATCACTCTTATTATAAAGTCTATATGATGTATCAAAGCCACACAGTGTATCAAGTGTCAGAGCCACACAGTGTAACAGTTCTCTCCCCAGAGTCTATGCAAAGCTAATGAATAACCAATCTGGCAACATCTGGCTATGATGTGAACAAAGCAGCTTGTGCAGTCTGCTTACAAGAGGACACTATACATTAGACCGCATTGATATGCTTAAAAAGACTCTGTCACCACATTATAAGTGCCCTATCTCCTATATAAGGAGATTGGCGCTGTAATGTAGGTGACAGTAATGCTTTTTATTTTTAAAAAACGATCTATTTTCACAACGTTAGGAGCGATTTTGGTTTATGCTAATGAGCTTTCTTAATGCCCAAGTGGGCATATTTTTACTTTCGACCAAGTGGGCGTTGTACAGAGGAGTGTATGACGCTGACCAATCGGCATCATGCACTCCTCTCCATTCATTTACACTGCACTAGCGATATAGTTATATCACTATGTGCAGCTACATACACAAGCCCTAACATTACTACAGTGTCCTGATAATGAATACACATGACCATCCAGCCTGGACGTCATGTGTACTCAGAATCCTGACACTTCTGAATCTTTTTTGTGAGATTCCGGCAAGTGAAACTAAATCTCGTTTACCTCCGTAATCTCGCGAGATTTCGTTTCACTTGCCGGAATCTCACAAAAAAGATTCAGAAGTGTCAGGATTCTGAATACACATGACGTCCAGGCTGGATTTCATGTGTATTCATTATCAGGACACTGTAGTAATGTTAGTGTGTGTGTATGTAGCTGCTAGTGCAGTGTAAATGAATGGAGAGGAGTGCAAGATGCCGATTGGTCAGCGTCATACACTCCTCTGTACAACGCCCACTTGGTCGAAAGTAAAAATACGCCCACTTGGGCATTAAGAAAGCTCATTAGCATAAACCAAAATCGCTCCTAACGTTGTGAAAATAGATCGTTTTTTTAAATAAAAAGCATTACTGTCACCTACATTACAGCGCCGATCTCCTTATATAGGAGATAGGGCACTTATAATGTGGTGACAGAGCCTCTTTAAAGATAGGATTTCTCATACCCCCACTCGCTGGCTTACTGCCTATTAGTCACGCCCATAATATTAGACAAGGTGGGCTGCCCAGCACATTTCAATATAGTGACACACCATTCTCCCCCAGCACTAGACCTGGCTGCATCCTGAAAAGATATCCATGATACAAGATAAATATCAATGATAAACTTGAGGTATTAGTTAACACTTTGGCCAAAATACGCAGGCTCACAACCCCCATCAAGGGTCCCCATCGTATTGTGAGTCCCTACACTCCTATTACAAACAAATCACTGAAAAAGAACTATATTAATTTAAAATCACTGAACAGGCCATACTTACTCATGATGATCTATATTGTGGAAAAAAGAGGAGATGCATGGCGCTACATAGTGCAGGTAAAACGAATGAAAATAGAAGTAAAAGGTAGCAATAGTAATATGCTCACCTATAAGAGTTGTGCTATTCAGATACAACTCTCATGTACACGGGTATTAATTAGCCAAGGGTATGCTGCTGCCACAGTCCGTCACAGTAACCAGATGTGTTACCGCCACAATTAGGAAGAAAGGAGAGAAAAGGTGGACCACAATATGGCGCTGCTATACATGTAATAAGGGCCAATGTATCATAAAATTTATTTTAATAATTTATTGAAACCGGCTACGCATTACGACATTGAACTGATGTCTTCATTAGGCCAATGATGGAGGCCAATAACTCCTTGTTGATATTTACCCTTGTCCCATTCAGGCCCACAATTGGTCTCGCACCCCTTCACACCTTTCGTGCCACAATGTCAGACCACACAATCGGCATACCTTGGAAAGTAGCCCACATGCACAGCATGTCCAGTTTAATGTCCCAGATAATTTCCCAAGACGTGTGCACTCTAAGATCATTGCCCATGGCGTGTGTCACCAACGCTTTAGGGGGCCTATCCAAGGCAACGTGAAACTGCACCTCCTGCAGCAAACAACTCCACAACATACCCCTCACCCCAATCCAACACACGTAAACTACATCCCTACCAAAGCCTAACTGACGGCCACACCTCCAGACATCAGCTCTTAATCCCCCCCCCCCCCAAGTATATATACGAGTGGCCGACAATCCAGATAGGGCAAGTGTCAATACCTGAAAGAAAACAAACACTTGCAGCGTATGGCAACTGACACCTCCCCCCTTTTTCAAGCCTCAGCCACAAACAACCCTGGCAAATGTAATCCGGCTACAACAAATGGGGTCTAATATAAAAACTAAACATCTAGGATTTCCAACAGCCAATCCTCATAATCCTATCGGTTTCCAAGCTCCAACTCCTTGCTTCAGTTGCTGCCCCAATTCTAAAAGAATAAGAACTGAACTCGGCACTAGACAAACCCGGCAACATCAAGCATCTGCGTGAAAACACCATGAATTGATATTGAGACAGAAAGGAACCATCCACATTCACCAGCAATGGACCCTGGCCTTCCAGCCACACTTCCAAAAACTGTTGCAAACTCTGCATCGGGCAAAGTTGTGCCACTGGCAATTTACACAGCTCAATCTACACCCCCAGGCAACCTGATTAATTTTGGACCTCCTCAAACAACACCGTGCAGACTGCCCCAATAATCGCACATCACACCTTAACAAAACCTCCTGCCATACACCTAGATCTGGCAACTAATTCGGAAATCCAAAAGGCCCCAAAGAATGCCAAAGAAAAGACCAATGTAAACAACAAGCACTCACACACCAACAAACATACCCTTTTGCACTCTCCCAGATGTTGCAAAATCTCAAAAGACACCAGCCGCCAAGAAAACCTCCCGCAAACGACCTCTTCGATAGCCTTTCAGCAGTGTTTTTCACCAGGAAGTGTTTCGGGACATCCACAACTGCAGACATTTTTTAACCAACACACCAACGCCACCAAGCGGTCATTGACACAGACACATCCGGCTCATGTAACAACCCCACAAAATACAACATCACCATCATCCACTCGTCCACTTCCTCAGACGGACCCACGCGATCCAATAAGAACGCCCACTTTCGCCACATCCTTTCATACGACCGCGAAGTACCGTCACTCAAAGAATGCCGGATCAATCCTGTTGCCGTCCTAATACCACGCTCCACAGTTGCTCAAGACAAGAAATCTCGCATTGCTCAGCCAAAGCATGAAACCTGTTGCACTGTAAGTGAAAGAGAATCAGCCACAACGCAGCCACACTCGGAATATTCACTGCCTCTAACAGTGAATTGAGCGCCAGCCCCTGCTGAACCAAATATCTCAGCAACCGCAACACAGGAGGAGAATTAGCAGACTAGTTGTTAATCGTTTGAACCACCCCCAAATTATCGCAACAAAAACTGACCCGTTGATTCCGCAGCCACTCCCCCTAAATCACTGTAGCAAGCACAATGGGAAACAGTTCAAGAAGAGCAAGGTAAGATACCAACCCTGCGACCTGTCAAGACTCCGGCCACAGGCCCACACATCATTGGCCTTGAAAGTAACCACCATAGCCACAAGCCTCTGATGCATCAGTTTAGAATTCTAACGCCTCACTATTGACCACCGAATCTATCTATATAGACCGCCCATTGTACGAGTCCAAAAAAGATTCTCAAACTGCCAAGTCAGCACGAACGTCACCCAAGAGACGAACAAAATGATGAGGCACAACCACACTTGCTTCACTACCCATTCCAGAAACTTGCTCAACGTTTGGAAATAGGCACAAGGGATGGAACACCTCATCGGCAAGCAACAATAAACAAAAAACTGTTTATCCCAACAAAAGCCGAGCAGCCAAACACTGTTCGGATGCCCCGCCAACAAACGAAAAGCAGCTTCAATATCTGTCTTAGCCAGCAGGGCACCTTGATCAAATTTGCACACCCAAGAGGCCGCGGAAGCAAAAGAGGTATAGAAAATTACGGATAATTACACCGCCCTTTTAGGTACCATGCCCAGCGGGGAAACTGTCAAAACTGCCAATGGAATCAAACGGCCCCACCATCCTACCTAACTCTACCTCTTCAAGCAACTTTTCAGACACTTTAGAGGGATACGCAAACGCAGATGCCAAATTCCTGTCAGACGCCACTGAGCTACTGGGAATACGAAAGCCATACGTAAATCCCTAACGCAACAATGTAGCCACCGACCTATAAGTGTACCTATTTAGAAACTGCAGTATCTCGCCCACCCTGACTGGAGTAACCCCTTTTTTGCTGAGCGTCAGCTCCTTTACCCTTTCTATTCTTAAAACACCTGTACAGGCTGTAAGTCTATGGCCACGGACCATCGGGATTACAAAAGCCGAGCAGCCAAACACTGTTCGGATGCCCCGCCAACAAACGAAAAGCCGCTTCAATATCTGTCTTAGCCAGCAGGGCACCTTGATCAAATTTGCACACCCAAGAGGCCGCGGAAGCAAAAGAGGTATAGAAAATTACGGATAATTACACCGCCCTTTTAGGTACCATGCCCAGCGGGGAAACTGTCAAAACTGCCAATGGAATCAAACGGCCCCGCCATCCTACCTAACTCTACCTCTTCAAGCAACTTTTCAGACACTTTAGAGGGATACGCAAACGCAGATGCCAAATTCCTGTCAGACGCCACTGAGCTACTGGGAATACGAAAGCCATACGTAAATCCCTAACGCAACAATGTAGCCACCGACCTATAAGGGTACCTATTTAGAAACTGCAGTATCTCGCCCACCCTGACTGGAGTAACCCCTTTTTTGCTGAGCGTCAGCTCCTTTACCCTTTCTATTCTTAAAACACCTGTACAGGCTGTAAGTCTATGGCCACGGACCATCGGGATTACTCACCCCTTGACGGCTGCATCCATGGTCTGGTCTGGCCCGCACCTTCTCCCCAGCAGACGCTAGCGCTCACTTCCGCTCCACTCTGCTGTGTCCCGTAGGTTGTCACCTTGGACAATTGGAAGGGCTCTGCCCTTTTACTCCTTGTCAAAGCGTTGTTCGGATTCCTCTGTTAGTCTTGCAAATGGTCCTTTAGTGTTATCCTGTTCCCGTTGTTCCCATGCCCTGCTACCTGTATCCCGTGTTGTAGTTGTTCTTGTGCCAGATATAGTGTTGGAGTCGAGTTCTGCCATCGGCCACGTCTGCTGTGTTACGCCACATCTGGTGTCGTCTGTATCACCTGGTGTCAATATCCCATCTGTGCCTAGCCGTTGCTACTGTCTGGACTATCACAGGTACCCTTGTGTTTGGACTATATATATTAACTTGGTACACTGTAGTTTGGCCAGCTGCCATCCCGCTACAGCGGTGCGGTCCAGTGGGTCCACACACCCACAGATCGTGACAGTGGCTGTCTGCCCCTCTACAACCTGAGCACTCGTGTTTGTATTTACAATCTGAGGTAAACTTGCAGTGACCCTCATTGTAGTGCCAACAGCAGCCCTGCATGGAACAGTCGACACTCCTGCTGCTGAGAAACCGCCGGCTGATCCAGAAAGGGGCTGCTCCCCGGGGGGGCCGCTATTAAGCGCATCCATAGACTAATGTCTTTATAATCCCATCTAAGAGAAGACCTAATTGCTTTCCGCTGCTCATCATATCTAACCCAAACTATACCCCCATGTACTCGTTACACCTCCCCGCTCGAGATAACAAAATAATAGTGAACAATTCTCGGGCACCTTTTGCCTTATAAAAGGCCCTGTTCACACAGAGTTTTTTTGACGAGTTTTTTGGGGCAGAAACCGCGCCAAAAAACTCCTCAAAAACCACCCGAAAATGCCTCCCATTGATTTCAATGGGAGGCAGACGAGTTTTTTTACCACGAGTAAAAAAAACTCGTCGTGGTAAAAAGAAGCAACATGACCCATCTTGAGGTGGTTTCCGCCTCCAAAACCCCATTTCAATGAGTCAGAAAGAGGAAAAAAAAACCTCGCCGAGTGTTTTGACAAGTTTTTGTCAAACCACTGTGCAAAAACCTACTGGAGCAGTTTTTGCAGGAGGAATTTTCCTCCTGCAAAAAACTCTGTGTGAACATACACTCGCTAAGCTGGAAAAAGCCTGCAAGCAGTTCGCAAAAGTGGGATCAGATGATCACGCTTCTTTTCCTCCTCCTTCTTCCTTTCATCCGGCTTGCGTCTATCTAGATTAAACTGTTCTAGGGGCAATAAGGAAAATATCTACACATATTCATTCTTCCATATTTTCTCACGTATTTCAGGCTTAAGATGGGCACCCAATGACCCTCAAAGAACGCATAAACCTCTCACTTTGCTGAATCCGCCAGTCGCACATCATCAACAATTTTGGCATTTTCCACCGCAAGCCCCATCCCCGGCCACAGAAATGCCCACAGACTCCTCCATCTTCGCCGCCAATCCCAACGACACCTTACTAACAGCTCCAGCAATAACCGCACAGGAACCTGATCCCCAACGCATGAGACACCCCGGACGTCAGTCGGGGAAGGCACAGCTAGTGACTCCCCAGTCCCCACCTGTTGCCTCGACAACAAATCAACGAATTTAACCATTAAATCCCTCCCTTGCACATCGCTAACCCCTCCCCCTGCTACCGATTGATACCCACTAATGCCAGAAAATGAATACCCTTGCACTGAAGCACGTTCACCAAGCCGTCTCTGGGGTCTAGACCCACTCGCCAGTCGCACATCATCAACAATTTTGGCTTTTTCCACCGCAAGCCCCATCCCCGGCCGCAGAAATGCCCTCCATCTTTGCCGCCAATCCCGACGACACCTCACTAACAGCTCCAACCATAACCGCACAGGAACCTGATCCCCAACACATGAGACACCCCAGATGTCAGTGACAACAAATCAACTAATTTAACCATTAAATCCCTCACCTGCACATCGCTAACCCCTCCCCCTGCTGCCGATTGAAACCCACTAATGCCAGAAAATGAATACCCTTGCACTGAAGCACATTCACCAAGCCGTCTCTGGGGTCCAGACCCAATCTTCGTCTGGTCAGACGTTCGCATCCGGAAACCACCTGCTGCATTTGACCGCATCGCCACAGCAATCATGCAGAGGATTCTTTCAGGACACCCGCAGCTGCAGCCTAGGCTGCGATCGAGCCGCAGGTGTCTGAGGGTTCCTGCTAAGGCTCCACACATAGTGCCGGACTCTGAGAATAGCCTTGAGCGGCGGGACCTCTTCCTCATAGCAACCTAGGAGGAGGGGCGGCAGAAGGAATACCCCCACCCCCCAAGATGGCCTATAGCTGCGCCTGCAGCCAGGCCTCACAATTTTCAAGGGCCCCCATCCTCAGGTGATCAAAGAGCCCTTCCATCCCGCAGACCAAAGGACAAGCCACACACTCACTGGCAAAACTCACTGTTCTTTGGCGCCTACAGACAGACTGATCGCCCCCTTTAGGCTCTCAATATCAATGCTTGTTGGGGCCCTCCCATCCCCCCCTTTATGCTTTACATCTCTGGCCCTTGCCCACCTCCTTGGCCCCTGCATGACATCCTAACGTTCATTTTTAACCTAATCCTACTAACTACACTAAACAAGCACATTTTTCTTAAACGGTTCTCTCCTAGCTTAAACCCCCATCAAGTTGCCCTACTCCGCTATATCTGCGGCTCGCGATGCAGCTTTCAATTTCATTGCTTTCAACTTACCGACTGTTATATGAAAAAACCATTGGAAGGGAGGACACCCATTACTTTGGCTTGATGGCTTTTCGCTCTTTCCTAATCGCCGTCTACTGCTTGAATTGTGTTATACATTGTTGCATAGTACTGTGCAGTGTGTTGGGCGGATGGGAGAAGAAAATGTTAAACTGTTGTTCTTTTCTGTCATGATTGTATTTTGTCAATATCACTGCTTTACATCAAAGAAAGTGATGGCATATCTGAGCAATATGCCATCACTATTTGTGATAGGAATAACCCTTTAAATTGTCTTGGTAGTGACCGCTTATTCCCTTTTTGGCATAAAAATATCCCTAGTGACCAGACTATGTCACTCTTGTTACGTGTATGCTTTTTGTGAATACTAAGGCACACGACCGTAAAAATCTTCCGTAATTGCGGACCGCAATTACGGTCTGCAATTATGGACCAATTCACTTCTATTGTCCCCGGGCACCTTCCCGTTTATTTATGGGAAGGTGTCCGGGCCGTAGAAGTGTACCGCAAAAGATAGGACATGCCCTATCTTTTGCTTTTTACGGTCCAAGCTTCCATACTTTGTATGGGAAAACGGGCCTAAAATGCGGGCGTAATTACAGGCACAGCCGTGTGCATGGGGCCTAACAGTTCTATACAAAATGCATTTAGTATGAGAATAATTGATTATAATACATCGTTTTTATTCTTTTCTGTAGCATAATCTAATTTTTACTAAATTACAGGAAGAGGGATTGTTTGGTTCAAAAATCAGCATGCCCCCAATGCCTATAGTAGAACTAGATGGAGCCCCAGGTTGGGGGCTTTCAATTGGAGCTGCACAATCCAAACAAAAGAGTCATTTTCTAGGCTTTGGTGTAGCACGGAAGAAAGCAGCAGATCCGTCATTTCAATCCTGCGAACCTGCAGTAGAGTTGTTGGCATCACCTACAGCCCAGCCCCATGCGGTATGTATACTTTTATGTTAACATTATTTAAATACATTTATTTTACAGTGTGTAGTGAATTGTAAAGTGTAAATGAGAAGAATCGATACCTAATTTTTGCATGCTTGTTGCTCTCATAGGTCATCCAAAGTATTTTGGCAACACTCAAAATTAATATTAGTACAACTGGTCCTGTAATATGGGATGTGGGGTCTCCTGGTAAAATATTTGTCCTGTTAGTTCCACCGAACATACAACAGAACAGGCCATCAATAATGTAAAATAAAAAACAGCACAGAGGTGAGCAGAGAATAGGTTTATGGAATGGAGCGGTAGTGTACATGCTCGACCACCGCTCCATTCATTTCTATGGGGCTGCCGAGCGCTATCTTCGACAGCCGCATAGAAATAAATTGAGCGGTGGCAGAGCATGCTCAGTACCGGTCCATTCCTTTAAGCCTGTTCTCGTGATCGGTGGGGGTCCCAGACATTTATAACCTATCCTGTGGATAGGTGATAAATAATGATTATAGGAAAACCCCTTTTAGTTTTTTCTTTTCTGTTTTTGAAGAGCCATAACTTTTTTATTTTTCCATTGACATAGCCGTATGAGGGCTTTCTTTTGTGGAGCGCATTGTAGATTTTAATGGAACCATATAATTGCACCATATAATGTACTGGAAAACTGTTGAAAAATTTTGCAGCGTGGAATGAAAAAAACCTGATTCATTTCCCCATTGTTTTTTGGGTTTCGTTTTTACGGCGTTCACCCTGCAGTAAAATTGACATGTTAACTTTATTCTGCGGATGAACACCAATCAATATCAATTTTATATAGTTATCTTTGTTTTACAATTTTTACAAAATAAAAACATTTTGTAAAAACAATAGTTTTGTGTCACCATATTCTGAGACACAGAATTTTTTTTATTTTTCCATTGATGCAGCTGTGTGAGTGCTTGTTTTTTTGCAGGGGGAGGTTGTAGTTTTTATTGCTCTCGATTTGAAGTACTTATGACTTTTTGATCACTTTTTATTCAGTTTTTTTGTGGGAGATGAGGTGACCAAAAAGCAGCAATTCTGTTTTTGGTTTTTTTATGTTCACCGTTAAGGTTTATTTTGTTATATTGTAAGCCCGGGTTCACACAGAGTTTTTTGCAGGCACAAAATCTGCCTCAAAATTCAGTTTGGAATATTGAGGCAGATTTTGCTCTGCCTGCACGCCGATTTTCGCGGCCATTGAGCGCCACGGGCAAAAAACGCAGAGAAATACGCTTTCTCTGCCTCCCATTGATGTCATTGGAAGGTCAGGGATGTAAACGCCCGAAGATAGAGCATGTCCCTTCTTTTTCCCGCAAGCCGTTTTTTCCACCTTTCATTGAAATCAATGAGAGGCATTTTCGGCTGTTTTATGGCATGTTTTCCGACACGTTTTCCGCATCAAAAAACGTGTCAAAAAACTCTGTGTGAACTGACCCTAAAAGTTTGGACTTTTACAGACATGGTGATACCAATTATGTTTATTTTTAGTTTATTTACATTACTCTTGATTGCAGACCTGGGGGTCTTCCTTAGGTGGTTAAACAGTCCAGCCATTACAGCATGGTGTCAGCATATGGAGCTAGCTCAGCTCGTGCACCTGCTCCATACAAGCCTCTTCCCCTATGACATACATGTACCATACTTGGTCGTTAACAGGTTAAATATGATATTAAATTTTCCGAAAGGAAAAAAAAATGACAACAGTTTGATGTGCCATAAATTTGCCCATTCCCAAAGGAGAGTTGACCACTGTCACTCTACATTAAACACTATGGGAGATATGAAAACATCTGGGTATACTGACTTTGCGGTTTCCGTACCTACCTTTGAGTTGCATTGACATTCACCAACTCTTCGCTGGGAATGATGGACAAGGCAACCCTGTGCTTGGGCATTCCATCAGTTTGACTCTCAACAATAAAACGTTTATAGCATATTTAATTGATATCCATAAATACTTATTGCGGGAAAACCCATTTAAGCCAGTACTGAATGGGTGATGCTTACCTGCAATTTTTTTTTCTCAGCTTTGGTTGCTTTTTAACTCTGCTCTATTAAGGCACATCTATGATCAATGACTATAGCTTAGCTGCATGGTAGGCTAGGCTTAGCCTCTATCCATCTATCTGCTACATGTATAATGTACTAAAATAAAATGAGTCTTGTATCTACAGCTCCTATTCAGACCTATGTATCTCCATGGTAACAGACTACAAACAAATCCTGTGTAGTCTGATCCTGCAGTCTCACTCCTTTCCATCTGTCCCCAATGTCTTACTAAGGTACATTTGGTAGGTTAGCTAATAGTAGGGGACAGATAGATGGAAAATATGACTGCAGAATTAGAGTATGCATGGTTTGCTAGTAATCTGTAACCATGGTAACACATAAGTCTGCATAGAAGCTGTAGACACAAAACAATTTTGTAGGAGATTTTTATTTAAAGAGGTTCTGTTACCAGATTATAAGTGCCCTATCTCCTACATAATCTGATCGGCGCTGTAA